>NC_137275.1:54185000-55435000 GCF_054371585.1 Giraffa tippelskirchi | reverse complement strand
TAGCAGACTGCATCGCATGGATATCTATCGTGTTAAATCTTGATTTTGATATAAGGTTATTTCTATATTACATGCAGTTTTCTCGAGCTAAGAAGTTACATTTCACTTTTTACTGGGGGAAGTTTAACTATCATATAAATGTGAAATGAGATGTTTTCCCCTGGTTTCCAAGACAGATGGTAGCATATTGTTACAGCTGTCAAACCAGATTCAGAAGGGAATGAAGAGAATTTGATTCCTTAGCACACACCCATTTGTCCACACTCAGTAACTGTTAGCCACTCACCATTTTCCTCTTTAGCTCTTCCTCTGCCCTGACCCTAAGGGCAAGATTATCTCTTTTCTTCTTTATTTTGGCCGCACCACATGTGTGTGGGATCTTAGTTCCTCAACCAAGGATGGATCCTGTGCCCCCTGCAATGGAAGTACATAGTCTTAACCATTGGACCACTAGGAAAGTCAGTCTTTTTTTAAACTGAAGTATAATTGATGTACAATATTATATGTTTCAGGTGTACAAAGTTATTTAAAAATTTTAAAGGTTATACTCCATTTGTAGTTATGAATATTATAAAAGATTGGCTATATTCCCTGTATTGTTATGTCCTTGTAGCTTATTTATTTTATACAGAGTAGCTTGTACTGCTTAATTCCCTATTCCTATCTTGCCCGCCCCCTCCCTCACCCTTCTCGTCTTAACTCTTCATCAGTATCTCCCAATGGGAGGCCTTAGGAAGAATGAAGGAGGTACCAAATGCGAGTATGTGAGTATAGATCTGATTTCCTTAGTTTTATCATCTGTGTGCGAACAAAGAAATGTGGCCCCTGGCCTTGAACTTGAACTTTATTCACCAATGGGACTCCTATTTGTCCAATGAGTCTATATGATGAAAATGTGGAAATTCTTGCTTTCTGTTCTTTTTTTCTTCCAGGTTAAACGTCATTCATTTTAAAACCTGCTATTTTAGAGTTGGTGATGATTGAAGAGACAAGCTGGCATTTATTTTTTATGGTAGACACTTTCTCTGTTAATTTATGGAGATAAATTACTCATTCATTTGTTTACTAAGCTCGTAAGTTCCTCCAATGTGTTAGGTTACAGTAGACATGTAACAGGCTAACTTTTAAAGCACCCTCAAGCACTCTAAGAAACAACATTTTAGGCAAATCTATTAAATATGCCCATTATGAATGATTCTTACCAACACATTCAAGCTAGTTGCTTGTCATTGACTATTAGCATTTCTTCCCATCTAAAGTGACTAAATACCTTTTGCCTAGATCTAGGATAGTGTGGGCACTCAGTACACTATTTGTTGAATGAAAGACTAAAAGCTCTTCACATATAGTGGAAGAGACATCATGCAGCTGATTAAGATTCTGAATGCTAATTACTTGATTGGGATATGTTGTGATAAAGGTATGAATGCAGGGCTGTGGAAGCACTGTCTATATGAATATGACAGAAAAAATTGTGTTTATTATTCACCTTCCTCACTCAGGGTCTTCCCTGGTGGCTCAGATGGTAAAGAATCCACCTGCAATGCAGGAGACCTGGGTTCAATCCCTGGGTTGGGAAGATCCAGTGGGCATAGCAACCCACTCCAGTATTCTTGCCTGGAGAATCCCATGGACGGAGGAGCCTGGCAGTGGGGTCACAAAGAGTCAGACATGACTGAGCGACTAACATTTTCACTTCCTCACTCAGATGGCCCTTCTCCATTTGAATAAGGAGGCTGCTTGGTGGTCTTTGGGAAGATGGGAGTGGAGTGGAACTGAGTATCCAGGGGAAGTTTGGTCTCCATCATGAGAGCAGGTTACCCGGAGGAACACCCAAATTGAGACAAAAACCTTAAGAAAACCAATGTTTGGGGCCAAGCAGTAGGAAACTTGGCTGACCACACTTTTCAGTTATCTTGAATTCAATCTTTCAAATCCTGGAGAGGCAAGAAAAGAAAGGATGTATATTTGTGACTCAAGACTCTGATGTCACTTTTCTCTTGGCTCCTCATGTTAGAAAATGTACAAAGGGGTTGACTCTACACTTAAAACCCCTGCAGCCTTGGGTGGTGACCTCCAGGTGTTCAAAGCACAGGCAGGACAGCACAGGCTGGACACTCACGTTCATGCACTTCTTTTTTAATCAACCTAGGGTGAAATCAGCGTGCGCCTCTTGCTCATTGTATGACCTTGGGTTTAAGTTTCTTAACCTTTCTGTGCCTCAGTTTCCTCATCTGTGAAATGGGGATCACTACTACATGTCCAGTGGAAAGCAGACGTTCTCAAATTTGAGTGTGCTTGTTTTACGAAAGCAAGTTTCTGGGTCCCAGCTCTCAGAGACTTGGATTCAGCAGGTCTTGGGTGAGTCCCCGGCATCTGCAGCGTAGATGGGGATATTTCTCCAGCCACACTTGGAGACACACGGAGACCAGAGCAGGACTTGCTTCATCTTTTTGATCATGCACCAGCTATCAATAAAAAATGTCACACTCCTACCCCTAATAGAAGTATGTTTACAAATAAATGTTATGTCCTCTTGTACTGTGTCATATACTTTGTAGAGCTGGGAGATACTGAGGACAGAGGAGTAAGGCTGCAGGCTACAGTCCATGGGGTTGCAATGAGTCGGGCATGACTTAGCAACTGAACAACAACAACAACATTAAGATAACAAATATCAATCCAGGTTTTAATACATTCATCCCACACCCCTTATGTGAAACCTACTTTGAAAACCCCTGATTTAGAAGCCCAAATGAACTATGTATAAAAACACTCTAAATAGACAAAACTGGACTAAGATTTTTGACAAGATACACAGCCTACATATGCATGTGACCACACACTTAGCACGGAATACAAGCAAATGTGAAAGCACACCCCAATACCACTCTGAGCTTAGTTTTTTGGAAGATTTCTGTATTTTCTGCTTTTAACCATTTTGGAATAGTTAATACAAAACAAGGATACAATATGACCCAGAGACCAGAAGATAGACAAAGAATTTTGCTCATATGCCTTATCAGAATTACACATTCCCAATTCACATGACTGACCAAGCTGATTAGAGTATTTGTTGAGTGAGGATCTTGCTATTTTAAAAACAAAACCATGAAGTTTTCCCTTGACATCAGTTACTAACTTAAAAAAATCCCACAAAAATAATTTCATTTCCAGGTCCTACTCAATCCCTTTTTAATTCTCCAAAATAGTCCTAAAGCCATCAAGATTGGCCCATATAAACCTTGGTTCTTATATAAACAAGTGAAGATTTTTACAGGCCAAAGAGAGTTGCTGGTCTCTTCTCATTAACTACTGTACTCTCCCTGTCTTAAATGTTGATGCCTAGAACAGGATCAAAAGTTTTTAATCATCCGTTTATGAAGCCATGTGATCATAGGTTCATTTCAAGATCTTCATGACATCAATCATTGGGCAGGAGACAAACCAAAGACTGTTACAGCATTTCAATTAAAAGTTATAGGTGAAAATTTTATAACAAAGTATCTGCAAAGACACTTTCAAAATAATTTGCCAAATCATACAATTATTGATACAAAAATTTTATGCAGTAAGAATTTCTGAGAGCCATAAAGTTATGATTTTTGGTTTTTTGTTTTTCAATTTTCTTAAGTTGTTTTTTTCTTTTTTTAATTTATTGTTCTTGTTGTTTAGTCACTAAATTGTGTCTGATTCTTTTGTGACCCCATGGACTGTACCCCACCAGGCTCCTCTGTCCATAGGATTTCCCAGGCAAAAATACTAAAGTGGGCTGCCATTTCCTTCTCCAGGGGATCTTCCCGACCCAGGGATCAAACCCTCGTCTCCTGCAATGGCAGGAGGATTCTTAACCACTGAGCCACCAGGTAATTTTTTTAATTTATTTTTAATTGGAGGATAATTGCTTTACAATGTTGTTTTGGTTTCTGCCATACATCAACATGAATCAGTCATAGGTATACACATGTCTCCTCCCTCTTGAACTTTCCTCCCATCTCCCACTCCATCCCATCCCTCTAGGTTGTCACAGAGCACTGGGTTGAGCTCCCTGCATCACACAACAAATTCCTAGTGGCTATCTATTTTACATATGGTAATGAATATGTTTCAATGCTATTCTCTCAATTCATCCACCCTCCCCTTCCTCCACTGTGTACAAGTCTGTTCTCTATGTCTGCATCTGTATTGCTGCTCTGAAAAATAGGTTCATCAGTACCATTTTTCTAGGTTCCATATATATGGGTTAACACATGATATTTGTTTTTCTTTTTGACTTACTTCACTCTGTATAACAGGCTCTAGCTTCATTTACCTCACTAGAACTGACTCAAATTCCTTCCTTTTTATAACTGAGTAATATTTCATTATGTATATGTACCACAACTTCTTTATCCATTCATCTGTCATGGGGATCTAGATTGCTTCCATGTCCTGGCTATTGTAAATAGTGCTGCAATGAACACTGGGGTACATGTGTTTTGTAGAATTGTGGTTTTCATAGGGTATATGTCCAGTAGTGGGATTGCTGGGTCATATGGTATTTGTATTCTAATTTTTTTTAAGAACTCTCCATACTGTTCTCCATAGTGGCTATATCAATTTACATTCCCACCAACAGTACAAGAGGGTTCCCTTTTCTCAACATCCTCTCCAGCACTTATAGGTGCAAATATAGCCTAACTTCAAAAAAAAAAAAAGTTTATTAAGCAGTTATCATAGTTTAAGTTCTGCATATGCATTATCTTGCTTAGGTCTACCATAACCCTCTGAGTTGTAGGTATGGTTATCCCCATTTCACAGATGGAGAAACAGAGGCTCAAAAAAGCTAACTCATCCATGATCATACAGACAGCGGCAGAATCTCAACTGAACTCAGATTGAACAATAAGCTGGTCCTTTTAAGGAATACATAGCACCACCTCTCTTTGGAGACAGCTTGTTGCTATCAGGCTAAAAGAAGAGCTGAATCAAAACCAAGGTGGTGGAGACGAGCACATTCAATTTTAGAAAAGTAAGTGTTAGTTGCTCAGTCACGTCCAGCTCTTTATGACCCCATGGACTGGGGCTCGCCAGGCACTTCTGACCATGGGATTCTTCAGGCAAGAATACTGGAGTGGGTAGCCATTTCCTTCTCCACGAGGTCTTCCCAACCCAGGAATTGAACGCAGGTCTCCTGCATTGCAGGCAGACTCTTTACTGCGTGAGCTACCAGGGAAGCCCTCTCTTAGAAAAGTAAACTTACATACACTGTCAATTAGGACAGAAAGTGGCTTTTTTTTATTTTATGGTTCTGAGGAAGAGTTTAATAATGAATTGAAAAGTTAGTCAAGGCCTTATCTGTAAAATTCTGACGTTGTCTACTATTAATGATATTTGTATTTTTACAGTGATCACATGAATGACCAATACAAAGTACCTTGAGAGTCCTTTCCTCAGTTTTGTCACCTGTAGAATGGAAGTGGTGGCCATACCTCCCTTGGTCTGTAATGCAACTTACGGAAGACACAGAATATAAAGTGCTTAGCACACACCCAGCACCAGGTAAATAGTCAATGTTAAGGTGTGATTTTATTATCCAGTGAAGGTCATCTGACACCGGACCACTTTTTTGTTAGTAGCACTTACACTTTTTTTAATAACTAAGTTTTGATTTCTGTGACTATTGAAGCTTTCTACACCACTTCTAATAATAATATTAATATTGAACAGTTTCTAAACTAGATAAATCCTTTTCTACCTACATTACTAACAATCATCGCAAGGCAAACATACACATTGGAGGCACTTCAAATGTAATATATTTTTATTCTCATCATTATCATTTATTTTAATTATTTTCATCATTTAACCATTGGAGAATACACAGTAATTTATGCCTAGTTCCAATTTTAAGTCATGCTGTTTGAGGCATTAAAACTGACCTATTTCTTTTATCCTCCCTTGCCACAAATACATCTATATTAAATAAAATGCACTTTTAATGCAAGATAGAGATCTTGAGTTTGGTAGGGTTGGTTAGTTATTTCAGAGGGATTGTTTTCTTTGGTATTTTCTCTATAATTTCTTGACAGATCAATTTGCAAATAAAAAGAAATCAAGTTATTTTTAAGGCTATGCCACATTCATCTCTCTTTTGTTTTAAATTTTTGGCTGTGCTAGGTCTTCGATGCTGCACAGACTTTTCTCTAGCTGCAGAGGAAGGAGCTAATCTCTAGCTGTGGTGTTGGGGCTTCTCATTGCGGTGGTCTCTCTTGTTATGGAGCACAGACTCTAGGGTTCATGGGCTTCATTAGTTGTGGCTCCTGGGCTCAGTAGTTGCAGCTCACAGGCTCCAGAGCACAGGGTCATAATTGTGGCTCACAGGTTTCGTTGCTCTGTGGCATGTGGGATCTTCCTGGATCAGAGTTCAAACCCACATCTCCTGCACTGGCAGGTGGATTCTTGACCACTGACCCACCAGAGAAGCCCTACATTCATGTCTTATCCTAACAGTGATAAGATAAAATGACAGCCTGAACATGCAGGGAAAGAGCACACCCTTTGTCTTATAGATCTGGGTCAATTTAACATCAGAGTAATGAGATAATTCTCTCACTGAAGGTATTTGGTCTGGTTCCAGAAGAATTGTGGGCCAGAAAGAATCTCAGAAGTTCTGTTACCCAATTCCTCCTACTTGCCAATCCCACGCCCACCCTAGATCCATCTTCAACATTAAGCAATATGAATGTGGCAGAAACATCAAGAACCCACACTCAAATGGTCAAACTTTCATCACTATATCATTTTTTTCACTAAAGAGAAGCCGAATTAGGCAACTCTGAGGCAGCTCATTGAGTAAGTGCTGGCTGTATCCAGCCCCATGATAAGTTCCAGATGCTCAAGCTGGATTAGAAAAGGCAGAGGAACCAGAGATCAAATTGCCAACATCCATTGCATCATAGAAAAAAATAGAGAATTCCAGAAAAACATCTACTTCTGCTTCATTGACTACGTTAAAGCCTTTGACTGTGTGGATCACAAAAAACTGTGGAAAATTCTTAAAGAGATGGGAATACCAGACCACCTTACCTGCCTCCTGAGAAACTTGTATGCAGGTCAAGAAGCAACAGAATAGGACATGGAACAACAGACTGGTTTCAAATTGGGAAAGGAGTCCATCAAGGCTGAATATTGTCACCCTGCTTATTTAACTTACGTGCAGAGTACATCATCAGAAATGCCAGACTGGATGAAGCAAAAGCTGGAATCAAGATTGCCAGGAGAAATATCAATAACCTCAGATATGCAGATAACACCACCCTTATGGAAGAAAGCAAAGAAGAACTAAACAGCCTCTTGATGAAAGTGAAAGAGGAGAGTGAAAAAGCTGGATTAAAACTCAACATTCAAAAAACAAAGATCATGTCAACTGGTCCCATAACTCCATGGCAAATAGATGGGGACACAATGGAAACAGTGAGAGACTTTACTTTCTTGGGCTCCAAAATCACTGCAAATGGTGACTGCAGCCATGAAATAAGAAGACGCTTGCTCCTTGGAATAAAAGCTATGACAAACCTAGACAGCATATTAAAAAGCAGAGGCATTACTTTACCAACAAATGTCCATCTAGTCGAAGCTATGGTTTGTCCAGTAGTCACGTATGGATGTGAGAGTTGGACCATAAAGAAGGCTGAGCACCAAAGAATTGATGCTTTTGAACTGTGGTGTTGGAGAAGACTGTTGAGAGTCCCTTGGACTGCAAGGAGATCAAAGCAGTCAACCCTAAAGGAAATCAACCCTGAATATCCATTGGAAAGGCTGACGCTGAAGCTGATGACATGTTTGGATGGCATCACTGACTCAATGGACATGAGTTTGAGCAAGCTCCAGGAGTTGGTGATGAACAGGGAAGACTGGCATGCTGCAGTATATTGGGTTGCAAAGAGTCGGACATCATTGAGTGACTGAACTGAACTGAGGCAGTTCATTGAGTAAGTGCTGGTTGTATCCAGCCCCCTGCTAAGTGCATACATGCATGCTCAATCGCTTCAATTGTGTCCGACTCTTTGCAAACCTATGGACTATAGCACACTATGCTCCACTGTCTATGGGATTATCCAGGCAAGAATACTGGAGTGGGTTGCCATTTCCTCCTCCAGGGGACTTTGCCAACCCAAGGATTGAACCCATGTCTCCTGTATTTCCTGCATTGCAGGAGGATTCTTTACCACTGAGCCACCGGAGAAGTTCAGGGCTAAGAGCACTACACGCCCAAGCTTGTGGAATCCTCATGGCCACCCTAAAAAGACACATATTATCTTCAGTCTAGAGTTAGCAGATTGAGATCTGAAAACCTTAAAGTCAGAAGTAAAGTCACCTGAATGCCAAAGCTGTGCTCTTAAGGGAGCTACAGTCACAAGCCCTGTAGCAGATCAAGGAAAGATGGTGGAAGGGAGGTCATCCCAAGGCAGTGAAGTCGGGGGAGGGTTTGCATGAGCATTTCAGAGCAGAAGCTGAAAGGGCCAGGGCCCCTGACTGTGAATCCAGAGCAGTGCTGGGCAGTTTCAGCTGAAAGACTGGAGACCTGGGCTCCACTAGCCATGTGGCTCTGATACCCCTCATGGATCTACTTCTCTGTAAATAATTGCATTGCCTGTGGGGTTTTGTAGTTGTTGTTGCAAGTGATAGAAACTCTACACACACGAGGTAAGACCGAAGAGAAATGTTCTTGGAATGGTCATAAAACTCAGATGGGCAGCTGAGCCTCGGGGGCAGCTGCATCTGGGCCTTGAGAGAAAACAGGACGGCCTCTCTTCCCTCGGCATGTTCCCTTCCTTTCTTCAGAAGGGCTTCCTCAGCATGTCAGGAAGCATGGTCTCCACCAGCTTTAGCCACCAGAGAAATGAACCACTTTCTTCAGCTCCAGTTGTTAAATATCCCAGGAAGAGACCCCACTGGGCCAGGTCACAGATGGTCATGTGCCCACCTCAGTCACATCCAGCTGTGGTCAGAGAGTAGGCCACCCACCTGGGTTCTAAGAGGGAGGAGAAGTGTTCTCCAGAAAAGTTGGCATCATTCACAGGAAGCAGAGGCACAGGGGTGAAGGAGTTTCAGCTGTCCCTTACACACACTGTCTCTTTATTTTCAGATCTTTTTATCTTTTTCTTTTAAATATTTGTTTTATTTATTTTGGCTGTGCCAAGCCTTAGATGCAGCATGTGGGATTTTTTCTTTTGTTGCAGGATATGGGCTCTAGTTCCCTGACCAGGGATCGAACCCAGGCCTCCTGCAGTGGAAGCGCAGAGTCCACACAGGGCAACCAAGGAAGTCCCCTCAGATCTTTTTTCTACCTCTGTGCTCTGCCTCCTCAAAGTATGGACTCTCCTCCATTCCATGCCTCTTCCATGAGGGATTTGAACTCTAACTGTGGTTCAGACTCAGAGCAAGAAATTTCCTGGCTCAGCTCTACACTTGGACAAAATTCTGTGTGCTGAGCCTCTTCCCAGGCCACCTTGACCAGCTGTGATGGGACAGAAACACACAGACCCTACCAAGCCTGGCTGTTGACTATGACAGCATTCATCATCAGAGGGAATGTGGAGATCATGGCAGGCCCCACGACTCTGCATGCATATTTCTAGTCCTTAAAAATCCAGTGAAACAGATCATTTTACAGATGAGGAAACTGTATCTCAGAGATAAGGCAACTTCCCAATACTACACCATCATGAGTGTCAGAGCCAGAATTCAAACCCAGTAGCAAAGACCAAGCTACTTCCTGAGACCACACTGCTTCTATACTCACACCACTTCCAGGGCAGGATTCAGGGAACGGGGTTCCCTTCAAAGTGGAACTCAATAATTTCTACCAGCATCCAAGGTCACATGTGCAGGAAAGCAAGTTCCTAGGTAAGAAACTGGGGTTTCCTATGAGAAAGACAATAAAGACCAGCTGGCAGGGTCAGAAAATGAGTTAAGAAAAATCCCAATTTTTACTCCCATAAAATAGTTAATGATAATCTTTCGTCTTTTTAAAGTAGACTTTTGTTCATTTATTCATTCAGCAAATCATCATGAAATCATGCCTATATACTTTCTGAGCTCCAGGCCCTGAGAGAAGATCCCCACCATCGACAAAGGGCCAAGAAGCTGCGCCGCCTGCAGTTCTCGCATTCGGCCGGCAGAGGGCGCGGATGTCGGCTCCGCGAGAGGCGGACGACAGCCGGCAGGACAGCAGCTGAACCCGGTGGGCAGCGACACCAGCGGGGCGGTTACAGAACGCCGGGGACCGAGTGCCAGGTGTCCTTTCAGGTGTTTGGATCTAACATGAGGGATCTCCAGAGATCTGAGAACAGTCCTGAAGAATGGTCCTGGGAAGATGAGGAATGAACGAAGGAAGCCCTGGACAGAAGCTGCCCCACAGACAAAAGGGTCAGAGGATTCAAGATCTGGCAAGGACCTTGGAAGCAAAACGGAGTCGCCTTTGACCACAGCCAAACCCTGAACTGGCGGAACCCCACTTCCAAAGCATCACGATCCTGCTGTCCTCGGTGGGAGGGAAGGAAGTGTTCCTCCATGCTTCCACTGTGTCAGATCAGGGTGGAGGAAGCCTCAGGATCTGATTTTGAGAATGAAGTGCAGAAGCATACAGGGCCATGGACTCTCAGTCTCCCTGGCACTTTCACCGGGACCTACCTGTGTCCAGAGAGAGTTGAATCCTAGGAAAGATCCTAGAGAGGATAACAAATTGCTGATTAAGAACAAAACCTGTAACCTCAAATGACCCCTTTCCAAAATGAGAGATTGGAGTGGGGGGAGTCCTAACATCCTCCCTCATGCACACATTCTAGGTTTCCTGGTTTTTGTGAGCTGAAAATTATAAAATTAGCTTTTCCACTTCCTTAGCATAAGCTGTTATAGGTCATCTCGATTTCAAGGAAAACACACACACACACACAGACATACATGAAAATTCAAAATCAGAACCCAATGAGGCACCACAAAGAGTAAAGTTTGCTGTACATAAATTTTAAGAAACTTAACCTGGATATGAAGGGAAGATGGAATGCAGACGATGACAAATGACTCTATGTTAAAACTGAATCACATAACCACGCCCAAGGGGTGGGGAACAAAGGTGCTGACCTAAGTAATTTTGGCTAACGGGTTTCTGGCTGGATTTTCTAAGGCTCAAAACTAGAAGAATAGTACACGGCACTGTGCTCTCGTTGGAAATCTATTTCTTTAGGGGTCTATATTCCAACTACTTTATACATATGCTAGGGTTGATACAGATGTAAAAAGATCATAGGTCATAAGAGCCAGGTTTCTTTATTGTTGGAGAAAAATTACCAAGAGGGAAAGTGGGAAGTTTAGAGGGAAGCCTGTGGAGCTAGACTGGGGTCAGAGGCAGCAGTTATTTTGTTCTAAAGATAGTTACACAGAGGGTTTCCTTGGTGGCTCAGTGGTAATGAATCCACCTGCCAATGCAGGAAACATGGGTTCTATCCTTGGTCCAGGAAGATCCCATATGCCTTTGAGCAACTAAGTCCATGTGCCACAACTATTGAACGTGTGCTCCAGAGCCCGCTAACCACAAGCACTGAAGCCCGTGAGCCCTAGAGCCTGTGCTCTGCAACAAGAGAAGCCACCACAGTGAGAAGCCCGTGCACCATGACTCGAGAGTGGTCCCTGTTTGCTGCAACTAGAGAAAAGCCCAAGCAGCAATGAAGATCCAGCACAGTCAAAATAAATAAATTAATTAAATTAAAAAAAAAATAAAGATAGGGACTTCCCTGGCAGTCCACTGTAAAAGACACACATTTGATCCCCGACCGAGGAACTGAGATCCCACAGGCCACATGGTACAGCCAAAAGAAAACATAAAATGAAAAAGTTACATAAAGAGGTGTACATGTATAGGTTAGTAGTGTGTGTGTGTATACAGGCATGCCTGGAAGCAGTAACACCCCAGCATCAGTGAGCATACCTAGTGCCCTGATCTCTACTTCTAAACACCATTCTCCAATAAAGGGAGCCAGAGCGCCTTCATTAGTAGTGGATTCCAAGGCTGAGACAAGGAAAGCACAAAATGAGAAGATGAGCCTGGAGCATCTTGTGGTATCCAGAAAGGTAGAGAGGGCAAAAGGGCTAGAGAGTAAGTGAAGACGAAATAAAGAGAAGGAGCCATATCAAAAGGTCACAGCCACCGACCTGAGTCCCTCCCACAGTAAAAACAGCTGCAGGCAAGACCCACTAATGGATGGTGTAGGGGGTTGAACTGTGTCCCCTAAAAAGATAGGCTGAAGTTCTAACTCCAGGTTCCTGTGAAGATGATTGATCGTATTTGGAGTCGGGGTCTTTGCAAGTGTAATCAAAATGCAGTTATCCTAGATTACAAAGGGTCCTGTATCCATATAATGATTGGTGTCCCCATGAAAAGATGAGTGAACAGAGGCCCACGCACAGAGAAGATGTCCATGTGAAGACAGAGGCAGACATGGAGCAAAGCAGCTGCAGAGCAGGAAACGCCCAGGACTGCCAGTAAGCACCAAGAGGCAAGCTGGGGCGTGGGGCAGAGACGGGTGTTTGCTTCCTCAACTGTGAAAGAATAAATTTTTGCTGTTTTAGGCCACCACCTTTGTTTTTTATAGGAGCCCTAATAAACTAAGACATGGTAAAAATTAAAGGGTGAAAGTTTAAACAGAAATAGGATGTGCCTAATCTCTAAGTGTATGTGTGCGCACATGCACGATCAGTTGAGTCTGACTTTTTGCAACTCCATGGACTGTAGTTCACCAGGGTCTTCTGTCCATGGAATTTTTCAGGAAAGAATATTGGAGTGGATTACCATTTCCTTCTCCAGGGGATCTTTCAGATCCAAGGATCGAACCCACATCTCTTGTATTTCCTACACTGGCAGGCAGTTTCTTTACCTCTGTGCCAACTGGGAAGCCCCAATCTCAAAGTCTCTCCCCTCAAAAACTTATTCATTACAAAGGGAAAACTAGTGACTTCATAGAAATGAAAGCTGGTGGCCACCACTTGGGCCAAATAGTGGAGGCTGACATCCCTAGTAATACATACCGACCTCACATTCTCCCCCAACAGCCCCTCAATATGGAGCAAGAGGAAAAGCATCCTTTCTATAATGCAAACCCTCAGTCTAATCAGGAGAAACAGCTGGCACACTTAGGTTGAAGGGCATTCTATAAGATAACTGATGAGGACACACTAACATGTCATGATCCTGAAAAACTGAGGGACAATCACAGGTCAGAGGAGACTAAGGAAGCCAACGGCTAAATGCGGTGGGCGATCTGGAACAGAACAGGATGTTAATGGGATAACTGGTGAGACTGGAATGATGTTGTGACTTAATTCATAGTGTTATACTGACGTTAATGTCTTAGCTTTGATCATTGTTCAATGGTTATGTAAGATGATACCATAAGGGAAAGTGGGGTGGAGAGTATACAAGAACTCTGTACTGCTTCTGCAATTGTCCCATACATCCAAAATTATCTCCAGACTTAAACAAAATAATAATCAGGGGGTGATATCACTATGGGAAGAGGAAGAACCCAATGAGGAAAGTCAGCCAAGTGATCACTTGACAATTTAGACATAAGAAAATGGGCACTGTGACATTAAGCTTGATAAATTATACCAACCACAATTGTGCTTTTCAGTACCCAAGGCACCAACAATTGGATCATTCAAAAACAGCTCCCTGTGTTTAACATTTTTATTTTTAACTCTTCTTTGGTAGTACAAAAGTTGTAGAAGTACAAACCAGACAGTTAAAAATACATTTGACACTCAAAATGGTGAAAAATTCCCTTTACAAATTTTTACATCGAGGTGGTAGCCAACTCATTTATTACATCAGAAGTTAGTCCATCATTAGTGTTTTATACAGTAACTTTGTTGTGGCTCCCAAAGCCTTCTAAAGAAGGAGGAAAAACACAAAAGGCCTGTAAACATCAGTTGCACTGGGGACACTTAAGATTCTTATTAGATAATATAAACCAGTAAAAAGCGCATATGTTGAAAATATTGAATGCTTAACTCTTGGCATATTTGGAAGCCAGTCAGACGGCAACTGCTCAAGTATTAGAATATATTTAAAACATATGTACTCTTGATATAAATACAATTTTAAATATTTTGAGTATTTTCTTGCCTGTTGTATTGCTATTTAAAAAAGTGCTCTGACCTGAATAAAATTAAAAAATAATTAAAGCTGAAGAATATCTTACACTTTATCCCTCATCATTTTGAGGGCATGATATTTTTAAAACAAAAAATGATTCCTTTTTATGAAACTACTGGTCTAGACTGCATGTATATTATTTATACTAATGCACACACACACCCCAAAAAATTCTTATATTGCTACTTTCTGGAGCACAGTGAAATTTATTTCCATATTGCCTTCTCCTGGTCCACTGTGTATATGCATGCACACGTACACCTTTTAATTAGTTGTAAGGAAAAATTCACATGAAATTGAACCTACCATTCACTTAAAAGGTTAGAAATTTTTAGTCTGGTGCCAGAAAAAGAATGGGATGAGAATATTTACAGTAAATACTTTACATTTTCATCAGAATTATCTTTTGGGAGTAAATGAGAACTGTGTTTTCTTTTTGCAATAAAAGAAGTGCCCCAAGGCACCACAGCAATACTGACACAGAGGCAGGTCTTGGAGAAGTCCCTACACCTGGACTGCTTTCCTCTTGGCCCCCTCTTTCAGGGGTTCTATAAACTGTACAGCTTTTTTTTAAAAAGTGGGGTATTCCAGGCCTACAGGAGAAAGTAACCCTCAGAATCCTTTAAAAACAGGCACTGGTTACAAGATCGAGAACAGGAAGGACACCAAGGAAAACATACCAGAGGAAGGTGCGGGCCCAGCTTACATCAGAAGTGGAGATTGTTTTGTTTTGGTCTTGGGTTATCAAAACAAGACTTTTTTATAGTGACTTTAAACCATTTTCCCCCTTATCCAATGGCTAAATAAGATTTGCTTAGCTTGAGTTTAAAAAAAAAAAAAAAACTCAATATTTTTAAGTGACCTAGGAGTGGCATGCTGGTAGCAGGGCAGTGCTGATTTCTGGTCTCTCAGTCCAAAGTCTAGCATCTGACTCCATAATCTCTTGGGGGTGATCATGTACCCAGGGCTAGACTACATCTTCAAGGAGGCTTCACCACCAAAGATGCATTTTTTATTTTCTATTACAGTTAAACTGTAAGAGGATCGTCTTACAACCAGTAACAAAATAAGATCCAAGGGCTGGGGGAACAGAAGCACAGGTACACAGACATGTGTGTACACACACACACACACACCCTGAGCATTAGCTCAGACCGTACACAAATAGTTCCACTGTACACAGTGATTGTACTGGAGAAACTGCAGTGTGTACACCAAGGCCACGGATCGGGGATTGGGCAGGACAGTGGTTGGGAAGATTAAAAAAATGAGCTCTTTTCCTCCTTGGATATGGAATAAAATTTTTCATCAGACATTTTTTAAACCAAAATTTGTTTCAAAGCAAACTGAATTCTGTATCCAGCATAGCAACAATATTCCCTTTTAGCTTTCATCCACTTGCCTGTAGACTCTACCATAGAAATTGTATAAAAGATAAAAAATAATTCCCTAGGCAACTTCTCATGTTTTCAGTTCTTAGTCTTTTAGAACTCTTCACATATAGTCATACCTGCAAGAGAAAACAAAAAGGTAAAGCATTATAAAAGGCAAGCATCATATCCCACATTAATCTGCCTGAATATTTAAGAACATCCATCCTCACCTCGTCCCACCCTATCCCACTCCATCCCATTGCATTCCTTCCCTCGTTACAGGTTCTTCTAGAATTCTGTCTAAGGAAATTTAAGTACCACAATTTCCAAAGGACATCTTTATCAAGGTTTTTACAAACCAAGAAAGAACAGAACTTGAGAACCACTCTAGTCTGAGGGCATTGGTCTGTTTTGACACAAGTTTCTGGGGTGACTGGTGGGTATCCTCCCTGGATATCCTATGTTACTTATTCCCAGGAACCTGTCCTTTAACTTTTCATTTACATTCTACCAAGTAAAAAGCTACAGGGTGAACGTGGTCATCACAAGGATCCTTATGTGCGTCAGGCACAGTGTCTTTCCCAAGCCACACCAAACTGAATTAACTCCACATCTCCACTGAGCAAACGGGGCAGCTTGACCAGGACTTTGCTGGGCGAGTAAGAACACAATGATAAAATGCTCGATCCTAGGTCTTCCTCCACCTTCGGAAAGCTATATACAATATTTTTAGGTTCTTCTAACAACCGGCCCACGTCAGTGTCTATGTTTAAATTCAAATGACGCCCCTTGTAAACCTGAAAAATAATTTTATACTTTCTTTTTCAAAGGGTTTTTTGTTTGGTTGGTTTACAGTGGTCTCACCTAAGTGACAGAGTTATGTACACTTTTACTTTCCTGTCTTGAAGATCCAGGATACACAGGCATACTAAAATTCTAGGTACGCCTGTGTATACTGAAACAAACACACCATGTAGGCCAACCTACATCAGGTTAAGGAACAAAACATTCTCTTATCTCTCCAGATCGTGTTTGCCTATAAATGCTAAACAGAAACAGAGATGAAACCAACTTACAGAAATATGAAGAAATAGAAAAGAGTCAATAGTATGTCTTTATTGAAGTATTACTTTTTTTTTGTACTTATTTTCTGGTGTTGTACTTATTTCATAACTCATCCTTCAGGATATGTAGTCTAACACTGTCCACATTATCCTTTTCTATCACTGTGTCATTTATAATATTCAGTGTGTGTGTGTGCCTGAAAGAGAGAGAGATTTCCCAAACTAAATGGGTTGGGGAAAGGACCCTTATCCCTTTAACTGAAAAGGAAATAAAACATTGTTCTCTAAAACAGCATGAACCATTATTAATTATAAATTAATTATAAACGATTAAGTAATTCCCTGAATCACAGGGATGGGGGAACCTGGTGGGCTGCCATCTATGGGGTCGCACAGAGTCAAATATGACTGAAGCGACTTAGCGGCAGCAGCAGCAGCACTGCATTGTTACAACCTAGCACAAGTGAACCATGGATTTGTGCCATAAGACTGAACAAAGTCAACTCTGGGAATACTGTCATTTAAGAGTTGATTAATAATTATATGGAAGATACTAGCAAGGAAAAAAACTAGAAAAGCCAGAGGTGGAAAAATAGAAAAATTGTCCTAAAAGAAGAAAAAGTAAACAAAGAAGAGAGAATTTTCTCAGGAAAACTTCAAACTAGGCCATTAACTAGAAAATAGGTACTCAACTATTTTTATGTCTCCTCTTTTTATCAGCTGCTCCCTCAGCCCTGGACTTTCTTGCATCACAGAAGCAAGAAGGTCAAAAGCAAGGGATGTCAGGCTTAGAATGAAATGTTTCATCAAAGTAAGCATTTTCATCATTCCAACTTAGTAGAACTTCCCATTTAGAGTTCTTTGCACAGGTTTGACCAACTTTAAGGAGTGGGCATGGAAGACCAAGGCTGGCTAAAAAGGAAGAGTCTGGGGCCAGTGGACTGTTCCCAAATCCAGACCCCTGTAACTAGCTGTCGAACCTTGGCCTCTCTGTAGCATCCCTCATAGAGCCGTTGGGGGTTTTACATAAGAGGATATGTGTACAACGATTAACACAAGGCCAAGCAGTCAGTAGCCTCCTAAAAGTCAGCTATCATGACCATCACCAGCATCCCATCACAGTGGCTCTCTTCCACAACGGTCTTCTGTGGCTGATTAAAACTGCACGGCACACAATATCTTTGAAAGAGGATGTAAAAAGTACAAACTGCTGCTTAGAGTCTTGATGATTAATACCAGGAACAAGGCAGAGAAAAGGAAATTTAACCTTTTCAGGGGCTACTGAAAGCTACCCAGCACTGATTACAGTTCTGGGCTCTCCCTCTTCACAAAGACACACTTAACAAAAGGGAAAACTCGACCAGCATGGCAGCTATCAATTCCAGGTAAATATCTGTCTTATCTGAGCAATAATCCAGAGGAAAGAAGACACCAGGTTCTGAACAACTTATAAATTTCCAACTGCAGCCTTATTTCTGGTACTGTGTCATGGTGCATTCGACATTGTTAAATGCCTTCTCATTTCATTCTATAGCTGTGAATACAACTGTATTTATAAACAAACATATATTTTAAAATAGTATTTCTATACCACAGCGCATTAATGTTAAAAGGTGCCTTCTCTAAGGGTACACAGCAATCTGAATGCCAGGGATGGGCTGGCATGTGTGCTAAAGAAGGCCAGAAGCAGGGACCACAGGGAGAAAAAACACTCCATCCACCGGTTATTCTCAGGTCCATCACTATGGGACCCTACATAATTAATAAGACTGACCTATCTTTTTGGGGGGGTAAGATGGGGGAAATTTGGAGATGATTGTCTTACACAAGTGATTACTCAAGCTGGGAGAAATGAAATAAAACTTCCATATACTGAAAACACAATTCAGAAGTCCCAAGTGTGACCATTTCCATCAGAGAACAAGACTGATGGAGAGAAATTAAGAATGCTAGAGAAAAAAAAAATATCTAGAAAAAGGTGGTTATCTTTTTCTCTAAAGTTTACTGCTTTCTACACAATTCTAATAATAAAAGCGATCATTCCATTATTAAGGTTCCACACAAGCCACAGTAGAGCTTTGATTAGAACACATATGTGCCTTACTAAAAGGGATTCTCCAGAAAAAAGGATCTGACCCCTTTAATAATGAGAACCATGTTTTAAGAAATTAGAGGCCTAAAAACATTCATGGACAGTGAACACTAAGACCTCAAAGGACAGGGGATTAAGGAAGGAGCACTATCTGAGTACTAACAATAGTGGCTGACATTTACACAGTGCTACGTACCAGGCACTGCCGTGCTAAGCACTCCTGATTCAGTAACTCACTCTTTCCAGTGACTCCATGAGTTAAGGTCGACTCTCATTTTTCATAAGTGGACACTGAGGCTAGCAGGTTCAATAACTAGCCCAAGGCCACACAATTAATAATAGGAAAGCAGTGGTTGCAGCCCAGGAGGTCACACCTAGAAGCCTATAGTCACTGCCACACCAGTCACACGGAGACATCCATGGCACCGTGGGGTCTTCCGAAGCCTGCCCTTGTCTGCTCTTTCCTGAACACCAGCGGGGAAGCTGTCCACTCCCTGTAGCTTTGAATTTTCTCACATTAGATGTGGATATTATGGAGAAGTCTGAAGGTTAATCTGAGTTACAGCTTCACAGAATTTTTTTAAGATTTTTTGATGTGGTCTATTTTGAAAGTCTTTATTGAATTTGCTACAACATTGCTTATGTTTTCTGTTTTGGTTTTTTGGCCACGAGGTATGTGGGATCTTAGCTTCCCGACCACAAATCAAACCCACACCCCTTGCACTGGAAGGTGACATCTTAACCACTGGACCACTAGGTAAGTCCCAGCTTCACAGCAATTTAAACGTGTTCATATATTTAGCAACAACGGGCTTCCCAAGTGACAACAGGTGAGCTTCCGATTTACCAATCCAACGGATGGTGAGAATCAGAGCCCTTTATTCCAAGTAAAATGGAAAGTTACTCTGTATCTGGAAAAACAAGGGTTCACTTGGGAAGGATTTAAATGAAATACAGCAGTTCCCTACTAGTCTCAATACACCTCTGATTCAACATCTACACTAAGCTCCGGGCAGAATCACTGATGACTCCAAAGGGTCCCACCTCTTTCTACTAAGGAACACAAAGCAAGCTAAATGCTGCCTCTCTGCTGCCTTGCCTTCAGTAGGTCTCTCATGCTCATACTGAGTCACTTCGGTTGTGTCAGATTCTTTGTTACCCTATGGACTGTGGCCCGCCAAGCTCCTCTGTCCATGGGATTCTCCAGGCAAGAATGGGTTGCCTGGAGTGGGTTGCCATGCCCTCCTCCAGGAGATCTTCCGGACCCAGGGACTGAACCAGCATCTCCTAGCATCTCCTGCATTCCAAGTGGATTCTTTACCGCTGAGCCACCAGGGAAACCCCAGTAAGTCTCTACCTGAGTGTCAAATAAACAAAGCCACAACATATTATAGGTTACATCTAACCTGCCTCTCTGAGCCTCAGGAAAATTAAGAAACATCAAAAACTATTCATTTTGGGGATTTCCCTGGTGATCCAGTGGTTAAAACTATGTGCTTCCACTGCCAGGGGTACAGGTCAGGAACTAAGAAACCACAGGCCACATGGCCAAAAAAAATTTAATTTTTTACACTTTTATTTGCTAAGTGTTTAAATAGGCTCCATTTGACACAATATTGCAATAATAACATGAAGCATTTGCCTATTTAGCAGTTGCGAAGTGCCAAGGAACAACATCCCTATGAGGCAGGTGGTAGTATTATTATTAAGTCCATTTTACAGATGGAAAAGCCAAGGCATCAGAGGCTAAGGAACTTGTCTAAGAATACACAGCTGTAAAATGCCAGGCCAGGACTTGCCACAAGGAGTCTGGTTCCAGAACCTATACTGTGGAGCTACTACAACATCATACATCCTTGCAGAAAATAGGTGACTTCTAGAAAACAGGGACTACTATTTATTTAGCTATTTAAAGTTAGTAGTTCAAAGTCTTGAGTTACAGATTAAGAAACATAAAAATCCTGAATATGATTATTAATTTTCTCTTCTTTCCCATTTTAGGCCAAAACGTCTCCAAAGGCATTTCCTAGGATGCCTTAGGTCTGCCCTTCCTTTCATCCTCCAAAATCCCCGTGAGCCTCCAATGCTGCGGCTTCTGTGGTAAAAGGGCAGACATCCCAGCCCTCTTTCCCAAGCCTTGTCAGAGGGTGGCAGGGCCACCTGGGAAGACTGATAAGCTCCCTGAGTGGTCAGCGGTCACCTTCCAGTCAGCACTAGGGAAGCACCCTGGAGCAGACCCTGCCAAGGGAGATAATTGAGGAGAGAAGACAGTTAACTTTGGTGGCAAAACAAAACAAAACCTCTGGGCCCCCAAGTTATCTAAATTCTGGGAATACTGACAAACGTTTCAGTCTCTTCTGTACGCAAATCAAAGGTGTGGAGCATAATTTAGAACACTATAGTTGATGACAGCAAAGTATGTTTTAGGTCCACCCCAGACTCTCAGATTATGTCCATAAACGTTTTTGGTGCTATTCCCAACAACACATAACCAACAGTGCATACAACATTTTAAATGAGTCCAGCATGTCCACTCCTCATGGCTCAATCAATGCGGGAGAATAAAAAACAGTCCACGGAAGTTATCAGTCATCAACTTCCATAAAAAGGAAGGTGCAGACAAGTATCTAAGCTCTTATTTGTAGAAGGGCAAAGGAGGGGGCTGCAGACACATATGTATGTTTTTTAAACAATTATTTACCTATTTACTTGGCTGCATTGGGTCTTAGTTGCAGTGCGTGGGCTTCTCTCCAGTTGCCTGGTGGGGCATGTGAGACCTTAGTTCCCCAACCAGGGATTGAACCCACATCCACATCTAGTGGATTCTTAACTACTAGACAACCAGCGAAGTCCTGACACATATATGTGCTGTATAAGCAGGTACATGCATAGCATAATCCTGAAAGGATATTGAGGACATGACAACTGTGGTCCCCTCTTGGGAAAAAGATGGGGAAATGATATATGCGTGGTAGGGGTGAAAGGGTGTAGACAGGATAAAGACTTGGTTTTTCAAAGACATTTTTCACTCCACAACTTTTTAATGCTATTTGAATAGTATATTGCGTGCATGTCTCATTTTTCCATTTTTAAAAGTGATTCCATTTCAAACACTTGTAATATCCAGGCCCTCAGAAGCAGTGAAGGGGTTGAACTATCAGGAAGTCTAAGCTCAGGCTCTGGAATGAACCATCCCTGACGACCTTGAACAACGTCTATAATGTCCTAGGGCCTCCTTATTCTTAAACGAGGGGACGCGGACATGGAGAGAAAAAATTACTACAAAAACTAGCAGAAGTTCCATGACAGCATGGCCCACCTCTGTCCCTTTTCCACACTGTTGCATTCCTAAGGCCTGGCACATAGCAGGGGCTCAATAAATACTTTTAAAAGACAAAACTGTACTTGAACTGACCTGAATTAGCCATCACAACTCCTCCGAGATCGCAAAGTCTATGATGTCAGTCTACTTTTAAGAAAATAGAATAGCTCACAAATTTGGACTGATCCAGACACAGCTCTAACAGCCAAAAAGACATCAGGTGGTCCCCATAGGAGACCGAGCCTAGGAAAAGTTGATGATGTTGAAATGATCACCGCTGTGAATTACAGGGCTACACTGAATGAGGATTGTTTTCTCTGCTGAAGCAAAGCTCCCTTGAACTTCAAAGTGGATTTCTTCCCACCTAAGCCCTCTCCTTACCTAGCTCAGGGATCTGGGAAAAATTCATCTCATTGAGCCTGGCTCTTCAACTGCAAAGTGCAGAGATGACCACCCATAACTCATCAGGTTGCATTCACATGTCTATCCCCCACTCAGCTCTTCTCATCTGCCTGATTCTACAGGCCTGTGTTTTGCACAGGCAGTGAACAGTCAAGGACAGACGTTAACCTCCCTCCACTTCCATATTTAAGATGGACTCAATGGGATTGGTCTTTCACAAAAGAACAACACAAGCATCAAAGAAAGTACTGCTTTTACTCTTTAGAAATGTATTCCACCATTTCTAAATCAGTCAGGTGGTCCTATCCATGGCTATCTGAGTGTAGTTTCTGTCTATAAATGCCAAGGAACCAACTGAAGGGGCTTCCATCAAATCTGAGATTCTTTGGCTTTAAAAAAACATATGTATTTTGCCCTGAAAAAAAATATAGGCTATAGAGAAAAAAATTAACTCATGGTACCTAAAGTTTCTCAGGCTTCCCAGGTGGCACTAGTGGTAAAGAATCCGCCTGCCAGTGCAGAAGACATAAGAGATGTGGGTTCAATCCCTGAGTCGGGAAGATCCCCTGGAGGAGGGCAGGGCAACCCACTCCAGTATTCTTTCTTGGAGAATCCCACGGACAGAGGAGCCTGGCAGACTACAGTCTATAGGGTCAAAAAGAGTCAGACACAACTGAAGCGACTTAGCATGCATGCATGCATCTGAAGTTTTTCACCATTCCTTCCTTCCCTGGAGGGTTAACAAAAAGCCACACTGAGGACAGCAAATAAAGCAACACATCCTCAGGAGAGGCCCCCATGGGGACCGCCACTGCACTGCCTGCCACAAGAGTTCAAAAGCAAAACAGAGAAAAGGAAGGCCTTCCCTCACTGTGAGAGTAGGAAATGAAAGCCCTGAAGGTCAGGAGAGCTGACCTTGTGCCTGGCCGTGGTCCTGAAGAGGAAGGGAGCATCATCCCTGAGACAGTCTTGGCAAAAAGGAGACTTTTATCCCTGAGCAGGGCCCCAGCCACACAGCAGCACAGTTAAGTGCGGATAATTCAGTCCACACTACCTCTTCATATAATCCCTCCTCCTCTGATCTGTCTAATAAAAAAACTTTAAGTTACAACACTTTTCAATTGCCTTGTTACTAATTCTGATTCCACCTCCAGTAAGAGGGGCATGGTTATTTCTTAGCCCCTCTTAACACAAACAAGAAAACAGCCCAAATTCCTAAGGGATTTGCCAAAGCCCTAATGTTCTTAAGAAGTAAAAAGGGAGTCACAGTATCCAAAAGTGATGCCTGAGGAATGAGCTAATGAATAACAAAGACCCCTGAGAGTGGGATGGAAATTACTGATAATAATGAATAGTGAGTTAGTTAAAACTAGCTCTGTGCCAAGGCCTGATTTAAGAACTATACATATACAGTACGTCATTCATGGCCAACAACTCCCCCACACTACTTTACAGATGAAGAACTGAGGACAGGAGGGGTTAAGTAACTTGCTGAAAACAATTGATAGTTAGTGGCACAGTTAAAATTAAACCTAAGCAGTTTAGGGACTTCACTGGTGGTCTGGTGGTTAAGAATCCATCTGCCAATGCAGGGGACACAGGTTCAATCCCTGGTCTGGGCACTAGGATCCTACATGTCTCTGGACAGCTAAGCCCATGCACTGCCACTATGAAGCCCTGGAACCCTAAAGCCAGTGCTCTGCAACAAGAGAAACCACTACAATGAAAAGCCAGGCTCACTGCAACTAGAGAAAGCCCGTGTGCTGCAACATAGAGCCTATGCACAGTGCAGCCAAAAATAAAATAAAATAACTTAAAAGTAAAAAAATTTTAAAGCTTAAAAAAAAAAGGATTCTTAAAACAAACCCTCCCCACCCCTACAGAAAAACCTAAGCAGTTTAAAACTTAGCTGTTCTTTTTTTTTTTTTCTTGGCTGCACCACTCGGCTTGTGGGATCCCCTTAGTTCCCCAACCAGGGATCAAACATGGGCCCTCAGCAATGAGACTGTGATGTCCTAACCACTGGACCACCAGGAAATTCCTAAAACTCAGCCTTTAATCACTAAGCTAAAGGACTGAAATAAGAATTAATAGAATAGCTCCAATAACAAAAAAACTTAAAAAGATACCTAATACAATTTTTGTTTTCATAAAAAACATTGTTCTGTAAGCTTACCAAATCAATGTTTTCAATAAGGTACTACCATAAATTGGAAAAAAAAAAGGGACGGATACTTCAGAAACATGTGCTGGAGAATGCTTACGACAGCATCGCTTTTAAAAAGCAAAAGACCAATGATAATGAAGACAAAGCAGTGGCATTTGGAGGCTGAAAGCAATTTGATTTATTTAACTTTGAAGAACAAAAGCTTATTCTTCTAAGAAGAAATCAAAACACATTTTCTGTGGAAAAAAGAAACCATTTTAACTGCATTGCCAAAATAAATCAGGCAGAGGGCAAGTCAGATCCAGCTACAAAAAAGAACTCAGGCCAAGGAAACAGAGGGGGAAAAATTGCCATACAGCAGATTTTGTTTTTTAAAAATAGAAGGAAAATGCCAATAAAAATTACTTTAAAAGAAAAAATAAAATAAAAAGAGAAGGAGAGGGAGAGAAATCCTAAATCCAGTTTGTGGTATCAGCCACTGGATTTTTTTTTTTTTAAAGAAGGAATTCTAACTACTGGGTAGATGTGCTGCTGCTGCTAAGTCACTTCAGTCGTGTCCGACTCTGTGCGACCCCATAGACAGCAGCCCACCAGGCTCCCCCGTCCCTGGGATTCTCTAGGCAAGAACACTGGTGTGGGTTGCCATTTCCTTCTCCAATGCATGAAGGTGAAAAGTGAAAGTGAAGTCGCTTAGTCGTGTCCAACTCTTAGCGACCCCATGGACTGCAGCCTACGAGGCTCCTCTGTCCATGGGATTTACCAGGCAAGAGTACTGCAGTGGGTTGCCATTGCCTTCTCCAGGTAGATGTGCATTTGCATTCAAATATGTGAATCAGTCTTACATTAAAACAGTAGCCCTGGGTGGCTCAGACGGTAAAGAATCTGCCTGCAATATAGGAGACCTGGGTTCGATCCCTGGGTTGAGAAGATCCCCTGAAGAAGGAAATGGCAACCCATTCTAGTTTAAAACAAGGCATTTCAGTAAAATAGCATGGCTAAAAAGTCCAAACTTAAACAAAAATATTTTTCAAGAAAAAAATACAACTCTAAAAACTATATCACACCATGTAAACATACATAACACTCCTGTCTTACTGTATTAGCTACATTCCACTGCAGATCTTTTGATTCAGCTCAGAACCAGGGATCTGGGTCCAGAAGAAAAACTTCCAGATTTATCTAGTTGGAAAACCAAGTTCTATTAAATAGCCATCTCTTGGAGGATAAGAAATAATAATAAACCAAGCAAGAAAAATTTTCATGAATACATAA
Organism: Giraffa tippelskirchi; assembly: GCF_054371585.1. Classification (NCBI taxonomy): domain Eukaryota; kingdom Metazoa; phylum Chordata; class Mammalia; order Artiodactyla; family Giraffidae; genus Giraffa; species Giraffa tippelskirchi. The sequence continues at coordinate 55,409,111 of NC_137275.1, read as the reverse complement.
ATATTTTTAAGTGTCAATGAATATTCCCTTCCCTCCTTTCTTAGAGTCCATTCTCCGTTGGGCTCACCAGACATCCTTACTCAGCAAGTCCCAATCCCAGTAGACTCTAATCCCAGGACCTGATTTCCCCAGACCTGGCTGAGTGGTGACGTCTGGGACTCCAGGAGCCAGACTGCCTGGGTTGGACTCTAAACTACCACATTCTTACTGCTAACTTGAAACAAGTTGCTTCAACTCTGTGCTTAACCTGGCACCTCCCTACTACTGTTGTGAAGATAAGTGCATTAACACAGACTCCTTCCAAAGCATGCCAGGTACACAGTAGATATTCAACACACAGCACGTATTATAAATAAACTAGTCCCATGGCCATTCATGACACTATTCTCTCTACTTTTGAGTCTTTTTGAAATTTTCTAAAATAAATATTATTTTTTTATTCCAAAACTAATTAAAAAGTTGAAGGCTCAGAAAACACACCCCTTTCTAAGGTCACTCATGTGCTTGTTGATCCTTTGGCCAGCACAACATCACTGAGAGCCAACGACATGCCGGACACTCTCCTGGCACTTGCATTCAATTGAAGAATTCAATATCCTAGTTCACATTCAAGAAAACCAAGAGTAAGAGCAGTTAAGGACAATTTCCAAGCAGCAAAGTTAGGATGAAAGCCCAGGTCTCCTAATCAAATCCAATGCTCTTTCACAAAATCCTGGTAGATGATTGGATGCTTTGCAGAGAGTATCAAATTTTAAACCAGTGAGATGTGGTCAGGATTTCGGATGACTGGATCAAATCCAGATACAGACAGAATTTGGACCAAGAACACTAGTTGAGCAAGCCTAATTCTTTTAACGTTCCCAGATCCTGAGTGCCTCTCTCCGGGCAGTAGTGGCCAAAACCAGCCACGGCACATTAGCAAGGCTGTAATCCGGCTGGGCCGGACCAAGGATCACCTTGCACTTTCCGCCTGAGGGCGAACAGTGTCTTCTTACCCACGGTCTGCTCCATCCCTCAACACACTGCCAGCTTGATGACTCATATGCATAACTGTCATTACAACTCATGCTTTCTTTGCAGCTGAACTGGCTGGCCTTCCTCACCTTAGACTTGAATAGCCACATACTTCTCTTTCCAAAAGGCAAGCCCTCATGCTTTCAGTCAGAATGTTCTCTAATTGACCAAAATCACTCAGAATTCCAGTTCTAACATCTGAGGTACCATCTACTCTGTCAGTAACACTTTCTGCAACGATGGAAATGTTCCATATCTACATTGTCCAATATGGCACACCCTAGCCATCTATGGCTACTGAACACTTAAAATATGACTAGTGCAACTGTAGAACTAAATTTTTTATTTTAATTAATTTAAATTTAAGTAGCCATAGATGATCAGTGACTACCATATTAGACCACCAGGTTCTAGATCATTGGTGGAAATGTTCTGCATTCATGGGTCTTCAGCTGCCCCTTCATGAGCACCCCAGGATGGCAGAAGAGTGTGGCTGGTCTTAGAGTCACAGACCTCGGTTCAAATCAGCTCCTCTTTCCAGCTATGTGACCCACACCATGTATATAACTTACCCTTTCCATGCATTGGTTTCCTCATCTATAAAGCAGGGATAAAAGTATTCATCCCATTAGGAAATGTTTTGGAGAAGGAAATGGCAACCCACTCCAGTGTTCTTGCCTGGAGAATCCCATGGACAGAGGAGCCTGGCAGGCCATGATCCATGGGGTCGCAGAGAGTCGGACACGACTGAAGTGACTGAGCATGCACGAGATATATATCTCAGTACAACGTCCAGAAGACTAGAACTCTGAACTGACATTAGTTGCTTTTATTATTATCTTCATCATCCACTTCCTTTTCCTAAATACTGGTTCCCTTCTCAAAGCACGAGTAACTGACTAAAAAGAAACTCTGCTTTTAAGAAAGCCCCTACTGGGCTTCTCAGCTCACAGGGAGGGGCCAGACCTTCCCAAGGGCAAGACAGCAAGAGCTAGTGCTGGAAAGCTATGAGAACCCCTATGTCTTATGGAATTCAGGAGCACAATTCCTCCAGATAACTTCTGGATCATCTCCAACCCCTCTGAGCCTGGGCAGGTTATCAGAGAAGCTCCACTCAAAAGCCACTTCTCCCCCAAGGCAGCCACACTGACCACAAGTGAATTCACTTATAATAATTAGTAGCACTGAGCATTTCCTATCTGCCAGGCCCTGGGCTTCCTGCGTTATTTCCCTCATACTTACTGCCATCCCTCAAGGCAGGCAGTATCATTTTTACTTCCCAGTGAGGAAAGTGAGGCACAAAAAGTCCAAGCACCTTGCTCAGATCCCAGTGCTAGCGAGTGGTAAACGGGGACTTGAACCTGGCAGCCTGACTCAAAGGTTCAGGCTCAACCTTGCTATTTCCCTGTACCTTCTAGGACCCTGCCTCCCCCTCCCTTTGTAAGTGGAACCTCTCCTGCCTTAACCCTCAGGCTCTGATGGTTCCACTGAAGACTCTGGAGCTGGTCACTCCCTTCCTTTTTTATATAATAAATAACATGAAAGGGATGGGCAGGACTCAAGCCAGAACAGAAAGTGAAGAGGAAGATAAAAGCTAAGCCAATATCAAATTAGCAGAGGCTTTTTTTTAAAGTAATATCTTCCAAAGTTAAAACAGACAAACTAAGAAGCATTCACTTTTGCTTTTAAATTGCTTCAAAATATCTGATGGAAAGAGTAATATTTCTACTGGGGATATTTTAGAACTGTGATGCATCAAAGAAAACTAGTTTCTCAAAGAAAAAAGCATTGCTTTGCTTGCTCCAGTATTTATCAAGTCACTGTTAACCTAAAAGTGACGATAAGATTACGTGTCATTTGGCCTGAATGGTTTTTAAAAGAATTTTTACCAAGCTGCCAATGTTTAAAAGTCTGTGGTGATTTCACATGTAAAAACTCCTAGATTTCCATCTTTTTTTTGCAAAGATATAGCCACACTAAGCGGCTCCTGCCTTGTGGGCATGCAAACCCTATAGATGGGGCATGTGATCTCTAGTTTACCACAATCCCCACCACTCCACATTGCCTCATAAGTAACCCTCCCTCCTCACCACTACGTAGGCCAAGCCTCTAGAGGCACCTGTGTTGATGGGCTGTTCACACAAAGCGCTGGGCGGACAAGTGATGGTGCTCTGTCCCCTAGAGCCCTACCTGCTCCACTCCTGTGTCCTTGCCGAGTCACTCTCATGTCCCCACAGACGCCAGGGATGCTCTTCAGCACCCTCTCCCCGCCATGTACCCCCCCACCCCCCACCCTCAAGCCGCCACAACTCCAACTCACCTGCTACTCTGTGTCACTGTGCTGTCTCTTCACAGGCGTCACCGGCACCTCCCCATTGACACTGTCGGTCCCACTAACCGACATCAAACTTCTCCGCTCCTTCTGATTGGACTTGGGTTCCACTTTTGTGACTCTAAACCTGAGCGGGTGGAGCAGAGGGAAGAGGAGATGTGATGGGTTTTGCTTTTCCACTGAACAAGAATCATGAATGAACTAAAAACCCACCTGGAGGATCCCAAAACAAATGCAGCCAAAAGTTAGGACAGCAGTGAAAATCACCATATTCACATGTGCATACTACTATATATAATAAAATAACCAACAAGAGCCTACTATATAGCACAGGGAACTATACTCAGTATTTTGTAACAACCTATAAGGGAAAAGAATCTGAATAAGAATGTGTGTGTGTGTGTGTGTGTGTGTGTGTGTGTGTGTGTATGTAATAAAAACCGAATCACTGTGCTGTACACCTGAAACTAACATGACATTTCAAATCAACTATACCTCAATCAAAGAAAAAATTTTTTTAAAGAAAAGAAATTCACCATATACAACAGGAGGGACCATCCCACAGAGCAAGGCCCCCTGTCCCTCGCAAAACCTCCCAGCTACTGTTCACTCAACACATCACAGACTCTGCTACACAGTTTATAGAGCATGTGAAAATGCACTAAGAAACAAAGGCACTCAAATATGAAACAGCCTCAGAGCTGTGGTTTCTAACAAGGACCTGAGCATTTACATCAGTTGTTTTAACCACAGAGACTGGATAAAAGCCTGACTAGTATGTAAACCAGATGTTCACTAGGCAGTTGCCTTCCTCAAATTTTTCCTGGCAGAATGTCTATCTCTACACACACGCACGCACACACACACGGCCCCAATCACATGTTTATCAGCATCAGCTGGAGGCAGGGGGGTTTTTGTCTGTTGGGTTTTGCTTGGGTTTTGTCTGTTTTTTTTTTTTAAGCAAATTTGGGCTTTCATTAAGAGTTAAGGAATTTGAGAGAAACTTTCTTTAAGAATTAAAAGAGAAGGAAATTTTATTCAACTGGACTTCTTTTCTCATCTATCACCATCAATACCCTTAAGTCTTCTGTAAGTCTCTAGTCCTGGTCTTCATTTCCCTCATAACCATCTAAAATAAATTCTCCTTCTTTGTCCAAAATGAGATCACCCACCAGAAGGAGGAGGGAGATGCTGCAGAAGTAAAAGGAGGATCAGGAAAAAAGCTGTCATTACCAACCTAGGTAGTCAAACTCGAAGACTCTCTTGAAGCAACATATGCTGAAAAGTAGCCTGTGCTCATTCAACATTCATAGTATTTACTCTTCAATACCTCCAAGACACAGAGTTGGAGGTGGGGCATTTTTTTTATTGGAGTATAATTACTTTACAGTGTTTGTGCTAGGATCTGGGGCATTTAAAAAAGCCATGTTGAATCTGAGTAGAAAGTTTCAGCAGATTTTTTTTAAAGCAAACAAAATACACTTTGTCCAAACAACTTGCAGGTTCTCACCCCACTCTACATTCATAAGTTCCCATGACTCTGTTCTGAATAAAATGGCATGGTCACGAGTTGCGCTGTTTTGCTGTAAGTGGCAAAGAGCCATGCAGTCTTCTCCTTGTTGCCTGTGCAACACATGGTAAAACTCAGTGCAACTCAAATAATAAAATAATAATAACAACAGACAACAATTCCTTATTTCTAATTTTTATTTTATATTGTAGCATAGTTTATTAACAATGTTGTGTTAGTTTCAGGTGTACAGCAGAGTGATTCAGTTATACATACACATGTATCCATTCTTCAAACTCTTTTCCCACTTAGGTTACTACATAATATTGAGCAGAGTTCCCTTTGCTGTACAGTAGGTCCTTCTGGTTAATAAGAGCCAACAATTCTTGAGTGTATAATAATCGACAAAAACTGAATTAAGATCTTTACATGAGTCACCTTATTTAGTCTTCACAGCCACCCCATGAGGTGTTACTGTCATTCCCATTTTATAGAGGGGGATACTGAGGCACAGAGAGAAGAAACAGTTTGTAGTGATGCCAGGACTCAAATGAGGGCAATTTGGTGAGTCTAGGCTACTCTTTCTACAGTTATCAGCAGAGAAAGCAGGACCATATAGGCAGCACTGTCATTGTTGGCTCCGGGCTTCCCCAGCCTGGCTCCAGCATGCTTACTCTCCATCACTACTCTCTACTGCCTTTGCCCCTGCAGCATTGGCCATGCAGTTCCTGTGGGACTCTCAAAATCAACCCAAAATGCTCTGTGTGTATGTGTGTGTGTGCGCGCTTAGTCACGTCCAATTCTTTGCGACCCCACGGACTGCAGCCCGGCAGGCTCCTCTGTCCATGGGGATTCTCCAGGCAAGAATACTGGAGCAGGTTGCCATGCCCTCCTCCAGGGGATCTTCCTGGCCCGGGGATCAAATCCAGGTCTCCCGCATTGCGGGCAGATTCTTTACTGTCTGAGCCACCAGGGAAGCTCACTACATATCATCAAATTACTACCCTGGTTGTTCAGACCGTAAAGAATCTGCCCGCAATGCGGGAGACCTGCATTCCCTCCCTGGGTCAGGAAGATCTCCTGGAGAAGGGAATGGCAACCCACTCCAGGATTCTTGCCTGGGAAATCCCATGGACAGAGGCACGTGATGGGCTGTAGTCCATGGGGTCACAGAGAGTCAAACACAACTAAGTGACTAACACATACACATTGTCAAATTGATTCACCACCCCCCAAGACCTCTGCATCACATACGGGTCACCAGTAAATGGAACTTTAAGACTGGGGAACCAGGGCACAGAGGAGGTGAACTAAAGAAAGAAGTCCCAGGAACCCACATGATCTTACACGGCAGAGACTGGAGAGCAGTGGATCAGCTCCTTCTCTTTCCTTCTTCCCAGCACATGGCTGGATGACATTTCCTACCTCCCTGGGCATTAGGGGTGGCGGAGTGATTGAACTCCAGCCAGAGGAATGTGAGCAAGGATGAAATGTGCCACTTCAGGCTCATCCCATTAAAACCTTTTGTGAACAATCCTCTGAGGACTTTCTCCTGCTAGCAAACCTGACAGAGGCACAAGATGGAAAGGACCTGGGGCTCTGGATGACCACTCCAAGAGCCACCACCAATCTGATCTCCACGAGTGACATGAACTTCTGTACAGAGTGGAGATTCTTTATCTATTAGAGAAAGTGTGATGCTGTCACTTGACCAGGCCAAGGGCTGCCCAGGGAATTGATAAAACATTATTTCTGGGTGTGTCTGAGGGCATTTGCAGAAGGCTTTCACTTTCACTTTTACAGAAGACATTAGCATTTGAATTGGTAGATTGAGTAAAGATCATCTTCCCCAATGCAAATGAGAATCATCCAAACCCTCAAAGGCCTGAATAGAACAAAATGGCAGAGGAAGACTGAATTTGCTCTTTTTCCTTGAGCTGTCACATCACTCTTCTCTTGCCATCAGACATGAGCATTCCAGGTTTCTAGGCCTTCAGACTGAGGATGAACAACATTGGCTTGCCTGGTTCTCAGACCTTTGGGGTGGACTGAATTACCACCAGCTCTTCTGATTCTCCAGATTGCAGACAAAAGGTCGTGGGGCTTCTTGGCCTCCATGATCATGTGAGCTAATTCCCATAATAAATCTCTTCTTATACATATGTGTGTGTGTGTGCATATATACATATATATATACACACATATATATACATAAAATATGGTGGTGGTGGTTTAATCGCTAAAGTCATGTCCAACTCTTGGAGATACCATGGATTATAGCCTGCCAGGCTCCTCTATCCATGGGATTTTCCAGGCAAGAATACTGGAGGGGGTTGCCATTTCCTCCTCCAGGGGATCTTTCTGATCCAGGAATCAAACCCACGTCTCCTGCACTGGCAGGCGGATTCTTTACCAACTGAGCCACCAGGAAGCATAATATAGAATCTTATTGATTATGCATATATATACAGTTGCTTCAGTCATGTCCAACTCTTTGCAACCCTGTGGACTATAGCCTGCCAGGCTCCCCTGTCTGTGGGATTCTCCAGGCAAGAATACTGGAGTGGGTTGTTCTGCCCTCCTCCAGGGGAGTTTCCCAACCCAGGGATTGAACCCATGTTCTTACATCTCCTGCATTGGCAGGTGGGTTCTTTACCACTAGCGCCACTCTGGGAAGCGTGCACACACACACACACAAAATACATACAGAATCCTATTGATTCTGCTTTTCCAGAAAACCCTAATACAGCAAGTAATTAATCTGTTACCTTAATAAATACATCTCACATCTGATCTCACGATAGCCACCTCTTAGAATTCTTCTTCTGTTGGAAAAATGCAGGACTCAGACCAGAAAACATCAAAGAAGCCAAGAGACAGGACCAAGCCAGGCTCAGGAGAACACATGCTACATTTAACGGGTGTACAAATCCACACAGCAGAACAACCATGTCACACAAACCCCAAGCACCCCAGGACTCACCTGCCCACAGAGAGGACGGTGACCTCTCCTTGGCGCCTCGGGCGGCCCTCTTTGGACTTGTTGGTGGGTTTTATGAAGTGCCATCGCTTGTGCCTACACCGATGACACACGTCCCGCTCGACGGGGCCCCCCACTGTGTGCAGATGGTGGCTGCAGACGTGTTTCCCTGGGGTGCCCCCTGGTGACAAGGGCCCGGGGCTCACCGGCGGGCTCCCAGGAGTGCTGGGAGTCACTGGGCTAAGATAGGAAGAAGAAAAGGAAAAGGTTACTTAAAAGAAATAGTTATGCCATTCACTCCTTCTGCAATGTAAGAAAGGTTTAAATCAAAAGAAAAAATCCCTCTTCCAATTATACAAATGGGGTTTGTGGACTGATCTCAGGCAGCAGGTACTCAGCTTTTGAGACTATACAATGACAGCTCATTGTGAACAGTAATGATGTGATTTATCACTTCTAGTCAACTGGTTGGAAATAAACCACTGCTTTTAATGAAGATGCACTGTTTGTGTTTGAAGTATGAGGTTTCTTTTCTTATGTGGCTGATATCCCTTCTCATACAATCTAATTTCATGCAACTAATTTCTCATACTTACCCAAATGCCTCTTAGATCTCTAAGCAAAGAGAGGCCCTAGATATATATACCCTGGAGGAAAGTAAAACTTAAATTCCAGTCAAATCATTGGATGACTTAGGAAAGAATATTTGATCCAGTCTGACTTTTGAGTCAAAGGAAGAAAGCTTTTAGGTCAAGATATCAAAAGCGATGCTCAAAAGAGATGTTGATAATATAATAATAAAAACCTGACACTTAGCATTCTAAGCATTCGATCTTTACAAAACCTCTAAATTGGAATTATTTAAAAATGAGGACACTGAGACTCAGAGCAGTTAAGCAACTTGCTCAAGGTCACACAGCTAATAAGTGATGGCTCTGAGATCCAAATCTAGAAAGACTAAATCTGAAAGCCTGATCTTAACCATCATGCTACAGTGCTTCAGAAACAGGGGAGACTACTTTGATAACCTAGAAGAAACACAGCCAGATCATCCAAAGTATAAAAAGCACAAGTCTAAAGGTTAGATGCTGGCTGCTTTCAAAAGGTATGTGTCAAGCCTCTGGTCCTCTAGAAAAGGAGGAGTTAAGACAAGACAGGGCTGGAATGACCAGGAATCTGCACTCTGACGTGGTATAGGTGGGTGTTAGTGTGGGTGTGGGCTGGTCAGCATGTCACAGCAGAGCCTGACTCCTGAGACCAGGCCAAGAGTCCCAAAGGCACATGGAGGTCTCATGATAGCATCAACCCGCCTTCATGCTACAGATAACCGGCCCACTCATCCAGTTCAAAAGGAGCATGCATAATTGAAGAGAAAGTCTCAAAGACCCCAAACAGCCAAAAGTTTCCTGGTGTTTGTTAAGGAAACTTTTTAGGTTGCTAAAATAAAAACACACAGCTGCAGCTTTCTGGGGGTAAAACAATATTAATACTACATATTAGGAGGTTGAATGGAAAGTTTAACAATATTCATTCAAGAAACATTTATCAAAAGAAAAAAAAAAGAAACATTTATCTATATGCGCTGTGCACAAAACCCAATGATGGGGACTTTAGGATGCTCTAAGATGACTGAGGGGACACGGTCCTTAGATGAGGAGCCTGCGGTCAGGGCTGGAACGTGGGGGGACGCACAGTCCATACATCTCTATGAACTATACCACCAGGGCTCCCAACACTGGCCTTTCTGTACTGAGTCACCTCACTGAAACGCAGATCTAACGCAGCCAGTTTCACAAACATGTATGAAACAGCTAAGATATGCTGCGTGCACAACCCACAGAATAAGCAGAAACAGGTCCAAACCCCTTGCCAGGTCACTCAGACCCAATTTGCTTCCTTGGTCCTTCTTGCTCTGTCCACAGCATATCCTCAGGCCACCCTAGACTGAACCTTCCTGGGGCATCCCACATTTTCACTCTCCTGGGCCTTTTGTCCTGAACTTTCTGTCCCCACAAACTTCCCCTCCTTCTTATTTCTACTCCCCATTAGACTGAGTCCTCCTTGGCAAGGATGTATGAAGGCCCAGCTCCTGCCTCATGCCCAGCTCACAGCAGGCACTCAATAAATGCTCTCTGAAGCATGAAAGACTACACAGAAATATAGTTGCCTGCGATTATAATTATGACCGACTGTGAAGCTCAACAACCATAACCTAAAACAAACATCCATACCCTAATATAAAAATAGAATTTAGCAGGTGCTCCCAAACCAGCCCAGTTTTTCATTTAAGCATAATTGTTCATGGAGGTCTTTCAATGCCTGAGATATTCTGTATTTCTTTTGATGTTCCAGTTAGGTTGGTATGGCGGTTACCCCCAGTTTATAGATAATGGAACTTGAGCTCAGAGTGTTCAGTTAACTTACCTGAGAAGAGGGGAGCCATACATGGTGCTGTTGCTGCTGCTAAGTCGCTTCAGTCGTGTCCGACTCTGTGCGACCCCACAGACGGCAGCCCACCAGGCTCCCCCATCCCTGAGATTCTCCAGGCAAGAACACTGGAGTGGGTTGCCATTTCCTTCTCCAGTGCATGAAAGGGAAAAGTGAAAGTGAAGTCGCTCAGTCGTGTCCGACTCTTAGCGACCCCATGGACTGTAACCTAGCAGGCTCCTCCGTCCATGGGATTTTCCAGGCAAGAGTACTGGAGTGGGGTGCCATTGCCTTCTCCGATAAGTGGTACTGCTGCTGCTGCTGCTAAGTCGCTTCAGTCATGTCCGACTCTGTGCGACCCCATAGACGGCAGCCCACCAGGCTCCACCGTCCCTGGGATTCTCCAGGCAAGAATGCTGGAGTGGGTTGCCATTTCCTTCTCCAGTGCATGAAAGGGAAAAGTGAAAGTGAAGTCGCTCAGTCATGTCCGACTCTTAGCAACCCCATGGACTGTAGCCTACCAGGCTCCTCCATCCATGGGATTTTCCAGGCAAGAGTACTGGAGTGGGGTGCCATTGCCTTCTCCGGATAAGTGGTGCAGGGAAGACAATTTAGATGCCCAGTTCCAGGGCTTCCTCCTCCCATCATGGTTCACTAACCCAGCAGTTCTCAACCAGGGGTGACTTCACCCCCAGGGGACACGGACAATGTCAGGAGCCATTGTGGGATGTCACACCGCAGGAGAAAGGGACTGTGGCATCTACTCACGGGAGGCAAGGAATGCTGTTAAACTTCCTACAAGGCACAGAACAGTTCCCCACAGCAAAAAATTCTCTGGCTCATGTATCAATAAGGACAAAGTAGAAAAACCTGCTCCAGGAGATAATTGAAAACAAAAGACTCATAAAATCAGGGGGAAAGCACTCACCTTTCAGGATCACAAACACTGTTATCTGCTACCATTGCCGCTAAAACATCAACATTTGCTAAAGAAAAAAAAAATTAAAATGGAATGAATTAGATGAGTGATCATAGAATTAGCATATCAGAAAAACTGTTGGAAAAACACCTAATTGAGTTTGTTCAATTCACAGATGAGGCCTTGGGGCCCTGGAGAAGGCAGGGCCTTTCCCAAGGAAAGTCCAGATGTGGCTCTATCTGCGGATAATTTTCAACTCGCAGGAAGTTAGTGACAGTGACAAAGGATCTATGCAAAGGAAAGCAGATCTACCACAAAGCTCTGCTTCCTATACATCATCAGCAATATAACATAGAAATTTCTTTTTCCTCTTCTCAAACCAAAGGGAAACTGAATTTAACTCACTCTGCTAAATATGTCATGAAATGCATGACTCAAGACCTATATTCTAATAACTTACATGTGCTCAAATAATTAGCCCTAAATTCTGGATACCCCAAGTAATATCAAGTCTATGGGCTTCCCCGATGGCTCAGTGGTAAAGAATCTGCCTGCAGCGCACACAGGAGACTCAGGTTTGATCCCTGGGTCAGGAAGATCTCCTGGAGGAGGAAATGGCAACCCACTCCAGTATTCTTCCCTGGAAAATCTCATGGACAGAGGAGCTTGGGGGCCTATAGTTCATGGGATCACAAAGAGCCTGATCTTTGGACATGCCTGATCAGAGCATAGTAAAAGCATCAAGTCTATCCCACACAGCACTGGGGATGAGAAAGGGTTAGCTTTTCAGGTGGGCCATTTGGTTTAGCTCTGCTTAAGGACCATACAAGACCTTAACTCTAGCCAGGTATCTTCAAATTTCAAATGCTGGTTAGGGTCACAGGCGTGAGTGCTAAGTCACTTCAGTCATGTCTGACTCTGTGCAACCCTATGGACTGTAGTCTGCCAGGCTCCTCTGTCTGTGGGGATTATCCAGGCAATAATACTAGGGAGGTGTTGTGCCTCCTCCAGGGAATCTTCCTGACCCAGGGACTGAACCCCAGGTTTCTTATGTCTCCTGCATTGGGAGGCGGGTCCTTTACCACTAGTGCTTACCTAAGAAGTTCACTGGTTACACACATCAGTTATCTAATATGGACTGAGTTAAATTAGAGTTTTAATGTTAATTAAAAAAGAAATCCAAATTTGTAGGTGGAGCCTAGGCTGTCAACTAAAGCAAACTGAATCTCAGCTTCTTGGGTGCCTACCCTGCCACCATACACAGACACACATGTTACCTCATTTTTTGTAGGGTGTCAAGTCTTAAGAATAAAAGATGGAACTGAATGGTCAAGTTCCTCTTGGGTATCACCTGGCAAGGCCAGATGTTATGACTGAGTCTTGACCCCTTTCCATTGATTTTTTAAAAAAATATTTATTTATTTTTGGCTATGCTAGGTCTTCGTTGCTCCCTGGGCTTTTCTCTAGTTGTGGCAAGTGGGGGCCACTCCCTAGTTGCAGTGCACGGGCTTCTCACTGTGGTGGCTTCTCTTGTTGTGGAGCACAGGCTCTAGGCACATGGGCTTCAGCAGTTGTAGCTCCCAGTCTCTAGTGCACAGGCTTAGCAGTTGTGCTGCACTGGCTTAGTTGATCCATGGCATGTAGGATCTTTCCAGATCAGAGATCGAACCCATGTCTCCTGCATTGGCAGGCAGACTCTTTAACACTGAGCCACCAGGGAAACCTCTCCATTGATTTTTAAAGTGCTGTTCTCAGTACTAACCACAACAAGTTCTCTAGACATAAAACAATTTTTTAGAAAATCACTATTTACCATGTGAGCTAACATCAACATTTAATATTCAACAATCTCGAAATTCCAAGAGAAGGAAAATTAACTCCAGATTCAACACTGCTGCTTTTAAGTCAACAGTTAAAGATGGATCTAGTGTTCTGCAACTTTTTTTCATGACTGCTTCACCTAGAAGCTTTTTTTTTTTTTAATATTTTTTCCTAATCCATCCTCCCATAAAACTATAATACTGCAGATAAACAATTGTTTACGTACTACATGCATATCTGTGTTTTACATATAAAATAGTAAGGGATTTTTTTGCCCCCACAATCCAATATTATCCCTTTCACAACCCTTGCAAATGCATAGGATTTTTGAACAAATACTAATGGAACATACCATCATTTTTTCAAAAGGAAATAATTTCTTTGCCTTTCACGACTATCTGTGAAGATGCACAAATACATTTCCAAATACAAGTTTTGATCTAAAAAGACTCTTATCATTACAAAAGAAAAGCACCAAAATGGATCAGTAGTGTCTTCTCCCACAGGACAAAAAAAGGCATGTTACCCTTCTAAGTCAGATTTAAATATGATCTGATTATCTCCCTTGAACTAATACTAAGAATTCCAAAAAATCACTTTCTTTCAGATAAAGTGTTTAGGGAATACATAATAATTTGCCAGTTGACATTTATATTAAGCCATCTTTTACTAAACTTCAAAACTATTAACAAAAAAGGGGGAAAATAACAACCAAAAAAAGATATGGAAACAAAGATAACATTAATGGCATTCCCTTATAAAGATGAGCTTTTCAAAAAGTTTATATAGTTACCTGAGAAAATTAATCACCCGCAAAATGATGACCTCTGCTAGAAACATCAAATTATAAAATGCTCCCAGGGAGATAATTAAAATATATTAAAAGCATTACTTTTTTTTTTAGGCTTGTGTTGTTTCTCATATATTCATGTATTCCTGTACTTCACCCTTATTTCTTAGAAACAATAGTAAACAACCCCTTTGTTTGCTATGAGCAATGATTTAAGAATAGGCTAAAGCTTTTATGCAAACAACATGCATACTCATGTAGGACCCACACATGCATGCACACACTCACGTAGACCCTTGTCTCTAGGCTATCACCCAGTCTATACCAGGGAGTAAATCTCAGTGAACTATCCCTTGTGAACCTTTTTGGTTTCCTGTGATGAGAAAACCCTAACATAACACCACCCTTAGCACATAAACACATGCTTTAATTTGGTTATAAAATTACTATAAAAGAGCAAACCCAATTAAGTTCCATTAAATATATATCTCCTTGTGATTACTCATAACTCCAATAAGCTCCAAGAGATGGTTTCCCCTACACCTTTTTTTAAAAAATTTATTTATTCAGCTGCGTCAGGATCTTTGTTGCATCTTGTGGGAATCTTTCTTTATGGTGCACAGGCTCAGTAGTTGTGGCACACGGGCTTGGTTGCTCCGCAGCATGAGGGATCTTAGCTCCCTGACCAGGGATCAAACCTGCATCCTCTTCATCGCGAGGCTAATTCTTAACCACTGGACCACCAGGGAAGTCCCCTCCCCTACACTTGTCAACATTCTGTCCAACTATACTTCTTTTCACGGTTGTCCAAAGGATGGGAGGAGTCAGCTACAGGGCAAGCAAAACCTGTCAAGAACAGGGGAAATTTTCTAGTGGGCAATCATTTCCAGATACTGCTTCCTCTCTTCTTTCCTGAACTTCTGCCTGACAGGATGCATAGAGTAGCCAAAATCAGCCCTGTTTTCTCTCCCACCATTATTCTCTTCAAAGTTTTCCCTTACATTCAAGGCAAGATCCTGGTATGTGCCAGCCACAGTCAAAAAGCTTCATAGACCTCCCATGTTTGATTCACTCTAATAGCAGGCAAAGTTATCATCCCCATTTTACAGATAGAGACTGAGGCCTAAAGACTGTAACTGACTGTCCAGAATCCCACAGCTAGAAACAGACCTAGATACAAAAACCTGGTCTATCTGACTCTAGGGTGGGTGCATTTCACCCCAACCAACTCCTCCCTACTTCTTCTGAGTCTCCACCAAAATGATGATGGTTTAACAGTTCACAGTATGTTTGCATAATCATTATAGCAAGTTTCAGAGATCTACTTAGTGATGATGGTAGTTTATGAAGAAATCCTTTTAGCCATCACACAAATTGAGTGCCAAGATAAGAATCTCACCAAGGGACCCCTCTCTTCTGCCCAGTGTAAATAACCATAATCAGGGGTGCTTGGACAGTAATCACAATACTGACAGGTGCTGCTATTTTCAGACAGTGTCTGGCCCTGGCAGAGAAGCCCAGCTGGATGGTTGCAGGTACTTTCCAAACTTCAGCAGTGATCACCCAAATGCTCTTCACTCCTGCTCTGTTTAGAAAGGATTACAGGCTAGTGGGAAAATAATCAGTGTGCAGTTTAGCCAATAAATTCATCCTACAAGAGATATTTGTCTAAACGAAATGTGATTTGCAACATCCAAGACATGATAGGTTTAAACCATAAATAAGAATATCACCATGAGTACTGGCAAAGTATTACCCCCTTAGCCAAATCAAAAATGCAAAGCAGAAGATGAGTCATATATCAGGACTGAAAGTGTTTTAAAATATGTAAATATAGGCAAAGAAAATCTAAATAAACATGGGAAAAGGGTAACAGTTTGTACTCATTTTATTCATTTTTTTCTTCAATGTCTAAAGAAAAATTATGTTATAGTGTGCTATTTTAAAAAAATAGAAAGTTAATTAACCTCAACATGGAGGTCTAAATGGATATTAAGTTCAGAGTCTGTTAATGACAAAGAAAAGAAAAATACATTTTGTTCTACAGAGAATTTAAGTCTCCAAAGCAAACTAATAAAACTAGGTTATAAACTGGTAAGAGACCCAAGTACCTATTTAATCCCCCAGCTGTGGTTTTGGCACAGGCTGGAAGCTAGAGAGGTCACTGTGTGTG
Source organism: Giraffa tippelskirchi (assembly GCF_054371585.1). Classification (NCBI taxonomy): domain Eukaryota; kingdom Metazoa; phylum Chordata; class Mammalia; order Artiodactyla; family Giraffidae; genus Giraffa; species Giraffa tippelskirchi. The sequence goes on along the minus strand of NC_137275.1, from coordinate 55,393,145 downwards.
AGTACCCAGTGAAATCAGATGTCTCCTGGTGGTCAAGGAGAGCCAAGGCCACACACAGGATGAGGTCACAGGAGAAATCGCAGGCGGACAGACGAAGGCCCTTACAGGAAGGAGAATGAAGAATAAGAAAGACCGAAGGCAAAGAACTGGGGAGCAGAGAAGAATGAAATCAGTGCTTTGATTACTCCACTGGTAATCAAGGCAGAAGAAACTAAAAAGCTACTTTCCAAAAGGAAAAGGACATAATTAAAAAAAACAAGAGGAGTCCTAGAGTCTGTGAGTGTGGGAGTGAGGAAATTATATAGTCTGCTTCCTTCAGGGACCCACAGGTTGCACCTCGGCTATAATAGGAGAAAAGAGCCCACTGCTGGCACCATCCGCCACGGGCCAGCATGATGACCTTAGGCAACTTTCTTACCCTCTGGGCCTCTGTTTCCTCATCTGCAAAATGGGGTGGTAACAGGGCTGACTTCATAAGGTAGTTTGGATAATTTAATGCATTAATATTTAGAGTTCTATAAAATGCCCCAGCTGTATATGTTCTCTCTTTGAAAGGAGGAAGTTTGTCGTTCATCTTTCCTGACACCAGGAAGAAGCAGTGACAGTACACAAGTATGGACTCTAGCGTCAGAGGCTAGAGTTCAAATCTCAACTCTGCTACTTGCAGCAGGGCGACACGGGCAAGTTAGTTATGTGCTGTGGACCTCGATTTCTCAACAATAAATTGGAAATGATGTATCTGAATCATAGGGCTCCCAAAAACCCCTTAGAACAGGCCTGGCAGTTAGCAAGCATTCAGTGCCAAATATGAAGTTATACAGGAGAACTTCAGCCCCCAGCAAAGTGTTCACAGCTGACATTTCACATCACTCACCTCTCAGTAACCCCTCGTGCAGCACTCACTCAGCAGCTGCTTCAGCTCTCAGAAGCCCAGGTCCCAAAGGTCTCCAAGCTTCCCAAAGCCATGAAGGCGGTTTCTTTCTCTTTTTTTTTTTCCAACTTTTTATTTTGTATTGGAGTGAGTGATAATCACTCAGTCTTGTCCAACTCTGTGACCTCATGGACTGCAGTGCACCAGGCTCCTCTGTACATGGAATGCTCCAGGCAAGAATACTGGAATGGGTTGTTATTTCCTTCTCCAGGGGATCTTTCTGACCCAGGGATCAAACCCAGGTGTCCTGCATCGCAGGCAGATTCTTTACCATCTGAGCCACCAGGGAAGCTGTATTGGAGAATAGCTCTTTAACCAAGTCGTGATGGTTTCATGCAGAGAGCAAAGGGACTCAACCATACATATACATGTACATGAAGGCAGTTTCGACTGTGCAAGACCCAGGAGAAATGAAGGGCCATCCACACCTTACTCGGTGCACTTCTGTAATGGCTGGAGCTTTTATGCCAAGAACAAATTTGTGTACTTCTTATGCAAATTAAAATCCACTTCTTTATGCAAAAGAAATATGCACCACTGAGTCCTCAAAAATAGCATCACCAAATACTGCTCCCTGAAGGAAAAGTAAAAAAAGTGAAAGGTTGCTCAGTCTGACTCTGCGACCCCATGGACTATACAGTCCCTGGAATTCTCTAGGCCAGAATACTGGAGTAGGTAGCCTTTCCCTTCTCCAGGGGATCCTCCCAACCCAGGGATCAAACCCAGGTCTCCTGCATTGCAGGTGGATTCTTTACCAACTGAGTCACAAGAGAAGGTCTTTATAAAACAGACATCGAATCCAATTGATCGCTGTCTTTTTTGTTATTTTAAACATCATCCTATTAAGTTAGGTTATCTGGTTTTCAATCCTCGAGAAACTGAAAGCGACAAACTAGAAGAGAGGCGAGGCAATGCTGTATAGATTGAAAGAGGCCCACGTAGGGTGGCACTACTCCCTAACCATGTGACCAACCACTTGGAGTCCTCCTTTCTTCATCTGTAAAATGGGTATAATAATATCAACTCCAGAGGAATATTTTGAGGATTAAATGATATTATGCACATGAAGCACCGAGATCAATACCGAATATGTAAAGTCCACTCTGTAAAGAAAAATGAAAAGTGTGCTGAACCATATGAAGCTGCTGCTTCTCTAGACCAGAAACACTGACTGCAGCCTGGGCCAGGCAGGTGCCCTGGTTAATAGTGAGGCTATGGGGACAAAGGATTCCAGGGAGGGGCTTGGAACAGAAAGCAGGTATTTACTGAGCAGTACGGAGGTATTTCAACTTTCAGACAAAGGGCTCAGCTGCATCAGTGCATGCTGCTTGAGACAGTGTTTACCAGGGCCCAGAGCGAGCCCAAGGAAAACATTTTGTTTTACATTCTCATGAGAATTCAAAGCATAGGGCTACTGGATATGTTGACTGAAAAAACTGTGACCTAAAAGTTATGCGTGACCTAAAAGTTGAGAGTTATGTTTTATTCAGTGGACAAATCTGAGGACTTAAGCTCAGGAGACAAGACTCTCAGGTAACTCTGAGAGACTGCTAGGCAGAGACAAAGGAGGGAGCCAAGATATACAAGAATTTTTGCAATAAAGACCAGGTAGTCAGAACATCAAACTGTTACTGTTAACAAAAGAAAACCAGACGTTGGAAGTCAAGGAATTCAGCGCTTTTCCATCTATGGGAAGATGTAAGAGTCTGGGCTCACTGAAATCATTGCTTTGATATGCACCTCAGCTATCTGGGGCCAGTTTCCAGTGTTTTCACATCCTGAGTTTCCTCAGGGCTCATAGTCAGGGGGTGGCTGTAGTCTGATGGCTGCTAGATGGCAGGTATTCTTTCCTTCTTGGGTTCCCTCAGGGTTCACCACTGCAGCGCTGGCGCTGCAATGGATGGCTTGATGGCTGTGACTTTCTTTGTTTACTGATATGAGAGGTGGCATTTTTAGTTTACAGGTATGTGGGCAGGAGTGCCACACGCCTCAAAAGTCACTTGGGGTGTGGTATCTTGTGGAGACAATCACCAATGCTTCAGAAAAATGATCCTGATTTATCTAATCAGGATTAAACTAATTCTCCATTTAAGAAGACAGGGGTTTAGGATACATTTCAGAATGAAAAAAAACGCTTAAAGTTATTAAAGCTTGGTGGTGGTGGTTTAGTCGCCAAGTCGTGTCCAACTTTGTGACCCTTTGGACTGAGCCTAGCAGGCTCCTCTCTCCATGGGATTTCCCAGGCAAGAACACTGGAGTGGCTTGACATTTCCTTCTCCAGGGGATCTTCCCCACCCAGGGACTGAACCTGGGTCTCCTGTATTACAGGCGGATTCTTTACTAACTTAGCCACCAAAGAAGCCTAGACCTTTTAAAAGCTTTAACATTTAAGAATAGATCATAGAATAGATGAAGTCATAGAGGCAGAAAGCAGAGGAAGGGTTGCCAGAGGCTGGAGGGGAAGAGGGTGGAGAATGGGGAGTGACTGCTCAGTGTGTACAGAGTTTGGGATGATGAAAAGTTTCTGAAACTAGACACTGGTGATCTTTGTACACTATTGTGAACATGTGTGTGTTAGTGTGTATGTGCTCAGTCATGTCCGACTCTTTGCAACCCTATGGACTGTAGCCTGCCAGGCTCCTCTGTCCATGGGATTTCCCAGGCAAGAAGACTGGAGTAGGTTGCCATTTCCTTCTCCATTGTGAATGTACTTAATAATAATTGTACATTTTAAAACGGGTATAACAGCAAATTCTATGTTTAGTGTATTTTACCACAGTATTTTTAAAAGCAGAAAAAAAAGAACAGATAATATTTGAGTGCTTATTATACCAAGCAACTTCTGTGCAAAATGTCACAATAATACCATGAGGCAAATATTATTTTAGAGGAAGAAACTGAGGCTCATGAGGTAATATGACTTTCCCCAAATCAAGGCAACACCAGGATTAAAAGGTAAGCCTCCAGGGCTGACTTGGCAACACTCAGACCCACTGACTCTTAGAAAACTCACTTCTGTGAAACTCTCCTAATAGGATAATGCTGGAAGCTGGGCTCTTTGTGAACTTAGGTGGGAGGTGCTACCAATAACTTCAGAAACATTGACAGGAGAATCCATACAAACTCTTTGAAGCAGGTTTTTAATAAAACATGTGAATAATGAATTGTTCTGGACACTAAAACAGCCATACCTTCGTTTTTCATGATGTATTGGACAATCTGCCCAACGGTGTCACTATTTTCATTTACACTGTCGTTCAACTCTGAAAGAGAAAGGGGAGAGGAGGACAGGTTACAATTGCTCACCTGCATCAGGTCAAAGAGACATGCAGGCTCAGAGCCTAAGACTTCTCTGAACAGTCTCCAGAAAGCTCAGCTGATGACCCACGGTGCTAAGAGCTCTGCTTTCTTTTAACACACCTTTCTCTTAGCACACCTGACCGAAAGCACACAGCAACTTGCTCAGCAGAACAGGTGCAAGCTGCCTATCAATATCTTCTCAAGTCCAGACACATGCTTAATTTCCAAGATCTCTTTATCAGTCTTTACAACTCTTACTCCTCTCTCATCATTTTGTTAAACTCAAAGGGGAAATGGAAAGAAGAAAGATAATTAAAATAAAAATTTCTTGGATTTTATTTTCATTGTAGATATACCACATACAGAATATTAATTTATTTCTTAAATTGGGTAATTATTCATCTCTGTGTTCACAAGACTTTTAAATTTACTTCCAAATGATCTACATGTTGGCCATGGTTAATTACCTACAAACTCAGTTTACTTTGAGAGACTCTGTACACGGGATGCTGCTGCTGCTGCTGCTAAGTTGCTTCAGTCGTGTCCGACTCTGTGTGACCCCACAAATGGCAGCCCACCAGGCTCCCCCGTCCCTGGGATTCTCCAGGCAAGAACACTGGAGTGGGTTGCCATTTCCTTCTCCAATGCATGAAAGGGAAAAGTGAAAGTGAAGTCGATCAGTCGTGTCCCACTCTTAGCGACCCCATGGACTGCAGCCTACCAGGCTCCTCCGTCCATGGGATTGTCCAGGCAAGAGTACTGGAGTGGGGTGCCACTGCCTTCTCCGGTACATGGGATAGTCTTTAGGAAAAAAAAAAAAAGTCAAACCTTCAGTCTGAAACTGATCCTTATCATTTGCTTCCATAACACAAGAAAGAAGAAGGAGGGTTGACCCAGAAATCATGGTGTGGTATCTTAGCCATGTAATCTGGAAAAGTGTCTTCTCCACCCAAGCCATCCCCTCCCCATGAACACGCACGTCCAGTTAGACAGTGCACATGCTGACCACTAAGCCAACCTACAGAGCATCTGCAGAGGATGAGAGAGAAAGGCCCCGCTTTCTGTTGACAAACATTCAGCCTCGGTTTGCTCATAAACTCACACATGACTCATCGTGTGACTGTGCTCACTCCCTGCCTCAAAGGTCACTGGGGGTGGGAAAAACCAACAGGCCAGCGAGCTGGCAAGAAATGAAGAAGCTCCTCAGCTCTGCCCTTGATCCCACTTGAAGGCTGACCTACTCCAAATGTCACCTTTCTGCAAAAACAGACCTTTGAAGTCTGAAAAGGATAAGGAGAGTTACCGACTATTCCCCAAGGCCCTAAAGGATGGTTGAAAAGTACATCTGTGGTGAAAACAGGACTTCATCTCTCAGGGTTTTCAAATACAATCCAGTAACTCCATGTGAGGAGGAAATGCTGAAACACTCTGAGGTCAATACAAAGGTACCAGCTCTTGTCATTTTTTCACTGCACTGTTCACACAACCATTTACTTAATAAACATAAACGCCAACCTCATATTAGGTTGGTGCAATAGTAATTACAGTTTTGGACCCTGATTTTAAATCATTATAACAAGGCTCAAACACATCTTTAGTAATCAAAATAGGAGCCATTACACTCAAAATATTTTTGCCAAAGAGAAATAAGCTTGTTTATTCTTGTACCATAAAAATCCGTGCTTCAAGATTTGATGAACTCTTGGAAAGCATTTTCTACCTCCTGTTGGTTGTGAAAGCATTTTCATTTTCCCTGCAAAAAGTTGTCAAGATGCTTGAAGAAGCAGTAGTTAGTTGGCTACTTGGCAATATGGCAGATGAGACAAAACTTTATAGCCCAATTCGTTCAACTTTTGAAGCGCTGATTGTGCAATTGGGTATTGCTGTGGAAAAGAATGGTGTCCTTTTTGTTGACCAATGTCAGCTGCACGCATCAGTTTTCAGTGCATCTCATCAATTTTCTGAGAATACTTCTCAGATGTAACAGTTTTTCCGGGATTCAGAAAGCTGTAGTGGATCAGACAGACGGAAGACCACCAGACAGTGACCATGACCTCTTTTTGGTGCAAGTTTGGCTTTGGGAAGTGCTCTGGAGCGTCTTCTCCATTCAAACACTGGGCTGGTTGTCTCTGGTTGTTGTATAAAATCCACTTTTATCGCATGTCACAATCTGATCGAGAAATGGTTTGTCATTGTTGCATAGAATAAGAGAAGACAACACTTCAAAATGACAAGCTTTTTTTTTATTTGCGGTCAGCTCATGAGGCCCCTGCTTATCAAGCTTTTTCATCTTTCCAATTTGCTTCAAAATACCAAACAACATAGAATGGTCAACATTGAGTTCTTCAGCAACTTCTGTAGTTGTAAGAGAATCAGCTTCAAAGATCTTCTCAATTGGTCATTGTCAACTTCAGATGGCTGGCCACTGTGCTCCTCATCTTCAAGGCTCTTGTCTCCTTTGCAAAATTTCTTGAACCACCACTGCACTATACGTTCATTAGCAGTTCCTGGGCCAAATGCGTTGTTGATGTTACAAGCTGTCTCCGCTGCTTTATGACCCATTGTGAACTCAAATAAGAAAATTTTCTAACATAATTTCCATAGTCTAAAATACATATAAAATAAGCAGCAAGTAATAATTCACTAGCAAAAAACATAAAACATACACATTAAAATGATGTATAACATAACCACGTTGAAGAAAGTATTCCAATATCAAATGGCAAAGTTCAACAATGCAAAACCACAATTACTTTTGCACAACCGAATAGATTTTTAAAGATTAACTCCCCCAGCAAAAGTAGCAGCACAAAAATGGTGAGACCTATTCAGTTTTCCTATTGTTCTCATTAGAATCTAATTCAACAGCAACAGTAAGGGTTACTATATGAAAAAAGTGAAAGTGTTAGTTGCTCAGTCGTGTCCAACTCTTTGTGATCCTATGGACTGTAGCCCAACAGGCTCTTTTGTCCATGGGATTTCCCAGGCAAGAATATTGGAGTGGGTAGCCATGCCCTTCTCCAGGGGATCTTCCCGACCCAGTGATCCAACCCTAGTCTCCTGTGTCTACCAGCATTGCAGGTGGATTCTTTACCGTCTGAGCCAGGGAAGCCCAAAGGTTAATTTGTGACATTAACCATTTGTGACAAACACCAAATGTATCTTCTCCCTAATTTCACAATACTTTTACAAGGTGAAGATTATTGTCCTCATTTAAATTAAAATTTTAATTAAATTAATAAAATTAAATTTAAGTTAAATTAAACATAGCAGTGATTTAGAGCATATTAACTTGCGCAAGGCCACAAGGTAAATAAGAGTAAATGACTTAGTAGTTATTTAATAAATGAAAGCAAAGTTCCTAACCCTAGGTTTGGTTCCTATAATATTTACAATGATGCTACACCATAGCATCTGCCTTTAAGATGGATCATTTTGTAAAAGTGCTGGTGAGGGTGTAGAGAAAAGGGAACCCTGTGCACTGTTGGTGGAAATGTAAATTGGAACTGCCTCTATGGAAAACAATATGGATGTTCCTCAAAAAATTAAAAATAGATCTATCATATGATCCAGCAATTCCATTTCTGGATGTATACCCAAAGGAAATGAAAACAGGAAGTGAAAGTGGAAAGATATATGCACTCCTATGCTTACTGCAGAATTATTCAAACTAGCCAAGATATGGAAACATCCTAATGTCCATCAAAGAATGAATGAATAAAGAAGATCCATTGATCAAGTAGTCAATGAGAAGAAATAGATGTTTTTCTGGAATTCTCTTTTGCTATGATCCAACAGATGTTGGCAATTTGATCACTGGTTCCTCTGCCTTTTCTGTACTATAATTATCAAACTTGTAGAGAGACTAGAATTGAATGATTCCTACCCTAAAAACAACTGACAATTATGTGATAGAGGTGTTAAACATCACTACGACGGCAATCATATTACAATATATAAATTCACCAGAATAACGTGTTGCACACTTTAAATTTACATAATGCTATTACATCAAATGGAGAAGGCAATGGCACCCCACTCCGGTACTCTTGCCTGGAAAATCCCATGGACGGAGGAGCCTGGTAGGCTACAGTCCATGGGGTCGCTAAGAGTCGGACACGACTGAGTGATATCACTTTCACTTTTCACTTTCATGCACTGGAGAAGGAAATGGCAACCCACTCCAGTGTTCTTGCCTGGAGAATCCCAGGGACGGCAGAGCCTGGTGGGCTGCCGTCTATGGGGTCGCACAGAGTCGGACATGACTGAAGCGACTTAGCAGCAGCAGCAGCATTACATCAAATATATTTTGAGGAAAAAAAGATAGATCATTTGCCTTACAGAGACAGAAAACATACATGACTCATTTCTTATTAAAAAATCGTCTGTACCCACATTCCCACAAAAAAAATAATCCAGATTTTTACCTATCTTTTCAACCTTTTCTCCTTCAACATCTTGCTCAGCTTCTGTTGTACATCGATAGCCTTTCTTCTTAAGCAGGTGGCAAATGAGGACACCAAAGAGACCCATGACAAAGAACACAGGGACAAGGGCATATGCGATGTATTCCGGGTGTCCATTCCCAGTGTTGCTTGTGGGCGAGGGCGTCGTCTCGGTTTTGGAGGCTAACGGGTGGCTGCCACTATGATCTGAGGAAGAAACATACAGCATCAGATGTCTACTGGAGACAAGGAACATCTAACAACCTTCGGAAATGTTCCTGTTAAATGTGAGTCTGTTTCTAAAACCACAGGCCAGACAGGCAGGTCCGGCAGGACAGGCACATGGGCTTGAGTTCCTATCCTGACCCTGCTACTCATAACTTGGGCCCCCTTGGGGTAATTTTTTTTTTTTAAGCTCTCCAAGCCAGCCTCTGCTTCTTCATCTGTGAGATTATCTATACATCGTGGAGTGAACGCACAGAGTTTCAGCAAAGGGTCCACACAGGGTACACACACCATCACTAGGTGGTATCATAGCAGAGTCCTTAGTGGTTAAAAGCACAGACTCAGGAGACTTGGGGTCAAGTCCCAGCTCCACCACTTTGCAGCTGTGTGACTCTGGACAATAACTTAATCTCCATGCCTTGGTTTCTTATGAACAGACATACTAATAGTACCCAACTCACCCCTCGAAGCTTGTTATGAAGATGAAATAAATGAATACACATAAAACATCTAGAACCATTTCTACAACAAAGCAAATGCTCAACTACATGGCAGGCATCATTTTAGGCATTTGTGACTTACCACTGAGCAAAACAAAGACCCATGTCCTCATGGAGCATATGTCCCAGAAAGATTTAGTAAACTGACTGATCCAGTGTATGAAAAAAAAGAGACAAATCCAGGATGCATCAAGTTTGGGCCTAGGGGCACACATATAAAAATGGAACCACGTACATTTGTGTATTTGCTTACCAACCCAAATTATCATTTATGGCATGACTGTTATATGAAAAGCATATAACATATAGAGAGTAGAAAACAAGATAGCATGACCAGTGCCAACTTGGAGCCTGTAGGGTAGTGCTGGAAACAGGCACTAAACAAGTGAACGCCTGGGCAGGCAGGAGAGACTGGGAGAAGGTATGCGTGGAGCACTAAAAGAAATGGGAATGGTGGGGACCTATTTTATGACTTCAGAAATGTTGCAGCTGGGAAGGGGGCATCTACGGGGGAGAAGGAGCCATTTGCTTCTGGACAAGTCAAAGTTCCACATAGACTTACACCAGAAGCAGCTGGATATCTGGGCCCACGGGTGTGCCAGGATATACAGGGAACGGAGTCACCTCCATGAAGGAGTGAGAGGGAGACACAGTGATTCCAGCTTGTACAATCATAAGATTCTGCCAGTTAAGATAACGAAACTACAACACTTTCTAACACCATACACAAAAATAAACTCAAAATGGATTAAATATCTAAACGTAAGACCAGAAACTGTAAAACTCCTAGAAGAAAACATAGGCAAAACACTCTCTGACATAAACCACAGCAGATCCTCTATGACCCAACTCCCAGAATATTGGAAATAAAAGCAAAAATAAACAAATGGGACCTAATTAAAATTAAAAGCTTTTGCACAACAGAGGAAACTATAAGCAAGGTGAAAAGACAGCCTTCAGAATGGGAGAAAATAATAGCAAACGAAGCAATGTACAAACAATTAATCTCAAAAATATACAAGCAACTCCTGCAGCTCAATTCCAGAAAAATAAACGACCCAATCAAAAAGTGGGCCAAAGAACTAAAAAGACACTTCTCCAAAGGAGACATACAGATGGCTAACAAACACATGAAAAGATGCTCAGCATCACTCATTATCAGAGAAATGCAAATCAAAACCACAATGAGGTACCATTTCACGCCAATCAAAATGGCTGCTATCCAAAAGACTACAGGCAATAAATGCTGGAGAGGGTGTGGAGAAAAGGGAACCCTCTTACACTGTTGGTGGGAATGCAAACTAGTACAGCCACTATGGAGAACAGTGTGGAGATTCCTCAAAAAACTGGAAATAGAAATGCCATATGACCCAGCAATCCTACTGCTAGGCATACACACTGAGGAAACCAGAACTGAAAGAGACACGTGTACCCCAATGTTCATCGCAACACTGTTTATAATAGCCAGGACATGGAAGCAACCTAGATGCCCATCAGCAGACGAATGGATAAGGAAGCTGTGGTACATATACACAATGGAATATTACGCAGCCATTAAAAAGAATACATTGGAATCAGTTTTAATGAGGTGGATGAAACTGGAGCCTATTATACAGAGTGAAGTAAGCCAGAAAGAAAAACACCAATACAGTATACTAATACATATATACAGTATTTAGTTAATCGGTAAAGATAACCCTGTATGCGAGACATCAAAAGAGACACAGATAAATAGAACAGTATTATGGACTCTATGAGAGAGGGTGAGGGCAGGATGATATGGGAGAATGGCATGGAAGCATGTAAATTATCATATGTGAAACGAATCGCCAGTCCAGGTTCGATGCATGATACAGGGCGCTCGGGGCTGGTGCACTGGGATGACCCGGAGGGATGGGATGAGGAGGGAGGTGGGAGGGGGGTTCTGGAAGGGGAACACATGTACACCCATGGTGGATTCATGTCAATGTATGGCAAAACAAATACAATATTTTAAAGTTAAAAAATAGATAAATTAACTAATTTAAAAAAAATAAAAAAAGAAGATAACGGAGAAAGAGCTGACTGTGTGGAAAATCAGCCAAGTATCAATTCACACACACAAGATGAAAAGAGAGTTATCACACAAAGGAGGGGGTCAGGAAGGATGAGGACTAAAGGAAAACGTGGGGTCTGACTGAAATGAAGTCTCGTTATTTGGGGTACTCAGATTCTGAAGTGATACAATGAGGTTTTCTGCATCACAGAGATTTACACATATTGCTTAAGAAACCCAGAAACTGGAAATCTAGATGCATTTAACTATAATCTCTCTCGAGAGTATTTTGGTGAGGGAAAAAAAAAAAAACTATATTGTAATGATCACATGAGGACAAATACCAGGTGTGAAATGACCACATTTCATCACTGCAGCAAACAATATTAACAGAGGCCACAGGATAAAGGGCTCTCTCACTTTCACATGGAAATAACCATTATCTTTGCCCATGAAAGGAGACTGCTGGTTTCTTAGGTTTTGTAAAACGTGGCATTCTTTATATTATCATGAAACCTCTAGAATTTGGGGACAAGCTACGTATTTATTCTGATTTTTCTACCAAGAATATAATTAATAAATGGATGAATGAATAAAAAAGAGTAACACACACACTTGCCTAAATATATGCAAACATATCATCCAAATTAGGGTTTAACATCAAGACTTAATTTCAGTAAAAACCAGAACTATTTAACTCCCTTAGTAATCCTAAGCATTTTATTTATTAATTCCTTTTTAAAAACATATTCCATGCAACAGGAATAGATAAAGCAGGCAACATGTTAAGACTGAAAGAGTTTTACTCAGAATCATGGTCAGTTTCAATCTGGAAGTGATAAATTCTCTTTAGGGAGCAGCAGAAACAGGAATGAAAGCAGGGGGCTCAGAATTGAAGCCAAGCAGCTCCTCCTGAATCAGGTGGTTAAGAATGTGTGTTCATCATTAATTTGACCTCTAGGAAACTCTTGAAAATACTATGAACTCACAGTTTGTGATTTACAGGCAGGTATCAGTCATTTAATCTCATAATTACCACACCATGGAAAAAACTGAGGAAGATATGACTCTAAATTAGTGAAACATGAATTACAGAGATGCACTGTAGCTAAAAGGTCAGACTGCCTAGCATAAATAATTGCTTGGCCACTAACTAGGTATGTCATCTTCAATAATTTTTTAACTGTTCTGTTCTCAATTTCCTCATCTGTAAAATGTAATCAAAATGATTGTACCTTTTACAATGGTTTCAAAATGTGGCCCCAAATTCTTTGGCACTCCTTGTTTTAAGCCACTAAGTTTTGTGGCAATTTCTTATATAGCAAAGTAACTGGAAGACTATTTGTTAAATTCATTGTGAGGATTACACACATTAATGTGTAAAGCACTTAGAGTATTTAGGAAAAGATAAGCACTGTAAAAGTGTTTATTCTTGGGCTTCCCTGCGCTCAGTTGGTAAAGAATCTGCTTGCAATGCAGAAAACCTGGGTTCGATCCCTGGGTTGGGAAGATCCCCTGGAGGAGGGCATGGCAACCCATTCCAGTATTCTTGCCTAGAGAATCCCCATGGACAGAGGAACCTGTTGGGCTACATTCCATGGAGCTGCAAAGAGTCAGACATAACTGAGCGACTAAGCACAGCACATAGAAGTGTTTAGTTATTATCTTGATAGAACTGCACTATCCAGTACAGTAATCACTAACCACAAATAGCAATTTAAATTTAAGTCAATTAAAAATAGATAAAATTTAAAATTCAGTTCCTTAGGAGGACTAACCACATTTCAAGTGCTCAATAGTCATATGTGACAACTGGTTCATATCAGACAGGTCAGATAAAGAACATTTCCATCATCCCAAGAGCCTCTTAATAAAGGTAAAAGAGGAGAGTGAAAAGCTGGCTTAAGGCTCAACATTCAAAAAACTAAGATCATGGCCTCTGTTCCCTTCACTCCATGCAAAAAATGGGGAAAAAGTGGGAACAGTGGCAGATTTTATTTTCTTGGGCTCCAAAATCACTGCACATGGTGACTGCAGCCACAAAATTAAGAGATGATTGCTCCTTGGAAGAAAAGCTATGACAAACCTAGACAGCGTATTAAAAACCAGAGACATCACTTTGCCGACAACGGTACATACAGTCAAAGCTACGGTCTTTCCAGTAGTCATGTATGGATGTGAGAGTTGGACCATAAATAAGGCTGAGCACTGAAGAATTGATGCTTTCGAAGTGTGGTGCTTGAAAAAACTCTTGAGAGTCCCTTGGACAGCAAGGAGATCCAACCACTCAATCCTAAAGGAAATCAACCCTGAATATTCATTGGAAGGACTAATGCTGAAGCTGAAGCTCCAATACTTTGGCCACCTGATGCGAAGAACTAACTCATTGAAAAAGACCCTGATGCTGGCAAAGATTGAAGGCAAGAGGAGAAGGCAGCGACAGAGGATGAGATGATTGGATGGCATCATTGACTCAACGGACATGAGTTCAAGCAAACTCCAGGAGATGGTGAAGGACAGGGAAGCCTGGCCTGCTGCAGTTCATGGGGTCGCAAAGAGTCAGAGGCGACTGAACCAGTGAACAACAACAAGAAGTTATATTGTACAGCCCTGTTATAGACTACAAAGAATCATTAAAGAGCAAAGTGTTGACTGGAGAATCTCTGTTATCTACCTCAGCAATTTAAGAATAAGTTTTATTTATTTATTTTTTAAGAATAACTTTTAAATCACAAAGTAACTATTCACAATTAATGCCTAAGATACTAGTTAACTTAGGTAGGCTTAATGTTTCTTCAATTTACACTAATAATCTGCTTAGAGACACCATGTTCATCTTTTTTCTTCATCCTTAGCTGACTCATATCTGAATTCTGAAAAAAAACTGAGTCCAAATTAATAGCAAAGGTTGTTGTAACATTATTTATAAAAAGTCAAAAAACAGCAACAATTGCATGTTTGACAATGGATAATAATAAAATACCTAAGTCAACCATTGTCTATCCATTTGATAGAATAATATGCACCATTTAAAACTATTCATGAAGATTTTGTGATGATAAGGGACATACTTATTATCTAATATTGAATTTTAAAAGATGGATTCAAAAACTGTACATACTGTAGGATCAAACTAGTAAAAAGAAAAATAAATAAAGTACATGAAGGTATAAACTACACGAAGAAATAACCAAAATAGTAAGTGATTCTGGGTAATTGGATAATAGGTTGATTATTAATTATATTTTTATGCTTTTCTATAATTTTTAAAAAATTCTTACATATTTATTACATATGTACCAAGGTGGCAGACACTTTAAAGAAAAAAAAAGATATAGAGCAGAGGTTGTGAGCCATTTGAGAATCATAGATCACCGATCCCTTTGTAAACCTGTTGGATCCTATGGGTCCTATTTCAAAATTGTGCTTCCAAATTCCGTAACCCCTGGACCCTAAGTTAACAGAAGTGCAAGTGAGTTGATAAGGATGATGCCCAAGGGTCTGCATGAGTAACACAGTGAACATTGGTGCCATTCGCTGAGATGAAAAATATCTGGAAAAAAAATCAAGTTTGAATGGTCCTACGGGTTGAATTTTGCCTCACTCTCAATACATATGTGTAAGTCCTAACCCCAAGTACCTGAGAACGTGACCATATTAGGATACGGGGTCTTTTTACAAAGGTAATCAAGTAAAATGAAGTCTTTAGGGTGGACCCTCGTCCCACGTGGCTGTTGTCCTTTAAAAAAAAAAAAAGGAAATTTGGAGGCAGACGAGCACAAAGCGAAAACATCACGTGAAGACAGAGATTAGAGTGATGCTTGGGAGAAGCCAAGGAACACCAGAGGTTGCCAGCAAACCACCAGAATCTACAACAGAAACATGGAACAGACAGGTCCTCACAGCCCTCAGAAAGAGCAACCCTGCTGACCTGCATCTTGGAGCTCTAGCCTCCAGAACAATGAGACAATGAATTTCTCCTTTCTAAGTCACCCAGTGTGTGGTGTTTTGTTACAGGGGACCTGGCATGTATTAGCATATATGCTAATGTACTTGCACGGAGAAGACAATACTACATGTTAAGTTTTGAACGCGTAGTGATAGAGGAAAGCAGGGAACCTTCAAATGGAAATACCCACTGAGCAACTGGATCTACTCCATGAGAAACTAGAAGAGAAGCCAGGACTCTAGCTTGGAACACAGAAGAAGTTTCCAGAAGGAATGAGCAGTCAGCTAGGTGAGATGCTTCAGGAGAGAGCACCTAAAATAGGAAGGAAATGTAAAATGGTGCAGCCACTATGGAAAACAGTATAGAGGTTTCTCAAAAAACAAAAAAAAAAAACCAAGAATAGAACTACCGCATGATCCAGCAACCCCATTTCTGGGTGTCTATCCAAAAGAACTGAAATAGGATCTTGAAGAGAGATCTGCACTGCCACGCTCTTCACAGCATTATTTACGGTAGCCAAGCCAGGGGAACAACCTAAATGTTCTGATCTTTGAGCGGATAAAGAAATGTGACATGTACATATAATCAGATCCCATTCAGCTTTTTTAAAAAGGAGGAAATCTCACCATAAAGGACGACAAAAATGGACCTAGAAGACATTGTTGTCACTGTTGTTGCTGTTGTTCAGTCACTAACTCGTGTCCGACTCTTTGCAACCCCACGGACTGCAGCACACCAGGCTTCCCTGTCCTTCACTACCTCCTGGAGTTTGCTCAAACTCATGCCCACTAAGTCAGTGATGCCATCCAACTATCTGATCCTCTGTTGTCCCCTTCTCCTCCTGCCTTCAATCTTTCCCCACATCAGGGTCTTTTCAAAAGAGTCAGCTCTTCACATCAAGTGGCGAAAGTATTGGAGCTTCAGCTTCAGCATCAGTCCTTCCAACCAATATTCAGGGTTGATTTCCTTTAAGATTGGTTGGATCTCCTTGCTGTCCAAGGGACTCTCAAGAAGACACTAGGCCAAGTGAAATAAGCCAGTCACAGAAGGACAATTACTGCATGATTCCACTTACATGAGATTATCTAAAATAGTCAAATTCACAGAAAGTGAGTAGAATGGTGCTTTCCAGGAGCCAGGGGCAGGGAGGAATGGGTAGCTGCTATTCAATGGGGATAAAGTTTCAGTTATGCAAGATGAATAAATTCCAGATATTTGCTGTACAGCATTGTGCCCTTAGTTAACAATACTGTATTGTGCACTTAAAAATTTGTTAAGATGGTAATTCTCATTTTAAGTGTTCTTACCACAGTAAAAAAAAAATAAAAAGAAATAAAAAGAAAAAAGAAACACCCTAAAAAGAATCTTTAGAAAGAGAATTGAGAAAAACTCAAGACAAATTGGGCCATGTAGAAGTTCACGTAAGAACACATGGAAAATCTTTAATTGGTGACTTAGGAAGCAACTTGGAATTTTTTTTTTTTTAACTATCCCCTTGTTGTGCTTTGCTACTTCTTTCTCCATAGTTTCTTGAAATAAACTTAAAATCCTAAAACACATGCATACATTGTACATAAAATGAAAAAATAAATAAATACAATAAAACAGGAAAGAAAAATCATTTGGTAGGAGATCCTTGTGGCCTTGGAGGGAGCGGTTTTTCATAGACCAGAAGAGAAGACTAGATTCCCTGGGCTGAGGAA
Source organism: Giraffa tippelskirchi (assembly GCF_054371585.1). Classification (NCBI taxonomy): domain Eukaryota; kingdom Metazoa; phylum Chordata; class Mammalia; order Artiodactyla; family Giraffidae; genus Giraffa; species Giraffa tippelskirchi. The sequence continues at coordinate 55,376,057 of NC_137275.1, read as the reverse complement.
TAGAAACAGCTCAGTCTGCTCTTTCTAGAAGCTCAATCTGAGCATTACGGGTAAGGGAGTTCACCTTCAGCATGAGGGGAAGAAATTTTTCTTTGCCTTTTTGAGTTTTCTTTTTTTTCTGGCTGCATTGCGTAGCACGCGGGATCTTCCCCAACCCAGGGTTGGGCCAGGGCCCAGCAATAAAATTTGGGGTCCTAACCACTGGACTGCCAAGGAATTCCCTGGAATTTTTTTTAAATGACTGAAAGCAGAGTGTTTCTTTACAGGCAGCAGAAAAGGAGCAAAAAGGTGAGTCTGAGACAGTATGTAGAGTGATGACCTTGAGGAACTGGAGGAGATGATTTCCATAAGAAGGAAGGAGGTGGATTAAAAACTAGAACAGGTAAAAGGACACCTCATTCCCCAGAGGCAGGGGGTCCATGAGTGAGTCCTTAAGGGTAGGCGGAAGGACCATGAACGAAAAAATGCCTGTGAGCCTCCGCTGTCTCTGAAGGTAAGAGATGGCATCTGTTGAAACCCCAGGGAAGAATAAGGGGCCTGTGGGGACGGTGAGGCTTAGTGGAGAGTCTGCAGGAATGGGAGAGGACTGCAAAGGCATTCGGGGCACAGCTGAGATGGGCACCCCATCTGCAACTGGGCTAACCCATGCGGGAGGGACACCAGAGCAGGAAAGAAAAACAAGAGACCCAAGGCAATCAGACACCAGGGATCAGGGTCAGAATGGAGTGTAGGCCAAAACAGAGGAAGGAAGAGGTTGGTTTAAGGTAGAAGAGTTCTAGAAGTGCTGGAAGTCTAGCTCAGACTGGTTTGTTACTCCTCTATTACTACCGACAAGAACTACCACCAACACACTTATGGAGCATTTACAAGCCACCACTAAGCTAAGCATTGACTCTTCAAAGCAAACTTCTGACACAGCTACTGGTATTCCCCCCATGCTACAAATGGGGAAAGGAAACACAGAAAGGTCACACAGTCTTCTCAAGGTCACGTTGCTACTACATGGCAGCACCTAGATTCATGCCAGGCAGTCTAGATCCTGCCTGTATGGACGCTGCTTCATCCTCCCCGACCTGAGGTCATCATTTACCAACTCTTCTGTTAAAATGCTAAATGCTGGTTTGCTCTCGTATTTCACAACTGAGATCAAAGGCTCCCCAGATCTCAAAACTGAGTTCCAATTAGCACAGCAGGAAGTAGGATATTTTGAAAATGCCTACTACCAGACCTCAGAGCAGTTTCCTGGATGAACAAGCATAAAACTGAATCTGTCCTCTATCTCTGAGCTCCTACCCAATTCCCAAATAACAGCTCATTTTATGCAGGCCACAACCTTAGGTCTCCCAGCCACTTCAAAACAAGCCCATCACCTCATCTTTAGTATCCTCCACACATACCAATAGCCACTGAAACAGGGAGTGTCTCAGCTCATACTGATAAACATGATTCCCTTCCATAACATCACAAGTAAGTTATGTCCAACAAAAGCCAGGGGTTATCAAAATCCTTTGGGTTTTTCCTAGACCCAGTCAGGTTGTCTTAATTCACTGTATTTTGGGGACACATTAGCACTGAGTTTTGCCAAGATCCTGTTGACAAAGTCATAAAAGAAGGCAAGAAACTGAGGAAGAGATATGCGGAATGGCCCAAAGTCAACCCCCCAAAATCAAAAGCAGTTTTCTAGCCTGGTTTCCAAGTAATACTTAAGTTTCCAAGTGACCCCAAGGTAACAGGAGCTGAGAAGCAACGGCACAGAAATGGCATTCCTCAAACCCAGTGGGCATACCTCAAGGGTTACTAAAGTAACGGGGAAGACGGTGATAACCTGAAACTCCAGAGAAGGAGGCCCTTGTGACTCCTCCCAAGAAGCTTCATTCCAGCCAGGGCCAAGAGCATTTCGATGCTTCTCTGATAGCAATTCTATCAAAAAAGGCGTACGTTCTCAGAAGCTTGGGTTACCCAACAACTCTGTGATGGGAGAAAAGGACTTGTCTGGAAAGCAGATAGCCTACCCAGCTTGGTTGGAACATTGCTTTTAAACACACTCACACACCCTATTTTTTTTCCAGCAAAAACATTCAAATCACAGGACCCAAAAGCAGTCTATTTTTGGACTACATTACTGACTAGGAGGGCAAAATTTGCATTTCTCTAAAGGGGTTTTTCTTCCTCCAGCTTTGCCCTGGCTGCCTCTGTGATTCACCTCTCTGTGCCTCAGTTTGATCAACTGGAATATCATGTACTGGTGCCAATGTCCGCAGTTCTTGACATTCCATACTCAACCTTCTTCAGCTCCATCCACCATTCCCTTTGGGTTGGTAGACCACACAAACCTACCCTCCTGTGTCCACAAGGCAAAATCCCCAAAACTCCAAATATAAGTTTTATACCTCATTTCACAGCAAAACTCAATCTGACAAACTCATTGGTAGCAAAACTTTATCTGATATGAGGCTATTTACAACCTCTACTGCACTGAGTCTGCTGCACAAATATGAATATACTTGATGAGACCTCTCAAGGGGCTTAGGCCACGGGGCTCAAGGGTTTTCGATGGTCACAATCCTATGAGGTAGGTATTCATTAGAGAGAGGAACTGGAGGTGGGGGAGAGTCTGTCACTTGCCCGGGGTCACACGGTTGGAAACTGGTAAGAGCCTGGAGGAAGAGCCAAGCAGATCTCGTTTCAGGACAATGCTCATAGCCAGCTCACACACGGCCTCTCAACCCTACTCCAGCTGAGCTAAGATCTATTAGCTCCTGAAAAACAACCTCCTTTATTAAGCTAATTGTTTAAACACAGTTTAAATCAATTATGTACACAATGAAAGGGCAGAATGCAATGCAAATTTTACAAAATAAAATCATTCCCAATTATTTCTATTTTTGGCTACAGAGATAGCCAAAGGCCATGGAGCTCTTAAGAGACATCCACCCCCACCCAGCACCACTGACTGAGACATAGCATTTGCCCAAATCTTAAAAGCTTAAAATGCATGAAGAGAACAAATAAGTTTATATGGAAATTGAAAAACAATGAACTTCAGTATATAAATAAGTCCTAAACTTTGTAGTGAAACTTCAGGCGGCTACCAGTTTCCAAACGCCTCCCAGATAGACAGCTGCTACAGCCCACCCTTCCCCACTCCACAGCTGTGACAAGACAGGAAGGGGACACCCAGACAGGACCCACTTGCCCAGAGTCCACTCACCCGTGACACAAAATCCCTCCCGATGCATACAGCCATTCAGTTACCTTTACCTTGTTGAATTCCTTGAAATGCTACCCTGATACTGGAAGATTCTCTTTTTCAATTTTACTTTTTTATTTTTAATTGGAGGATAATTGTTTTACAATGTTGTGTTGGTTTCTGCTGTCCTTGATTCTGGACAGCAAAAACCACTATAGGAACAGATGGAGGCCCAGAAAGCCTTCCTCAGAAAAGCATGCATAAATCAGCAATGTCTGGCTGTGAACCCCTGATTGACATGTGCGTTTGGATAAGAGGTCCCTTGAAAAATGCAGCTGTCTCTGAGGTTTCTGCTCATACCCGAGAGAGACCAGCTGCACCCTATGCTGTGCTTAGTCGCTCAGTCGTGTCTGACTCTTTGTGACCCCATGGACTATAGCCCACCAGACTCCTCTGTCCATGGGATTCTCCAGTCAAGAATACTAGAGTGGATATTCTTCTTGGAGAATATCTTCTATCCCTTCTCCAGGGGATCTTCCTGACCCAGGAATCGAACTGGGGTCTCCTGCATTGCAGGCGGATTCTTTACCATCTGAGCTACCAGGGAAGCCCCAGCTGTACCCTGGAGGACGCTAAAATGGAGTGCTCAGGGTAACAGGAGCACCCCAGGATCCAGAGACAGGCATTAAGCTGGGAGAGAAAATCAGGGAGTGGGGAGCACCCAAGAATTCAACATATCAGGAAAGCTCACCAGGAAACCTCACCAGGAAAGCTCCTTGCCTCCCCCAGTACTTGGCTAAATGTGGCTTCAAAGAACTTTTGTTAGAAATAATAGGACAAAATGAAGTTTGTAAACCTTGATGGCAGCCTGGTTCCAGATTTTAAACAATAAAAATTTTAAAACAGCAATAAAGGCTATTTTGAGGACAACAGGAAAATGGATTAAACAATATTATAGACTTACTGTTTATTTTCTTAGCTATGATGATGGTGTTGTGGTTATGTGGAAGAAAGTCCTCAGTCCTACAAAATGGTAGCAGAGGGATTTAGGTGAAATGCGACACTGTCTACAACTTGATTTCAAAGAGTTCAGCCAAAAAAAGTAGGTAAATGGATGGATGGACGGGTGGACAGATAGGGTGAGCAACTGAATATGGTAAAATGTTGAATCCAAGTGGTTCATACAGCAGTACACTTTACTTTTCACCTTCTCTGTAATAATAAAGTTCTCTAAGTCCTATGTTGTCACTTTTTAAATAGCCTTTGTGGGAGCCTAATTATTATTTTTAATGGGAAAATGCATTTCAATTTCTAGCGTACTTTCCAATTACTCAAAATGGAATGTCTGGAGCATAACCCTTCCTTAAGCCGCAGTTTCTTTGTATAAGTACCACAGGAGGTGAGAAGGGAAGTATTATAATCAGTGTGGATCCAAGAAGAAAAAAGACTTTATATTAGGTTTCAAAAGAAAAACTGAATTTGGCTGGACAAAAAGGAAATAAACATTCTTGACAAGCAGGAGGTTGGGAGGACAAAACTGAATTACTCTTGAACCCCAGGTAGCAACCAGAACAAAGGATTGAAACTGGGGTGACGTCAATATAAAGATACAAAAATACTTTAAAATAATGCTGGAAACTGTAAATATTTGCCATCCCAGGTTTCCATTTAAACTGGAATGGGAAAACTAACTCTGCAGAGCAAAAGTTCCTAGCATTCTTCACAACTGTCTCAGATTTACCATTTAAAGTGATTTCTCAAGGCCACAGAACTTTCTGACCAAACACAACTCTTCAAGGGCACCAAATGATTGCACATAGAAAACAACTACAGCCTCATAGCTACTCCTTGAGAAGGGATTCAGTTTAGGATACAGGTGTTTTGACAAGCCAAGGAGCTCAACTTCTAGACTCTTCCTGAATCTTCCAGAATACCTCAAAGGTTTGCATTCAAACAACACAGAAGGCTCATCTCACCTGAGCTCACCCCCATGGGGTAAAGTCAGCTTGCCAGTGGGACACAGGCCAGGAAGCCACCCACCATGTCTCTAAGACAAAAAAGGCTGAGGAGCTCTGAGGGGAGCCAAGGGGTGGGCACATCGTGGGGTGCTCTGAGAGGGGTGTTGTTGTTGTTCAGTCCCTCAGTAATGTCCGACTCTTTGCCACCACATGGACTGCAGCATGCCAGGCTTCCCTGTCCTTCACCATCTCCTGCAGCTTGCTCAAACTCGTATCCACTGAGCTGGTGATGCCATCCAACCATCTCTTCTTCTGTCATACCCTTTTCCTGCCTTCAATTTTTCCCAGCATCAGGGTCTTTTCCAATGAATTGGCTCTTCGCATCAGGTGGCCAAAGTATAGGAGCTTCAGCATCAGTCCTTCCAATGAATATTCAGGACTGACATCCTTTAGGATATCCGAAGAAAAAGAAAGGCAAAAAAGCAAAACGATTGTCTGAGGAGGCCTTACAAATAGCTGTGAAAAGAAGTGAAAAGCAAAGGAGTAAAGGAAAGATATACCCATTTGAATTCAGAGTTCCAAAGAATAGCAAGGAGAGATAAGAAAGCCTTCCTCAGTGATCAATGCAAAGAAATAGAGGAAAACAACAGATTGGGAAAGACTAGAGATCTCTTCAAGAAAATTAGAGATACCAAAGAAACATTTCATGCAAAGATGGGCTCCATAAAGGAAAGAAATGGGATGGACCTAACAGAAGCAGAAGATATTAAGAAGAGGTGTCAAGAATACACAGAACTGTACAAAAAAGATCTTCACGACCCAGATGATCACGACGGTGTGATCACTCACCTAGAGTCAGACATCCTGGAATGTGAAGTCAAGTGGGCCTTAGGAAGCATCACTATGAACAAAGCTAGTGGAGGTGATGGAATTCCAGTTGAGTCATTTCAAATGCTAAAAGATGATGCTGTGAAAGTGCTGCACTCAATATGTCAGCAAATTTGGAAAACTCAGCAGTGGCCACAGGACTGGAAAAGGTCAGTTTTCATTCCAATCCCAAAGAAAGGCAATGTCAAAGAATGCTCAAACTACCACACAATTGCACTCATCTCACACGCTAGCAAAGAAATGCTCAAAATTCTCCAAGCCAGGCTTCAACAATACTTGAACCGTGAACTTCCAGATGTTCAAGCTGGTTTTAGAAAAGGCAGAGGAACCAGAGATCAAATTGCCAACATCCGTTGGATCATCAAAAAAGCAAAAGAGTTCCAGAAAAACATCTACTTCTGTTTTATTGACTATGCCAAAGCCTTTGACTGTGTGGATCACCACAAACTATGGAAAATTCTGAAAGGGATGGGAATACCAGACCACCTGACCTGCCTCTTGAGAAACCTGTATGCAGGTCAGGAAGCAACAGTTAGAACTGGACATGGAACAACAGACTGGTTCCAAATAGGGAAAGAAGTACGTCAAGGCTGTATATTGTCACCCTGCTTATTTAACTTATATGCAGAGTACATCATGAGAAATACTGGGCTGGATGAAGAACAAGTTGGAATCAAGATTGCTGGGAGAAATATCAATAACCTCAGATATACAGATGACACCACCCTTATGGCAGAAAGTGAAGAGGAACTAAAGAGCCTCTTGATGGAAGTGAAAGAGGAGAGTGAAAAAGTTGGCTTAAAGCTCAACATTCAGAACACTAAGATCATGGCATCCGGTCCCATCACTTCATGGCAAATAGATGGGGAAACAGTGGAAACAGTGGCAGACTTTATTTTTTGGGCTCCAAAATCACTGCAGATGGCCACTGCAGCCATGAAATTAAAAGACACTTGCTCCTTGGAAGAAAAGCTATGACCAACCTAGACAGCCTATTAAAAAACAGAGACATCACTTTGCCAACAAAGTTCTGTCTAGTCAAAGCTATGGTTTTTCCAGTAGTCATGTACGGATGTGAGAGTTGGACTATAAAGAAAGCTGAATGATAAAGAATTGATGCTTTTGAGCTGTGGTGTTGGAGAAGACTCTTGAGAGTCCCTTGGACTGCAAGGAGATCCAACCAGTCCATCCTAAAGGAAATCAGTGCTGAATATTCATTGGAAGGACTGATGTTGAAGCTGAAGCTCCAATACTTTGGCCACCTGATGTGAAGAGCTGACTGATTTGAAAAGACCTTGATGCTGGGAAAGACAGAAGGCGGGAGAAAAACAGGACAACAGAGGATGAGATGGTTGGATGGCATCACCAACTCAATGGATATGAATTTGAGTGAACGCCAGCAGTTGGTAATGGACAGGGAGGCCTGGCGTGCTGCAGTCCATGGGGTTGCACAGAGTCGGACATGACTGAGTGACCGAACTGAACTGATATTTTAGGATTGACTGGTTCGATCTCCTTGCAGTCCAAGGGATTCTCAAGAGTCTTCTCCAACACCACAGTTCAAAAGCATCAATTCTTCGATGTTCAGCCTTCATCATGGTCCAATCCTCATATCCATACATGACTACTAGAAAAACCATAACTCTGACTATATGGACCTTTGTTGGCAAAGTAACGTCTCTGCTTTTTAATACACTGTCTAGGATTGTCTTAGCTTTTCTTCCAAGGAGCAAGCATCTTTTAATTTTGTGGCTGCAGTCACCATCTGCAGTGATTTTAGAGGCCAATAAAATAAAGTCTGTCACCGTTTCCATGGTTTTCCCATCTATTTGCCATGAACTGATGGGATCGGATGCCATGATCTTAGTTTTCTGAATGTTGAGAGAGGAGTGTAAGCGAAGGTAATGCCCAAGGTGCTGTGGGGCACAGGAGAGCTCAGCAGTTTGGACCCCAGCTGAATCTCCCCTCCTCTTTTCCTATTCTCTTACCCTTTACTCTCCTCTTTCTTTTGCTATTTTCATTGTTGTCCATTTGGGGATTTTTTTAAGTCTTTAGTTACTGTAGCACTGTCAGTCTCTTGAAAATGGGCTGGGTGGCTGGAGGACAGGAGTAGAGTGAGACTTTGTAGACCTTTCTGTGCCTTTCAAATCATAAACTATGGGGCTTCCCTGGTGACTCAGTGGTAAAGAATCCAGCTGCCAATGCAGGGGACACAGGTTTGATCCCTGATCTGGGAAGATCCTATATGCCCTGGAGCAACTACTGTGTGTCCCAACTACTAAGCCTGTGCTCTAGAGCCCAAGAGCCGCAACTACTGAAGCCTGAATGCCCTTGAGTCCGTGCTCCACAACAAGAGAAGCTACCACAATGAGAAGCCTGTGCACTGCAAGGAAGAGCAGCCTCTGCTCATTGCAACTAGAGAAAAGTCCATGCAGCAATGAGGTCCCAGCACATCCAAAAATAAATAAATAAAATATTTTTTTAATTGTAAATTATATCCACTCAAGAAAGAAGTGTAATTTATTTAAAGACATTCTTGATATGACTGTAAAACAATGGGACTTCAGAAATTTAATATTCACTTCAGATTCTTTTCTAAAGGTGGTATATTATAAAGAATAAGTTGCTATAAGAAGGTAACCATAGGGCAGCATTTACCTAGTGTCTGCAGTGCTCCAGGAAGTGTTCTATCAACAGATGCTTCATACACAATTCCATTTCATTTCCACAACATCCATAAGGTAGGTTATCTCATTGCCCCCATGTGCAGATGAGGTCCATAGGGGTTCAATATACATGGGGTTCAATAACAAGTCCTAATATATGGTGGGACAGGATTTGAGCCAGGCCATGTGATCCCAAGGCCCCACAGTTTTAGCCACATTGTTTAACAGTGTCTGGAAGAATGGAGATTGGTTTTCAGCTTTATCTAGTAAGTGGCACATGCCTCACAGTAACAGGTGGGTTAAACCATCACCATTGACCAGAGAGCTGGGCTGAGACCCATGTCCACATTCATCCACTCAAATGCCCTAAAGCTGCTTCTCTCCAAATGACCCTATTATGTGTGATAAACACTGGAATCTGCATGCATCTTGTTAAGTGTAAAAATCGTCGTCATGAAAAAGGATTAAAGTGGGCGAAAGAAGTGTGAAATTTGTACTGACTTTATTTTTTAAAAAATTCTCAGCAGCTTAAAATGTCCCAGTATTAATTTTAACTACAAAAAAGCAAAAGATCGCTCTATAGTAGAACTCTGATTCCTCCTTAACTATTCTATTATGAAAATAAAAGGAAGACTTGTTCCTATCTATTGAAAAGCATCTTGTTCATAGTTTACATTTCACATTATTACTCACAAACTATTTTACTGAGAAGCCATTCTATAGCCATCACAAACATAATTTGTGCTAACAATGTTCATTACATGGCATCTATTTTTTTTTTTTACATGGCATCTAAAAAGCAGGAAGAAAGAAAGAAGAAAAGAAGGAAGGAAAAATAGAAAAGGACAAAGAATCTTCAATCATACATATTACTAGCTAGAGACATTGTATAGGATATAAAAGTTTCCACGCAGATGACACGACCCTTTCATTGTTTTATCTGAAACCTCTAATCCCAAGGAGGTAAACAAAAGGGTGGATGAGATTCTCACTTTGCAAATAAATCAGCGGTGTCACATGACATCACTGCGGAGAGGCAGAGAAGCATGTTAAGTAGAAAAACCAACACTTAGAGCCTATAACAGCCTCTCCAACCACTTTACTACAAACACATGGTTGGGCATACAGTAGCCAATGTTAAGAAACCCAACAGAGGTGACAGAACTCACAGGAAAAGCCCAATTTAAGTCAAACACGCCTATTTTCCCAAGTAGTAGGGAAAAGGTCCTTTTGTTGTACCCCTAACCCCACCACAATTTCTGGAACACAGTTTTGCTGTGCTATGCTTAGTCGCTAGTCGTGTTGGACTTTTTGCAACCCCGTGGATAGTAGCCCACCAGGAGCCTCTGCCCATAGGATTCTCCAGGCAAGAATACTGGAGTGGACTGCCATGCCCTACCCCAGGAGACCTTCCCAGCCCAGCTGGCAGCACCTTAAACATTTGCCACATAGAACCTGTGAATCGTGAAAGCAGATTCCATCCTCCCAGAGGGGCTCCTCAATTACTGAGCAAGCATCCACTTTCACTGTAACTGGACCAGCAGTTTTGTTAAGATGCTATCTGATGGAACAGAATGGCCAATGTACTTGCATCTTCATTTGCCAAATACTGACAGCTTTTAAAAACATATACAAATAGGTTCTTGTCAGAGCTTGGATGACTGATCCACCCTGCAGCTTTACCCACTTATTAGGTAAGCATTTTCCAAAAGGTATACATATACCAGCAAGCTCCTGTATTATTCAAAATCAACAGAAGTTTCCTGTTAGCAAACATTCAAAGGAAGGCCCACAAACAGCAGTAGGTACCCAAACCCACTGCGAGGGAACTGGCCCTTCGCTGCATTTTCACCAAACTCGATCACATTCCACACTGCCGTGTTCTGTCAAGGAGCGGAGCTGACACGCCCTCACCAAAGGCACTGCCCTCTTTCCACAGGGGCGTGATCCCCAACAGATCGGTTCCTGCACACTCCTCACCAGAGGCCAAGCAGGGACTAGGTCAGGAATTATTCAAAATACGGGAAGAAGCTAACCAGCAAGTGCCAAGACAAAACCACCAAATGGGAAGAGGAAAGGCCAGGATGGCCTATTTCTGGCAGACACTGCAAGAGACAGACCCAGGGAGGAAGGAGTTTCCTTAGGAATCAGGATTCCCCGGAGCTCCACAGAGAGGGCACCGACTCAGAGGACCAGGCTTCCAGGAACTAGGTCCCTGGGTTTCTGGGTACAACCAGCCCCTGCCAGGGTGGGAGTCCAGCCAAGTAATTTCCACTGCACAGAAGACAACACTTACTAACCACGTGGGAAAATAAGGGGTGTTGCCGAGCTGGCTGGTGCTAGTAAGCAAGGGCTTCAGGAGGGAAGACTGCCCGGCGCCCATCCCTACAGAGAGGGAGGGAGATACTGACAGGTTATCAGGGGGTGTGTTGGGGGCTCACCATCCCACTTCCAGGGCCTCTGGGACGCTCCACCACTCTATCACCAACCGCTAACAGCAGCAAACCTTCACCGAGTGCTTGTATATGAGCCTGGCATCTTTACTTGCATTTCTTTTTTTTTTTTAATCTTCAGGACTCTTAGGTGTTACAATGAAACCCATCTCAGAAATGTAGGCATTAAAGAACAAAGTATTGAAGTCAAAGTCAGTCATCTAGGGAATGGCCAGGATTTGAACCAAGGTCTGGTGCAAGCAAGGCATGAGCTCTCAACCAAAGCTGCTCCCTAGAAAGAAAGGAGGCAAAGCAAAAGCAAGTTTTTTCTTGGTTGCACTGTGTTCATTCAACTTGTTTCCCAGCTGTGAGACCCCAGGCAAGCCCATTAACTTCCCAGTACCTCAGTTTCCTCACCTCTAAAATGCAGATAATAACAGAATGGTTTCTGAGCAGGAAATGAAATGAACTCGGGTTTAGCAGAGGTCTTTGCACAGAGTAAGTGCTCAGTAAACGTTATCAAACGAGTTCAAGGAAATCAACCCTGAACATTCACTGGAAGGACTGGTGCTGAAGCCGAAGCTCCAATACTTTGGCCACCAGATGTGAAGAGCCGACTCTTTGGAAAAGACCCTGATGCTGGGAAAGACTGAGGGTAGGAGGAGAAGGGGATGACAGAGGATGAGATGGCTGGATGGCATCACCGACTCAATGGACATGAGTTTGAACAAGCTCCAAGAGACAGTGAGAGACAGGGAAGCCTGGCACGCTACAGCCCAGGGGGTCGCAAAGAGTCGGACATGACTGTGAGACTGAACAACAACAAAACATTATCCAGCATTGTAGTGATGCTTATTATCAATGGTAATAAGTGTAAACACTGCTATCCTCACAAAGTTCCCAGCTCAGGTGGAAACAAAGCCAACAGACAGGAAACTAAGAACGTGAGCCCGGCTGGAGGGCAGTGTTAAGTGTGGGGAACAGAGCAATACCTTAGGCCCTGAAAGTGAGGAAGCAGCTGCTCTAGGAGGCACTCTCGGGGCCCATCTTCAGCTCCCACAACACTGACATCAGTCCAGCTTCTCTTCCTTCCAGGAACAGGAAGCAGGTAACGATTAAACAGAAAACCACAGAAGTCCTAAACATAGGGTTTTTCCAATTAGTCACAGGTTAGGTCAGGCAGTATTCTTGCTAGACAGGCATGTGGCCAGCCTTCTGGGAATATGGGAACTGGCAAGCAGAGGTGGTATATGTGGAAGGTCACGGTCCAGTCCCTGCAGGGAAGTCACGAGTCCTTTGACGCAAAGTCTACCCTGGGGCTGTTAGAGCAAAGGGAAAAGGAACTAGGATATTTTCTATCCTAGACCGCTTCAGAAAAGGCAAACAGAGGCAAGATTAAAGAGATGTAATTAAGAAAACCCTAGATATAGAGAAACTGATTTTGAAGGGGAAGAAATGAACATCAATAGCCTGAACTCAAATAAGAACTCTGAAAACCAGCAGCAAAGGTTAGACACATAGAAAAATACTACAAATAATAGTCACATACTGATGTATAGTATCAGTGCTTTGCATAATAACTAGACCAAGCACTTCACAGGTATGAACTTGCTTAAACTTTACAATAATCCTATGAGGTAGGCACTATCATTTTCAACTCCATCTTCCAGATATGAAAACTACAGCACAGAAAGGTCAAATAACTTACACCAAGTCACACAGCTAGCAAGTAGCAGAGGTGAGTTTTTAATCCAGGCAGCCTGTCTCCAGAGCCCCAAATTCTGCTCTATGGCTTGTGAGAATTAACAGTTTTAATATTCAGTAAAGTTCCACAAAATGGGATGATCCATTGCTCATCTCTATGGTGAGTTAGAGTCTTGAGTAGAAAAATCTCTGGGTAATCATTACTCATCTAATTCAGTAATAAACCAAGAGTGAGAGAATGGTGAATCACCTATTCGGAAGAAAAGGTACATTTAAGTTATATTCTCTCCAGGTCAATTTATCTATTTTTTGGCATTAAGTACTAATTAAAAAAAATTCCTGCTATGATTTATAAGAAGCAAATCAAAAAAGCCATCTGATCTGCATTCAACACTGTTGAAACTGCTGATTACTTATTGAAATTTCTAAACTTCCCTTTGACTTTTAAAACAATAGAAACTACTCGCCTTAAGGGATCAGATTTGCCATATCCCTTTGCTCAAAATGATCGCAATTGTTAACAAAAAATATTAAATGAAGGAATAAACATAAAGTCGTATTTTGAGCTAACATCTCAGTTTTTATTGAAAGAAAAAAAATACCAAAATGTTTACATTAATTATCGCTGAGTAGTGAGATTATAGGTTATTTTTCTTTTCTTTTTAGTATTTTGTATCTTTTGTTGGTGGAATTTGGGAGTATTGTTTTTCTTTTTTGACTTTTAACATTTTCTAAAATGTCCTGATGGCAGTCACTACAGTTGTTGGGTTTTTTTTTTTTCCACTGCAAGTAGAAAGTCAGTAAAGAACCTTCACTGCTATTAAGTTAAACCCTAAGAAACTGCTATCACTGTAGGTCAAAAACAGTGGAAGACTGGTAATTTCATATGGCTTATCCTATAGTAATAGTAACGCTGTAGAGGTAAACCAAAATACTGAAAATTCCTTAGTAAGGAGACCACCTATAACTGCAGTCCATAATATTTACATGCGAGATATCCCACTGACTGAAGGCAGAGAAAATGCTATGCAATCTTTGGTCTACACCTTAGGAGAGAAGATTCAACAGAAACCACAGAGTGATGTAACTTCTACTTTTATTACACTATAAAACACAATGTAAATACATAAATAATATGGCATGGGCCTGATAATTTTGTTTCTTTCCCACTATACTTTTTTTAAAATCAGTTATTCTTTTTCTTTTTCTTTATTTTTGTCTGTGCTGGGACTCCCTTGCTGTGTGGGCTTTTGTCTGGTTGTGACGAATGGGGACGACCCTTCCTGGCAGTGCACTGGCTTCCCATGGTGGTAGTTTTTCTTGTTGTGGAACATGGGCTCTAGAGCACACAGGCTTCAGTAGTTGTGGCACAAGGGCTCAGGACTTGCAGCTCCCCAGCTCTAGAGCACAGGCTCAACAGTCACAGCCCACAGGCTTAGTTGCTCCGCAGCATGGGGGATCTTTCTGGATCAGGGATTGAACCTGTGTCTCCTGCATTGGTAGGTGGATTCTTTACCATTGAGCCAGCAGGGAAGCCCCACTATACTTTTTTTTTAAAGGCTTTTCATTCTTTAAATCGGAGAAGGCAATGGCACCCCACTCCAGTACTCTTGCCTGGAAAATCCCATGGACGGAGGAGCCTGGTGGGCTGCAGTCCATGGGGTCGCTAAGAGTCGGACACGACTGAGCGACTTCACTTCCACTTTTCCCTTTCATGCACTGGAGAAGGAAATGGCAACCCACTCCAGTGTTCTTGCCTGGAGAATCCCAGGGACGGGGGAGCCTGGTGGGCTGCTATCTATGGGGTCGCACAGAGTCGGACACGACTGAAGTGACTTAGCAGCAGCAGCAGCAGCAGTCTTTAAATAGTAAACAACCATAATTTCAAAGAGAGTATTACAGCCACAATGTTTTCATATTATGAACTGATGTTTCCCAACAGGAAAGACAACTGTTTCATTTCCCAGCAGCCAATGCCCCATCACCAACTGGGTGTCCTGCAATTCAGTTCGTTCTGACGACAGCTCCCTGGAGTTAGTGCAGACCCCACAGGTTTAAGGGCTCAGTCCCACGAGGACCGCACCCATTTCAGACACCAACTGCAAATAGCATCTACTAATTTAACCGAAATGCAGTGCTTGGGTATAATCTCAGAAACAACAGAATGACCTCTGTTCATTTCCAAGGCCAATTATTCAATATCACAGTAATCCAAGTCTACGCCCCAATCAGTAATGCCAAAGAATCTGAAGTTAAATGGTTCTATGAAGACCTACAAGACCTTCTAGAACTAACACCAAAAAAGACGTCCTTTTCATCACAGGGGACTAGAATGCAAAAGTAGGAAATCAAGAGATGTATGGAATAACAGGCCAGTTTGGCCTTGCAGTACAAAATGAAGCAGGGCAAAGGCTGATAGAGTTTTTCCAAGAGAACACATTGGTCATAGCAAATATCCTCTTTCAACAACACAAGAGAAGACTCTACACATGTACATCACCAAATGGTCAACACCAAAATCAGACTGATTATATTCTTTGCTGGAGAAGGCAATGGCACCCCACTCCAGTACTCTTGCCTGGAAAATCCCATGGACGGAGGAGCCTGGTAGGCTACAGTCCATGGGGTCGCTGAGAGTCGGACACGACTGAGCGACTTCACTTTCACTTTTCCCTTTCATGCACTGGAGAAGGAAATGGCAACCCACTCCAGTGTTCTTGCCTGGAGAATCCCAGGGGTGGCGGAGCCTGGTGGGCTGCCGTCTATGGGATCGCACAGAGTCGGACACGACTGAAGCGACTTAGCAGCAGCATATTCTTTGCAGGTGAAGATGAAGAAGCTCTATACAGTCAGCAAAAACAAGACCAGGAGCTGACTGTGGCTCAGATCATGAGCTCCTTATCGCCAAATTCAGGTTTAAATTGAAAAAAGTAGGGAAAGCCACTAGGCCATTCAGGTATGACCTAAATCAAATCCCTTATGATTATACAGTGGAAGGGACAAATAGATTCAAGGGAAAAGCTCTGATAGACAGAGCGCCTGAAGAACTATGGACAGAGGTTTGTAACACTGTACAGGAGGTGGTGATCAAAACCATCCCCAAGGAAAAGACATGCAAAAAGGCAAAATCATTGTCTGAAGTAGCCTTACAGATAGCTAAGAAAAGAAAAGAAGTGAAAGGCAAAGGTAAAAAGGAAAGATACACCCATCTGGATGCAGAGTTCCAAAGAAAAGCAAGGAGATGAGAAAGCTTTCCTAAGTGAACAATGCAAAGAAATAGAGGAAAATAATAGAATGGGAAAGACTAGAGATCTCTTCAAGAAAAGTGGAGATACCCAGGGAACATTTCATGCAAAGATGGGCACAATAAATGACAGAACCAGTATGGACCTAATAGAAGCAGAAGATATTAAGAAGAGGTGGCAAGTATACACAAAATAACTATACAAAAAAGATCTCAATGACCCAGATAACCACAATGGTGTGATCACTTGCCTAGAGCCAGACATCTTGAAGCGCAAAGTCAAGTGGGCCTTAGGAAACATCACTACAAACAAAGCTAGCAGAGGTGATGGAATTCCAGCTTAACTATTCCAAATCCTAAAAGATGCTTTTAAAATGTTTCACTCAGAATGCCAGCAAATTTGGAAAACTCAGCAGTGGCCATAAAACTGGAAAAGGTCAGTTTTCATTCCAATCCCAAAGAAAGGCAATGCCAAAGAATGCTCAAACTACCACACAATTGCACTCATTTCACATACAAGCAAAGTAATGCTCAAATTTTTCCAACCTAGGCTTCAACAGTACGTGAACCAAGAAGTTCCAGATGTTCAAGCTGGATTTAGAAAAGGCAGAGGAACCAGAGAACAAATTGCCAACATCCACTGGATCATAGAAAAAGCAAGAGCATTCCAGAAAAACATCTACTTCTGCTTCACTGACTATGCCTTTGACTGTGTGGATCACAACAAACTGTGTAAAATTCTTAGAGAGATGAAAATACCAGACCACCTTACCTGTCTCAAGAAACTGTATTTCTGTATACAGAGAAGTCTGTATGAAATCTGTATACAGAGAAATCTGTATGCAGTCAAGAAGAAAGAGTTAGAACCAGATATGGAACAACGGACTGGTTCCAAACTGGCAAAGGATTAAGTCAAGGCTGTATATTGTCACTCTGCTTATTTAACTTATATTCAGAGTACATCATGCAAAATGCCAGACTGGATGAAGCACAACCTAGAATCAAGATTGCCGGGAGAAATATCAATAACCTCAGATATGCAGATGACATCAGCAGTGGCCATAAAACTGGAAAAGGTCAGTTTTCATTCCAATCCCAAAGAAAGGCAATGCTAAAGAATGCTCAAACTACCACACAATTGCACTCATTTCACATACAAGCAAAGTAATGCTCAAAATTTTCCAAGCTAGGCTTCAACAATACATGAACCAAGAAGTTCCAGATGTTCAAGCTGGATTTAGAAAAGGCAGAGGAACCAGAGAACAAATTGCCAACATCCGCTGGATCATAGAAAAAGCAGAAAGTGGCAGAAAGTGAAGAGGAACTAAAGAGCCTCTTGATAAAGGTGAAAAAGGAGAGTGCAAAAGCTGACTTAAAACTCAACATTAAAAAAATTAAGATCATGGCATATGTTCCCATCACTTCATGGCAAATAGATGGGGAAACAATGGAAATAGTGACAGACTTTATTTTCTTGGGCTCCAAAATCACTGCAGATGATGACTGCACCCATGAAATTAAAAGAGGCTTGCTCTTTGGAAGAAAAGCTATGACAAACCTAGACAGCATTTTAAAAAGCAGAGACATTAACTTTGCCAACAAATGTGCACATAGTCAAAGCTATGGTTTTTCCAGTAGTCATGTATGGATATGAGAGCTGGACCAGAAAGATGGCTGAGTGCCAAAGAATTGATGCTTTTGAACTGTGGTGTTGAAGAAGACTCTTGAGAGTCCCTTGGACTGCAAGGATATCAAACCAGCAAATCCTAAAGGAAATTAACCCTGAATATTCATTTCAAGGACTGATGCTGAAGCTGAAGCTCCAATACTCTGACCATGTGATGAGACTCATTGGAAAAGACCCTGATGCTGGGAAAGATTGAAGGCAGGAGGAGAAGGGGATTACAAAGGACGAGATGGTTGAATGGCATCACTGACTCATTTAACATGAGTTTGAGGCAAGCTCCGGGAGATGATGAAAGACAGGGAAGCCTGGAATGCTGTAGTCCATGGGTCATAGAGAATTGGACACAACTGAGCAACTGAACAACAAGAAATTTAACCAGGCTCACCCACCACAAACTCAAGCCTCCCAGGATCTCATTCAGGTTCAACAATTTGCTATGATGACTCAGAGAACTTAGGAATGTGGTATACTTATGATTACAACTTTATTATAAAGGATACAATGTAGAAGTGGCCAAATGGAAGAGATCCATAGCACAAAGTACAGTGCAGGGGGTGGGGGGTGGGGGATAGGGTGGTGCAGACCCTCCATGTTCTCTCCAGACACACCACCCTCCCAGCACATCCACAGATTCACCAATCCAGAAGCTCCTTTAGCCTCCCCTCCTTATTTCAGAGCTTTTGTCAAAGTTTCAAGAAATTTCATTACATAGGCGTGATCATTTTGAAGTCACTGGCTTTTGGTGATTAACTCAGTTGCCAAGACCTCACCTTTCCCTGAGTTCAGGGGATGCAGCTAAAAGTTCCAACTCTCTAATCCTGAAGTTGGTTCCTCTGGCAACTGGCCCTCATTCTGAAGCTATCTAGTAGCCCACCAAGAGTCATTCATTAGGATGAACTCTGGTATGGTCTAAAGGGCTCATTGTGAATAACGAAAGACACTCTGATCACTCAGGAAATTCCAAGGGTTTTAGGAACATGGGATAAAAGCCAAATATATAACCTTTATTATACCACAATGACTTCAGGTCAAGAATTTATTTACATATCAAGATGCAGCACTGAACAACATGGAAAAAGATCAAATATTTTATCATATGGTTCAAGCAAAAGAATTATCCTTCCCTCCTTGAAGACACCCCCCGCCTTCCTATCCCACCTATCCAGGCACTAAGACACACCAACTTGACTGTCTCTGTACCCCTATTTCCATAATAAATAGGCACCCATGTACACTAAACTACTTTCAAATGGGTTATCTTTCCTCCCCAAAATCTATTCCGTCACATTATAAGAAATCAAGGGACTAAGAAAATGGACTTGCAAGAAACGACAGAGAAAGAGAGCCCTTAGCCAAGCAGGATTTAATAAACTGACCCAAAGTTGATCTTGCATGTTTTATTTAAAGACACTGCCCTAAACACTGATGACCTACACTGCCCTCCTGACCTGGACCCGCCTGGAGAGAGAAGAAAACAATGAGAACTTGACCAACAATAGGGCAAAAACTGGAAAAACACAACAATCCTCTAAAAATAAATGTTAAGCAATAAAGAATTCAGGAGTCAAGATGATTTGTACAGTTTTAGAGGATTTACTCTAACTTAAGATATACACAAATAGCTGGCTTTTACCATTAATGAACACTTTTTGGTCTTCATACCACCAATACTATTGCTGTTGTTCAATCGCCCAGTCATGTCCAACCCTTTGCAACCACATGGACTGCAGCATGCCATGCCCCTCTGTTCCTCACCATCTCCCAAAGTTTGCCCAAGTTCATGTCCATTGCATCAGTGATGCCATCCAGCTATCTCACTCTCTGATGCCCTCTTCTCCTTCTGCCCTCTATCTTTCCCAGCATCAGGGACTTTTCCAATAAGCCAGCTGTTCGCATCAGATGACCTAAATCCTGGAGTTTCAACTTCAGCATCAGTCCTTCCAACAAGGATTCAGGGTTGATTTCCCTTAAGATTGACTGATTTGCCCCTCTTGCTGTCCAAAGGACTCTCAGGAGTCTTCTCCAGCACCATAGTTCGAAGGCATCAATTCTTGGTTCGAAGGTACCAAGACTATACATTGCACTTATTTCATGATTCAAATTTCCCAGCAAACTTTGAGGACTTGTTTCTATCTATATATCAAATGCACTATATTAAACCTATACATTGTAGAGGTCATATTCGTATTACTTACAAAGGACTAATAATATTCTTTTGACTCTCCAAACTGCTTTGAGTGTATTAAAAACACATATATTCATCCTTTCTCCTCCCTCCCCATCTCCCTGACCACCCCTAACCTTCATCCTCTTTCTCCAGATGAGGAAACAGAACAGCAGTCTCAATGGCCTTTCTGAAATTACTAGGTCCATGTCTGGTACTCAGGTCTTATTCAGCTCAGCATCTGGGGCTTTTCCATCACACCGCAATGCCTGAGGGCCCCTTCCGGTCCCCTACCCTCCACTCCACCCCATCCTCAGCCCCTGACCATCTACACAATAAGCACTTAGTTTCAGGAGCCCCACAGCCTAGCATCATTCTCCCTTCTGCACTAACCTTCTCCTGACCTACCTCCACACATCTGCACAAACTATGCCTTTTGCTGGGCTGCCATGCCCACACTCCCTTTTAAGGTTTGCTTAACATGCCAAGTTTTAGGCTCTCAAGGCTTTTCCACCCCTCCTATCAGAAGGAAAATCTTCTCCAAGATCCCATGTGGCACTTCGTTCATAGGTCTCTGATGATCCTAAACACATCTTCCTTTATTCTGTAAGGATTTGTATTCAGAGCTTATCTCCTCTGCCATTTCCATCTCAAATTGGTGGAGAACAGAAACCAAGTTTGTTGTTCATTTCATGTACCTACATGGCACCTAACAGTATTTCAAAGAAGGTCCTCATTTTTAAATGAATTGCATGCTGTTTGTATGGAATATCTACATGCTTTACCTGCAAAGACTATTAAGACACTGACTTGACAATCATGCATGGGAAATGAGTCTTACCTTCAAAACCCAGCTTTCTTGGCTCTGGGTTTAAGCAATAGCCCATGCCTCTTTTTTTTTTTTTCTATCGGTAATGATTCTGTATTTTGCTTCAGTAGAGGAGGAGTAGATTGGAAAGAACTGAGGAAGTTGCAGAAGCATTCAGGTCATACAAACATGCAAAGAAAAATGAAGGAATGCCAGTTCATCAGCCATCTGCCACTTTACCAATGCCAGGAAATTCCGGGCTGCCGTTTCTTATAATGTGAATAATTCACATGATTGTGTTGAAGACTTCCAGCTATGAAGAGCTGTTGGAATATTTGGAAATTAGTGTTTCCGAGTTATACTGTGAGACAGAAAGCCCAATGAATTCTTCCAGCTTCCACCCATTACAGGAATCTCTGAGAACCACATTATGTTGGTTTATGCATGGGTGAGGAAGGCTTGGCATGTTACTGATACTGAAAAGAACTGTTGTTTGTTTTTAACCCTACCTACCATGTGACATTTTATATAGAGGTTCTTTTTCCTTTCTTTCTTTTTCTGCTTATTTTTATTGAAGTATAATTGATGCACAGTGTTGGATTAGTTTCAGGTATACAACACAGTGACTAGACATGTATATGAATTATAAGATGATCATTACAATAAATCTGGTTACCATCTGTCACCATTTAAAGGTATTACCATATTATTAACTACATTCCCTCTTATGTATAATATGTCCCATGACTTATATATTTTATAACTAGAGTTTGTATCTCTTAATCCCCTTCATCTATTTCAGCCATCCCCCACCTCCCATCCCCAGGTTCTTTATAAATCTCCAGCCACTCAACTAAACTTATCTGGCCACTTGAGAAGGGTAATGGCATAACTGTCTAATCTGTGTCTTTTCAGGAAGCTGAAATTTATTTTTTAAAATATCTCCCTCACTCCGGAATTTTATAAAAGTCATTTCAAAATCAAATGACATGTAAACTGAATTAGTCCCTTGAAATATTTACTCTAAAACTAAATAGACAATTTCTGAAGAATTCCTTGGATAATCGCCCATTTTCCACTAAGAACAAAATCTACATTCAATCAAAACTAAGCTGCCTTAGTTTTCTCTTTAAGTAGGCGGACCTACAATGAAAAGGTAAGTGATAATAATAATAAACATATATAAGACCTTCCTTGCACCAGTAGTGCTCAGCATGGAGTACATGCAATTTCACATAACGAAAAAGAACATTTGGAATCAATGAACATGTATATAGCTCTGGCTTCCCCTTATCTAGGGAAGCCCTCATAGCTCAATCAGTGAAGAATCTGTCTGCAATGCAGGAGATCCAGGTTCAATTCCTGGGTTAGGAAGATCCCCTGGAGAAGGAAATGGCAATCTACTCCATGGACAGAGGAGCCTAGCAGGCTACAGTCCATGGGGTCTCAAGCGTTGGACACAACTTAGAGACTAAACCACCACCACTATCCCCTCATCTAGGACGTGAATGAGACATTTCCCTTCTCTTCGTCTTGGCAATCCCTCTGTACGTCTGTTTCCTCATCTCTACAAAACAGAGAATACAGCAACCTGCTCCTTATACCAGTTGCAAAAAATAAATCTGATCAAGCAATCAAATATTTGTGTGCCTTATATGCTCTGCTGTCTACTTAAGACAAAACACAGTAGAAACAACTGCCTATAATTCTATGTCAAATAATATAGAATACTGACTTGGCAATCATGCATGGGAAATGAGCTTTACCTTCAAAACATGCATTAATGGACTCAAGGTATATATTTGGGCTTCCCTTGTGGCTCAGCTGGTAAAGAATCAGCCTCCAATGCCAGAGACCTGGGTTTGATCCTTGGGATGGGAAGATCTCCTGGAGAAGGGAAAGGCTACCAACTGCAGTATTCTGGCCTGGAGAATTACATAGACTGTATAATCCATGGGGTCACAGAGTTGGACACGACTGAGTGACTTTCACTTTCACTTCAAAATATGTATTCATAGACTCAAGGTATATATTCACAGAAGGAGATATTCATGGTGAGAATACATAGGAAAGCTTTCTTGGCAGTGTTATCCACAGTTTCAGCCTCAAGGAAGGAGAGGAAAACAGGATGACTACCCCAAGAAGAGGGGAGGGATTTCTAGGTTAAGATACTTAGGCAGCATCATCCAGGAAGGAGGTAGAAATGCAAATTCTCCAGTCCCTTCTGGGACCTACAGACACTAGGGGAGGGTGAGAGTGACTATCTGTGTTGTGACCAGTCCTATAGTTCATTCTGATGCATGCTCAAGTTTGGGGATCAATGCAATGACTTTGCTCGCCCTCACCCCTCCCTTCCATGGCCACCTATCCTCTTCATCTGGTTAATGCCGACACTTTCACAAGTATAGGTTCAAACTTCATTTCCTCCAGTACTTGCTCAACCAGTACTCCACTCTCATCCCGCCCCCAGTCCCAGGTCAGGCACTCTGGCCCTGTGCCACGCTTTCCTTATCGAGGTAGTAATGATACTTGATCATGATGCCTCCCTGATAACCTGTGCTGGCTCCATAAAGGCACAGACTGTGTCTGTTTTATTCTCATCACTTCAACCTAGTGCCTCGCACACCAGTAAGGCACTTGGCTAGCATTTGCAGAATGAATAAATAATTTAAAGAATTAACCTGCAGGATTTCCCTGGTGGTCCAATGGCTGAGACTCCATGCTCCAAATGCAGGGGGGCTTGGAGTTCAACCTCTGGTTGGGGAGCTAGATCACACACACCAAGACTAAGAGTTCACTTGAAGCAGCTAAAGATCCCACACGCCACGACTAAGACCCAGTGCAGCCAAATAAATACATAAATATTTAATGAACCTGTGAAAGGCATAAAGGAAAGGTATAAAGTATTATAAAATTGACAATATGATATGAAATTAAGAGATCCGTTTAAAGGACCAGTTAGGTAAAGTAAACTTCATGCATGGATTTGGGTTTTGAAAATCTTTGCATTGAAAATTTTCACACTTTCAAATATATCAATCTCCCACCATATTCACCTGATAAGGCAGTACTTGCTTACTTTTGTATTGTCATTCTTTTTTCTCCATGACCAGAGTCTTCATCTTAGACTTTTGGAGCAATATAGCCCATAAAACAGTACTGAGATCAAACGATGCTAAATGGGCCATGGGTAGCAGGCAGCATGCATGCAGGGGTGGAACCTGTGCCTCTTAAGTCTCTTGCATTGGCACCAGTGCCACCTGGGAAGCCCCGGTAGACAGCAGACCTGGGATCCGAACTTCTGTAGCTCTGCTCCAAAATCCAGGTTTTTACCCAATACAGATGGCTCTAGTGGTAAAGAATCTGCCTTCCAATGCAGGAGACATGAGACGCTGGTTTTATCCCTCAGTCAGGAAGATGCCCTGGAGGAGGGCATGGCAACCCACCTCTAGTACTCTTGCCTGGAGAAATCCCATGGACAGAGGAACCCGGTGGGCTACAGTTTATAAAGGTTGCAAAGAATAGGACACGACTGAAGTGATCTAGCACACACACACGCAGCCCATAAATGCTGGCAGACAAAACTGTCCTTCCAATTTGGGAGGAGAGAGAGGAAACTTACAGCAAAGATTTGTGGGTGTTATAATAAGTGTTCACTTTATTATAAAGAAAAAGCCTCGGGCTGAGTCAGAACACCTGGATTTCAGCTCAGACTTCCTTCCTTCCTCCATTCATTCAAAGGTTTTTAAGCCTCTGCTCTGTTTCAGGTTCCTTCACTTGGATCTGAGCTTTGGACGGTGACCAGCACACACACACACACATACACACAATCCTTCACCAGAACTAATGTTCTGCTCCTCCACCACGGGCTATCGCCATTCTGATTCCCATAGACTCTTGAACCTAGAGGTCCCCCATCTGCAAAGGGAGGGTTTAATTAAGATGACCACAGAGTCCCATTTGACACTGACATGATGTGATTAAAACAACACAATTACTCTCAGAAGTCAGTTAGCCAAAGTCATGCTTCTCAGGGCCTGCTCACCCACCCCAAAGCCAGAGAGCTGAGAAACCAGACCCTGGAGCATGAGGGCCAAGGGCAAGAGGAGAACTTGCCAGAAGCAGCAAAGTGGGGTCCATGCAGTGGAGAGGCAGCTTTAACTCAACGAGAAGAGTCTGAGACAGACTGAAGGATCTGCTTGAGACCTGGCTAAGCCAACTCAGTATCCTCATCTGCTAAACAAGGTTTGAGGAGACTATCAGGGCTGTAGCTTCTTGTCCCAGGATGAGATGGTAGGATGGCATCATCGATTCAATGGACATAAGTCTGAGCAAGCTCTCGGAGAAAGTGAAGGACAGGGAAGTCTGGCAAGCTGCTGTCCATGGGGTCACAAAGAATCAGACACAACTGAGCAACTAAACAACAACCAAGCAGCTGACTCAGTTCCTACACTACCCAAAGAAAGTGTCCTACCCCACAGGCTCATACCCACAAGGCTGCACCCCCATCCCACCCCCATCAGGAACCAATTCCAAGTCCATGTTGTCATCTGTGCTTCTGACCAACTGGCTATACAACCCCCTCACTGAGTATGGTTTAAATTGCTAGAGTGGCTCAGGGAAACATTTGACTTAGCAGATCACCAGTTTATTATAAAAGGATATAACCCAGAAACAGACAGATGGGAGAGATGCACAGGATGGGAAAGGAGTGGGGTTTCCACTCACCACACATTTCCAGGTGCTCACCAACCCAGAAGCTCACCATCTTGTTATTCAAATTTTTAAAGCGCTTAATCTGTGATCTTCCCCCTGCCTCTTCCCCTTCTCAGAGGTGGCTGGGCAAGGAGGGCTGAAAGTTTCAGCTCTATCCCCACCCTCTTTCAGATGATCATCCCATCCTGAGGCTATCTAGGGGCATCACCCTAAGTCATCGCCAGATTAGTATTCACTCAAAGGGGGCTCCTCACAGAAAAAGATATCCTAATCATTTAGGAAATTTCAAGGGTTTGAGGAACTCTGTGCCAAGAACTGAGGACAGAGACTAAATATGTTTATTATACATATATTACATTTCCCTTGTGGCTCAGATGATAAAGAATCTGCCTGCAATGCAGGAGACCTGGGTTCGATCCTTGGGTTGAGAAGATCCCCTGGAGAAGGAGATGGGAACCCATTTCCCAGAATACTGGGAATGAGAATGCCAGTATTCTTGCCTGGAGAATCCCATGGACAGAGGAACCTGGCAAGCTACAGTCCATGGAGTCGCAAAGAGTCTGACACAACTGAGAGACTAACACTTTCGCTTTCTTTCCATACATATATTATACATCATATATTATTGTTTATGTTATATATATTTCTAATTATATTCTACTTCAACATAACGTTCACCACTGAACAATGAGAAGATGAACAATGAGCAGTTATACTCAGGATCATCAAAAAGGATGTCACTAGGACAATTACACCAATCCTAGGGGAAAATTGTCAAAAATAAGATCCACTGGCTATACAAAAATCAGTTGATGAATCTTTCAAAATTCTTCCAAAAGAAACTGTCATGTTTTACCCTTATAAAGATGAACAGTTTCTTCCTTTTTTCTTTCTCTCCTACCGTGCCTAATTTTGGTAGCTAATGGTTCAGCCCCGCACATCCCCTGCATCCCGAGAGAGCTCTCTGCCAAGTTCACTGGTCCCTACTCCTCCTCCCCTGGGGCACTGGCTCTGCCCACCTTGCCTCCTCTGCTCCTGCCCAGGACACCCCAGACTCAGCAGCTGGGCTCTGAGCAAGATGAGTCAGAGTGATAACAGAGGACCTGAAAGGAAAATTCTGGAGCAGGTAGCAACTTTCGTCCCATCTGAGAGCTGTGACAGGTCGTCTTTGGTTAAGGACATAGAAATATACTCTTTTAGCACCTGCTGCATGTCAAACACTGAGCCATGCACTCTTGTTTTTATCTCATGTAATCATCATAACAATCCCAATGAAGCAACTCTGCCATATTTTCTCCACAACACAGATGAGGGAAGCAGTTCAAAGGTTTTTCACTCTGTATACAACAGGCATTTTCTCCGTGGTTGGAATGCAGTTACACACAGGGATGTGCACACAAAATGGGATGGAGGAGGGAGTTGGGAAGAGCTGGCACCTGTTTGAGATGAAAAAGACAAGAAGGCAGGAAGCTTGGGGCACTAAATAGTAGGGTAGAAAAACCCTGAGTTCAAGAAGTTTGGCAAAAGGATCTTCAGGGTGAGATGACTGGGCACAGGAACTCAGTTTGCCTGGGGTATCCAGCACCCTCTATCATTCCTCCCTCCCTCCTCAGAAAGGCCCCTGGGTGGATTCTGTTTTTCTTCCCCTTTACAAAGAAAGCTGTGTCAGTAGCAGAGGAACGCAGAGTTTCCATTATAATGTGCATCCTATTATGTCCCATTCCTAAACCCACCTAAAATACTCGAATCCTCAGCTTTACCCAAGTATCTTTACTTTATTAGATACCATGCTAAAATATCCAAGCAGTGCTTCTTTTTACAAAGTGCCACTCATCGGAGGAGTTCTTTTTCTCCATAAGGTATTTTACTATTTTGAGCAGTTTTACATTTGACTGTCCACAAACAAGAAATAGATGAGCTGTGGAAGAGGAAATGCAGGACCATAATCCCTTATATGAAAATCTGGAGGTCAGATGTGCTTGGGAATTCAGGCTGTAATCCTCAAAAGGTAACACATGCATTTAGCACACATTTTGTAACACTTAGAAATCAAATTCACCAATATTACTGCAGCCAAAACTTAGCAACATTCAAACTAAGTGAGGTAAATAGACACTGTAGAATCCCACACTGGTTCAGGTTAGGTATTACCCACCAAGAGCATATGCAAAAAACTTCAAAAATCTTTCTGTTTTCAGATTTCGGAATTGTCCATAAAGAATTACAGACATGTGCAATCATTTTAGATACTAGAAAAAAATAGTCAACCTACCCGTAATCAAAGACATACCAATTTAAACAACCAAGTTTCCAATTTTTGCCTTGTGTGTGTTAGTCAGTCAGTCGTGTCCAACTCTTTGTGATCCCACGGACTGTAGCCCCTGGCCCCTCCAGGCAAGAATACTGGAGTGGATTGCCATTCCCTTCTCCAGAGGATCTTCCCAACCCAGGGATAGAACCCTGGTCTCCCACACTGCAGGCAGATTCTTTACAGTTTGAGCTACTACAGGGAAGTCCTACAGGAATTTTTGCCTTATAAGTTAGCAAATATGCTTTGCAGAGAAAATGCCAACAATGTCAAAAGTGATCCTTTGAACAATGCTGTGAGAATGTAAAATGGGACACCCTTTAGTCACTAAGGTTGGTGTCCTCAGTGGCCTCAAACATAAATACCTTTGACTCCCAACAGTGCCTTTTCAGGAACCCATTTTCTCTGGAAGTCATTGATATCTAGACAAAGCTTTATGCATGGGTATTCACCTAAACAATGAGCTTTAAAATTCACTTGAAAATAATTAGCAAAAACTAAAATCTAAAATGGAAGCAAAGAAAGGTAAAATACAGAGAATCCATATAATGGAATATTATGCAGCCACTTTTTGAGTGTATAGAGAAATGGAGAAACCTTTAAGTATAACATTAGGTAAAAAACACAGGGTAAAAAAGTATATTTGCATTAAGATCTCCTCCAAGTAGAAAATACATATAGAAGACCAGGCTGACAGGGCTAAGTGCCTTGGGGTAATGAGATCAAAGGTGATTCTCTCCCCTCCTCTCCAAACTTTAAATCTTTTGAGGAATTCTCCAGAAATTTCAAAAGCACTGTGTTTTAGCTGAGGGGAAATAGGAAAAAAAAGGTTTGGCTACTCAACTCCCAGGCAGTGGCAGCAAACTCGTGAATCTGAGGTGTCATTCCAGACTTTCATACGTTTACAAGGAACCTATGATTGCAAACCATCACCACCTCCAGAATGAAAACATGCGTGGTCTACATTTATTAGACAATTTGACTGACATTGTAAGTCTAGTCTAAGGGGCACTGTGGGTAATAAATACAGGGGGAAAAAAGATACACAGGATAAAAGCTATATACCACTTTGCCATTTGCCAATACCTTTCAGAGACAATATCTCATTTGATCCTCACTAGCAGCCAGTTGGAGAAGGCAATGGCAACCCAGTCCAGTACTCTCGCCTGGAAAATCCCATGGATGGAGGAGCCTGGTGGGCTGCAGTCCATGGGGTCGCTAAGAGTCGAACACGATTCATTTTCACTTTTCACTTTCATGCTTTGGAGAAGGAACTGGCAACCCACTCCAGTGTTCTTGCCTGGAGAATCCCAGGGACAGGGGAGCCTGGTGGGCTGCCGTCTATGGGGTTGCACAGAGTCGGACATGACTGAAGTGACTTAGCTGCAGCAGCAGCCAGTAAGGCAGACAAAGATTGGGGTTGGCACATACCCATTTTACAGGCAAGAAAATAGAGGCAGAGAGAATCACATTTCAGAAAGTGCAGGCACACTTCAAGTCCAGGGTTATGACTTAGAGGTTGGTACTCTTTCCACTCTATCATGTCTTTACACTATTAACGACTCTATAAATATCTTTGGGGCTTCACAGGTGGTGCAGTGGTAAAGAATTTGCCTGCCAGTGCAGGAGACATAAGAGAATCAGGTTTGATCCCTAGGTTGGGAAGATCCCCTGGAGAAGGAAATGGCAACCCACTCCACTATTCTTGCCTGGAAAATTCAGTGGACAGAGGAGCCTGACAGGGTACAGGTTATGGAGTCACAGAAGAGTTGAACACAACCTAGCGTTTAGCAGCCCACCAAATCTTTAGAATTACTGAAGTAACTACCCTACAATTCTCAGAAACCACTCAGCATAACAGTTTTAACCAATAACAATTTCAATCATTTTTTATCAATTTTTAAATAACTTCTCTTCTGTCCCAATATGTAATTGAACTTCAACATCAGAGACAAACAATTCTTTAAAAAGTAGCAAGAAAACTTTTTCCTCCATCACCTGTGTCTTTGATGTCTCTTGTTCAAACTCAATTACTCAAACTCCCAAATAGCAATGGTTGTTTAATTTACTTTGGGGGGATAAGCGGGGAAGATGGGAAATGGCAGGCACATCTCGAATTTTTCATTTCCTCTTTCAATACAATTTGGGCTCGGAAGCCTAAGCCCCAAAGTGTTGCTTTCTCAAAACATTCTGCCCACTGACTACAAATAACATAGATACACAGCCAAGCAGCTACCTGGCCAAAGGACAACCCGGAATTTAATAAAGCTTATCGTGAGCATCTAAATGAGGAGTCAGGAGGCTGGATGGAAGCCCACAGAGCCCCAGGAGAGAGCACCTCTCATTCACCAGTCCCTGGTCCTTTTCAGTCCACTCCTTATTCAAAGGCTATGCCCATTGTCTGCAGAGAAACTAAGCCTTAAGTAACCAGAGAACTTAAAGACATAAATAAACCGAGTGTAGAAAACCATCCCTTCTGGTGCAGTGGTATACAGTTTCAAATGCTGCTACTAAGACAGAAGCTTAAAGAGGTTCTACTAGGCAGGAAGTCAAAGAGACATTGCCACTACCCACTGTGCACTTAACTGTCCTTATTTTCTCTGCTTCCCAAAGTCTGATAACCCCACACTTAACAATACTATGATGTCCTAAACTCCCTATCCTAGAACCCCAACAAGACACCGAAGTTGATTTCTGTTCTATTTCTCTCTGAGGAGCAGTGAGGTATAGGGGAAAGAGAATGAACTTTGGAATCAAGCAGGCTGGGTTATCAAAGATAAAGATACATGTAGACACACACACACACACACCCCTCCTAGTGGTTCTGCTTCTCTGATTGAATGCTGAATGACACACTAGTTATGGGTTCTTGGACTAATTATTTAACCTCTCTGGGCCTCAGATGCTGCACTGGAAATCAGAACTTCATAGAATTAAGAGAAATAACTATAAAAGTGAATATAAAGTGCCCAGCTCAAAGCTTGACACATAACAGATACTCAACATTTCTCCCAACTTTCTCCCTACTTCCCTAAACTAAGCCTACAAAAGTTAACACTGTCTTAGATTCCATGGGCACCAGATGTTAGCTGCTCAAGGCATCTTTTCTCCATGAAACAGGTCTCAAGTCACACTGGCACATCTGTACTCTGTACTGTTTCCTTTTAGATACCTCCTTCTTCTAAAGTGTTATAGTGGGTAATTAAGAGCTTTCATCATCACATTCCAGTTCGGAGTGCTGGTGCTGCTCAAAGATCCATCAGAATACATACTCACACTATGGAAGGATTTCTCCTGCTATGACTGATTACATGCATCATGTGCTGAATTTTTAACAACTTCCCTCTTCAAATTGTTAAGCTTTTCAATTTCTGGAGCAACTGATTCTAGCCCTGTAAGTACCATGTACAACCTGAGGTCCAATTTGAACCTGATGATGCCCCTATCGGGGCTTCCCTGGTGGCTCAGACGGTAAAGAATCCACCTGCAGCGCACGAGACCTGGGTTCGATCCCTGGGTCTGGGAAGATCCCCTGGAGAAGGGAATGGCTATCCACTTCAGTATTCTTGCCTGGAAAATTCCATGGACAGAGGAGCCTGGCGGGTTACAGGCCATGAGGTTCCAAAGAGTCAGATACAACTGAGCGACTAACATTTTCACTTTCATGCCCCTACCTGTCTCAGTAATGGTATGCAGGGTGAAACCCAAAATCTCTCATCCAATAATACATGT
Organism: Giraffa tippelskirchi; assembly: GCF_054371585.1. Taxonomy (NCBI): domain Eukaryota; kingdom Metazoa; phylum Chordata; class Mammalia; order Artiodactyla; family Giraffidae; genus Giraffa; species Giraffa tippelskirchi. Next base: position 55,344,560 of record NC_137275.1, on the reverse strand, counting down.
CACTAGTGGCCATTTCCTCAGGGTGGTTGGCTGAAGGAAGTATGGATCTGCTAATAAAGACTCAAGAGACATATCGTTCAGTTCCCTTCCTAACATATTCTGGTTTCTATGAAAGAGTGAAGACCAGGGAGCTAAGCCAGTTTAAAAGCTGCAAGCAAGCGGATTCTTCTCAGGAGAGAAGAGCAGTATATGTGTTTTTAGGGAGGAGATAGTCATGGTTGGAAGGCTTCCAGTTACTTGCTTATTATTTGGACCTGAAGAGGAGCTGCACAAGCTTGGAAGGGTTTGCTGACGTAAGATTCCAGGCTGTAGTAACCCCAATTGGCCAAGAAGGTATACATTTATTATTTTAACTACTGCTGTGAGGTGGCAATTAAGAGGGGACAAATGGTAAGGAATCCCTAGCGTCTATAGTCATAAAAACAAGAGTGTGAAAAAGGATTTCCATGAAAGTTACACCTCGTCTTAGATTTCAATTAAAAACTCCTGTTCCAAGTTCATCACTGGAGACAGTATTTTATCATCTCTGCTGATGGCTTCCTGCTCTGACCAGAGAAGGTTCCTCTTGTGGTGATAGGAATCAACTCAAAGAAGACAGAAAGGTAAGTTTACAAACTCGCCTTCCCTTTTTCCAAGACTGATGCTAAAATAGAACTTGGAAAGAAAGTAGAACTCCTCAAGGCTTTAAGATTTAAATTAAAAAAAAAAAAAAAAGAGGGGGGAGGAAGCCGGCGACGACAGCGCACCCGGTCGCCGGTGTCACGATCTTCCGCTCGCGGGCCCTTTGAGGACAAGAGCAGGAAAGGGGTCCGCAGGGCTCCGGGTCGCTCCACCCAGGCGGAAGCGCAAGGAAGGCAAGAGCCGCTCGGGTCCCTACAAGCCAGACAGCTCAGAGGTGGGGGCGGGGAGGGGCCGTTTGCTGGTAACAGGTTCTCGTAGCAGCAGAGAAGAGAGAAGGCGGGAGCCAAGCGGGCGGGAAGGAAGGGCCAGGAACCATCGCCACGCGCCGCGCCCGACCCGGGCCACCCACCCCGGACAGCCAGATGCTCAGCGCCAGGATTCCGCGGCTGTGTCAAGACCAGGGGAGCTGGGGGCTCAGCGGGGCGGCAGTCCGGATCCCTCGCGCTCTCCTGCGAGCCCCAGCCGCGACAGGGCACTCACCCGAGGCGACTAGCGGCGAACTCACGGCGCCTCCCACGAAGACAGCAGCGGCGAGCACGGCGGACCCCGGGAGTCCCCGCGGAGCCATCGCTCAGTCCCTTCGCCCTCCTCCCCCGGGGCGCCACGTCCCGGGCTTCGGCAGTGAGTGCAGCTCTGGGGCCCGCGGGCAGACAGGGTTAGTCTTAGCAGGGTTCAGCCCCCGCGCTGCGCACCCCGCCCAGCCAGGGTCCCTCCCTCAGGCTCCACCCACCTCAGCCCAGCCCCGCCTCTCCCAGCCTAGCCCCAGGCTCCGCCTGCACCAGCAGGAGGCACATCCAGTGACCCCGCCCTCGGACCCGCCCACCTCGGCCTGGTCCAGCCTCTCCCCTTCGCCTTCGCTTCCTCTTCAAGTAGGTCCGCAGCTCCCGCTGCCGGGATTAGTCCATGGCCCCGCCCACAGAGCCAGCCCCACCCTCCTGTCCGCGCTCTCGCTCTCCCTTTCCCAGAACCGCTGGACAGCAGCTGCCCAGTTAGCGCGGGAGCCCGGGGTCGGGGCAGGGTCGCCGGGGCTTGTCCTCCCGGACGCCTGGACTAGGCGGGCGTGGGAAGAGAAAAAGACGCAACAGGTCTGGAAGCTCTGGATGGGCGGACATGGACAGCGCTGGAATGGGCAGGATCTCTTTTCTCTGCTGGCATCTCTACTCAGGTGGCATTCCCCTCGGTGACTGGTCTGGAGAGGGGTTCTGCACGGGGTGTCAAGTTCCAGTGTTTGAAAATGCTGCTGCTGCTGCTGCGTCGCTTCAGTCGTGTCCGACTCTGTGCGACCCCATAGACGGCAGCCCACCAGGCTCCCCCGTCCCTGGGATTCTCCAGGCAAGAATACTGGAGTGGGGTGCCATTGCCTTCTCCGTTTGAAAATGAGGAAAGTCAAATCATTTAAATTTCTTCCTATCTCCACTTCCATTTAAGCTGCTCCTATTGGGGAGAAAAACCTCTCCGCATCTCGAGAAACAATTTACCTTTGTTTTTAAATCGTGTGCCCACGTTGCACCTTGCAAATACTTCTACGAAGTAACTCTTCAAGTCCTTAGTCACTTATTATCTCCTTGTATCGTCACGCCAGCTCTGTGAAGTAAGTAGTATCCTTATTTCACAGGCTAGGGAGTAAACCGATGATGATCAGGCCACCGTGATAAATTGAGATTAGCTTGTCTTCATTGTGTTTGCTCATTGCTGTGCCCTCCCCGCCTGGCTCAAGGACTGCAAGCGCACTACGCACTACGGAAGAGGTCAGAAGTGGTTTTTGAAGTTGAATTATCATCACAAGGAGCAGTTGACCTCAGAGTCTTTCTCTGAGTAGTTTCCTCTTTGCATTCATCCTCATGGACTGCAACCCACCAGGTTCTTCTGTCCATGGAATTATCCAGGCAAGAATACTGGAGTGGGTTGCCATTTCCCCATCCGGGGGATCCTCCCAACCCAGGGATCAACCTGTTGTCTCCTGCGCTCCCACATGGGCAGGCAGATTCTTTACCACTGGACTACCTGGGAAGCCAGTTCCCTATTTACTGCCCTTTAGAGACTCCTTCTGAAACAAAGTGGTCAGGTCTTGAACAAATGTTCAAGAACACAAACAAGAGGACAAGGTGGGCACTGGAGGTTTTCACAGAACAGACGCTTGTTTGGCCTGTCAGTCTTGGATTTTCAAAGGAGGACTCTTTAGTCTCTTCACTGAGTCTTCTACACAGTCTACTAGACTCTCACAAACATTTACAGTGAGGTGGGAATTCCCAGTGAAAGCAGCTTAGGCCACTACGGATGGCTGAAGCTGAGGGATGGCCCTTTGAAGACAAAGGAGGGTATGTATGTCCTTTACACTATCGTCCACACATCCTGCAATCTGGCAGGTAAAGCAGTTTATTCCAACTCAAATACAGAGTAGCTGCAGGAGAAAGAGGCCTATATGGGTTTCTAATTTAGAAAAAGAAGGAGTCCTGGGCCTAGAAATTAAACTATAAGTTGTAAGTTGTAGCCAGAACCAGTTACATAATTTGCAGAGTCTTGTGTAAAATGAAAACTTTTTTTCAGAATTAAGAATTTCAAGATAGCCATAGTCTGGTATGGAGCCTTCTAAGCTTGAGGCCCTGTGTACGTCACATACCCATAAAGCCAGTTATAGTTTGGGAACTTAAAATGTAGTCAAAAGATTGGACCAAGGTATCTCCAAAATGACAAATATTTTAGAAAAGAATAGTGTTTCACTCTTTTCTTACAGATTGAACTTACTATTAAAAAGACAGGACCATTTTTAACAACATATTTGAATTGGATGTCAGCTTGTGGCTCTCCAGAAATAAAAGTACAATCTAGTAGTTAAAAGTTAGAGGAGACCTCAGTAATCATCTGCCAAGCCACTTATTTTACAGATGAGAGATAGTTAAGTGTCTTGCCTGCTATCTCATTGCTAGTGTGAGCCAGAATTGGAACCTAAGGCTCTAAAATTTTCCTTCTCAGACTTTTCCATAACACTTAGCTGCTTGACTAAGTGTTTTACTATAGATATTTTACTATCACGGAACCTCATGTACATGCATTTGCACGTCTTATTAATGGAGACAGGGAGAGAGGGAAGATGGGAGGAAGGAAAGAAATGAAGCTTCACTAATTTCCCAGGTACCTAACCATACAAATGTGTTCACCCAATTTAAAAAGCCCCACATGTGCATTATCTAAAAGTCATTACCTGCTGTTTTATTTTAAATGTGAAGACATCAATGTGATCAAAGTTCTCATTCATATTAGGAAGGGTTTGCCATATTTCTTTTGAGGAAATAAAATTTAACATCCCAACACTAAATAATTTTCCCTTTTTTTTCCAGAAATAAAAGTAAACAATCATAGGTAGAGGTAGTTGTAATATTAGCTCTCCTTTACTCATCTCTTAGATTCAGCTCTATTCTGGGGCAAGCACTTTTCCTGTGTTCCATCATCAAATCTTCACAATTTTATATTTGGGTAAGTATTATTACTGATTTTCACTTCAGAGCTTAGGAGACTAGGATTTGCAGGATGGAGGCATTCACCCAAGTCACACAGCTGCCTGGACTCAAACTCAGGATCAACTCACTCCAGGCCTACACTTGAACTTCTGCTTATACTGTTCTGCCTCTGAAATGCAGGGTAGCAGCCAATTAGCTTACCTTTTCCAATACAAAGTCTTCTTCTGTCATTTTTTACTTAACCTGGCCTCTTTGAATTCTGTGTCAATAATAGCTTAAATACATTTTTTTTCATGGAAAATTAAGTTATTTATGGGAATGTGTTATAACTAGAGCTTCTAGGAACCAAATTTACAAACTTATACAATTTTCCATCCTTTCTGGTTTTTGTTGAATTTTGTGAGCTTTTTTTCCAGTTTCTCTACACGAATTCAGTTAATCATTCCCCTGAATAGAAACCTTTCCTGTTTTCCTCTGGGCTAGAAGGTGGCAATTTTCATCACCATCATTTAAATGCATAAGACTCAGTTGGCTGGTATTTACTTTAATTAATGTTGAAATTACTTCCGCAGAAGGTCTCTGTAGAATTTCTTCTTTCTGTGATTTAGATGTAGTCATCTTTCATTTTGAGAGATTATATCCAGGAGAGAAGCCTACAGTTCTTTGAAAAATATGTTTGCAGGGGTATCAAATGGTATTTTATAAAATCTAAGGTTATTGTGATTTGACAACAAGATGTGTACTGTGTTCCTTGTATTGGGCTGAGGGGAGAAGGTTGGAGGGGAGAGTATTGCAGGTATAATAATGGATCCTAACCTGGCTTATAGAAGCTTTTAAAATGTACCTGGGAGAAAGAAAACAATTGCACTGTGAGATGGAAATGGTCAAAGACACAGGGATCAGGATACAGCCGTGCCAGAGACTCACTCTGTGACTTTCAGCATCTCTTTGGTCAGTCTTCTTACCCAGACAATTCAGGCAGGAGATAGGATGATTTCTAAAAGTTCCCATCCAACTCTAAGATTCTACACCATAATGAGTAATCAAATGATAGTGTGTATGGTGCCACAGTTGGGCTAAACTGTAGGGTTTCTCAACATTATCAATATTTGTAGACTGGATAATTCTTTGTTTGGAGGCTGTTCTGCACATTGTGGAACATTCAGCAGCCTCTTTGCATGTGTTCATGCCAAGTCACTTCAGTTGTGCCAAGCTCTTTGTGACCCTATGGTCTGCAGTCCATCAGGCTCCTCTGCCCAAGGAATTCTCCAGACAAGAGTACTGGAGTGGGTTGCCATGCCCTCCTCCAGGGGATCATCTGGATCCAGGGATCGAACCAGTGTCCCTTTACATCTCTTGCATTGGCAGGCAGGTTCTTTACCACTAGTCCCACCTGGGAAGCCCAGCAGCCTCTTTGGCCTCTACTAATTATTTCCCTTCGCTGGTCGAGACAACCAAAAATATCTCCAGATGTTACCAAGTGTCATCTGGCAGCAAAATTGCCCCTGATTGAGAACCTCTGGACTATGTTGTTGTTCAGTCACCAAGTCGTGTCTGACTCTGCAACTGCATGAACTGCAGCACACCAGGCTTCCCTGGCCTTCATTATCTCCTGGAGTTTGCTCAAACTCATGTCCATTGAGTCAGTGATGCCATCCAACCATCTTATCTTCTGTCCTGCCCTTCTGCTCCTGCCCTCAATCTTCCCCAGCTTCAGGGTCCACATCAGGTGGCCAAAGTATATTGGAGCTTCAGCTTCAGCATCAGTCCTTCCATTGAATATTCAGGGTTGATTTCCTTTAGGACTGACTGGTTTGATCTCCTTGCTGTCCAAGGGACTCTCAAGAGTCTTCTCCAGCACCACAGTTCAAAAGCATCCATTCTTCAGCACTCAGCCTTCTTTATGGTTCAACTTTCACATCCGTACATAACTACTGGAAAAACCATAGCTTTGACTATATGGACCTTTGTCAGCAAAGCTAGGTTTGTCATAGCTTTTCTTCCAGGGACCACGTGTCTTTTAATTTCATGTCTGCAGTCACCATCCTCAGTGATTTTGGAGCCCAAAAAAATAAAATCTTCACTGTTTCGATTTTTTCCCCATCTATTTGCCATGAAGTGATGGGACCAGATGCCATGATTTTTGTTTTTTTAATGTTGAGTTTTAAGCCAGCTTTTTCACTCTCATCTTTCACCCTCATCAAGAGGCTCTTTAGTTCCTCTTCACTTTCTACTATTAGAGTGGTATCATCTACATATCTGAGGCTGCTGATATTTCTCCTGGTGATATTGATTCCAACTTCTGATTCATCCAGCCCAGAATGATGTACTCTGCATAAATTTAAATAAGCAGAGTGACAATATACAGCCTTAACATACTCCTTTCCCAATTTTGAACCAGCCCATTGTTCCATGCCCAGTTCTAACTGTTGCTTCCTGCCCGGCATACAGATTTCTCAGGAGGCAGGTAAGTTGGTCTGGCATTCCCATCTCTTTAAGAATTTTCCACAGTTTGTTGTGATCCACACAGTCAAAGGCTTTAGCATAGTCAATGAAGCAGAAGTAGATGGTGGGTTTTTTTTTGGAATTCCCTTGCTTTTTGTATGATCCAACTGATATTGGCTATTTGATCTTGGTTCCTCTGCTTTTTCTAAATCCAGCTTGTACATCTGGAAGTTCTCGGTTCATGTACTGTTGAAGCCTAACTTGAAGATTTTTGAACATTACTTTGCTAGCATGTGAAATGAGTGCAGCTGTACTGTAGTTTGAACATTCTTTGATGTGCATTACCAAGTGTCACTTGGGGGCAAAATTGCCCCTGGTTGAGAACCTCTGGGCTATAGAAATTCCAAAACCAAAAGGATTGCAATCAGAGACTCTGAGCAACTCTTCATGAAGAAGGTGCAATTTGGGCTAAATTGAGGGAAGTCCAGGGATTAGTGGGGAAAGTGTGTGAGGACATGCACAGGGACAGGATTAGCATGGTGTAGGCTGCACAATGGAGAGTATGCAGGAGGAGAAAAGGGAGGGGAGAATGGATCAGCAGTGGCTGTGGGTCAGAGGTGAGCACAGTGGTCAATAAAAGGAGAACTGAGAACTATAGAGGCCAGAAGTTGTCATAAATTAGACCAAAATAGATTGTTTTAGGGATGCTGAGATGAATTTCAGTTGTTCAATTAAATATATTTTTTTATCATAAATCAGGAACCTACAAATATAGAGAAGTCCCAGTTTTTCCAACATTTTCAATAGACATCAGAGGCATCTGATTGCTGGACTAGCAATGATGGCCATAATCTGCCTCATTCCTGATCACCAAGTCAGATTTTGTTTAATGGACACAGTCTCCTTGAAAATTTCACACAAATGACTCAGACCATTTGCTCTTAGAGCCTCAAAACCAGGGAGATATACAATAATGTGGTTCTTCTCTATAAAGAACAAGGTAGAAATGTAGTGATGAATCACATGGCTCCAGCTCAGTGAAACCCACAAATGCACATTTCAGAGGACAAACTCTACAAAGTATAAGGTGTCTGTCTTAGGCAAGCTTACTTTTGATTGTAATACACAGAAACATCAACACTAGCTGAATAAACAGTAAATTTATTATAAAGGTAAAATATTCATAGATGTAAAAAGGGCCAGGTCTCAAGCCTTCAAGCAGAGACAGAGAGACAGAAACAGAGACAGAGAGGAAGTATATAGTTTCTAAGAGGCGGAGATGAGAACAATGTGGTAGCCCATTGAGAGAGAGATTTAGAGGGAACCCACATTTAAGTCCACCCTATATTTCTTATCTACTGTTCCCAGTTCTGATTTGCTTGAAGTCATGCTGAGCACAGCCTGGGTGCCAAGGAATCATGTGGTTCATCACTACACTTCATGCTGTGCATGCACGTGGAAGAGTACACTTGCGCACTCTCGCTGATGCTCACACTCACACACATACATACACACATGCATGACTATGTCCTATGTCAATCATTTGCTGAACATCCCTTGAAGTTTCTTCTCTCATTGGAGAAGGCTGATTTGTGCCAACAAGACTCCAACCCTACTTCTTTTTCCCTGGGGATGTACAGAATGTACAAGCTGCTGACACTGCAGGGACCCAAGTTCTAGGGGTGAGGGGCACAGGTTGTCAGAATTTGGGCACCTACATCAATGCAGTCAGGCTTCCCTGGTGGTTAGTGGGTGAAGAATCTGCCTGCAATGCAGGAGACCCCAGGAGGGTGTGATCCCTGGATCAGGAAGATCCTCTGGAGGAGGGCATGGCAACCCATTTCAGTGTTCTTGCATGGAGAATCCCATGGACAGAGGAGCCTGGTGGGATACAGCCCATGGGGTCGCAAATAGTCGGACATGACCGAGCAACTAAACACCTACATAAGTATGTGTAGCCAGGAATGCTTCCTGCTGGGACTCTGGAAATCACATTTCCCCTCCCCCAGGGCAGAGTTGTCCAGATTGTATAATAATATCAGAATAAACTAATTAGATGGAGCTCTTTTTGCCAATTCTCAGAGATTCTGGGAGTAGTAAAGTTTCCTGAAGGGAACAAGAGAGCTGCCCACCATATGCACTGCTGTGCATCTCTGAGGGTACAGCTGCAACCCATGAATTTTTCCTGGACCATTCTGCTCGATTGAGTGATGCTCAGTAACTGCCTAATGACCCAGGGATAGGAATGAAGAAAGCAGTTTAGGAGATGGATTCCAGTTTAGGAAAAGCCTGACATCTTAGAGGTTTTTCAAGGAATTTGGCAGTTTTGAGGGATAAGAGTTTGAGGTGATAAGATTCAGTGTAGGCTGGGTAGGACACAAAAGGACTGATGCATGGAGAGAACTTGAAGGGTCTGGTGGTGCCTAAGGTGCTCCACCTGGGCAGTGGGATGGAGGGGATGAGAGAGCTACAGGAGGGGAGGACCCTTTCTCAAACATAGTCCAAGACTCTGAGAATCCCATCTGGGCCATTCTCTGGCCGAGACCCAGGTCAGTAACAAAGATTCTCCCCTCTTCCTTTTGGCCAAAAAGTTAGTCTGCATGGCCAGTTCTTAGCAACTGTTGCCACCAACTCTGTCCCTCTGTGGGGATGACCTTCTTACCCCATCCTGGGTTCAGTGTGGACCACCACAGGCCAAGCAGCCTCCATGATGCTCAGGAAGACAGCCTGTGAGCTTTTTTACATCAAGAGCTTTTCTGAAATGACTGCACAGAACCAGAAAAAAGATAAAAAATTAAAAAAAGAGGAACATTAGGAGATCATGTGGTTTCTTTACCATCTGAACCACCAGGGAAGTCCATGAATACTGGAGTGGGTAGCCTTTCCCTTCTCTAGGGTACCTTTCAGACCCAGGAAGCGAACTGGGATCTCCTGCATTGCAGGTATATTTTTTACCAGCTGAGCTATCAGGGAAGCCTCACAAAGATTACAGAATCTTATAAAAGAGGGCTTGCATACCAGATTGTAACTATATGATTTACATGAATTAACTTCATGATTATTTCTAACTAGACAAAATAACATTTCTACTAACAGAATTAAAATGCAAACTTCATATGTAGTTTAACATTTTCTAAATACTGAATTAAAAAAGAACAGGTAAGATTAATTTCAGTAATATATATCATTTAACCTAATGGATCCAAAATATTATCATTTTAGCATGTAATCAAAAACTTTAAATGACTAATGAGATGTTCATCATTCTTTTCACTGAACTATGACTTCAGAATCTGGCTACTATTTTTCCATTTAAAACACATCTCAGGGACTTCTCTGATGGTACAGAGGATAAGAATCCGCCTGCCAATGCAGGGGACACAGGTTTGATCCCTGATCACAGAAGACTCTACATGCTGCAGAGCAACAAAACCCACGCTACAGTCACTGAGCCCATGTGCTGCAGCTACTGAAGCCTGTGCACCTAGAGCCTGTGTTTCACAAGAGAAGCCATCGCAATGAGAGGCCCAAGCACCACAACTAGAGAGTAACCCCCACTCGCCACAACTAGAGACAGCCCTCGCACAACAACAAAGACCCGGTGCAACCAAAAATAACTTAAAAATTAATTAACTAATTTAAAAAATAAAGCACATCTCAGTTCAAGTGCTTCGCAGCCACATGAGACCATTAGCACCATGTAAGTCCAGGCTAGAAACACTTAAGTCCTTTCTGAGTTGTTTAGACGCTAAGTCATGTCTGACTCTTTGCGACCTCGTGGACTGTAACCCACCAGGCTCCTCTGTCCATGCAATTCTCTAGGCAAGAATACTGGAATGGGTTGCCATTTCCTCCTCCAGGAAGTCTTTTCTGAAGCACTGACTGAAAGGCTGCTGGACTTCTCCCGTGTTTTAGTCCTCAGGGTCATGCTTATCAAGATTCCTCCATTCTTAAGAGCAGATGCACTTCAGTGTGTGAACCTTTGACAGCTCATTTTGCAGCAGGGTTAAAGGTTGCAGCAATTCCTTTTCCATTGGTGAAGGGCCGCAACATGCCTTCCTAGCAAGAGAGTCCAGAATGCCAGGGAGAACAGCCTGCTTGGTCATGCACGCTGGTTCAACTGTTTATTTTGATCACAATCCCATGCATGGTCTTGTATATCTTTGTGCTGAAGGCAGACGGAGCTATTATGGCCCCTGCATGAATAATCTATTGTTTTCACATATGTTTCGCCATTACTCTCTCAGCCATAAATACCTTCATTGCTAACATGCTGTTCAAAATCACCATCATCAGGAGAGGGCCATTTTATATCCTCTGTTCACATGATCTGAGCAGTATTTTTGCATGACTTTAGGGAATAAACAAGAAAGGGGGGACATTTAAAAATAGAATAAGCTTAATGGCTTTTTCAGTTATTTCTTTAACCACGTTAGTATACTATGGGGTGATATGCACTAACTTTTTGTAGAAAGGGGGGCCTATTTTGTAACCGAAAGAAAGTGGAAAATGTTTCTGTCACATTTTTACTTTCTTTCAAGCTTTCAAATGACTCAAAAGAAATATGGAATAATAAAATAAAAATTTGAAGGCTCCAAACAAATATCCTCCATTCTTGTTGTACATCTATAACTTATGTAATATTGTACATCAACTACACACTTCAGTAAAAAAAATTTTTTAATTAATTTTTAAAAAAGACTGCTCCTTCCTTCCTTCTGGCCTCCATTCTCTGCTTCCAATAGTGCTCCCATGTCCACTCTGTCTGCAGATACAGTGAAGAAGCACCAGTGCAAACTAATGATGTTTCAGGTATGATATGAACTAAATAGAGCTTCACAGTTCTGACTGGCGCCCAGCCTCACCTATGACTCTTTTACCAGAAACGAACTTGGATGAAAGGGAGTCTGAAGCCAGTTGACATCTCTGCCCCTCCCATTACCCCACCCTCCACTCCACTCACCACCATCAGACTTAACAAGGAAATTTCATTGCTGAGATTCTAACTCTTGAATAATTTCAGGATTAATAAAGATGTAACTTTATTGAATCTCAGTGCTGAGATTCAGCGCTATGATTCTTCTCTTCTGTGAGGACACACTGAGATGGAGGAACTTGGTGGCCGGTTCCATCTACAGCAAAGCAATCACACAAGTTATTTTGTTTGTTTTTCTTGCTGAAGAAGCAGGACAGTTCTGTTTGGCTTTGGAAAGGCACAGCTAAGTCCAGAACTGCTTCTCCCTAAAAGGCATGATTCTAAGGGTTCCATCCTCCTTTTATGTTCCTGGTGGTTCCAAGTCCTGCAATGGCCTCTGAACAGCTTGTCTCCAGCGTGTTCTGGTCCACTCGATCCCCAATCACTGCCCCGGTGCTCCTTCTGAAACCCCACTGATAGCAGACTTCCCTCTGTTCAACTCCCTTCTAGGGTCCAGCCCTTCGTTACCTACAGGGTCACATTTATACAGGATCACGTTCATATAGGGTTACGTTCAACTCTTTAACCTGCTGTAACCTCAGTGTCTCCCCTCGTATCCAGGCAGGTGGGATCCAGCTTCTCCCTCTCAGTCAAGGGCCACTTACCTCTAACATATTTGGCTTGAAGAAGGGTGGCCTTGTGCCTGTCCTAACTCAGTCCGCGTTGCCAGCTTCTTATTCATGGTCCCCTGGCTCCTAACAGCTGTCTCTGCAAGTCTGGGATGGCTGCTCTGGCCACTAGGAAAGGCTTCCACGCTCTCGGTTGGCCCCCTCCAAACATGTATGCTGCCCATTCTTGCCCCTGCCCCCACCCTCAACATACTAACACAGAAGTGTTTTGTGTTACAGGCTTTTCCTGAAGGTTTGGCCGGTATTATCTGTGGGCCCAGCGCAGATGGAACAGGAAATGAGGTGGTTCTCAGGATCCCCTCAGCCATCATGGCCATGGAAAATTCCTCCCTGGAAGTCCATCCACACTACCTGGGTCCCCATTCACCTCTTTGCTTTTAGAGTTCGAGCAAAGAGTCCTATCTCTCCTCTCCTAGACTTCCAGGGCTTTCAACACACTCCACTGCCAGCTCTCCTCCCCCAGAAAACACTAAAAATTCTCATTACTTTATTATCATGCAGAGGACCAGGTGATCCTATTTCATATTGCAGGGTTTCTAACCTGGAATCCCTGGGCTCCTAAGGAAACTGTAAATAGACTTCAGGAGGGGTTGTGGATTTGCGTGGGGAGAAAGTTATATGTTTATTGTTTTCAACAATCTTGAAGTAAAATTTTGCATTTACTTCAATGACAAATGTAGCAACAAACCACAGAGCCTGAGACACTGGCACCAATAGAACCACAGATATTTCATATTATCTTATGTTTGAGCAGATATCTCAAATACTGCTTATACCCATTATTATTTGGAAATCACTTTGAATTATAAATTACTTGTTAAAAGCAAAAAAGCTGGCTTAATGTGTGAAGTGGCATACATATTGGTATCTCAATTTTTTATTTTTATTTTTAGTTAATTTATTTTTTAAGTTTTTTAAAGGCTTTTTGGCCATGCCGTGTAGCATGAGGGATCTTAGTTCCCCAACCAAGGACTGACCCTGAGGGAAGAGAGTCTAGGCTAGTATGATAGGAAGAATAACGGCCTGCCAAAGATGTCCATGCTCTAATCCTTGGAACCTATGAATATGTTAGATTCATGGTGAAGAGGAATTAAAGTTGCAAATGAAATTAAGGTAGCTAATCAACTGACTTCAAAATAGGGAGATTATCCTGGATTACCTGGGTAGGCTCCATATAGTCAGAAAAGATTTTAACATGGAAAAGGGAGCCTAAACAATAAAATAAGGGTATGTGACTATGGAAGAAAAACACAGAGAGATGCAATGTTGCTGGCACTGAAGAGAGAAGGAAGCCATGAGCCACAGAATGTGAGAAGCCTCTATAAGCTAGAAATAGCACAGAATCAGATGCTCTCCTGGAGCCTCCGAAAGGAAAAAAAGCCCAGAGACCTATTTCCATTGTCTACCCTACAAAACTTTAAGGTAATAAATTTGTGTTGTATAAGTTGCCATATTTGTTGTGATTTGTTACATCAACAGTGGGAAACTAGTATAGCTGGGTTACTCAGCTTCCATACAATGGCTCTTGGAGGGTTAGTGGAGAGAAGTGAGACTGTAAATCTCTTGAGTCCAGCCTCATGGGTTTTACTTTGGAAATAATGACTGGGTGTATAAGCATGAATTAAGAGCTACAACCTTTGAACAACACCAATATGACGCTGAAGGTCTAGCAAGGGATCATTGAGTCCTGGGAAAGCATTTACAACATTCAGAGCATCCACTCACTCTCAATACTCGTGCAAGGACCAAAATAATGATACAGGTGCACTGATCAAACCATCCTTTCCCCATTTTCTCTCTCTCCTGGGGAAATCAAAGTAGGACAGTCTCCATACTGTGTCATTCAATTATTAGAAATATGACATAAGGCTGCAAACGCTGAAGTTGGTTATATCTGTCATTGCAGTCTGGCATTGAATAGAGTGCCACATAAGTGTTTACATTTAACACTCAGTAAATGTGTTGATATGTGATATGAATGAATTCAGAAGTTCTATGATAAGCCATGGCAATTTAAATGACCATATAAGCCAAGATCATTATGCCAAGTTCCAGGGAAATAAAGAATGAATGATGAATGATGCTTTTTTGTCTAATGAACCTCATCATAATTTTTGAGTTGGAATCCTAATTAAAAGATCAGTTCCAATATTTGTAACACCTTCATTTTCCTGACTAAAGTTTTACATTTAAAGTTAACATTTGGAAACTTAGTGCAATTTTTTTTTTATTCCCTCTTTTGGAGTTAAGGACTGCCAGTAGTGAGAAGCAGTCTGGTCATAGGCATGAAGGAGCAAAATAGTAGATTGAAATTTCACCAGGAAAAAGCTTTTCCTACATCCTTCTTAAGAAGTTGGCAATCAAATGTGGGGAGGAGGGGGGAATATTGGAATGTTGTTTTAGATGCAAAATCAAAATAAAGTTCCTCTTTGCAAGGGGTTGGTTCCAGCCCCTAACCTCCACCTGTGGTTAACAAAATCCAAGGATGCTCAAGTTCCTTATATAAATGGTGCAGTATTTACATATAACCTACATACATCCTCCCTTATATCAATGCTTTAAATCATCTCTTGATTACCTAAAATACCTAATACAACGTAAATGCTTTGCAAATAGTTGTGAGTGTGACAAATTTAAGTTTTACTTTTTGGAACTCTCTGGAATGTTTACTAATATTTTTTGACTGCAGGTTGGTTGAATTCACGGATACAGAATATGTAGATACAGAGGGCTGACTATACTCTGAAATCCAGCAAACATCTCCACAGGGGGATTAATGTAAACATTTTAATTTATTTGATCATCAAATAACCAAAGGTGGCTAGGCAAGGTCTCAGTTGATGGAAGGGTCCTTTACCTAGTCTACCAAGCACTCTAAGTAGCCTAACATGGATGGATCACGGCATCCACCATGGATTTGGACAACATTGCAAAATGGATGGACTTTCCTTTTAGTGCCTTCACACATTGTATAATTCACTCTCTTCCAATTTTTCCCCTACTCAATAGGTGCCCCCAAGCCTACAATTATGCCTTGCCCATTCTTCAGCTCAAAAGCCAATATACTGGCCTCTGCCAGATAACATATAAGTCACTGACAATCAGTCTTTTCAATAAGTATTTTTAGTCTTCACTGGGAATATAGTTGTTATTTCAGCCTCTTGCTAATGTTCTCAATTGACTACTTTTTCACATCCACCAGATAACTACAAAATGCCCATGTATGTGATACAGTCATTGAAAAGAAAAGGTTGAGCAAAATTATATAAAGTTTGACATACTATAATAGCTAATATAACATGGCCATATAGTCAAAGCTATGATTTTTCCAGTAGTCGTGTATGGATGCGAGAGCTGGACCATAAAGAAAGCTGAGCATCAAAGAATTGATGCTTTTGAACTGTGGTGTTAGAGAAGACTCTTGAGAGCCCCTTGGACTGCAAGGAGATCAAACCAGTCAATCCTAAAGGAAATCAGTCCTGAATGAAGGACTAATGCTGAAGCTGAAACTCCAATACTTTAGCCACCTGATGCGAAGAACTGATTCATTTGAAAAAACCCTGATGCTAGGAAAGATTGAAGGCAAGAGGAGAAGGGGATGAAAGAGGATGAGATGGTTGGATGGCATCACCGACTCAATGGACATGAGTTTGAGTAAGCTCTGGGAGTTGGTGATGGACAGGGAAGCCTGGCGTGCTACAGTTCATGGGGTCGCAAAGAGTCAGACACAACTGAGCGACTGAACTGAACTGAATATAACATGCGATATGTTTGCCATCAAATGCTTTTAATGCCACCAACCTTTCAATTTACTGTTGAAACAGAAAAGCAATTCACCAATGACTTGCTTTTTTGCTTTGGAGTTTATTTATCTATCTGCCCTAAACCTTAAATACTTGTACTTCTTAAAAAAAAAAAAAAACAACTTTTTTTCTCTAGCAACTAAATGTGAAAGAAAAGTGAAAATGTTAGTCACTCAGTTGTGTTCAACTCTTTGCAACCCCATGGACTGTAACCTGCCAGTCTCCTCTGTTCATGGGGTTTTTCCAGGCAAGAATATTGGAGTGGAAATTGTCATTTCCTTTTCTAAGGGATCTTCCTGATCCAGAGATCAAACCCAGGTCTCCCACATTGCAGGCAGACTCTCTACTGTCTGAGCCATCAGGAAAGCCCTAGCAACTAAATAATTTTTGTAAAATACTTACATATGTACATATTTGATTTGTCTTTATATATATCATTTTGTATATGTGTGCATATTATAAATACATATAAAATAAACAGCATGTGACATTAAGGTGTATTTATAAAATTGCTAAAATTTCAACCAGGTTGATTTCATCTGCAAAATGATAGGGAAGAACAGTCTGAGCATTGAGAAAGGGCTTGAAATTACTTGTGATTTCAAAATTACTTGTGAAAAGTTAAGAGTTTAATTTTTAAATCATCAAAGTTAAGAAAATGACTTTTTAAATGACTTGATCATTAACTGAAGAAAGGTGAGCTTTTGAACTAACTGACTTTTTTATGCCATGACATTTCAATTTCTCCATGTTTCAAATGATTTCCTCCTTGCCATCTGCACATAGCCTGTGTGTGTGTGTGTGTTGCTCAGTTGTGTCCGACTCTTTGTGATCCCATAGGCTATATCCTGCCAGGCTCCTCTGTCCATGGAATTTTCCAAGCAAGAATACTGGAGTGGGTAGCCATTCCCTCCTCTAAGGGATCTTCCTGACCCAGGGATTAAACCAGGGTTTCCTATATTGCAGGCAGATTCTTTACCATCTGAATCACCCAGGAAGCCTGCACATGTCCTAGGGGTGTTGTAATTTGCTTTATTATCACTTTTATCAACCTCACCAGCCCACACACTTGTCTTCTAAATAACATTTATTAGATCTCTGATGGGTAACAAGAATAAACACAGGCTGAAGACAGGTCCTAGACTTTGAGATTGCCATCAAAATGCTCTTAACTCTACCAGCCTTTCAGTTTACCCTTGAAACAGAAAAACAATTCATCAATGACTTGCTTTTTGCTTTGAATTTTATTTATCTATCTTCCCTAAACCCCAAATAATTTGTATCTTTTAAAAAAACTTTTTTTCTCTAGCACCTAAATGGTTTATGATCGCTGAGAGGAATGTGAAAAAACTGAAAAAACCAACATAAGCTAATTGTTAAGAAATACTATGTTGAGTACATTTGGGTATCTCATTGTATTGTGGGTTTTTTTTTTAAACTAATATTGTTAGCATTTTCTCATGTCATTAAAAGGTCTCTGAAAACATGATTTTGGTGGCTGTGGACCATTAACTATTCTCTTGCCAAGAACATCTATGTCAATTTCTGTAATAATAGCATGAGAAAGAGTTTTGTTCATTAACCATTAGATGCATATCTACCTTCTAAAGGATGCATTTCCAGAAGTGATTGTAAGGATTCTTAGTGTTTCTCTAGGAATAAAGGAAAACCCATTTCATCCAGACTTGTATGAGGATGCTTCATAGTTTTCTTCACTGAATGGACCTTCTAAGGCAGCACTGTCCAAAAAACCTTTTGATGGTGAAAAAAATATTTCATATCTGTGCTGTCTAATGTGCTCACCACTGGCCACATGTGGCTACTGAACATTTGAAATGTGGCCAGCGAGAATGATGAACTGAATGTTAAATTTTGTTTTAATTAATTTAAATCAATTTTATTTAAAAAATTTTATTGACATATAGTTGATTCAAAATATTGTGTTCATTTCTGCTGTATAGCAAAGTGACTCAGTTATACATATATATATATATATATTCTTTTTCATATTCTTTTCCATTATTGTTTATCACAGGATATTGCCTATAGTTCCCTGTGTGGTACAGTAGGATCTTGTTGTTTATTCATTCTATATATAATACTTCACATCTGCTAATTCCAAACTCCCAAACCTTCCCACCCCATTCCCCCTTAAGTCAATTTTAAATAACTACATGTGGCTAGTAGCAACCACATGAGATGGCACAATGTGAAAAAGCAGGAAAAAACTGGAGTTTACCAAATAGTATTTTTTTAAATATATCTTTAAGTGCAAAATCCACATTTTCTCTAATCACCGGCATTTGAAACCTTAATGTTTTAGCTACAGCACCTCTCCTTTGCCCCTTAGTTAATTTAACTAAATGGGTTTTGATGAGTATATACATGATATACAAGTAAATACATGATATCCATCAAGCTAGACAACTTGTACTTTACAAAACTTGTGTTATTTTAATTGCTACAAAGGAGCTACAGACACTTAAGAAATTCTGTTTGAGAAATATCACTTATGTTATTCAGATTTTCAGAAGTAGTTTGAGATATAATAAAAATATGACATGATTCAGAACACCAGAGAGGTTTGAAAGACAAGTTACCACAAAGTGTTGATAAGTGTTCTATGTTCTGAAAAAGGAAACATACAAATCAGCCTACTTTATGGTTCTTAGTTTTGTATCTGAAAAAAGTTAAATGAAATTTTGGCTCATGTTTGGGAGAAAACTTACCAAGTTACACTTTTCAGGAAAAACTGCCTCTGAGCTATGATCTTACCTATTTCACACTTGTTTCAGTCCATCACCCACTCCTTCATTATTGATTCAGCCAACATGAATCAAGTTTAAACTTGTCTTTTATGCTCCCATTTTGAATACTCGTCCTGCCTACTACCACTTTTGTCTTCAACAAGATGACTTCGACTCATTTTCCAAATTCCTATGAAGTTAGAGGTTAGTATCATTCATT
This sequence comes from Giraffa tippelskirchi, assembly GCF_054371585.1. NCBI lineage: Eukaryota > Metazoa > Chordata > Mammalia > Artiodactyla > Giraffidae > Giraffa > Giraffa tippelskirchi. Next base: position 55,325,602 of record NC_137275.1, on the reverse strand, counting down.
ACACTGCTTACTTCCTGTTCAATACCTGTCTTCTCTACACTAAAATCTCCTTGAGGTTAAGGACCATGATTGTGTTGTCTTCTTGTTGCCATATCTAAAGAGCCAGATAAATGATGGTAGATAGATAGATAGACATAGAGACAGATACAGATTGTTTCATACATATAGATATATGGTTAGATATAGTCAGTGCTTCTTAAATATTTGATAAGTGCGTAAGTGATTTTAACCTTCACAACTGCCATGTGAGGAATGGATTTTCAGTCCCATTGTGGATAAAGAAAGTGAAGCTCAGAGAGTACACTTGCTCTGAGTCTCATGGCTGAGAGGTGAAAGAAGTGGAATTTGAGTCCCAAGTCTGGAATTCTTTTCATCATATGAGTGTTGCTGTCTCATTCTTCTCTAGGCTGGCTTTTCTCATTCATCTCTATTTCCTTAGCCAAACAGATACATGAGCAATGGAAGCAATTCCAGTAACGACAGGGTTACAATGAAAATAGCTGCTGCCATGGACTAGATAAATGCAAGAATGGAGCTGTGTCTAGGACTAAATACTCTTCTCATTGTACAGTGAATTACCATGCTCTCTCCAGTTTGAAAAAATAAGGCCAGAGACTGCAGCTCCCCTGGTTTGTAATAAGCATCACAGTTCCATTTAACCAACTTAAAAAGATCCACATAGAGTACTATAGCATTGTCCTACTACAATCCCATGGATTCTGCTTTAAATAACCAAATGAGGTAGTACAGTCACCCCTTGCTATCCATGGAGGATTGGTTACCAGACCCCCCCCACAGATACCAAATCTAAGGATGCTCAAGTCCCTTATACAGAATGGCACAGTATTTGCATATAACCAACACACATTCTCTCGTAGTATACTTTAAATCATCTCTAGATTACTTATAATACCTAATACAATGTAAATCTATGTAAATAGTTATAAATACAATGTAAATGTTATGTATATATAGTTTCTGGGCATGTGGCAAATTCAGATTTTGCTTTTTAAAGCTTTCTGGAAAATTTTTTCCAGTATTTTCAATCCACGGTTGGTTGAATTCGTGGATGCAGAACCCAAGGACTCGGAGAAGACTATAAAAACACTTATTTCACCAAATTAGAATGAAAATCGACTTTAGATACATCCTTTTTTTGCCGTTTCTTTTTTTCAAATGTAGAAATGGGATTCAGAGAAGTGAGATGACATGCCCAAGACACACAGCACTAGGGTGAGAACAAAGCAATCAAGCTTCTCTGTCTGGTGGCCCATCCACTCTATCAGTGATCTTCAGACACCAGGCTGCTGAAGGGTGCTCACCTATGACACATCCCGTATCCATCCAGGGACGTGAGAATGCTGTCAGTACACTAGCTTTCTGTTATAATTATCACAATTTGTAGTTCATTAATTCTTCATTTGTTTTCTACCTGTTACCCTCACTAAAATGCTAGGTTCATATGTCAAGGAGCCATGGCAGTCTAGTGACAGTTCTTTCTTTCACACCTGGCAAACTCCTACCAATGCTTCAAAATTCAGTTCAAGTGTGTTCCCCTCAGGGAAGCTTTCCCTGATCTCACCAGCCTGAGCAAGCACTGGCTCCATGCTCTGTCTGGGCTAACTTTCTTCTGTGGTAACTGCCTCCATGCTCCGTCCATGGCAACTTCTGTTTGTTGAATGAATGAGCCTTTTATGCTTTTTCTCCCTTTAATTCTGAAGACTTTATTCATAATATATGTTTTAGTCTGCTAAGTCTACTGTAACAAAATAGCACAAACTTAGCTTACAATAAGAGAAATATATTCTCTCATAGTTCTGGAGACTAGAAGTCAGATTGGATTAAGATCACTCTGTACTCCAGCATAACCTCATATTAACTAAGTACATCTGCAACGACTCTATTACCAACTAAGTACATCTGCAAATAACTAAGTACATCTGCAACATTCTGAGGCAGTGGGAACTGAACATATCTTTTTGAGGAACACAGTTCAACCCACAACAATATATATCAAAAAATGGTTACCTTCACCACTACTTAATCCCAGAGAACTTTCATCACCTCTGAAAGAAACTCCAGGGACTTCCCTGATGGTCCAATGGTTAAGAGTTCACCTGCCAATGCAAGGGACATGGGTTTGATCCCTGATCGGAGAAGATTCCACGTGTTTCAGAGCAACGAAACCCATGCAAAACTACCGAGCCCATGCTCTAGAGACAATGCGCTGCAACAAAAGAAGCCTCTGCAATGAGCCTCTGCAAGAAGCCCAAGCACTGCAACTAGAGAATAGCCCCCACTCACCACTACTAGAGAAAGCCTGCACATAGCAACAAAAACCCAGCGTGGCCAAAATGAATCAATAAAAGAAACCCACACCCATTAGCAGTCAATCCCATCATGAACCCTGATTATCCCCACCCATGATGACCATGAATCTACTTTCTGTCTCTATTCATTTACTTCTTCTGGACATTCTTTTCATATCAGTGGAATCATACAATACATGTCTGGCTTCTTTCATTGGTATAATGCTTTCACGATTCATCCATGATGTGGTATGTATCAGTACTTCATTTCTTTCTATGACAATAATATTCTGTTGCATGGGTACACCACATTTTGTTTATTCATTCTTCAGTTGATGGACATTTGTGTTGTTTCCATTTTTTAGGTAAAATGAATAATGCTGCTATAAACATTCTTGTACTGTATGTTTTGTGTGGATATCTGTTTTCACTCTCTTGGGTGTGTATTTGTATGTTTTTGTACCCTAATCATCCAGCACAGTTCAAGACTTACGGTAGATATCAACTGATTGATTGCAAGCTAAAAGCAACCCTAACCTCTGAAAGCGTTGTCCTCCATCAAGGAAAGCTTTGCACACTTGACTGTTGCTCTCCTGTGTTTGATCCCCATTGTCTGCATTCATCCTTCCAGATGGTTAATAGTCATCTGCTTTTCCATCAGTGTTAGTGCAGGAAGCAGCCTGCTGCTCATGTGCCTAGAAAATATCATCTGGGGTCACGATGAAAGGGCATGTGCTTGAAATAACAAAATGAAATATTTTGGAAACTGCTAATTTGAAACAAAGCATACACCCATGAATTTTCCCCTGATGAGGACATCAAAGAAGTACAGCATTAGCAAGATCCCCTGGGCTCCGTTCTGTACACCTGACAATAGTGAGGTGGACATAGTAATAGATGCACGCTTCCAACTCTCTCGTTACTTTTCATGTTTTGGAAGAGTGGTTCCTTAGCTAGATAAGCAGCTAAATAGGTAGATAAATTCTTCTGAATGTGTAGCAAATTCTTTTGAATGGGTGTATAGTATACAAGACATAAAGATTAATAAAATGGATATAGGTGTGCCTATTAACCCAGCTTCAGAAACAAAATATTAACCAAACTGCTGAAATCTTTCCACCTTCTCCAGTGAATCAATCATACTGAATTTTGCAATAATTTTGTCATAATTTTACTACATTTTTGTGTATCTCTAAATAGCATATTTAGTTTTATGTTGCCTTTAATTTTACATAAGCAGTATATCCTATTGCTTGCATTCTTCTGCCACTTGCTTTTTTCACTTTATTTTATATGTGTAAGATTAATCCATATTGATACATTTCACTTTAGTTTACTCATCTTCATTACTCCTTTTTATGCAATTACTACAAATTATTTGTCCTTTATGATGTCAGACATTTGGATTCTTTGCCTGTTTGGCTATTACAAACAATGTTGTTATGAACATTCTTATAGAAATCTATGGAATGCGCATTTTTCTAAGTGCGCTTGGAAACACATACAACAGAAATGTAACCACTGGGCCATGAGATATTTTCATCCTTATAAGTTAATGGTATATTATTTTCCAAAGTGGTTATACTAGTTTGTGCCACTAGTATGTTAGGAGTTCCCATTGCTCTATATGCCCACTAACTCTTGACACTGTCAGACTTGGGAATTTCGCTAGTCTGATGGCTGTAAAATAGTACCAGTATCAGCTAGTCATTGCCGCATACTAACTACTCCCAAAATTTAGTATCTTAAAACAATACCCACTTATTATTTCTCACTAGTCAAGCATTGGCTGGGTGGGTCTACTGATGGGGCCAGGCTCTGTTTATTCCCCCTGGGCTCTTACCCGCCCACTGGTCATCAGTGCATCGGCTAGACTAGGATGGCCTCATGATTTAGCTCTGGTCCATGGATCTCTCATGCTCTAGTAGCAAAGTTGAGACCTGTCCTCATGGTAAGATAAAAGAGCAAGAGAAAGAGCAGAAACACACAAGTGCTTATACAAGCTCTGCTTGCCATAGGCTTGCTATTGTCAGGTTGAACATGGTCAAGTCCAGACTCAGTAAGGGAGGAAAGTACCAAAGAGTGTGGACACAGAGGGCATGAAATCTTGGGGCCATTGGTACACTCAATCCTCCTAAGTGGTTTTAATATACATATGGTTTTAATATGTATTTCCTTGATGAATGTAGAGGTTAATTATCTTTTCATATGTTTATTATTTGTGTTTCTTCTTCTGAAATGCCTCTCCATGCATTTGTTCATTTTTATAACAAGAGTTTGTGTTTTTATTTATTCAGAAGAGATTATTATTATTACCATAAATGTTAACCCTTTATCAGGTTATCTATGTATTTCAAATTTTCCAATTTCTATCCTTCTTTTTACTTTTTTCTTTACTACAATAAATTTGTAGTTTTTTTCTTGTGCTTTTGGTGTACATGTATTTTTTTAATATCTTATTTGTGACATCTTTCTATATTCTAAAGATTCTCTTCTAGTATTTTTAAAGTTTTACTTTTCACATTTTGATGCTTAACATACAAGGAATTAATTTTTTTATCTGTTATGAATGGGATCCAACTTTCACTTTTTTCCACAGGGGAAAAACTCCAGATCCTGGCACTATTTATGGAGTACACTCTCCTTTGCCCACTGATCTGACTTGCTATAGCTATCATGTATCAAGCTTACATCAGCATTTTATCTATACCTGAGTTTTCTATTCTGTTCCACTGATCTCTTTGTCAACATCCATACCAGCATTATGGTGGTGGTACTTAGTCACTAAGTCATGTCTGACTCTTTGCAACCCCATGGACTGTGGCCCACTAGACTCCTCTGTCCAGGGGATTTCGCAAACAAGAATACTGGAGTGGGTTGCCATTTCTTTCTCTGGGGGAATCTTCCCAACCTACGGATCCTGCATTGCAGGCAGACTCTACAGCTGGGCAAGCAGCACTATACCCTCTAATTACTGTAGCTTTGTACTAAGTTTTGATATTTATTATAGCAAATTTCCACTCTTCTTATTTTTAGCAATTTGCTTTTTCATTTAAGTTTTAGTATCAGGTTTTCAAGGGTCATGAAAACCTATTGGAATTTGGATTGAAACTGGAGGTTTCCCATAGATCAAATTTAAGGAAATATGACATACTTACCATGTTATGTCTTTTTTGCCATTACATGATATAATTCTACATTTATTTAGGCCTTATTTTGTGTTTTTCAACAAATTTTTATAATTTTCTTTCTAAAGGTTTTGCCCAGTTTGTTAGATTTTTTTTCATTTGTTGCTGTTGTTTTAGTCTCTAAGTTGTGTCTGACTCCTTTGCAACTCTGTGGACTATAGTCCACCAGGCTCTTCTGTCCATGGGGTTTCCCAGGCAAGAATACTGGAGTGGAGTGCAGTTTCCTTCTCCAAGGGATCTTCCCGATCCAGGAATCAAACCCATGTCTCCTAAACTGGCAGGCTGACTCTACATGTAGAGTCACCTTAACCAAATTTGTTAGATTTTTTTTTTTCATAGTTACCTTAATTTTCTTTCTGTGGCTATTGCAAATTCTTTTATTTTCAAGTATGATTTTTTTAACTATCACTACTGTATAAAAATATAACTATTTTTATGGTTCCTTGTGAGTTTTTGGTGCTTTTTTGTTTATTTGTGTGCAGATAATTATATTATGATTACAGTTTTGACTATAGCTTTGTTTTTTCTTTTCTAATCCTTATCACTTTTTAACTTTGTCTTATTATTCTGGTTCAACCTCTAGTCCAATGTTGCATAGACTCAAAGTGTTGATACTGGCATCTTTATTTTGATTCCTTGATATAAACGGAGTGCTCCTAACATTTTATTTCTATATCTTTCTTCTTTTCTTATGACATCACTGTTCCAGTGGGTTGGTTCAGAATGCTGAAAAATATGAAGCAGCCTCAAATGTAAAATACTTCTTTCTATTTAAAAATACTGAATAGAATTGGTTTATTGAATTTTTTTTAGTATTTTCACAATTGCAAAGCACAGTTGTGGTTTTTGTTTGTCTGTTTACATTTACCAGTTTATTATAGGATATGCTAAAGAATACAGATGAACAGGTGAAAAGATACATAGGGAAGATCTCTGGGAGGGTCCCAAGTGCAGAAATTTCAGTTCCCTTAGAGTTGGGAGCATGGTTACTTCTCTAGTCCTCACTAATTATTTTCTAAATTTATTTGACATGATTTTCACTTCAGAACTTAATGCTCTTTTCTCCCATGTTTTGCCTCATCAATTATCTAATACAGCAAGATTCAATTGTTTGCATAGCTCTTGTTTTTTCAAGCAATAAACGTTTTTGGTATTCGTACACTTCCTTCCCTCTCTGTGGTTGAATATAATAGTATGAAATTAGCATTTCTCAGACATGTAAATTGTTTACTAAGGATTTAATCAAAGCAAGGAAGAAATAATATTTGTTCATTATCTTCTATAGAGAAGGCAATGGCAACCCACTCCAGTGTTCTTGCCTGGAGAATCCCAGGGACGGGGGAGCCTGGTGGGCTGCCGTCCATGGGGTCGCAGAGAGTCGGACACGACTGAAGCGACTTAGCAGCAGCAGCAGCATTATGTTCTATATGTGCTTTACACACATATATATTTACTATATATTATTATAAAATATCCATTTTAACCAATAACTTCTTAAGGTACTTATTGTTTCCTATTGTATTGACTCTAAAATGTCTTTGTTCATATTTTAACATCTTTGAATTTTGGATGCATTTTAAAACCAACATGATAAGAAAGCATATTACTAACTACTACTTAATTGGCTGCTTTTTAAATTTCTTAATGGTGCTTAAAATAATGGTGCATCTTATAACTCATGACATCTTTGATTCAATAGAACACTGTGTTTAGCAATTTACAGATAAGAATCCTTGGCCTCAAAAATGTCAGGAATTTACCCAAGGTACACAGGTAACAAATGCCATGAATCCAAATCTGTCTTACACCTAGAGTGCCCAAAGTTTATGGTAATTAGAACATGTTCATTAACTGTTAGTCCCACAATAGCGATTGCCAACTAACTACCTTTCCAATAACTTTCATACCTATTATCTAGTCTAATGATGTGTGTGCTTAGTCGCTCAGTCATGTCCAACTCTTTGCAACCCCATGGACTGTAGCCCACCAGCCTTCTGCTCCTCTGTCCATGGGGATTTTCCAGGCAAGAATACTGGAGTGGGTTGGACTGTAGCCCACCAGCCTTCTGCTCCTCTGTCCGTGGGGATTTTCCAGGCAAGAATACTGGAGTGGGTTGCCATGCCCTCCTCCAGGGAATTTTCCAAACTCAGAAATTGAACCCAGGTCTCCCGCATTGCAGGTGGATTCTTTACCATCTGAGCCACCAGGGAAGCTCCCAATCTAATGACACATGTTGTATCATTACTAATGATACATGTTGTATCATTACATTTGGTAAATACCCAGTTTTGTTTTTGTTTTGTTTTTTTGGCCTCGTTACCCAGCATGTGAGATCTTAGTTCCCCAACCGGGGATCTAATCTACGTCCCCTGTGTTGGAAGCACAGAGTCTTAACCACTGGACAGCCAGGGAAGTCCCTATAAACATACATTTTAAATAAGAAGCTGAATTTAATAATTCATATCAAATGAGATGCTTGTGCAACATTTTAAAAGTATTTAATCTTTCCAAGAAATTCACTCACTGATGTCTGTTAAATGTCTTCTATTCACTGGACATTTTTCAGGGAACTATGGGCTATCACAGCTATGGGCAAGATGGATAGGGCTCTTGCTGTCTCGGAGCTGATGGTTGAACCAGTAAAATAATTCCACCAACATTTCTTGAAAATTGGGAAAAATTAACTAAGAGCTAGGAAACACTCAATCAGTTACATAAGCTTAGACAATCCAGACAGAATATTCTAGTATTCAGAAGATATTAGCTCACTGACATACCTGCCCAAATTTGAGCCTGAGAAGTTGTAGGACATTTGTCAGGACCATCCAGTTCAAATATTGACCAGCAAAAGCAATGCCTGAGCTGCTTGACTGGGACTAGATACAAACTATGGAATAAGAATTACACAATTTTCTAAGCCCTAATTAAATATATGTCAACACAATAGTTTGGTTTGGGTTTCCCTAGACACAGACTCTGAAACAATTGATTCAGTTGGGAGTTCATCTCAGGAAATCCTGACAGGTCAACAGGGAAGAGAGATAGGAAGCCAATAAATGGTATGTTTTCAAGTAAGTGTTGCCAGGACTCAGTCCTCTTGGGGACCCTGGGAGACAGTGAAGGGCATATCTGAGTCTTCTGCTGAGAGACAAGGGAACTGGGTTACACATCCACCATCTCCCGTTGCCCATTGGTGGGAACCTGCTGGGCAACGTGTGTGGAAGAGGTGGTGGGTTGTTAGTGGTGATGGTGGTTAAATCCCCACAACCTCTTGATACTCAAGAAAGCCCTTAGGGCTGAGACAAAGAGCTGCAAGTTCCATAAGTTGAAATCTGGTAAGAAATAAGTGCTCCAAGGGGATATGAATGAAGCTACATACACATCCACCATAACTAACATACTGTCTAGTTCTAAAGTTCATCCCAAGTGTTTTCCATATGAAAAGAATGAGAGGAAAGTTTCACCAGATAGGATTGAAGGCTTATCTTCATTCCCCTTTAACCACCTTTGTGCTACATCACTTGCTGACCCCTTTTTGGCTTTCACTGCAACTCAGGTACCAGGTTGTTCTCCTTGGAGAGGTAATACATTGTATCACCTTGAAACATCAAGAATTTATCTCAGGGTTCCCTGATAGCTCAGTGGAAAAGAATCCTCCTGCCAAAGAAGGAGACACAGGTTCCACCCATGGTCCAGGAAGATTCCACATGCTGCAGAGCACCTAAGCCCAGGCACCACAACTACTGAGCCTGTGCCCTAGAGCCCAGGAGCCACAACTACTCAAGCCCACGTGCCACAACTTCTGCAGCCCACATGCCCTAGAGACCCTGCTCTGCAACAAGAGAAGCCACCTCAATGAGAAGCCTGCACACCACAACTAGAGAGTAGCCCCTGCTCACCGCAACTTAAGAAACACCTGCACAGCAAGGACAATGTAGAACAGCCAAAAATAAATAAAATTATGTAATAAAAAAGAATGCCTCTCCACCTGCAGTTTCTCAGTATCTTCACTAACGAAGTCTAAGGATTGTTTTCCCCTGAAGAACCACTCTCTCTGAAATGTCTGCACAGATATTGTTTTGCCCACAGTCATTTTACTGTGGTGACTCTTGGAGTGGACACAAGAGCAAAGTTATAACACCTACAGCTATGAGTGAGCTGTCTCTAGGACTGTGTTTCAACATTCAATCTTGTATTTTATAGACAGATGGTACATAAGATTCCAAGGGCAGATTCTGACATCCAACTAAATTGGTTAAATTCTGCATCTCCACACTCTCCTATGCCTCTTATTTCTCTTAGAAAAAAGAAAATGATTTTATCTCACTCACAGAACTGTCATGGGAGTTGAATGGGTTAACATAGTATGACACTTAAAAAACTGTCTGACACACAGTTTGAGCTCAATAAATATTAACCATTTTTCAATGTGTCCCTGATTAGAGTTTACAGTTTCTTTTGATGTCAGGATTTTTTTTGAGCCTGTCATTTAGTAACTAGAGAGTAAATTCAATCACTCTACTATATTGTCATTAAGCAAAGCAAGAAGTTAAAGGAAATAACTTAATTACTTTGTCACACTCCATAACTAATTAAGGACTGAAATCATTCTGAACTGATGAAAGATGATTATCTTAGAAAGCACCAGCCTACCTTTCACCTCTTACTTGTATCAACAGAAAACTTGCAAAATGAGTTTGCACAATCCTGAATTGCCTCTTTCCTCCTCCAGTGAGTCACTTAACTTGAATTACCTAGTAGTTCATGTGAGGAAACGAACAACTGCAAACAGCTGGCAGACTCCCAAATGCCTGGTGGCACAGTTGAGATAAAAATATAGGTGTTTATGCATGATGACATTATTGGGATCACAAAGCTTTCCTAAGATAAGCTCTGGCTAGTGAATGGCTCTGTTTTCTACTCTGTCTGTGGGCTTGTCTTTTGTAGGGACGGGTTGCTTTCAGCAAAGAAACATTGCAGTCACAGCTCTCAGAGTTGACTTCCGTTCAGTAGCTCACTATCCTCACGACAATCTGGTGAAGTACACAGAACCGGTAGTTTTATACTCCTGTCTTACAGACCCGTTCATTGTTGGGCTTAACACTGTAGAGTTATTCACAGTCAATCCTAAAAATAGGACCCACTTTTAGGGTCATTAGGATTGGAATCAGGAGGTTCCCTTTTCCTTACCCTATTAATCTTCCTGGAGACCAAAGCAAACCTAACCAAATAACAACAATAATAACATCAAAAAAATGAAACAACAACTCTTTTGTGTTTGTACCTAACTTCAGTCAAGTGTATCTAAGAAGCTTCCTCTCCTTTAAGATGTCTTAGCAGATCACCAAGGAACTTGAGATAGTTCAATTTCCATGGGTTGTTTGTTCTGGAGGAGTGGAAGGGAAATACAGATAGGCAAACAGGCTTCCCTGGTGGCTCAGGCAGTAAAGAATTCACCTGCAATGCAGGAGATCTGGGTTCGACCCCTGGGTTGGGAAGATCCCCTGGAGAAGGGAACAGCAATCCACTCCAGTATTCTTGCCTGGACAAGTCCATGGACAGAGGAGCCTGGTGAGCTACAGCCTATGGGGTCACAAAGAGCTCGACATGACTGAGGGACTGAGCACACACTAATATACACCAAATGTATTTCATGATCCAGTGATTCCACTCAAATGTATATATCCAAAAGATATTCATCAAAAAAGACTTATGATAATAGTCATAACTTTATTTAAAATAGCCTGAAACTCAAAATAAGTCAAATGGCTTATCAAAAGGACCATGTATGAATAAATTATGATATAAACATGGAAAAGTATATAGCAATAAAAACTGAATGAACTACTGCTACATGTTACAACATTGATGACTCTCATATATGCACTGTGTGATTCCATTTATGTAAAGTTCAAGAACAGGCAAAACTAAACTCTGGTGATAGAGGTCAGAAAAATGTTTGTCATAGGGGAAGGTAAAGGTATTGTCCAGGAATGAGGGAGTATTACTGGGTGTTGGAAATATGTTATATTGTGATCTAGGTAGTGGTTTACAGTGCATATATATATAAAATTTCACTGAGATCTACACTCTACAATAAAGATTGTATACAATCTTTATAATACAATTTACACTATACAACAAAGATGCACCTATACTGAGTGTTATGTGTGTGTGTGTGTGTGCTCAGTCATGTCTGACTCTTTGCGACTCCATGGACTGTAGCCCACCTGGCTCCTCTGTCCATGGAATTTTCCAAGCAAGAATACAGGAGTGAGTTGCCATGTCCTTCTCTAGGAGATCTTCCCACCCCAGGGATCAAACCCCTGTTTCATCGAGCCTCCTACATTGACAGGCGGATTTTTTTACCACTGCATCATGCACCTTCACTACATGTTATACATCAATAAAATGTTTAAATGCACATAAAACACATATCACTGTGCCTGCCATATAGTAAATGTTCAGTAAATGTTTGATATTGTGAACCTAGCTGCTTCCTGCAGTGGTCTGAAGGACTGAGGTTGGAAAAACACCCATAGTCTTAGTGTTTTCCAGTGGGGACAGTGCATTCCTTGTGGGTTTAAGTTCTCTGAGTTGTTGAATGTCATTGGAAGAAGAATATGGAATAAGCAGCCTTAGCAATTTGTCTTCTGAGATACTGGTTTGATAAAGCTCTCAGGCAAATCTGTCTTACTCCCAAATGAACTGTCCATAGTAGAGGTCTCAGGAAGAGAAAACATAACATAGAATTCTGTTTAACAATCCCAGTGCTGGGACTAGGAGATAAAAAGGCCATAATACCTGTAACATTTGTTAACTTGGCAACTTCTCCAGGGTTACGCTTCCTCAGAAAACAAAAACAACACTACCTGAGATGGTATATTTATTTTATGGGGAAAGTAGACAATTGACTGGGTAGATAGATCATCTACAGATGATGGTGTAGGGTTTAAAAAATTTTTTTTAATTTATTTTTGACTGCCATAGGTCTTCGTTGCTTTGCCCAGGCTTTCTCTAGTTGTGGCAAGCAGGGGCTACTCCTTGTTGCAGTGCACAGGCTTTTCATTGAGATGGCTTCTCTTGTTGCATAGCACAGGCTCTAGGGCGCATGGGCTCCAGTAGTTGTAGTATGAGGGCTTGGGAGCTGCAGTTCATGGGCTCTAGAGTACAGGCTCAGTAGTTGTGGCACACAGGCTTGGCTGCTCCACAGCATGTGAAATCTTCCCAGACCAGGGATCGAACCTGTGTACCCTGCATTGGCAGGTGGATTCTTATCCACTACACCACTAGGGAAGTCCTAAAATTTAAAGCTTGAGAAAGTCTTATTCACAGATGGATTCGTCTGATTGAGTTTCTTTGTCATAGGTCAAAGGGAAGCTACTATTACCAAAGCAGCCATCAACAAGATGGAACTCATGGCCGCACTGGTCAGAGAAAATTTACCAGTTCTTCGAGCGAGGATGGGATGAAGGTGATTGACATGTTTGCCAACTGCCAATTTCTGTAGGAAATGTTTTATCACTTAACCTTTATGTTTGGGGACTTCCCTGATTGTCCAGTAGTTAAGACTCCATGCTTCCAGTGCAGGGGGTGAGAGTTCAGTCCCTATTAAGGGAATTAAGGTCCCACATGACATACAGGGCAACCAACAATTTTTTTAAAAAAATAACCTATATACTTGGTCTGCCCAATGAATCACCCTCACTAAGACTCTGATGTCCTTCATGTGATAATTAACAGCTACATTGACTGTAAACTAAACTCTCCCTAGAAAATCTCAGTTCCCTAATTTTTCAAGATAAGAACAGTCTGTCAAAAAAAAAACATGTCAAAGGAACCTGAAAAGATAAACATAAAATATTCATGGAGATGACTTTGATCCCTCCATAGTCTTTCTGTGTTCATCCTTGAAATCTCTATTTGCTCATTTCTCATATTCAAACCTAAATACACCTGGCATCCACCCTCTTCTCTATATATCCACCCCCATAGCCTGTGCTTCCTTCATTTCTCACCTGGATTACTTCAACAGTCTGATCAGATAGGTTGCATACTTACATCTTAGCTCTTACCTTCCTCTATCTTATACTACAATTGATTATTTTTTTCAAAACACAAATCTGGTGACTTTATCACTTTTGCCCTCTGCCAAAGCACTTCATTGGCTTCCCACTGTTTTGAGAATAAATACCAAATCTTTATCATGATCATAAGGCCCTGCATGATTTGGCCCCTGCCCACCTTTTCAACTTTATCTTGAACCACACCCTCCCTAGAACCTAGAATGCCTTGCTTTCTCTTATTACGGGGCCTTTGAACATGTAGTTGCCACTATCTGGGAATATCTTTACCTCTCTCTTCACCTGGGCTTCCCTGGTGGCTCAGAGCGAGGATCGATCCCTGGGTTGGGAAGATCCCCAGGAGAAGGAAATGGCTGGCTACCCACTCCAGTATTCTTGCTTGGAGAATCCCATGGAGAGAAGAGCCTGGCAGGCTACAGTCCATAGAGTCACAGAGAATTGGATACAACTGAGCAACTAACAGTTTAGATTTTCTTGGTGGCTCAGACAGTAAGGACTCTGCCTGCAATGCAGAAGACCTGGGTTCAATCTCTTGGTTAGGAAGGTTCCCTGGAGAAGGACATGGCAACCCACTCCAGTATTCTTGCCTGGAGAATTCCATGGGCAGAGGAGCCTGGCGGGCTACTGTCCATTGGGTTGAAAAGAGTCAGACACGATCAAGCAATTAACACTTTCATTTTTACTTACCTCTCTCTTTACCTAGTCAAATCCCATCTATTCTTCAGTTTTCATCTCAATCATCACTTATCAGAGAAGGCTTCCCTAACCTCATGGCACTTGCCACACTTAAGAAGTTTCTAGTTATTTGTTTGATTAACAACCAACCCAGCAGGGTAGAGAGCAGGCTCCTTGAGGACAGAGATGATGTAGTTTTTTTCTCATCATAGTATCACCAATGCTTGGCATAGTGGCTGGCATCTGAAGGTGTTCAATAAATGTTTATTGAATGAATAAATGCAAGAAATACTGAATGACTTTTCAAGGTAGAACAGCCAATAGCGATCTTCAGCCAGAATTTGGGCTTCTCTGATGTTATTTTAGAGGTAAACGTGCTTCAAGGAATCAAGAAGACACATGACTCATGACCCAAAAAGCAGTGACTATGTCCCTACTCTGAAAAGCACTGACTGAAACTGATGAAGTAGTTCATCTAGTAAAGAAGTACTCATGAAAAAAAGAGACTATAATAGGATGCAAATGTGTCACATAGTAAAAATAGCCTCTGATGACACATTGCACTGTTCTCCATTCTGTAAGAGAAAGGCTCATCTTGAATGGAGATGTGACCAACTACCATTTTCTGAATCTGGCATCAGACTTTGTTTATTGTAATGATCACAGAATCAGAATGCTTGGTATACATACCCAGTGAGCAGTTCCTAGTGTTTAAAATAGAGCAGAGTGGACTAAGGGAAAAAGAAATCCTAGAATCTATTTCAAAGGTAATGTCATTTGGAAAAAGAATGGAGAAAGGTCTAGATGCAAAGGTCTAGAAGACTAAGCTAACTATGTGAAAGAAGAATATTTTTCCACATCTCTAACATGACCTGGAGGGATGGGAGGGGGAGGGAGGTGGAAGGGGGTTCTGGAGGGGGAAAACATGTACACCTATGGTGGATTCATGTCAATGTATGGCAAAACAAATACAATATTGTAAAGTTAAAAAATAGAAAATAAACTAATTAAAAAAAATTAAAAGAATGCTAGTGAAAAGTATCTTTAAAAGGACTAGTATGACTGACAAGAGCAAAGTTGAAAGCGTGTTTGCAGAACACTAGCAAGAAAGGTCATGATTCTAGAAAGTCAGAATATTATAGGGAAAACAAAATAGACCCTGGAGTACTGCAGATCTGGATTCAAATTTGATAACATGAGGGGTAATGTTTAGAAAAGTATTTCCTTTTCGTAAATGTTTTTGCCAGTACATATAAGGATTGAAAGATATACCATTTGTAAAAAAACAAATAAAAAGGAAAGAAAAAAAAAAAGAAATAAGGAGGTGCTGGTTATAATGGTTAAAATTAATTGAATAGATCAAGATTAGAACACATCAGGTTAGAACACATCTATTATTAAAGGGTTAACATTTGCTGCAAGTTTATGCTTAAACCTAAGACAGGAGATGCCTTATGTTTTGAAATTCATCTGAAACCATGGAGATGCATTGGTAGTAAGACTACTCAAGTGATCTCTCAGAGTGACAATCTCTCTAGCTTCCGAGACGAACTGTCCTTGTCACTTCTCCCTACCAGCACTAAAATATTGGAAGCATTTTATTCCACTGGGAAATAAGATTTATGTCTTAGAGAATGCCACATAAGAAACATTCAAGTCCGGATCAGAGATACATAGCATAGGTCACATCCACGTGTGAGATTCAAAATTCTTTTGAGTCACGAGATTTTGTATACAGTCTGAGAGACTACAGTCAGAAGAGATGCTCAGTGCATAGAACGTGGACTCAAATAATGGATTGTTCCAATATGGTATGGAGAGTATGCAATCAATATATCCAATTCTGAAATCCAAAACATGACATCTGGAGACAGAGCATAATTAGGATCATTACTCAGCACCATGATGCTTCTGTCGGCCTGATGAGTAGTTGTGGAACTGCCCATAGACTTGTGAAACTTACTCCAGGGTGGGTAGGCTCAGCATGGCACAAGGCCTGCCAGCTGCCAACGCTTTTTTTCCCATTATTCCACATTCTAAGAATGCATGCTCTCTAAAAATTCAGTGTTCAAAATGTTACCAAGGGGAACTCTAGTGCCTCTGGTGGTGTAGTAGTTTCTGGTTTAAAATGTGTAGAACAGGGTCATCTCTGTAGCCTAGATCAATCCCATCCCCTTCTAGAGCCAATTATTGGGGACAAGGTCACAGTGGTAGAGAGAAAACAATCAATAAAGAAGGGTAAATGCTGAGCTACTGACTGTACTCTACTTGAATCAGGACACAGTCAATATTTTATAATAACTTTGTTTGGAGTATCATCTATAAATAATATATATTTTATATATAATACATAAAGTTTTATATATTATATAATTTTATATGATACAATAATATTATATAATTTAAAATACCAAATTACTATGTTATACACCTGAAACTAATATAATCTTGTAAATGAACAATACTTCAATTTTTTTTAAAAAACTCTCAAGGTCATAAAAAACAAGGAAAGTCTGAGAAATTGTCACAGCCAAGAAGAGCCAAAGAAGACATGACAACTGAAAGTGATGTGGGACATTGAATGGGATCCTGGAACAGAAAAGAAAATATATTAGGTTTAAAAAGGAAGTCCAAAGAAAGTATGAACTTTAGTTAACAATAACCTGTCAACATTGGCTCATTCATTGAGACAAAAGTGTTACACTAACAAAAGAAGTTACTGTTACGGGAACTGGGTTTGGAGGAAGGTATGTGCTATAGTTTTCAAAACTCTTCTATTGTAATCTAAATCTAAATGCAAATCTAAAGTTCACCTTAAATTAAAAGGTTGTTTTATGAAAAAAATTCTAATGATAAAAGCAATTTTAAAGATTTTATGTAGAGACTAAGGAGATGCTGGTTCCAAATCGGGAAAGGAGTATGTCAAAGCTCTATGTTGTCACCCTGCTTATTTAACTTATATGCAGAGTACATCATGAGAAACGCTGGACTGGGTGAAGCACAAGCCGGAATCAAGATTGCTGGGAGAAATATCAATAACCTCAGATATGCAGATGACACCACCATTATGGCAGAAAGTGAAGAAGAACTAAAGAGCCTCTTGATGGAAGTGAAACAAGAGAGTGAAAAAGTTGGCTTAAAACTCAACATTCAAAAATCTAAGATCATGGCATCTGGTCCCATCACTTCATGGCAAGCTATGGTTTTTCCAATAGTCATGCATGGATGTGAGAGTTGGATGGTGAAGAAAGCTGAGCGCCAAAGAATTGATGCTTTGAACTGTGGTGTTGGAGAAGACTCTTGAGAGACCCCTGGACTGTAAGGGGATCCAACCAGTCCATCCTAAAGGAAATCAGTCCTGAATATTCACTGGAAAGACTGATGTTGAAGCTGAAACTCTTAATACTTTGGCCACCTGATGTGAAGAACTGACTCATTGAAAAAGACCCTGATGCTGGGAAAGATTGAAGGCAGGAGGAGAAGGGGACGACAGAGGATAATGAGATTGTTGGATGGTATCACTGACTCAATGGACATGAGTTTGAGTAAACTCTGGGAGTTGGTGATGGACAGGGAGGCCTGGCATGCTGTAGTCCATGGGGTCACAAAGAGTCAGACACGACTGAGTGACTGAATTGAACTACAGGAGATGCTTACATCACAGCTCACCTAGCTAAGGTTGAACATCCTCCTGCACTAACTCTCTGTTCTGTCTCCACACTCTTCCTAGGAGTCTTCCCAACCAAGTATCTGTTCTCTATATTCTCTGCCCCTCAATCCTCTATTCCCAGTCAATCCGTGCAGCTCCTAGAAACCCCCAAGCAACTCAGTTTTTGTCCTCAGCCTGCACAGTCCACTAAGCAGAATCTATCTCCAGATTTACTGAACAGCAATCAAACTTTGTTCCTCAAGCATGCTCCTTGGGTACATTCACTTCCCTACCATATTCAGTTAAGGGAGATGTCCTCAAATGCTTTCATTCTGACTCAGTGTGTCATTTCCAAATAAATTTTAAAACAACTCCTAAAGTAAAAAATTTATGTGGAAAAAGCTCTTAAACCTAGCTTCAAACGAGACAACATCCAAAAACATGTAGGATTCCCGAGATTCTATAAAGCTCAATTATCATCGCCATAAAAATCACAAAGTAAAGCAAGAGGCTCAGAGTACAGGCGCTTAACAAGCTGAGAGGCAAAATCAATGCCTGCCAAGAGGACACACAAAAGCAGAGCTCTGGGAAAAGGTTCCCCTTGAATTCTAGGCTCCCCACTGCCCAATTATCTCCTGATATCAGAGGCCACTTACAAAGGGTCTCAATGCTCCTCAGATGCGGTGATGGTTTGCACAGACTCGCCCACTCAGTCTCCTGATTCTTCTGGGTTAAACAATAGTCACCTTAAAAAAAGTCAGGAATGCCTAGGGTGACCAGGAGACAGCGGTGTGAAATGCTCATGACCTTGGCCACATCCTCATTATTTCCTATCCACAATGAGTTCAGTAGGCAGAGAGGGAGAAAACTTAACTCTTGGAATGAACCACACAGCAGGAAGGCCCTTTAATGGTTAACTAGCTAGCAGCGTAAGTCAGTTATCCTGCCAGAAAAAAAACAATAGAGGGAATGACGTTCTTCTTAAAAGAATCATTGTATCTATCAACGAATGTGAGTGTGCATTTGCAGAATGATAGAACTCTACTTTCACAATCTTTAGTATCTTCAGGATACTTCTGTTTTAAGAAACAAATACACAGTTTTACTTGGTGCTGACCTTACAGTGAAGGCTGAGCAATCTGGAGCCTTCTCATCAATCTTGGCATTTGCACACAAATCTCTACAGCTCACCTGTGTTTCCCGTGCCATTCCATGCTTAGTCGCCCAGTTGTGTCCAACTCTTTGCGACCCTGCCAGGAATGGGGTCTGGACTATAGCCCACCAGGCTCCCCTATCCATGGGATTCTCCAGGGAAGAATACTGGGGTGGGTTGCTGTGCCCTCCTCCAGGGGATCTTTCCCACCCAGGGATCAAACCCAGGTCTCCCACATTGCAGGCGGATTCTTTATCATCTGAGTCACCAGGGAAGCCCTGTGTTTCCCAGCCTCCCTTTATTGTGACCTTAGAAGAAAACAGCCATCCTGGACTTCTGGAAGGCAGAGAAGGAGTCAGAGCAGTAGCCAAGAGGCTTGCAGATCACAAGTTAGAGAGCCAGCAGGAGAGACATGGAGCTCGCCAGTGGCCTTCATGGTCAGAGCAAGGGCAGAAGCAGCCCTAGGGGCAGAAGCTATATGACAGGAAGAGGCCAGGGGAGGCTTGGAAAAGACTAACCCAAGAATCACTATGAGCTGAGGAGAATTAGGGGCCAGACCTAAAATCTTCAAATCCCAAATTGACACACCACCCATCTGAAGAAATTCTGAATTTATTTTATCACTCTTCCTCCTATTGCATTACTCATGTAGTGAATAACAGACTTTAGGAGCTTTTAGAGTATTCACTAATTCCTTTCTTAAAAGACTCATCAGAAATGTTCTGATGGGAAAAGTACCAAGAATTTGGAGTCATGTTTTAAAACTGCCACAGTAGCTTTTGATATCAATTCATAGCTCTGAGCTGTCAGTAAGAAGTGTGACTCCCCTGAGGTTGCTGTGCTCTAAGGAAGCCCAGTCCCATGGAGAGGCTGACTGTAAGTGCTACAGTGAACAATCCTAGCTGGGTCCTTTCTTGGGCCATCGCAGGATGCTTAGTGAAGAGGCCATCGTGACACTGCGTCCTCCGGCTCCAGCTACTCCAGCCTCCACCCCTTCGATTTACACACCCTCCCCCCAATTTGAGTCACTCTAGACATCATGAAGAAGAGAAGAGTTATTTTTGCTGTGCCTTTTTTGAATTCCTAGCCCACAGAACCCATGAACATAACAAAAATGATTGTTGTTTTTCACCACTAGTTTGATGTGATCTGTTACTCAGCAACAGGTAACCAGAGCCATTACTCTGTATCAAGCACTTATTCTGTACCAACACTCCACGTGCGTTCTCCAATCCTTACAATGCTATCAGGTGAGGAATATTATACAGATGAGAAAACTGAGGCTTAGAGAAGCAAGATTATACCTCAGGAAGTGATGGTGGGAGGGTTAAGTTCCATGCCCATTCAGATCTGAAGCTGAAGCTCTTACCCACTCCAGGGGCCAAAGGAAATCCTTCTGATCAGAAGGGAGAGAGATGGAGAAAGGTGGGGGCCCTAGCTTTCTCCAAAACATGTGCTGATCTTCTACCTTAATAAATGTTAACATTAAGTGCTTCGTTCTCTTGAATATTTCTCTTCTTAATTTTAAATCTTCCCAAAGATGAGAGATTGCTGTTGTTCAGTCGTTAAGTTATGTCTGACTCTTTGTAACCCCATGGACTGTAACCTGCCAGGCTCCTCTGTCCATGGAATTCTCCAGGCCAGAATACTGGAGTGGGTTACCATTTCCTTCTGCAGGGATCTTTCTGACCCAGGGATCAAACCCAGGTCTCCTGCATTGCAGGCAGATTCTTTACCGTCTAAGCCACCAGGGAAGCCCTTGCTTACTGAGGATGAGTGTAAATTTCTTCTCTATTTTGTTCCACTAACTTACTAACACTCATAGCAGAGAAACCAGTGTAACAGAAGATGTTAAAAGAAATGGAATAGAGATGTCAAAGCAATATTAGTAAGCTCAGGATGTTTATTAACTCTTATCCAAAATAATTCATCTCATTAGCACCTAGTGTTGACAAGTCATTCTGTAAAATTTTAGCTAAGTTTATATTATCTTTGGATGAAGCAATAGTTCACAGACCAATGTTGTTGCCAACAGCATTGTGAGCAACACTCCTTGACGCAGTTAATCACACTCAGATGATCTGCACCAGTAGGTTTGGGGCACAATAAAGGAATACATGTATTAATGAAATAATTTCAACTATTGCTACCACTCCCCACAGTTAATTAAACCTGAAGTGACAATATGGAGCAGCAGCTGGTGTATTGTGACACTCAGAAATACACTGAGGGAAAATATGCTGGGTCTTGAAAATGCTTCTTCATGCTGTAACTATAGACAGGGTCTTGGCTTGTCTAGTTATTATATAATCAAAATGGCAAAATTAATTTATATTATTTTAATTCTTAATTATTCTCATTATAATTCTGGAATATAATTCAGCAGGAAAGCACCTGTCTTTATAACGATGATAAGGCTTTCTGAACAAGTGATGGTGGGTGCCATATTCTCCACCTATAATTAATAATATGGTATTGGGCTTTCCTGGTGGCTCAGATGGTAAAGAATCTGCCTGCAATGTGAGAGACCTGGGTTCAATCCCTGGGTAGGAAAGATCCCCTGGAGAAGGGAATGGCAACCCACTCTACTATTCTTGCCTGGAGAATTCCACGGACAAAGGAGCCTGGTGGGCTACAGTCCATGGGGGTCACAAAGAGTCAGATGTGACAGAGCAACTAACACACACATTGTGCACTTCAAAATATGTTAAGTGGATAGATCTCATGTCAAGACTTCTTAACACATATAACACACACACACCCTTAAATCCACGAAAAAAACAAAAAAATTATTTGGAAATAATAATTATGTTTAATACCTGGATTTTGCTGGATGTTTGCCTCTGTCCAAACTCATCAAAATGTATACATTAAATATGTGAAGTTATCTGTATGTCAGCTATCATCAATAAAGCTTTTTCCACGGTTTGTTGTGATCCACACAGTCAGAGGTTTTAGCGTAGTCAATGAAGCAAAAGTAGATGTTTTTCTGAAATTCCCTTGCTTTCTCTATGATCCAACAAATGTTGGAAATTTGATTTCTTGTTCCAATTTGTTGGCCTTTTCCAACAAATTGTGAAAAATTCTTAAACAGATGGGAATAGTAGACCACCTTACCTGTCTCCTGAGAAACCTGTATGCAGGTCAAAAAGCAACATGTAGAACCAGAGATGGAACAACAGACTGGTTCAAAATTGGAAAAGGAGTAAGACAAAGCTGTATATTGTCACTCTGCTTATTTAACTTCTATGCAGAGTACATTTTGTGAAATGCTGGACTGAATGAATCACAAGCTGAAATCAAAATTTCCTGGAGAAATATCAACAATCTCAGATTCGCAGATGATATCAATCTAGTAGCAGAAAGTGAAGAGGAACAAAAAGCCCCTTGATGAATATGAAAAAGGAGAGTTAAAAAACTGGCTTAAAACTCAATATTCAAAAAACTAAGATCATGACACCTGGTCCCATCACTTCATGGCAAATAGATGAGGAAAAAGTGGAAGCAGTGACAGATTTTATCTTCTTGGGCTCCAAAATCACTGCAGATGGTGACTGCAGCCATGAAATTAGAAGATGCTTGCTCCTTGGAAGGAAAACTATGACAAACCTAGACAGTGTATTAAAAAGCAGAGACATCACTTTCTCAACAAAGGTCTGCAAAGTCAAAGCTATAATTTTTCCAGTAATCATATACAGATGTGAAAGTTGGACCATAAAGAAGTCTGAGTGCTGTAGAATTGATACTTTCAAATTGTGGTGCTGGAGAAGACTTGAGAGTCCCTTGAACATCAAGGAGATCAAACCAGTCAATTCTAAAGGAAATCAACCCTGAATATTTATTGGAAGGACCGATGTTAAAATTGAAGCTCCAACACTTTGGCCACCTGATGCGAAGAGCCAACTCATTGGAAAAGATTGATGCTGGGAAAGATTGAAGGCAAAGGGAAAGGGGGCAGCAGAGGATGATATAGTTAGATAGCATCACTGACTCAATGGACATGAATCGGAACAAACTCTGGGAAATAGTGAAGGACAGGGAAGAATGGAATTGCAGTCCATAGGGTCACAAAGAGTTGGACATGACTTAGTGACTGAAAAACAACAACAACAAAAACTTTTTAAAAAGATAAATAAATAATTTGATTTTAATATAAAGAAGAAATAAGAATATTCTGAATGAAAGCAATTGGTTTTGAGAAAGATGATTTCTCATGCTAATGAGATACATGAATCAGGAAGAACTGGAGGCAATAGCTGAGATATTCATAGTTTGGATATTTTATTAAGTATCAGTAGCAGAAATTTCCTTCAGGTTAAACTAAAAATTTTAATTATTCATATAACCTGCTAATAGGAAATTTTAATTGAATTTTTGGTTATAAGAACTCAATTTAAATAATTTAAACTACTTTCATCTTTAACGTACATTTGATGATTATTTTTTTCAAA
This sequence comes from Giraffa tippelskirchi, assembly GCF_054371585.1. Classification (NCBI taxonomy): domain Eukaryota; kingdom Metazoa; phylum Chordata; class Mammalia; order Artiodactyla; family Giraffidae; genus Giraffa; species Giraffa tippelskirchi. The sequence goes on along the minus strand of NC_137275.1, from coordinate 55,302,093 downwards.
ATAATATACATATGAATCTGGTCCTAAAGTTTAAAAGCACTTCATATACATCATCTTTGTATCATTATACAAAATAATTCTGAGTATGCTGCTTTGTCGCTCAGTCGTATGCAACTCTTTGCGATCCCATGGACTGTACGGGCTCCTCTGTCCATGGAATTCTCCAGGCAAGAATACTAGAGTGGGTTGCCATTCCCTTCTCCAGCGGATCTTCCCAACCCAGGGATTGAACCCGGATCTCCTGCCTTGCAGGCAGATTCTTTACCTGAGGGAGACAGCTGGTTCTCTGAGAGAGGAAGCTAAATCAGAAATCACCTCAGTTTTAGCAGCACTCTCCTTATGCATACCACTCAGCTGTTTGCCTTTACAAGTTATTAGTCTTTCTTTTCACATCTGTATTCCCCCTCGCAGGGATTATTGTTCTTGTTTCACAGAGACCTAAAGAGATCCATGGGGTAAGTGGGTTTTTTTGTTTGTTTGTTAGTATTTTAGAGCTTCTACACAGTTAGTTTTTAAACCAAGATCTTATAATTCAGAGGTCAAGACACTTTCATCCTCATTTGATGATCCTGAGAAATCTATACTAAGTGTTCGTCTGAAGATGTAAAATGCTTTACTCTGACTACCTCACTCATCTTTATAATGAAAATATGCATTTTATGTATATTCATAATGAGCCACCAAGACAGTATAACACACAATTCATTTTCTTTGCAAACAATCAACAGGATCACTGAGCGAAAGCCCTGTTGTTGATATTGATGGAGTTGCAACCTAGGAACTCATGGGGCGTCATTCAATATTTCAGTTCAGATAACAAATTCACTGATCTCCTACTAAGTGCTACACACTCTATTAAAAACCAGAGAAACAACAACAAAATGAACAGAAACAACTTCTACAATTAAGGATAGAGAACTCTGGGTGTGTTTAAAAACAGAGGCCTTGTTTAGGCAGAATGCCAAGGTCTGACTAACACGTGAGAGTCTTCAAAATGGGAGATGTTGGAGGTTTACTCATGGAGGGTTTACAGGGTTGGCAGTGCTCGTATCTGGATGTTACCCTGGTGACGGACTACAATACATCTTATAATTTTTGACTGTGGCTTCACAATAAACATCATTATTAATGTGCTTCAAACGTGTCAAGCCTTGAAAATATACATCTAAGTTCAGAGGCAGATGTCGTTTAGAATTGGGCTTTTAAAACTTACTTTATAGAAGCATTTTGATCGATGATTTCCCTGCTGCCAAGAAACCACACAGGAAGTCACAGACAGATGGCAGCAGCAGAAGCTCCAGGAAGCACATAATGATATTCCATATGGCATATGGTGTGGGGTTCATAAAAGTGGTTCTAATGTCCAGAAATGAATTAACCAGCAGTCACAGGGGAATTAAATCTTCTTTCATGAACTTTATGGCCATGCAGGACTTCATTACAAATCAGCACACAACACACCAAGAATAACAGTGGCAGAGTCTGGGAGAACAAATGCAAAGTTAAACCAAAATGAAATGCAAATCGAGCCATCAGCTGCAGAACCATGAAACCTTAGCAGGCCAGTAGAGCAAGCTTCGAGAGCCAACCAACTGTGTGGAGAGGTGCTGAGATTTTATAGAAACAGAACTGGAATTTGAATATGGGAGCAATATTTTAACTTAGGGCTGAGCAAGCCATAGCTCACAAATGAAACAAGGCCCATGGTTTGTTTTTGTACCACCTGCGAGCTAAGAAGGGAGTTTACATTTTTAAAGGGTTGAGGAAAATATCAAAAGAAGAATAATATTTCATGACACATTAAAGTCATATGTCACTTCAAGTTTGACTGGAACCTCTAATAGATTTGCAAAACTTCCAGTCATTTTATTGGACCACAGTCATGCTCGGTTTTAGGTATTGGCCACGGCTGCTTTGTGCTGTGACAGCAAAGTTGAGAAGTTATGACAGAAACAGTCTGGCCCGAAAAGCCTACAATATTTACTCTCTGTCATTTTCAGAAAAATGCATGCACTTCTGTTCTAGCTCTACATCAACAATGTGAAAATGAGAAATGGAGGCATGCTATGTGGAGACTTCTTCCACTAAGGATGGTGCACTCAGAGCAAGGATTTGTCTTCACCTGGTTACAGTTCAAGAGCCCACTTGATTGTCTTTCCTCGTGTTGAACTGTCTTCTCTCTTAGATAGTAAGCTCTGTATAAGCAGGGGCGGGGCCTGCTGCCTTCACTGCTGTGTCCACCCTGATGCTCAGCTATATTGCCAAGTGAAATGATCCCCTTCAAAAGCCTCTTTACTCAGACTTCCCTGGTGGTCCAGTGGTTAAGAATCCACCTGCCAATGTAGGGTACACCAGTTCAATCCCTGGTCCGGGAAAATTCCACATTCTTCGGGGTAACTAAGCCCATGTACCACAATTACTGAGCCTGCATGCCCTAGAGACTATGCTCCACAACAAGAGAAGCCACCGCAATAAGAAGCCCGCACATCACACACCACAACTGGAGAGTAGGCCCCACTCGCTGCAGCTAGAGAAAGCCCATGTGTAAAGACCCAGGGCAACCAAAAATACATAAATGAATAGGCAAGAGCTAACAAATGCTAACAACAACAACAACAAAAAACTCTTTACTACTTCCATTGTGATCTTCCTAATATTAAAAGTGGTTTTCTCACTATAATGTAAGTTTTTACATTAGCAAATCATAGCCTGACATGGTACAAACTTAGAAATGTACAAAAGATACATAATAAAAAGGGGATTTTCCTCTTATTCAGTCTCCCAACTACTCAATTTGGAAGCCAAATGTTGCTATCGGTTTTCGTTTCTCGGTCTCCTTGAGGAGGAATTCTATGAAAAAATAAACTTAACATGCATTCTCTATTTTAGCCCATGTTAGCATATTGTACCTGCTGTCCTGTACCTTGTTTTCTTCCCCCTCAAACTTTAAACCTTTTATTTTGTATTAGGGTATAGCCGATTAACAATGTTGTGGTAGTTCCAGGTGAACAGCGAAGGGATTCAGCCATGCGTATACATATATCCATTCTCCCCCAAGCCCCTCTCCCATCCAGGCTGGCACATAACATTGAGCATTACAGTAACATTGTGCTATACCATAGGTCCTTGTGGGTTATCCGTTTTAAATATAGCAGCGTTGTACCTTGTTTTCTTAGAGCACATTTTGGAGCCTGTTTTATACTAAAATACAAGGTGGCTGTCAAGTCTAGAAACATAAGGAAGGAATATGTTTTTGAAAAGATAGCATATTGATATGTAAAATATGATAAAAATAACACATCTATGTTTCCAGACTTTTTAGCCAGGCAGTATATTAATTGGGATAAAAGTCTCTATATGCGTTTTAAAATTCCCTCGATAGTTTCCTCCTTTCTCTCCTGGTTGGTCTCCTCCTGTGCCTGGTTGCCCCCCAACTTTGGGACCTGCATCCAACACCACTGCCAGGCACAGGTCCCAGCTTCCCACGTGCTGCTGAGGGCCAGATGACATCACTCCACCAACTGCAAACAAGAAACGGGAGGAGCCGAGCAGTAGACTTCTCCCCTCTTTCTCTCATCCGTAGACTACTCTGAGATGGTTCCTACTGATAGGCTGCCTGCTGAGTGAAACGCTGTGCCCCTTACAATCCACGATCTGGTCAGCGTGGTAACACATAACGCTGCAGTTTCTCTTGCCTTACTTCCCATTAGCTTCACCCTCACCATTTGGGGCTTGTACCTCCCAAATAAATTGTTAGCTTTGCTTTCTAGAGAATCTTATCTAGGACACTATGGATTTGCTTTATTCTTTTTTTGTTTTTAATTTTTTTGGAAGTGAGAATTTAGTTTTTATTTATTCATCTTTTAAATTAAGATTTAAATTTATTTATTTTTTAAAAATCTGTTTCAAATATAGCAGTGTCTACATATCAATCCCAAACTCCAAGTCTATCCATCCCCTATGCTTTTTAAATAGCCATATATATGGTTTTTCATTTATGTATATAGAAAATTTATTTAATCAGTCTTCCATTGGTGGACATTTTGGTCATCTCTAATCTTTTGCAGGCATGAATATTTAAAATATTAATTGCCTTTGGATCTCTGTGTTATCATAATCATCTCTTATTTGATGGTATTATATCACTACATAATTATTATTTTTATTTTAAAAAAACAAACAGCTAAACACTTTTAGAAGAATCTGGCACTTTCTTTCCCCCAGGGACTCATTTCTGCCACTCTTAACTTTAAACCTCAAGAGCCATCAATACTGAACTGCTTATAATTCCCAGAGCTCTCTTAAATCTACTTGCTTTTGCACAGACTGTTCTTTCTCCCTGGAATGCCCTCCCCCGACTATCTCCCTGGATATCTCCTCCTTGTCCTGAAGTCTGTGCTTGTGTCAAAATTATTTCCTTCATGAATCTTTCTCTAATTCTCTCCAGCTCATAATTTCTTTTTCCATGATCTACCTTTATTCCAAATATGTGACCTTAGTAGCAATCATTATATTGAATATTCATCATTCACTGGCACTTCTGTCTCGCCATTGGTCTGTAAGTTCTCTAAGAGACAAGAATCACATTTTTCACCTTTATAACTTCAAGGCTATAAATTATCAATAACAGTTACCTAAAAGCTACACCATTCTTGCCTCTCAGTTCAGTTCAGTTCAGTCGCTCAGTTGTGTCCAACTCTTTGCGACCCCGTGAATTGCAGCACGCCAGGCCTCCCTGTCCATCACCAACTCCCGGAGTCCGCCCAAACCCATGTCCATCGAGTCAGTGATGCCATCCAACCATCTCATCCTCTGTCGTCCCCTTCTCCTCCCGCCCCCAATCCTACCCAGCATTAGGGTCTTTTCCAATGAGTCAACCCTTCTCATGAGGTGGCCAAAGTACTGGAGTTTCAGCTTCAACATCAGACCTTCCAATGAACACCCAGGATTGAGCTCTTTTAGGATGGACTGATTGGATCTCCTTGCAGTCCAAGGGACTCTCAAGAGTCTTCTCCAACACCACAGTTCAAAAGCATCAATTCTGCGGCGTTCAGCTTTCTTCACCATCCAACTCTCACATCCATACATGACCACTGGAAAAACCATAGCCTTGACTAGACGGACTTTTGTTGGCAAAGTAATGTCTCTGCTTTTTAATATGCTATCTAGGTTGGCCATAACCTTCCTTCCTTCTTGCCTGTAAAGACATCAATAGCAACCCAACAGAAGTAGATTTGGTGCCCTTGTCTATGAACAACTAAAGCTTTTATCCATACACCATATATTTTGTCCTATGCATCTGTCAAAAAAAAAGAAGAAGAAAAAGAAGCATGTATTCTTAAAAAAGCATGTCTCAATCAAGACAGATCTAAGTCAGTTTTGCTGCTTACTAATTTGTTACCTTGCACAAGATACTCCAACTTTCTGAGCTTCATTTCCCTCACTGGTCAAGTGGCTATAATAATACTTACCTCTTTGGGCTAGGTGGAAGGATTAACTATAACAGCACACAATATATATACTGTCTTTCCTGAACCTAGAAGAGGAAAGATGATCAAAAAGTGTTAGTTCTCTTATCCTTTCCCTTTCTACATTGCTCACTTGTTAACATACTATCTTTGTGTGAATTGTGTGATGTCTTTTCATTTCAAAAGAATTTTGAGATCTATGGAAACAGCAAGCACTAGTCAGAGCTCATACATGTCAAGCAATATTTTATGCGCTTTATATATGTTGTCTTAGTTACTGAAGTTGATTAGACCTGTGCCTTAGGAGAGTTACCATTTGATCATCTGAATTAACTCACAAAGCATGGAGATGACTGACTTGTAAAAAATACCATCTTGGTTTCCAGCGATGACGCTCATGACTAAAGAACTCCCATGAGCAATGCTGGTTCACCCAAAATAGAGACCAAGCACATACTTTAGGGCATCAGAAAAGTTGCAGTCACCAAAAACATATATATTTTAAGTTTCTATTGTTATTTTTAAAATTAAATAAAACAATTAAAGTGGGTACTGGTCATGGGGGAAACTTTGGTTTCTATGGGTTAAACCTTACATTTATTTTCAGTTACTTGGGGTGGGGAGGAAGGGAGAAAAATGGGTCCCAAAATCTGTTCAGTGCTTAAAAATTGTGTCAACTGGTCCTTCTCACTGCCATCAACAGAAATTTCTCAAACAACATTTGAAGATGAATCCCAGGGAAGGCCTTTAAACTAGAACCTGGAAGATCCCAATACAGAAAAAGATGCATTTCTGATGTGATGCCACTAGCCTCAGGCAAAGCTGTTGTAACAGGAATGGCTAGAGCTTCTTTCTTGCAAAATGGAGAAGTCTGTGGTTTCCTAAGTCCTATTTCTCCTCTCTTCCCCCTTTTAGTCATTTCACTGCTTGCTCTCGCAGACAGTTTGCTGGCTGCATAACAAGCAGTCACTCCAGATCTTCCCTGGTAACAGAACATCAACCAGTGGAAATCCATTCATCTCATGAGAAGAGGCATCTATTCCAGGCATACGTGAACAGCCGTGTTTGGTCTATTGGTCTAAACCATCATATTGTCCCATTTTCCTTTGAGAGAGTTGAGTTAGAGGTAGCCATGTGAACCTGCTCTGGCCAAAGAGATGTAGGAGAAAGTTGGTTGGGGGAGTCTCTATCTCAAGATAAAATGACAGAACCTCAGAGGAATAAAGCTTTTATGTACTATCCACCTTCTTTCTACCTTGGAAAGCTGATGTGAAGGTGAAATACCTAAAGCTGCAGCAGCCATCTTGTGACACTGAGGTAATAAAAACAGGATGAGAAACCAGTAGCTGAAAATGTCCTTTTTGGGGCAGAGCAGGGGTCCTTGATGACATCACAGAGCTTCAGGAACAACTCCAGATTCACCTCCAGACTTCTTGTTAAGTAAAATTGTGTCCTTTGGGTTTAGCTGCCATTAACTGGTTTTGCTGCTCATTTTTGCCACAAACATTTCCAACTGATATAGTTGCCTTCCTGAGCAAACCAAAGCTGTCTCATTGGAAGACAGTCTCTGGGGCAGTGTTTCCAAAACTTAGGTGTACATTGGAATTACCTGACTTCTTTAAAATATTCTGATGCCTGGTTTCCATGCCCAGATATTCCTATTTAAATCAGTATGGGAATACCAGACCACGTGACCTGTCTTTTGAGAAACCTGTATGCAGGTCAGGGAGCAACAGTTAGAACTGGACATGGAACAACAGATTGGTCCCAAATAGGAAAAGGAGTACGTCAAGTCTGTATATTGTCACCCTGCTTATTTAACTTATATGCAGAGGACATCATGAGAAATGCTCGGCTGGAGGAAGCACAAGCTGGAATCAAGATTACAGCGAGAAATATAAATAACCTCAGATATGCAGATGATACCACCCTTATGGCAGAAAGTGAAGAGGAACTAAAAAGCCTCTTGATGGAAGTGAAAGAGGAGAGTGAAAAAGTTGGCTTAAAGCTCAACATTCAGAAAACTAAGATCATGGCATCCAACCCCATCACTTCATGGCAAATAGATGGGGAAACAGTGGAAACAGTGTCAGACTTTATTTTTGGGGGCTCCAAAATCACTGCAGATGGTGATTGCAGCCATGAAATTAAAAGATACTTACTCCTTGGAAGGAAAGTTATGACCAACCTAGATAGCATATTAAAAAGCAGAGACATTACTTTGCCAACAAAGGTCCATCTAGTCAAGGCTATGGTTTTTCCAGTGGTCATGTATGGATGTGAGAGTTGGACGGTGAAGAAAGCTGAGCGCCGAAGAATTGATGCTTTTGAACTGTGGTGTTGGAGAAAATTCTTGAGAGTCCCTTGGACTGCAAGGATATCCAACCAGTCCATCCTAAAGGAGATCAGTCCTGGGTGATCATTGGAAGGACTGATATTGAAGCTGAAACTCCAATACTTTGGCCACCTCATGCAAAGAGTTGACTCATTGGAAAAGACCCCGATGCTGGGAAGGATTGGGGGCAGGAGGAGAAGGGAATGACAGAGGATGAGATGGTTGGATGGCATCACTGACTCGATGGACATGGGTTTGGGTAAACTCCGGGAGTTGATGATAGACAGGGAGGCCTGGCGTGCTGCGGTTCATGGGATCACAAAGAGTTGGACACGACTGAGCGAGTGAACTAAACTGAACTGAGAGTGTAACCTGGCCATCAGAAGTGATAAAATCTCCCCCAAAAGACTCTAATATGTAGACAAAGTTTGGCAACCACCATCCTGGAGGAAGGTATGTAGTGTCTTGATGTTACATGCTGATATTATAATTACCTTTTTGAAGCATGTTAACCCTTGAATGAACACAGTTTGCATTGTCCATATTTTTTCAATACAGTACAATCCAGTGCAGGGTTTGTCAAATTCTTGGATGCAGAATGGCTGATGCAGAGGAACCATGGATAAGGAGGGCCAACTAAAAATTGTACATTGATTTTTGACTGCTCGGAGAGTGGGCACTCCTACCCACCCCCTCACCTCCAACTCTCACACTTCCCCACCACCTTGTTTAAGGGACAACTGTGACTTCTTTTTCAGTGGTTCCCACCTGGCCTCAATAGAATCACTGAGAAAGCTTTTAGAATATACTTCTTGGCCTCACCTTCATAGATTTTGATCCAAATGGATCAGAACGCTATTTAAAGCTCCCCAGATGATTCAAGTGCATAATCAGGGTTGAAATCCCCTGTATCAGGAGAACCCAGTGGAGTACTAACCAGCTGGAAGCCTATCTATGTTGTGAATCTGAAAATTCTAAGTGCTGGTGGAGCATAAAATTTTCATAGCCAGGCTGATTCCTCCACTACCCACTGGGGATGTTTAAGGGTAAATGTTTCCAGCTGTCCCAAGCAGGAAATGTTTACACATATTTGCAGAACTTCTCTATCAGCATTGAGCAAGATCTTGCTGTTTTTGAAGAACAGCCAAGTGAGTACTTGTAACCTAGGATTCATAAGAAATATAAAGAAAGTTGGTTGAAGGTGTTCTAGAAATAGTGTTATGAAGCCATCGCAAGTTGTTCTCAAATGTACAGGATGAACTAAACAATTCAGTGAAAGATTGCTGCCCACAAGGGTATGTGCAGGGTGCTTAGGTATCTCCCACTGGATCCTAATTGCAACAGGGAGAGAAATTACATCTCAGTGGAAAGTTCTAGCAGTTACCACCTGGGGCTAGAGGTCACATTTATTTAGTCATGGTAAGACACCCTGACATTATGTGACTCCTGATGAGATGCAATTGATGTTCACGGGGTCACCTATGCAATATTTACGCCAAAGATGGGTGACCTGAATCTTGTCAAACCTCTGGGTCTACCTTTCAGCTACACAAAATACTTGGGGAAAGGGGGCGAGATGAATGGCACCATGAGAGAGCAAGCAGGTGAATCCAGACTGTGGCAACTTCTACAAGACCACTGCCTGTTCTCTTCAGAGGGACATATATATACATATTTTTTGCTTGTTCATTTGTTTTTAAAGCACACAATACTTTTAGTATAAAGGAAAATAAAGAGAGGTAACAACAAAATGCAATGCATTGATTAGATTCTGGTTTGGAGTGAGTGGAAGAAAACAACACCTATGAAAGATATAGGGGCATTTGGGAGATACTTGAGTAAGGATGAGAAAGATGAAATTAGAGAATATTATCTCAAGTGTGATGTTATGTTGGAGAATGTCCTAATTCTTACCTCACTTATTTAGGGGTAAAATGTCTCAATGTCTGAAAATTATCTTCAGAAGCTGCAGCAAAATTCTAAATATACACACACCCATACACAAACACACACCCATACAAACAAAAGGTTAACTGTTGTTGAATAAAGGTGTTGTACTTGTCTTTCAACTTTTTAGAATGTTTTAAATGATTTTCATAACATGTGGGGAAATATCTCTTTTCTTAACCTCTCCATAACAGAAAATGCTTCATCCAGATTTGGTCGCTGGGAGCGTTAGAGGTGGATGTCATTCCTGTAACATTTTTTCAGTCTCTTCTGTTAGACTCCTGAAGTGTTCACCCAAGTGCATCCCACATCAATGGACTGTTACTTTCTCAACCTGGACCTTCTGTTTCTGGAATGAAATAGACTTTCTCAGGCTCAGCTGAGGAGCTGACTCACCTTCTGGACACCAGCTAGAGTCAGCAGGGTCCCTAATGCAAACACCTCCATGCCTTGCCTCTGATGGATACATACTCAAAAGAAAAAAATAATAATAATAAAGTATGAGCATACTGTGATGTGATTGTTTTTAAAACAGCACACTATGATTTATGTGCTCAGACGTCCTCTTCAAAAGTATACCTTGCACAAACCGGTTTGGAAGTCTTCCTTTTAGGATTACTTTCAGGGCCCCATTACATTCCCCTTAATGGCCACGTACCTGTGTCCTTCGAGGTGAATTTGATTTGTGTGAACAGCTAAATAGCATTGAGGGTCACAAGTAGTAAACAAAGTAATTTAGCAAGCACAGGCATGCCTTTATGGCCAAACATGAAGTGTTATTACATACTGTGATATTTATTTTCTGATATAAACTGGCTTTAATAATAATTCTTTTTAAAGGCAGTTCAAAAATGTTTAAGGTGATGTTAACATCACTTGAAAAACATTACAAGCTAAGTTCTTTGGATAATCCAGGGCTTCCTTGAATGTTTAAATTTATTCTTGACTCTGAAATCACTGGCCAAGAAACATTGTCATACCTCAGTTTTCCCCATCTGTAAAACAGGAGTAACTATGCCTCCTCAGGCCTCAATGAGTTGATACATGCAAAATACTTACAACAGTGTCTGGCATGTAGTTCAGTTCAGTTCAGTTCAGTCACTCAGTCATGTCCGACTCTTTGCAACCCCATGAATCACAGCACACCAGGCTTCCCTGTCCATCACCAACTCCTGGAGTTTACCCAAACTCGTGTCCATCGAGTCGGTGATGCCATCCAGCCATCTCATCCTCTGTCGTCCCCTTCTCCTCCTGCCTCCAATCCTTCCCAGCATCAGGGTCTTTTCCAATGAGTCAACTCTTCGTATGAGGTAGCCAAAGTATTGGAGTTTCAGCTTCAACATCAGTCCTTCCAATGAACACCCAGAACTGATCTCCTTTAGGATGGACTGGTTGGATCTCCTTGCAGTCCAAGGGACTCTCAAGAGTCTTCTCCAACACCACAGTTCAAAAGCATCAATTCTTCGGCACTCAGCTTGCTTCATCGTCCAACTCTCACATCCATACATGACCACTGGAAAAACCATAGCCTTTACTAGACAGACATTTGTTGGCAAAGTAATGTCTCTGCTTTTTAATATGCTATCTAGGTTGGTCATAACCTTCCTTAGAACTTAATAAATATTATCTATTACAAGTATTATTACTGCTACATATCAAACATTCAATCATACTACTTTCCAGTTATGTTTAGGAACAGAACCTTTAGTAAGATGGTCCTTTCAGTTATAAATGAGATAAACCCAATTCTAAATAGCTTCAGTTAAAAATAAATAAAAAAATAATAGGATTATCTATTTAGGGAGTTCAAGGGCCATGGTATAGCTTCAGGTACGGCTAGATCCAGGATTAAAACAATGATGTTAAGGCTCTGTTACTTCTTTCTCCACCTCTAGGCTCTGCTTATTTTTTGGTGATGGGCTGTGGCAGCCCCCCTCCAGGAAGTGGACAACTTGCTCAAAGTCGTTGCTAGGCAACAACCCAACCATTTAGGCACTGTTGCTCTCAGTGCCAGATAAAGGGACCCTCTTTCCTCCAGCAGCTATAGTCATCATTCAAAGGTAACTCCAAGTAGCCATACTTGACCCTTGCCCACCTTTGTGCAAATTTCTGCATTTAGATGGAGCACAAAGATTTGCTGGTGTGGGTCCCAAAGTCACCCCTGATTACTCCAGACCCCCATGCAATGGGGCAAGGTAGTTACCAAAGGAAGTCCTTGGGAAAAATTTAAGTCTGCTCTCTCGGAAGTGAACAACTGACTTCAGATGGTTCTATCTCCATTTATTTATCACCTGATAGTTATTTTTTGACGACCATTTACTACATGGCAGGAACTACACTGGGGCTATATGTGAAAGTAAAATGCAATAATATGTAAATTTGATTAAATGGTTGATATGTACCAGATTCTAAGTTTTGTATTTCAAATGGATTAACTTATTTAATCTTCCTAATAACCCCATGAGGTAAAAGCACTATTATTATTCCCAGCTGAGAAAACAGAGGCCCAGAGGAATTAGTAACCTTCCAAAAGCTATATGTTTGTGTGTGCTTAGTTGCTCAGTCATGTCTGACTCTTTGCAACCCTGTGAACTATAGTCCACCAGGCTCCTCTGTCCATGGGGATTCTCCAGGAAAGAATACTGGAGTGGGTTTCCAAAAGTTATACCCCTTGGTAAAATAGGGTTAGACTTTGGACCCAAGGCAACCTGACCACAGAGCCCTTGCTTTACAAGTTGTGTCCATTTGATTCTCATAAAAGTCCTATGAGACAATGCCTATTTAAAACCACTACAGGGGTGTTCCTGATGGCTCAGGGGTAAAGAATCCACCTGCCAATACAGGAAACATGAGTTCAATCCCCGGTCCACATATCAAGGAGCCACTAAGCCACAGCTACTGAACCTGTGCTCTAGAGCCTGGGAGCCTCAAGTACTGAGCCCACATGCTGAAACTGCTGAAGCCCACACACGCTATAGTCTGTGCTCCACAACAAGAGAAGCCTGCACACCGCAACTAGAGAGTAACTTCCACTTGCTACAACTAGAGAAAAGCCCGTGCAGCAAGGAAGACCCAGCACAGCCAAAAATAAGTGAATAAATAAATAAAATTGTGTTTTTTTTAAACCGCTATATTACAGATGAGCAAACAAGTCTGAAGAAAGCCACCCAGTGCCTCCAGAGCCTTTCTCTCCAATGCAAACAACTTGTTTATACTTGCTTGCTTTCCATGCATAAACATGTTTTCCTTTGTTTTTAAACCTATCTCAAAAACAACATATGCAATGACAAATTTCATGAAGATGTTTTTATGACATCTCTTAAATTCAGTATGTTTACAGTTTGTCAAACTAGAGTGTAAACACTCTGTCAAAACAGGTTCCCTTGTGCGGAGAAGAGGAGTAAGGCACCCTCTGAATCCTTGTACAAACCACACACATCATAAGACAGTGTCCACGGGATGCAGGAGCAACAGATGACCCAGTAGCCATACGTAGGCGAGCCATCCTGCCCACCCGGACTGCCCCGACTGTGACTGCAAAGAGCAGAGGCTTCTTTCTTTCTGAAGCCACTGCGTTTTTGGATTCCTGTGTTCTATCTGCTTACCCTTTATCCCAGCACATACATTGAGGGAGACAAAGGAGTCAATCAACATTTACTGACTAAGTGAATGAAAGCATATGTAAAGTGCAATTGAACGCACACTTCCTCATACTTCTAGAACAATGGAGCATCCTATATTGTTTTATCTTATCTGTTTCTGGGACAGTGTGTTTCCAAAGACAGCTCCAACCTGAAGAAGGTCACAGGGTCACACGGATCTGGGACGGGAATGCCAGCTACCAAGGAAGAGACAGCTCCACCCTGTCTCATGCAGCTGCTGACGGCTGCTGAGAAACTAGGGCAGGATCTCTGGCCCCCAGGTGCCCTGGGAAATCAATACCACCACGTCGCCTCCTCCCCCCAGCACAAATGCTCCTGGGTCAGAGATCTCTGAGTGAAAATTAAAGAACAGATGGCAAAATACAGCATTTTTACAAATGTGGAGTCTGTGCTTTGTCTGTATGCACATCCACTTTCTTGCGTGTGGCCCACATGTAGCCCACTTCTTATGGATAATTAGTTCATGTTGCCAGCCCTGTTTGCAGCCAATAACCAACAATTACAAATATTGATGCTCTCTTCACTGCCACCTTCTACCATGTGAATGTTTATTGTCAACGTTAAACCACAGAAAAGAAAATTTTGCAGGGAGCTACCAAATCAGGTCTCAGGGTGAAAAATAGTCTTTTGTTGGCTGTCAACACACTGATAAAACCACTGCAAGAAAAATATTGAAGGGGGGAGGGTTTCTTTAAAGAATACACTGATTGTTAAGATGAAGGATGGGTACTTTCCTGGTGGTCCAGTGGTAAAGACTGGGACTTCCACTGCAGGGGGCGGGAGTTTAACATCTGGCCAGGGAACTGAGACCCTGCATTCCATGCAGCATGACCAATAAATAAATAAAATTAAATTTTTAAAAAAAGATGAAGGGGTAAAGTGAGCCAGCAGGATTTATTGGGAATATGATATACTAATCCGTAGGGAAGATCCCCTGGAGAAGGGAATGGCAGCCCACTCCAGTATTCTTGCCTGGAGAATCCCATGGACAGAGAAGCCTGGCAGGTTACAGTCCATGGGGTCACAAAGAGTCAGACATGGCTGAGCGACTTACACACACACACACACACACACACACACACACACACAAACACACACGCACATGATAGATTAATACCAATAGGAACTGTTTACAGGCTCTAGATTTCTTAGAGCCCAGACTAGGTCTAAATATTATCCTAGGTTCAGAGATCATGTAAATGATCTCTATTTCCTATGCATAACAAAATGACTGGCTAGGGACTAGCTGAACTAGAGAAAGCACTATCTATCTTAGTGGAAACATAGTCTGAGGGCAGAGACTACTCATCCATTCCAAACAGTACTATAGTTTGTAACAATTCTAAATTATAAACTCCTATATCTTTTGAGTCACTACAATGTTAGCTTTCTTTGTTTCAACAGTTAGCTTTTATCTTAACAAATACTTTCACCAAGATAGATGAAGTTCTTAAATATGCCCGCATGCAAGTTTAGCTCCCAGGCAAGTTCACTGGTGTCATCAGGGAGTCAAGAGAGTGGAAGTAGAAGAAAGATACTCCTAGAATGGAGGTGGAAGAGGAGGCCTGCAACTGGAAGGAGAGGGGGGTGAGGGGAGGGCACTCTGCTTCCTGCCAGTACCTGGGCTTGCAGCTCTGGAGGTCATAATGCTGCCAGCTCTTCCTGCTTACTTTGACCTGGAACAATTCTAACTCGTATGTATGTTAAGTCATTGCATCCTCATGAGAACCTTTGAAATAAGTATAGTTATGCTCCTCAATTTATACTGAAACAAGTCACAGAGAGGTTAAGTCAGTTGCCTAAGGTCACACAGTAGTAAGTGGTAGAGTTATGACCCAATCCTAGAAACTAAGCTCTTACTCATTGTGCTATACTGCCAACGTCCTGGGGGCAGATGGAGATTAAAATGCAATCTGTGTCTGCTTTGGCAGGAGACTGCCTGACAGAGGAAGGGGGACCTTTTTCTATTAATAATTGGCTCCAAGAAACTTTTGATCTCCAAGTTTGCATCTGTCCAGAAAGGACGCTTCTTTGCGGCACCGCCTCTCACTAGAACAGGCTGACTTAGTGTGGCTGCAGTTACATGTGGCATCTGCTGCTATGCGTGCTGGTACAGCTACAACCGTGATGACTTACTCCCACTCTTACTAATTATGGCTTTCGTGTTCTCCAGTCATCCACTTCCGTTCATGTGACCAGCCCGGCAGACATGAACTACAATGAGCAGGAGCTCAGAGCCCTGGGCTGGCCACCCTCCAGCATCTCTGCATAAAAAGCACAGAACTTTGTGCTGCCTGCGCTGCTGGGTGTAGCAGGAATAGGGCAGCTCTTTGGGGACAGTTGTGAACACACAGACTGAAACCAAGAGACACACCCAAAGTTAAAACTCCAGTAGAGAAGGCTTTCGTTTCTGTTGTTTTATAAGAAAAAAAAAATAATTGAATGTTCTGACTGTTATATCAATACATTTGAAGATATGTAGCAAGAAATTAAAACTTTACCAACAATGAAATGTACTTCTATGCCATAGACAGCTGTGGGGTCAGGAGAGTCAGGTCAAAGTCATAGCTTGGACATCTCCTACTATACGAATTTGATCAAGTGCCTCAACTCTCTGGATCCACCTGTCAGTTCCTGATATAGAACCCCTACACCTGAGTGATGGAGTACAAGGAGCATCTTTTGCTCTAATATTTGGTGTTTGACTCTGGTTCCTGACACAGAGCACCTAAATCCCTTGGCATTTCTTGGGTGACAGAAGTGTCTTATGTTGTAATGAGATGACTCTGGATGGGTTCCTAGAGAGTTTCAGGATGGTCACTGGAAAAACTAAGCCGTGATTAGAGGTTTGGAATTTTCAGCCTACCTCTATCCTCTGGGTTGGGGAGAGGGGCTGGAGACTGAGTTAATGATCAGTTCAGGTCTATGAGGTGAAACCTTCATAAAAATTCCTAAACTCTGGGATGTGGAGAGATTCTGGGTTGGTGAACAGGAAGGTGTGCACTCTAACTCCACAGGGACAAAGTTTCTGCACTATGGACTCTTCCAGACCTTGCTCTATGAGTCTCTTCATCTGGTTGTTCATCTGTATCCTTTATTATGTCCTCTAAGTGCTTGGTAAGTCGCTTCAGTTGTATCCAACTCTTTGCGACCCTGTAGACAGTAGCCTGCCAGGCTCCTCTGTCCATGGGATTCTCCAGGCAAGAATACTGGAGTGGGTTTCTGTGCCCTCCTCCATGGGCTCTTCACAACCCAAGGGTCGAACCTGTGCCTCTTATGTCCCCTGTATTGGCAGGCAAGTTCTTTACCACTAGCACCACCTGGGAAGCTCTATGTATAAGCCTCTATAATAAACCAATAAATATAAAGAAGTATTTCCCTGAGTTCTGTGCATCACAGCAAATTATGAAACCTGAGGAGAGGATCATGGGAGCCCCCAGTCTGCAGTCACAGACATGTGAGTAACTTGGAGATTCACTATATATGATTACTGTCTGAATCAGGGGACAGTCCTGTGGGACTGAGCCCTTAACCTGTGGGGGCTTCTCTAACCCTGAGTAGTCAGAATGGAGTTATAGTTCACCCAATTGGTGTCCAGAGAGTTGGAAAATTGATTGGTGTGGGTAAAATGCCCACATATTTGATGTCAGAAATGTGAGAAGGGAAAGAAACAGATTTTTCTTTGCCATCAAAAAGGGGAAGTAACTATGTATCAAAAGGTTGTTAAAAGAAGCAAATGGAAGCACCTTGGTGGTCCAGTGGCTAAGACTCCCTGCTCCCAAAGCAGGGGGCCTGAGTTTGATCCCTGGTCAGATCCCGCATGCAACAACTAGGCAACAAATGGGACAATATGTGTGAAAGTGCCTACAAGAGTGACTGGCACAGAAAGAGTGCTCAAGAGAGACCCCCTGTTCCCCAAAAAGATGGGAGGGAGGACGAGGAGTTCTTCTCCCAGTTGTTTTCTCTCTCTACTTGAGAGAGGAAAACTTGCTTTCAAGTAAAAAAGCTATCTCATATTATATCTTGCAGCCCTCTCCCCAAGGTCATTGTCCTTACACTTATCTTAACAGATAAGGTGTTTCTGTTCTGAGAGGTTAAGTGGTTGGACCAAGGTCATAAAGCTTGCGAGTAATTGATCCAAAATTAAAAATCAGGTCATTATGACAGCAAGGCTCATGCTGCTTCTCAACACAGAGAGAAAGAGGAGAGAGAGGGAAAGGAGGGATGCACATGAAGAGAGAATGGGGATTGAGAGACATCAGGAAGGGGGAAAAGGCAGGAGGCAGAGTCTTCTTTCTCCATTAGTCACGGGGACCGGGATCACGCATATGCCCTGTCATCTCATTACTTGCATTCTTTAGGTTTCTAACTTTTCAGTAGTTATTCACTGTCTGAAATTAGCTTTCCCAGTTTGCAAGTTTTCCATTTTGGAAATTCCTTTTTCCTTCCCCAGGTACCTGAGATAGGCTGAATAACAGCTGCCCAAAGATAACCACCTGGGCTTCCCTCAGTGGAAAAGAATCCGCATGCCGGTGCAGGAGACCCAGTTTCGATCCCTAGGTTGGGAAGATCCTCTGGAGAAGAAAATGGCAACCCACCCCAGAATTCTTGTCTGGGAAACCCCCTGGACAGAGGAGCCTGGCAGGCTACAGTCCAATGGGTTGAGAAGAGTTGGAGACTCTTTTTGTTTGTTTGTTTAGAGACCAAATAAAAACAAAGATGACCACGTTCTAATCTCTGGAATCTGTGAACATGTTACCTCATTTGGCAAAAAAAAAAATTTGCAGAGGTAATTGTGTTATAGATCCTGAGATGGGGAGAGTTTTCTAAATTATCTGGGTGGGCCTGGTGAAATCACAAGTGTCCTTAGGAAGAAGTTGCAAGGACAGAGCAGGGGCCAGAGAGGAAAGATGCTCTGATGCTGTCCTTGAAGATGGATGGAAGGGGCTGTCACCCAAGGAATGGAGTCAGACTCTTGAAGCAGGAAAAGGCAAGGAAACAGATTCTCCACTAAGATTTCCAGAAGGAATTTCCAGAAGGAATCAGCCCTGTGGCACTCTGACTTTAGCCCATTTCAGACTTCTGACCTCCAGAACTATAAGAGCATAATTTGTGTTGTCCGTGATCATTGTTTCAGCAGCAGCAGGAAACTAACACAGGACCTCATCCCCACCCCTTGTGCATTTTTACCTCTGCAGTTTGGTACTCTTGGGCCTTAGTCTGAATCGTAAAATTAGTAATAGCCACTTGCACAGTGCTTCAAGATTTGCAAAGACAATTCAATAACACTTGAGTGCTTCTCCTGTGCCAGGCACGTGTAAAGCTCTTATGTGTTGACCATTGGGTCCCACAGATATCCTATTACTTGTCCACAGCATCCCGAGCCAAAATTCAAACCCACATGTATCCAACCTCGCAACCAATACTCTCAACTAGAACTCTCACCAGCCTCTCCACTTCATGTTATATATTCAATACCTCACTTGATCTTTGTGCAAAGCCTTCAAGGAGGGCATCTTTTAATCATTCTTCATTTATAGATGAGGAAGTCAAGAGTCAGAGAGTTTGAGTGACTTTACCAAGATCATTTATCCAGGGAGAGTCAAAGCTGGCCCTCAAACAGATCAATTGCTTCCTTCTCTCTGACCCTTTCAGGAGAAAGAAATGCTCTTCCCATGAAGCCCACAGGCCTCTGTATCAATAAATACCTCTATCACCACAATGCATTCCAATTATGTATTTATGTGTTGAGAGAATTTAGGATGCCAAACTCTTGTGGTTCTGTGTTTCACTGACATCAGAATTAAAGAGGCACAAACAGCCAAAAACATTCAAAAAAGGAAGCCTTTATTCTTTAACTTATCTCTCAAAATTAAAGGCAGGGGTCCCATTCAAAATCTTGTTACATTTTTACATTAACTTCCCCCTACACACACAGCCCTCCCTGCCCCCCACCTCCCAGTTCTCTTACCCCATAACCTCTCAGCCATCACCCACCTCCTGTGTCTCTCTTCTCCCAACTCCAAGAGCCATTTTCCTTTCACTTCTCATCTCCCCTCACTGAATTCCTTACTGTTAGACCACTTAGCCTCTCCTCTAAGTCTACCAGCTATATTTATTTTTTATTATTATTTTCAATATTTATTTATTTTATTTGGCTGCACCAGGTCTTTAGTTGTAGCACGAAAATTCTTAGTTGCAGTATGTGGGATCTAGTTCCTTGACTAGATCCCAGTCAACGGATCAAGTCCAGGCCCCCTACATTGAGAGAACAGAGTCTTAGCCACCAGACTACCAGGGAAGTCCCCTATCAGCTCCTTTTAACTCTGCGTCCCAGTCTTTTGCCTCACCTCAGAGAGTGTTTCACACCCAAAGAAGCCCACTTGTGAACAACCCAATAAAGCAGTCTCTTCATCTAGAGCAGAGTTGGGGGTGGGCAAGGGGCAGCCTGGAGAGATTGTCACTCAACCTTACACCCTGCCACACTAGTCATGACAGTAAACTATCTTGTAGGTACCACTTTTGTTCCAGATGCTGTGCTGGTCAACTTATCTATGTTATTTCCAATCCTCCCAACATCCCTGAGGAGTCACTATTTCATTGGAAGAAACCAAATCAGAGATTGTGTGATTCCCCAAGGTTCCCCCGGACTCCCCTCAATGCCTTCTCCTTTACCCCATCCCACACTAACTCCCACCAAGACTTCTACTTAATTCTGAGTTCCTCAGGGTCAGCTACTATTTCTTACTCATCATTTACTTCCCGAGCTGGGCACATCAAGAGTATCTGATGCAATGCTCTCATGACACCTTCAGTACAATTCTAAAAAGTCACCCCTGGCATTATCTCACCCCCACCCACAAAACCAATACTTTTCCTTGCCTTCCCTTAGTAAAGCCACAAAGTTTATACCTATCCTCAGGCCTATGGCATAAAACTAGTCCAGTCCTCTTACTTTACCTATGAGGAAACAGCCCAGGGAGATGATTCACCTGGTCAATGACCTTGCCAGGCACTTTTTTCATGAGATTACAGGGTTTCTCCTTGGTGAAGGGAAGTTGTAAATACACAGCAGGAATTTGGCACTGGCATTCCTCTGGTGGTTTTCTTGGTGTCAACATGGACCCGTTCCCGGCAAGCTATACAGCAAACAGGTTATCTTTCACATAATTTTCCAGGAAGTTTTATGCTCTATCACTGAGCTCAGAATGGGTTGAACCAAAATTCTCCTTCAGTTCTGGGAAAGCCATCTGACCTCCTAAAGGTTTTATTTATTTTCCCTTCCACCAAAAAAAGAAAAAAACACTGGTCTAAGAACAAAGAAGGAGACTTGGTTGGGTTCTTATCCAGACTCTGATACTTTATCTCGGATAATTTCCCAAATGTCTGACAGCTGACTTTGACTCAAGGGCTCCCTGCTGGTGTTCACAAACTGCACAGCTGTCTATTCATGTTCTGATGACTCTCTGGCCATGTCTGGACCCTCCTCCTCATTTTGTCTCAGGTGCTTCCCTTAATGGAAGCTGAAGAGGATAGAAGTATACTGCTCTTTCCCTTAACTATGTGAGCCAAGTAGTCGAGACTGTTAGAAGCTCTGCTCCATGCTGTCATTCAGGGCCTGTGGCCTTGGCCTCACCCACATGGTCAAAGCTGGACCTGCACTGGTTCTAATCAAGGAAGAGGCACGTAAGAGCCACACCCAGTGTCTCAGTGTCCACTCACATTCTACTGGTGAGAATGTAGTCACAGGACCATATCTAATTACAGGTAGGCTGGGGAATAGAGAATGAATGAGCAGTCACAGGCCCAGGTACCACTTAATTACCCTGGAGGGAGAGAGAACTGATCTGACAAGAGAGGGGCTGACTCTTCCGTGTGCTTAGACCTGGAAAGCTTAAGACAGTTTTGCAGGCATCTTATGAGATATCATTATTTTCATGTTAGAGTTGAGGGCACTTGAACTCAGAGTAGTAAAGTAATTAGGTCACAGCCAAGCTGAATGTGGAACTGAAATCTGAAGTCATTTTATAGCTTGTTTCCCTTCTTTTTTCCCCCGGCTTCACTGAGGTATAACACATTGTGAAAGGATTCCTTACGTCAAGTTAATTAACACATCCATCACTTCACATGTTTACCTTTTTTCGGTGGGAGGTGGGTGAGGACATTTAAGTTCTACTCTCTTAGCAAATTTCAACCATAGGGGTTTCCCTGGTGGCTCAACAGTAAAGAATCTGCCTGCCAATGCACCACGTTATACATTAGTTCCTCAAACCTTATTCTTCTTAGAGCTGAAAATGTGTAACCTTTTACCAACTTCTCCCTATTTCCTCCACCCCCAAACTGTGGCAACTACCATCCTACTTTTTCTATGAGTTCAATTTTTTTTCCATTTCCCATATAAGTGATATCAGAGGTATTTGTCTTTTTCTGCCTAGCTTACTTCACTTAGCATAATGCCCTCCATGTTGTCACAAATTATAGGATTTCCTCCTTTTTCTTAAACATTTCATACTCTTTACATTCCTTTCTCTCCTTGCTAATAGTCTTCAGTTAATACATGTTGTCTCTTTTAGTTTGGAGTGGTTTTTCTTATTCTCCCTTTTCTTTAGCCTATAATTTACAAAGTGTTTACCTATATTGATTTTTGATTTTCTTCTAGCTCAAATATCACTTCTTTGAGTATCCTTATGTTCATTTTTCTTGCATTTGGCCACCTTTATTACTTCAAATTATCACAAATTATCATAATTTAAACATTGTTTTTCTGTTCTAGTCACTGTTTATATTAATATCATTGTTTTTGTTGTTTTTTCCTTACCTATCTTTCTTCTAACAATTCATTCCTGTGGGGATAGGCTAACTCAGACCAAAGGTATTTCTACCTTGATTGAAATCAGTCAATGAAGTCCATGGAATAATAAAAATGTTACGTTGAGTTTCCAAAATATGTTTGTCTATTAAATATTAAGATATTGTATTAGATAAACTGGAATTACATTATTGACTTTTTTATGAGTTCAGTATACAAAATAAAATGTCATTCAGTAGGGTCATTAAAATCACACATTGGTTTACTGGAAATAGCTAAATTCTAAGCAATGACATCATTGTATAAGAACGAAAGATAAGAAAGGTGAACTTGAAAATGTAGGGGCTGACTTGATAAGCAGTAATTTTGTCTCCTGGTTTTCACTGTGGATGCTCTCAAAATATTTGGGCTTTAACCTGGAGCAATGTTTATATAAATTAATTAGATTAATAAAAATAAAAGCAATTAGATTTCTATTTTACTAATTTCAAGAGAACAATTTAACTAATAAAAGAAAATTTAAATCATTTCTCAGTTACAAGTAGATTCATGCAGACATTGTCCTAAAACTTCAATTGTTTAGTAGAAAAAAAAAAAAGAAATTGAATACTATTTAATCCCCCAATATAACAAATATTTTCTTATATTTCTTGAGTTTTAATAGGATAGGATATAGATTGTGCTTTTTGTTTAACAAATAAAGTAAAAAAAGTGACAACAAACAGATTAATGAAAAGACAACAAACAGCTGTCCCTCAGCAAAACTAGGGATGATTCTAAGACCTCTGGAGTTATCAAAATCAATGGATGTTCAAGTCCCTTAAATAAAGCGGTATAGTATTTACATATAATCTACCCACATCCACCCAGGTATTTTAATCATCTCTAGATTGCTTATAATACCTAATACAATGTAAATGCTATATAAATAGTACTTATACAATATAATTACCATGTAAATGTTATGCAAATAGTTGCTAGAGTGACAAATTCAAGTTTTGCTTGTTGGAATTTTCTGAAATTTTTTTCAAATATCACTTGATCCCTAGTTGGTTGGATCTGTGAATGTGGAACCTGTAGATAATGAAGGTCTACAATACATATCTAAGTATCAGTTATGAACTCCACAGCCATAGGCAGTGTAAAATCCAGCTGTACCAGTCAGGGGAGGTTCATTGTTATAACAATCAGCTCCAGCCTATCAATGCTTGACACAAAAAGTCTATTTTTGCTCATGAACTAGTTCAATAGAGGTGTTCCTGGTCAGGCAGCCATCTTGTATGATTCCCTTTCAGGCAATTACTCAGGACTCAGGCTCCTTGGAACTTGTGTCTCCACCACCACCTAAGGCATTAGAATCCTCTGATTTCCACTTCCCAGATGGCAAGAAACTGAGGGAGAAGGGAATTGTGGAGGAGGTGAGTTACCAGACCCATACCTGAGGGCCAGACTGAGAAGTGTAGTCTGGCTTTAACACCTGGAGAAAAAGGAAATAGAGGCAGCTAAACACATAGCCCTGGTGGCTCAATTGGTAAAGAATCTGCCTGCAATGCAGGAAACTGCCTGCAATGCAGGAGACCTGCATTCCATCCCTGGATCAGGAAGATATTCCAGAGCAAGAAATGGCAACCGACTCCAGTATGCTTACCTGAGAAATCCCATGGACAGAGGAGCCTAGTGGGCTACAGTCCCTGGGGGAGCAAGAGTTGGACACACTGAGCAACTAACACAAACACATAGCAATCACTGCCAATCCAATCACAATATACAACAACTGATTTTTTTTGTTTTTGGTCTAATTTTGACTTTATTTTACACTTTCAAAAGAGAAAAAGGGAGTGAAAAGTCATAATGTCTTCAACTTTGGGGCTCAGCACATACAACAGACTCCTTGGACAAAGGTTCATCCAGATTGTTGAGAGTTTTGATACAGAGGGAAAATTAGGGGAGCCCACCCCACCCCCACAGAGAGAAGTCTACAGTTACTCTATCACACTGCTCTAGCTAAAGCCCAGGTTTCAAACTACAGAGTTTCAACTTAACATCTAAAATTTTAAGCTTTAGCTGTTCAGTAAGAAATAAGCTCAGAGAGCTCATCTCAGAAGTAAAATTAAGCTGTCACTCTCAGCTACGCCCCACTTCCGGGCTTAGGCAGACATGTAGGGTGGCAGTGGTATGGGGGTAACGTCACTGTTGATAACATAAACCAGGACATCAGAGAAGTTCCTGCCATTGATGCATCAGTAGCAGTTCCAAACACAGCTAATCAAATAATCCTTAAAAGTCAAGATAATGCTGATAAACAGAAAACTAATGAGGACCAAACAGATAGGATTCACTGACATGATATCATCTTTGTGAGGAAAATTAGGAGGCAGTTGAGAAGGGAAAGGCAAAAAAGGAAAGGAAAGATATACCTATTTGAATGCAGAGTTCCAAAGAATAGCAAGGAGAGATAAGAAAGCCTTCCTCAGCAATCATTGCGAAGAAATAGAGGAAAACAATAGAATGGGAAAGACTAGAGGCCTTGTCAAGAAAATTAGAGACACCAAGGGAACATTTCATGCAAAAATGGGCACAAAAAAGGACAGAAATGGTATAGACCTAACAGAAGCAGAAGATATTAAGAAGTGGCAAGAATACCCAGAAGAACTATACAAAAAAGATCTTCACGACCACTATGGTGTGATCACCAACCTAGAGACAGACATCCTGGAATGTGAAGTCAAGTGGGCCTTAGGAAGCATCACTATGAGCTAGTGGAGGTGACAGAATTCCAGTTGAGCTATTTCAAATCCTAAAAGATGATGCTGTGAAAGTGCTACACTCAATATGCCAGCAAATCTGGAAAACTCAGCCATGGCCACAGGACTGGAAAAGGTCAGTTTTCATTCCAATCCCAAAGAAAGGCAATGCCAAAGAATGCTCAAACTACCACACAATAGCACTCATCTCATATGTTAGTAAAGTAATGCTCAAAATTCTCCAAGCCAGGCTTCAGCAATACGTGAATCGTGAACTTCCAGATGTTCAAGCCAGATTTAGAAAAGGCAGAGGAACCAGAGAGCAAATTGCCAACATCCATTGGATCATCGAAAAAGCAAGAGAGTTCCAGAAAAATATCTACTTCTGCTTTATTGACTATGCCAAAGCCTTTGACTGTGTGGACCACCACAAACTCTGGAAAATTCTTAAAGAGATGGGAATACCAGACTACCTGACCTGCCTCTTGAGAAATCTGTATGCAGGTGAGGAAGCAACAGTTAGAACGGGACATGGAACAACAGACTGGTTCCAGATAGGAAAAGGAACATGTCAAGGCTTTCTATTGTCACCCTGCTTATTTAACTAATATTCAGAGTACATCATGAGAAACGCTGGGCTGGATGAAGCACAAGCTGGAATCAGGATTTCCGGGAGAAATATCAATAACCTCAGATATACAGATGACACCACCCTTGTGGAAGAAATCAAAGAAGTAAGGAGCCTCTTGATGAAAGTGAAAGAGGAGAGTGAAAAAGTTGGCTTAAAGCTCAACATTCAGAAAACTAAGATCATGGCATCTGGTCCCATCACTTCATGGCAAATAGATGGGGAAACAGTGAAAACACTGTCAGACTTTATTTTCTTGAACTCCAAAATCACTGCAGATGATGACTGCAGCCATGAAATAAAAAGACGCTTGCTCCTTGGAAGAAAAGTTATGACCAACCTAGACAGCATGTTAAAAAGTAGAGACATTACTTTGCCAACAGAGGTCCATCTAGTCAAGGCTGTGGTTTTTCCAGTAGTCATGTATGGATGTGAGAGTTAGACAGTGAAGAAAGCTGAGCACAGAAGAATTGATTCTTTTGAACTGTGGTGTTGGAGAAGACTCTTGAGATTCCCTTGGACTGCAAAGAGATCCAACCAGTCCATCCTAAAGGAAATCAGTCCTGAATGTTCATTGGAATGACTGATGCTAAAGTTGAAACTCCAATACTTTGGTCACCTGATGTGAAGAACTGACTCATTGGAAAAGACCCTGATGCTGTGAAAGATTGAAGGCAGGAGGAGAAGGGGACGACAGAGGGTGAGATGGTTGGATGGCATCACTCATCATCGATGAGTCTGAGTAAACTCCAGGAGCTGGTGATGGACGGGGAGGCCTGGCATACTGCAGTCCATGGGGTTGCAAAGAGTCGGACACGACTGAGCGACTGAACAACTGAACTGAACTGTTGTGTGTATTCCTGGATGAAATTTGCATAAACAAGTCCAGTGACTGCAACCAAGGTGTTCAGGGCAAAACCAAAGATCTGGTAACAGAAGAATGGGGTGATCCTGGTCACATGTTGCTTGTATGCTCCGTGCACAGCCATTGCCCAGATAAGGACCACAAAAACAGAAATTGTGATGGCAATGCACATGTTGGCATTATCCATGAACTCAAAGTCACCTCTGAGTTCAGAACTTGAAAAGTGATACTGATCTGCATCAGCCAGGGCGCTCAACAGAACCAGCAGTACTACAGCATTGAAGATCAGGTACCGGGTCCCCAGCAGGATGGTGACAGCCAGGACATGGCATTACAGGCAGCAGCTGTTGGAGTAGAACGGCCTCCAGGGGGCCACCATCTTCATCACTCAGGCTGCCCACGCAGTGGTACGCCGGGCTGCTGCTGGCTCCTGGGCCATTCCGGCTCCCTCTCCTTGCCCTGCTCACCACCCAGGAGAGCTCCTAGCTGCTGTCTCTGACAGACCACAACAGCTGATTTTTGAAGTGTTCCCATATATACCCACTTTTATAGGGGAACAGCCCTGGAAGTGCAAATAATGACAAAGTACACCAGAATGTCCGTTCTATTATTTGTACCTGAAATTAAAAGAAACACCAAATTAAAGTCATCTCTTTCAAAATGGAGTCCCAAATCCACAGCCATGACTGCTGGTGTCTAGTAGTGCATTTAACCGAGGTAAATAGAGGTAACCAAGGGTACGGTCTGAGAAGTGAACTTCCCTTTGCAAGGAAACCCATGATGGGCGCACCTTTAAGATGATCTTCTAGATTGCTATTCCATGGAAGATATCATTCCCATGATTAGGTTATTTTATATGGCATACAAAAAGGATTCTGTAGCTGTGATTAAAGTCTCTAATCAGTTGACTTTGTTACTTAAAAGGGAGATGCTCTTGAATGGGCCTGAACTACTCAAAGGAAACCATTCGGGGAAAAAAGTCTAGAGTCAGAGACAGAAGTCAGAGAGATCCAATACAGCAGAAGACACTCTCTGTTGGCCACGAGGAAGCAAATTGCCATATTGTTTTGAAGAACTCAGAGCCCTTTATAAATGTAGATAATCCCTATACCACTTACAAAAAAAAAAAGTAGATTTCCAATTAACTATTTTATATAGTGGACGGATCAACTAGCAATTTTATGCTGCATAGGGTGACCCCATATTATCTGTATATTTGAGAATGTGTCCTTACTAGCATACTGCTCATACTGTGACTTCTCTAATGGCTTTGACATCAGCCTAGCTACATAACAAAGAAAATTCCACAATTAGGCTCTTGTAGTTTGCCAGCATAAATACATAAATGCCAGCATTCCTTCTACAAAGTATTCTCAAGCATGCAGAAGCTATTCAACATGGAACCTTTTGAAATACTAAAGCCATAATGATCTTTCAAATTCACAAAGGTGATCATGTCAAGTGACATGCTTAAAATAAGCATGACTGTTTAAAATAAAATTACCAGTGAGATACCATTGTCTACAGGTGAGTCCAATCAATGTTCTGACAATCTAGCCCTTGCTTCCCTGTCTACATTCATCTCCAGTTTCTCTCCTTATGCAGGCTTCCCAATCTTGTTCTGAATAGGAGTTGTTACTCCTTGCCTGCATGCCACAGCCATCCTGACTTTTTCTTTTATCTTTGGACTAACGTTTATTTATGCTTGAAGGTTTTATTTCAACTGATGTCTCCTATTACATTTGTTGTTCACTCCTACTGTTTGGCTCTTGGGACTTCCCTGTTGGCTCAACAGTAAAGAATCTGCCTGCCAACGCAGGAAACATGAGTTTTATCACTGGTCAGGAAGATCCCTTGGGGAAGGAAACGGCTACCCTACTCCAGTATTCTTGCCTGGGAAGTCCCAAAAGAGTCAGACACGACTGAGTGACTAAACCATCACCACCACTACAAAAGTATGGTTAGTGAGTGCTCTGAGCAGTCTGCTAGTATATTATAAATACACACACCTAATCAGAGCTTCCTGATTCAGCTGGTAAAGAATCTGCCTGCAATGCAGGAGACCCTGGTTTGATTCCTGGGTTATGAATTTCCCCTGGAGAAGGGAATGGCTATCCAGTCCATTATTCTTGCCTAGAGAATTCCATGGATGGAGGAACCTGGCAGGCTACAGTCCATGGGGTCACCAAGAGTTGGACATGACTGAGAGACTTTCACACACTCAATCAGTTCCTGATTTTAGAATGCTAGAATTCAGAAAAAGAAGGCTACTTGATTATAGTTTTTAAAATTTTTTCATTTTACTTATTTTATTATTATTATTTATTGAAGGCTTCCCTGGTGGTTTAGAAGGTAAAGAATCTGCCTGCAATGAAAGAAAACTGGTTTTGATCCCTGGGTTTGGATTTTAGAATGCTGCTGCTGCTGTTGCTGCTAAGTCGCTTCAGTCGTGTCCGACTCTGCGACCCCATAGACAGCAGCCCACCAGGCTCCACAGTCCCTGGGATTCTCCAGGCAAGAACACTGGAGACGGTTGCCATTTCCTTCTCCAATGCATGAAAGTGAAAAGTGAAAGTGAAGTCGCTCATTCGTGTCCAACTCTTAGCTCCTCCGTCCATGGGATTTTCCAGGCAAGAGCACTGGAGTGGATTGCCATAATTCAGGAAAAGAAGGCCACTTGACTACAGTTTTGCTTTTTTTTTTTTTTTTTTTTACTTATTCTATTACTATTATTAGTTTATTTACCTTGGCTGAACTGCGTCTTTGTTACAGTGGAAGGAGGGCTCTTGATTTTGGCTCACGGGCTTTTTCTAGTTGCAGCTCGGGCTTAGTTGCCCCTCGGCATGTGTGATCTTAATTCCCCAACCAGGGATCGAACCCACATTCCCTTCACTGGAGGGCAGATTGTTAACCAGTGGACCACCAGGGAAGTCCCTACAGTTTT
This sequence comes from Giraffa tippelskirchi, assembly GCF_054371585.1. NCBI lineage: Eukaryota > Metazoa > Chordata > Mammalia > Artiodactyla > Giraffidae > Giraffa > Giraffa tippelskirchi. The sequence continues at coordinate 55,272,691 of NC_137275.1, read as the reverse complement.
GCTTTATCTTTACTTTCTGTATGTTACATAGTCCATAGGACTAATGGCACAAGAACCACAGCAAGACTGTCTGGGTTAAAATTCCATCTCTTCTGTTTATCACCCCAACTTCCTCTCTCCTTCACTTTCCATGGTTGTATAATGGGGATAATAACAGCACCCATATCGTTAAGCTATGAGGGTTAAATGAGTTTTGTTTGCTCCAAAGAGGATGTAAGGATATAAGATGGAATATGTGTGTGTGTGTGTGTGTGTGTATGTGTGCGTATATTACTCTTCAATGAGCTTGCATGCTCCCTGGGGGCCCAGCCATGCCCTGTATCGCTCTGTATATTTCTGTAATGGCCAGCACAGTGCCATATATGTGAGCACTTACTGAATATACACACCACGCCAATGACTCTTCATCTATTCTCATGATGTTGAGCCTTGTACTTGGCTCAGTGACACTTGTGTGTTTGTTGGTTGGACTGTAACTGCTGCTGGCAGTCATGCCCTCCACCCAGGAGGGAGAGTCATTGACCCACACAACAGGGTTTCAACAATCTGAGTCACCATCCTGCCTGCAGATTGGGTGAGCAGTGATGATTGGTTCTGCCAAGACAGGAAAGAGTGGGCTCATAATAGCAATTCAAAATAACTCACTAGTCTCAGGACTTCCTTGTTGGTAAGACTGGGCTCCCAATGCAAGGGATTCAGGTTCAATCCCTGGTCAAGGAACTAGATCCCACATACCACAACTAAGAGTGCTTATGCCACAACTAAACAATAATAAAGTAAAATAAAATAATTTATTATTCTCAATGACAAAAAGCTACTCCAGTACTCTTGCCTGGAAAATCCCATGGACAGAGGAGCCTCGTAGGCTGCAGTCCATGGGGTCTCAAAGAGTCGGACACGACTAAGCGACTTCACTTTCACTTTTCACTTTTATGCATTGGAGAAGGAAATGGCAACCCACTCCAGTGTTCTTGCCTGGAGAATCCCACGGACGGTGGAGCCTGGTGGGCTGCCGTCTATGGGGTCGCACAGAGTTGGACACGACTGAAGCGACTTAGCAGCAGCAGCACATTGCTTATAATGAAAATCATGACTGGAGTCCATTTGAAAATGTTTCTTACATTTAAAAATATGTGAAGATTGATGAGCCTGAATGAATGCAAATAATGGACTTAACAGTTACCTCTGCCAGAAAAGAGAGAGCTGCCCATTCTAACCTTTCTCAGAGGATATCCCATGGCAGCTTAATGATGAACTAAAGCCTCATAGAAACCTTATTAGAGGATTTAGGTGTGGAGGATGGTTGTTTCAAGTCTTGGCAGAATGCATATTTGCTCTTCACGACTTTCGTTCTTTAGCTTCCTAGAGCATGTTATTTACACTATCTATTGAGTCCACAAGAACTGCTTTGTCCTGTATGGTCTCCTCCATGGCCCCACCAATGGAAAAGCATATCTTGAACACGGAAAGAGTCTGTGCTCTGCAAGTGTGGTGCTATCACTTGGGAAGGGAAGACCAGTTAGGCTGAGCCAAAATAAAACTCTGCATTGGGGGACCTTCCTGGTGGTCCAGTGGCTAAGATTCTGAGATACCAATGCAGGGGGCCCAGGTTCCATTCCTGGTCTGGGAACTAGATTCCACACGTTGCAACTGAAAGATCCTGTATGCCTTAGCTGAGACCCAGAGCAGCCAAATAAATACATATTTAAAAAGAAAAAAAACTCTGCACTGATGCTCACACATTTAGACACTAATATAAATAAGCTCTATAGCTTTTTGGTCCCTTCCATATATGCACAGCCGCCCTCCCATTCCTGGATTATCCTGTGGGCTTTTATTTTCTACTGAAAGAGAAAAACAGTAACTTCATTCCCCTCACCATTTCCATCTAGATGAGTTTTAAGGTGATGAGCTTTTGCTCCTCCCTTATTTTGGCGGCAGTTCTTGGGGAGAATAAGTAAAAAGAGGAAACAAAGGCAAAGAAGGATATAAAAATAAATGACCTGCTTTTTCCTCTGTTCTTTTTCTCCATGCATCTGGAAACTTCCTCTGTAGGTTCTTTTATGGCTGCTTCTGGATTTTCAAAGCTGTCTAGGCTGAGACAAGGGAAAGGACAGAAAGAAGCTGGGCTGGAAATCACAGCAGTGTCCTGGGGAGGGAGTGCCCTGTGGTGGTCCATTGATCTTCATTGCTGTATTAGACAAATGGACTTCTTGACCTCAGACAAAACTTAGCTCAACAAAGCTTTGTTTGGGAGGATGCTTTATATATAGTTCTTTATCCTTTTTAAATCTTACCTGCAGCTCCTGAGTAGCTGTACCAAGATGAAAAGACTCTGGAAGCATAGAGAAAGGGCATCTTGGCTCCACACCCTAAAGGTTCAGGAAAAAATTCTGGGAACATGAAACACATTTGCATACCAGCTGAACAGCACTTGGTAGCTAAACTGGTTGAGTTTCTACATACTTTTTAAAATGCAGTGTTACTAATCTCTCTTATCAAATGCTCAGAGCAAGAAATTTAAACCAAATTCCCCCATTGCACAAAGTAGTCTCTCTTAGAGATCAATTGAGCTTGGGAAAATACAGAATTCTTAGCTTTGTGGCTGCAAAAATACTGTATGGTTAGCAAAAACTAGGACTCTTCACAAAGAAGTCACAACACTGATAACCCAAGCAAGAGGCAGAGAGCACAGGTGTTCTGGGAATAATCTTATAATGCAACCCATTTTGATTAGTGAGTTGATTCATTTGTCCCTAAATATGGCTGGATTGCTCGATTTCCTCCCACACCCCATACTGTCACTCTATTGGAAATAACCATGTGGGAAGACCTTTGCTGTCTTAACATCAAAGATGGCAGATTCCTAGGACTTGAAGCTGACCCTAGGGTGGGGGGAGCTTCTAGAAACCACCTGTTAGCTCTTGTAACAGGTTCTGTCCTTAGGCTACTAAGCTCTTGGGGGTAAAAAGGTCAAATAAGCACTGTCAGTGAACTTTTATCATTTGATTATTTTTAAGTAACTTTTTTTTCTGATTAGAAAAGTACTGTGACTTCATTGTAGAAAAATTAGACAGTAAAGATGAGAATAAAGAGAAGGGTTTTTTCACAATCTCATTTTCAAAAATAAATTCTATCAACTTTCTCACATGCATGATATCCACTTGAATCTGTTTTTAAATGTAAATAAGGTAAAGTAGCAAGTGCTTCAAGGTTTAATTCTAATGTCACCTAATACAGAGGGAAAACTTGTAAACTATCCCTGTATCTGCTCAGTTGCTCAGTCAAGCCTGTCTCTTTGCAACCCCATGGACTGTAGCCTGCCAGGCTTCTCTGTCCATGAGATTTCCCAGGCAAGAATACTGGAGTGGGTTGCCATTTCTATCTCCAGAGGATCTTCACAACCCAGGGATCGAATCTGCATCTCCTGCATTGGCAGGCAGATTCTTTACCACTGGGCCACCAGGGAAGCCCTAACTATCCCTGTATTATCCTCAAATTACTTACAAGGTACAGTATACATAGTTTTATGTTCACAACCACGTAAAGTGCTTGCTATGCACACCAAGTTTGAGAACTACTTAGCTAGACCAAAAGAAAAAGAAGAAGAAATGTCTTAAAATAACCTAGGGAGGAGGGTGGAGAATTCTAGAGTTATTCTGTTGCTGGCCAATATCCACTCTGTTGCGTTTTAATATTAAGCAACTGTAACCTTGATACATATTAATAGGCTGGTTTGTTGTGTGGATTAAAGATGATAAAGAAGCCACACCTTGCTGGATATTAAATTCTAACTTGGTGCCAAATATGTGCATATGATGCCCACCCCCTCACTTCCTCTCACTCTCTGGATATGAAAAAAAACCAAAACAACTCAGATCACAAATGTTGTTTTGAGTCCACTTCTTCCATTTAGCAAGCTATTTTAAGCATTTTCCCAAGATAATCAAATGCTATTCTAAAATACATTCTATTTATGGTTATTGTTCAAAGTTTGTTTTGATATGATTATATTTCAGTTCCTGGTCACAGAGAGATGTAACGCATGTATTGGGACAGCCAAAAAGTTCATTTGGGTTTTTCCATAAGATATTATGGGAAATAATATCCAATATGTGAATAATATATCCATATGGACTATCCAATATGGAAATAACAATCCAATATGTGACCTTTACAAATAATTTGCACCACAGATGTTTAGTGTGGGTCTTTGAACCTGAGAATCCAAAAGGACTGCATGTTGCTCTGGGAGGAACTGAAGAAGTGAGGCTGCAGGGTCTCTGTGCTGGAGGAATGATCTCTCAGAAGCAAAGGAGGAGACATCTCAACCTCAGCAATAGGACAAATGCTTCTCCTGTTGATTTCTTACCACCTTCTATTTTCTAGTCATTTATTCCTTATGTTATTTCTCCCTGAAAGCTATTTTGCAGCTTTTAGGTGTATGTATGCATGCTAAGTCATTTCAGTCATGTCCAACTCTGTACAGCTCCATGGACTATAGCCCACCAGGCTCCTCTGTCCATGGGATTCTCCAGGCCAGAATACTGGAGTGAGTTGCCATGCCCTCTCCCAGGGCATTTTCCCCACCCAAGGATCAAACCTGCATCTCTTAAGTCTCACGCATTGGCAGGTAGATTCTTTACCACCAGCGCCACCTGGGACAGGGCAACAACTAGACACCAATAGGCTACCTGAGGCTGGACTAGGTGGGGAAAATCTGAAGGCAGCGAAACAAGACAGTGAGGGAAGCTTCAAGACTGGTGCGGAAGACATTAGCAGTGGAGTTGAAGAAGGGACTGTGTGAAAGTAGCAAATTCAATGACAGTAGAGAAGAATAACTAGTAGGTTATTCTGGGGTTTAACTAGAGGTCAGCATAACCAGACATTGGCCATGAGACCCAGCTGTGATTGTCCACCCCTCAGATCCACAGCCTGTGGAGGGCCGAAGCTCTCACCATCATTTCCACTCGCCCTGGAGGTCAGCTCTAGGCCCTCCAACTTTCCCACAAACTCTTCTGCTCCCATCAGATCATTTTCCAATATGAAACTCATCACCGTCTTTCATTTCCTAAACTAGCTTGCACACAGCCAACATTTATGAGTACAGTAGCTGTAGCAGATCATGTCGGCCGGCTAACCCAGAACCAGGCCTTCTGCCTTGGCTGCCTCTGTTCGCAAGGATGCTGCCGCTGAGCTGTGGGCGCTCAGTTGTCTCCGACTCTTCGCCACCCCATGGACTGTAGCCCACCAGGCTCCTCTGTCTACGGGAGTCTCCAGGTAAGAATACTGGAGTGTTTCCATTTCCTTCTCCAGAGGATATCCCCAACCCAGAAATCAAACCTGCGTCTCTTGTGTGTGTGTCTCTTGCATTGGCAGGTGGATTCTTTACCACCGTGCCACCTGGAAGCCCCATTAAAGAGGATACAAAAGCTAGTTAGAGACTTCCCTGGCAGTTCACTGGTTAAGACTCCAAACTTTCAATGCAAGGAGCATGGGTTCCATCCCTGGTAAGGAAACTAAGATCCCATATGCCTCAGGGCCAAAAATAAAATAATAAAACAAATAATTTGTGTGCTACATCCAAAGTATGAAATGAAGCTGCAATTACCCACCAGATCTGAAAAAATAAAAGCTTATTATTTCCTTTCACCCCTTGAGTTCAGGCAGGCCTTGTGATGTAAGTGGAAACTCTCTGGGGGTGTTTCTGGGAGTTGACTTTTTTAAAAAAAAGAATACACTCATCATTGGTAGTCTTTCCCTTTATTCTCTTCTTGCTTTGAATATGGATTTAATATGTGAGCACATGGCAGCTTCCTGAGACCATAATGTGGCAAGGATGAGCACAAGAGCCAGGAGAATAAGGATGGCAAAGTGTAAATATAGAAAGTACCTAGGGAGGCTTCCTTGATGGCTCAATGACAAAGAACTCGCCTTCCAAAGCAGGAGACAGGGTTCAATCCCTGATCTGGGAAGATTCCACTTGCCTCAGAGCAACTAAGCCTGTGCGCCACAGCTATTGAGCCTGTGCCCTAGGGCCTGAGAGCAGTAACTACTGAGCCCACGCGCCCTTGAGCCCAGCTCTGCAACAAGAGAAGCCACCGCAATGAAAAGCCCGTGCCCTGCAACTGGAAAAAAGCCCATACAGCAATGATGACTCAGCACAGCCAAAAATAAATTAAAATTTGAAAACATTAAAAAAATATAGCTGGGCAGAAAGATTTTTTTTTTAAAGTACCTAAGTCTTTGATGGCATCCTTGATTAGCTGAATCCTTGCCAACAACTACAAATCTCTGATTTTAGATAAATTCCCATTTATTTTGGCCACTAGGTTTCTGGTATTCTATAACTTGCAGCCTACTATGCCACAAACTGATAAAGAAGATTTTGCTGTGATGTTCTGGGGGTCCCAGAGTGCATGAAGATTACACAATCTTTTGCCATCTTGCTTATTTCTCATACTTTCTCTTCTCTTTTCCTCTTTCATTTCATACCCTAAAAGGCAAAGCAGAATTATCCCTTTGTTTCCCACAAAGCATCTGTAGCCATAACGACCTTTCTCACAGAAGTGTAACTTAGACATCTCTTCCTCCATTCCAAGTATTAGCCAAATATTTTTTTTTTCCGATAAAGTCAGCTCTTGCTCTAAAAGAAATTCTGATGCCAGATGTTCAGATAAAAATATCCTCTACTTTCATAAAAAAGTACATAAAAGATAATACATTTCTTAAAAGGATACCAATGCTTTCAGCCCTAGAAACTGAAAAGAGAATGCTGCCAGTATTGATGAGATAATTCTTCGTAGTGAAGAGAGTGGATGCCAGTATTGGCTCCGTCTGCCTGGAGAGCACTGCCCAGCAATGCTGAGCAATTTGGTTTGCTCTCTCCAGACTGGGAAGGTCGTTTCTGTGGGACTTGGTCAACTGAGCGTGCTCCCCATGTCTAGCATGTCCACATTGACATTCTAAACCCTGGGGAAAGGTCATCTGCCTCCACCAGCTTCATCCAAGACTCTGGCTTGAGCTTGATCAGTCATGGAATGCTCACCAGATGAAACTGTGAGTGTCTGCACTGGATTGGGTTTACGGAGTTCCTGTACTCAGCCAGCAGAGGTCAGCTGCCAAGAATAACCAAGCCTGGGCTTGGAGAGCTCAATACAGCTGATGGCTTTTCCAGACATATCATCTTGTGTGTTTTCTACCAGAGGTAATTGAGACTAAGGTGAATAAATCAAAGTGTATTGGGACTTTCCAGTGGCTAAGACTCTGCACTCCCAATGCAAGGGGCCATATTCGATCCCTGGTAGAGGAGCTAGATCCACGAGCCACAACTAATGGTCCTGCATGCCACAATGCAGATAGAGGATCCCACGTTCTGCTGCTAAGACCTGGCTCAGCCAAATGAATGAAAATAAATAAATCTTTTTTAAAATTGTACTTTCTCAATGCAAATATTTTTAAATGTCTCTTTTCTCCCTTACTCTATGCTAACTGCATGTCCTAGTCCCAAATATGTGGTCCTTTGTTAAACCTATTCAGGACTCACTTTTAAAAAAAATTCATCCATTTGTCTAAACCAATGGTTCTCAACAGGAGTGGTTTTTGGACCCCAGGAGACACCTGGCAATATCTGCTGACATTCTTGGTTGTCACAGCTGGTGGGTGGGGGAGGATGCTACTGGCACTCTACGGACAGAGAACAGAGATGCAGGTAAGCATTCAGCAATGCACGGGACACCCCAAAACATAAAAGTATTATTCTGCCCAAAATGTCTGTAGTGCTGGAAACCCCAATCAAACTCAAGCACCAGTAAAAAATATGCAGAGAGAACAATCACTTTGAGTCTTCTTAGTTGTTGTTGTCATTCAGTTGCTCAATCATGTCCGACTTTTTGCGATCCCATGGTCTGCAACACACCAGGCTTCTCTGTCCTTCACCATCTACCGGAGCTTGCTCAAACTCAGATCCATTGAGTCAGTGATGCCATTCAACCATCTCATCCTCTGTCATGTCCTTTTTCTCCTGCCTTCAATCTTTTCCAGCATCAGGGTCTTTTCTAGGGAGTCAGATTTTCACGAGTTAACCAATGTACTGGAGCTTCAGCTCCAGCATCAGTCCTTCCAATGAATATTCAGGGTTGATTTCCTTTAGGATTGGCTGGTTTGATCTCCTTGCAGTCCAAAGGACTCTCAGTAGTCTTCTCCAGCACCACAGTTCAAAAGCCATCACAGAGTCCTGTTTAATTCTTAGATGCATGCGTATATTTTTAATTTATTTGCTTTGTCATTGGTTGTCAGTGCCTTTGATTATACCTATTACTAGTGACCCACTCCAGTACTCTTGCCTGGAAAATCCCATGGACGGAGGAGTCTGATAGGCTGCAGTCCATGGGGTCGCTAAGAGCCAGATGCGACTGAGAGACTTCACTTTCTCTTTTCCCTTTCATGCATTGGAGAAGGAAATGGCAACCCACTCCAGTATTCTTGCCTGGAGAATCTCAGGGATGGGGGAGCCTGGTGGGCTGTCATCTACGGGGTTCCACAGAGTCGGACACGACTGAAGCGACTTAGCAGCAGCAGCAGCATTGTATCTTATTCTAATAAATATATTTTGTAACCCACTGACAGTATCTGGACATCTATTGACAGAATCATTTGCCAATACTGATTTTCTTATTTACCTCCATTTGTATTACATTTCTGACTTTTAGTCTTGAAGCAAAACAGTTCCTTAGCAATGAAAGCACAAAGTCCTAACCACTGAACTAACCCTAATCTTTAACCTTCTTTCTAAAATGGATTCATTTATCCAGTTTCTTTTTTCCTCCATCACAATCTGAGCATCTTACCTAGGAAAGATTACAGACATGCTCATTGGTGCACACAACTGTCTGGCCCACAAGAGTCAGAAACCCACCATCAGTTCAGTTCAGTCCTCAGTCGTGTCCGACTCTTTGCGACCCCATAAACAGCAGCACGTCAGGCCTCCCTGTCTATCACCAACTTGCAGAGTCCACCCAAACCCATGTCCATTGAGTCGATGATGCCATCCAACCATCTCATCCTCTGTCATCCCCTTCTTCTCCTGTCCTCAATCTTTCCCAGCATCAGGGTCTTTTCCAATGAGTCAGCTCTTCGCATCAGGTGGCCAAAATATTGGACTTTCAGCTTCAACATCAGTCCTTCCAATGAACACCCAGGACTGATCTCCTTTAGGATAGAATGGTTGGATCTCCTTGCAGTCCAAGGGAATCTCAAGAGTCTTCTCCAACACCACAGTTCAAAAGCATCAATTCTTTGGTGCTCAGCTTTCTTCACCATCCAACTCTCACATCCATACATGACTACTGGAAAAACCATAGCCTTGACTAGATGGACGTTTGTTGGCAAAGTAATGTCTCTGCTTTTTAATATACTGTTTAGGTTGGTTATAGCTTTCCTTTCAAGAAGTAAGTGTCTTTTAATTTCATGGCTGCAATCACCATCTGCAGTGATTTTGGAGCCCAAAAAATAAAGTCAGCCACTGTTTCCCCATCTATTTGCCATGAAGTGATGGGACCAGATGCCATGATCTTAGTTTTCTGAATGTTGAGCTTTAAGCCAACTTTTTCACTCTCCTCTTTCACTTTCATCAAGAGGCTTTTTAGCTCCTCTTCACTTCCTGCCATAAGGGTGGTGTCATCTGCATATCTGAAGTTATTGATATTTCTTGTGGCAATCTTGATTCCAGCTTGTGCTTCCTCCAGCCCAGCAGTTTTCATGATGTACTCTGCATATAAGTTAAATAAGCAGGGTGACAATATACAGCCTTGACGTACTCCTTTTCCTATTTGGAACCAGTCTGTTGTTCCATGTCCAGTTCTAACTGTTGCTTCCTCACCTGCATACAGATTTCTCAAGAGACAGGTCAGGTGGTCTGGTAGTCCCATCTCTTTAAGAATTTTCCACAGTTTATTGTGATCCACACAGTCAAAGGCTTTGGCATAGTCAATAAAGCAGAAATACATGTTTTTCTGGAACTCTCTTGCTTTTTCAATGATCCAGCGGATGTTGGTAATTTGATCTCTGGTTCCTCTGCCTTTTCTAAAACCAGCTTGAACATCTGGAAGTTCATGGTTCAGGTATTGCTGAAGCCTGGCTTGGAGAATTTTAAGTATTACTTTACTAGCGTGTGAGATGAGTGCAAATGTGCGGTAGTTTGAGCATTCTTTTGCATTGCCTTTCTTTGGGATTGGAATGAAAATTGACCTTTTCCAGTCCTGTGGCCACTGCTGAGTTTTCCAAATTTGCTGACATATTGAGTGCAGCACTTTCACAGCATCATCTTTGAGGATTTGAAATAGCTCAACTGGAATTCCATCACCTCCACTAGCTTTGTTCGTAGTGATGCTTCCTAAGGCCCACTTGACTTCACATTCCAGGATGTCTGGCTCTAGGTGAATGATCACACCATCATGATTATCTGGGTCGTGAAGATCTCTTTTGTACAGTTCTTCTGTGTATTCTTGCCACCTCTTCTTAATATCTTCTGCTTCTGTTAGGTCCCTACCATTTCTGTCCTTTATTGAGCCCATCTTTGCATAAAATGTTCCCTTGGTATCTCTGCTGCTGCTGCTGCTGCTAAGTCGCTTCAGTTATGGCTGACTCTGTGCGACCCCATAGAGGGAAGCCCACCAGGCTCTCCTGTCCCTGGGATTCTCCAGGCAAGAACACTGGAGTGGGTTGCCATTTCCTTCTCCAATGCATGAAAAGGAAAAGGGAAAATGAAGTTGCTCAGTCATGTCCGACTCTCAGCGACCCCATGGACTACAGCCTACCAGGCTTCTCCATCCATGGGATTTTCCAGGCAAGAGTACTGAAGTGGGGTGCCATTGCCTTCTCTGCTTGGTATATCTAATTTTCTTGAAAAGATCTCTAGTCTTTCCCATTCTGTTGTTTTCCTCTATTTCTTTGCATTGATCGCTGAGGAAGGCTTTCTTATCTCTCCTTGCTCTTCTTTGGAACTCTGCATTCAAATGGGTATGTCTCTCCTTTTCTCCTTAGCTTTTCGCTTCCCTTCTTTTCACAGCTATTTGAAAGGCCTCCTCAGACAGCCATTTTGCTTTTTTCATTTCTTTTTCTTGGAGATGGTCTTGATTCCTGTCTCCTGTACAATGTCACCAACCTCCATCCATAGTTCCTCAGGCACTCTATCAGATCTAGTCCCTTAAATCTATTTCTTGCTTCCACTGTATAGTCATAAGGGGTTTGATTTAGGTCGTACCTGAATGGTCTAGTGGTTTTCTCCACTTTCTTCAATGTAAGTCTGAATTTGGCAATCAGGAGTTCATGATCTGAGCCACAGTCTGCTCCCGGTCTTGTTTTTGCTGACTTTATAGAGCTTCTCCTTCTTTGGCTGCAAAGAATATAATCAATCTGATTTCGGTGTCGACCGTCTGATGATGTCCATGTATAGAGTCTTCTCTTGTGTTGTTGGAAGAGGGTGTTTGCTATGACCAGTGCGTTCTCTTGGCAGAACTCTATTAGCCTTTGCCCTGCTTCATTCTGTACTCCAAGGCCAAATTTGCCTGTTACTCCAGGTGTTTCTAGACTTCCTTCTTTTGCATTCCAGTCCCTTATAATGAAAAGGACATCTTTTTGGGGTGTTAGTTCTAAAAGGTCTTGTAGGTCTTCATAGAACTGTTCAACTTCAACTTCTTCAGCGTTACTGGTCAGGGCATAGACTTGGATTACTGTGATATTGAACGGTTTGCCTTGGAAACGAACAGAGATCATTCTGTCATTTTGAAATTGCATCCAAGTACCGCATCATGATGTTAAACTATTTCCTCTGGGTTTACACATTTACTGATTCTAGGCATGACAGAGAATTCAAGTTCAAGGGGGTAAATTACAAATCTCTGGGAACATCTGGGAACATTTGCTCCCATCATTTCTTCCACCAACTCTTGTTATTTCAGACTCTACGAATCTCATATCCTTTTCCTTTTTAGAATATTCTCTGAATTGTCTTCGGTCGGCTCTCTCTTTTCAGAACTCTAAATGTATATTCTCTTTTCCCCTCAAATGATGCTTAATCAAATACACTTTGTGATGGCGCTCACATTTCAGTATGCCTAGTTATTAAATTAAACATTTATTTTATCTCCGACTAGAGAAGCTTTTGGTGGGGAGGGACCATGCCTACTTCTCATTAAAACTTCTCATTAAGTCCCTGTAGGATCAAATCTAGGGCCTAAACCAAAAGTCATCCAATAAACAGTGATTTCATGAACAAAATATAGATCATGCATAGGTATGTTTGAGACTACAAGAAGATACTGTTTTATGCACTCAGTCTCTTAATTCGGTCATCACGAACTGAAGGAAAAACATCTTGTCTCCCTAAGAAAATCTTTCCTATAGTGAAAGTAATAGGGAATCTTGGCCAAAGTTCACATGACTAAGTCATGACCAAAAAGAAACTTGATCAGAGACCTTTGGTGACATGCTCAATGTAGAAAATGTGAATGAGCTTAATGATTAGTGATGTCTGTTAAAAATTAAGGCTTTAAAAACTATGTGAATACTAAAGCTGCACATACCTGGAGGTAATTGGCGATACCTTTCTGAACAAATTTCTGTTTCTAATATTTTCCTTCTAATGGACTTCAGAGCAAATAAAGCAATGAAGCCAACCAAAAAGAGGACAGGAAACAAATTTTCCACATCCCCATTGTCTACTTTCCTTTTAGACACATCCTTGATCCTCAGACTAAAGACTTGCCCCAAAGTAAATTGAGTTAAAATATATGGAAACCTCATTTCTATGAAGTTTCATAGTAAAATGAATATGTCTAGGATTCTATACACAAAATAATATATCTAGTATTATTAATAGTTTCTGTAACTTTCTTTAAAAGTTTCTCTTTTATCAGTAAATGCATATCCTATTTTGGCTTCCCCGGTGGCTCAGTGGTAAAGAATATGCCTGCAATGCAGGGGACTTGGGTTTGATCCCTGGATCGGGAAGTTCGCCCTGGAGAAGGAAATGACAGCCCACTCCAGTATTCTTGCTGAAAAACCCCATGGGCCGAGGATCCTGGTGGGCTACAGTCTGTGGTGTTGCACGCAACTGAGCAACTAAGCATGCACACGTGAGTATCCTATTTACAGCAGCCCTGGAATAGTGCTGATTTATTACACACTATTTGCCTCGACATTATTTTTCTGAGCCAAAAATGAAAAAAAAAAAAAAAAGTCATATGGACTCCCCTTGTGGTCCAGTAGTTAAGAATCTACTTGCCAACGCAGGGGACATGGGTTTGATCTATGGTCTGGGAAGATTATACATGCTGAGGGGCAACTAAGCCCATGTGCTAAAACTACAGAAGCCCTTTCACCCTAGAGCCTGTGCTCTACAACAAAAGAGCCCACTGCAATGAGAAGCCCACACACTGCAACTAGGGAAAGCCTGCTTGCAGCAACAAAGACCCAGCATGGCCAAAGATAAATAATTAAGTAAATGAAAAATGGAAAGAAAAAAATGTTCCATGATACAGAAATTACATTGTGAAGGAAAATATAACAGACCCTACAGTCCACCCCTACAGCAACCAGTGAGAGCCACTCTCCAGAACTGAGTTGAGATGTTCTGAAATAAGTACCCCTCCTCTGATGTGTTTTCTCTGTTGCCATTACTGGCTATCACTTTTTAACCACTGGCTGACAAAATGAGTGATTGACAGTGCTAGACCTGCAGTAAAAGGAAGAATATCAGCCTAAATGTTAAAAGGCAGATTTTAGTGAGACAAGAGCTAGCAAGGGAAAGGTCAAGGAAATCTAGGATCCCAAGTCACAAGCTACTGGGCATTGATGGAAGAAACCCTTTGACTTTGTGAAGGGCTTCAGAAATAGCACTGCAGCCTTGAAGGCTGACCTATGCCGGAGGACACACTGGCCACAGGCCAGGAGTGACCTCAGAGGAGAAGAGCAATTGTCCATGCACAAGGACTGGGATGCTCAGGAAGCAATGATCATCACAGTTCAGTTAGAGCTTTCATTTCCAGGAGAGAGTCTCTCAATCCACAGGGCAAATTAACAATATGGGAACACTGTGCTTATGTTCAGTCGCTCAGTTGTGTCAGACTCTTTGCGACCCCATGGACTGTAGCTCTCCAGCCTCTTCTGTTCATGGGATTTTCCAAGCAAGACTACTGGGGCAGGTTGCCATTTCCTCCTCCAGGGGATCTTCCCAACCCAGGGATCGAACCCACATCTCCAGTGTCTCCTGCATTGGTAGGCAGATTCTTTACCACTGAGCCACCTGGGAAGCTCATAGGAACCTTATTTAAGTATTTAAATTTTTTCAAATTTAAATGCAAGCATCTTTGTTTCCCATGTTCATCTGTTCCTCTAATAATCATTGTGTCATTTTTGAAGCATGGAGGTTAAGAAAGCAACAAGACAAAGAATCTACCACTGGTAAGAAGCTCACCGTTCTTCTACCCATGGGGACAGGGTACTGGATTTTCTCCTCCCGCCTCCGGATTCCACCTTTCCTGACCCTGTGCAGAGCCCCTGGAGGCTGACTTTTATGCACAGATGGGGAGCGGCCATCCCCCAGAGCCACAGGTGGAGCCAGATTCCAGTGCTCCCATTCCTTTTCAGTGCTCCCATTCCTTTTCAGTGCTCCCATTCCTTTCCAGTGCTCCCATTCCTTTCCAGTGCTCCCTCAGACTCAGGGCTGGTAGTGGCTCCTACTCTTGTAATTTGGGAGTGCTTCACCAGCCACTCTTGGTTCTCCCTTCACTGAACTTTCTTTCATTTGTTTGCTGTATGCTGATGCAGAGAGGCAAGCTGGGCAGCAAGTGAATGTCACAGAGTGAAATGTGCAATGAAGGCTCACAAGGAGGAGCCATCAGTCCTACCTGGGGAGGTGTGGTGAGGCTGTGGTTCATAAAGTCCTGTCCTAGTTACCTTTTCAAATGCACATTAAAGTTTCCCTAGGAAGATAGACTCAGTCCCGTTATTTTCCAGCAACTACAGTGGAAAAGCCTAATGATAACACTGGGAAGAGAGTTCTGTGGCTGTGTGACTAACTCTATAATGAAGTTCCATTTACCTAAAAACGGCACTTTATTTAATTTATTCTGATGCATCTTAAGGTTATATGAGATACACACAGAGCAAGAGAAGCTATTTTTAAGATCTACTTTCTAGCTGAATAATAACAAAAATAAAGTAATTATTCTCACTAATTGCATGTAATATAGTATAATAGTAATTATATATGAAATCACACATATAGATATTATGTATAGTAATTTCTTACCATATAACCATGGAAATAGTACTGTTATTATTTCTATTTTACAGCAGAGGAATCTGAGGCTTAGAAAGAGTTAATGACTCATTCAAAGTCAGACAGCTAGTTAGTGGCAGAATGTGGGTTCCAAGTGCATCTACCTCCATTTGAAGCCCTTATGCTCCTCAATAAAAAATTTTCTCAGGTCATATATTAGTTAAGGTAACATACAGTGCTATAACAGGCCAATTCCCAAATCTCAGTGAATATCCACACTGGAAGTTTTTCTCCCACTCGTCTCAAGTCCAATTGGTTTATGCTCTATAGACAGTCAAGGGCCAAGACAGATGGAAGGCCTGACATCTTCAACATGTACTTCCAGAGTTTCCCTGAGTGGTGAAGTCCAGTCAGCAGAAGGGGAAGTGATAGAGAAGGAAGAGTTTTATGGATTGGGCCAGGAAGTCCCAGACATAAATTCTACCTGTATATGTTCCATTTCCCTGCTGGCAAATCCATTGCATGGTTGGGAAATGGAGTCTACTTGAGTATACGGAAGGAAAGAGAAAGAATCTGATGGACGGCTAGGCACATTTTGGGCTTCCCTGGTAGCTCAGACAGTAAAGAATCTGCCTGCAATCCAGGAGACCTGGGTTCAATCCCTGGGTCGGGAAGATCCTGTGGAGAAGGAAACGGCAACCCAAACCAGTATTCTGGCCTGGGAAATCCCATGGACAGAGGAGCCTGGTGAGCTATAGTCCATGGGATCACAAAGAGTCAGATACGACTGAGTGACTAACACTTAGGCACACTTTGCTTCAGATCATAACTACACACCTGCATAGAAGTGTTCTCAGGTAACAGGAAGCTCTGAGTCTGATGACTTTAAAATTCAGCTGAAGATCAATTGAATTCCAAACATTTAGTTCTCACCATAAATGTTGCATCAAGTCAGGATCCTGTCAGGAGAACAAAAACACTTTAGGTCTTTCAAACAGTGAAAATTTAATACAATAAATTTATAAAAGGACTTGAGAAGCCAAACAGGGGGTAGTAAGACTGCCCATAAATTAGATATGGAAGTCAATATCACCCCCAAGACAAGGATGTCAGTAGGAAAAGACAGTGTCAGAACACTGAAGGTAGGGCTTTCCAGTGCAAGATGCCCAAAATGAGTGAAAGTCACTCAGTCATGTACGACTCTGTACAGTCCGCGGAATTCCCCAGGCCAGAATTCTGGAGTGGGTGGCCTTTCCCTTCTCCAGGGGATCTTCCCAACCCAGAGATCGAAATCAGGTCTCCCCCATTGCAGGCGGATTCTTTACCAGCTGAGCTACCAGGGAGGCCAAGATGCCCAAAGGAGAGGGACTAACAGGCAGAAGGGAGTTATGCAACTGTCCTTGGAGACTCCACCAGGGACAGAGAAAGACTGAGAGAGAGAGAGACATGGAGGATGGTAAGGAGGGAGAAAAAGAAGGAAGAAGAAAGAAGGGATGCCCAGACACAGAGAAAAATGCTCTGGCTTCTCTCCTTCTTGCCTCCCTTTTAGCTGACTGGTCAAGAAACCAGTCAACAAGAGAGCCTGAGAAATGTAGGCCCCTATAAGACAGAGCAGATCAGGAAGACAGCAGAGAATGAATCTAATGGCAAATAGGCAAATGATCAGCAATAATTTCTCACTCTGGCTTGCTTGGTGGCTCAGATGGTGAAGAATCTGCCTGCAATGCAGGAGACCTGTGTTTGATTCCTGGGTCGGGAAGATCTCCTGGAGAAGGGAATGGCAACCCACTCCAGTATTCTTGTCTGGAGAATTCCATGGACCTCTCCTGGCAGGCTACAGTCCATGACATCACAGAGTCAGACTTGACTGAGCAACTAATCTGTCAGGGCTTCCCACGTGGTGCTAGTGGTAAAGAATTCACCTGCCGATGCAAGAGACATGAGAGGCGTGGGTTTGATCCCTGGGTTGGGAAGATACCCTGAAGGAGGGCTTGGCAACTCACTCCAGTATTCTTACCTGGAGAATCCCATGGACAGAGGAGCCTGGTTGGCTACAGTCCATAGGGTTTCAAAGAGCTGGACACAACTGAAGCAGCTTGGCACAGCACACACCCTCCAATTTACTCTTTAAATCTAATAGCAAGGACTTCCCGTGTGGTCCAGTAGTTAAGACTCTGTGCTCCCAATGCAAGGGCCCGGGGTTCGATCCCTGGTCAGGGAACTAGATCCTGAATGCTGCAACTAAAGATCCAGCACAGTCAAGTAAACTTTTTTGAAAAAGCTAATAGATGTACCAAAATTGTTAAGCTATATCTATATAAACGAGGCAATATGGAGAACCTGTTTAAGCAAACTGCCATGGGTTTTTTTAGTCCTAATGTTTCTGTTGTGTCATACCTCAAAGTCACACAGAAAGTCATATTTAGTTATTATCAGGACAAATATTAAGTATAACTTTCATCATTTTCATAAATCAGAAGTATTCTACTGAAGGAAAGAACCCATTTAACATTTATTCATTTATTTATCAAGCGCCAGGTTCTCTGCTGTGAGTTGAGGTAGGTCTAAGACCTCTTTCCCACTCCTGTCATTCCAAATGTTCTCCTGGTTGTCTCTGATATGTAACTACTACTGTGTCCTGCCTAGAAATCTCTTGTGCTCTACCTTTGAAATCTTAAACTCTAATGTTCTACTGTCTGACATTCTCCTATCTCTCCAGCATTCTCATTCTTGACATTTAAAGATGCGTCAAAACCTCCAGTCCCATTATCCCTCTCTTTTCCCCCAAATTTTCATTATTATCACTTCCCACAACTTCTATAATCCCAGAACCAAAAGTCCAACACTCAACCACTCTCTCTTCCTACAGTGAATAGTAGGGTTTGTTGTTGTTTGTTTTCCCCTCAGTGTCTAAACCTCCTTCCTAATTGGGAGGAATCTCTAAGATGAGAGTCTGATGGGAGGGAAAGACTCATTCCCAGTATGGAAGCTGGGAAGGGAGCCAGATACTTATCACATCTTCATGGAAGTAGAGATGGGACACATGACCGAGGGTTAGCCAATTGTTGCTCCTGCCTGAGGCCTCAGCTCTAAAGTGCGAGTGACAAATGGATGGTTTAGTATGTTTTCATGGCTTCAGAGTCCATGTATGGCAGGTATAGAGACAGGAGTAGGAGCCCCACTGGGAGTGGGGCCCCTTGGCAACAGTGGCACCCATTCCAGCAGGGTAACCTGGTTGTTCATTCCTGTGCTGGCTGTCTCATCTCCCTTGATACCCATCTGTTGTTTCAAATTTGATTCTCTAACCTTGCCTTTGATCTATGGGCTATTTATTATTTACTGAAGTTAATGGTTTATTTCCATTGAAAGTGAAAGTCGCTCAGTCGTGTCCAACTCTTTGGGACCCCATTCCAGTCCATGAAATTCTACAGGCAAGAACACTGGAGTGGGTAGCCTTTCCCTTCTCCAGAGGATCTTCCCAACCCAGGGATCAAACCCAGGTCTCCCGCATTACAGGCAGATTCTTTACCAACTTAGCCACAAGGAAAGCCCAAGAATACTGGAGTGGGTAGCCCATCCCTTCTCCAGGGGATCTTCCCAGCCCAGGAATCAGTCCCAGGTCTCCTGCATTGCAGGCAGATTCTTTACAAACTGAGCTATCAGGGAAGCCCGTTACATTGAACCAAATAGCTAGATTGACCATCCTTCAATTCACTTGTTCCTGCGTCATTTTTTCCACCTCTCCACAGATTCTTTTTGTTCTCTGACTCAATCTCCCCCCTTTTTTTTGGCTCCCACATTCTGACTTTGTATTAGTGCCAGGAAAAAAAAAATCACTGTTTAGACTGGAAAAAACTCATGATCTGTAACCTCAGTCATAGTCCTTCTAGGAATACTTGACTCCTTCTCTTACTCCCCAAAGCAGCTACTTCAGTTCTTAGAGAATTTTCCCAAGGTCCCCTTCCATCTCCTGCCCTCCTCATTCCCAAGTACTTTCAGCAAACAACTTAGTCATCTGCTGCGTAGAGAGGCTGGGAGATGTAGACTCAGCTGTCCAAACAGTCATTTCATGAATGGTGACAGCTGCCATCAGAACATAACAACTATCTTGTGCTTCTCTTTTTCACCTTAAGATTATTTTCAAGAAGTTCCAAGTATTTACACTGACCATGTAAACTCTTCTTGCCTAGAGACTATACCAATGTGACCACACAATGTATTATGTGTATCTATATACAAACATATACACACATAGATAAATATATATATATATATAATTTTTTCTTGTTGTTGGAATAAACTCTTTTTGCCTTTCCATTTTTTAAATTTTGTCGTATAAATGAAGCAGCTGTATTTGTGTTTCTACACCTGATTTTGTTTCCTCTAAGTTTATTTCCTTAGGGTATACTTCCAAAATAGAATTAGTGGATTAGAGGGTATGAAGATTTTCAAGAGCCTGCTACATACTGGACACTTATTCTCCAGAGAGGGAGGTTCAACAGGGAGGAGACATACATATACCTATGGCTGATTCATGTTGATAAATGGCAGAAACCAACACAACAATGTAAAGCAATTATCCTCTGATTAAAAATAAATTAATTTTAAAAATAAAACCAAAAAAAAGACACTTATTCTCCAGAAAGATGCCTTTTCTGCAGTGAGAAAGTACATTCTGTTTTCCCATGGTGACTCCCCTGGAGATTATATTTTAATAATTTAATTTGCTACCTTATTTTATATTCCTTTTTCTGCTGGCTCATAGACTCTTTCCATGAGACAATGCACTATCCTTTGTTCTGGATGAGCTTTAAGGGCTACTAAAGGAATTCTACCTGTTGACTTTTACATTCATGTGCTTGCTGTATTTGAATAGGAAGCCTTTTACCAGAGGTCATCATTACATTTGTTCCCTCTATTCTATTGGTTTCTTCCAATATTTATTTATTTTTGGCCGCTTGGCATGTGGGATCTTAGTTCCCTGACCTGAGACTTCTGTATTGGAAATACAGAGTCTTAAATACTGAACCACCAGGGAAGTCCCTCAGTATTTATTTTGATACATTGTGTATACACAAATTTTAGTTTGACCTCACAGATTTGATCATATGCATTGTATCTCGGGTCATAGCCTATACTTTTCAAGATTTAAAGATGTATTTCTTCTCCACAGCTGGATTAAATTGGCATTCCATTTTTCCACAGATTTTATCTTTTATAGATTGGTTTTAATGTTTAACTCTTTGTCCCATTTGAAGCTTATTTCGATATATAATATGAAATACAGATCCAAGCTAATTTTTCTCCCTACTCTTCAGCTTGCCTGATAACTTAGCATTCATTAAACAGTGATTTTAACCCTCACCGTCAGCATTTTTTAAACTTCTGACAATGATTTTCAATCCAATATTTTTCATTGTGTAGAGCAGTGCATTATTGTAAGAAGCTAATGTAGATAATTCAGACCTGAAAATGCCCCTCTGAGAAGCTGGGAACTCTCCCTTCAGAAAACCACCCTATGAACACATGGAAACTTAGGGCTAAGAGGAATTTTAAAACTGTTTTGTCCAACCCCTTCCTCCTAATACAAATGAGAAGACAGAGGCACCAATGACTTAACTATGATACAAGGGGGTCTGCTAAGGACTGTGGGAAAATGTAGAAAATTTAGGCATGTAACTAGAAATTGAGATGAATTTCAGATAAAAATGCATATAAACATTAAATAATAGCACTAATAAAATATACAGCTAATAATATACCAAAATACACAGGTAAAGATAATAATAATAAATATATAGCTAATAATAATGCCAGCTACTGTTAATTAAATATCTGTTGTGTCCCAAGCACTGTGCATTTCTTTTAAGCCCTGTGCATGCTCAACCATGTCTGACTCTTTGCTACTCCATGGACTATAGCCCACCGGGCTCTTTGTCCATGGGATTCTCCAGGCAAGAACACTGGAGTGGGTTGCCATTTCCTCCTCCAGGGGATCTTCTGGACCCAGGGATCAAACCCAAATTTCCTGTAGCTCCTGCATTAGCAGTCATATTCTTTACAACTAAGCCACCTGGGAAGCCCCCTTTAAGCCCTATGACAGCCCTATAGAGTATGTATTATTATTCCCATTTAGATACCTAGTAATTTGCCCAGTCTACCACCAAGTGGCAGCTCCCAGCTCTGTCTCTGACTTGAAAGCTTTCTCCCACTACACAATACTGCCTCCCAACTACACAGAGATGAAAGACAGGCATGCCAAGTGACCACTAAAGAAACTATTGCATTAAGATAAAAATCAACCTTTTACTTACGTTCATTTGCAAATGATTTGCTTCAATTACTAAAGTTGTATGATTTGGGGAAAATCAAGTGGTGATTTTTAGAACTCGATTTACTCAGCTGAGGAGAGTTGCCCTCAGTACACAGCAACAGACAAGAGGATTTCTAAAATCTCTTCCAGTTTTAAAATTCCAGGATTCTAACTTCTGCTGTCCATTTTCTACTCTTCCATACAAATTCAATTCAGTTCAGTCACTCAGTCGTGTCCGACTCTTTGCGATCCCATGAATCGCAGCACGCCAGGCCTCCCGGTTCATCACCAACTCCCGGAGTTTACCCAAACCCATGTCCATCGAGTCAGTGATGCCATCCAACCATCTCATCCTCTGTCGTCCCCTTCTCCTCCTGCTCCCAATCCTTCCCAGCATCAGGGTCTTTTCCAATGAGTCAACTCTTCACATCAGGTGGCCAAAGTATTGGAGTTTCAGCTTCAACATCAGTCCTTCCAATGAACACCCAGGACTGATCTTCTTTAGGATGGACTGGTTGGATCTCCTTGCAGTCCAAGGGACTCAAGAGTCTTCTCCAGCACCACAGTTCAAAAGCATCAATTCTTCGACGCTCAGCTTTCTTCACCGTCCAACTCTCACATCCATACATGACCACTGGAAAAACCATAGGCTTGACTAGATGGACCTTTGTTGGCAAAGTAATGTCTCTGCTTTTAAATATGCTATCTAGGTTGGTCATAACCTTCCTTCCAAGGAGTAAGTGCCTTTTAATTTCATGGCTGCAATCACCATCAGCAGCGATTTTGGAGCCCCCAAAAATAAAGTCTGACACTGTTTCCACTGTTTCCCCATCTATTTCCCATGAAGTGATGGGACCAGATGCCATGATCTTAGTTTTCTGAACGTTGAGCTTTAAGCCAACTTTTTCACTCTCCTCTTTCACTTTCATCAAGAGGCTCTTTAGTTCTCCTTCACTTTCTGCCATAAGGGTGGTATCATCTGCATATCGGAGGTTATTGATATTTCTCCCGGCAATCTTGATTCCAGCTTGTGTTTCTTCCAGCCCAGTGTTTCTCATGATGTACTATGCATATAAGTTAAATAAGCAGGGTGACAATATACAGCCTTGACGTACTCCTTTTCCTATTTGGAACCAGTCTGTTGTTATGTTACTATTTTCTAAAGAAGTACAAACCTTTTTTTTTTTTTGACTCAATTACATTTTTCTCTAAAATAGTTTTAGGGCCAATAAAACCTTTAATAGAAATTAAGTTTTGATAATCATGAAAGAAAAGGAAAATAATAAGTTAACAAGCCTTTGTATTTTTTAAACTAACAATGTAAAAAAGAGGAATTCTTTGGAAAGGTTATTTTTAATACAATAATGATAGAGGATGATCTGGGAGAATAAATACTATATTTGAATTAAGGTTATAATAATAATAATAGTTAATAAGTGCATATTTAGTGAGCTAACAAAGGAATTTTATTTATATATAAATACCTAAATTGCAATGCCTAGACCAAAAGAATAGATTTAATTAATCCCATTGTATTTTTAGCAATTGCTGACTAAATGGTAATTTTTGTATAAATCATTTTCATGTATTGTATTATAGTATACACATTAAATGAAGGCTTATCCAGAAAACCACAAGATCTTAGATCTGGATAGAGTTTTTCACTTTGAATATAAATAGAATTTTGAAATACTTTCAAGAATATATGAATTATTGCCAATGACAAGAAACTCAGCCTTTCCTACCTATTGGTATTATCACAGGTCAAGGGAGGCATCCGATAATTAGCATTCCTGTCGATGTACCTTAACTCTTCCAAAAAAAGAGTCGAAAGGACTTTATATTAATGTATTGATAAGAAATAGGAATTAGGAAATAAAATAAACAGGGATTTTTAACTAAATTAAGTTATATTATTAAATAATAACAGAAAAAAATTATGCTTTCCTGGAGATTTCCAAAAATAAAATACTTTGTACTGGTTAGAGTTGGACATAGAAGAGCCCACAAAATACCTCTTGGTGCTGATTCTGTGTTTCTGGATTTTGTCATTTCCTGTTCAATATCTTTAACAACACTGGACATGTTGCCTGAAGAGGGCGCCCTTTACTATAAAACTAAGATTCATTTGCTAAACTCTTAATACGTAAACAAATCTGTGAAATAAAGCGCTATACCAACTTCAAATTTTCAGTAGAGATCCTTTTTCAAAAATTAGTAAAATATACATGCATATGTGTATATTATTTATATATATACCATAAACTATGAAAAGAAAAAGCACTCCTGCGTGGCAAGACCTTGATGCTGAGGAAGATTGAAGGCAAGCAGAGAAGGGGGCAACAGAGGATGAGATGGCTGAATGGCATCACTGACTCAACAGACGTGAGTTTGAGCAAACTCTGGGAGATAGTGAAGGACAGGGAAGCCTGGTGTCCTGCAGTTCATGGGGTCGCAGGATTGAACATGACAGAGACTGAACAATAACCACATGCCCAGTGTGGAAATTTAAGAAACAGGAAAATTCCAATAACTTGGAAGCCCCTTTATGTTTTTTTGTGCTATCTCCATCTCTCCTCATCCGTAAGGGAACCATTTTCTTAGAATATGTGTTTATAATTTCCTTGCTTTTCATTATAGTTTTATCACCTAGATATATCGTTCAGTTATGCCTTTTTTTACCCTTAGTATAATTATGAATTCATACTGTATGAATTCTTCTGTAACATACTTTTTTGATCAATATTAAGTGTTTTTGACCTATTCATACTGATACATGTAAGTATAGTTCATGCATTTTCAGTGCTATGCAGTTTCCCACCCTATGAGTGAAAATCAACAAGCTGTTGCTTACTGTTTATGCTTTAGGGGTACACTTATTTTGTTGCAATTATAAGTTACACTGGTGGAAACTTCCTGCATGAGCCTCTCACTATACATGTGCAACAGCTCCTCTAGGACAATTTGTTTCTTGTTTTTGTATGGCCCTCAAGTTGGGAATGGTTGCATGTTTGAAATGGTTGAAAGAAAGATAAAGAATATCTGTGACATGAGAATATTACATAAAATTCGAATTTCAGTGTCTCCAAATAAAGTGTTGTCGGAACACAAACACATCCATTCAGGTCCATGTTGCCTAAGCTGCTTTCCAAGCATAGCAGCAGAGTTGAGGAGCTGTGCCAAAGAGCTGCCGGCCCACTGAGTCCCAAATATTTACTATTCGGCCCTTTACAGAAAAGGTCTGCAGAGTCCAGCTTTATCTTATATACCTAGGATGGAAATGCTGGAGCTTAGTGTGCCCATTTTCTACCTCACTAGTTTTCCAAGGAGGCTCTACCCAGGCTCACTCCCATCACCAGTGTGTGAGTGTTCTCAGCATCATCATGGTAGGGAAGGAAAGACAGACCTGCTCTAGAACTACAGAAGCTACCTTTGTGAGTACATGTGAGTTGTAGAGACAGCTTGCTACAGTTCTGATAAGCCAATAATAATCATTTTGTCTGTGCCTTGTATATGCTCACTCGCTTCAGTCCTGTCCAACTCTGCGACCCCATGGACTGTATAGCCTTCCAGTTTCCAGGTAAGAATACTGAAGTGGATTGCCATTTCCTCCTCCAGGGCATCTTCCCAACCCAGGGATCAAATCTGAGTCTCCTGCATTCTTTACTACTGAACCACATGGGAAGCCCCGTATGTTGTACGTACTAGGCTGTACTGTGCTCAGTCGCTTCAGTCATGTCCAGCTCTTTGTGACACCATGGACTCTAGCCCTCCAGGCTCCTCTGTCCAGGCAAGAATACTGGAGTGAGTTGCCATGCCCTCCTCCAAGGGATCTTCCCAACTCAAGGATCGAACCCAGGTCTCCCATATTGCAGGTGAATTCTTTACCATCTGAGCCACCAGGGAAGCCCTTGATGTTGAATAACATTCCTCAATTTAAGCCTGTCAGCAGACAGGTTCTTGGAACATTGATGTTTTCTCTCTATTTTTAAAAAAATATTTATTCATTTATTTTTGGCCGTCCTGGATTGCTGTTAGGGCTTTTCCCTAGTTGTGGAGAGTCGGGGCTACTCTAGTTGTAATACACAAGCTTCTCACTGCATTGACTTTTCTTCTTGCAGCACACAGGCTCCAGGGTATGCATGCTTCAGTATTTGTGGCTCCTGGGTTCTAGAGCACAGGTTCGGTAGTTGTGGCACACGGGCATAGTTGCCCCACGGCTTGTGGGATCCTCCCAGACCAGGGATCAAACCTGTGTCTCTTGCATTGGCAGGCAGATTCTTCACCACTTAACTATGGGGAAACCCAGAAGACTACTATTTTCTAGACCAGTGGTCCCCAACCATTTTAGCACCAGGGACTGATTTTGTGGAAGACAATTTTTCCACGGACTGGAGAGAAGGGGGATGATTTCAGGATGATTCAAGTGCATTACATTTATTGCGCACTTTATTTCTATTATTATTACAGCAGCTCCACCTCAGATCATCAGGCATTAGATCCCAGTGGTTGGAGACCCCTGTTCTACATCACATCCTCCCATGGTATCATGACAAAAACCATGTCCTAGAGTTCCCAGTTTCTCCATCTAGAGGGAGTTCAGCTGGTTAAGACCATTCATGGGCCTCCTACAAAGCCAGGATGGTACCAAGTGAATTGCATGTAATTGATACAACTGCCATGAGCTTGTGCCTTTATCCTGCAATCTTCTGCTTCTGAGATCTAGAAAAAAAGTTCTAAGTGCCAGGTCCCTGCAGTTGTAACTGGTGTGTCTTCATTCAGTAAGCATGTTAACAGGTAGTCAGTGAGCACTTCGAATAAGGTCTGTCCTAACTGAGATGTAAAAGTCCATGTAATAGACTCAACAGTTTTCAAAGACTTATTATGATGAAAAGAATGTAAAATATGTGTTGCTTTTAGCTCTAGAATCAAGTAATTTGTTACACAGCAATAGAAAACTAAAATAGGGGAAAAAAAGTGGAAAATGTAATATTTCAAGATACCCAGTTCAGTTCAGTTCAGTCACTCAGTTGTGTCCGACCCTTTGCGACCCCATGGACTGCAGCAGGCCAGTCCTCCCTGTCCATCACCAACTCCTGGAGTTTACTCAAACTCATGTCCATTGAGTCAGTGATGCCATCCAATCACCTCATCCTCTGTCGTCCCCTTCTCCTCCTGCCTTCAATCTTTCCCAGCATCAGGGTCTTTTCCAATGAGTCAGCTCTTCACATCAGATGGCCAAAGTATTGGAGTTTCAGCTTCAACATCAGTCCTTCTAATGAATATTCCGGACTGATTTCCTTTAGGATGGACTGGTTTGATCCCCTTACAGTCCAAATGACTCTCAAGAGTCTTCTCCAACACCACAGTTCAAAAGCATCAATTCTTGGGCGCTCAGCTTTCTTTATAGTCCAACTCTCACATCCATACATGACTACTGGAAAAACCAGAGCCTTGACTAGATGGACCTTTGTTGGCAAAGTAATGTCTCTGCATTTTAACATGCTGTCTAGGTTGGTCATAACTTTTCTTCCAAGGAGTAAGCGTCTTTTTATTTCATGGCTGCAGTCACCATCTGCAGTGATTTTGGAGACCAAGAAAATAAAGTCTCTCACTGTTTCCACTGTTTCTCCATCTATTTGTCGTGAAGTAATGGGACCAGATGCCATGATTTTAGTTTTCTGAATGTTGAGCTTTAAGCCAACTTTTTCACTCTCCTCTTTCACTTTCATCAAGAGGCTCTTCAGTTCTTCACTTTCTGCCATAAGGGTAGTGTCATCTGCATATCTGAGGTTATTGATATCTTTCCCAGCAATCTTGATTCAATCTTGATTCAAGATACTAATAACATTTTATTAACAATCTCTTAATATTTATATTAATTTTTATTAGCTTGGCCAGCATTTAATTTTTTAGTGATATTAAGCATATAAAACTATCTTCAGACATTTAAAGAAAGAGCTGTTTTAGTCTTGGAGATGGTTGTACCGGCACCACAACAATGTAAATGTACTTAATGCCACAGAACCATACACTTGAAAATTATTAAAGTGGCAAATAATGTGCGTATTTTACCACAATAAAAAGAAGCTGTTTCAAAGAGTTATATTTACTTTCAAAGAGAATTGTATTACCAGGTTGCCAAATAGAAATAAATAATCATTAATGCAAGAAAAATTATTACTTATTTTTACTGTTACAGAAGTCTTTATGGCTTAAAAGATGGTTACAGGATTAATAATTGTAACAGAAACTGCATTGTTTGCTCTTTCTTTACAAAAGCCATTGAAAGAGAAGTTTTGCCACTTTGTCTCGATACTCGTTTAACACTGTTATTAAGAAGAAACGAACCGTCTTCAATGTCTGAATGACAAATGGGATAACACGTAGAAATAGATACTACTTGCAATAACGTAAAAGTCTAGAAGAAAAACCCCTGCAAGACACAGTTGTTTACTTTTGTTAATGTAAAATGAATATTTTAAAACAAGATGCTCAAAACCTTAAGAAAAAACATATGTGAACTTTGAGGAGGGGCAGGAATCTTAGATATGGCCAGTGTCTGGCTATCAACTCCTGCTCCAGATAAAGCCTAGTGAAGCCAGTGTTCCCTAGCCTTGTTGACCTCTAGAATCAGAACTACTTGAAATTAGGTTCCAAGTTCCACCCCACAAACCCAGTGATCTAACTCTAGCTCAGTTTTGAGTGGATGTGTATGCACATGTGTGCGAGTGTTTATGTGCGTGAATTACAGAGCTTTGCTTTTAGGGTTCCAGGTAATTTTGGTTTGGGAATCACTAAACTAGGAGGCTAATAGTTTTTCTTCTATAGGCTGGAAATCTCAAGGAAACACCTGGCATTTGTGTAATCTTTATTCCAGTGGTCATTTTGGAGCTTTCTTACTTTCTTCTCAGCAGCATTTGAGAAGCCTGACCATTCCTCCTTGAAACACTTGCTTCACTGGCCCCCAGGGCTCCCCACAACCTGGTTCTCCTCCAACAGTCCTAACAGTGCCATCTCAAGCGTCCTTGACAATTGGGGTGCCCCCCAGAACTCAGTTCTTGAAAGGAAACCAAGTTGGCCCAGTTTATATTCAGCTGTTTGGCTTCACCTCAAAGCCTCCTCTTGAATACAGGGGTTTTTTTGTTTAATTTATCTTACATTTGTATCAAGGTAACATATATCTATAGTTTAAAGAGTTACATAATTCCACAAGGCTTGCTATGAAAAACAGCAGCCTCTGCAACCACCACCATTTCACAATAATGCAACTTCATTTATCTCTTTTTAACTGATTTTGTCTTTCCCTGTTCTCTGTGATCTGTCATGTCTAACTCTTTGCAACCCCATGGACTGTAGCCTTCCAGGCTCCTCTGTCTGTGGAATTTTCTAGGTGAGAATACTGGAGTGGGTTGCCATTTTCCACCCAGGGATCAAATCTGCATCTCCTGCATCCCCTACCTTGGCAGGCAGATTCTTTACCACTGAGCCACCTGGAAAGCCCTATCTTTCCCTATATACTTCCAAATAACATGTTTACACAGATACAAATGGCAATAATCATTCTTTTTAGGGCTGAATAATATCCCAGTGTGTGTGCGTGTGTGTGCGTGCGTGTACCACCTCTCCTTTATCCAAACATCTGTTGATGGACACTTAATTTGTTCCCATGTCTTGGCTATTGAGAATAATGCTGCTATGAATATTGGGATGTATATATCTTTTCAAACTGAAATGGAGCAGGACACTATGGCCTTTCCACCACTCCGCCATGTCCTCCATCTGCCTTTTAGCTCCAGAAAAACTTTAGCCAAAGTAAGTTTAATCAGAGAAGTGAGAAAATGCAGAGGCAAAGAAAAACAGTCAAACAAGACCAGTTAATAACAGTTTAATCATCAACCAAAGTTGAGGACATTTAGTTCCTCCTCAAGGGCTATAAATAATATTCTGAGTCATATCCTTTAAGCTATCCTACAGATACCGAAACCCTCACTGGGTGGAAGAAGTTAACTACATGATGACCAGACTGTAGCCATGACATAACTGCCATAGTTCTGAGATCTAACCTCAAAGAAATAGGACCAAACTGCCCCTGGAACTGAAGACTAACTGTATTCAAAACACTCATGATGACACTGATCAGACCATTGCATGACCAGTTTCAAGATGACCATCAGGACTTCCCTGGTGGTCCAATGGCTGAGACTCCATGCTCCCAATGCAGGGTGCCTGGGTTCGATCCCTGGTAAGGGAACCAGATCCCACATGCTGCAACTATGACTCAGAACAGCTAAATAAATATATATTTTTTAAAGATGACTGTCAGAGCTGACTGTACTGTTTCTGAATGTAAAACACCCTGCCTCGACTTACAAAAGCCCTTGCCCACTGATTATCAGTGTGGGAGAATTGGCTTTTGTATGTGAGTTCCCTGCCTCTCACGATTGCAAGCCTCTGAAATAAAGCAAACTATTCTTTTTTTTTAATTTATTTTTAAAATTAATTTATTTATTTTAGTTGGAGGCTAATTACTGCCATACATTGATATGAATCAGCCATGGGTTTACATGTGTTCCTCATCCTGAACCCCCCTCCCACCTCCCTCCCCATCCCATCCCTCTGGGTCATCCCTGTGCACCAACCCTGAGCACTTGTCTCATGCATCAAACCTGGACTGGCGATCTGTTTCACATATGATAATATACATGCTTCAATGCCATTCTCCCAAATCATCCCACCCTCGCCTTCTCCCACAGAGTTCAAAAGACTGTTTTATACATCTGTGTCTCTTTTTCTGTCTCACATATAGGGTTATTGTTATCATCCTTCTAAATTCCATATATATGCATTAGTATACTGTATTGGTGTTTTTCTTTCTGGCTTACTTCACTCTGTATAATGGGCTCCAGTTTCATCCACCTCATTAGAACTGATTCAAATGTATTCTTTTTAATGGCTGTGTAATATTCCATTGTGTATATGTACCACAGCTTTCTTATCCATTCGTCTGCTGATGGACATCTAGGTTGCTTCCATGTTCTGGCTATTGTAAACAGTGCTGCGATGAACATTGGGGTACACATGTCTCTTTCAATTCTGGTTTCCTCAGTGTGTATGCCCAGTAGTGGAATTGCTGGGTCATACTGCAGTTCTATTTCCAGTTTTTTAAGGAATCCCCACACTGTTCTCCATAGTGGCTGTACTAGTTTGCATTCCCATCAACAATGTAAGAGGATTTCTTTTTCTCCACACCCTCTCCAGCAGTTATTGCTTGCAGACTTTTGGATAGCAGCCATTCTGACTGGCATGAAATGGTACCTCATTGTGGTTTTGATTCACAAGAAATAAAGCAAACTTTTTCCACCAGCCTTGCTTCTTTATTGGCTACAGAGTGGCAAGCAGCCGCAATCCAACTTTCAGTAACAGAATTAGAGTTTTAGTCTTTTCCTGATTTATGCCCAGGAGTAGTATTGCTGGATCATGTGGTAGCTCTACTTTTAAAGGAACCTCCATACTATTTTGCATAGTGGCTGCCCCAATTTACATTCCCACCAATAGGTTAGGAGGGTTCCTTTTCTCCATAACCCTCTTCAGCATTTATTATTTGCAGACTTCTTGATGACAGATTCCGACCACTGTGAGGCGATTATCTCAGTGCAGTTTTGATTTGCATTTCTGTATTGGAGTTATTGAGCATCATTTCCTGTGCCTGTTGGCCATCTGTATGTCTTCTTCAAAGGAATGTCTATTCAAGCCTCTTGTCTATTTATTGGTTGGGTTATTTGTTTTTTTGATATTGAGTTACATGAACTGTTTGCATATTTTGGAAATCAACCTCTTGTCAGTTGCACCTTTTGCAATTATTTTCTCCCAGTCTGTAGGGGTTTTTTTGTTTGTTTGTTTTGTTGCTGGTTTCCTTTGCTATGCAAAAGCTTTTAAGTTTGACTAGGTTTCATTTCTTTATTTTTGCTTTTATTTCTTTTTCCTTGGAAGACTGATCTAAAAAAATATTGCTACAACTTACGTCAGAGACTGTTTTGTCTATCTTCTAGGACTTTTATGGCATCATGTCTTGTTTAAGTCTTTAAACCACTTTGAGTTTATTTTTGTATGTGATATGAGAGAATGTTCTTTTAAAAAATTATTTGTTTATGTTTATTTTTGGCTGCATTGGGTCTTAGTTGCTTCATGCAGGCTTTCTCTAGTCACAGAGACCAGGAGCTACTCTTCTCTGTCCAGTAACTAGATTTTACCACTTGTCTTACTTTCACTTTGGCGTCTTGATCTTACCCATGTCTGGGTTTCTTAGTCAAGAGACTTTAAAAAACCAGAAAATAAACACCCAGCCCTCTGCTGGTACACCAGGGGCAACTGCCATTGGCGTGGAGGGCAAGAAGTGTAGAGATTTAACTGCTTTTTCAACAGACTTTCAACCAGTCTTTCTGCTTTTAGCCTCATTTTTATTTTTACCTGTGGAATTATCTGGGTCTACCAGTTTCTGAGTCTTTGGTGCTCTGTGTTTGAACTGCATTATTCCTGGCTTTCTGCCCTAGATTAGGACTCAGCTCCCTCCAAGTTGCTATGATAGTGACATCCTTCTACCTGTGTTCCAGCCTTCAGCACGTGCTGGTGTTTTCCGCCCTTCTCAATTCTCATCGTCCTGGTAGATTTATGTCCTCCTGAAGTGTCCCTTTATCTCCAGTTTAGTCTAGTTTTAGAATGGGTGGAAGTATGTGCTCCAACCTGCTATTCTTGGTGCAAAGCCTCAGTCTAGGTCTTACCATTAACAAAGCTAGTATTTTAACGTTTATCTGTCAGGTTGAGTCTGTGATCTGAAGTTGTTGATTTATCTTTCTGAGTGTTTTTTACTATGTTTTTCTTTTTTCCTTACAACACCCTCAGTACCTAGTCTTCTGTGTATTAGACATATTTCATCAATTTTATGTAAATTAAACCATTCAACATTTTAGTACACTCTTGTGAAAAATTATTGAAAAACAGCATATTAAAAAGCAGAGACATCACCTTTCCAACAAAGGCCCATATAGTCAAAGCTATGGTTTTTCCAGTAGTCACGTACCCATGTGAGAGGTGAACCATAAAGAAGGCTGAGAACTGAAGAATTGATGTTTTTGAACCGTGGTGCTGGAGAAGACTCTTGAGAGTCCCTTGGATATTGAGGAGATCAAATCAGTCAATTCTAAAGGAAATCAACCCTGAATATTTATTGGAAGGACTGATGCTGAAATTGAAGTTCTAATACTTTGGCCACCTGATGCGAAGAGTCAACTCATTGGAAAAAACTCTGATGCTGGGAAAGATTGAAGGCAAAGGGAAAAGGGGGCAGCAGAGGATGATATAGTTAGATAGCATCACTGACTCAATGGACATGAATCTGAGCAAACTCTGGGAAATAGTGAAGGACAGGGAAGCCTGGCGCTGCAGTCCATGGGGTCACAAAGAGTTGGATATCACTTAGTGACTGAACAATAGCAACTTTAAAAAACAGCAACATTTCAAAAGGTAATTTTATGGTTAAGCGTGAAATTATTTTTCCATTACTGAAACTAAAAACTAATACATACATAAAACAAAGAAATAGAAATGTAAGTGAATATGAAGACGCAAAGCCAAGCAATGAGACATTCGACATACAGAAATGATATTTAGATGTTCAGCTATATAATTATCTAGTCTTTAATTTGAAAAGGAGTCTGTCTAGGGCAAATTATAGTTGTCAAATCACATTTTAATGATTTCAGACTATGACACAGTATTTTTCAGAATGTGATAATTACCAGTATGCAAGAACTGTGGAAATTTTTTTCATTTGTGCTTTTTGCAGAAATCTGTCTGTAGTCTGAAAGCACATGAAAAATTTAATAGCTAAAACTTTTCAATTATTTAGGGTACACGGTGCTTGGCTTGTTGAGAAATGTTGTGGTTTGGCTTGGTTTCATTTTGTTTATCATTAAGAGGAGGCTAAAAGCATTGACTGTCCCTCATCAAGCTGGTGACCCAGGGAAAATATCCAGTATAATTAGGGAACTTTCTCTGAAAACTTTTATTTTCGTATGGTATGAGAAACATTAGCAGGGCTAAGTCCAAAGATTCCTTTATTCCAACCATCCTCAAAGCAGGTTAAAGCCACTCCAGGCTGGGTTAGTCAACTTCGCTGCAGTAGCAAAGTTATTTGACCCCACAAATCCCTGTGGTTTGCAAATATTTCTCTCTTGGCCACGTTACATGGCAGGTGATGGGTCAGGTGCTATGACTCACTATGGCAGCTTCTCATCCCCAGACACAAACCGAAGGAGCAGCACCACTTGGAACATCTGCTCAGTAGCAGAGGGAAAGACAACTGCCTATAAGATATGATGCCTGTTCAAATTTCCGTTCAAATGCAACCTATGTCTTGTCTCCTCACATTCCACTGAGCAAGTTACATGGCCAAGCCTCACACTGATGAGGAAGCGAAGTTACTGCTTCAGCAGGAAGTCCTTACAGGTTGCATTAGGAAAGGGTAGATGTATGATCTTTCTGTAAGAAAAGGGATGGACGAGTCATTGAAAATTAAAATCTAATCTCTACAGGTGGAAGAGGAGAGGGGCTCAAATCACTGAAGAAAGAGAGTGGGATTAGATCAAAACTGGAGTAATTAGAATGGGAAAGTTTACAGCTTTTAAATTATCTTTCTGGAGCTAAGTACAGTGGTGCTCTATGGACTTTAAGGCTGGATTGTCCAAATTAAATTATGATTCATGCATTATCTTTGCAATATAATTTTATTGAGGTCAAGTACTACTTTTAGCAGTATACCCTTAGTCTTCTTTCTAATACTGTTTGCTTCAAGAAGTACAAACTGAAGTCCATATTAATGCAAGGAGAGTTGGAAATACCTGAGGTGAGAAGGCAGTCATAAAAATAATCTTGTTGAAAAAGAAAAATACAATGTATCTGCAGCTTCCTTTGGAGAAGGCAATGGTACCCCACTCCAGTACTCTTGCCTGGAAAATCCCATGGACGGAGGAGACTGGTAGGCTACAGTCCATGCGGTCGCACAGAGTCAGACACGACTGAAGCGACTTAGCAGCAGCAGCAGCAGCAGCTTCCTTTGGTGTGTAATAACTTAGCGGCTACCTAAACAAAAACTAAGGATTCCCTGGTTTCTAACTTTAAAAAAGCTGAATTCAGTTGCCAAAACAGTGGTTTTCAGAAACATCAGTAATTATGGGCTGTTCAGGAGAAAAACAAAAATAAAAACTTTCCCTTGCTACTTAGTCTCTTAAACTTAACACTTCCCAGAGATGCAGTTTTTAGTATAAAGATTGGTCCTAAGTGGAATGAGTATACTAACAGTTTAGAGGACACTGAAGTTTTCAAGCAAGAATCTCTGAGGAGGACTTACCCTCACACACTCTGAGGGCAGGGGTCTCTTCCTCTGACTGAAGTAGAAACCAAGGCAAATAACACTTCAATGACAGTGCTTTCCTAAGTTCACCAGCTCATTAGTGCCTAGTCAAATATCCAAACACCTGAGGCAAAAGGACAGTGATGCTGAACTAGTCATCAACCATCTAATATGAATAATGACTTATGCCCTGAGATCTGGTTGTGACAGGCCAGGGGTATGGGAAGACAAGCGAGCGCCATGAAGAGGAAAAAGAGAAGTAGAAAGAGGAAGCTGAGGTGAGGGAACGCTAACCAGCCCTGGCCTTATGTTTAATGATCAGAAGGCTTACTGGGAGTTTAATCACAAAAAATTATTAAACTGAGTCATGGGGAAAAATGAGCCAATTTCAGGAATTTATTAATGAAAATAGGCATAAATAAGAGATACCCTGGAGTTCTGCAGTCCATGAGGTCTCAAAGTGTCAGACACAACTTAGCATTTGAACAACAAAGAGATATTTGCATTTTTTCACTGAGAAAGACAATTAAACTCCAGCTGGTGTGCAGAAATGTTTGCTATTGGTGTACTTTGAGTTTATGGCCAGTAATGAGGATACTTTGAGAAGGCGATGGCAACTCACTCCAGTACTCTTGCCTGGAAAATCCCATGGACGGAGGAGCCTTGTAGGCTGCGGTCCAAGGGGTTGCTAGAAGTAGGACATGACTGAGCGACTTCACTTTCACTTTCCACTTTCACGCATTGGAGAAGGAAATGGCAACCCACTCTAGTGTTCTTGCCTGGAGAATCCCAGGGACGGGGGAGCCTGGTGGGCTGCCGTCTATGGGGTCACACAGTGTTGGACACGACTGAAGTGACTTAGCAGCAGCAGCAGCAGCAATGAGGATACTGATAAAGTCTATTGACACATGTTTAGTCCTTTTCTCATCAGCCTTGAAGTCAGGGCCCTAGAGAACAGTGACAAGCAGTTCACTCTTCTTGGTTAAATTCAGAAAAGCTAGTTTGTTTTAGAAAAAAAGTTTGCATCAGTGCTGTATCTCTATCTTATTGCTATATCCGTTTTTCTTCAAAAAGTGTAAAGAGACCCAATGCTTTATTCTTCAATAAACACTTATTGAACACCTATTGTGAACCAAGCACTGTTCTAGGTGCTGGGGACTCTGTAGGAAAAAAAAATTTACATTATAGCGAGGTTGACAGATACCGTTAAAAATAAAATTTACAATATCATGGCAGGTAGTACTAAACGCTTTGAAAAATAATATAGTAAGATGATAGAGGGGTACAGATCCCATTTAGGAGAAGCAAGATATGTCCTGACAGTTTATCAGAGCTGACTAGCAAATTGTTAGAAATTTTGCTAGCCAGATATTAAACACTGCCATCATTAAAATTTAAATGTTACAAACTTCCAAGTAAATACATTATAATAAAAATGTAATAAATACTCAAAACTCACCATTTTCTATCGATTTTACTACTTGTTGCTACTATTTATGTTCTTTAAGTTATTTACATGTATTCTACCTGTGCATTGAAAACATTACATGATGGCATGCAACTCTGCATCTCCTCCTAGCTGTTTGTTCAGTGACCTCATGTTGGTAGCACGGAAACAGCCAAAGTGGATGTCTTTACACCACAGAAATTGGTGTAAAAATTGAGGTTAAAAATCTGGGATAAAAATTGGGGCTTTTTATCCCAGAGAGCTAGATGTGAAACATTTACCAGCTGGAGAGACTTTCTAATGAGGGGATAATTAAGCAGAAGCCTGAGTTACATGTGGATATTCGGCACTGGATATCTGGGGGAGGGCAATGCAGGCAGAGGCTTCAGACCAGCTCTTGCTTGACCCGTTTTCAAGGATCAGCACAGAGAAAAGCCTGAGAAAGTGAGTGAGAAAAGTGGCAGGAAATCAGGGCAGGGGAATAGATTAAGTAGAACTCTGAAGCTCTGGTAAAGATATAGATTTAACTCTAAGCACATTATGAAGCCATGAGAGGACTGAAAACAAGAGAGGGATAGGATCTGATTTTTATTTCAAGGGATCCCTCGCTCTACTGTACGGAGGATAACAGACTATCCTAACAAGTGATGGTTCTAAATTTCAACTGAGCTCAGAATTACTCCTTGCTTGTTAGAGATACATCAGACTCATTGATATTTGCAAACACCCTAACATTTAATCACAGATAAAACTGAATGTGTGGTAGTGCCCATGAGGGTTCGGCCCTATCCAATTTTCTTCTCCTTCCTGGGCACACAAATTGTCTGTACCTCCCAGTACTCTGGCAGTTCAGTGGGTTCATATGATGAGTTCTAGCTAATAAAATATGAGTAGGAGTGATACAATGCTTCTCAGGGAGAAGCATTTAAGAGCCGTGAGTGACCCCCACACTCTTCATGGTGATGGCAGAGGCCACATCTTGGGATGGAGGAGCCACAAGATGGAAACATTCTGATCCCCAAGTGACTGTGTGGAGTATAGCATCCTCTAATTCACCCTGAGCATGAACATGAGCAAGAAACACAAAGCTTTGTTTCACTAAATACTGAAGTTCAGGGATTAATTTACTACTTCAGCTTAGCCTAGGCTGTCCTGACTAATACAGAATGCCATGCTATAAAAACTCTCAGTGATAATAGCTAACATTTACTGAGGGCTTACTCCATGCCAGGCACAGCATTTTATATGCATTTCCTCATATAGTTCAGTTCAGTTCAGTTCAGTCGCTCAGTCGTGTCTGACTCTTTGTGACCCCATGAACCGCAGCATGCCAGGCCTCCCTGTCCATCACCAACTCCTGGAGTCTACCCAAAACCATGTCCATCAAGTCGGTGATGCCATCCAGCCATCTCATCCTCTGTTGTCCCCTTCTCCTCCTGCCCCCTATCCTTCCCAGCATCAGGGTCTTTTCCAATGAGTCAACTCTTCGCATGAGGTGGCCAAAGTATTGGAGTTTCAGCTTCAACATCAGTCCTTCCAATGAACATCCAGGACTGATCTCCTTTAGGATGGACTGGTTGGATCTCCTTGCAGTCCAAGGGACTCTCAAGAGTCTTCTCCAACACCACGGTTCAAAAGCATCAATTCTTGGGTGCTCAGCTTTCTTTATAGTCCAACTCTCACAACCATACATGACCACTGGAAAAACCATAGCCTTGACTAGACGGACCTTTGTTGGCAAAGTAATGTCTCTGCTTTTAAACATGCTATCTAGGTTGGTCACAACCTTCCTTCCAAGGAGTAAGCGTCTTTTAATTTCATGGCTGCAATCACCATCAGCAGTGATTTTGGAGCCCAAAAAAATAAAGTCTGACCCTGTTTCCACTGTTTCCCCATCTATTTGCCATGCAGTGATGGGACCAGATGCCATGATCTTAGTTTTCTGAATGTTGAGTTTTAAGCCATCTTTTTCACTCTCCTCTTTCACTTTCATCAAGAGGCTCTTTAGCTCCTCTTCACTTTCTGCCGTAAGGATGGTGTCATCTGCATATCGGAGGTTATTGATATTTCTCCCGGCAATCTTGATTCCAGCTTGTGTTTCTTCCAGCCCAGCGTTTCTCATGATGTACTCTGCATATAAGTTAAATAAGCAGGGTAACAGTATACAGCCTTGACATACTCCTTTTCCTGTCTGTTGTTTCATGCCCAGTTCTAACTGTTGCTTCCTGACCTGCATACAGGTTTCTCAAGAGACAGGTCAGATGGTCTGGTATTCCCATCTCTTTCAGAATTTTCCACAGTTTATTGTCATCCACACAGTCAAAGGCTTTGGCATAGTCAATAAAGCAGAAATACATGTTTTTCTGGAACTCTCTTGCTTTTTCAATGATCCAGCGGATGTTGGCAATTTGATCTCTGGTTCCTCTGCCTTTTCTAAAACCAGCTTGAACATCTGGAAGTTCACGGTGCATGTATTGCTGAAGCCTGGCTTGGAGAATTTTGAGCATTACTTTACTAGCATGTGAGATGAGTGCAATTGTGTGGTAGTTTGAGCACTCTTTGGCATTGCCTTTCTTTGGGATTGGAATGAAAACTGACCTTTTCCAGTCCTGTGGCCACTGCTGAGTTTTCCAAATTTGCTGGCATATTGAGTGCAGCACTTTCACAGCATCGTCTTTGAGGATTTGAAATAGCTCAACTGGAATTCCATCACCTCCACTAGCTTTGTTCATAGTGATGCTTTCTAAGGCCCACTTGACTTCACATTCCAGGATGTCTGTCTCTAGGTGAGTGATCACACCATCATGATTATCTGGGTCTTGAAGATCTTTTTTGTACAGTTCTTCTGTGTATTCTTGCCACCTCTTCTTAATATCTTCTGCTTCTGTTAGGTCCATGCCATTTCTGTCCTTTATCGAGCCTATCTTTGCATGAAATGTTCCCTTGGTATCTCTAATTTTCTTGAAGAGATCTCTAGTCTTTCCCATTCTGTTGTTTTCCTCTCTTTCTTTGCATTGATCTCTGAGGAAGGCTTTCTTATCCCTCCTTGCTATTCTTTGGAACTCTGCACTCAGATGGGAATATCTTTCCTTTTCTCCTTTGCTTTTTACTTCTCTTCTTTTCCCAGCTATTTGTAAGGCCTGCTCAGACAGCCATTTTGCTTTTTTTGCATTTCTTTTCCATGGGGATGGTCTTGATCCCTGTCTCCTGTACAATGTCACAAACCTCTGTCCATAGTTCATCAGGCACTCTGTCTATCAGATCTAGTCCCTTAGAAGAAATAGAATAGCCATCATGGTCAACAAAAGAGTCTGAAATGCAGTACTTGAATGCAATCTCAAAAGTGACAGAATGATCTCTGTTTGTTTACAAGGCAAACCATTCAATATCATGGTAATCCAAGTCTATGTCCCAACCAGTAATGCTGAAGGAGCTGAATTTGCACAGTTCTGTGAAGACCTACAAGACCTTTTAGAACTAACACCCAACAAAGATGTCCTTTTCATTATAGGGGACTGGAATGCAAAAGTAGGAAATCAGGAAACACCTGGCGTAACAGGCAAATTTGGCCTTGGAGTACAGAATGAAGCAGGGCAAAGGCTAATAGAGTTTTGCCAAGAGAACGCACTGGTCATAGCACCACCCTTTTCCAACAACACAAGAGAAGACTCTACACATGGACATCACCAGATGGTCAACACTGAAATCAGATTGATTATATTCTTTGCAGCCAAAGATGGAGAAGCTCTATACAGTCAGCAAAAACGAGACCGGGAGCAGACTGTGGCTCAGATCATGAACTTCTTATTGCCAAATGCAGACTTAAATTGAAGAAAGTAAGGAAAACCACTAGACCATTCAGATATGACCTAAATCAAATCCCTTATGATTATACAGCGGAAGTGACAAATAGATTTCCTCATATAAGTCCCACATTATTAGAGATGTACACTATGATTGCATCCATTTCAGAAATAAGGACACTGAGTTCAAAGAAGTTTAAGTGACTTGCTCAGGGCACTCAGAGAACAAAGGATGGAACCAAGAGGGCCAGTCCTGACTCTGGAACCTTCCCTTTTCTACTGAGGGAAGAACAGTCTCCTGACTTCATTCATTTCTTCATCCTTTTATTGGGCACTTACAGTGCTTGACTCTGGGTAGCATAGCATAGCACGCATGCTCAGTTGTGTCCAATATTTTGTGACCCTATGGGATTTTCCCAGAAGGAATACTAGAGTGGGTTGCCATTTCCTCCTCCAGGGGATCTTCCCAACCCAGGGATCAAACCCATGTCTCCTGTTTCTCTTGCATTGTAGGCAGATTCTTTACCATTGAACCACCAGAGAAGCTGCTAGGCTCTGGGTAGGCAAAGATAAATAAAACACCATTCCTATCTTCAAGGAGATTAATGAGGAAGAGACCACAAAGTGAAAATTATAATGTGATGAATTTACAAGCAATACAAGAGACAGAGGAACAGGCTAACAGATATGGAGATACAATCAGCAAAATCTAGACTGTGGGAAACTCTACAGGACAAACAATCCAGTTCCTTCAACAAATAAATTACAAGGAAATTTAGTCAGAACCTATGAATTAAAGAAGATCTGTAAGTCTGAAGACTCTTGGAAGTCACTTAGACTGCAAGGAGATCAAACCAGTCAATCTTAAAGGAAATCAACCCTGAATATTCATTGGAAGGACTGATGCTGAAGCTGAAGCTCCAATATTTTGGCCACTTGATGTGAAAAGCTAACTCATTGGAAAAGGCCCTGATGCCAGAAAAGATTGAAGGCAAAAGGAGAAGAGGGCAGCAGAGGATGAGATGATTAGATAGTATCACTGACTTGATGGACATGAATTTGAGCCAGTTCTGGGAGACCAGTGGAGGACAGAGGAGCCAAGCATGCTACAGTCCATGCAGTTGCAAAGAGTTGGACATGAGTTAGTGACTGAACAACAACAACAAGCCTTATTAGCTAATGACAAGATTAAGTTCCTAATTTGAGCAAACTATTAAAAAAATTAAGACACTTACTAGATATGTGCAAATTTGAACACTGAATAGACATTTAGTGATACTAAGGGCTTACTCGTACTTTTTCAATGATCCAACAGATGTTGGCAATTTGATCTCTGGTTCCTCTGCCTCTTCACCAAAACTTTTGACTGTGTGGATCACAACAAACTGTGGAAAATTCTTAAAGAGATGGGAATGCCAGATCACCTGACCTGCCTCCTGAGAGATCTGTATGCAGGTCAAGAAGCAACAGTTAGAACTGGAGATGGAACAACAGACTGGTTCCAAATAGAGAAAGGAGTACGTCAAGGCTGTGTGTTGTCACCCTGCTTATTTAACTTATATGCAGAGTACATCATGCAGAACACCAGGCTGAATGACTCAAAAGCTGGAATCAAGATTGCTGGGGGAAATATCAATAATCTCAGATATGCAGATGACACCACCCTTATGGCAGAAAATGAAGAAGAACTAAAGAGCCTCTTGATTAAAGTGAAAGAGGAGAGTAAAAAAGTTGGCTTAAAGCTCAACATTCAGAAAACTGAGATCATGGCATCTGGTCCCATCACTTCATAGCATATAGATGGGGAAACAATGGAAACAGTGAGAGACTTTATTTTGGGGGGCTCCAAAATCACTGCAGATGGTGACTGCAGCCATGAAATTAAAAGACACTTGCTCCTTGGAAGAAAAGCTGTGACGAACCTAGACAGCATATTAAAAAGCAGAGACATTACTTTGCCAACAAATGTCTGTCTAGTCAAAGCTATGGTTTTTCCAATAGTCATGTATGGATGTGAGAGTTGGACCATAAAGAAAGCTGAGTGCCGAAGAATTGATGCTTTTGAGCTGTGGTGTTGGAGAAGATCTAGAGAATCCCTCGGACTGCAAGGAGATCAAACCAGTCAATCCTAAAGGAAATCAACCCTGAATATTCATTGGAAGGACTGATGCTGAAGCTGAAACTCCAATACTTTGGCCACCTGATGTGAAGAATTGACTCATTGGAAAAGACCCTGATGCTGGGAAAGATTGAAGGCGGGAGGAGAAGGGGACAACAGAGGATGAGATAGTTGGATGGCATCACTGACTCAATGGGCATGAGTTTGAGTAAGCTCCGGGAGTTGGTGACAGACAGGGAAGCCTGGTGTGCTGCAGTCCACAGGGTCTCAAATAGTCGGACACGACTGGGTGACTGAACTGAACTGAACTGAACTGAAGGGCTTACTAACTTTAACCATACAATTTTTAGGTGAGATAATGATTTTGTGGTTATTTTTAGGGTATCCTTATCTGCTAGAGACACACACAAAAAAATTATAGAATAATATGATGTCTGAAATATTCTTCAAAATATGCAGGAAGGAGAAGTGGGTACATGAAACAAGATTGGCATGGATAATCACAGTTGGCCTAGGTATTTACATTGGGGATCAATTTTAATAAATATTTAAAACTTCCCAAAATAAAAAGTTGTAGAATAACTGTTCTTGGGCTGGATATAAAAGAATTGGTAGAATCGCTGACAAGGCATCTGGGAAAACTGGGAAGATTTCCCAGGAAAATGGGACATCCACGTGTGAAACAGCTCTCTGGTGACAAGAGAGCATGCACAAACAAATTAAACAAGGGAGCACGCACAAACAAATTAAATTATTTTGAACATCACCTAACATATCAGTGACAGAAATGATTAATATTTGTTTTTCATCACCAGCTACTGTCACATGGAAACAAATTACCAGAGTTTATGAACTTCCTTCTACGGACATGTGGAGAAATGGGCTGAGTGGAGCTGGAGATTGAACACTGGATTAGACAATCAGGAGACCAGGCAGGAGAATCCTGGCTCTGTCTCAGAGAGGGACTTGGAAGTTTTGTCTCTATTCCCTCGTCTATAAAACAAGGTCCAAATTGATCCCAAAGAGCTGTTTCTCCTCTGACAATCTAGTGTTCTACATGGGCTTCCACAGACATGAAATGTTAATTTGGGGATCATATATGAGAATCTACTGCTTCAGGTCATGGTAGCATCATTGTCAGAACCAAAAAGATCTCCAGTGCAGGCA
This sequence comes from Giraffa tippelskirchi, assembly GCF_054371585.1. Taxonomy (NCBI): domain Eukaryota; kingdom Metazoa; phylum Chordata; class Mammalia; order Artiodactyla; family Giraffidae; genus Giraffa; species Giraffa tippelskirchi. Next base: position 55,229,148 of record NC_137275.1, on the reverse strand, counting down.
TCTTAGTTATCGGAGACCCTCAGAAAGTCTCCTGGGTGTAGAGATCCCCTAACATAAATTCAGAGGACTTTTTCTGCTTTGCATGGGAAGCAGAAGGGAGTAACAGAGCAAGCTAATTGTGCATTGTTTTCTGCACAGTACCTGAGATCTGGTGCTCTTCACAATTAAGGGACAAGGATTTATTTACAACTTGACGATTTCCCTGTGAAAAGTTCCCTAGGGTTGAAGATTCTTACTTGCTTTCTTTGTTTGCATATTGAGCACTGAGATACCTGCCCCTTGGTGTCCCAAATGGAAGTTAAAATAGATCAGACAGGATGTCTCCATGGACCCATAACTCTGTACTGATGAATGTAATGAAAAGCGTCAAAATATCCTCTGGCCACCCCATTCCTCACACTTTTTGAACTGTAGCAGAGATTCAGCTACCACCACCCCCATCATGGGGGGTGTGATTGGAACCCTGAGGCCCAGAACCACTCCCTCCCTCTCTCCCCCACCCCTTCCCTACCCTGGCAGAAGGCTAGAAGCTACACAGTCCCACCTGGGAGACCTCTGGTATTTGACAGGGAAAGAAGGGCAAGTGAGATGTGTGTGGAAAGAGAATGTTGCCCACCATTCCAATAAATAATAAATGTCGCCCAGCATCAAGCCATTAGGCACTACATCCCACTAAGCACCCCAAACTACTCCCTGAGGGGAACTCAGAATGGAGAAAACAGGAAACCCTCTGTGCTTTGAATACTGGTTCAGATGTGTATCTAAGGAATAATGTCAATGAGCTTAGACTTTTGCATCTTCCCATACAAGCACTAAAATCATTAGCTTGAAATGTCTGCTTTTTGTGATTGGCAGTAATCTTTTGATGTTCAACTACATGGTTTTTTCCCCAGAGGAAAACTCCTACATATCCTGACTCCCCCCTCACCTCTTCAGAGGAGGTCCTCAGAGCTATCTGAAAGGATGTATCCTGGGCTGTAGGCCTCAGTAATGTCTCTGAACAAGGTTTAACAGCTTTTAGGTTGTGTGTTTTTCTTATGTTGACACCTGTCTGGACTCAGACTCTGTGTCACACAATTTCGGTCCTAGCATGTTGAAAAGAAGGTTGGTTTGGTGCAGAGAAAGAACACATCCTGAGAGTGACTGACCCATGTCAACCTGACAGGTGGGGAGACAGAGGCTGCCTCTCCTCCTTCTCTTCTACCTCCCGGTGTTCAGTTTCTTGGGACTTTCAGTTGGAAGGAGCACCACACTTAGAGGTCTCTATCCGAAAAGTATTTTCCCGGTTGCCTCCCTCAACATCAACTGCATCCTTCCCTCCTGTCCCCTGGTGCGAATATCCTAAGTCGCTTTTCATATTGTCTGACTCTTTGCTACTCCATGGGTCGTAACCTGCCAGGCTCCTCTGTCCATGGAGTTTTCCAGGCAAGAAAACTGGAGTGTTTTGCCATGCCCTCCTGCAGGGGATCTTCCCAACCCAGGGATCGAACCTGTGTCTCTTACATCTTCTGCATTGGCAGGTGGGTTCTTTACCACTAGTGCCACCTGGGAAGCCCTCACAAGCCTCAAGTACTGAGGGAAGCTTTCCTGACCTAACGTGAACCCTCATGGAATCTCCTAGCTTTCCTTCCAGCCTTCTCATCAGTAAATACTTATTAACTGAAATGATTATATTAACTGGTGTAATTATATGATCATATTGTTGCCGGTGAACTTGAGGTTCTTTCTCCATCACAAGAGAATTTGGAGATGAAGCAGAGAGGTTAAGAAAGTAAAGTGAGAGTTTATTTAAGCAAGGATATGCTCTCAGAGGGAGACTGGGCAGGCAGGTGAAGAGCTGCTGCCCCGGATTTCTTTGGCAAGCTGGTTAAGAGGGACATACAAACAAAGGGGCCAAGTATTCACCAGGGAAGGAGGAGTTTGGGGTTGTCTTCCCTGATTTTTATCCCTGCTCATTTTTCTGAGAAGAGGAGAGATTTTTGTCCTTATTTAACTTAGATAAGAGGTGTCATGGCATCAGTGTATGATGATTACTTCTTATTTGCAAGGCTGATCAAAAAACTAAGATCATGGCATCCAGTCCTATCACTTCATGGCAAATAGATGGGAAAACAATGGAAAAAGTGACAGACTTTATTTTCTTGGGTTCCAAAATCACTGCAGATGGTGACTGCAGCCATGAAATTAAAAGATGCTTGCTCCTTGGAAGGAAAGGTATGACAACCTAGACAGCGTGTTAAAAAGCATAGACATCACTTCGCCAACAGAAGTCCGTATTGTCAAAGCTATGGTTTTTCCAGTAGTCATGTGCGGATGTGAGAGTTGGCCCATAAAGAAGGCTGAGCACCAAAGAATTGATGCTTTCGAACTGTAGTGTTGAAGAAAACTCTTGAGAGTCCCTTGGACAGCATGGAGATCAAACTGGTCAGTCCTAAAGGAAATCAGTCCTGAATATTCATTGGAAGGACTGATGCTGAAACTGAAACTCCAATACTTTGGCCACCTGATGCGTAGAGCCAATTCATAAGAAAAGACCCTGATGCTGGGAAAGATTGAAGGCAGGAGGAGAAGGGGGCGACAGAGAATGAGATGGTTGGATGGCATCATCAACTCAATGGACCTGAGTTTGAGCAAACTCCAGGAGATAGTGAAGGACAGGGAAGCCTGGCAAGCTGCAATCTATGGGGTCTCAAAGAGCGGGACATGACTTAGGGACTGAACAACAGCAACAATCTTATAATGAGAGCAAAATGACCAAAAGGTGTTAAATTTGGATGCAGGAAATTACCACCTTTCCTCATCTTTATTTGTCTTCCACTCAGACCCTTATAGGCTTCCTTGGTGGCTCGGCAGTAAATAATCCACCTGCAATGCAGGAGATAGAAAAGACTCGGTTTCGATCCATGGATCAGGAAGACCCCTGGGCTGGGAAGATCCCCTGGAAGAGGGCAGGGAAACTCACTCCAGTATTCTTGCCAGGAAAATCCCATGAACAGAAAAGCCTGGCGGACTACAGTCCATGGGGTCTTGAAAAGAGTCAAATTCGGCTGAGCACGCATGCATTCAGATCCTTTTCACCCAATTCTTGTTGGTCTGAAAGTTCTGGTTTCCCTTTGTCTGCCTACGGATCCCTGCTGTTTACAAGATGCATGATTTCTGTGATTTCCTGACACCTGGCCCCTGCCCCCTGCCCCCATTTCTCTGATATCTGCCTGCTGTGACAGTATAATTATATGACATACTTCTCATTACACTTAGATAGCTATCATAGATCCTGGATATATATTGTTTTCTTTTTAAAACTGAAATCGAATAAATAAATAAACACAAAAAAGAAAGGGAGTACACAGAAAATGCACAATTTATAGGTGCAGCCCAGTGAACCAGCTACTGAGCTTGCTTGATACACAGTTGTATGAGATATGATGAACCTGTATTGTGTTTATCATAACCTCAGCCAAGATACAAAACAATTCTATCACTCCCCAAATTCCTTTGTGCCTTTTGTAAACAACTGCTCTCCCTACCCCCAATTCTTGGACACTATTGATCTGTTTCCTTTCCTTATATTTTTACCTATTTTAGAATTTCATATATAAGGAATGACCCAATATTGGGGGTGGGGAGCCCTTCATTCAACATAATGTATACACATATCCGTATCTATAACGTGTACAATATTTCTTTTCCCCTGCTGTATGAATCGGAGAAGGCAATGGCACCCCACTCCAGTACCCTTGCCTGGAAAATCCCATGGACGGAGGAGTCTGGTAGGCTACAGTCCATGGGGTGGCTAAGAGTCAGACACGACTGAGCGACTTCACTTTCACTTTTCCCTTTCATGCACTGGAGAAGGAAATGGCAACCCACTCCAGTATTCTTGCCTGGAGAATCCCAGGGACGGCGGAGCCTGGTGGGCTGCCGACTATGGGGTTGCACAGAGTCGGACACGACTGAAGCGACTTAGCAGCAGCAGCAGCAGCAATGACCTACTTAGTTCTTAGCAGGGTCGGACATGACTGGGCGACTTCACTTTCACTTTCCTGCATTGGAGAAGGAAATGGCAACCCACTCTAGTATTCTTGCCTGGAGAATCCCAGGGACGGGGGAGCCTGGTGGGCTGCCGTCTATGGGGTCACACAGAGTCGGACACGACTGAAGCGACTTAGCAGTTAGCTGTATGAATAGACTATACTTTGCCTATATCATTGTATCGTTGATGGACATTTGAGAGCCATTACAAATAATGACGCTAGAGACATTCTTGCATATACATTTTCATGCTCACTGAATGCATCTCCTTTATGGATTGGTTGGTTGGTTTAGTGGATAAGTCATGTGGGACTCTTGGGACCCCATGGACTGTGGCCTGCCAGGCTCCTCTGCCCATGGGATTCTCCAGGCAAGAATGCTGGAGTGGGTTGCCATTTCCTTCTCCACCTTTATGGGTTAGTGGTCCTAAGATCATGAAGATAACTCATTAGTTTCTATAAGTTTCATTGTACGTTTCACACTTAGATCTACAACTGACCTGGAATGCATATTTATATGAGAGGTGATGTGAGGGAGGGGCTCAAGTTTCTTTTTTCTTCTTCCTCCATAGATATCCAATAGACCTAGCACCATTAACTGAAAACGTTGTCCTCTCCCCGTGCTCTGCAGCACCACCTCTGAAATAAATGAACTGTGGTAAAGAATTTGCCTACCAATGCAGGAGACTCAGAAGACATGGGTTGGTTCTCTGGGTCGGGAAGATCCCCTAGAGGAACCGGCAACCCACTCGTCTTCTTGCCTGAAAAATCCCATGGAGAGAGAAGCCTGGCGGGCCATAGTCCATGGGGTCTCAGGGTCCGACACGACTCAGCACAAACACACACATACACACGTCCATACACGGGTAGACTTGTTTCTGGACTCTCCATTCTGTCTCACCATCTATTTATCTTAATCGTCCCACTTAATCTTCTTTTCAAGCTTTTTCTCGGTTATTCTTGACCCTCAGAATTTCTACATAGTTTAGGCTCCTCTCTGGGTTTACGGGTGCTCGGATGCCGGCTCCTGACCGCGTGTCTGGAGCACAGTAGGACCTGAATGGCTGAATCAACGGCTGAAGTGTGAATAAGAGTAACTTCCTGACCTTTCGGCAGCCCCACCTCCACCCCCACACTTCTCTCCCTCTGGCCCGCCTCCCTCTCTCCCGCCCGGGCGCGCGGGCCCACTGCCACGAGGCGTGCTCCTCGGCCGAGCGCGTCATTTTCCTTCCGGGCGCCGGTGGCTCCGGAGCCAGTTCTCCCCGCCCCGCCCCCGCCTCGCCCCGCCCCGCCCCCGCCTCGCCCCGCCCCGCCCCCGCCTCGCCCCGCCCCACCGGAAGGACGGTCTCGCCACCTCCTGAACTTGGTGGTGGCAGCGCGGACGGAGGTGGCGGCAGCTGGGACGGGGGCTCCGGGAGGCGGCGACGCAGGCATGGATTCCCGGCTGGACCAGGAGACGGCCCGGTGGCTGAGATGGGACAAGGTGAGGGGTCCCTTGGGGCCGGAAACGCCCGGGGGAGGTGCAGGGTCCCCTTTCCTGTGGCGAGCGAAAGTGCTTCTTTCCCTCCCCGCCCACCCCGCGGGGCCGAGGGAGTCCCGCCCGAAGGTTAGGGGGCGGCCGCCAGGCCTCGTCGGTGTGGCTGGTTTGTGGCCCATTCGAAATTGGCCCAGGAAGGTTGTTCTGGAACCAGACCTGCCGTCCGGCGGGCCGGGAGTCGGGGAGCGAGCCGGGTTCCGGGGTCTCGTCTGATAGAGGCGAGCGCGGGTTCTTGCCCCTCTGCCCGCGGGGCTCGCCCTGTGCAGTTGGCGGTGCATCCCCCAGCGTCCCAGAATTGTTCCCCCTGTTCTCAGGCTCCTGAGGATTGGCAGAGCGCCATTCCTAGGCGTTTGGTTGCCAATATAGGTGCTTTCCGTTGGGCCTGCTTGGCTTCTGGCGTTTTTCTCAGGTCTCTGACTTTGCTGGGAAGAAGATGGGGAGCCCCTTGGACACAGCACCCTAGCTTTTCACTCTCTGAGGTGTTGGAGCAGGGACTCAGCTCCAGACACCATTCCCAGTCTCCTTTCTCACCCAGTGTCTCACTTCCTGTTTGTTCCGTCTCTTGCATCTGTTTGCATTACTGGAAATTTCCTCTGGCTCTCTTCTGCTAAACTTGTTTCTCCTGTGGTTACTCATGTTTCAGGTCTGAACTTAAATGTGGCTTATGTAGAGAGGCCTTCCCTGGCTCCCAAGGGTGAATTATTTCTTTCTAATACTCTCCTTAAACATACTGTTCTTTTCCCTCATACTTCTTACAGAGATTGGCCAAAAACAAACACTTGCTTGTGGGTTTATTTATCAATGTCTGTCTCCAGGGCTGACTTCAAAGACATGAGATTCACTGAGTTGCACAGGACCTGTTCTCCTAGGAGGGCCCAGCACTTGGTTTAATATTCTGTCCCACTTTAAAATTCCTAAAAATATTTTGAACAAGGAGTCCCTTTTTTGTTTTGCACTGGGCCCCAGCAGATCACGTAGCAGGTGCTGCCCACTTGTTCGCTAACTTGCGTGGTCCATAGGCCTGCACAGTGGTAGAGGCTTGGGATATTGAGTCAGTGAGGACTTCCCCTTCACCCTCCCGCCCCTGCACAGGAAATGCCAGTACAGACTGTTTCTGGATGCTATGGGCAACTCCTTTTTCTTGTAATTCTTTGGAAGAGGGAAAGGTCCCCATTTCTGATAACTCAGTAACTGGCAGTGAGTAGAAATCTTTTAAAGCCATAATTGGTAATCAATTAATTTCATAAAACTTTCCCTTTGAAGAAATAAAAATCCAGTTTCTACAAAATGTTATATCTTTGTATACAGAGAGTACCTCACTAGATAGAGGTGAGAGGGTGTTTTTCTCAGTTTTAAATTTCTACCACTTCTCTTGTTCTTGCCTTTTTCAGTTTCTTGACTTGAGACAGGCACCCAGAGGGAACTTCCGGCCAGCTAAAAGCATTGCAGCCCTCTGGTCTGATTGCCCCAAGCATGGCGGGGCACCCAGCAGGTACCCTCCAGTATTTGCACTGCGCCTCCATCCCCATTCCTTTGGATGCTGACGTGTCATTTGCACATCTTATTCTGGTCTCCACTGACCTTTTGATTTTTTATTCTTATCTTTCTGCCTCCTTTGGTTTCTCTCTGGCTATTTGGTCTTTTAGAGATACTGAAAGTCAGTTAGGATTTTCCAAGTCTACACTGTGAATGAAAGAATTACCGGGTATTGAGTATGACCTTGAAGTCTCTGTTTTCTCATTTCCTCCGCAAATATCCATTGAACTTCTTTTACATTCCAGATCTGAGCCCTAACTTGGGGGCACCTGACAATCTGATAGGTCAGCTTGTGCTCAGTGGTCAGTGCCTATTGCTTTTAACTAAGAAAATGGGCTTGTACTTGTTTCCTGCTGAACCTGGAACAATCTGGAAGTGTGGGCTTAATTCCAGAAAGCCAGTGTTTTATTGCAGTAGTATTTCAAAGTTTAATTATGTGGCCACATTTTGCCTGCATGTTTATCTACTTGAGGTGATAGCTGGAAGATAGAAATAAAGTTTGTTACCCTGAATTCTTAATCTAAAAGTTTGATGTGAAATTAATATAATTGTCATTTTTCTCCATTCTTAACATTTTCTGTAACCGTTGTACCAAAAAAATGAATGATTCATGTGAGTGTTCATTTGAAGCAGTCAATGTAACAGAAAAGGTAAATGCTTTTCATGCAGTTTAAGCAAGACACTATTTCTGAGGCTTCTCCATCTATAAAACGGGGTTTTTGTTAGTTGCCTGCCTATTGTAGCTAGTGCAAGATTCAAATTTGACTGCCAAGGGAGTCTCATGTATTTCTTATTATATCACAGTATACACATTATAATTTTTAAAAGACCAAAACACTACCAAAGTAGTGTTTTGATTTAAATTATATAAGGTTATCACTCTGGGAAAATTTGAAGATATTAGGGAAGAAAATGAACATTTGATTATTACTAGATGCCAGATAGAAAAGGGTGTTTTATGTTAATTTAATATAAACCACCTTAGAACCACCTTGTAAGGAAGGTTATAGGTTGTTCATATTTTAGAGATGAAGAAATTCAGAATTCAAGAAACTAGATAATCTGCCCAACAGTATAAATTTGGTGAATGATGATGTGGCTGGGATTCCATTCTGAGTCTTAGACCCCAAAACCTGTGTATTCATCCCATTTATCCAAAATTGCTTACCTTTGTAGGGAAGAAAATAATACTTACATTATAAAGGAAAACCGATTTCCTTGTACTCATAATACTTCAGACACAAAATGTGTGAGTTTTTCACACTAAACAAGTTCTCATTTTTCTGTGGACATCATCTGGGTGTCAATTTAACTCAGCTGTGACACTAACTACCCAGAGTTAGTGTAAACTGCCAGCTGAAGGGCTCCATCCCACAAGATTGCTACTATTTCAGATACTTGCAGAAGCCCCACATTGTCACCCGTACTTTTGACCAAGCAGCAGTAAACCAGGAGGTCTCATGACCCCCATCTAGGGTTTGGTAATTTGCTAGGATAGCTTACAGAACTCTAGAAGGCAGAGTTACTTATTATTACCAATTTTATTAATGAAGGACACAACCCAAGAACAGCCAACTGGAAGGGATCCATAGGGCAAGGTATGGTGGGAAGAGGTGCACAGCTTCAGTGCATTACATAGGTGTGATTAATTAAATTATTGGCTACTGGTTATTAATCTTAATCTCCAGCCCCTTCCCTTCTTGGAATTAAGGGGAGGATGGAGTTGAAAATTCCCATCAGCTGATCACTTGGTTGGTTCCCAATAGTCACCTCATTAGGATAAACTCAGGTATGGATGAAAGAGATTTATTATGAATAACAGAAGATGCGACTTTCATCCTAATCATTCAGGGAATTTTAAGGGTTTTATGACCTCTTTGCTAGAGACTAGGAACAAGAAAGTGTTAGTCACTTAGTCCTGTCCGACTCTTTTCAACCCCATGAACTGTAGCCCGCCAGGCTCCTCTGTCCATGGAACTCTTCAGGCAAGAATACTGGAGTGGGTTGCCATTCCCTAGTCCAGGGGATCTTCTCAACCCAGGGATCAAACCCGGGTCTCCCTCATCGCAGGCAGATTCTTTACTATCCAAGGAACAATAAATATATATTTCTTAATTTTTTTAAAAATCTTTTGTTTACACCATGCAGTATGTGGGATCGTAGTTTGCTAACTAGGGATTGAACCCACACCCCCTACACTGAAAGCGTGGAGTCTTAACCACTGGACCGGGGAAGTCTTATGTATTTCTTATTATATCGCAGTATCACACATTATAATTTTTAAAAGACCAACTTCATATTTCAAATTTCAAAATCCTCATAAAACTGAAAAGCCTATATATGTGTGTCTATATGTGTATGTGGGCTTCCCGGTGGCTCAGTGGTAAAGAATCCACCTGCCAATGCAGGAGACATGGGCTTGATCCCTGGCCTGGGAAGATCCCCTAGAGAAGGAAATGGCAACCCACTCCAGTATTCTTGCCTGGAAAACTCCATAGACAGAGGATCCTGGTGGGCTACAGTCCATGGGGTTGCAAAAGAGTCAGACATGACTTAGCGACTGAAGAACAATAACAATATGTATATGTGTGTGTGTGTGTGTGTGTATTCTTTTCAAATACATACATATATATTTTTTCTCCTGTAGGTTAGAATTACTGCAGGTTGGTTGGTTGTTTTTTTTTTTCTCAGCTTTTTCATTATGTTATTCACCTGACTGTATCTGGTATATACATTCCTGTTTTGCAGAATCCTTTAACTTTGGCGTCAGTGAAACAACTCATTGCAGCAGGTAATACAGAAGAATTACAAAAATGTTTTAGCGCTCGGATGGAGTTTGGGACAGCTGGCCTCCGAGCTGCTATGGGAGCAGGAATTTCTCATATGAATGACTTGACCATCATTCAAACGACACAGGTACCACATTTTTATACTTATTAACATTTCCCAGTGTTAAAAAATAAACTGAAGCATATTAAATTTTTAAAGTATTTATTTGAGCAAAAATCTATTCAAATCAAGCAGTTCTAAACTGGAAGTAGTTAGGAACTGTTGGGGATAAAATATTTTTTCTGTACACGTCTAGATTCTTTGGTTGGTCTGTTAATTAAATTGGCATAAGACAGATTAACAAGAGTAAACAAGTTTAATTATATGCGTATAGGAGCCCTATAAATGCAGTGAGACCCAAGGGCAAATCTAGCAGTTGAAGCTTCAAAGTGGAGAATGACAGGAGAAGGACTTTTCAAATATATATATATATATATTTTTTTTAATATTGATATTTTCATAGGACAGTACTTTCAGGATCAGGCTCCTTATCTGAATTCTTTTAGGTAGCTATGGAAGAGGTAAAAGTTTTTCTTCTGTCTGCCGGCTCTTGATTGCCTCAGCTCAAAATGATCCACGTGCAAGAGTGACATATTTTAGGGTCACATAGTCTGCTTCCCTTCAGAGCGCTCCACTGACAGGAACTAGGGGAAAGACTTTTATAGAGGAAAGGCAGAAACAAAACAAGGAAATTAATAGATTGGCTCCAGCTCAAGTGGGTGCCATATTTGGGAAGGCTTAGCTGGCTATTTGTGACTGGCTATTCTTAAGTTATGAATTCTTCACCTTGAGGCTTTTACAAGGTTAGGTTTTGACTTGCTTATTAGTAGGCTCCTAGGGCATTAAAGCCACCTCAGTCCAATGGCTTCCTCATTTAATTAATTTACCTCCAGGCACCTTTTGTATTTGACAGACCTAATTTGGTTTCATTATGAAATAATCTGGTGGGTTTGCCTAGGCACAGGGTGTCACACATTCACTCCATAAAGTTAGGCTTGTACAGTGAGTGGAAGCAGCATTATTTTGAAATTCATGCATTCATTTATTCATTTCACAGAGATTTATTAGGTGCCAGACATCAAGGATGATATAATGACTAAAACAGACAGATTCCCTCATGGAGCTTCATTCCAGTGCAAATCCACCAGCTAACCCAACAGACTCTTATGTTTTTAAAAGTTTTGTTATGGTTGTACAGATACCAGCGTTGAAACTTTTTTTTTTAACTGCCAGAATAACCAAGAGTTATTAGCTCTATTTAGTTTTAATTTATAGTATGCTGCTGCTGCTGCTGCTGCTGCTGCTAAGTCGCTTCAGTCGTGTCCGACCCCGTGCGACCCCGTAGACGGCAGCCCACCAGGCTCCGCCGTCCCTGGGATTCTCCAGGCAAGAATACTGGAGTGGGTTGCCATTTCCTTCTCCAGTGCATGAAAGGGAAAAGTGAAAGTGAAGTCGCTCAGTCGTGTCCGACTCTTCGCGACCCCATGGACTGTAGCCTACCAGGCTTCTCCATCCATGGGATTTTCCAGGCAAGAGTACTGGAGTGGGGTGCCATTGCCTTCTCCAAATTTATAGTATAGGTGGTAATTATTGCTGAGTTTCCTTGCCTTTGTGAATTTTACTATCGAAGCTACATTCAGCTTTTAGGAATAAAGATGAAGCCTTTGACAAAACAGCTGCCGCTGAGTGTTGAGAGTTCTGTCTGTGAGGGAAATGAAGTGGAACAGGTCGTTCTGTTTCTTCAGCTGCTGGAACATGTTAAAAATGAAGGTCATTTTAGTCTGGGAAACAAAAGGCTGGGAAAATTAACTACTGATGATTATGTGTACTTTATGTGTACCTAAAAAGACGGAGTTGGGCTTCCCTGTTGGCTCAGACGGTAAAGCGTCTGCCTGCAATGTGGGAGACCCGGGTTCAATCCCGGGGTCAGGAAGATCCCCTGGAGAAGGAAGTGGCAACCCATTCCAATACTCTTGCCTGGAAAATTCCATGAATGGAGGAGCCTGGTGGGCTACAGTCCATGGGGTAGCAAAGAGTTGGACACAACTGAGGGACTGAACTGAACCGAATGCTTTTAACCCTCTTGAACATTGGGGCCATAGCTCAGGGGTCCACCAGGGCCAGAGAGAGGGCACTATCACTATGGGAAGCCTTAGAGTGTGAGTATCTGCGTACCTTCTAGGAACCCCACAAAAACAGCTCAGGTGTGTGCTTGTTACTTTGTATCCCTCAGAAGCTTCAGAAGATATGCCCAATGCAGTATTTTTGTACAAGAAAAGCTAAAGGCTTTCTAAACTGGTACCACTCTGGCAACAAAACTATGAAATATTGCCCTACCAAAAACAAGAGTTACACTTCATTTTATGACTTCCTTTAATCAAAGTGAAATAAGTGATATGAACCATGATTATAACCCAATCAACCAAAGTTCTTTTTGTTCAGTAATAAAACCTATTTTGTCCAGTAATCGAAACTTCCTGAAGTCAAAGTTCACAGTTTTCTAATCGCCCATATTTCAAACTGAGGTGATGTTACTTCACCCACTAAGATGCAAGAATTGTGTGTTCCACCATTTCTAGGCGGATGGGAATAGCCCAAACTCTGCACAGTTTTTATTTGTATAATGGTGGACTGGTAGAGCCTCCTTAAGACCTGTCTGCTGAAAATAATGTCACAAACAGAACAAGTTTAGATCTGTTAACTGTCAAAATCTTACTGAGTGTGTTGAATTTCTTTTACTTTTCTTTATATAGAGCAGGTTGAAATATCTGAAACACCTCCTTGTCCTCAGAGATTTTAGATTTGTATAAAATGGGTGCAACTTTTGAAGGAAAATGACAGTAAAAATAATGCTCATAACAGCAAACACATAGTGCATCTTTGGTGTTAGATTCTTAGCACGTGGCATGTTTTAACTCAGTTAGTCCTCATGCTGTCCTTAGAAGTAGGTACTATTCCCATTTTACAGAAGACAAAACTGAGGCACTGAGAGATTAAGGAACTTGTCATTTGCTCATAAGTGGTGTTACAAGCCCACAGATTCTGTGTACTTTTAATTTAGCACTGAACCACCTCTAACCAGACCCAGACACAAGTCTATTGTTGTTCAATTGCTCAGTCATGTCCGACTCTTTGTGACCCCATGGACTGCAGCACGTCAGGCTTCCCTGTCCATCACCAACTCCCGGAGCTTACTCAAACTCATGTCCATTGAGTTGGTGATGCCACCCAACCATCTCATCCTCTGTCATCCTGTTCTCCTGCATTCAATATTTCCCAGCATCAGGGTCTTTTCCAATGAGTCAGCTGTTTGCATCAGGTGGCCCAAGTAGTGGAGCTTCAACTTTAGCATCAGTCCTTCCAATGAATATTCAGGGTTGATTTCCTTTAGGATTGACTGGTTTGATCTTGCAGTCCAAGGGACTCTCAAGAGTCTTCTCCAACACTGTGGTTCAAAAGTATCAATTCTTCGGTGCTCAGCCTTCTTTATGGTCCAACTCTCACATCCATACATGACTACTGGAAAAACCATAGCTTTGACTAGACGGACCTTTGTCGGCAAAAATAATGCCTCTGCTTTTTAGTATGCTCTCTAGGTTTGTCATAGCTTTTCTTCCAAGGAGCAGGCATCTTTTAATTTCATGGCTTGCAGGTACAAAGCTAGGCTCTGCTATTTGTGTATCTGAAACTGGGCCAGTCACTGAAAGTTCTAGCTTTTCCATCTGTAAAATGGGATTTCTTGGTCAGGTTGATCTGGGATTACTGATAATAAATACTAAGTGTCCAACACAGTACCTGATACATACAGATAGAAAATAAATAAAGCTGTTATTTTCCTATTGTACAGTTCACTTAATTACTGAGGGATTTCTCTCCTGCTACAGTGTTCTCTTGCGGAAGCAGAGAAAACTTGATCAATTTTTGGTTTAGTGTGTTAAAACATACATAGTCTTTTAATTCATGGGGTGTTTTTTAGGGATTTTGCAGGTACCTGGAAAAACAATTCAGTGACCTGAAGCAAAGAGGTGTTGTGATCAGCTTTGACGCTCGAGCCCATCCAGCAAGTGGAGGGAGCAGCAGAAGGTATATAAAGATATTAATATTCAGGAAACTATATTTTTTTTGTGTGTATTTTGTAGTTTTATTTGTAATTACCATTTCAATAGGTTGGCTTATTTGTCAGCTATATTGCTTAACTATAAAAATGATGGGTAGATTCTGTTTGTAACTTTTAAGAATTCTGGTTTTATGTTTGGGTTAAGAAAATATAATTATTTAGAAAATATAGAACTTAATACCCATCTAAAGCAATTTTTTTTTAAGTGGCAATATTATTTCTGGTTCCTTTTCCTTTTCTTGGACTGCAAGGAGATCCAACCAGTCCATCCTAAAGGAGATCAGTCCTGGGTGTTCATTGGAAGGACTGATGTTAAAGCTGAAACTCTAATACTTTGGCCACCTGATGCGAAGAGTTGACTCATTTGAAAAGACCCTAATGCTGAGAAAGATTGAGGGCAGGAGGAGAAGGGGACAACAGAGGATGAGATGGTTGGGTGGCATCACTGACTCAATGGACATGGGTTTGGGTAGACTCTGGCAGTTGGTGATGGACAGGGAGGCCTAGCATGCTGCAGTTCATGGGGTCGCAAAGAGTCGGACACGACTGAGCAACTGGACTGAACTGAACTGAGCTTCCTTTTCTAAATCCAGTTTAGACATCTGGAAGTTCTTGGTTCACACATAATGCTGAAGCCTAGCATGCAAGATTTTAAGCATGACTTTAATAGCATGGGAGATGAGTACAATTGTCCAATGGTTAGCACATTCTTTAGTACTACCCTTTTTGGGAATTGGGATGAGACTTGACCTTTTCCAGTCCTGTGGTCACTGCTTGGTCTTCCAGATTTGTTGACATGTTGAATGCAGCACCTTGATGGCATCATCCTTTGGGGTTTTGAATAGTTCTACTAGAATTCTGTCGCATACACTAGCTTTATTAACAGCAGTGCTTCCTAAGGCCCACTTGACTTTGCTCTCCAGAATGTCTGGCTCTGGGTGGCTGACCACACCATCATCGTCATCCAGTTCATCTGAATCTTTTTTATACAGTTCTTCTGTGTATTTTTTCCATCTCTTCTTGATCTCTTCAGCGTCTACTAGGTCTCTGCTGTTTATGTCATTTATTGTGCCCATCCTTGGGCAGAATGTTCCCTTGATATCTCCAGTCTCGATGCCTTCGAACTATGGTACTGGAGAAGACTCTTGAGAGTCCCTTGGACAGCAAGGAGATCAGACCAGTCAATCTTAAGGGAAATCAACCCCGAATACTTGTTGGAAGGACTAATGCTGAAGTTGAAACTACAGTATTTTGGTCATCTGATGCAAACAGCTGACTCATTGGAAAAGTCCCTGTTTCTGGGAAAGATTGAAGGCAGAAGTAGAAGAGGGCGTCAGAGGATTTAGATGGCTGGATGCAGTGGACATGAACTTGGGCAGACTTCAGGAGATGGTGAGGGACAAAGAGGCCTGGTGTATGGCAGTCCATGGGGTATCAAGAAGTTGAACACGACTGGGCGACTGAACAACAGCAGCATTATTTCTACTTCTCACTTTTCTTCCTTTTATGTAATTTTTTTCTTCTAATATTTATAAGCCTCTTGAGCTTCTTCTCATTCTTAAATGCCCATTGCAAAGTGCATTCTTGTAACATTCCCAAACCAATGATACTGTCTTTTGTAGGTATAGGCAGATGATGATGGTGATGGTGGTGATGCTGCTGCTGATGGTAGTGGTGGTGGTAGTAGTTGTGGAGGTGGTAGGGATGGTGATGGTAGTGGTGGTGGTAGTAGTTATGGAGGTGGTAGTGTTGGTGATGGTGGTGTGGTAGTGGTGGTGATAATGCTAGAATCATTCAAGTGCTGAATGCGAGTTAGGCACCTAGGTATTTACTTATTTAGTCCTCACAAAACCTGTAATCTATGTACTTTTTGCTCTAAGATCATAAAGTGAGAGAAAGTACCACAATTTAAACATAAAGAGGCTGGCACCAGGGGTCAGCAAACTTTTTCCCTAAAGGGCAAATAGTAAATATCTTACACACTGTAGGCCGCACAGTCTCTGTTACAGCCACTCAGCTCTGCCATGTAGCATGAAAACAGCCATGAACAATTCATGATTGAATAAAGTTTTGTAAACCTTTATTTACAAAATGCCTGGAGTTTGCCCATCACCGGTCATAATTATGCTATATGACCCTCTTTTTTACTGGAACACTTCCTCTTGATAGCTTACTATGAACAATGTCGGATTCATGATCTCCGAAGAAGAAGATTTAACTTCGGGACCAGGGACCAGGCTTGATCACTCGAGCTTTTGTGTAGCAGAGTTTTATTAAAGTGAAAAAGGGAACAAATGTGTGGCGGGAGGAAGGGAGCATGGCCAGGGCAAAAGACCAGATGATATCAGCTCCTAGACTGAACTCAGGGCTATATAAAATATTGGGTCTTCCGCTGCAGGCTCAAAAATATAATGTTTGTCAATAAAACAGAGGAGAAGCTGTATCTCTCAGGAACTGACGCACATGAACTGCATTCACAAGAGAGTGATGTAGCATAAACCTCAGTATCAGTTTGTCAATTTCAGTTAGTGAATTTACGGTTAGAATTACATTATAAGCATGCTTTACCAGCACCAGCGCAGGTCAGATTCTCCATCAGATCCTCCGGGTGGCTAGCTGCCTGTTTAACTTCACAAATTTCTTCTTGTTAGGCTAAGCAGCCTGTTTCTGGTTAACACATCTTTTATGTTAACACTGTCAGTTAAGGTGCAGATACTTCTTGCTCTGGCCTTGGGGGCATATAAGTTCCTTAAAGAGACAGATGTTACCTGTTTGCTTATGGTTTAGGTCTCAGAGATGGATGGAATGGGATGGAGTGGAGCTCAGGGTCACTGTCTGTCATCTACAACAAGCAAGATAATTAGAGGTTGTAACAAATACTAACCTGTTGTGCTAAAACACACATGATGAGTAAATGAACATTTTCTTAAAAAATTGGAAACTATTGCAGCCTCAGGATTTTACCTAAGGAAATGTTTACTTCTTTAATCTTCGAGTTTTAAAAATCTGGTGGGGAACATAAGCTGTAACTGTTAAGTATATGCAGATAACCCACTGAATCTTTTTTGTGTATAGTTGTTAGCTTCATATATATCATAGATGTGTTAAGTGTCTCCTTTGTCAGCTTTAAGAAAGCACCTTTAAAGTCAGCCTTTATAGATGATACACAGTTCCCGAAGTAGTAAAAGTGACTTCCGTACCTTCTAGTGAATGCAGTACGTATCTAATTCAGGTTTTTATTTAAATTATTTTTGCTAAAATTTGTTGTTTTTTCACTTTCTCCTATATAGAGGCATTTTTTAAATGTCAAAATCATTTTTGTATTACTCTTAATTCTAGGAATTTTAATGCCTGAATTAAAGATCTACTGTTTTTGCCCCAGCCAGCTCCCAAAATAGTGTTCCATTTAGTTAGTGCTCAAGAAATATTTGAGAGAATGATCAAATACTTTGTTTAATCCTCTAATAGTGTAATGTTGTTCATTGGAAGTAAATTGTTTATTGTGATGAAATACTTTACTCCAAGCATGAAGAAAGACTTGATGACATGTTTTGTGTCCTGCCCTAAGCCAGATGCTGCAGAAATTGAGAAATAAGTTGAAGTGTCAAAAATTTGTCATCTTTTAAGAGCTGAAAGGAGCCAAGATGTATATGTGTCATATACAGACGTGTATCACACATGTATCTCATACTCACTCACGACAGTGTGCCATGTGTTTTGTAGAGGACAACATTGAATCAAATACGAGTCTTCATGGCATATCCTGGGTAGTGACAGCTGTAGATAGAGATTTCTCCGTTCTGCCTGGTGCCATGCGACTTGGTACAGGGCCAGATAACTCTTCATTGTAGGCACTGCCCTGTGCATTGTGGTATGCTTAGGAGCATCCCTGGCTTCCATCCACCAGCTGCCATTAGCACTCTACCCCAGTGACAACCAAAATTGTCTCCAGACGATTCAGGTGTCCTGTGGGAGCAGCACTGCCCTTGGCTGAGACCTGCTGAGATGGAAGAGAGCT
Organism: Giraffa tippelskirchi; assembly: GCF_054371585.1. Lineage (NCBI taxonomy): Eukaryota > Metazoa > Chordata > Mammalia > Artiodactyla > Giraffidae > Giraffa > Giraffa tippelskirchi. The sequence continues at coordinate 55,211,080 of NC_137275.1, read as the reverse complement.
GAGAGACTTGGGTGCAGCCTGGCTTAGCTGCTGTGTGCCCGGTGGACATGGGACAAGTCATCTGGCCTTTCTCAACTTTAGTCCCATTTCTCTTAAACAAAAGGGTGGATTGAAATGACTCCTTAGGTTCCTCCAGCCTTAATGTTCTCTGCCAGCAGAGTATAATTAAGGTTTTCATCGATCTGGTTGCTGTTCTCAGTCTAAAGAAACCGTTGGGGGACTTCCCTGGTGGTCCACTGGCTAGACTCCATGCTCCCAATGCAGGGGGCCTGGGTTTGATCCCAGATCAGGGAACTAGATCCCACATGCCACAACTAAGAGCTTGCATGCTGCATCTAAAGATATCGAGTGCTGCAACTGAGACCTGGGGTGATCAAATAAGTATAAAAATAAAAAAAAAATGGTTGGACCTTCATTTTCTTCTCTGTTGTCACCTGCTCTCCTGATAGCTCTACTCTTTTCTCCCTGGTCACTCTGCATTTCCAGATTTGCCCGACTTGCTGCAACCACATTTATCAGCCAGGGGATTCCTGTGTACCTCTTTTCTGATATTACCCCAACCCCTTTTGTGGTAAGTGTTTGCTTTTGTAATTTCCTGTCCCAGGATCAGGGGTGGGATGTGGCTGGGTTTTACTGTCTTTAGTGCTCTTGGGATTCAGTTGTTTGAAAGCCAGAAGGGCTCCTTGCCTTTATCAGGACTTCTCTCTCCTCTCCAGGAATGTTCCTCCCACATCCTAGTAATGTTTCTCTGGTGTTCAACTTTTGATTCATCAGAATTGATTTATGTTTTTTAAATGAATTTTTTCTTTTGCTTGCATTCAGAAGATATTTTAGCTGGTTAGCAGAATGTCTTTTGTTTGTTTGTCTTTTTGCTTTTTAATTTGGTTTGTATTCTTTTTCTCAGCTACCGCAATTAGGAAACTTCTGGGATCTAAATCTGAATTCACCTCAAACCATGTCTTACCATGAAATTTTTGACAAGCTAGTGTACCAACTTTTTATATATGAGTGTTTCACTTTAAATCCTATTCATAGCCAGTACCGGAAGCATGCTTGGCATGTTTGAGTAAGATTTTTATCAAATTCCTATTGTAACAGACTCTAAAGAAAAGGATAATAGGTACTATGACAGCTGTTTCTTTTAAGTAGAATGAACTTTTAAGAGTAGGGCCAGATGCTCAGAATATATGTTTTTAGAAATTAAACCAAAACCATAATTGGAATGCACTTACTTCCATCAAGTAGAAATGAGAGTATATAAATACAGCAGTAATCTCCACTAGCTTTGCATTTATTGTCTCTAGTGCAATGATAGGTCAGTGCAGCTCCTCCTAGCTTGTAAATATCCCAGTAGATGCTCAATGTCACATCCAAATGTAGCTTAAATTTTAATGTTTGATGGAAAAACTGCAATGTGTTCAGACATCCTTGGTCTTCTGTACTATACTAATGTTGGTAGCTATTGTTTTTATATCAGACATAAGTGTCTCATGATCACTGGCCCAAGTAGTGGAGTAATTCTCCCTTTTTCTTTGCTCTAGGACACCTGGGGAACGTGAGATACCTCCTAGAGGGACAAGTGACCACAGTGATTTTTGATGAGAGGATAGAGGAGGATAGACAGGTAGAATTTCAGGCTCCCTGTGTAGAGTAAACCTCAGGTGTAGCCATAGGGGATCCTCTCCCCATTTGGGGAAGTAGTCTTATAAAGATGGGAGCTATGTAGAAATACAAGAGTGGGAAAGTCAGCCCTGGAGTGGGAGATAAATGCAAGCTCAGAGCTCTCTCCATGTTGTCCACATTTTCCTCAACCTTTTACTTAAAAGCAAATCAGGGAAAGAAGAGCAGAGGATGCAGTTGGAGAGAATAAACTGAAGCCATAAGCTTCCTTCCTAAGCAGAAGGCTTGAAAGAATGTGCAATGGAGAGTCAGAGCATCATATTGTGTAAAGAGTTTTCTACCTTCACCAAGGAGAAGATAGGATAAAAAGATACACAGGAAAATACTCGCCTTTCTTATTTAGGGTACACATCACAGAATTTTGAGCAGTGAGTTAGTTTTAAGGGTAATCAGAGTATACTCCTTGGATGTGGCACAAAAATATTGTATGACACATTATATATTATGTTCATTAAAGGGAAAGTGGTACAGTGTATGATAGACCTTTTAAACATATCTAATTTTTTGCTTCAAATTGTTCTTGTTTCCTACTGTATTACAGCCCTACACAGTATCACATTTGAAACTTTGTGCTGGAATCATGATAACTGCCTCTCACAATCCAAAGCAAGATAATGGTTATAAGGTATTTTTATTTTTCTCTCCATACTTATGTCCTTCCATCTGAAGTCTATGCCTTAGGAGCACAGGGAATGAATGAACTCTAAACCATCTGGATATGTTCCCATTTTCTCCAGGTATATTGGGATAATGGGGCTCAGATCATCTCTCCTCATGATAAAGGGATTTCACAGGCTATTGAAGAAAATCTAGAACCATGGCCTGAAGCCTGGGACGATTCTATACTCAATGGCAGTCTGCTCCTTCATGACCCAAGCGCTTCCATCAATAAAGACTATTTTGAAGACCTTAAAAAGTACTGTTTTCACAGGTAAATGGGTTGGAAACTCACCTCAAGTGAGTTAAATTAATGTAATTTGACCAAATTACGTTTTCATTACATTTTTGTCCTCAACTGGTATTCTATACTACATATACTATTATTGCATCTGACTTAAGAGGCTATAGATGAGGAGTTGGCAACTTTTCTTAAAAAGATAGTGAATACTTTGGCTTTGTGAGCCACTAACTACCCAACTCTGCGGTTGCAAGAAAGCAGCCATAGATGATATGGAAATGAATGAACACAAACATAGCTGTGTTAAAAAAAAATTTATAAAAATGAGTTTCAGGGGTATAGCTCAGTGGTAGATCCTTTGACTGTAGAAGCAGGTGGCTGGCCCACAGGCTATGGTTTGCTGACCTCTGTTGTAGATTCATATATATGTATATGTGTGTGTAAAGAAAGAAAGTGAAGTCACTCAGTCATGTCCAATTCTTTGCAACCCTGTAGACTGTAGCCTACCAGGCTCCTCTGTACATGGGATTTTGCAGGCAAGAGTACTGGAGTGGGTTTCCATTTCCTTCTCCAGGGGATCTTCCCGACCTAGGTATCGAACCTGGGTCTCCTGAATTACAGGCAGACACTTTACTGTCTGAGCCACCAGGAAAGCCATATGTGTGTGTGTATGTGTGTGTATGTATGTATATATATGTGTGTGTGTATATGTGCATACTTTTATATATGTATGTAAAAAGAAGCTTGTTGGAAGGTGTCAAATAGAAAATGTTGACTTTTTTTATCTTCCCAGAAATTTTCATTTCATGTATAAACATATATACGTGTAATGTATTAGTATTTTCAAAATCATAACTAAGAATATAGACTGCATATATCTTGTTCTATGCCTTTTTCCCCCTGGTTAATTTGTCATGGATACCTTTCTGTATTAGCCCCCATCAGTCCTGACCCTTTTGTTTTAATGGCTACTGTACCAGTCTCTGTAACCATATGACACAGATGTGATGCTCACGGATAGGCAGCAGAGGAGCTGAGTGAAGGGTTGTCCTGTCCTAGTATGCCGAGGGTCCCACCACTCCTGATTGTCCCCTTAGCAAGAACCACTGATGGTTAAGCAGCAGAACTTCAGGGTTGCCTCTAGTATTGTATTTGCTGGGTTGTCGGGGAGTGGCAGCTCCTGTATGGAATGTGGAAGCCCCACCCCACCTGAAGGGAGCTGCCATGCCATTGATGTTACCATGTGCCAACCTAGATCCCGCATTACCAGTCATCTGTTTTTTTTCTCCTAAGAAAAACTGGAAACCTAGATTTTTGTATGTGAAATTCTCTAATTTTTAAATGTTGGGGACCATTTAACAATGGTCTGTAATCCAAACAAAACTCTGTGCACGTTCCTTCTGTTCCTCTTACTGAACTTCATAAAGACTAATGGTGTCTAGTTTTCTGCTATTCACCAAGTAGCACCAGAGTCAGCAACTTTGAGCACGGTTCCTTGAGTATTGGGGGGTGTGTGTGTGTGTATATAAGAGTGTTCAAACTAATACATAGAAGATGGAATTCCCTGATGGTCCTGGTGGTGGTTAGAACTGTGCACTTTCACTATGGAGGGCTGGGGTTTGATTCTTGGTTGGGGAACTAAGATTCCCACAATATGTGCAGGGCGCAAAGAAAAAGATACAGTGCAGGCATCTGAATTATATATGCATTTATAAAGTTAATAATGATTAAAAAATTGCTCTTAGAAATGTTATACTAGCTGAGGTTCCCACCAACAGAATATGATAACAGTATATGACCCACACACGTTCTTACCTACACTGAGTATTACGAAGTTTCTCCTCTTTCCCAGTTTGCTACATGAAAGCGATACCTAACTTTATTTACATTTTTAAATTATGAATATTTTTATCTTTATTTAACCTATATTTTTCTAAGTGTTTGTTCATCTTTTGCATTTGTGAAACCTCTTTGCGTGTACAGGAAAACTAGTCTTTGTTTATTTCAAATATTGTTTTCCCTTCTGTTAACTTTGGATTTTTTCATTGAAACTTTTAATTGCTGACTTCTGGGTTTTGTGTCATACTTAAAAAGATTTCACTATGCCAAGATTATTTTTAAAAAAGCACAACTCTTGTTTTACTTTAAAGCTTTCATGTTTACATCTTGCAATGTTTTGTTTTGTTTTTGGCCATGCCACATGGAACGTGAGATTTTAGTTCCCCAGCCAGGGATCAAACCTGTGTCCCCTGCAGTGGAAGCAGAGTCCTAACCACTGTATTCCAGGGGAGTCCATATTTTGCCATATTTAAATCTTTTGAGTTCTTAGTTACTTTTAATTTTGTATGAGGCATAAAGTAGGAAAGCAGATTAAATTCTTTCTAAAAAGTGCAATTGTACTAACATATTAAACTGAAGAATCTATTTTTCTTTGACTAATTGGAAATATCACCTTTAATCAGACAATTTCTAACGTGATTTAAGTGCTATTATCTGTCAGATAGCTGCTATATTCCCTTCCTTTGTACTAATTAATTCATCTCATTTTAATCATCACAGTAATGCTGAGGGTAGGTTCTGATATATTGCCGTTTTATAGATGAGAAAACTGTGACTCAGAGGTCACAGAACATAAGCAACAGTCACACAGCTTAGAAGTGGCAGAGCCCTAGGGACTTTCCTAGTGGTCCAGTGGCTGAGACTTCACGCTCCCAATGCAGGGGGCCCAGGCTTGATCTCTGGTCAGGAAAATAGATCCCACGTGCCACAGCTAAAGATCTCGCATGCTGCAACAAAGATGGAAGATCCTGCGTGTTACAACTAAGACCCAGGGTAGCCAAATAAAAGTAGCAGATCTCCAGGATTTAAATTTAGAATCTGTCTGCAAATCATGTTAACCACTAAGCCTTACTGCTTCTCATATATTTCCCAATTCAAGTTGGATCAACTTCTGAATTCTATCTTTTCCAGATTTGTTCTCACTAATCTTGCATATTTATTTTTCTAGATGTATTTATTTTCAAAGATATGTTTGTTTTAAACTACTGTTGTCTTAAGGAAGACCTAGTTCATTTACTCATTGCCAAAAGAAGTGCACACTACCTTAGAGTTCTAGCAGTCAGATCGCTGGAATTTTCTAACACTTTGTATTTACATTTTCTATAACTTCTGCTGTTAATTTTGATGTTATTTTTAGTCTACATTAAGTTCTTCAATCAGAGCACTTTGCTAAATAGGATTGTTACTTGACAAAGAAAATGTTTTATTTGTTATGCATCTGTATATGGGAAGTTCCATCATGTTGCGTTCAAAGGGACATTTTGAAAATCATATGTGAAGATGGTAGAGAATAGTTGAAGCTCTGGAGCTGGCATTGCTGTGGGTAGGTACTGCCATGGGCCAGCTGGGAGTCCCTCCTGGAACCCACTGTAGGTGTGAGAGTTGTAGCATGAAACAAAATGCAAAAGTAATCGGATTTGCAGGAAGTAACTACAGAGTGAAATTTAAAACAATGTGTTGTGGGAGCATGTATGTTTGGAAGAGAATGAAAAACCTTTTTCTCTCTCTTTTTTTAAATAGAATTTGAAAGATACTCAGTTGTCTTATACATTCTTATTATTTTGAAATCTTATGTTCTTAGGTGTCTGGTTCCTTGATATTTTGCAAACCTTCCGTTTTGAGAGCCATGTTTGTATATCTTCTCATTCTCCACATGGCTGATTCTAGGGCTGTGAACAAGGAGACCAAGGTGAAGTTTGTGCACACCTCTGTCCATGGCGTTGGTCACAGCTTCGTGCAGTCGGCTTTTGAGGCATTCAACCTTGTTCCTCCCGAGGCTGTTCCCGAACAGAAGGACCCTGATCCTGAGTTCCCAACAGTGAAATACCCGAATCCTGAAGAGGGTGAAGGTGTCTTGGTAACTTGACTGTTTTTTAATTATAAAATTTATTTTGAATATAATTCAAAACTATTACTTTGGAGTAAAATAATTTTTTTGGCGTTTTCATTGTGCCAGACAAAAATGTGATTTCATCATTGGAAATATTTATATTTATTAGTCATCCATTTCTTAAAGGAATTTTCAAATCAGATGTCTTAAGCATCAGGATGTGAAAGCTGAAATTGCTCACAAATTTAAAATGTTGCTTTACATTCAATTTAATTAATTTCATTTAATTTACTATGCTTCTTAATACCAAAAAGAAACAATAATAGAATGGAGGTTTATCACACAATTTTTATTCCTCAGTTGACATTTTTCTGGTATGAAAAAGAGCTATTTAAATTATGGTTCCTTTAACCTTTTTATTTTATTCATCTTTAGTATTTATTTACTTGGCTGCCCCAGGTCTTAGTTGCAGCATGTGGGATCTAGTTCCCTGACCAGTGATTGAACCAGACCCCCTGCATTGGGGGCACAGAGTCTTAGCTGCTGGACCATCAAAGAAGCCCCCACTTAAACTTTTTAAAGGTTAGGGTAACAGTTATACTCAGACAGTCAATTTTGGTTTGTCTGTGAGGTTGATCACAGGGCCAGGCCTGGAAATAACCAGTCCAGCCACAAACACAGTCAGATGTTGGGCGAGTCCCACTGGCATATGTGGGTTGTGTGTTGATGCTCTCGTTATCTGACCTCTGACTTAGGAAGTAGTGTGTAACCAACCAAGACCAGTTCCAGAAATAGGATTCAGTCTTGATTTGGGAAAAGACCTCTTTTAGTTCTTAAAGAACTGTATATTTTTAAAGACTGCAGTGTGCTCAATTCTTGGTTGGAGTGATCTTTTTCTCTTCTTTCTCTCTCTTTTTCAGACTTTGTCTTTTGCTTTGGCTGACAAAACCAAGGCCAAAATCATTTTGGCAAATGACCCAGATGCTGATAGACTTGCTGTGGCAGAAAAGCAAGACAGGTACAATGAATTGTGATTACCTGCATAATGTGTGATATAGTGTCAGTCAGATGTTTCTTGAGAGACCAGATGTATTTGGAAATGTTTCCCATTTATCTTGCAAATGATCATCTCACTGAACCTCTGTCAGATCCTCTGACATAGAGCAAGTACTGGTCCAGGGGCCACAGGTTCGGCAAGCATAATGGAGGGTCAGCCAGCCTAGTGTGTATTTGGTATTGAACTTTGGTATTGAACTTACTACTTCTTTACCATCCCCCTTTTATCATTACTTTTATCATAATTAATCACTCAGTGCCTAATGAGGGCAAAGTACTTTGTTTGGTGCTGGCTTTAAAGTTCAGCATTTGGCAAAGGTTTGGTGAGGAGCCAGACCTTACAATGCCGTGTTGAATTTATGTTGAGCAGACCAGAGAGCATGCCTGTGGGGTGCTGCAGTGCTTGAGATAAGTGTGACTGTAGAGTTTGTACAGAGCAGTGATGGGTAAGGAGGAAAGTTGAAAGGTATGCAGCCTCCAAGCAGTTTTGCAGGTCAAACAGCATGTGTGATGTTTGAGGGACAGTTTGGTGCTGCCAAAGGGTTAGGACTTTCAGTTATGACAAAACAGGTTCAATTCTGTGTCAGTTTTTAGAAATTTAAGCTGAGGGTGCTACATGATCAAATGTGAGGTATGCTTGTAGCCACCTTGACTTCACAAAGGGACAGTTGCAAACCTGTTCTCTGGTGTCCAGACTGTGCAAGTACTGTGCTGAATCTTAAGGAATGCTAAGCTCTCTCTCAGAATCAACAGTGCTGACCAAAAAATGGAAATACATAAGCTATTATACTTGGGGGGCATCTTGCCAGCATGTATCTGTTATGTTTAAAACCGAAGCCTTTGCTGAAGACTGAGATAAAAGCATTTCTGTGTCATCGTTGACATACTTAACGGTTTTCAAAGATAGGATGTTTGTCTGGGCAAACTGGCTGAGACACGGTAGCTGCTCAGATGTTTGTGCAGTGGTAGCCACACTTCTGTTATGTAAACAAGAATAATGAGAACAATAACAACAAGAAAGAATGGTGAGAACAGTCCTGCAGAGGCCCCTTGGAGCCTTGTTTGGTTTAATTGTTCTGTCCTTATTTGTCACTTACAATTAAGCACCCTCTCTTAAGATCACTGTCATGCATGGGTGGTTTTTTCTTTCAGTGGCGAATGGAAAGTGTTTTCAGGCAATGAGTTGGGGGCCCTCCTGGGCTGGTGGCTCTTTACTTCTTGGAAAGAAAAGAACCAAGATCACAGCGCCCTCCAAAACTTATACATGTTGTCCAGCACCGTCTCTTCCAAAATCCTGCGAGCCATCGCCTTGAAGGAGGGTTTTCACTTTGAGGTAGAGTGCTTGTGAGACTTGCCCCTTTCCCTTTCTTTTGCTCTGGAGAAGGTCTAAGGCATTTCTTTCTCTCTTGGATTATCCTTTTAGGAAACATTAACTGGCTTTAAGTGGATGGGAAATCGAGCCAAACAGCTGATAGACCAGGGGAAAAATGTCTTATTTGCATTTGAAGAAGCTATTGGTAAGAGTTGAGCACCATGATCACAGGATCAGTTAATTTATAGAATGCAAATAAATGGGCAAAGATTTGGATTGGGGTTCAAAAATTAACAGTGAAACAGAAGCACACAGTTTGCTTTTCTTCTGTGACCCTCTGCAAATGCTGAACTGTCCAGCCCCAGAGTTGGTGTCACAGATTTTTTTTAGATGAAAAGAATATCTCACAAATAATCAAGCCATTCATGTAAGGAAATGAATCCTCTCCCCTGATGACTGTGAATAATGATGTTTTGTGCTTGGCTGTAGTAGCTTAAGAAAATCCTCCTTCTTGGGGAGCTGTGGTATTTCCTCACTGTGGTGTTGATATCTAGGCCACATATAGTTCACTGCTTATCAGAGAGTGCCCTGCAGAGATCTGTCCATAAAAAGGAGAAGCCACAGTTGTAGGACTTCATCAGAGTGATTGTCACCTGAAAGAACCAGCCAGGATGATGGGAAAACACTTGTCTTAAATAATCACTATAAATAAGTGAAAAGGAGAGCTAGCAATAGAAGCGTGAAATGCAAATGTTTGTGCTGGGGATATTTTAGCTGTTTATTTAGTAAAAGTTCTGTGTGTATGCTAAGTTGCTTCAGTCGTGTCCAACTCTTTGCAACCGTATGGACCATAGCCCACCAGGCTCCTCTGTCCGTGGGATCCTCTAGGCAAGAATACTGGAGTGGGTTGTCATGCCCTCCTCCAGGGGATCTTCCTGACCCAGGGTTGAACTTTCATCTCTTATGTCTCCTGCATTAGCAGGTGATTTCTTTACCACTAGTGCTACCTGGGAAGTCCAAAAATTTGTTTATCAAATTTTTATTGCTTATCAATTACACACTGACTCTGAAGGAAATGGATGAACTGATGTTAGCCTACAGTAGTTTATATAGGTGAGGTTAGTAACCACGCAAAAGAGTATAGGCTCACTGTCAAGGTGAATCATGTACTGGCAAAAACTAGAGGAATTCAGAGAAGACAGAATAAGCATTGACTCGAGCAATTAGAAACAATTTTGTGTGAGGTGAAGGGCTAGACCTGGAAAATGAGGACTATTTGTTTAGAAGGGAGACTCTCCTTACAGGTTATTCAACAAATACTTCCTCTTTTTGTTTTTGTTTTTGTTTTTTTTTAAATTAAAGCATAGTTGAGGGCTTCCCTGCTTATTTAACTTATATGCAGAGTACATCATGAGAAATGATAGGCTGGATGAAGCACAAGCTGGAATCAAGATTGCTGGGAGAAATATCAATAACCTCAGATATGCAGATGACACCACACTTATAGCAGAAAGCAAAGAAGAACTAAACAGCCTCTTGATGAAAGTGAAAGAGGAGAGTGAAAAAGCTGGCTTAAAACTCAACATTTAGAAAACTAAGATCATGGCATCTGGTCCCATCACTTCATGGCAAATAGATGGGGAAACAGTGAGAGACTTTATTTTTTTGGGCTCCAAAATCACTGTAGATGGTGACTGCAGCCATGAAATTAAAAGAAATTAAAAGACGCCTGCTCCTTGGAAGAAAAGTTTTGACCAACCTAGACAGCATATTAAAAAGCAGAGACATTACTTTGGCAGCAAAGGTCCATCTAGTCAAAGCTATGGTTTTTCCAGTAGTCACGTATGGATGTGAGAGTTGGACTATAAAGAAAGCTGAGCGCCGAAGAATTGATGCTTTTAAACTGTGGTGTTGGAGAAGACTCTTGAGAGTGTCTTGGACAGCAAGGAGATCCAACCAGTCCATCCTAAAGGAAATCAGTCCTGAATATTCATTGGAAGGACTGACGTTGAAGCTGAAACTCCAATACTTAGGCTACCTGATGTGAAGTACTGATTCATTTGAAAAGACCCTGATGCTGGGAATGATTGAAGACGGGAGGAGAAGGGGACGACAGAGGACGAGATAGTTGGATGGCATCACCGACTCAATGGACATGAGTTTGAGTAAACTCTGGGAGTTGGTGACGGACAGGGAAGCCTGCCGTACTACAGTCCATGGAGTCACAAAGAATCAGACACGACTGAGCGACTGAACTGAACTGAACTGAGGGCTTCCCAGGTGGCACTAGTAGTAAAGAACCTGCCTGCCAGTGCAGGAGACCTAAGAGATGAGGGCTTGATCCGTGGGTTGAAGAGATCCCCTGGCAGGCATGGCAACCAACTCTAGTATTCTTGCCTGGAGAATCCCATGGACAGATAAGCCTTGCGGGATACAGTCCATGCGGTTGCAAAGAGTTGGGCACAACTGAGCATCTGAGTGCATCCATATTAGTCTCAGGTTTACAACATAGTGATTGAATATTTTTGTAGACTATACTTCATTTATAGTTATTATAAAATATTGGCTCTACTCCTTGTGTTGTATAATACATCCTTATATATCATTTATTTTATACATAATAGTTTGTACTCAACAAATACTTCTTTAAGACCCTCTAGGCACTGGGCTAGATTCTTAAATACAGTGGTGGTCAATGAGAATCATTTACACCCTGGACAACCTCTCATGCAATAGGCAGGGTGCATATAGACGTGTGTATGTGCAGTGTGTAAAAGGACCCACTCCTTAAGATGTGTGTATGACTCGTGTTTCTGCAGGATATATGTGCTGCCCTTTCGTGCTGGACAAAGATGGAGTCAGCGCTGCCGTCATAACTGCAGAGTTGGCCAGCTTTCTAGCAACCAAGAATTTGTCTTTGTCTCAGCAGCTAAAAGCCATCTATGTTGAGTAAGATTCTATTGACTATTTAATTGAAGTAATTTTTTTTAATCAGTTCAGGTGTACAACACAGTGATTCAGTGTATGTCTATACTGTGAAATGATCACAGTAGATACAGTTAACATGCATCACCACACAGGAATATTTTTTAATGTTTCACTCTCTTCTTGTGTGTGGGATACTCATATTCTTTGATGCTCTTGCCTTAGTTATGAATTATATTTCTTACGAAAACTAAGAGATCACCTTTCCCTTTTGCTACTTAAGCAATTAATAGTAATTACCATTCGTAATGATGTTAGTCCTTAATAAATGAGAATGTTAGTTGCAGAAATGGCTAAGGGAAGAATGTGATTTTTTTTACATGTCCAGTGTTGAAAAAGACTAAATGTGTTCATTAAACATCTATTTAGTCTTTGTAGCAATTACTTAATTCTGCCTTTCTAGTGCAAAAGTAACCAGACAGAAGGTAATGGGCATGGTGTGGCTGTATTCCAATGATAAAACTTTTACTTACAAATAGAGACTGAGGGCCACACAGCAGGGCAGTGATTCGTGGGGTAGATTGTTGGACCTCTTTATTTAATGCTGAATTATTCCTTTGAAATTAGTTGTGGTTGTTTGTTTTAGAATATACTGTTTGATAGATACATTTTCAGTGTACACTGTGCACAATTATTTGTTCCTCATTTGCATGTAACCATGTTTGTATTGATAGGTATGGCTACCATATCACCAGAGCTTCGTATTTTATCTGCCATGATCAAGAAACTATTAAACAATTATTTGAAAACCTTAGAAACTATGATGGGAAGAGTAATTATCCAAAAACTTGTGGCAGATTTGAGATTTCTCACATTAGGGACCTTACAACTGGCTATGATGATAACGAACCTGATAAAAAAGCTGTAAGTAATGTTTTTTATCAGTTAAAGTCTTCTCTATTTACTTTTTCACTGTGCTTTGAATAGCTCAACCTATTTAATCATAATTAATTGAAGCTGATTTTAGGCATTATTATAAATAAGCTATTAAAATATAGAGATAATTTTAAAACATGAGATAAAACTATAGGGATTCTCACTAGTCATCTCAGCCCGTGCCATCTTTTAACACAGCAGGAAATCGATACAGTCAGCTCTCGGTATCTGAGGATTTCACATCATAAACACCGAGGGTCAATTGACTACACTAGTGTATATAATGGACTTAAGCATCCATGGATTTTGGTATCTGCAGGGGCTCCTGGCACCAGTCCTCCATGGGTGCCGAGGGCTGACTATACTCAGAAGTGTAAGACCTGCCTGTTGTTAGAAGCTAATTGGTGATGCTCCACGTAGAATCTGGGTCTTATGATTGCAAATCCGCCTTTTCCTCTCTTTCAGCAGTTGAACTTGAAAAACCATCAGAATCACTTGGTGGCCAGGTTAAAACACTGAGTGCTGCAGCTCATCCCTTATTTGCCTTTCTAATAAGTGCCCTGCTGACGCTGATGTTACTCGCCCAGCCTTGAGAACTGCTGTTTGCTTCCTCCTTAGTTTTACCATATTCTCTGACTATATGGGAGTTGTTGGGGCTTCCCTGGTGGCTCAGATGGTAAAGAATCCACCTGCAGTGTAGGATAGCCAGGTTCAATCCCCGGGTCGGGAAGATCCCCTGGAGAAAGGAATGGCTACCTACTCCAGTATACTTGCTTGGAGAATTCCATGGACAGAAGAATGTGGCAGGCTGTAGTCCATTGGGTTGCACACAGTTGCACACGACTGAGCAACTAACACTAATTCATTCATTCACATGGGAGTTGTTAGCTGTAGCACATGAGTTAAAACTCTTCCTATCATGTGGATCCCCAACTGCAGTCAAAAGAAGGCACAAATATGGCAGAAAATAGTACTGCTAACTATGGCAAGTGGGTAGGGGAAGAAGAGTAAGAATATCCTTATGAGATGCTGGACATTAATATTCTCCTTTTTATATTTTTTAATTTACATCTGCACACAATATGTTTTTAAAAGGCAAGTAGTATTAAAAGGTTATGAAGAAACTTGGCAGTTCCACCTCCTACCATTTCGTTGCCATGTGTCAAGGAAACCACCTTCCCTCTTGTTGTTTCTCTGGTATATACCACCAGATTTCTAAATAACATGCTCATGTGGTGATGCTTTGACTTATCAGTGTTAGGCTTTATTAATTTTCTATGATGGAGATTGGAAGAGGAAATAGCAACCCATTCCAGTATTCTTGCCTGGAGAATCGCTTGGACAGAAGAGCCTGACAAGCTATAGTCCATAGTGTCTCAAGGAGTCAGACACTACTAAAGTGACTTAACATAACAACATAATGGAAATAGGGATTTAGTTCTTAGAGTTGCAGCATTCACAACTCTTCTCCCCTATCCTTGCAGTACATTTGTACCACAGGTTTTGGCAACATCAGATTCCAAGCTTGTATTATGATGACTAGTAACTATTGTTTTTCTGCTTAGCTAAGTAGTGTACTTTGATTAGATTCCCCTTACATTGTATAAAGAATTATTTTTTCTGTAATTAATAGCTGCTTTGTTCTTTCATTTGCATGGATTCCTGTGTATTCCTCACCAGTTCTTCCCAGATCCTTCAGATAGCTCTCAGTAGGGTTTCCTACCTAGTCCAATGATTCCGTGCTTCTGTTGGTTCCATCTTGTTTCCAATGGCCTCCCTCCTGGCCCCTTTCTCTGGGGAGGGCCCACTGCTCTCTGGGTTGAATGCCCAGCTGTAACCCTGGGAATGCTCTTGCCTACTCTCTGGGGTTATATCCCTTGCTCCTGGACCCCTTTTTATAATTAGCTTCCTAAATCACATTTCTTAGTAGCTTCCTAAGAAGAAGTGAATAGAGGTAAGTTTTTGGAGGTGTTTAGGTCTGAAAATTTCTTACTCTACCCTCACACTTTATTGACTCATAGTTTTGAAAGCACTGTTCCATGTTTGTTAAGCTGTGGAGCATCCATCATTCATTTCTTCAGGAAATAGTTGGGACCTGCTGTGTGCTGCATCCAGGGATAAGGATGCCACACTCATTCAGTCCTTTCTGTGCAGTTTTTTTTTTCTCTGTGGAAAGTATTAGGAACATCCCACTAAACCTTGGGTTCAGAATTTCAGTGATAAGCTTTTAGTATGGGCCTCCTTCCTTTTTTTTTTGGACACTTGGTTGGTCTTTGTTGGCCTATGGAGTCATTTCTTTCCGTCCTGAGAAACTCTTGATTTTTGTCAAAGAAGGAGGCTGGATGGTTGTTTTCCAAATAACCTTTTCCCTCGAATTTTCTGTTCTCCCCTTCTTGACAAGTTCTTAGATGCTCACCCTCCTGGAGTGATGTTCTACTTTCCATGTTTTTCTCTTCCCATTGTCCATCTTTGTCTTTCTTTCCTACATTTGGGCAGATTACGTCAACATTAAATGTCTGCTTCTTTGAACATTTCAGCTCTTTTTCTCTATTAAAAGTAATATCTTATTTCATGTATATTGTATCTTATCTCTATTAAGGATATTAATTACGCTTTTTTTTAAAATGTAGATCTTTCTTCCTATGACTTGTCTTTATTTCCTTCAAGGTCTTCTGGGTACACCTCACTGTCACCCTAGTCTCCTGCCTAAGGGTAATAAGCTGGGATGCTGAGTCCCGGGAAGTGGTGGAGATGTCCACAGGACCTGGGAGGAGGGGCGCTAGTGTTCAATGTGGGAACTCTGACTGACTCTCAGTTTTCTCCATGCCCTGCCTTCCAGGATGCCCAGTGTCCCCAACTTCTAAGCTCTTCTGTTTCAGTTATACCAGAGATTTAAGCCGTCTCCTGATGAGGTGGTTGGCTGACCACGTGGACAGAAGTTGAGGATCTGGGAGGATCCAATAGCTCCTTTCAGATGCTGCCTTTGTCTGCCTTTGCCTCGTGCCTGCCCTTTGCAGTACCTGGTGCCCCGGTTAGTGAGCTTTGCCAGGGCTCTGCAGAGCATCCTGAATCGGTTCTTGTCTGCCTGTTGTAGGCGCTCCCTGGGCATTGTCCTGTGTTCCAGCAGGTCCCTTCCGCCCCTTCATCTGGTTTCTGACTGCCACGATTGGTGGGCACACCCCTCAACAGCTGCTGCCTCTTTGCCCTTGTGTGCTTTTTTATTTTAATGCTTCGGTCACTTTAGTAGAGTTTGAAGAGCAGTCAGCCATGATACATATACCAGAAGCTTTTGAAAGTGAAATAAGCCTATTTCACTGTTTTGTGGGGTTTTGTAATGCATTATTATTAATCGGTTTAAAGCAATTTCTTGTGAAAGGGTGTGTTTCGATTTTAGAAAAACTTTTAGTAGCTTTAATAAAACTACAGAGGTAAATAGTAGTATACAAAGTTACTTTATTTTCACAAATTGCCTTATTATTTATTTCATTTATCCCGAGTACATTTTCTAACTTCCTCAAATGTGTTCTTTTTTTTGCATTTACTTTCTTGCTTATTCGGGGGAAAATATTAGTTAGGTAAAAAACAACTTACGTTGCTACTTACTAATAAATTTATAACATGAAAATTAATTCCTAGATTCTCCCAACTAGTAAAAGCAGCCAAATGATCACCTTTAGCTTTGCTAATGGAGGCGTGGCCACCATGCGGACCAGTGGGACAGAGCCCAAAATCAAGTACTATTCGGAGCTGTGCGCCCCCCCTGGAAATAGGTATGGATGGCAGCAGCTGTAATTTTTATTCCTTAAACTTCCTAAATTCTCTGCAGACACTAAGTAAAATAGCTCATCTTTCCAGTATGTAGTTTAAGTAAGAATGTTGTTTCAGAATCTGCAGCAGTATTGTGATTTTAACAGCTGTTTGAAGTATCGAGGAACAGGAGTGCTTACTTCCTACTTATCTCCTTCTAAAATTTCCCTGTATGGGAAAACTTCCTAATTTCAGTAATATTAATAAAATTTCCTTTTTCTAGTACTTTTTATTTGAGCCTGGCACCAGTGACTTTTTCTCCATGTCTCTGGTACAAATGAATTAAAACCCATTAATTAATTAATGGATTAAATTAATGAAATCCATCCAATGAATTACAAATCCATTCAACAGATATCTTTGAGCATCCATCATGTGTAAGTCATGCTGGGTTTTGGGGCAGATAAAGAGCCACAGCAGAAAGTGTCCTCACCACCAAAGAGCTGATGGTCTAGTAGCTTCAAGATCATGTTTTGTGACCTTGTAAAAGGTTTGTACTATAAAGAAAGCTGAGTGCCAAAGAATTGATGCCTTTGAACTGTGGTGTTGGAGAAGACTCTTGAGAGTCCCTTGGACTGCAAGGAGATCAAACCAGTCCATCCTAAAGGAAATCAGTCCTGAATATTCATTGGAAGGACTGATGCTGAAGCTGAAACTCCAATGCTTTGGCCACCTGCTGCAAAGAACTGACTAACTGGAAAAGATCCTGATGCTGGGAAAAATTGAAGGCAGGAGGAGAAGGGGTTGACAGAGGTTGAGGTGGTTGGGTGGCATCACTGACTCGACAGACATGAGTTTGAGTAATCTCTGGGATTTGGTGATGGACAGGGAAGCCTGGCATGCTGCAGTCCATGGGGTCGCAAAGAGTTGGACACTACTGAGTGACTTAACTGAAAGGGTTTGAGTCACTCAGTGTCCAACCCCTGTAACATTTGGAACTTTATCAGCCATGGTACATGTAGCTAGCACATGTAAATGTAATATTACACACATTTAACAGTCTCTTAGCTTTCACTTCTCTATTCAGAATGGAGTTCAAAATCAGGAAATTTTTTTTTTAAGTGAATTAAGTCAATGATATCCAACAGAAATAAAATGTGAGCCACATATGCAGTTTGAAATTTCAGTTCAGTCCCTCGGTTGTACCAGCCATGTTGCAAGTGCACCATAGCCACGTGTTACTAGTGGCTGCCGTAGTGGACAGCATATGTCTGTCTAGGTGGTAATGGCACATACACCCCAGAGCATTGTTCAGAGGGTTTTCCTGGCTTGTGAACCAAATTTTCATTATGTGAAAATAAGAGCAGAGGAAATTTTCTGAGCATCCTAAATTAGCCAGCCAATAACAGTTTAATGTAGCAGGTTAGAGGGGCGGGGGAAGATTTGTTGCAGTTGGACTTTACTTAATCAGGGAGAAGTGAGTGCTGACAGCAAAGCAAGAAATAGTAAAACAAAATTATAAACCTTGGGTACAAGAATTCAGAATATTCACCTATCGGGGAGTTTATCATAAAGGAAATAGCAAGCTGCATCCAAATGAGCCCTGAATCTTCTGAATAATTCTCATTTCTCATTCTTACTTAGTGTTTCCATATTTCTGTAACTCACTGTTTGAAAACAAATGAACATTAAGTCCAATTTAAAGGTCTATATGCAGGGAATTTCCCTGGCGATCCTGTAGTTAAAACTGCGCTTCTGCTGCAGGAGGTTCAAGTTTGATCCCTGGTTGGGTAGCTAAGATCCCACATGCCATGCAGCATGGACAAAAAATTTAAAACACAAAAAGATCTATTTGCACTATATATTTATCTTTTTCTTTTCATTATCCTGTGAAAATATATGTAAAAACTTTTATAATAACAATACAACTTACTACTCAAGGGTCTATGGTATTTATATTTTTCACATGGCTTATTGAGTGGACTTAAATTCAAATATTAGTTTCTAAATTGCTGAAGATACTTTGAAAGTTTGCCATTTTATTATCGTCATTGAGAAATGTCTAATTGTAAGTCTATTTTATGTTATCAACCCTCCAATTGTTTGCACATAAATGAGTATTTTCCACACGCTTAAAATCTTGATTTCATTAAAGAGATCTAGTTCCCTGGGGAGAAGGCAATGGCACCCCACTCCAGTACTCTTGCCTGGAAAATCCCATGGATGGAGGAGCCTGGTGGGCTGCCGTCTATGGGGTCGCGCAGAGTCGGACACGACTGAAGCGACTTAACAGCAGCAGCAGCAGCAGCAGCAGTTCCCTGGATTTTTGTTTATACTTTAGTTGTGACCTTTTTGTTCCCAAAGTAAAATTAAAAAGATAAACAGGGGATCTGAGTTCTTGGTGAGTGACCAGGAAGCCCACTAGGAGGCTCCCCATCTCCTCCATCCTGGGAAGGCCTTACACATGATGCTTCAGCCAAGCCCCCTATAGTTTGAAGACAGACAGGATCAGAAAACTGGGACGTTAGTCCATAGATATGCTGACTGGACTCAAGCAAGGCATCAGCATACCTAACACAACAGCCATAAAGCTATGGCTAAGGTTTCCTTATTTTCTGATAATGCTAAATATTATTAATATATTTCATATCATGAATTCTATTCATTTGTAGAATTCCAAAACCCACTAACTCTTTAGAATAGAAAATCTTTTTTCAAATATAAGTACTACTTTTAAAGTTTTTTGTTGGTGTTGATGTCTTTTTGGGGGGGGGGGTGGTTGGCCATGCCATACAACTTGTGCGATCTTAGTTCCATGACCAGGATTTGAATCTACACCCTCGCCAGTCAAAGCACGGAGTCCTAAACCACTGGATCAGCAGGGAATTCCCTTGATGTGTCTTTAGTTTTGTCCAACTTTTTATTTTGAAAAATTTCAAACTTATAGAAATGTAGAAATGATGTAGTGAAGAAGCACATACTCCTCAGATAGACTAGGGGTTGGCAAACTTTCTGTAAAGAGCCAAATAGTAACTATTTTAGGGTTTACAGACCACACAATCCTTGTTACAGCCACGCAGCTCTACTGTTGTAGACGGAAAGCACCCACAGACATAAAAGAGTGGTCGTGGCTGCTTCCCAGTAAAACTACTCAAACAGGCCGAAAGCCATAGTTTGCCTACCCCAACCTAGTCTCAGCAGTCGCTAACGTTTGGCAATATTTGCTCTCATATTTTTCCCAGCCATTTGAAAATAAGTCACAGACTTTAATATTCATCTCCTAAGAACAAAGACCCTCTCTTACTATCTCAAAAATTAGGTAATAATTATGTCAAGCAGGGTTCTAACAGATAAACAAAACCAGCAGGAGATACATAATAAATTCACTGATGAGTTTTAGTTTAATGGATATTGTTTTTTTAAAAAAAAAAACTATTAGTGTGCCTTCCTGAGAACTGTTATTTTGCTCAAAGCATATTTTTGGAGAAGGAAAAAAAGACTTGTGTAATTCATATGTATTTATGAAGCATAATCACTTTATATGTTACCAATGGGGATAAAAATAATTATAATGATAGCTACATTTATTGAGGTTTTGGGGCCAGGTTGTGTTAATTGCTTTATGTAATTTATCTCGATCTATACAACAACTCTCTTGAGAGGATAGTCTTTATTTCAGTTTTACAAGTGAGGAATCTGGGCCTTTGAAAGATCAAGTCACTTGCCCAAGGGCACAGAGCTAGTAAGTAATAGAGCCAGAATTACTGTCTGTAATAAAATGGATTGTTTTAGTTGTACTGGTTAACTGTTACAATGCAAGAATGATCTTAACTAATTACAAAGATTGCCCATTTTGTTAAAGATGGTCAAGTATAAAGTATTAAAAGTTTGAATTGAGGGATTTAAATTTTTTTTATTGAACTTCTTGGTTTTAAATACAGTAACTCACATCATCTAGTAGCCTGATACATAAGCCTGACACATAAATTAGACGCATGTCTAATTATAAGTCTGTTTTATCTGTTAATCAACCTTCCAGTTGTTTGCACATAAATGAGTATTTTTCACATGCTTAAAATCTTGATTTCGTTAAAAAGATCTAGTTCTGTAGATTTTTGTTTATACTTTAGTTGTGACCTTTTTGTTCCCAAAGTAAAATTAAAAAGATAAACAGGGAGTCTGAGTTCCTGGTGAGTGACCAGCAGGCCCACTAGGAGGCTCCCCATCTCTTCCATCCTGGGAAGGCCTTACACATTGAGGCTTCAGCCAAGCTCCCAATAGTTTGACGACAGACTGGATCAGGAACATTCATGTCCTGCAAGACCAAGGACTTGCGGGAGATATCTGTAATAGTTCAATGGGATTTAATGACAACTGGAGTCATGAAAATTTCCTCTGCACTGTTAGGTATGGACCCTGCAGAACTTTTAGGGACGCTAGGCTACAGATTGTGTGTTTTGAAAATTCTTAGGGGACTTCCCTGGTGGCCCAGTGTTTAAGACTCAGCACTTCCATTGCAGGGGGCAGGGGTTCGATCCTTGGTCAGGGAACTAAGATCCCACATGCCTCGCATGGCCAAAAAAATAAAAAATTCTTATGAGAAGTGCAAAGGGGTGGTTTTGTTTATAGTAGAGACCTTGGGGAAGCCTTTGGGGAAAATAATGAATATTGCCTCATGGGCTTTTTATGCACGTCACAGATGTGTTCCCATTGCTTAAGTAACTAGAGTTCTGTCTGATTTAACTCTTCACTTAAGAGTAAATATCAATGTTGCTTGATGTAGGGAGTCTTTAAAACATGCTCCAGAATAACCCACTGACCTGGAATTTTTTTCCCCTTTATTTTGCAGTGATCCCGAGCAGCTGAAGAAAGAACTAGATGAACTAGTTAGTGCTATTGAAGAGCATTTTTTCCAGCCACAAAAGTATAACCTCCAGCCAAAAGGAGAGTAAACCATCCCAGCCTCAGGCATAATTACATTTACCTACAACTAAGCTGAACTTGATTTCTTAAGCAGTGTGTTTGAGGGCCAAATAATTTAAAGTATTGCTACAAGTTTTTTTTTTTTTTTAATAGACCTGCATTCCTCCTTATTTTATGTTTGAATGTTAAGGGAAATAAAGAAAGATGACCCTATCTAACAAATCAACATTCCTTTTAAAAGGCTGAGCCTGAACATCATCTGAATTTAAAAAATGAAGGTTTTAAAAATAATCTAAGCTAGCCACTTTCATATATGTATATATTTGCATTTTTATCAAGTCCTTATGAAATAAATGAACAGAGCAAATGTTGTGTTTTAGGGAACATACAATTCACAGGAACCTATAAAGTGGAGCAAAAGATACTTTAAAAAGGTGAAGTTTTTTGACCTAAAAGTTTATTTCTAATTATGCACCATTATACATTGTGTAGGTGGTAGGAAAAAACAGCCTAACCATCTTTGTGTGATATGTGTTCATTTCCTTTTTTTAAATCTTGAATCAAACAGTTGGCTATTTGACACTGGTAAAGTAGATTATTGTAATTTTTTTTTTTTTGCTTTAGTACATTTAAATGTAATCTTGGTCCTAAAGTAGCAAAGATTATAAGCAATAACTTCGTGACTGACCTTGATTTTTTTTTTTTTGCCTTGTTTTTATGTGATCACAATCTAAAACCAGACATTTCCAGGTTCATTATTTGATCTGTGCCTCCTCATCACTGATGGCCTTATAACCTTCCAGAATGACTCCCAGCAAGTACCATGACCAGGGACCAACTTTATATGCTTTATATACTTTTTATTTTTAAAGCAAATGATTGCCTATTATTCTTAACTTAAATGGTTATTAGCAGTTTCAGAACAATGAAAAATTGTAGTTCTGTTGACAATCATGTTTCTAATGTGAAGGAAAGAAATATCTGTATATCCTCATAATAACATAGTTTGCCCCCTACCAGCACTCTTAAATGTACAATATTCCATATATTCTATCAGCTGCTTCATTGTAGAAGCAATATTTATTTTTGTTTGATAATGTTTTCTAGTCTTAAACTGTACTCTGGAAAAAAGAAATTTTAGGTCTGAGCACATAAATTGTACTCCATCACAGAGCTTGTCTCTGGAAATGCGAAGGTAATTGAAGAACTAGCCCTGCTTAACGGGGCTCAGGGTCTAATTGGAGGGCTAATAAGCAACTATTGAGTACAGTATTTACACATTCTATGACTGAGTTATTTGCAAAGTACTCAGAGTTGAGAAATGTGAGAAGGGAATTCATTCTGCCCAGAGGAGGCTTCACCTTCAGGAGCAAGTAGCAGCTGAAGATGGAGAAGGAAGTCTTCCAGGCACAGAGCACAGCAAGTGCAGAAGTGTGGAGGTGCTGGGGTGTGTGTGGTTAGGGTGGGGTGGGGTGTGTGGTTAGGGTGGGGGGTGGGGGGGTTAAAACAGAACTCAGATGTAAATTTCAGGACCTGCCAGTTTCTCCCCATGAGCAGTGAGTGGGTGATTCAGTTGGACCTAGAGGAGATCCTCCTCTATTTCCAAGTATCTCTTGACTTTTTCTTGTTATTATGGGATGCAAAGTAGCAATGTGCAGTGCATAAAACTTGCAACATAAGGCTCCTGCATTCTAGTCTTGGTCCACTGGGAACCAGCTCTGTGACCTTGGTCAGGTCACTTAGCCTCCCAAAGTCTCCATTTTGTTATTTTTTACGACTTTGTTATTTTTTTTTAGGGCAGTTCTAGGTTCACAGAAAAAATTGAGAGGAAGATACAGAGATGTCTCATTCCCACCATGCACCGACACATGCCAGCCTCCCCCATTCTCAATACCCCCCACCAGAGTGGTACATTTGTTACCATCAATGAACCTAAATTAATGCATCATTATCATCTGAACTGTGGAAACAAGAAAAAGGTCAGTGTAGGAGTGAGGAATAGTAGGCAGAGCACAGAGGATTTTTATGGCAGTAAAAAAATTTTTCTGTATGATATTGTAATAGTGAATACATGTCATTATACATACGTTTGTCCTAACCCATAGAATGTATGAAACCGAGAGTGAATACTAATGTAAACTACAGACTTGGGGTGATAATTTTGTCATTTTTAAAATAAAAGAGATTTTACTAAATGGCATCTGAAGTCATTTCATGCTGCAGGTCTTTATATAAAAATCCATTAAAGGGCACCATCAGCAATAATAAATCATCAGCAGTTCTTTTTGGCAGAATGCTTAACTAGCCCTCTTAAAAGACCTAACATCTGAGATGAGGGAAAACATTTTGTACCATAGGCATAGGTTCCTAGCCCGCCTAACCTTACAGCCTGGAGGGAGGGTAGGGGTGCTGAAATTGGGTATGAGAAAGGCAGAACTGGGTGACATGCAGATGTCAGGCAACACCTGCATGCTCTGCAGGGGTGGAAGGCAGAAATGGGGGCTGAGCGCTGTGTAGCAGCCCCCTCTGCCTTCTAGCTGAGCCTGCTTGGGGAAGACAGTACGATTTGATGTAGGGATGGCAGTCTGTCTTCTCTGGAAAGAACAAATCCAGATAAAGTCCGAAAGTCTGACTTGTAGGAGGAAATGCAGGCCAACTGTTGGTTTTTTCTTCATGGTGTTTCTGAAATAAAGAGACCTTTATTCTTCTCTCCCATAAGAAACATTGTCATTACCTCTCATTAATTTGTCTCATCGATTTAATTCTATCATCATGCTGTTAAAGGAAAGTATTATTTCTTGACACTGGAAACATGGTTTTAAAAAGAAATAAGTAATGAAGCAAATGCATGTGTGCTACTTTAAAGAGATTTTGAGAGTATGGCATCTAAATCGTATTTATAATTTCTACTTCCTCAGAGCTATTTGTGTATTCGTTATATGTTCACTGATTGAGTCATGCTTGAATTTTGCTATGAGCCAGGCACTTTTCTGGGTCGTGATAATAAACTTGCATTTGTGACCTCAAGTAGTCTAGCCGAGGAAATCCATATGGACACACATGATTGCTGCATTGCAATAGTCAAGGGTTTATATTATGGGCAGGCAGTTCTGTGGTATCCCTTTTTGGCCTTGTCTTTTTCAAGAACATCAAGTTCGAACTCGTAACATTTTTGTTCAAAATAATTTGACTCTGGGGGAGCTGTTTGCATGCCATTTCCCTGCATCATCCCTCTGTCCTATTCTTGCTACCAACACACTTAGTGTTGAGGAACTCAACTATTGAAAGCAAGATGTCACACTCTTTCGGCAGATGGGAAGCAAGAATTAAAATAATGCTCCTTCTAGAGACTTCCCCATGTAAGCACAGGGCAGTAACTACTCAGATTCATTGGAGGAGAAAGATAGCTGTCTGGAGAGATGAGACCCTCCATCGTGAGCACATGGTGGCGAGGGTGGAGAGCAGTGTTGGAGAATCTAGTTCCTCTTGGCCTGGCTTACTTGTGTAGGTCCCTGAAATTAAAGTTTTCGAAACAGTGGCCACTTCCCATTTGTGTCCAGTGAAAGCCACTTTTGGTGTTTGCCGCGAACCTGGTCCATAACGGACTCAGGCACCCAGAGCCAAGATCTGGCTCCAGATCAAATAATCATTTGAAACCATTTCAAAGTAGCGTTGTGCAACTTCCAAAGGGAAGTTACGGTTGCAGTTTACAGAGATGACGAGACCTGATTATGTCCTTCAAATACATTGTTCTGAACTATTTCACCTTAGCTATTTTCCTTAAATCTCTAGGTGGCAAGAATGAAATGTAGCTCCATAGCTGATAAGTGTTCTTAAAACAAAAGTAAACTTTAGGTGGAGGCTTGAGATAACTTCTTTGCTGGTCCAGCAGGCTTCCTTATTTTTTCCTTCTGAACCCTAAGTCGGTTCATTCCCTGAGGTGGAATCATCCATTCTCTGTCCTCTGAAAGTGCCTTTATGCTCAAAGCTGTAATTGTCCTAAGTGCAGGACTACAGACTTTTCTCCCAAGTTCCAATCCATATTACTGCCTGCCTCCTTGGGCTCTCCTACTCAGATGCCCTCAAATTACATCAGTATAGCCCAACTCCAAACCTGTTTTTCCCCTTCAGTTAGTTCCTCAGCTGTCCTTCCTGCAGTCTAATCTGTACACAGCCACCTCAAAATACCTGCCTGGAGTCTTTGGTGATTTTAACATGTGACTTCCCCCCTTTCCTTTTTAAACTTACGGAAAATTTCAAATGTGAACAAAGAATCATACAATGAGCCTCCCAATGCCCATCACCGAGCTGTAGCAAATCGTGGCCGATCCCATTACATTGAAATCTCCCTCTTGCCCTATTTCTCTACAGGACAATTCTGAAGCAGATCCCAGACCTATCTTTGTATCTGTAATTATTTCAGTATATGTCTATAAAAGATAAGGACATACTGACTCACACATACCACCATATTACTTTTGTTATATTTTAAAATATTTATAAGTCCTTAACATCATCAATTATGTAGTCAATGTGCAAACCCCGTCATTTGTCTCATATGTGCTGTTTAGTCTTCGCTTGAAAAAAAAAAGTATGTTATTTGCTCAGTTGTGTCTGACTCCTTGCAACCCCATGGAGCCCAACAGTCTCCTCTGTCAGTGGAATTCGCCAGGCAAGAATACTGGAGTAGGTAGCCATTCTCTTCTCCAGGGGATCTTCCTGACCCAGGGGCTGAACCCCAGTCTCCGGCACTACAGGCAGATTCTTTACCATCTGAGCCACCAGGAAAGCCTCTCTTCATTGGAATCAGGGTTCAAATGGTATCCACTTACTGCATTTGGTTAACAGGCAGGTCTCTTAAAATATCTTTTAATTTGCAGATTCTTCATCTTTTTTTTCCTTTTAAATTTATTCCAAACTGAAGGATTTGTCCCATAGGGTTTCCCACATCGTGAATTTTGCTAACTGCCTCCTCATTGTGTGTTTAACATGTTTCTTTGTGTCCTACAGGTCATGTAAGGTAGTATGGAAGATGGAGAAGCCTGATCTGATTCAGGTTTGATTTTTGTGGAACTTGGGGACAAGGGTAACTGAGGTGAATGTAAAGCTTATGCTGCCTGCTCTGCTGTGAGCAGTACAGTCCTTTGCCTCTGACTCACCAGCCTCACATGTCTTCTGCTTGTATCCATGAATCAGTGACAGGCTAACTCATTAGCTTGCAAACAAATAAATTCTCAGACTCTTCACAGTTCATAACAATAAGAAGAGGGAAGTTGTACTACCAAATATTAGGATTTATTATAAAGATACAGTAATAAATTTGGCAGAGAGATGAACAGATAAACCAACGGAAGGAAATAGCAAATAATCACATGTATGTAGAGGAAATTGGTATATGACCAACATGGCATTATAAGTCTATCTGTAAGGGAAACACTATTGAGTTAAAAACTCTGGAACAATTAACTATCCAGATGGAAAAACTAAAATTAGATCCCTACCTCAAATCATATCCAAAGCCATATGGAAAAGTAAATTGCAGTTGGATTCAGGGTCTAAATGTGAACACTTTAAAATTCTGAGAAGAAATTCACAACATTGTAAATCAACTATACTTCAAGTAAATAAATATTTTTTAAAGCTACCTGATGCAGGCTAACAAAAAAATTTTAGAAGAAATTAATTATAGGAGATTGTCTCTATGATATCATTGTAGAGAAGGATTTCTTAAAGGAGGCATTAAAAACCCAAACCATAAAGCAAAAGAGTCAACCACATTTGTATAATAAAAGCCATTATAAATAGAATTAAAAGACAACCCACAGTTTGGGAGAAGATATTTGTAATTCTTCTAACAAAATTGGTGATGAGTTTTTGTGTTACTTTTATTAACTTTGAATCCTACACCAACTTGTGAGCATAAACCCATTTTATACACTCAGGTGACACAGATTTTGAATTTTGATCAAGAACCCACTCTCCTCACCTGTGATCCCCAGCCCATCTCCCATCTCCACCCAGTGTCTCAAGCAAACTATACACTTTCCTGATTCTGGTTCAGAGAGTACATTTTTTTCTGGTTTCCTTTTCACCGAGGCCCAGTCCTTTACAGATGTCTTGGGCACTGGGATTAAGATAGGACACCATGAATAAGAACAAGAAACTGGAAAAAAGGACCCAATAAAACTATTAGGGGAGAAAAAATAAAACACAAAACAATTGGGTCAGTTCCAACTCCCTGCCTCCTACCAGTCCAGGGCCACATTTCCAAGCACCCATGTGTGATGTGTATGTGTGTGTGTGTGTGTGTGTATGTGATATGTCAGGGCGGCATTTCCAAGCACCCATGTGTGATGTGTATGAATGTGTGTGTGTATGTAATATGTTATACCCCAGCCTTTGAGACTCACACCTGGTCTCATACCTCCCTCAGGCCATAGGTCTCCAGTAGTTGCTTTCTGGTTATCTCAGTTTATGGAGGAAATTTTTTTTTTTAACATGTAGGAAATATATTTTATTTACAATTCAACTATACGTTTAAAAGCATTTTGTTGCATTTTATCTAGCACTAATGTCCATTTGAGTTGTGAGCCTCCTGCACAACTGCTCGCTCCACATGCTGCCAGAACTGGCCCAGCCCTGGCTGGGCTTTCCTGCGCACCCCACTCAGTTCAGTTCAGTTCAGTCGCTCAGTTGTGTCCGCCTCTTTGTGACCCCATGAACCGCAGCACGCCATGCCTCCCTGTCCATCACCAAATCCTGGAGATTACTCAAACTCATGTCTGTCGAATCAGTGATGCCATCCAACAACCTCATCCTCTGTCAACCCCTTCTCCTCCTGCCTTCAATTTTTCCCAGCATCAGGATCTTTTCCAGTTAGTCAGTTCTTCCCAGCAGGTGGCCAAAGTATTGGAGTTTCAGCTTCAACATCAGTCTTTCCAATGAACACCCAGGACTGATCTCCTTTAGGATGGACTGGTTGGATCTTCTTGCAGTCCAAGGGACTCTCAAGAGTCTTCTCCAACACCACAGTGCAAAAGCATCAATTCTTCAGCGCTCAGCTTTCTTCACCGTCCAACTCTCACATCCATACGTGACCACTGGAAAAGCCATAGCCTTGACTAGATGGACCTTTGTTGACAAAGTAATGTCTCTGCTTTTTAATATGCTGTCTGTGTTGGTCATAACTTTCCTTCCAAGGAGTAAGCATCTTTTAATTTTGTGGCTGCAGTCACCATCTGCAGTGATTTTGGAGCCCCCCAAAATAAAATCAACCGTTGTTTCCACTGTTTCCCCATCTATTTGCCATGAAGTGTTGGGACCAGATGCCATGATCTTAGTTTTCTGAATGTTGAGTTTTAAGCCAACTTTTTCACTCTCCTCTTTCACTTTCATCAAGAGGCTCTTTAGTTCTTCTTTACTTTCTGCCATAAGGGTGGTGTCGTCTGCATATCTGAGGTTATTGATATTTCTCCTGACAATCTTGATTCCAGTTTGTGCTTCATCCAGGCTAGCATTTCTCCTGATGTACTCTGCATATAAGTTAAATAAGCAGGGTGACAATATACAGCCTTGACGGACTCCTTTTTCTATTTGGAACCAGTCTGTTGTTCCACATCCAGTTCTAACTGTTGCTTCCTGACCTGCATACAGGTTTCTCAAGAGACAGGTCAGATGGTCTGGTATTCCCATCTCTTTCAGAATTTTCCACAGTTTATTGTCATCCACACAGTCAAAGGCTTTGGCATAGTCAATAAAGCAGAAATAGATGTTTTCCTGGAACTCTCTTGCTTTTTCGATGATCCAGCAGATGTTGGCAATTTGATCTCTGGTTCCTCTGCCTTTTCTAAAACCAGCTTGAACATCTGGAAGTTCATGGTTCGAGTATTGCTGAAGCCTGACTTGGAGAATTTTGAGCATTACTTTACTAGCGTGTGAGATGAGTGCAATTGTGCGGTAGTTTGAGCATTCTTTGACATTGCCTTTCTTTGGGATTGGAATGAAAACTGACCTCTTCCAGTCCTGCGGCCACTGCTGAGTTTTCCAGATTTGCTGACATATTGAGTGCAGCACTTTCACAGCATCATCTTTGAGGATTTGAAATAGCTCAACTGGAATTCCATCACCTCCACTAGCTTTGTTCGTAGTGATGCTTTCTAAGCCCCACTTGACTTCACATTCCAGGATGTCTGGCTCTAGGTGAGTGATCACACCATCATGATTATCTGGGTCGTGAAGATCTTTTTTGTACAGTTCTTCTATGTATTCTTGCCACTTCTTCTTAATATTTTCTGCTTCTGTTAGGTCCATACCATTTCTGTCCTTTATTGAGCCTATCTTTGCATGAAATGTTCCCTTGGTATCTCTAATTTTCTTGAAGAGATCTCTAGTCTTTCCCATTCTGTTGTTTTCCTCTATTTCTTTGCATTGATCGCTGAGGAAGGCTTTGTTATCTCTCTTTGCTATTCTTTGGAAGTTTGCATTCAGATGGGAATGTCTTTCCTTTTCTCCTTTGCTTTTCCCTTCTCTTCTTTTCCCAGCTATTTGTAAGTCCTCCTCAGACAGCCATTTTGCTTTTTTGCATTTCTTTTCCATGGGGATGGTCTTGATCCCTGTCTCCTGTACAATGTCACGAACCTCTGTCCATAGTTCATCAGGCACTCTGTCTATCAGATCTAGTCCCTTAAATCTATTTGTCACTTCCACTGTATAATCACAAGGGATTTGATTTAGGTCATACCTGAATGGTCTATTGGTTTCCCCTACTTTCTTCAATTTAAGTCTGAATTTGGCAATAAGGAGTTCCCCAGCAAAACCTCATTAAGGGGGAACAGGGCCCAGTGGAATTTTGAAAGACTTTTACATTGTAAAATTTTAACTTGAAAAATGTTACTAGCTTTGAAGACACTTTCCAGTCTTTGCTGGAAAAACTTTGACCATTTAAAAGGGAAAAATGCTTCTGACTTTTTCTTTATAGCAATCATTACACTGCTTCTGAAGCAGCATAAATGCTGAATTCCTGGAATCTGAATTTCCAGAAAGATTGGGGTTACAAATAGCCTATTAGGTTAGTATCCCGTTCCCTCTGGACTGGTAAGTCCAGACAGGAAGATAAAGCAGAGAACTTGAAACACTGAAATATAACAATATGGCAGCTCTGCTACACACTAGATTCTAAGTACTTTACTTTTGAGCTATGCGCTGTGCTTAGTCGCATCCAACTCTTTGTGACCCCATGGACTATAATCTGCCAGGCTCCTCTGTCCATGGAATTTTCCAGGCAAGAATACTGGAACAGGTTGCCATTTCCTATTCCAGGGGATCTTCCCAACCCGGGGATCAAACCATTGCGTTTCCCACATTGCACCAACTGGAAAGCCCTTTACTAACTCATGAATTCTGTTGACAACATTGTAAGGTAAGTACAGTTATTTTTATTCTCATCTCACAGGTGGAAACACTGAGAACCAAAATAAGTCAGTAAAGTAATTTGTCTAAGCTTACAAAGCTAGGCGGTGATCCATGGCTGCCTGAGGCTGATCACTGTGACAAGAATGGGGTCTTTCTTCAGAAGAACATTCAAACCTAAAGAAACTTCTGTGGTTATGGAATGTTAAAGGGAAATTTAACACATATTTGTGGAGCCTTGTCACTGGTTATAGGAAGAAATGAATTGTGAAACAGTAGACATTGAGGTCCACGTGTGATCTTGTAGCATGCCAAGTGCAAATGAATTTTTGAAGCCCAGGATGGGTAACGTGACACTAAGATAATACAACTGGAATCTCTCTGGATACTAAGAATAGTTGTAGATGTTATCTTAACACCCAGTGTATTAATCTTGGAGAACTCATGGAATACGGAAAATTGCCAGGAAATGTAAATTTGGAAAATACATTACCCCCTGCATTAGTTAGCTTTTGCTTCATATGAAACCACCTCAAAAATTAGTGACTTTAGGCAACAGCCATTGAATTAGCCTGTCTGGCCTCTTTCTTCAGTCTCTCCCTGCCCTTGCATTTGGGAGACATTTTGGGAACCAACATTGCCGAATCAATGCCCTTCAATTTCCCTTGTCTTCTCACCTCTATTAAAATTGTGTTCTCAAAGATGAGGGCCTTCTAACTTCCCCACTTCCCCACATTCTCTTTGACTTCCCAAGAGCTCTTAACCCAAGATCCAAGTTTCTCCAGTGATTCTGTGCATAGAATGCAGAGAATCAGTGAACTTGGACAGAAAAAAAGAAACATTTTAAAAATTACTTCTAGAAGTTCTGACCAAGGTTTAGGTTTTCTTCTAATTATAAATGAAGGCAACAAACCACAACAGTGTCATCAGGCCCTGTGACTTTGTCATCAATAGAAATCTCCTATGTTTTACATTTCAGCTGCCACATGTATCTCAGGCTATCATTCATACTCATCACTACAAAATCATGGTAGTTATTAGACCCTATTCAACCCGTAGTCAGATTTTGTTGTTCAGTATGCTAATAATGAAACACATATAAACCCCTTACCCGATATGTGGTTTGCAAATGTTTCCCCATTCCATAGGGGGAATTTTCCTTTTGTTGATGGTTTCCTTTGAGGGAATTTTTAGTTTGATATAGTAATTCTTACATTTTTAAATGGTTGGGAAAAAATGTTTTAAGAATAACAGTTCCTGATATGTAAAAATTCATGAAATTCCAATGGCAGTGCCCTTACTCACTAGAACATAACTATATTCATTTGCTTACATTTTGTTGTGGCTACTTTTGCACTACAATGACAAAGTTGAAAGTTGGGACAGAGAAGGAATAACCTTCAAAGGCTAAACTATTTACTAAATGGGCTTTCAAGAAAGTTGGTTGACCATGAATTAGAGGAGTATAAGGGTCCTGAAGACAGGGACGACATCTCATATTTGCTTGTATCACTTCAGTGCCTAGTCCAAGTCCAGAGAAAGAATCACTAATGAACAAATCTCTCTGCTGGTTGATTCTTCCAAGCCTTTTGTGGTACATACCTGCCAATCTTGGAATCTTGGTAAATTCTAACTCTCTCTTAATTTTTTCTCTAAGCTTCAATTTTAAGGACTCAAGTTCCTTTCCTTTGAATAACAGGAGAACTTCATCTTACATTTTATATTTAGCAACAGGAAAACAAGAAGAGGGCTGAAAGTCTCTAGTTCAGCCCTACTGTTAAAGGAAATTACCAAGTAATGAAGCACGCTCCCACTATAATGTTGTTGCACAATAGGAATTACTAGGCAAGAGAAAAAAAAGTGATCAAAAGGAGACTACCTTGCATCACATTTCTTCAATATGCACTGATAAGGGGAAACCTTGACTCAGTTCAGTGGACATTCCCCCAAGCTAAAGGAAAGGGGTCAGAAGAGCCCAGCAGAAGCACAGCCCTCCCACAGAACATCTTTCATCAAGGAAGGTTATTCTGAAAGCCAGGGAAATAACCAGACTCTCCTTATGTCTTCTTACACCATACAACTCTTGTACACTACTGCCCTCAAAAACAGTCATTTAAAAGCCAGTAAAATTGTATGGGGTTTTCCCCAGTGGCTCCGCGGTAAAGAATCTGCCTGCAATGCAGATAGAACTCAGGTTCTATCCCTGGGTCAGGAAGATCCCCTGGAGAAGGAAATGGCAACCCACTCCAATATTCTTGTCTGGGAAATCCCATGGACAGAGGAGCTTGACAGGCTACTCTGCCAGGGTGGCAAAGAGTCAGACATGACTTAGCGACCGAACAACGACAACAATATGATACACAGGAAGAAAATTAGACTTGGAGGTAGAACATCTAGGTTAAAACTCCAATTTTTCCCCCACAGCTTTCTGCCTTAGGAAAATTCAAATGTTCTAAGTCTAAATCTCTTCATGGATTATATATAATGAGGGAAAGGGGGGAAATAACATTTACCTTTGAGGGCTACTGAGAAGATTAATAAGATAAGGTGTCGATTACAAAGCACGATGCACTTGCAAATAACGTGCCAAGTGCTGATGAGGGAAAGCATTTGGCGCAGTGTGGAGCTGTAGGCTGAGCCAAGCAGGTTGATAATGTCCTTTGCCTGGTCTTTCATTCACTCATTCACTCATATATTCATTCATGCCTGCTAGATTCCAGAAATGCCTGGAGGGTGCTTAAATGCATGTAAGGCAAGAGAAAATTTAACAGTAAGCAAAGAAGAAAATGGGACTAAAGGAAGAGGAAGTAGGTGAAGCTGAATGAAACTAGGAGTAAGGTAGAAAACCAGTGCTTCTAAGACTTTGGATTTTCTGAGCCAGGAAAATTCTCCCGCAGACTGGGAAATGATAAAGCATGCTATCATGTTCTTTTACCAGGTAAAGACATCAAAAAACAAAACTAAAACAAGCAAACAAAAGCTCCTACCATTGATGCTCACCATCATTTCATAAAAAGAGAAACTTTCTTTTGTTAATACCTACAAAGTGGGAGACCCACTCCAGTGTTCTTGCCTGGAAAATCCCGGGGACGGAGGAGTCTGGTGGGCTGCTGTCTATGGGGTCGCACAGAGTAGGACACGACTGAAGTGACTTAGCAGCACAAAGTGGGAAGAATGTGACCTCAGGACAGCCCAGTTGAGTCTTATGAAATCATACAGTTATTCATATTTTGTCTTGGATGGATGAAAATTGGCACAAGCTGACAAGGGCTTAGAATGGGTACTTGTGACTTAATACAAAATAAACTGGATACCTGCCAAACAATGAACCCCTTGAGCCTATTAGTCAGGCCAGGGATGAAGATAAAACTACTCGCTCAAACAAAGAACAGTTATTCCTGACAGAGTCTTGAGAGAAAATACTTCCTGGATTCTCCTTGAAAGGACATCATGTGAGGCATTGAATAATATCTCAGGGACTTGCCTGGTGATCCAGAGGTTAAGACTCTACATTCCCAATGCAAGGGGCTCAGGTTTGAATCCTGGCCAGGGAACTAAATGCCACATACCACAACTAAGACCTGGTGCAGCCAAATAAATAAAAATAAATACTTATTTTTTTAAAACCAATATCTCAGACTGAAAAGGGCATTTTAATAAAATGTATCCCCCTAATATGGGCAAATGGGATCATGCCAAAATGCAATTTGATAAAAGAAAATTTTCTGGATATAGTCCAGGTAACTACTCTTCATTTGGGTTGATCTGATATAGGAACTGATTTTAGGAGATACAGATTTTAGAGGGCCAATGGACTGTGTATCTTTCAGAAAGTTTTCCAAAATGATCTTCTTCTTAACTAAATTTTTGACAAACACTGAATGTGGATGAGTTCTCAATTGTTCCAAGATGTTGCAATCCTTGTGCCTTATATCTGGAAATCCGATCCTGTGTTGATGATTAAACAAGGAGTCACATGCTTTAGTAATCAGCTCACTTTGGGGGAGGAATGACATACATACCTCTTAGGACAGCTGACAAACTTGATGAGGGCACAAGGGATAAACAGAGGGAAACTTAAAAAGTTTCTAACCTAAGGAAGTATTATATAGATACGCAAGAGCTCACAAATGCCACGTGTTACAAGCTATTTTCATCCATTCTGCACATATTTATTGAATTCCCACTATGTGCTGAGCTCTGTTCTATGCACTGGAGATACAGCTATGAACAAAACAGGAAAAATTTTCTGCCCACATAGCGGGGGAGCCAGGTGGAAACAGATGACAAATAAGAAACACGAGTGACTAATACAGTATATTAGAGGGTGATAAATGCTCTGGAGAAAAATAAAATAGGATAAGAAGTGTGTGTGTTTCTATTTTCAAAAGGTTGGTCAAAGAAGGCCTCATGGAAAAGGTGATATTTATTTTTTAAGAAAACTTAAAAAAACTATTTACTTTATTTGGCTGCTTCGGGTCTTAGTTGCAGCACATGGGACCTTTTGATGTTGTTTCGGTAAACAGTTGCCTCTAGGCTTGCGGGATCTTAGTTCCCCAACTAGGGATCGAACCCACATCCCCTGCATTGGAAGGTGGATTCTTAACTACTGGACCATGAAGGAAGTCCCAAGTAGGTAGTATTTAAGCAAAGATGGAAGAAGGTGCAGTAAGTAGGGGGGCAATGTGAAGATTTAAGGGAAAAGCATGACCAGCAGAGGGAATAGTGAGTACAAAGGCCAGGTGGCAGGACTGTCCCTTACAGATTTGAGCAGCAGCAAGGCCAATATGGCTTGAGCAGAGTGAACCAAGACTGGTAACAGATCAGAGGCAGTGGTGTAGGGTTGGAGAGAGGGGAGATTCCATAAGGCTCCCTAAACCATTGTAAGGACTTTGGCTTTTACTCTGGGGGTTCTGGGAAGCCGTGGGAGGATTCTAAGTAGAGCAGTGACATGGCTCAACTAATATTTTAACAGATTCACTTGGCTGCTATACTGAGAATAGACTGTAGGGTGGCAAGGGCAGCAGCAAGGAGACCAGTTAGCTGGCTGCTGCATTTTCTAGATGAGATTACACATCAAGTACCAGCAAGGTCAGAATGGTATTTGGGATCAAATGAAGTGGCGGGGGTGGGTCTCACGGTGCTGGAAGTTCAGTTATCTCACCAGTCTGGGTAACATCCCTGAGATCCATAACGCTGACAATTTACAAAGAGATTCTCAGAGACTTAGGCAAATGTAGATACAACGAAAGGTGACATGCTATTGAACACTTGCTCAGCTTTGTGCTTGATGGCCCAGGGCAGGTGGGAAGAGAGAAGCCCCAGGAAACACTGGCTATAGTCAGAGAGATTCGTGGGGTGGGGCAGCTGCTTGTGAAGAGCAATGATTTAACAAGTAGGAGCAGGAGCTGAAAAGGGAAGTGGAACCAGTGCCCAGAGTTCTAGCTGCTTTGTCTATAAAAGGAGACGAGGCTCTCCCGGCAGCCACGCTGGGGCTCTAGCACGTAGCGCATGGGTTTATGCCGTCTCGTCCACTGCAAGCACGAGTTCTCAAGAATAGTAACATTTTTGTTTATTTTAATAGGTGAAATTTCAAAATCTACTTTGGTTATCTGCTCGTTTCGTTTACTTTTTTACTCCACTATGTTTTAATCATTCTCATGCCTTTGAGAAAGCAATTTCAAGGCCCTTATAGGCAAGCCAATGTAAGGTACTCTTTGACCTTGACTTCAATCCATTGCTGTGTTTGTGAAGACTGTTTCTTACAGTTAATAAAGATACTTGGGCATAACTTAGGTCCTGTTTAGATGCTAACAGTCATGCATCAGGTTGGCAGGATTGGCAAGTTACCCAGCATTGGTGGTGTAATGCCACCTCCTCCCAGCTCCAGGCAGATCCTGCTTCACCATTGAGGAGCTCTTTGTTCCCACTGAGCTCAGACTTGCCTCAGAAATCTTCTCCACCAAGGGTTCCGGGGAGCCACCACTGACCAGTGGGAGCACGCGTTCCCAGTGGACCACCTTACAATCCCAGGTTCTGTCCAATATAATCTTAACCTCTTACCTTTATACCAATTTTGGAAATAGACTCACTAGTTGAAAATTCTTATCTTATTATGTATATTTGGAAAGTGAAGTCGCTCAGCCGTGTCCGACTGTTTGCGACCCCATGGACTGTAGCCCACCAGCCTTCTCTGTCCATGGAATTTTCCAGGCAAGAGTACTGGAGTGGGTTGCCATTTCCTTCTCCAGGGGATATTCCCGACCCAGGGATTGAACCTGGGTCTCCCACGTTGCAGGCAGACGCTTTACTGTCTGAGCCACCAGGGAAGCCGTATATTTGGAAGTTAGGTGAAAATATATCATAGCAATAACGAGTTTGGATTTCCAACTAATATAAACATTAAAACAAGTAACTGATAGATGTAGTAATAAGGAGTAACTTTATTAAAGTTCTCTTTTCTACATTAATCCAAGGCTTTTCATTCTAGATTTATATACATGGTTACTTTAACTTTTTTTTCAATTATTAAAAAAAATTTTTTTGGCCACATCATATAGCATGTGTGGCTTCCCTGGTAGCTCAGCTGGTAAAGAATCCACCTGCAATGCAGGAGTCCCCGTTTCGATTCGTGGGTTGGGAAGATCCACTGGAGAAGGGAATGGCTGCCCACTCCAGTATTCTGGCCTGGAGAATTCCATGGACTGTATAGACCACAGCATCGCAAAGAGTCAGACACAACTAAGTGACTTTCACATACAGCATGTGGGATCTTAGTTCCCCGGATCAGGGATCAAATCCATGTTCCCTGCATTGGAAGCATGGAATCTTAACCACAGACGGTCAGGCAAGTCCCATAGTTCGCTTAACTTTTTAAAAGTAAAGTGGCCTTTGTTTTCTTTTGGCCTCTGGGCCTCCCACTTGATTTAATGGTGCCAGTGGGTCACAGTTTTCTAGAGCTCTGAAGCCATCTTAAAGCTGATATCAATGTTCCTGGTCTTTGGCAACGAACAACTAATTACTGTGCAAAGGACTAAATTAGGAAAGAATCTATAGAGGAAGCCCCACCAAGATGATCCATAGCAGGATTTCAGGAGAATCAGGGGTTCAAAGCAGAGTCACGATAGTGTTTTGTCTGTTCCCTACTTAGTTTTGTTATTGGTGACTCAAAGAACTACCAACCTGGGCCCCAGAGAGCTCTCTGTTGTCATCTCCTAGGCCCCGTGGCCCTGGCCTCTCCCTTGACAGTGTACTAGTCCTGCTGGGAGTCTCATATCTGTGTGACAAGGGGAGGGAGCCGCTTCCCTCCCAGAGTGATGGCATTGGCAGATGAGAACTGGATGGTCCCTCCTACCTTTCTGCTATGCATGTGGATGCACCCTCCCTGTTCAACAGTCTTTATCCTGC
This sequence comes from Giraffa tippelskirchi, assembly GCF_054371585.1. NCBI lineage: Eukaryota > Metazoa > Chordata > Mammalia > Artiodactyla > Giraffidae > Giraffa > Giraffa tippelskirchi. Next base: position 55,172,899 of record NC_137275.1, on the reverse strand, counting down.
CATCCCAGGAACACTGTTAGTCTCAAAGTCCCCTTTTTTATTTCTTCCATAGCTGCTAGAAGTGAGTGCCAATGAGGTTGATGACAGGCTCTCCTCTACTCTCTGAGATAGTGCTTTATAGCAAAAAAAATTGAAAATCTTTACCACATATCATAAAGGCAGTTCTGTCTCCAGGAAGCTAAGATATTATAAAAAAAATCTCTCATGATTATCCCCAGGGCCCTAACTGACCCTAGGAACTGGAAAAGTAATACAGAAATCACTGCTTCTCACAAGGTTATGATCCTTCCCTAACTCAGGTTACAGGGTCAGGGAAATGGCTATTTGCCACTAAGTCGTAAATCTCTGAGCTACAACTTGCTAGACCTAAGTAGCAGGAGGAAAGTAATAGTATGAGAGACAAGGGGCCTAGGCTTGCCTCTGTCCCCCACCCCTCCCACTTCCTACCTTTGTGGCCTGATTAGCACCCCATCTGGCTGCCTAAATGTACTGAAGCTTGGCTGTACTCTGGGACTGCGGGTGTGGGTGGAGTGGGGGTAGAGGGGGTTAATGATGAAAAGCAAAGGGAGTGAAGGGCAGGATGCAAGGAGTTCTGGCCAGGATGCTCTGTGTGCCGTGTCCAGTCTTGACCTGACCAAGGTAGTTAGGTAATAGTTTCAACCATCAGCTGACTGGTTATGTATGAAAGACAGTTTGGGGATGTCAACGAAATTGGATGAGTGTGCCTGTCTTGACAGCTAGCACTCTGGAGGTAAGTGTGCTCAGCAGGCTGCTACAGAGAGGGGATGACAACTGTATGAAGTTGGAGACGAAGATGGGAAATAATTATGGTGTGATCCAAGATGTAACAATATGGTTTAACTCGTGTGTGTGTGTATGTATGAGTGCTCAGTCACATCCAACTCTTTGCAACCCCATGGACTGTAGCCCGCCAGACTGCGCTGGTGTACCTGGTCTTATAATCTAATGAAGAACAATTTTCATAACCCAATAAACATTCTAATCATTGTATACATCTGTATATATTCCTTATCTTTTAATAAAAGATTTGAGGCTAAGTACACAAACAATTTGCACTATAATAAAGAGCAAGCTGAGTGCTATAAGAGAGCTACACAGTGGCCAGAGGGAAAGTGTGTTACAAGGGGCTTTAGCTCTAGATCCCAGAACTTACTAGCTCTGTGGCCCCAAGAGGCATTAACCTCTGGATTTAATCATCTCTGCCCTGCAGAGTTTTTGCAAGGATTAGAAACAGTACATATAAAGTGGCTTCCACAATGACCCAAATAGACTAGCCCCTCAATGAATAAGAGTTACCAGTATGATGAGTTTTAAATCAAGCTGTGGATAAAAATTTGTATCTCACCCAAATATAACTCCCTTGTATGTGAGCATCCAGAGGAATGGGATCAGGGACCATAAGGTAGTCCTGATCAAAAAGACTCCTCCAAATGCCTCCTCAGCTCCTAGCAACTCACTGTTCCTGGAGGGAGAAGGAGGCGAGGAGGGAGGGGAGAATCTTGAACCTGTATATGCATCCTGAGCCAGGGTAACAATAGCTGCTGCCACTACTTGAGGTCCTTGTATGTGCCACTGTGCTAAGCACTTTACATACACTTTCCCATTAATATCCTCACAGTGCTCTTATAAAGTGTGTATTGGTCCCATTTAACAGGTAAAAAGAATGGAGACCAGAGGTCCAGCAGCTTGTCTAAGCCAAACTAGGTGGTGGAGCTGGAATGTGGGTTCACATCCAAACTTGCAGCTCAAATTCAGCCACTTCCCTAAAGTCAGCTTGCAGCTACACTAAGCAAAAAATCCTGAAAGATGTCGCCCCCTCCTGTTGCCGCTCAGCCCCCTCTCCATCTACCCCAAGACCATCTTCCTCTTCCTACCTTTCCCTCTCTGCTCAGTTCCGCACTTCCCTCAGATCCCTGTCCCTGCCCTGGGGCGTGAAATTTACCTGGTAAGACAGGGATTTAGGAGGTTTGCCTGTTTCCTGAACCCTGCCATCTCCTAACCCTAGGAGCCTGCTTTCTCAGACGTCTTACATCTCCCTGGTGTCTCTCCTTACACTCTACAGGGCCGCTATGAACTAACTTCCCCAAATCTGATTCGAAGGTGGGCTCACGGAGGGGTGTGTGTGTGTGTGTGTGTGTGTGTGTGAGAGAGAGAGAGAGAGAGAGAGAAAGAGAGAGAGAGAGAGAGAGAGAGAGAGATAAAGGGGGTGTGTGTGAGTGCGCGCGCGCGCTCTGGACCATCAGGGAGGGGAAAAGCGCCCGGTAGTCTAGCCCCTGCGTCACTCCGCAGTTGTTCGGAAATGGGTTTACCGGTGTTTAATAGGAAAAGACACTTCAGCTGTTCCCTGAATCCTTGATGCCCGTGCCTCAATTCACTCCCTGACTAGGACGGAAAGAAGGGGTAATGTAGGGGGAGAGCCTCCAGGAAGCTTGGCCACCTTCCTGTGTTCTGTGCAGTTTTCACCCTGTCCATTTCGGAGAGAGGAGGCGAGAGTACAGAGGAGGCAAGGCTACCGCAGGGCAGTGAAGAGCGGGCTGGCAGTGCCACCTGCTGAGAACCCCGCAGGCCCGGAGCGCGGCTGGCAGTGCCACCTGCTATAAATAGGCTGCCAAGGACAGGGTTGGACCGCACATCCCTCCTCGAGGGCCTTAATCACGCGCGGGGTTCCGCGTCCCCGGAGCCCAGGGTATTCGTCTGGCCAAGACTCTGCTCCGGGGCTGGGTGGGGCGGCGCGCCGACACCCTCTTGGGGCTGAGGCTGGCTGCCCGGGAGCAGGTTGAGGATGGACCTCCTGGGAAGGGAGAGACAGCGAGAGGAGGGAGACCGCGGTGGACCCGCACTGCAGCAGCTGTTGCCCGCGAGTGACTCGCCCGTCTCGGCCATGCCGCTCGAGCAGAGTCACACGGCCCTGTGGGGAGGGAGGGGTCATCGCGTCCCCCTCTTAGGTCCCTGGGGACCGAGTTGGGAGATCCCGGGTTCAGCCCTCCCCTCGCCTCCCCCGCGCTCGCCCTGCCGGGGAGGAGGAAACGCGAGCCACGCGCAGACACCTCCTCCTCCTCCGCCGCCGCTGCCGCCTCCGGCGTTCCTGCGCCTCTGTGCCTGTTGCTGCCGCCGCCGCCGCGGGACCCGCCGCGTCCTCTGCCGACTGGAGAAGAGGCGGGAGCCCTGCCAGTCCCGGCGGCTGGAAGAGAGCAGCCTGCCAGCCACGATGCGCGCCCCGCCCGCCCAGGCCGTCCCCCGGCTACCGCCGGACACCTGCGCGCCCCGCCCGGGTCCCGGGCTCTGAGCGCGCCGCGGCACAGGTAGGCGCTTCCTGGGGCCTCGCCCACGCCACCCCGCCGCCTCCTCCCGAGGCATCCCGGCCGTCCCCCACCCCTTGCAGGCCCCTGGGCTCCCGGGCCGGAGGAAAAACTGAGATGGGGCACTCCAGGGGCGTTCCTGCTGTCCTTGTCGCGCAGGGGGTGTCTCGGGAGAGGAAGTTTATGGCCACCTCGTTGTCCCCTAGTTGGACGAAAGCGAAACCTTCAAGTTCAGAGCGACCCGGGAGCTCCCGCAGGCACCCTCCCTTTGCCCCTCCCTCCACTCCTGCTCACGGTCTTCGCATCTCCGTCCTCGCCCCTCCCGCCAAATATCTCTAGGGCTAGTGTGTTTGTAAGGCGACCAAACAGGGGAAGGGCGGTCAGAGTGACCCCAGGCCACCCTTTAAAAGTTCAGGGTACTTCGCAGTAGCAACTTGGCAGCTCCACCAGCGCGCGCAACATTTCTTTCTATGGGCACATCCTGTACCAGTCATTTTGAAACCCTGCTTAATTGTTTCTAGCAGCTTCCTGATCTGTCTGTGCTTATGAGACCCCTCTAACTTCGCCACGAGTTGTTGTTGTGGGTGTAAGGTGTGTGTGTGTGTGTGTGTGTGTGTGTGTGTTTAAAAGAAATGTCATTTTCTTTGAAGTCCACCTAGAGGCGGCTTTACGTGTGGCGATTTCATTTAAAATAGATTATTCTTTGGAAGTTACTTAAAAAGGAAAAGAAATCGAAAGTGATGATTGTTCCTCCCACCAAACAGTTTGATTCTGAGTGCCCCGCATGAATTGATGGGTATTCATTCACTTCATAGATCACTCATTTTTCCTTTTAGATAATTGGGTGATTTTACTTACTGATACTATATAATCAGACTTTGAAAGAGCATTTTAAAATTACCTATTAAAATTATTTTTTATTGGCGCATACTTGCTTTACAATGTTGTGTTAGTTTCTGCTTTACAGCAAAGTTAATAAGACTGGCCCTGACTTAGATAGGTCACATCTACGAAACTCAGCTATCTCTAGAAGTCCAAACGTCTAAACCTTTTGCTCTGTGCTTAAGCTGAACTGCAGAGTCCTTGATTAAAAAAAAAAAAAAATCCCTTCTTTGGGACAACTGCAGTTCCTTCTCCTCCAAAGACTGGAGATGAGATTGGTAGGAGTAGAAGCATGGCCACTTCTGGGTTTCCTTGTGCTTTGGGAATCTGCTGTGGGTGGGAGGGGTTGGCCTGAGGAGTGAACAGGAGAGTTGTTTTAAGGGGCTGGGAATCCACCTTGCATGACAACTCTTTATGTTTCTGAACACATGATGGTTCTACTACCATCTTGGTTAGGGATCCTGGGAGCATCTGGGTTCCGCACGATTTTGTAGAGTTGAGGTGGCTTCTCTTGCTTGGGGAGGAGGTATGTCTCCTGCTTAGCTCCGACTGGATGGACCTGGGTTTGTGCAAGCTCTGGGAATTGATGATGGACAGAGAAGCCTGGCATAGTGCAGTCCATGGGGATCACAAAGAGTTGGACATGACTGAGCGACTGAACTGAACTGAACAGCTCTTTCCTGGGAACCTTGAAGACTGTCTTAAGAAATAAGGACATTGAATGAAAAAGTTCGGATAAAATAGGATTGACTGCTTTTGTAAACAGATATTTTGTAGTTGTTTCGAGTGGAAAGCTGTGGCAGTCTTGAATCTGCCTGCTTTTTTTTTTCTAACAAGGTATAGGGAAATAAGGCCATAAAAAGTGCTTGCTCTCCAAATTTCTCTATCGTATCCTGTTGATAAAACCTGAGCTAGTGGATAGTGAGTGCAGCTGTGAATTAAAGGACACTGCGTGAAGTGTTTAGGGGAGATTTCCTGAAGTGAAGACAGTGCAGTATCCTGAGACCACAGTATCAATTGAATGCAAAGAGATATAAAAGGGACTAAGTGTGGCTCAAAGCAGTGCCTGAAATCATCAATCATTAAAATAAATGCCTTTATGTGGACTTGTCCAGCCACTGGCAGACCAGTAAAATGGGAAAATTTCACTGGTGTAGTTATAAATTATTAGCATATTAGCATCAAAGTAAAGTTTTGCAAATGGAACTCTCTGCTTAGTCTGCCTTTATCTTTCCCACTGAGAGCTCTGGATATTTCTCCTCTGTCTATGGTAACATTTTTGGTTTGGTGCAGCCATGTCAGTGTTGACCTTTTGTCCCATATGACAGTTGTCGTGGTACCAGATGTTTGAGGAAGAAAAGGGCAACTCGGAAGAAATTATTCAGCTTGCCCCACTTCCCTTATCATCTAGCCATTGACAACCTCTGTGACCTACTTCCCTGGACACAGGAAGTGTCACCTGAAGACACCCTAGGAGGTGAGCTTCACCAGAAGGGCTACAGTAGCAACCAGATGTACCCCTGTGCACAGTCAGGTGTGGGTGGGTGGCTCCTTTCAGTCCCAGATCTTGTGGGAGCTTCTAGGATGTACCACTGGCAGGCAGTATGACGCGTACCTGTTCCCCAGCATCTTCATTCATGATGGTGCCCAGAGTGGGGATGCTGCTTGCAGATTCCATCTTTGAATATGCTTTTAATTTTATCTCACCAAGTGACAACTCTTCAGGCTCTTTTACTCTCTTCACAGCATTTGTCTGAGGGTCCCCAGTCTCCACTCTTCAGATTCTCCAGATGATCTAGCCTGTGTATCAGCCCACTTGGGGGCTTATGTAGGTATGCTCATGTGTGGGTACCCTGGCATAGTTTCCTTTGACCTTTTTCTTATCTGCTGTGCTGCTCTTCTCAAATTTAATAGCCTCATTCATCCCCACACTTGATTTATCTTCTAGGCCCTCTTCTTTCCTTGGTCGTTAAAACTTGGAGAAGTAAAATCTGTTCATTAAAATGGCTGTGAGTCCACTCAGAAACCAAAGAGTGTTAGGTTTGTATCCCTCTGGTGATGGCAAAGGGTTTAGGTTTTCAGTACAGATTATGGACACCTTTGCTGACTTTTATTTTCATTGCTTCCTTTCCTCATTCGAATAAAAATATTTTTAAACCAGATTCTTCACAAAATACATGAAATTTTCCATTTTCAGTGTTTTTGACATTTTCAAGCCAAGATTTCCATTTGATGGATTTTTAGATTTAAGATCACTGTGTCCCTGTTCAGGTTTCAGACGTTTAGAAAATCATTGGTCATATTGAGGCCATGTGAAATGTTCTTGACACTTAGGTTTCAGTGAAGCTGTGCAGAATGTAGGAAATATGTTTTAGTACCAGCAAAGATACATTTAATTTTGAGTGTGCCTATTTCCTTTGAGACAAGAAACAGCTATTGTTTGCTCTTAAAAAGAATATGTACCAATTTAACAACATATTTTATATATATATATATATATAATTATATACATACATACATATATATACACATAATCAGTAAATCTAAACTTCCAGAGAGGGGACCTTATAGGTTAGTTGTCAAACTTAATGAATTTATGTGTGTAAAGTGCTTAGAACAATGCTTGATAGTGAGCACACAATGTATATTGCTTATTGCTGACTTGTTTTACAGTTTGAGCATATCACCTTGACACTAAATTTAGGTTGCATGCATGCATGCTCAATCATTCAGTCATGTCCGACTCTTTGCAACCCCATGGACTGTAGCCCTCCAGGTTCCTCTGTCCATGGGATTCTCCCGGTAAGAATACCAGAGTGGATTGCCGTTTCCTTCTCCAGGGGCTCTTCCCAACCCAGAGACTGAACCCGAGTCTCCCGTGGCTGCTGTATTGACAGGCAGACTCTTTACCACTGAGTCACCTGGGAAGTCCTCAGATTTAGCTTACTATTGTAAAATTTAGGTAGAAAAATAACCCTGCCCGTCTACTAGAATGATAGTTTAGTGTTATTGCATCTAGAGATACTGTCAGATTGCAAAGAACAGAAATTTGGGCACATGCGAGGTCTGGATTCAAATCTTGCCTTCCTTATTTACTAGCTAGAGAACACTTATATAAAATGGGGATGATGAAAAGACTCTTGTGAGAGCTATAAGAACACAGAAGATCATATGTATAATATCCAATACTAGTTAATAGGTAATACCGACTCTGGAGTGGAAAGACCTGGGTCTCAATCCTGCTTCTGCCACTTGCTGCTGGTATGACCTTGGGCAAGTGACCTCACTTCTCTGTGCCAGCAACTTCCTTCTCGTCTCTCATCATTAAACTGGAGCTGATAATGATAATTATAGTCCATAATAGTTCTTATTCAGATATGGCCTTTATTGGTCAGGGCTATTGTGAGTGCGAAACCTGTTAACAGACTCAACAAGTAAGTGTAATTATGTGTTAACAGTTAACTCTGTTACTTTTAGGAGAATAACTTACAGCAGCCATGCAGGAGGGAGGGTTAGATATAACCCCTAGAGGCCAACTAGGACAATCCCACCCCACCCTTTTATCCTGTGCAATACCATGGAAGAGAATAGAGGAAGTGACAGTGACATTCTAAAGGACTAGGCTTGAATTAGGTCTGATTTATATAGGAAGGAAGTCATTGAAAACAGCATTACTTTATGTGTCAAGTTAGAGAGGCAAAGCCAGGTACTGGCGCGTCCTTGATGAAGTAAAGGTCAGAACCACTAGCTCCAGGAGCCATTCAGTGAAATAGCCGACTGCTTCAAAGACTTTGGGGACCTGTGAGCAATTCCTGAGTGAGCAGCACACTTCTCTGATTGGGTGGGATTCTGTGCAGGAAATGGACAAATAGCCGAGCCAAGCCAGTGATCTCACTGCATGTGATTAGAGTATTCAAGTGGCAGAATAATCCTGTTCAGCTGCAAGCTACTCCATCTAGAGTAAAGAACAGAAAAAAAAAAAAAAAAAAGTCATGGATTCTCAAGGGGAAATGAGTGTCCTTGGGGGTTTCCTGTCTCTCTGGCAGGTCCCTGACAGCTAATCAGTACTGACTGGTTCCTAACCTGGCCTGGAGCTAGAAGCTTCCAATAGCCCTCCCTTCATCCATCTATCTCACTCTCCTCCCCTCCCACCAGCATCTGAGAAGGTAAGGGCTGGACCCACAGGGGCTGCAGTGTATGGCTGGTTACTGGAAAGTCCCCATCATACTCCCTGTGGTTTACCGGGAAGGAGGGAGTGGATGGGTGCTGGGAAGAGAGGTGGCTCCCAATGGCAGCCAGCTAACTCCCACCATCCCCTTTCTCGCTTCCTGATCAATAAACCCCAGGCTGTCTTCATGCACCTCTCCCACATTTATATTCCTTAAGGGAAGATTGGAGCAGCTTTCTATCCCTACACAGTCTCGGGGACATTTGGTATTTTACATTATGAAAATGAGATTCACCAGATTTTAGAGACAGAAGAAAACTTGGGGATGGTCTTGTTGCATCCTTTTGTAAGAGTAAACTTGAGATTTGGAAAAGTAATTTGTTTTCTCAACTTCACACTTGAAAGTGTTTTTGTAAGAAAACAGGTCTTTGCCACGCTTGGAAGGGAGTCAGGGACTTGTATTGTCCTAATTCTGTCACCAAACTTGGACAAACCGTTTAGCTTCTTCAGTTTCCTCATTTCCTGCATGTAAGAAAGAAATTTGAGTGGCTTTAAAGGACCTTTCTAGCTTTAAAATTTTGTGATTTTAGATACATGCTTCCAGGGGTATTTAGCATGGCAGGACTCAATAACAAGGTTATTGTAACTATTCTGATAAAAGAGTGTCCTTGTGTTTTGGGTCCCACCATTGTTATGGGTTGTGGTGGGCAGGAGTTGTTGTAGAACACAGAAGATCTCTGGGAGGGGTAGGACTTCTGCACAGATGACTCTGCTATCGAGAACACGACTAGACGCTCACCAGAATAACAGACCAGAGTATTTCTGGGATATGAAACACAGGAGACTTCCGGAATAGATGGTTCTCCCTGGGGCCTCAAGGATGGTCACAGGTTACATGCATATGATGTGGACTGAGATGGCTTAAAAATAATCGGATGGTTTGTTAGGATTGTTTGAATGGTTCTTCTGTTTTATGTAACTTTTCATCGAACATTAAACAGTTATTCACCTAATCTAAGTTACCATGAATCTTATGTCAGCAGAATCTGAATTACTTATAAATAATTAGGACTCTGTCTGAAGTAGAACTTAACAATTTGATAGTTTGTTGACAATGTTAAGGTGTTAAGGTCCAGTCTGTTTTTTACAGAGAAACTAAGATGTGCCCCACCTGGTTGAAAAGTGAATATCTGAGGCATCCAAATAGTTTTGACAGTGAAATTGCAGGACCAATTTGATGACTTATTATTTACCAAATGATTGAAACAACTAAATTGTGTAATTTTTTTTTTTGCTTTATGCTTGTATTCCCTTACAAGAAAACTGAAAGTAATTCTGCTACACTGGTTGCCACCATATTAATAACTGCTTCATTTACTCTCATTGATAGATCTTGGGTCTATCCTTTGTAATAATTCTAGTCACTTCTTTAAACATGTCTTGGGATTAGCAGCTGTCAACGGTTAGAACTTGAAGGAGATTCAGTTACAGGAGTGGAAGCTGAGCCAGATATTTAATGCCACTTTCACCTGTAGGTGAGAGAAAGAAAAAAAGGAGAGACCTTTATTAATAGGGTTATATGAGCTGTAAGTCTGTTTTCATCATCAAGAGAAGCTTTACTTTAAAAGAAAAGAGATAGGCAATACACTTTTATGAAATACATTAGCACTCTAAATAAAATATGGGCTTATTTCTAAACTTTGGAATATCTAAAATTAAAAAATTAGCTATTAACCATGTTCAAATTAATTATAAAAATTCATTCTTTGGATATATGCATATATGTCACATAGTAAACAGAGTAAAAAGAATAGACTTCAGTTGTAGTTCGGAAATAGTTCAGAATTCAAATACTGATTTCAGAAACCCCAAACCTTATGAGCTTAAGATGCTTACAGACTTGTTTAGGGACACCTATTCAAACTTTTAAAGTAAATATGATGTTTAGGTACAGAGTGCAGCAGGACATGGTGATGGCTGCCCTGAATCACCATGGATGAAAGAGGTGACAGTTGAACTAGGACTTGTGTATGAGTTGGGATTAGGTTAGAGGACAAGAGTGGGGGTCATTGGAAGAGTCTCCTTGGGTTGTCAATGATCCTATTTTTTTCATTTCATTGGGAGAGTCTCCTTGGGTTGTCCCTGATGCTATTTTGTGAGCAGAGGTACTGACTGCTTTGTACTGGACCACCTTTTTTATTTTTTTCAATAGCAAACAATCAAAGAAGATAGAAATAGTGTCCCTCTCTGGAAGACACTCCAGAATTTAAGGACTGACATGCTTACTCCTTATTATAAAATATTCAGGCTTCCAAATCTCAGGTGCCTGTCCTGTAACCCACTGTGGATGCAGATGTCACCTGGCCGGTGGGAACTAAAGGTCAGGGAACCAGCCACAATGCTGCCTCTGTGGCTACTGCTATTGCTTTGAGTAATAAATTGTCCTTTGTCTGACCTGGGAGGCTAACTTGTCGCAGGCTGACTTGTAAGTTTGCAAGCAGAGTAAACTCTCAGGCTCTCTACAGTTCATGACAGGTATTATGTTCCTGACAGAGAGAACAGTATGCACTGTGGCACGGAGGCATGAGAAATCCCATCTCATATGGGGAACCGTGTCTAGTTACTTATCTACTGAGCCAAAAGCTGCATGTGCATATGCATGCGTACTCAATCTCTCAGTTATGTTTGACTCTTTGCAACCCCATGGACTGAAGCCCACCAGGCTCCTCTGTGCATGGAATTTTCCAGGCAAGAATACTGGAACTATTGCCATTTTCTACTCCAGGGAATCTTCCCAACCAAAGGATTGAACCTGCATCTCTTGCGTCTCTTGCATTGGCAGGTGGATTCTTTACCACTGCACCACCTGGAAAGCTCCCAAAGCTGCATTTTAGAGGAGTATACGCAGTTGGTGATATGGAAAGGACCAGATTCTGAAGAGATCCTACATGCTATGTCAAAGAGTTTAGATTTTATAGCAGCTATGATTAAGGAATTTTAGCAGAGGAGTAATATGATCAATTTTATGTGTTTGTTGAGTTGCTCTAAGAAATACACGAAGGCTGGATTGAGTGTGGGGGCACCTTTTCTCCGATTGAGAAAGAAGTAAGATTTATTTAGATGTAAAGTCAGTTAAGAAGTAGTGATAGAGTGAAGAAGGGATTTGAATGACTGTCTTAGTTCGTTCAGGCTGCTGTCGCAGACTATCACAGACTGGGTAGTCTATAATCAATGGAAACTTATTTCTTATGGTTCTGGAGGACGGGAAGCCCAAGATCAAGGTGCTGGCAGATTCAGAATCTTGTGACGGCTGGCTTCCTAGTTCATAGACTGCTCTCTTTTGCCTGTGTCCTCACATGGTAGAAGCGGAAAGAGCTCTCTAGGTCTCTTATAAGGGCACTAATCCTATTAATATGGGTTCCACTCTCATGACCTAATCACCTCCCAAAGTCTCTACCCTTAAAAACACTATCACATTGGGTATTAGGATTTCAACGCACCAACTGAGGGAGGATGGACACAAACATTCAGTCTACAGCAGTGACTCCTTGGCTTTTGACTTGGCTGGTAAAATAATAGTGATGGGAGGGAAGAGAAGTTCTGGATAGGAGGGAGGTAAGACTGAGTTAGATTTAAAACAACTAAATTGAAGCTGAGATGCTGTCTGAATAGGCTATCCAGATAGAAATATTTAATGGCCTGTCCTGATCTGGAACTCAAGAAGGAGACAAACATATGGGAATCATTAGTGTTTGTATGGTAGATGCGTTCTTGTGCAAGAGAATACGTTGAGAATCAGGTGCAAACTCAAATCACTTATGACAAACAAAGTTTCCTGGGCCATAAAAACAGCAATATTGGTAATCTCTAATTGAGACCAAGGTGAGAGATGAAGGTTGTTACAAGACGAAATAACACTTGCCTAGTACATAATGACCACTTTAATGGTAGTATTCGCTAATCAAAAACTCTCTGTAAAACTTCATTAGTACACGAATAACCTAATTCAGTGACTTCAAAATCCAACTTCAGATCAGTTCTTCTTTATTTTAAATAATGATTTTTTTCCCTTTGCATACTAAGTAAAATTCAAGGCCATAGGTTTTAGCACATAAATATATTCTAGATAAATTAATTTTATAGCGTAAAAATGTAAGGCAGAGAAGAAATAAAAATGAAGGTCAGGGTTCTAATTTAAAATTTGGGTAAATGATGTTGTTAACTATACTAAGGAATGAAAAAGCAAAGGAAAATTGTTAATGCATTTTGGTTTTGAATGTTTTCAGTCTATGATATTGGAGAAGGAAATGGCAACCCACTCCAGTACTCTTGCCTGGAAAATCCCAGGGACGGCAAAGCCTGGTGGGCTGCCGTCTGTGGGGTCGCACAGAGTCGGACACGACTGAAGCGACTTAGCAGCAGCAGTACCTAGTGAAAGTAAGCTGTTAACAATGGCAGCAAGAGTATTAGATTGTAGTCGCTGACACCAAGAGGTCACGTGAAATTGTCCAAAGGATGCAGGTGGAATGAGGGGAGAGGCTGGAGTCAAGCAGGTGGGGAAAGCCATCAAGGAACTGAAAAGAAGCAATCAGAGAAGTAAGAGGAGAAGCAGGAGAGTTTCAAACAGGATGGAGTGGTCAGCATTGAGAAAGTGGTCTGGAGGGACAAGGCAGCTGAGGATTTAAAAAGCCCGTTTGGATTTCACAACCAGAAGATGTGGGTGACCCTAACGGGAGCAATTGTGGTGGCTCCTCATTGCTTCTGGTCAGTCCAGACCGTGGATGGAGGAAGAAGTAGAGGGAGCAAGTGGAGATTTTACCTTGAAGAAAGTTGTGTAGGAAAGGAGGAATTGGGGCCGGGGGACTTTGAGGTCAAGGGAGAACATTTTTTTTTTTTAATGAAAGAGTCTTTATTCACTCTTTCAACATATCTGTAGTGCCTATGGGGCTTCCCAGGTAGTAAAGAATCCGCTTGCCGATGCAGGAGACATAAGAGACACTGGTTTCTCGCTCTCTCTCTTGAAACATGTATATTATCATATGTGAAATAGATCGCCAATCCAGGTTCGATGCGTGAGACAGGGTGCTCAGGGCGGTGCACTGGGATGACCCTGAGGGATGAGATGGGGAGAGAGGTGGGAGGGAGGTTCAGGAGGGGGAACACATGTACACCCGTGGCTGATTCATGTCAACGTATGACAAAAACCACTACAATATTGTAAAGTAATTAGCCTCCAATTAAAATAAATAAATAAAATTTTTAAAAAAGACGCTGGTTTGATCCTTGGGGTCGGGAAGATCCCCTGTAGGAGGGCACAGCATCCCACTTCAGTATTCTTGCCTGAACAATCCCATGGACAGAGGAGCCTGACGGGCTGCAGTCTGTAGGGTCAAAAAGAGTCAGACACGACTGAAGCAACTGAGTACACAGGCACATAGAGCTTATTTTGAGTCAGGCTCTGTGCCGGACACCAGGACACAGATGAAGAAGATGTGGTCCCTGTCTTCATAGACTTTCTTCTTAGCATGTGTCTATATGTTCAGGGAATGCATGAGAGAATGAAAGTCCAGGGGAGCAAATGAGTAAAGAAGAGAGCTTGAGATCCTATGGACAGCTCAGCTCTGGACAGAAAGGTTTTGTTATCCAGTGGAACAGGAGGGTGTTAGGATACATCAAATGTGGTTGTTGAAAATCACCCATAGAGAAGGGAAAATTACCCCTTGAGTGAGTTTGAGTCTCGTACAAAAAACACGCTCTATTGATGAGAAGAGACACGGGGTGTGTATAGTACATGAATGAAACAAAATATTTGTGATGGTGTTTAGAACGTAATAGTCACCAAGTATGTGTTAATGGAATTTGAATTCATGATTCAGAACCTCCGGGCTACATAGGGGAGAGCCTTTAACAATTCAGTGATATCATAAGTGATAAGGTCAGTTGTTCAAAACTGGTCTGGTTCAATAGACCGTCATGACCGATAGCTGACTTTTTTCTTGCAAGATTACTTATTTGGGGGGAGCCACCAGTACTGAATTCAGTCATCTTAAAAAAATTTCTTGAAATGTACGTTAAATAATACAGCAGGGTTTAAAGCTGTCCAAGCAGCACTATATTACTTGCTATGGAGCTGGCCTCTGTTGGCTCTATGAGGCTTGTGTTTAACAGGAGTCTCCCATTGGGAGCTTTGTAATCCGTAGTGAGTGTGACAGTTACAGCATTTTTAGGTTTTATATGTAATACAATTTGAAGAAAGCTCTTTCTAGGCAGAGCAGCTTATTTAAGCTAATATCCATTTCTTCGTCTATTTGGGTTTCAGACTCTCAAGCTCTGAAATAATATCTCTTTGAAAGTAGCTATTGCCATGACTTCATTAAATTCTAATGCCTCTGTTTTTCTCCTGCAGGATTCAGAAGCATGTGAAATAGATTGCTTGGTCTAAAATAGAAAAACAGTGGCAACGTTTTGCTGAGTTTCCAGACCTTTCCCAACATGGAACCAATAACCTTCACAGCGAGGAAACACCCATTCCCTAACGAGGTCTCGGTGGACTTCAGCCTCCAGCTGGTGGGCTCCTTGCCTGTGCATTCTCTGACCACCATGCCCATGCTGCCTTGGGTGGTGGCAGAGGTGCGAAGACTCAGCGGGCAGTCTTCCAAAAAGGAGCCTGGCACCAAGCCAGTCCGCCTTTGTGTTTCGCCCTCTGGATTGAGATGTGAGCCTGAGCCAGGAAAAAGTCAACAATGGGATCCATTGATCTGTTCCAGCATCTTCGAGTGTAAGCCTCAGCGAGTTCACAAACTGATTCACAATAGTCACGACCCAAGTTATTTTGCTTGTCTGATTAAAAATGATGCAGCCAATCAGCAGAGTATCTGCTACGTGTTCAAAGCCGATGATCAAACGAAAGTAAGTGGAGGTGGGGGTTAAAGAGATGGGTGTGGCTGGATGGTCTTTGTTGTATAGGGTTAGAGCATTTACGTGTATTAGAATTAATAAGGAGCTAATGCTGCAGTTATACATAGATTATTTCACTGGATTTTGGTTTATGGGGATAGTTTCTTTATAATCTTTAAGATCATTTGATAATAGATACTTTATTAAAATGAGAAGTTTATGAGTTCAAAAATTCAACAGAGAAATCTTTCGAAACATATACAGAAGAGCTGAACTACTAGGATTCAGATCATTTAAGATGTGTGTCCTAAAGCAGCCCTTCTCAAGCAGAAATGTGCCCATGAATGACCTGGGGAATGCAAAATATGATCCAGTAGGTCTGGGATGGACCCTGAGACTGCATTTCTAACAAGTTGACAGATGATATGGGCACTGCCCCTTTGCAGATTGCACTTTGAGTAGCAAAGTTCTAGATCAGCGAGTTCTACGTTTTTGATGCTATTAACAAAAATATATTTATTTGTAAGCTATCTGAGAGTCTTATTAGCCAGTTTCCCAAAATATCATGTTCACTTAGGCAGAGACCATGGGTAAAAAGTAGTGGCTATGAATCTAAGTTTTGATACTTTCAGTTGTTGTTTGTTTGTTTTTTGGCCACCTTCAAGTCTATCCTTACTGGCTTGTTGTTATATCTTATGATATGGCTGAGAAAAATATTATATAAGAAATGATAAAAATATCACCAGCTCTACTATTTTCTTGTTTATTTGTGCTTGTATTGTTGTTAGCATTTGTTTGCAGTTCTCTCAGGGCTCCTTTGAAGCCACTTGGCTGTTTTGTGAGAGTTAGTTTAGGTATGGTTGAAAATACAATCCTGACAGCCACTTTCTCAATTGTGCCTGTGTAAACTGAGATTTGGTACAGCTTCGGAAAGCAGACGAGCAGATGAGGGTGCTAACCCTGCTAGTGAGGAATGCCCACTTTTGTCTTGAGTGCCTTGTGTGCCTGTGTGGTGGGCCTGTGTGGCTGTTGCCACATGCACCAAGGCAGACTCTGAGGATGCTAATGCCAATCCTTGTGCTAAACATAGCATTAACATGCATACGCTACCTTGTATAAAATAGATAGCTAGTGGGAAGCTGCTGTATAGCACCGGGTACTCAGCTTGGTACTCCGTGATGACCTAGAGGGGTGGAATGGGCAGGGTGGGAGGGAGGCTGAGGAGGGAGGTGATGTATGTATACTTACGGCTGATTCACTTTGTTGTACGGTGGAAACTAACACAACATTATAAAACAATTGTCCTCCAATTAAAAAAAAAAGTAACTATATAGAGAAATGCTAATGTTTTGTCCCTATACCACACTGGGTTTTTTTTTCATACCCTCCAAGGTGCACAAACCTCATTTGAAAATTCATGGTTTTGGCCAGGCAGAAGGGAGATAAAGGGGCAGCGGTTAAATACAACTCAGTCTGTGGCCAGGATGTGTGTCAGGAACACAGAGAATGGGGTTCAACACGTCGGAGTGTAAGGAAGGCTTTTTGAAATAATGGCTCACTTGGAGCTTAAAACCACTATTTTACATACAGAATTGGATATCTTCTTATTAAAAAACATTTGATGTTATTGTTCATGAGTCTCAAGTGGGACAGCGGCCTAATTCAGAGGTCAGAGGGACTGACTTCCTGGACCCCAGTCCTGTCTACCATCTATAAATCAGTGGCCTTAGGCAACACTGAGTCTGTGTTCTTCATCTGTAAAATGGGGTAATTATAGCCTCCGTCTCAGAGAGCTGCTGGGAGGACTACATGAACTAGAATGGCACCTGAAACTAGTAAGCATTTATGCCAATAAAAATTTTCATTAAAGAAAGTTTTATCAGAAGCATATTTTATGCTAATTCCATTTCAAATCTTAAGCAAAGGCAAAAAGACCAAGATGAGCGTCTTCAACTCTCAGGATGCAATCCTGGTCAACCTTGAGCAACATTTTTATAAACCGGACATTTAAAAAAAAAAACTGCGTTAAGTGAACTTAATGGTTGCTCTTATTTGGGCAAATTCCAGAATGAAAATTAGAGGACTGTACAGCCTGTTCTCCACTCCAGCTCTATATAAGGACTGTTTCCTTGGGGGCAGTCTCTGCACGGAGTAGCTGTTCAGTACTTTATACTTCTGACTCTTTCCCAAAATCTTTTATAGCCATCTGAGAACAGGCTTCCAGCCAGTCATTCAGCTACCTGACAGGAAGAAGAGATTTATAACTAATTTCTGGAACTGGAGCTTCGAGTCGTGCTGAAAGTAGAGAATTGACCTCACTCTATGTTCTAAAAAGCCACGGTAGAAATATGAATCCATCCTTAAGTTATCTTTGGCTTGCTTACAGTTTTTACAAACACAAATTGCCAGTACTCAGAGTAATAAATTGCTGTCATCCCGCTCATTTCATAAAAGAGTAATTTGTAACATAGGCATCTCAATCAGTGATTCTCTTGTTGAAAACTGAATGGTGAAGCAAACTGGCACTGATTCTAGCTGGCACGATGTTGTGTTCTTGGGTCATCCTGGCACCCTATCTCATCGCAGAGCATTATCTGCTGTGGGAGCAAGTTAACCTGTGTCATCATTTCTCCAGACTATTTGTAATGTTTGCTCAGAGAAATAATGCTATAGATTAAGGCCTCTTCTAAATAAGTGAGATCAATATCCACCTGTGTTTGCCAGAGGAGAATATATGCATTTACTGCCAGAGTCATAAGCACAAAACCACCATGTGAGATGAGAGGAAATCTTTGAACAGCATATAGATTAACTTACTGAAGAAGGTCTGAGAAGAGACATGATAGGGAATAGTTTTATAAGCATAGCATGAGATTGTGTTTCCCATTGTATGCTTCATAGGATATACTCAAGATGTTCCACAGAGAAAGGCCTCCATCATCAAAATACATTAGGGCAGCATCTCAGACTTGTTGATCTGAAGATGCTTTTCACTCTTAAAAATTATTCAGTATCCCAAAGAGCATTAATGTGGTTTATATCTATTAATACTTACTATATTAGAAATTAAAACAGAGATATTATAAAGGTATTAATTTATTAAAAAACAAAAGTGATAATCAGTTCCTTATGTGTTAGCCTGAATAATATTTTTTTGTAAAAATCAATTATATTTTCCCCAAAATTTTAGTGATAAAACTGGCATCATTTAATTTTGTTTGCTTGGTTTTTTGGGTTTTTTTGCAAATCTCTTTCATGTCTGGGTTGCTGCTGCTGCTGCTGCTAAGTCGCTTCAGTCGTGTCCGACTCTGTGCGACCCCATAGACGGCAGCCCACCAGGCTCCGCCATCCCTGGGATTCTCCAGGCAAGAATACTGGAGTGGGTTGCCATTTCCTTCTCCAGTGCATGAACAGAAAAAGTGAAAGTGAGGTCGCTCAGTCATGTCTGACTCTTAGCGACCCCATGGACTACAGCCTACCAGGCTCCTCTGTCCATGGGATTTTCCAGGCAAGAGTACTGGAGTGGGGTGCCATTGCCTTCTCCGCATTCTGGGTTAGTGGTCAACTATTAATTCTCAGCTACTTCTCCACTCATTCTGTTTGTGATATGTTGTTTTGGTTGAGCATATTAAGAAAATTTGGCTTCGCAAGGATATGTACTAGGAAAATGGAGAAATATTTTTGAGCCTTTTTAGAAAATTGTGGATATTTTTCTTTAATGCTGTACATAAACTAGACAAATGCAGTTTCTTAAAGATTTGTTGCAGTGTGCAATCTGGAGCCATATCAAAGCACTTTTTGCACTTTGTTATATTAAAATCCATTAGTCTGTCTTGTGCTTTAATGAATATTTTAAGCACTAATGATTCTGTAACATAATGCAGTGATTATTCAGAAAATATTGGTTCACTGAATTATGCAAACCATACTCTAAAAACTGTTGTATTAGGGAAACACTATATTTTCTATTCCAATCTTTAATTGTACATTTGTCCATTAAGTTTCTAAATTTATTGAACCATGGATTACATTTTTCTCATAACATCCGAGAACATCCCTCCAAACACATGTGGACACAGTAGTATAAGATTCTGAGTTAAAGTTTAGTTTTTAAGTTAGACTCCATGGCAGGAAATTAAAAAAATCCACTCTGGAAAACAGATAGCTACGTAAGTGACCCTGAGTAGGTCTTTATCCCATCACATGACAAAGAAATCAAGAGTTCCTCCTGGACTCAGCCCTAGGAAAAGCGTAAAGTCTAAGAGAATTATCTCAATATTCTTTCCTTCTCCAGTTCTTCAGCTTTGTCTCTTTTAAGAAGAACATCAGCTTGGCCACTCACTTCAGTGTTACTTCAGATCACTCAGAAGAGTATTAACATTTTAATCCTTTTTTTTTTTCTTAAAAAAATCTACAAAGTAAAAAGCTCTGCTTTCTTTAAAAGAATTTCCAGCACTGAGTTGCAGGCAGTGGAAGTGTTGGGCTGGGGCTTCTGCCCGTGTATGTTGCTGTTTTATGTCAATGAATGGAAAGAATGGATTTTGAATGAGGAATGACCAGGATTATTGAGCTGGTAATAAATGGAGGAGAAGTGTGGGCTGGTGTTAGATGAGGGAATGGACAGTTCATGGGACCCAGGGTAAGGCAGAAATTGGGGTGTGTGGGAGTAGTTTTGCTATAAGGGCCCACTCTTCTTCAGCTGACTTATGCTCGTAACCTGTCCTGGATTTTCAAACCCTGTTTCCCACTTTAGTTAGGGCGGATCTGGGCACAACAGTCTGTCCAGTCTGGGCACAGCATGGGGTTTCATAGCTGTGAAGGATGTCATGAATGAACAGAGCCTCCTCTCCCCCACCCTCCTTGAGAGCATCGTGGATTTGCTAGAATCTTGCTAGCTTCATTTCTCCCTTTTCTAAGGAGGAAATGTTATCTCTTGCTGCGAAATAATGAAGTACTAAAACCGTAGGGAAGAGGAGGACAGAAAAGTATGCCAAAGGAGCATGGGGTAAGGGATAGAGGAGCTGGGGTGACTGCACGGGAAGGTCTAGAAAGAAGTCTACTTCTAGAAAGACTTTTCTAAGTGCTGCTGAGGAAGGCATGATTGAGAGAATGTCAGTGTCCTTTGAAAGAATAGGTTTCCTTTTCTATGATTTTTGGCAGCGAAACTGCATTTCTTGAAAGTGAGCTATATCTGAGGCTGAACCCTGTGGGCTCCCATACTGCTCGTTTTAAGAGTGCTTAACTATTGGTGAATTTAATTTAAGAGCAATAAAGGTTTCCTTTTGAAATTTCCGGTACATGACCAATGTATTCTCACATGAGACCCTCTAAGCACACCATCTTTCTCAGTAACTGATGGACTGCTACCCCACCAAGCCTCTCTGGATTCATTATGTTGCGTATCAATTGAAAAGGTGGTCTAAGTTATTTTCCTGTGATTAGCAGGTTTAACACTTAAGTCCCCTATATAAGTCCAAGTTGCTTTGGCTGAGTTTTATGATTTAATTAACAATGTAAAAAATTTTGGTTTTGATCATAGCTTTGTTCCAGTTGCACTTTTACCCATCATTCATTTGTCTTAATAATTCCCCATCTGCTTGGAATTTTAAGTTAGTGACTTAAAATATGCATCATTTATTTCAGGATTTTCAATAGAGGCTGGCTTTGGTGGCATCTCTTGCTTGGCTGTTATATTTGCTGGCTCATTACTTTCTTTCTTTGCTGGAGTGAGGATTGAAATTATAACACTGAGCTGGAGTGTTTTTGTTCCTGACGGTGATTATTCTGAAGAACATAGTATTATTTTGCAGCTCTTCTAATCTAGCGCCTTTCTGCATTGAGTGTTCATAATTTTTAAATATCAGAGAAGAGTCTTTCTTTGCTACTCAGAGAATGGTTCTGAGAAGGCTTTGTGGCATATGTTTTGGAGGATTTTTTCATGGATGTTAAAATTGCCATGTGGCATCTTTTGTCCCATCCTGGTTGTTATGTAAGATTTCATTTGGGGGCCCACTCAGTGGCTATGACCCAGGGCATGGGTGCACGAAGCAGTGTGCCCGTGTCAACCCATCAACACTTGACTGTCTGTCACACTAGACAGAAGCCGGTTGCTCGGTACAGGGATTGGCAGGGACTGTTTTTCATCTATAAAAAGAATGTCCTGGACTGCATGAACTCCAAAGTATTTGTTGAAAGGTTTGGGTCCATGACACAGGATTGATTATGCAATTTATTTTTGACTTTGAGAGCTGAGGCTGAGGGTTTCAGAAGCATCCACCTTGTGATCAGTGTCTAGATAATTTCTTTAGACATCTTTATTTTCAATGCATATCACTTTCTATAGCTTTGCATTTTTCCCTGATTGCTTTGCATTGGTAATTATTTTTATAATAAAAATCTGTTCCTAAGAATAGACTTTACAAGTGTCTTGAACCTAAAGTTGACTTGTGTCTTAGAAGGACTTATTTATAGCCTAGACCTCCAGTGTCCAGGACAGTCATTGGTAGTTGTCTGCGGCTGTTGAGCACTTGGAGTGTAGCAGGTCTGAACTGAAATGTGCTGTAAGTGTCAAAACAGTGGATTTCAAAGACTTTGTTGGAAAAGAGGAATGTAAAATATCTCAATAATTTTCTATTTTGGTTACATGTTGAAATCATAATATTTTCTATATATTGGGTTAAATCAAATATAATAATAAAATTAATCTTATCTTTCACTATATCTTTATGAATGTGCTTGCAAGAAAATTTTAAATGACATATGTAGCTTGTGTCTTCTACTAGTCAGCCTTCGACAAGCTACCTAGAAAAGATTTCTGGAAATAATTTGAACGTTTATCACAGAGTGAGTTCAGATTTTCTGCTTTCCTTTGCTGCCTTCTATTCGTTAGTGATAGAATTTTGCTCAAAGTTACCCTCAAAAAAATATCACGTTAAACACTAGGACCTGTTTTTAATTCTAGGTGCATATTTCAGTAGATAAGAACTCTGTGGGCTGCTAGTTTGGAATATGGTGAAAGAGATAAATCTCTTGTTTCTAATTTTTCTCTTTTTTGAGTGCTTTCCCCCCTTCTGGATGGTTAAGTGTCCACCCCACTAATTGCAGCCTGTGATCCTGAACCACCAACCAGAGCAAGCCAACTGGAGAGTAAGCCCAACTCAGAGAAAGTCTCAGAAGAGGCTGGATTAGGAATGGGGCTTGGGAGAGGACTTAGATGCAGGATGTACCAGAAAACTCACATGTGACTTCAGGGCAGGAAAGGAGCTGCTTTCAATTCCAGCAGAACATCAGAAGTCATCCTTTCCTGTGCTCAAGTGATGTGTTTGAAATGTTGCAGATTTTACATTAATTCTTTCTTTGGAATGCAACTAATGTACATTTACTTGGCTGGGGGCTAGGGTACAAAGTCAAGTAAGCCATGATTGCCCCCTTAAGAAGTAGCATGATGCTTTATGTGCCAAATATAGATTCTGAAGGCTGCACCGCCGGGAGTTAGCAAACATCTGTGAGTTATAAAAGAGCAAATTTGAGAGACCGTGAGGAGCAAATTTGAGAGACCGTGAGGAGGCCTAGTGTACTCATAATAAGTGCCTGAAGTTATGTGAAAAGCTGCTGTATACAAAATGAAGTAGACAATTTCTAAATTGCTCCAGAGGGCAGAACTAGGAACAAGAGAAATTTCTAGAGACTGATTTTTGGCTCCTCCTGACAATGATAGCCATCAAATAATTAAATTGGTCATATTGAACAATGGACGTGGCTGGAGGTTTCACCTGGCAAGTCATCATCTTCCTGTATCCACACATACTACCTGACAAGGTTCCCTTTTTTTTTTTTTTCAGAAAACTGAATTGTTCCTGAATCTCTTACGCTGAAATGAAGTTGTTTCCTGAAATGTTTAGTTCTTTGTCATAGCTCTGTCTTCTGGAGGGACCTTCCAAATGTAATTTGGAAGACATTTGAGTGGGTTTTAAAGATGGTCTAGGTATTTCCCAGGCTGATGAGTTTGGTACAGATTGAATGGACGTCCTAAGTGGCGGCACTAGTGCTAAAGAACTCGCCTGCCAATGCGGGGGACATAAGAGACACAAGTTCAATCCCTGGATCGGGAAGATCCCCTAGAGGAGGGCATGGCAACCCACTCCAGTATTCTTGCCTGGAGAATCCCATGGACAGAGGAGCCTGGCAGACTATAATCCATGGGGTCGCAAAGAGTTGGACACAACTGAAGTGACTTATCACGCACTCACGCAAAAGTAGGGGATAGAGCACATCAAGCCAAAGTGGGACAAAGGTGTGCGGAGTTGTCCATTATGGCTGGAGCTGCTGTGATGTGATGTTTTGCAAATTGCACGGTCAGAGATGCGACAGGAAGGAGACTGGAGTCAGATTTTACAGGGATTGATCTGCCTTGTTAAGGATATTGGGTATTTTTGTTAAGAAGGTTGTGCTATGTCAGCCATGAGAGGTATTAGGGAAGTGGAATAACTAGATTTGTTTTCAGATTTTGAAGTAGAGAGAGGAGATAGAAGAGGGAGATCAGTTAAGAGGCTATCACGGTAGTCATGTAAAAAATCAAGCAGTGTCTTGATCCACAAGTATTATACGAAGTGATTCATTTCTGCTAAACCCATGTTGATGTCTTCCAATCACTTTCCCCTCCAGCACCCAGAAAATTTTTAATAGTCTGTTTATTGGCCTCTAACGGAAGAGAAAGTCAGATAAGACTTCCTGTCCTACTGATGCTGACCTGCTTGGTTCCTAAAGAATGATATGAAAAATAACACAGAACTGAAATTCCTGGTCTGCTTTTGCTTGGTCTTCTAAATATTGGTATCTCCCGTCTTAAAAACAAGCCATGCTCTAACCCCATTTCACATCCCAGCTTCCTCCAGTAACTGGTCCAATCTTCTCCATTTTTCAAGAGTTGCCATGGTGGCTACCTTTGCTTCTACTCGCCCATTTTATTATTTTTTTTTTAATTGTTTAAGTGGAGGATAATTGCTTTAAATTTTTTAAAATTTATTTTTGTCTGTGCTGGGTCTTTGTTGCTGCACGCTAGCTTTCTCTAGTTCCAGTGAGCAGGGGGCCACTCCAGTTGAAGAGTGAGGGCGTCTCATTGTGGTGGCTTCTCTTGTGGAGCATGGGCTCTAGGAATCACAGACTTCACAAGTCAGCTCACAAGCTTAGTTGCTTCACAGTATGTGGAATATTTCCAGACCAGAGATGGAACCCACGTTCCCTGCGTTGGAAAGTGGATTCTTAACCACTGGATCACCAGAGAAATCCCCATTTTTTCCTTAGTTTACCAACTGGGCTTCTGTCTTGATCATTCCACTGATGGCTCCTACATGTCACCAGTCACTTGTAGCTTGTGAAATCTGGTTGTCCCTTCTCTGTACTTCTCTCATCCAGTAACTTTGATGTAGTTCACAAGACATTGTTTCTTCTATCTTAAAACATTCTCTCCTTTTGGCTTTTGGAAAACCACAACCTGCTATTTTCCCTTTGCCTCTAATAGTAGTTTCTACACAGTCTCCTTTGTTGGTTTTTCCTCTTCTTAATTCTGAGTTGTACGTCCCTTGAGACTGTCTTCTACATTTCTCTCTTTGACGTGCTTTCCAGATGAACTCATCATAGCAGTAAATACCACCTATTTGATGGGGACTCTCAAAGTTAATTTATTGCTTAGACTCATCAGTGAGTTCCAGACTCATCTATCCAACTCTGAACTTGACTTCTACTTAGCCACTAAATAGGCATTTTGAACTCAACATGGTTAAAATAGAACCCTTGAATTGACTCCCCACCAACCTGTGGTTTTCCCAGTCTTCTGCAGCTCTTAAGTGACAATGACAGTTGCTACAGCCCAAATCTAGATGTCATCTTTCTCCTAGATTTCTCTCTTTCCTTCACACTCTCATCCAAATTATTCAAGGCCCATTCCAAATCTGTCACTGCTCTGATGCCATGGCTAATCCTGAGCCCACGGCTCTGCCGTCTCTCATCTGGAATGTTGCAGTACTTCCTAACTTTTCTTCCTGTTTCCTTTCTTGCTTCTTCTTTCCACCAAGCAAGCATCCAGAGCACCTCTAGAATAGCTACCAATTCATGCCACTCCCCTGCTCAAAAACCTCTCTAAGAACTTCCTGATGTACTTAGACTGAAATCCTGTATTTCTGCTGGAGTTTCCACGTGGACCTCATTTCCCACACTCTTTTCAGTGCTCTTTGGACCCCAGCCACCCTGGTGTTCACATGGCTAAAATGTGACAACCTCCTTCTTCATGTGAGATCTTTGTATTTGTTGTTGCCTCTACCTGGAGAGCTCTGCTCCCAGCTCTTCATGTGGTTGGTTCCTTAGACTGTTATAAACTCAGTTCAGCCTCATCCTCCAGCCTCCCAATCAAAAGTACTCCCACGCCAATCACTGACATTTCATTAGATTTTAATGTCTTTGCGGTGGTGGTGGTTTAGTCCCAAGTCGTGTCTGACTCCTGCGACCCCATGGACTGTAGCCCCCAGGCTTCTCTGTCCGTGGGGATTCTCCAGGCAAGAATACTGGAATGGGTTGCCATTTCCTTCTTCAGGGGATCTTCCCGACCCAGGGATCAAACCCACGTGTCTTATGTCGCCTGCATTGGCAGGCAGGTTCTTTACCACTAGTGCCACCTGGGAAGCCCTACAAAATGTTTTTATAATGCTTATCAATGTCTGGAACTATCTTGCTGGTTTGTATGCTTCCTTGTTTACAGTCTCCTGACCTGCCGGAGCAACAGGAGAACAGGGCCCTTGCTTGTCTAGTTCCAGGCTAGACCCTGGCACCTGAACCACGCCTGCTACAGGGGGTTGCTTCATGAATGTATGAGTGGATGTTACCTTTTGTATTTGTTCTTGGGGGGTGTGCTCCTCCTTTTTTATTTTTAATGTTTTGGCCAAATCTCTTCTGGAAACCCCCTGTGCAGCCATATTATTAATAGTTTATTTCCTTGTTCTTCTCCTTCCTCATCAATACGGATTTCTCTTGTTCAGCCAGAATTTCAGTCTTAGACACCATCGCTCTCTTCCTATCCCTACTGAGTGTTTTACCCCTCAGAGTCTTTGTTCATGCGATAATATTCACTGCCTCTCAGTTCTGCTGCACAGTTCTCTGGATTTGATGAATACAAAATTTGGGGGCATTATTGGTGAGAATTGTGGGAAAGATTTCATGAACGCTGAGTAGTCTTTACTTCTCAGTACCTTTGTGGTATGTAGGTTAAATCCCTTCAGCAGTGATTTGAGCCCATTTTTTTTTTTTTGGCATCAACTTTTTTTCCCCCAAATAAAACCTTTTTCTGATTATAAAGGCATTTATGCTGAATATAAAAAAATAGTACAGTAGAGTTAAAATTAAAAGTTATCCCTTAATCCTACCTCCTGGAGAGAAATCAACAGTAATGAATGGATTGGTGTATAGCCTTATAGATTTTATTCTTTTATTATATAAACAAACATTTTTATATGTAATCAATTTATATATTCCTTTCTACACATATCTTTAAAAAAATAACTTTATTTATTTATTTATGACTGTGCTGGATCTTTGTTGCTGTGCAGACTTTTCTGTAGTTGTGGCAAATAGGGACTGTTCTCTAGTTGCAGTGCTCAGGCTTCTCCTTGTGGTGGCTTCTCTTGTTGTGGAACATAGGCTGTAGGGTGTGGGGGCTAGTAGTTGCAATTCCTAGGCTCAAGAGCACAGGCTCAGTAGTTGTGGCTAATGGGCTTAGTTGTTCCATGGCATGTGGGATCTTCCCAGATCAAGGACTGAACCCATGTCTCCTGCCTTGGTAGGCGGATTCTTCACCACTGAGCCTCCAGGGAAGACCCCACATAACTTTTTAAACTCAGTCTCCCTTTTGATCTCCCTCTCTACCTATATGTGTGTGTGTGTGTGTGTGTGTGTGTGTGTGTGTGTGTGTGTGTGTGTGTGCTGTGCTTAATCCCTCAGTCGTGTCTGACTCTTCGCAACCCCGTGGACTGTAGCCCATCAGGCTCCTCTGCCATAGGTATTTTCTAGGCAAGAATGCTGGAGTGGGTTGCCATGCCCTCCTCCAGGGGATCTTCCCAACCCAGGGATCAAACTCAGGTCTTCCACATTGCAGGTGGATTCTTTACTATCTGAGCCACCAGGGGAGCCCAAGAATACTGGAGTAGGTAACCCATCCCTTCTCCAGGGGAACTTCCCAACCCAGGAATTGAACTGGGGTCTCCTGCATTGCAAGGGGATTCTTTGCCAGCTTGGCTACCCGGGAAGCCTATATATATATATATATATATATATATATATATATAAAATAGAAAAATATATATACATGATTAGCTATAGTTATATTTTAGACATTTTTGATAATGGTGGAGATGTGTCCTTTTGCATTACTGCAGTTTTGTGCAGCAGGGAGAAAGGAAAAGCTAGCTTCACAATTGATAGAAAGTGATGGCATCAGCTTTGTTTAGCTTTGATGAACCATTTTGGTTATGAAAAAAGAGCATGACCAGGATGGGCTGGAAGTGACTCAGAGATATCTGATCTGCCTATCATTAGAAATAAACAAGATTTTGAGCAACAAAAGCAAAAATAAGCAAGTGGGATTACATAAAACTAAAAATCTTCTGCACAGCAAAGGAAACAATTAATAAAATGAAAAGACAACCTATAGAATGGGAGAAATTATTTGCAAAGTATATATCTGATAATGGGTAAATATCTAAAGTATACAAAGTACTCATACCTCTCAATAGAAAAAAAATTGATTAAAAAATGAATAGAGGCTTTCTGCCATGGACGCCACTGAGAAAGCATTGAAGTCTCCCTCACTTCCACTGCCGTCATGTTTAAGTCAGAGCCTCCCAAAGATCCCAAACAGCTTCGGAAGCTCTTCGTCAGAGGATTGAGCTTTGAAACAACCGATGAGAGTCTGAGGAGCCATTTTGAGCTTGGGGAACGCTCACAGACTGTGTGGTAATGAGGGATCCAAACACCAAGCGCTCCAGAGGCTTCGGGTTTGTCACATACGCCACGGTGGAGGAGGTGGATGCAGCCATGAGTGCAAGGCCGCTCAAGGTGGCCAGAAGAGTTGTGGAACCAAAGAGGGCCGTCTCAAGAGAAGATTCTCAAAGACCTGGTCCCCACTTAACTGTGAAAAAGATTTTTGTTGGTGGCATTTAAGAAGACACTGAAGAACATCACCTGGGAGATTATTTTGAACAGTATGGGAAAATTGAAGTGATTGAAATCATGACTGACTGATGCATTGGCAAAAAGAGAGGCTTTGCTTTTGTAATCTGTGACGACCATGAGTCCGTAGACAAGATTGTCATTCAGAAATACCACAATGTGAATGGCCACTCCTGTCTAAGCAAGAGATGGCTAGTGCCTCTTCCAACTAGAGAGATCAAAGTGGTTCTGGAAACTTTGGTGGTGATCGTGGAGGTGGTTTCGGTGGGAATGACAACCTTGGCCATGGAGGAAACTTCAGTGGTCGAGGTGGCTTTGGTGGCAGCCTGGTGGTGGTGGATATGGTGGCAGTGGGGATGGTTATGATGGATTTGGTAATGATGAAAGCAGTTTTGGAGGTGGCGGAAGCAACAATGATTTTGGCAGTTACAACAATCAATCTTCAAATTTTGGACCCATGAAAGGAGGAAACTTTGGAGACAGAAGTTCTGGCCCCTGTGGTGGTGAAGGCCAATACTTTGCCAAACCACGAAGCCAAGGTGGCTATGGTGGTTCCAGCAGCAGCAGTAGCTATGGCAGTGGCAGAAGGTTTTAATTATTGCCAGGAAACAATGCTTAGCAGGAGAGGAGAGCCAGAGAAGTGACAGGGAAGCTACAGGTTATAGCAGATTTGTGAATTCAGCCAAGCACAGTGGTGGCAGGGCCTAGCTGCTACAAAGAAGACATGTTTTAGACAATACTCGTATGTATGGGCAAAAAACTCTAGGACTGTACTTGTGACTAATTGTGTAACAGGTTATTTTAGTTTCTGTTCTCTGAAAAGTATAAAGCATTCCAACAGAGAGTTTTAATGTAGATTTTTTTTTTACACCCATGCTGTTGATTGCTAAATGTAATAGTCTGATCATGACGCTGAATGAGGTCTTTTAAAAAAAACAAAAATCAGTAGAGGAGCTCAATAGACAATTTTCTAAAGAAGACATACAGATGGTCAGCAGGTTCATGAAAAGGTGCTCAGTATCACTAATATCAGGGAAAAGCAAAGAAAAACCACAATAAGATATCATCTCACACCTGTTAGAATGGTTGTCACCAAAAAGACAAAAGATCAATGCTGGCTTGGAGAAAAGGAAACCCCGTGCGCTGTTGGTGGAATGTGAATTGGTGCAGCCGCTATGGAAAACAGAAGGGAGGTTTCTTGGAAAATGAAAAACAGTACTACTGTGTGATCCAACAATCCCACATCTGGGTATACATACAAAGGAAATGAAAACAAGATCCCAGTATATCTGCTCCCATGTTCATTGCAGCTGTCATTCACAATAGCTAAGATATGGAAACCACCTGTGTGTCCATTAGCAGACCAACGGGTAAAGAAGACATGGTACAGAGATACAATGGAATGTTACTCGATCATGAGAAAGAAGGAAATTCTGTAATTTGTGACAACATGGATGGATCTTGAGGGCATGATGCTAAGTGAAATAAGTTAGAGAAAAACAAATACTGTGTGATATCACTTACATGGGGGATCTGAAAAAGCCAAAGTCATTGAAACAGAGAGTACAGTGATGGTTACCAGGAGCTGAGGGTGGGGGAAATGGAGAGATGTCAGTCAATGAGTATAAAGTGAAAGTCGCTCAGTCGTGTCTGACTCTTCGCCACCTCATGGACTATACAGTCGATGGAATTCTTCAGGCCAGAATTCTGGAATGGGTAGCCAGTTCCCTTCTCCAGGGGATCTTCCCAACCCAGGGATCGAACCCAGGTCTCCCACATTGCAGTCGGATTCTTAAACATGTGAGCCACCAGGGAAGCCCGTCAATGAATATAAACTTCCAGTTAAAAGATGAATAAATTCTGGGGATCTAATGTACAGCGTGTCATTATAGTTACTAATACTGTATTATATACTTATAAGTTACTGAGAGAATAGATCTTAAATGTTCTCACCACAAAGAAAGAAATGGTAATTACATGATGAGATGGAGGTTTTAACTAACCTATAGTGATAATATTTTGTAATATATGTGTATCAAATCAGGAGGATGTACACCTTAAACTTCTGCAGTGTTAAATGTCAACTATACCTCAAAAAGGCTGCAAAAAAAAGATACAAGAAGAACAATGCTGAGGTAAAATCCTCAAATAGGAAATTTCCTCATGGTCCAGTAGTTAGAACTCCATGCTTCCACTGCAGGGGACACAGGTTTGATCCCTGGTCAGGGAACTAACAGAGAAGGCAATGGCATCCCACTCCAGTACTCTTGCCTGGAAAATCCCATGGACGGAGGAGCCAGGTAGGCTACAGTCCATGGGGTCGCTAAGAGTCGGACACGACTGAGCGACCTCACTTTCACTTTTCCCTTTCATGCACTGGAGAAGGAATTGGCAACCCACTCCAGTATTCTTGCCTGGAGAATCCCAGGGACAGCGGAGCCTGGTGGGCTGCCGTCTGTGGGGTTGCACAGAGTCGGACACGACTGAAGCGACTTAGCAGCAGCAGCAGCAGGGAACTAAGATCCTGCAAGCTTCAAGGCGCAGCCAAAAAAATAAATAAAATAAAATCCCCCAAATAAAAATGACAACAATAAAAACAAAAAGGGATTTTGGAGAAAGCTAAGCCTCAACAGGATGGGAAGCTGAGGCCAAAATGAAATTCCTGTTTTTGATGGTGAAGTTGGAAGAATGACCAGGGTCTTCTAAGGACAGGAAGCCTTGTTTTAGTTAGTTGCTATGTTGATTATGTTGCAGTAATTTCTCTGGCTGTCTTTCTCCCACCACAGCCTTCCCTTGCTGATATCCCCAAACAGCTATTAGAGTCCACAACACATAAGACATGTGAACATTATTTGTGGACATCAACAGAAAAGGACTGTGTGGCTCAGTGAACAGAGAAGGGATGAGTTATGAGTGATAAGAAAGAGAGGAAAGAGAGCCAGTGTTCCCTGGGGGCTGGAATCCGGAGGCAGAGGGAACAGGAGGAACTGTGGACTCCCAGGAACCCCTGGAGAATTTGGGGTGAATGCTGGGCTTCTCTTTCCTCATGAGAAGAGATTTTGATCTGATTTTTTAAATCTCCCAAATGGCAGAATGACCCCTGCTGCCATCTGGCCTATATATGGATGTACCATAATTCAGTCAAACCCCTATTAATGGTCTTTTAGATTTTCCCCATTTTTCTGTCTTTGTTATAGTTTTCTCTGCAACCAAAATCTTGCATAGCTTTGTATCTGCTTCTAAGCAGTTATAGTTAATTAATATAGATTAATAGAAACAATGCTGCCTCCTCAAAAAATAGACTAAGAATACTTTGAATATGATCCTCTTAGCAGCAGGCATGGCTTGGAGCCCGTAGTTGCCCTGTGTTAGTTCCTTGATGTTAAATTTGGAGCCAGATCATATTTTAATTACGATGGCATGCTTTAATGGGATTCACAGCTTAAAAAAAAAACAACTGGAGATAAATTGCACATGCATGTGCATAAATGTCACAGCCATGTGATTTCCATTCTCAAAGATTCATTTATAACACTTGGATTTCTGAAATCTGTTTTTGCCTTTATCCTTCCACTTCCACTGTATTCTGGGTTTTCTCAGGACTGCTCATAATAAATGAGGTGACTACCACTGACTTTTACAATGCAGAAGAGAAAAAGAAAAATTGTTTTATATTTTTTACTGTATTTGGCCTTTGTGTTTTAAGAGGAGAATAAAATTATGCTAAATAAGATTTGAGATTTTTTTCTTTTTGGCTTTTCTGTTTAAAATAAGTGAACAGACCAATGCCATCATGGAGCATTTCTGGCATTTTCTGTGTAAAGCTAGCCTTACCATCTTTGACCAGTATCCAAAACCAGATGTACCAATGAATATTTCATCTGTCAACTAACTTTAAATGATGCTATTTTAAAAACTAGGTATACAACATATACTATTTTAAACTTATTACATTTCTGACATATTTAATACTTCAAACTGCTAATTAGCATAATTCAACATAATCATTCAATAACTTTTCCTTTAAAGGCTTTAGATGATATTTTACTTTTTATTGCAAATGTCAGCAACAAGGTGAGAGATGCAAAAGAAAATGATCCCTACATGGAGGCTTGAAGTTTTACCCTCACTTTCTTTTTTTAAACTGAAAACGTGTATCTTGGAAATCAAAGTTTCAAAAGAAACAATAACCCAAAGAATTTTAAGACTATAGACTTTAATTTGTTAGTTTCTATGTGGTTAACTACTACAAAAAAACCAACTGCTCCTATTTAAGACTCAAAATGTGATCACTGGTTAAAAAATGCATGTGCATAGTTCTCAAAATAAATAACCCAGTGTAAATTTAGAATCTGCTGCATCCTCTCTTTCATAGTTTTGATGTATGAGCCTCCCCTTCTTCGACTTTATCAGTGCTGAGTGCTTGGATTAAAATATCTGTACTGACTCTTAAAAATTAACAAATTCTTTTGTTTTTTTGGCTGTGCCCCATGGCTTGCAGGATCTTAGTTCCTTGACCAAGGATTGAACCAGAGCCATGGCAGTGAAAGTTGAGTCCTAACCACTAGACCACCACGGAATTCCCCAACAAATTCTTTTCATTGCAAGCAGAATGTTCTTATTTGGCTTCACCACAATGGGTGATGCACACGTGCTACGTCCCTTCAGTCCTGTCTGACTCTTTTTGAGACCCCACGGGCTGTAGCTTGCCAGGCTTCTCTGTCCATGGGATTTCCCAGGCAACAATACTGGAGTGGGTTGCCATTTCCTCCTCCAGGGGATCTCCCTGACCCAGGGATCTAACCAGAGTCCCTTGTGTCTCCGGCATTGGCATTCAGGTTCTTTACCACTAGCGCCACCTGGGGTGTGCAATTGGTAACGATTGGTTTAATTCGGTCAGTATGAACCGAACACTGTGCCAGGCGTAAGAGATACAAGCAGCCTATGCCTTTGAGGAACCTAGGAGGAACTTAGGTGAGGGTGGACGGAACTTTGGAGGACAGTTCCAGACAGGTGCTTCTATATTATCTGGTAAAAAGTAAGGAGGTACAGTTATGTCCAGGGCACTAGATGCACTCTTCTCCTCAATCCGGGGGTTTGGGAAAGTCATCTTGAAGAAGCCGATGTGTGAGCTGAATCTTTAAGGAGGAATGAGAATCAAGTGAAGAGACAAGGCACAGAGCAAGGAAGAGGTGGGGCGTGGCCAAAAAGACAAGGGAGGAGGGAGGTGGCCTCTCACCTTGTGACTGCCTGAGATGGGGAAAGGGTGACTCGGGAGAAGATTTGAGGGAGAGGAAGCTTCCATTTGGATATATGGGGTATTGGAGTGATTGGAGTGATGTGCGGTGGGCTGAAGCTCAGAGGACCATCTGGGCTAGAGATACATAGCTGGGGCATGTCCATGGAGTCAGGACTGTGAGTGTGATTGACAGTATCCAAGGGGAAAGGAGCACCTGGGGATGTGATTGTTTTAGAGGGTGGGTAGGGGAAGGGGAGTCCCAAAAGGAATGTTAAGATAAGAGGAGACTCATGCGGTAGTAGTGTCCCCAGAGCCAAGGCACAGGAAGTTTCAAAATGAAGATAAGGACAGCAGTTTCAAGAGCAGTAGTGAAGATTGTTGTTTCGTCACTAAGTTGTGTGCGACTCTTTGTGACCCCGTGGACTGCAGCGTGCCAGGCTTTCGTGTCCTTCACTGTCCCCCGGAGTTTGCTCAAACTCACGTCCTTTGAATCGTGATGCCATCCAAACATCTTGTCCTCTGTCATCTCCTTCTCCTCCTGCTCTCAATCTTTCCCAGCATCAGGGTCTTTTCCAATGAGTTGGCTCTTTGCATAAGGTGGCCAAAATATTGGAGCCTCTGTTTTAGCATCAGTCCTTTCAATGAATATTCAGGGTTGATTTCCTTTAGGATTGACTAGCTTGGTCTCTTTTCAGTCCAAGGGACTCTCAAGAGTCTTCTCTAGCACCACAATATGAAAGCATCAATTCTTCAGTGCTCAGCCTTCTTTATGGTCCAACTCTCACATCCTTACACCGTGATATAAATTATGAAATTTTCATTCTGCCTGGCCTACTTTTATTTCCTTTTCCAATTTATCTCCACTCAAGCCCATCCTTTTTTTTTAACCTCACCTATCTTTTGACCTTAAGAATGATAACCGTAACTAAATGATATGCCGCCTCATAATTTACAAAATGCTTTCACATATATATCACTGTATATAATATGCTCACCCACCCGTTGAGTTGGCATTTTAACTGAATTATAGTTGTTTAAGATTGAGGCTCAGACTTGAGGTCATAGATGCCATGAAATTCTGCCTCTGTCTCTCTAATTGAATATTTATTTATTTGGCTGCATCAGGTCTTAGTGGCAGCATGTGGGGTCTAGTTCCCTGACCAGGGGTCGAACCCTCTGCATTGGGAGCAAGTGGTCTTAGCCACTGAATGACCAGCAAAGTCCTCAAAACCTCTTTCTGTATTGAGGAAACTGAGGCTCAGAAAGATGTATATTATTATTAATAGTATGTGTGCCAAGTCACTTCAGTCGTGTGTGACTCTTTGCGACCGTATGGACTGTAGCCCTCCAGGCTCCTCTGTCCATGGGATTCTCCAGGCAAAAATAGCAGAGTGATTTGCCATGCCCTCCTCCAGAGGATCTTCCTGACCCAGAGATGGAGCCCTCATCTCCTGTGTGTCCTGCATTGGCAGGTGCATCCTTTTCTACTAGTGCCACGTCAGAAACTCAGAGAGATGTGTGTCTTATGTCAGTTTCACTGCTATTTGGTGTGTCTCGG
Source organism: Giraffa tippelskirchi (assembly GCF_054371585.1). Lineage (NCBI taxonomy): Eukaryota > Metazoa > Chordata > Mammalia > Artiodactyla > Giraffidae > Giraffa > Giraffa tippelskirchi. Next base: position 55,137,620 of record NC_137275.1, on the reverse strand, counting down.
CACTAGAAACCAACCTCCTGATTTTCACTGCACGACTCTAACTGCAGAGTGGGAATATTGATGAGGCTCAGGCAACCCTGTTGAAACTCAGAACAGGAGGAGCTTTGGTCCATAGCTGAATAAAATCCTGTACCTTTAAATCATCCTGACTTATTCATTGCTAATTGTAGGTAAGCAATAAAACTAAACCACACGCCCTCCAGTCTCCTCTGTGGTAAATGCCTAAGACTCCCTCACTTTGTTGCCATTCCTGTCCGCTGTTGGTAGACATTCACTCTTTTTGCCAGAGCAGCATCTCTTCTTCCTTATTCTGTCAGCAGCCCCTCCGTATGGCGCACTCAGGAGACTCATGGCTGATTAGCATATTCTGCTACCTTGGCCTCAATGGTTGGTTCAGGGGTGGGATTGTGATCCAGGCCATGAAAACCAGAGTCAATCCTAGAAAAACAATCTCTCAGCTGCAGCTGCCGGGGACCATGTGGCCGCTGCCTGGGAAGGGCCTGGCAGAAGGAAGACAACATGGAACCAGCCCAGTGATTGATGGATTGTTGGATCCTGATGATGTCATTTGCTCACGAGATCCAGCCTGCATGGAGCTGGAGCTCTCCCTGAACTTGAGGTGCACAAGCCAATAAAGTCCCCAATCCTCTTGAGTGGCAGTTGCAACCACAAGGGCCTTATTTTCCTTTCTGTAGCTCCGTTTCCTCCCTGTGTCTTGATCTGACTCACCAACTTTGATCCTCAAATCTTTTAGGATTTGCTTCAGAGCAGCCTTACACTGGGCTTCTTTAAGTTTGCCATACCTTGGTGGTTCCTTCCTTCCCTGTTGTCCCTCACCAAACCCTCTCATGGGGTATTTTCTCATCACTCTTTTTTCTAATATATAATTTTTATTATTTTTTTGGCCACATTTTGAGGTATTCGTTATCTTTGTTCCTCAACCAGGGATCAAAATCATGCCCCTCACAGTGGAAACCCAGAGTCTCAATCACTGAACCACCAGGGAAGTCTGTCATCACTCTCCTAGGAGTCAGAACTTATAAGTTATGAGCTGCTTGCACTTTGAATGAATATTACTATTATTAATAATGACCGAAGAAATTTTTGCCATTAACCCAGCACTTTTTTAATTGTGATAAAATATACATAAGATTCACTATTTTAACCATTATTAGATGTACAACCCAGTGGCATTAAGTACATTTACTATGTGGAGCAGCTATCACCTCTATTCATTTCCAGGATGTTTTCATCATCCCAGAAACCCTGTAGCCATTAAAAATAACTCCCAACTTCTCCCTTCCCCTGGCAGCCTCCATTCTGCTTATTCTTCATGAATTTGCCTATTCTGTGCATCTCATATAAGTGGGATTGTATCATTTTTTTTCTTTTATAACTAACTTATTTCACTTAGCATATTATTTTCAAGTTTATCTATGTTATAGCATGTATCAGAATTTCTTTCCTCCTTAAGGCTGAATAATGTTCTGTTGTATGTATATCACATGTTTTATTGATACATCCATTTCTACCTTCTGACTGTTGTGAGTCATGCTGCTATGAACGTTGATACACAAGTATCCCTTTGAATGAAGCCCTGATTTCAGTTCTTTCAGCTATATACCCAGAAGTAGAACCATTGGATCGACCCAGCACTTTGTATGTGCCAGGCACGGTGCTGTATGTATTTTATGTTCATTATTTGATTTAGTATTCACAACTTTATGAGGTAGTGTTATTATTCCTACCTTAAAGTTAAGGAAACTGAGGCTCAGAGAATTTACCATGACCAAGGGCTTATCCTTTTCCATGAACAACCATACCTGTTGGACTCCAGAGGCTGTGATCTTAGTCGGAATGCTGAGGCTTCTAAAAAATCATTCCCAGTTTCTTCAACAAGCACATATGGAGCAGATACTGTGTGTCAGGCGCTGGATCAAATGCTGGAGAGCGTCATCACATGTTCATCACGCCTGGGGTGCTTGTTCGTGAATTGAGAGGAGGTATAGTCACCCTGTTCTATGAAGCCTGGGAGGTGCCTGGCCTGTCTTTCATGCACTGAGTCTTATCTTCTCCATTTATATCGCTGGACTTTATTCTCGCTCAGGTGGTGACCAGTCCTGCCAGGCTCTTTCAGAGCTGCTTTTCTGGATGAATCCAGTCCTGTCTGGAGGCAGAGGGAACAAGGAAACAAGTTAAGGAAAAAAAAAAATATATATATATATATATATTTCTTCTGATTATGAAAATGGCACATAATCATTACAGACAACTTGGGAAAATGATGGAAACATAGAAGCAAAGAAAACAGAAATCACCCTATAATCAAGCTATTCAGAGATAATTTTTTAATGAAACTAAATGAAGCTAATAAAATGCTTTATTATCCTCCATTAGGGGGCTTCCTTGGTGGCTCAGTCAGTAAAGAATACGCCTGTAATGCAAGAGACTCAGGTTCGATCCCTGGGTCAGGAAGATCCCCCTGGAGAAGGGAATGACAACCCACTCCAGTATTCTTGCCTGGGAAATCTCATGTACAGCGGAGCCTGATGGGCTGTAGTCCATGGGGTCGCAAGCAAGTCTGACGCGACTTAGTGACTGAACCACTACCACCACGTCCTCCTTTAGAAAGGATCAAAGTAGTTTGTTATCAATTTACTCTGTAAAACAAAGGGGAGAAATCAGTCCCTGAAAATCCCCTATCCCTCAGCTATCCCTACTGTGTTTAAATTACTCAGTTCTCTGACTGCAGATTTATGTCTTCCTATTTGAAAGGTATTCATCCTGCAGAATTTGCCGGATGGTGCCCTGTAATGGCTCTTTGATTATCCATCATCATTAGAAGGAAATGCTTCCTAATCTGTCAGCATGAACTTTAACTATGTAGATGGAATGTGTGTGCTTTTGAAGAAAGGTTCTGTGTGAGGAAAACAGAGAGGGAGACCTCCCCAAAAGATGGCGGATCCTGGCAGCAAGTATCAGGACGCAGATTCCTTCCCTTGGTGCCTCCATGGTGTCCCATGGCCTCCCATACCTGTCGGTCAGGTTATGGTGTCTCCTTCTTATTTCACTGCTCTCCAGAGCTGCTAAAGTCATATGTCACCTTGTCCAAATTAGAAAAAGGCAGGAGGTGGCTGTGCTCCACAATGTGGACAGAAAAACGGTACTGAGTGCACTTTCTACTTTCTTCCGGGCCAAGCATCCTTGTTCAGTGAACAACACACAAAACTCTGTGTAGTGGTCCTGGCTTTGCCCTTTTGAGTCTCATCCTTCTCCAGGGATGTGGAGGCTGTAGGTATTCTAGATCTAGGTGATGCAGCCCCCACTCTAGGTGAGCCCTAGGTATGTGGTCCTCAATTTGACATGTATTTATTGAGCTCTTACTATCCAAGCCTGGCCCCCATGGAAAGCTGCCTGCTTCTCACCTTCTCTTTGGCCACTGCCACCATCAACTATGTCTTTTAGAGACTAGAACTCTCGGAAGTCTCAGCTGAATTTATTGAAAGTTGTTTTGTCTACAGGTACTTGAAATATCACTGTGTAATTACTGAATTTGCAGCCATTCTAATGAACAGATTCCTCATGTAGTTGCAGACACATCAACTGGACCCTCCAAAACCACCTAAAACTTCCCTCATTTCTAATTTTATTTTTTTCATTTGAAGCTGAAGTCCACTCTCCTTCTGTTAAAACAAATTCTATTTCTTCTTTGGGTTTTGGTTCTTAGACTTGGTCTCAAGCCTTTCCTTCTCTTCAGCTACCCCTGAAGAGTCTCTTTCTTATAGCTATTGCTGTGTAACTGATATTTTCTTTGGTCTGGGGCACGCTGATCTATGGCTTCACCTATACTAAGCACTCACAATTTTTGCTTTACCACAGTGATGTTTCCATAAAAGCAAAACCAGCAGTTACATTGTTGGTGGATGAATTTTTCATGTTAGAAACAATTTTGTGCTGTTCAGTTCAGTTCAGTCGCTCAGTCGTGTCCGACTCTTTGCGACCCCATGAATTGCAGCACGCCAGGCCTCTCTGTCCATCACCAACTCCCAGTGTTTACCCAAACCCATGTCCATCGAGTCAGTGATGCCATCCAACCATCTCATCCTCTGTCGTTCCCCTTCTCCTCCTGCCCCCAATCCTACCCAGCATTAGGGTCTTTTCCAGTGAGTCAACTCTTCTCATGAGGTGGCCAAAGTATTGGAGTTTCAGCTTCAACATCAGTCCTTCCAATGAACACCCAGGATTGATCTCCTTTAGGATGGACTGATTGGATCTCCTTGCAGTCCAAGGGACTCTCAAGAGTCTTCTCCAACGCCACAGTTCAAAAGCATCAATTCTGCGGCGCTCAGCTTTCTTCACCGTCCAACTCTCACATCCATGATGTAGTTTGTGCTGTTACACAAATGCAATATAATTTTGTGGAAAAGTGGGATACAGCATCAGTTGAGCTTGTTGTTTAGTTACTAAGTCATGTCCAACTCTTTTGCAACCCCATGGACTGTAGCCCTCCAGGCTCCTCTGTGCATGGGATTCCCAGGCAAAGATACTGGAATGGGTTGCCATTTCCTTCTACAGGAGATCTTCCTGACCCAGGGATCGAACTCATGTCTCCTGCATTGCAGGTGGATTCTTTACTGCTGAGCCACCAAGGAAGTCCATGTCAACTGAAGTACTTACATAAACATACAAATCATTACGTTTTTATCTGGTAATTCACCTTCAAAAATATGGGTAAGATGGGAGTCCCCTCATGACCTAGTGGTTAGGATTCTGGGCTTTTACTGCCATGGCCCTGGTTCAATCCCTCATCAGGGAACTGAGATCCTGCAAGCCATGTGGTGCAGCAAATATACATATATATATATGAATTATTATTATGATTATTAAAATTATATATTAATATGTGATATATATTAATATATATATGGTTAGGATGAAATTCAGTTTAATATAACCCCCAAAATGGTAATGACTGCTATATATATGGCAAATGTGATAAAAAGCTGCTCTCTAGAGCTGAAAGATAGTGACAAACTGTGCTTCAGTTTCCTCATTTGTAAAATGGGAATAATAATAATAATACCACTATTCTGCATTGTTATAATGATAAAATGAGTTAATATATGTGAAGTGCTTAGCATAGGGTCTGACACATAGTAAGAGCTACTAGCATATGAACATTAACTATTACATGAAGGATACTGTATGATTATCTTTTGGAAGCCAGACAAAATTTAGGTAGACATTTTTATAATGTAGTATTAATTTTTTAATGCTTTGCCCAAGCAAATTGTGATAAAACCCAACAGTGACAAATACCAAATGTTTAAATGTTTTAAAACAGAGTGGTGTTCTGTTTTGCACACTTTTGATCATTGACTTACCCTAGGAGTTTTCCTTTTCAGATGGCATGTATTTGTCAGAATCAAAGTAAGCATAGTAAGTGCAGTGCCATGCTAAGTCACTTTAGTCATGTCTGACTCGGTGATCCCAAGGACTGTAGCCTGCCAGGCTCCTCTGTCCATGGGATTCTCGAGGCAAGAATACTGGTGCGGGTTGCCATGCCCTCCTCCAGGGGATCTTCCCAACTCAGGGATCGAACCCACATTTCCTTTGGTTCCCGCATTATAGGTGGGTTCTTTACCACTGAGCCACTGGGGAAGCCCTAATAAATAGTAGAACCCTAATATTTCTTCCCTTTACATCTGATTTTTTCAGTTTGTTTCTGCAACTCTTCCTCAATCCCTGTGGCAAGATTCTCTGCTCTGTTTTGCTTCTGGCACAGTTTGTTTGGACTCTGCTTGCTCTCTTCCTCACTGCATAAAGCAGCCAGCCCTTGCAGTGGGTAAACTTCAGAAAATTTAAATCTTGTTTTTGCAGCTTGTCTGTGCACAATAAACAGACGACCTGTGCCAGTTTTCTCCCAGGCTCTTTTTGGCACAGGATTGAAAACTGGCCGCTCTGGTCAGGAATGCTGCATGTTCCTCTGTGGGTGGCCGGAATCTGAGCTGAAATAGAAGAAACTCAATTTTCTGCTATTCCAGTCCCTTCTACTGAAGAAAAGAATATCATCATAACTTTGAGTTGATGATGGCCAGTTAGTTTCCTTTTTTACACTACAGTAGTTATTTTTAACAAGTAACTTTTTGAAATTGAAGGTCATGCAAACCCCAGGTAGGATTACCTGAAGTGCTGTGAGCTCTTTCTGAACAGTCTCTAGGCTTGGTTTGGGAACTGTGAGCAGGAAACAAAGAATTTATTTCTGGGGTGCTAGTCAAAATCCATCTATTGGTCCCTTAAATTTGTCATGATGAAACTATAAGATAGCTTAATATAAAATGTAAAACCATATCCAGTAGTTTGTATCTTTCTAATCTCTTTTTGATCATTTCATAAGTGACTAGTGGTATCTGTAGTTACGGGACACCAAAGAGACTTTTTTTTCTGTTTATCTAGTTAAGCATTTATCAGTTTATCAGCCAGTTCACCTCCTGGACCAGAAATGATCATGGGTGATTGATATGTACACATAAAATACAACAATATTCCAGGGATTAAACATTGGGTGACAGTGGTTTCCCTGGTGGTCCAGTGGTTGAGAGTCCACCTTGTAATTTGGGAGACACTGGTTTGACCCCTGGTCTGGGAGGATCCCACATGTCGTGGGGTGGCTGAGCCCGTGAGCCACAACTGCTGAGCCCATGCATTCTAGTGCCCGTGCTCCGCAACAAGAAAGACCACCGCAGTGAGAAGCCTTCACACGGCAACTGGAGAGTGGCTCCCGCTAACCACAACTAGAGAAAGCAGCAACAAAACACCCAACACAGCTAAAAGTAAATAAATATTCTTTAAAAAAAATTTGGGTATCAGAGGGAAGAACGCAATGGTAAGGGTATTGAGTCAGACGTGAAAGCTAAAATGCAGTATCATCTATTGATAGCATTACACCAGAGGTTTCAGAATTTAGTGTGCATTGCTCTCTTGGTGGGAGTATTTGTTTAAAATGCAGTTCCTTGGCCTCCCCAAAGGAATTCTGACACCCATGTTGCTAGCACGTGTCCCCCGGGGATCCTACTGCATGGTGTAGACATTCTCTAGGAGCACTGAACTATTTACTTACTTCCAATGGGTAAATTTGGCTCCTGACTTTCTGACAGTCAACAGGAAAAGGGAAGACTGTCTTTTCATAGTGTGCAGAAGATAGCATCATTGGCATAAGGTATAAATGAAGGCTTCACTAGGCTTAGATCAACTTTAATACCTGGGGAATTCCTTAGCGATCCAGTGGTTAGGACTCTGCTTTCACTGCTGTGGCCCCAGGGCTCAATCCCTGGATCCTGCAAATTGTGTTTCTGTGGCAAAAAAAAAACCTTTAGTGTCTGAGGAGGACCTGGACTCGCATAGGAATTCAGGAAGAAAATGTCTTCTCTAATCCTCCGTAATGTGAAATAAGTCAATGAGTCTATTGTATTCAATTAAGAGGTATTAACTGACTTTTTGGGAAAGTGTACCAAAGCGTCTTAGAGAGAAAGGAATAGAAGAGGGAAAAAAGCTGGATGGAGTGGTGCTGGGAAATAGTTTGATATTATCTGCAAAAAAGTGAATGCAGGGAATTCCCTGGCAGTCCAGTGGTTAGCAGTCCACATTTTGACTGCCAAGGGTGCAGCTTCAACCCCTGGTTGGGGAACTAAGATCTCATATGTTGCAGGGTGCGGCCAGAAAAATTAAGGAATATACATTTTTTAGACGTAATGCTATTGCACACTTAATAGACTATCAGTATATCATATACCTTTTCCCCCCATATACCATTATATGCACTGGGAAGTCGAAAAAATCTTGTGACCTGCCTTATTGTGATACTTGCTTTTTGTGGTGGTATCTAATTGAATCTGCCGTATCTCCAAAGTTTGCCTGTATAAGTGATGAAAAGATAAGAAATTAGGCATATTCACACAAAATAAAACTTCCTCCAACAAAGGGAGAGAAAATCATACTGACTTATACTCTGAGTACTCTTCCTTTCATATGGAGAAAGAATGCGTTTGGAGACTTTGTGATAGTGGTCTGTATAAGAATAATGATGGCCATTACCATTTCTTCCGTACCTACTTAAGGCCATTCTCCACCATAGGCAGGGTTCCTAGGTGACTCAGTGGTAAAGAATCCACCTGCAACACAGGAGACACAGGAGGCACAGGTTTGATTCCTGGGTCAGAAAAACCCCCTGGAGAAGGGATTGAGAACCCACTCCAATATCCTGGCCTGGAAAATTCCATGGACAGAGGCATCTGGTGAGCTACAGTCCATGAGGTTGCAAAGAGTCAGACACAACTGAGCGAGTGAGTATGTACACGACGCACCACCGTAGGTACGTAGGTATTTTGTTTTCAGTTGTCACACAGATTCCAGAGAATGAAGTCCTGTTGTCCCCAATACCCCCAGCCTTTCTCTTCTGCACTCATTATTTTCTATTCTAACTCATTCACACCCAATGTTTTTGAGACTTAGCCTTTAATGTAAAATACTGGTACTCTTTCCTGTGCCTTGAATCTAATTCACTTTGCCCTGATGATAGGAACCGACTATGATAGAGAAATCAATTTTGAAATAATAAATTAGATCTAAAAGTTCTGTATCTGTTTCTTTTTGTTTCTCCATCGATTTCAGTTGATAGGATTTTGACTGACAACTTTGGAATCATCTGAGAAAATCTTCAGCTCCTCTGTCATTGTTTTCTCCCCAGTGGCAGCTAAAGATTGCAACTGTGGGCTTTTGCCAGAATAAACAGTTGAATCTTCGGTGAGGTCTCTGGAACCTTACTCCCAGGCATTTCCAAAGGATGTGTCGAGACTGGACCTTAGTTTGCCCTTTACAGAAATAGCTTCTGTCGGGTCTGTATGACTGATTCCTCTCATGGTGCATTGTCTAGCCCACTAAACGTAGAGAGAATATGCAGTCTTTTCCATTTCTGAGCTTTTAACTGATGTAGGACACTAAGAATTACCAGTGATGTTTCATAATTGTACTGCTTTAGTGCATTCATTAAACTGGAGGTCATATGAAATCAACTTTTATTGTTCTCATTGATACTTGGGAAAAATAATTTTACAAGGCTTTTAGGATGGAAAAAAGGCACTAGCAAATCAAGTCTACTTTAAATATAAAGCTATTCTTTTAAAAGCGATTTGATTTGACATTTTAAGTCTTCTGAGCAGGAGTAACCCTGATAAGGCATCAAGTCAAACTCCTTCATTTTGCAGATAGGGAACTTTGTCATTTGATTTTGTTTTTAGAAACTTTTAATACTTTTTTTTTTTTGCCATGCAGTGTATGAGATCTTACTACCCTGATCAGGAATTGAACCCGTACCTCCTGCATTGGGAGCGCAGAGTCTTAACCACTGGACTGCCAGGGAAGTCTACAGAAAGGAAACTTTGACTCAGAGAAGCTATGTGCAGAGCCAGGACTGGAACGCAGGACTCCTGGCTTCCTGCTCTCACAAAGCAATTTCTAGATGACTTTAGTGTAAAATGTAATTTGAAAAGAGTTTATTTAATGAACTCAAAACTTAATAAATTTAAGAGTTTTAAAACTTCTATTGAAATATTGTATTGTACTAGGTGTGATACCAGGTGGTTAAAACACAATATATTACCTTCCATACTTTCTAACCTGAGCTTGGAAGATTTTTATACCTATAGATATATATACAGACATATATGTACTCATGAACACACATAAACATATATCCACATATAGTTATATATACACACACATCCTTACACATATTTATCTATACATTTATAATAAACATACACATATATGCCAGTAGACTCACATACGTATATATGTGTACCTATACATACACATTATACATATGTAGGCTTCCCTGCTGACTCAGTCTGTAAAGAATCAGTCTGCAATGCAGCAGACCTTGGTTCAGTCCCTAGATTGGGAAGATCCCCTGGAGAAGGAAATAGTAACCCACTTTGGTATTCTTGCCTGGGAAATCCTTTGGACAGAGGAGCCTGGTGGGCTACAGTCCATGAGGTTGCAAGAGTAGAGTGGGACACAACTTAGTGACTAAACCATCACCACCATTTATATGTATATATATATATATACACACACATGCCAGTATATACACACACACATAGATATATATCTCAACACACACACACATATAGCAGAAGACTAGAAAACAAGGACTCAGGAGTTAGGCAAACTTTCAACCCTACTGGTATTGGCTGTGTTTTCTCAGGCAAATATGTGAACTTTTAAAATCTGTTTTACCACTTGTAAAACAGAAGAACTAATACTATTCTTAGACTGACTGTGAGAAACAAAATAAATGGTATGTTAAATATTTAGCACATTGTCTGCCATCTAATAAGTTGTTATGCGGGATCTTTTCGATGCAGCGCACGGACGCTCAAGTTGTGACTTGCGGACTCAGTAGTTGTGGTGTGTGGGCTTAGTTACTTTGCAGTCCATGGGATCATAGTTCCCTGACCAAGGATCAAACCTGCATCCCCTGCTTTGCAAGATGGATTCTTTACCACTGGGCCTCTGTGCAATGCCAGTGTTCATGCTCAGTCATGTCCGACTCTTTGCGACCCTATGGACTATAGCCTGCCAGGCTCTTCTATCCATGGGATTTTCCAGGCAAGAATACTGGGGCCACCAGGGAAGTCTCCTGATAAACTTTCCATAAATGTTGATAGCTAATGTTGTGAACAAAATGTACAAAACGTTGAGCAATGGGTAAACTTAAGAAAAGGTAGATATGTTTCTCTATCTTGACCTCCATGCTGATCATAATTGTCCTGGCAGACTGGTTACCTCTGGTTTGAGGACTGGACCAAAACCACAGAAGTGGCATAGTCCCATTCATTTGGAAAAAAGGGCTTCTAAATAGATGGTGGCACTCTCAATCCTGATCTGTGGTAAAAGGAGCCTAGAAGGTGGGAGAGCAGGGTGGCCTGTGGAAGAGCCTGTCCCAGGTCAAAGAGAAGCAGAAGTCGCCCGTGTTGCATGTGTTCAGTGTAAATGAAGACACTTATACGTATCAGTCTGTGCTGGGTGGTGGAGTGGTGGGGGGGGGTGCGGTGTGAGTGAGAAGACAAGAAGAATCAGACTGATTGGAACCTGGAAAGGTCAACTGGCAGGACAGCTGTTGGTCTGGAGACACATCCAGGAATCAAGCCCAGAAGCTCAGGATGAGTCCGAAGAGGCATGGACACCACAGTGCAAGGTGTCCCTGGGCCTGTGGCAGGAGCAAATGTACATCAGGCTGCCCAGACGACCCCCAGGCCAAAGACCAAAAACAAGGTAAGCAGAGGTGAATGCAAGAGTTAATTTGCAGAGGTTGACATGAGTCAGAAGCTAGGGCAGGAGTGGGATTTCTCTGTAGGCTCCACTTTATCGGCTGATAGATGTTGCTTTTCTGCAGGTTTCTGCCATAGACCTGCTTCTCTTCCCACCTGTATCAGTCAGAGTAGGTTTGGTTTTGCTGCAGTAACAAACAAATCTCAGTGCCTTATAACAACACGTATTTATTTCTTGTTCTAGCTGTGTATTCATTATCAATTGCCTATCACTTGGTTACTCGAAATCTTTATTCTGAGATCCAGGCTGACCCTGCAGCCTCTCTCTGGAATGTTGCTGCTCATCGTAGCAGATAGAAAAGGAGAACCCTGTATGCATATGTGCTTAGTCGCTTCAGTCGTGTCTGACTCTATGTGACACTGTGGACTGCAGCCCGCAAGACTCCTCTGTCCATGGGATTTTCCAGGCAAGAATACTGGAGTGGGTTGCCATGCCATCCTCCAGGGGATGTTCCTGACTCAGGAATCAAACTCAGGTCTCCTGTGTCTCCTGCATTGGCAGGTGGGTTCTTTACCACTAGCGCCACCTGGGAAGCCCCATGGAGAATGCTGAACTGACCCTAAAGGTCAGCTTTCTGTACAGAAGGAGGTGATCCATGTCATTTCAACTTGCATATCATTGGTCAAAACAAGTCATGTGGCAACAGCAAGGTGGCAAAGTTGAATCTCCCCCAGAAAGGGGCAATGAATCTTTATAAGAATAACACAGCCCACCCCATGACTGTATCAACTGCAGGGGTGTCTCACTACTCCCAGACCTCAGTCATTGCCCATATGATCCTAGCTCCTGTCCTCTATCTCGTATCTCTGCACAGAAATCTAGGCCCACATCTGTAGCTGCCAATCAGGCAGTTCTCCTTGGTCACTTTAAACTGAACATGAACAAGCAAACTAAAGTCATTTCCTCTTCAGCATTTTGTTTGTTTTTGATTGAAGGCTTCCTATCCACCTGGCTACACAAATCAGACACCGGGGGGTCATCTGTTACTTCTCTCTCTCCTTATTCACCTCATATCCACCCATCACTCAGAAAGTCTTTTTGATTGTACCCAGTACATGTCCCTTGACTATTCCTGCTTCTTTTCATCTCTCCTCCCCCTACTAGTTCTTACATGCATGCTCAGTCACTCAGTCATGTCTGACTCTTTGAGACCCCATGGACTTTAGCCCACCAGGCTCCTCTGTCCATGGAATTTTCCAGGCAACGATACTGGAGTGGGTTGCCGTTTCCTTCTCCAGAGGATCTGCCCAACCCATGGACCAAACTGGCATCTCCTGCATCTTCTGCATTGGCAGGTGGATTCTTTACCACTGTGCCACCTGGAATATAGTTTTTCTATTCTGAACTCTTGGTGAGCTCTGAAATAATTCTGATGTCTCTGTATTTCTCCTCCCCAGTTCATTCCACCGGACACACGGTGATCTTTCTAATTTGCAGAACTAACAATACACCCTTCTGTTGCCACCTCTGCTTGAGCTCCTCAGCAGATGGCTTCTGATTGTTCTGGGAATAAAGCTATGGAGTGCCAATAAGGCTCTTTATCTGCCTCTCCAGCCTCACCTTAACCACTGTCCCTCCCTCACAACTGCCTGTATTTCTTGCCCCCACCATACTGAACTCCTTCCATTTCCTCTATGTGCTGTGCCCTCTCCTGCTTCTGGTATATTGCATGTCTTGTTCCTTCTTTTTAAAAATTATTTATTTATTTGGCCACATCAGGTCTTACTTGCATCATGTGGGATCTTTAGTTGCAGCATGTGGGATCTAGCTCCCTGACCCGGAGCTGGCCACTTGCCCCCTGCATTGGGAGGGTGGAGTCTTAGCCACTGGACCCCCAGGGAAGTCCCTGTTGTTCCTTCTGACTGTTCTGCTCTCTATCCTCTTCAGCTAGCTGACTTTAAGTCACCCCTCCTGTCTCAGCTTAAAACTCACTTCTGCCAGGAAACCTTCCCTGGCTCCCTCCTAAAGCCGGTAAGGCATTCCTGTTAATGTATTCTGGGGCAGCATGCTTTCTTTTCCCTGGCGCACATCACCCTTTATAGCTTCCTTAAATGTCTGTTGTCTGTCTTTGCTGCCTCACTGTAATATCTCTGAGGGCAGTGACTGCTTCAACATTGTGACTCAACTCCTAGCAGAGTGTCTCAAATAGTCTAGGTGCTGGGAGATGCTTATGAAATGACCATGAATGACTGTGCGTGGTGTCAAAACCATAGGTCTGGCCTGAACTCAAGAGCAAGGCCAGGAGGACGTGAAAACGTCCTTGCTTCTTAATGTCAAGGGAAACTGAGAAAAACCAGCTTGGCTTGGCTTGGCTTAGGGCTAGAGGGGTAGTATCAAATTAAAACAGGCTTCTAGAGAAAGGCAAAGGAAGGTCAGGACCAGGAAGAAATGAGATCCCCTGGGCTATAACCTCCTTGAGCAAATGGATTTTAATTTTGTTCACAGCAGAATCCCTGTGCCTAGAGCAGTATTGGGCACATATCAGGCAGTTAAATACTTTGTTGGGGAACTTTCCTGTTGATCTAATGGTTAGGGCTCCACACTTCCACTGCAGGGGGCACAGGTTTGATCCCTGGTCTGGCAACTAAGATCCAACAAGCTGTGTGGTGTAACCAAAAAAAAAAAAAGGAAAAATAAAATACTTTATTGGATGAATGAATGGACATATTCTGGGTCACAACTCTTGGCCCCAAAAATCAACCCTGGCTGACATAAGCAGAAAAAGAATTTATTGAAAGGATATAGGGTAGTTCTCAGAATCAACATAAAGACCAAGATAATCCAGCCTCACAAATGAGCAGCAACCAAGGGGAGCCAGGCAGGCGGAACCATGGCCGAGGTTGTAGCAGAGGAATACTTGCTAAGGACACCACTCTGACACCCCTGCTACCAGACGCCTGTGTCCTCCGCACTCCCACCGCTGGCTGTGAGCTGTGACCCCACTGGACTCCAGTGACACTGCCCTCCTTGTGAGTCTGATCTCACTGACCCTATGACCTGAATTTACCCCTTCGAGGTTCGAATCCCAGACAGGAATGAACACGTGGTTGTCTGGCAGAGCCAGCATTGATTGGCAGAAAGGGAGAGAGGGTGAATATTTGTCCCCCGTCAGCAGAGGGGGCCATGCTGCCACCTATTTGAGAATTTCTCCCTAAATAAGACAGTCATTTGATGCTGGGCAGCCTAAAAATGCTTTATGTCCATTATGGGAGGGCTGGGAAAAAAAAATCAGAACCAAGGAAAGTATTTTTTCATTTAAAACATTTAATTATAATAAATGCTAGTTATAAAATTTCAGTTAATTCAGATATGGGTAAAGTATAAAGTGTTAAGTCCCTCTACTTCCCAATCCCCATTCTACACCAAGATATAACCACACTTATCAGTTGGAAACAGGTTCTTCTTCAAGAGACTTCTTGGATCAGAACTGTTTCTTAAACTGTACAGGGTTGGACTTCATCGTTATTACTGGTTGTTTAGAATTTACATGTGAAGCTTATAGTCAGATATTTTTTACTTGGACTCTTAGGTGGGGTCACATGTGGCATTGCTGGGGGTTCATATTCCTGGAGAGGGGCTACCTGCCTAATGAAGGATAAGTCATTTGCCTTGCTTGTGCTTAGTTAGTTATTACTGGGAGTATTTCTTGCTTGGGAGGAATCAGGGATGTGATGGCGTGTGTCATTTTGGTGGGTAAGCAAAATTTGGGCTTTGTTGGAAAGAAGGTACTCCTGCTTTTGACCAAGTTTTGTTCCTCACCAGGGTTCTTGGCCTCCTTAATCAATAGAAATTGATCAGAGGCCAGACAAGAAATTCAGCCAAGGTTTATTGGGGCCCCAGCTTCAGGGGGTAAGGAGAAGAAACAATAGGTTCCCTTGCTTGTTTGCTTGCTGTGGGGAGCAAGCTGGTTCCTTATATGGGCAGAGGATAGGGTGTGTCCAGGGGTTGGGCTGGAGGGGTGCCTTAGGTATTTTGTCCACCTCTTTGGTGTTATGGGCAGGGGGCATGCACAGTACCCCCGTTTGCTCCAAGCTCTTCAGAAGTGGCTGTTGGGCTTTTTGGTCTCTTTGTATCTTTTGTCCAGAATTTGCCCTAACAGCCCATGACTGCAGTTATTTTTAGTTCCATACAGTTTCTTTGTATTTTGTTACTGGTGGGGAGATGTCAGGTGCAAGCACTGCAACATTGAAGCATAGGGTCCCAGGTCCCAGCCTGTCTCAATTTGAGGGCCAAAGGAACAACCTCCTGTTGAGGATGTCGCTTGTAGAGTGTTCTGTTCTTAAAAAAACAACAATTTTGATGGTTTTTAACTAAACTTATGGTAGTAATCATTTATCTATCTATCTATCTATAGGAAATCATTTGTATACCTTAAACAAACAATGTTATATGTCAGTTATATTCAATATATTGGAAAAAAGAAAATGCATAAAAAATTAAATTTTCTCTAAAAAAAACCCCAAACCCAAATTATCTGAAATAATATTTTGCTGTATTTAAAGAAGTAAAGTTCTAGAACCAACCTATTCTCAACTGACCTCTAGGGAAGTTATTCTGGGCATGTAGCTGTTAATTTTCCTTGTTGGGTTGGTGGTTGACTGGTCCATAGCTCCAGGAAGGGGTTGGGAGGGTAAAACTAAGACTTTTATATGTCAGAGTTACACACAAGTTACACACAAAGACAGAGAATCGGGGCTCAAATAAGTGATTTGAATTTTAACAAAGTAAGACTGGTTTTTAAACATCTTACTTGTTAAGAAATACATGAAAAAATATGTTAAAATTGTAAATGAAATAAAATACTTAAGTGCATCTTAATAAATATATCTCAGGTGGTTGCATGGCTGACCCAAACTGGTCATTGAGTTTGGTCCCAAAGTAAAGCCTTGGGCTGGTATTCAGTGCGGTCTCTGAAGAACCTAGGAGCAAAAGCCAGCACCCTGGTCCAGCCTGCTTTGCTCTGTATTGTCATAGGTTTTCTGCTACAAAAGATGTTACATATGTAATTTTTGAGCCCTGCCTTCTGCTTCTTCCTTACCAAGCAGGCCACAGCGTTTCTACACAAAAGGGAACAGATACCCAAAAGATTATAATGTGACATCCAGGATTCCCATACAAAGCCTTCATGTAAGTCTAAACTGAGTGCTATATTAGTACCTAAACTGGTAGCAGTTCTGTTTCACAGTTGTGAAATGGGATACATTTTAGGTCTTTTGGATAGAATCTAGTGAACAGATATGGGCTGAAATTTTAAAATGTGGATTCACTGAGACAATTTCATCTTGGAATTACAGCCAAAATAAAAGTCAGCTGTGATTCATTTGGAAAGGTGGACATTTTGAGTGTTGACAACAAAGACAGGCCTTCATTAAAAATATAATTTTCCAACGTGTTTACAGTGAAGCTGGAACAAATATGACAGAAAGCCATAATATTTTGTTTATGCCAAGAAACACTGGCTCTCTAAAAGAAGGTGCCAGTTAAAGTGGTAACGTAAAAATAGGTGAAAGAGATACACTTTAATATCTTATTTTGAATTTAACTGGCGCTTGCTTTGGTGTCTTGACTGTTATACAATCTGAATAGATTAGAAACGTTGGAAAAGCCCATATATGAATCTGTTAAAACAATCCCTTTGTTTTGTCTGAACAGGAAGGAAACAGGTCTGTCATTTCTCCAGGGAGAGGCTAGACCGTGACTAAGGCATTGAAGGGTCAAGGAATAGAATTAGAGGCATTGACCACAGAAAGAGGAAGTCAAGTTGTGGTGGCTGCAGTGGGAGCCTGGAGGGAGCAGCAGGGGACCAGTTGTGTCTGGAGAGGGTGTGTGGAGTGGAAGTTGTGGTGATGCCAAAGCTAAGTTGTCTTCTCAGCCCACGAACCACAAGCCAGGTGTGCTACTGGGTTTTTGCAAAATTTCAGTACAGTAATAGGAATCTACATGAAAACAAAAATACATGTCTCCACAAAGCCTTGTGTACCAATGGCCCTCACAGCTTTATATATGATAGCCAAAAATGGAAGACAGCCTAGAAACTGAAAACAACCCAGATGTCCATCAACAGGTGGCAAGTAAAATGCAACTCACAATAAAAAAGATGCACACAGCAGTGTGGAAAACCTCAAAATCATTTACTGAAAAAGACAGGCTCTCCTCTCACTGATAAAAAGAATATATGCTATAGCATTCCATTTATATAAAACCCCAAAAATGCAAACTAATCTTTAGTGAAGAAAACAAATCTGTGATTCTGTGGTTGCTTGGGGATAGGGCAGAAGGAGGAATGGGTTGCAAAGGGGCACAAGAATTTAAGGGGGTTATGGAAATATTTGGTAAATTGCATTGGTTTCACAGATACTTTCCTATGTCAAAACATATCGAATGATTTGGTCAGCAGTTGGGGAAGGGCCTCATGACCCTCAGCTAGAGAAGACAAGATAATGACACTTAGCAAGAGGGGAAAGTGGACCTTATGGTTATAAATTAACAGACTTCAAAAAGGGTATTTGAAAGGGATGTTCAAAATAAATATTTTAAAAAGCTCAGGGTATCTGCTCAGTAAAGCACTTAGAATCTGTAAAGTGATTATAGTATTTGTCCAAGAGCAGTAAGTACTGAAGATCTAGAAAGAGGTCACAGTCTTTGCCTGGACAAGCAAGGCAGTAAGTTATGAGTTTTAGCTTTCAGAATATTAGCATGAAGTTCAGATTCAAATGATAATGGATATGTACTTTACCATGCCACCCTGCTCTGCCAGGGTACAAATCTACACATTGTACCTAAGAGTCCTCAGACTATGAATAATCCTTTCATTGGATTATAACTGTTCACCATTAATGTAGTGGAATTTGAAGGAGGTGGAGGGTGGGAAAGATTTACCTGGAAAACAACAGTGAACTAGCAGTGTTGGCAAGGCTGAGACTGTCACAGAGTCTGTGATTACTTGTAGCCCGGTGGCGTCCAGCTCATACCAGGGGCCCTGAGATTATTTATCTATTCATACCAGTATCCTCACACCGTTCTTTGAGATTTTGGTTTCAGTCTTTGCTGTATCAGTTGTGGATGTCATAGGGTAGTTTTATTTATTTATTAATATTTATTTTTAAAATTTTATTTGGATGTTTCAGGTCTTAGTTGTGCCACACGGGATCTTTGATCTTCACTATGGTATGCAAGATCTTTAGTTGCTGCATTTGAGCTGTTAGTTATGGCATGTGGGATCTAGTACCCTGACCAGGGATCAAACCCAGACCCCCTGCATTAGGAGTGCAGAGTCTTAACCACTGAACCACCAGGAAAGTCCCCATAAAGTAGTTTTGGATTTTCACTTTTACAGTGTGTGACTTTAAGTTCTGCTGATTTGGTGGGGGGAGGGGGGTATTGACGGGCAAGGGAAAGGTGATATTCTTGTGCAGAGTCATTGGTAGAATTTGAATAAAAACCTCCATCTCTGGAGTCCTGCTTTTTCAGTTATCCCTTATGTCCTTGTTTGCACAGATTTTGTGATGGTGTTGGGTTGATTGGGGCAGCAGATAAATTATGCTCATTTACAGTGGAAATCAAAGCATATCAGCCATCTGATTGATGGGGTGCAGCCATCATGTGCTGATTGATGTGCAGTCTGTGACAGCTGCGGGTACTCATCTCCTTCAGCCTCCTCCCATCCCGACAGTTGACATAGCTTGCATTCTAATCAAGTCATTGGAGGCCTCTTCTGGCAAGTATGGGCTGAAAGGTATGAATGCTAAATTTCAGAGTAATATTTTTAAAAAATACATGGAAATACAGTGTGCTATGAAAAGCATATTGATAATTAATGAAATAAAATCAGGTAGGAATTTCTTGGAGAGATAAGAGAGAGATGGTGTTTATAATCTGAGAGTGAACATGAAAAATTCTTATGAGCTCAGTTTCAAGCTGATGCATATTAATATCAGATGATAAAAAATTTGTCGAAGTGCCAAGTGCAATTAAGCATTAATCAAGGAGAGACACATGCATGTCATTACTGGCAATAGAGCACTGTTTATGTGGTTTTTAATTTCCATGCTACTGAAATGTAACACAACCATAATGTAGTATATAAAATGTACTAGGGGATTCAACAATTTTGCAATTAAATTTCAAGTCTTTCAAAATCATCTTGTCTATTAAACAAGTTGCTGTAATTGTTTAATAATGACTTGAATAAAAGACCCTAGAAAAACATATATGGGAGTTAGTGCAAATAAAATTAATGAGTGAAAAAAGTGACCCAGGCTGATGTGTGGAATAGTGCTAAAATATACAGAAGCTCCTTCAAGTAAAGGATGAGCATAAGGCAGGCCCAGGAAGCTTTTCATATATGTTGAGAAGTTTGGATAATTAGTGTTGTTAGCTTGGTATGTGGGGAGGGACAGTAGGCAGTAAGGATGAGTTCAGCTAAAAGTAATTTAGCTGAAATTTAGCATTCATACCTTTCAACCCATACTTGCCAGCTAAAAGTAATGGAATGTCCAGTTTGTAGTGGTTTACATCCTCATTTCTCATTGCTGGTCCTTGGACAGCAGCATCACTTGGGAGTCTGTTACTAATGTAGAGTCTCAGGCCCCACCTCAAATCTACTGAATCAAAATTTTCATTTTAATGAGATTTCCAAGTGATTCATAGGCATATTAAAGTCCAATTTAGAAAATAAAGATATTTTGATATATCCTTTACTAAGAATTTGGAGGTAAGCAGTTTCCGAGTGGTTGGATCTACCACTCTGGATCATCAATAACACAGGCTTTTATCTCAGGATTTGGAGGTAAGCAATTCCAGAGTCGCTGGATCTGTATCATCAATAACATAAGCTTTCATCTCATTACATTCTGCCAGACTTAGCACGTCGATTCTTTTAGCCTTCTTCTCTGTGACCTCATGGTTCCAAGATGGCTACTGTAGCTCTTTGCACAAGTAAATTCCAAACAGGAAGGATGGGACATATTTGTAGTATCTCATTGGCCAGAACTGGGTTACATGTTGACTTGTAGACTAATCATTTGGGAAGAGGAATGGCATAAACATGACTAATGTATACCTTTCGTTCATTTAGTTAAAAAAAAAAAGTGGATTGCCTGCTATGTGACAACCCATAGCATATCCCTTGGGGCTAAAGGCTGAGATCAAGAGTCTCTGTTCATTAATTGCACAAAATTAGGGTTCTGCTAGTAGAGAGGAGTGTCTACTGCTGGTAGGATAGGCCAGATTTGGAAGAGTGTTGGAAGCCATGCCAAGACTGGACTCGATCCAGTGGTCATTGGAGAATCAAAGGAGGGTCGATGTTTTGAGAAGCAAATCTAGTCTGTGGTGCATGTACTGAGACCAGTAAGGAGATTTATGCAGTTGTTCAAGTGAGAGATAATGGCAGCTGACCTAGGACAACAACAAGCAGAATGGAAACAAGGGATCCATTTGGAAGGCCACTCCAAGACAGAAGCTATTACTTAGTGATGCTGTATGTGGGTGGTAAAAAAGGGAAGGGCTCAGAGGTGAGTCACTGAGACTTTGACGGGATAACTAAACTGTCTAAAGTGAGTTGCCATTATAAAAAATTATGTATTACATACATGTGGTCACAAGTTACAAAGCTCTGTAACTTAGATTTTCCACTTTACGTATCGCAAACTGATTTTTGTGTTAGTACATATAGAACTCACTCATCCCTCTTTAACTATTTTTGTATTTATTTGAAAAATACTGTAAAGCCCAAGAAAGTTAAGAATCATTTGTAACCTGATAAATTTGAGAAATTATAAAAGGTAAAAAAGAAATTGCCCTCTCTCCATCTTGCTGCTGGAACATGTGCACCCTACCCCCAATTTTTTCTTAAGGTAATTCAGGAGAATACCCAGAGGTTCCAATGCACATACACACTTCTCTCCTTTCTCTCTCTCAGAATCATAAATTCGTACTAGTCTGCAGCATGTAATTTCCACCGTCACTCTTTTCCACAAAAATCCTTGCCCTTTATTTGTTGTGTGTAGCCAGAATTCCAAGAATCTCCAGCGTTAACACAGGAGGACTCTGCCTCAAAGTTTATACCTTCTCTTTTTCTATTCATGTGTGTAGATCAAAATCTATAGCATGTGCTTCTAGTGAGCTTTTCATCTACTGTGCATTTATTGTTTTGTTCATTGTCTCTTCCTTCACTAGGATGTAAGTTTTGTGAGGGCAGGGATTTTTTTGTTTCATTAATAGATATATCCTCACAGCCTACACAGCATCTGGCCCAAATAGGTGCTCAATAAATATTTGTAAATGAATGTGTTTCCAGCAGATTATTCTCACTGTGCTTTAACACATTTGAAATCTTCAAGTGTTTTTTTTTTTTTCCCTATACCTCCCTTCTGTGCCTTTTCCCCTTGGCTTCATATGGTGTTCTCAAGGGGGTCAACTAATTTTAACATTTATTTAATAATAATTAATATTAATCTAGAGAAAGGGGAAGTACAGTCATGAAATCCCCCCAGAGAGGTCACTCGATGCCTGCCACAGTCAAGCCAAAGTGATTATTGTCACCTGGTCCTTGGTGTTAATGGCATCACTGCCTCTCTCCCTTATATTCAGGCCCAAGCTGACCAAATGGATGTTTAGACTCCCTTTGGAGGTTAGGAGAACTCAAGCAGCTGTTGCCTTTGTGTAATCCCCATGGCCACAGCCCCATCATACAACAGGCACATCCTTTCCTCTCCAAAGGAGAGGAAGAGGCAAATACATATGATCCATGACATTGTGTGACACTAAAACCCTCACAACCATTAAAGTAATAAATTATATCACCATTTTAGAAAGGAGGAAATTTATCTCACCACAAGAAAGTAGTAATAAAAGGAGAGAGTAGAGATTGCAAAAGAGCTTTTCTGACTCCAAACCCCATTGTGTTTTTACCCTACACCAGTTTTTCATAAAAGTTCTGAACAGATTGTTCGATGTTTTTCTTCATCATTACTTTGAAAAGGTTGATTCTGACATTTGATTTACATTTCCTGACAAGCCATGTATCATTTTCCTCCTCTCCTCCCTCCTCTTATCCTTCGTTTTTCATTCTTTGCATTTATAATGGAACAGATGATAGCTTTTCATGATGTGCTGGTGATGGTATATTTTATGGAAAATGCCAGACAAATAAAATTATAAGTAGTCACTAGTGGAAACCTACTCTGGAAAATATGATTTCAGCCATAGTTCCGTGTTTTTTAAAAAGTTATTTTTGCTGATCTCTACTAAGAGTCCCAGAAACAGATGGCCATGTTTGCTGGATTTGCTGCTAGCTTCTATGTCTCCTTTTCTCCTATACATTTATGGTGACCAAGTTTACTTTTAAAAACATGCTGAGAAGAATGACTTTTTTTTTTTTTCAGATTGAAGCTGTCTAGGAAAGAATCATGCTTAAGAAAGGGTCTATAAAATCAAAGAGGCAGATTTATCTTCTAGAAAACCCATTCTCTGATCAGGCCATTTCATCTCTGAAGCCTCCTGGCCTGTCCACCTCCCGTTCCCCAGCCAATAAATGCCAAACTCCTTAGTTTGGCAGTCAAAGGCCTTGCCCATCTGGTCTTAGATGATTTTTTGGACTTTGCTCTCTAATGCCAAGGTTTTGTGTTCTATTGTCCAACAAAATAGGACTGTTTATTTTTCTGTAATAGCCCAGCTTTCCTCTTTTTGCTCACCTTTGTTTGTTTTACCTGAAGAGATTTTTTTTTTTCCTTTGCTTAAGAAAAGTATTCCTTCCATCTTTCCTAGCTCAAATACTGCCTCCTCCAGAGAGCTTTCCTGGATTATATTTGCTTTCACACCTCTAGATGCCACCAGTCTGTCCCTTCTTTAGGACGTGTATGGTAAAAAAAATCCACCTGCCAGTGAAGGAGGCATGGATTTTATCCCTGGATCTGGAAGATCCCCTGGAGAAGGAAATGGCAACCCACACTAGTATTTTTGCCTGGGAAATCCCATGGACAGAGGAGCCTAGCGGGCTATGGTTCATGGGGTCAAAAAACAATCAGACACAGCTTAGTGATTAAACAACAACAACAACAACAACAAATTTTTACTTTATTTTTGCCCAAGTTTAGAGAACCATTTTAAGGCTATTTATTTTTTTAAAAACTGAATATGTAAGGACTTCCCTGGTGGTCCAGTGGTCAAGACTCTACTCCTAATGTACGAGGCCTGGGTTCAATCCCGTGAGGGAATGAGATCCTGCATGCCCAACTAAGCACTTGTGTGACAACTAAACATCCCACATACCACAACTGAGACCCAGCACAGCCAAAAAGAAAAAAGAATGGGTAGCTATATTAGCTGTTTGGTCATAAACCCTATTTGCATGAAGCTGTATTTAGACATAAGAAGAAATTTACATAAAATATCTTAGAAGCAAATCTTGTAAAAATAAAAAGGAGCTGATACTCACGATAAATCATAAAAAAAAAAAAAAGAATGTCAAAATATTTTGAATGAAAGCAATTAGCAAAATTTCTATTAATGGTACAGTGGTGCAAGGTGGCAGATGGGCGGCCTGTAGACTTTTTAAATTTGTCAACCATAGTGTTTGAAGCAAAGCAGTTCCATTTGAATGCCTTCAGGTTGGCATGTACACTCTGTTCGCTAGCCTCCCCGCTCCCTGTTGCCTTCCACCTGGCGTTTCACATTTACACACTCACTGCCTGACCTCTAATGGTACTTGAGTTCACATGCTCCATGTTGCTGTTGAATCAGTCACTCAATACACCAGGTCCAGATCATGACTCTGTCACTTCCTAGCTAGTTGTCTTGGCTTAGAAGTAAGAGTTCTATTAATATCTTTCAATGCTTTTTGCATTTGAAATGGGCCTTATGCAAAGAAACAGGTATATATTTGACTACAGACTCAAATACAGACACACATGTGGTGATGGGTCAAAGATTCCTGGAATGCACTGGAGAACGAGCATGTTTATCATTGAACTGAAAGAACTCCCACCAAAGCTGCCTTCAACTTATCTCTAAGCCTTAGAAACAGAAGTGACCCTTTGTTGCTGTGAATCAAGAGGCTGAACTGGGTTGGAGGAGAGTTGGCAAATGGGTCCGGTCATCACCACACCCCTGTATCCTGTGCCCAGACTTCATCACCTACAATGTCACCACTGAGCCCAGACAAGGCTCTGTGACTCTAACACTAAGTGTTAGGTTTCTGCTCCCAATAATCAGAGTTGGCACAAGAGGGAAGTCAGAGTGAAAATATTTGGTACTTTGCAGTTAGAAGAACATTGGGGTGCTGCTTTAGCCAAAAATGGAAGACTTGGATTTAGTCAGGTTAGTAAGAAGTGAAACCGTGTATGCAAAAGTTCATTATAAATTAGGAAATGCTATAAATGCTGCTGTGCCCTGTTGTCCTGGACTTTACCTAAGTGTTTTTGATCACTTCGAATGCCTACAGGATGGGTGTTACCTCCATTTTATGATTGGGAAATAGGGCTTGGATGTTAAATAAACTTGCCCGAGTCCCTAGGCTCACAGTAAGCTGTGCTGAGACCTCTCGCAGCTTTGTCTGACCTGGGCCTGCCCACTTTTCATGTGGTCCTGCAGTACCCAGGTCATGCCCCAGCCACATGAGTTAGTTATTACCACAACAATTTCTGCTTTAATGAACATTCTACATAAACATAAAGTGGGTCATGTTCCTTCTTATTCTTCCGGAGCTGTTTCCAGATTCTACCCTGTTTCCAGACCCAGGCTCCTACTTTGGATGATGTATGAACAAGGTCTGCTCCTGCAGAGAAATCAGGAGACAGGCAACAGCAAAGGACAAAGGTGAAAAGGCCAGGGTCAGGTCAAGAGCTTCCCACATCAGCTCTTTCCAACCTTGCAAGAATCAGATAGAAGCCTTAAGGAGGTCCTAGAAACCAAAGGTGATAATTGAGAGAAGATGGAGAGTGAAGTGGAATGCTGAAAAAAAAAAAATAGGAAACACAGTTGCAGCTTGGACTAACATTGATTATCTTAAATTATCTGCGTGGTTAAATAATATTCATGAATTCTCATTTTGCTTCTAATGAGTTAGAAGTTAGAGGAGCTTTATAAAGCAGCCTGGGATTCTATACAAAGTTCTGGTATTTGTCTGATGTCAGTCTAGATCACTTGAGAAGCCTGCAGAGTTACTCCGTGGTTGCTGAATTCCAGCATTTAGTGAGCTTTCTAGATCAGGAGTTGGTATTTATTGTGTGTGTTAGTAGTTTTGTTGCTGCTACTGAAAGCAGGTGGTAGTTATGTCTCTGAATATCTCATTTCACAAACAGCTGACTGGATGTGGTTGCTGGAGGATCACTTGAGGCAGCCAGAGGCCAAGGGTCCAGATGCCTTCCCAACCAAAGGATGCACAAAGTTGACCTCCGGAAGAGATACAGGGTCTCAGTCCCAGACTGCCATACCATTCCTTGTAGAAGAATCACTGTGTTGTGACCTGTCCTCCTCACATTTCTCCTTGGAGGTCTGTGAAGTTAAAAAATTCAAGACAGATCATAAAATATTGGAGAAGTAATTGTAAGCAGTTTCTTATTCACAGTTTTTTTCAATCTAAAGGTCATCCTTGACGCCTCTCTCTCACTCATACCCTACCGTCCATCCATTTGTAAGCCCTGTTGGTTCTGTTTCCAAAATATGTCTTGAATCCATCTGCTTCTGTCAACTTTCACTGACACCATCCTAATCCAAGCCGCCATCATGATGGCCTCCTAACTAGAGAACTGGTCTCTTGTTCTCATCTCTGACCCCAGTATTCCATTCTCCATTTAATGATGAGAGTGACTGAGTAAAGGATTTAATCATGTAATTCTACTACTTAACCCACCAATAGTTTCCTATTATATTTAGAGTAAATTCCAGCTCCTTACCATAGCCTTCAGGGCCTTGAGTAATCTGTCCCTTGCTTTTATCTCAAGCCGTTTGCTACCTGACTCTCCCTGTGGTACTCACAGAGATAACTTTTTTCCTTCCTTTCACAGAGCCTTTGCGCGTGCTTTTCTCCCGACTCGTGCTATGGCTAACTCACGTGGGTCTCCGTTTTAGTGTTAATAGAAGCCTATTGACTACACATTCTACAATAAGTCCCTTACCCACAAGCCTTTCTCTCACATTGCCTTGTTCCCTTCCTTAATGGCCGTTAACCACACTTTGTAATTATTTATTTCACTGGTTTCCTGATACGCTTATTGCTTGTCTCCTCTACTAGACTGTGAGCCCCTCATGGGGGCTCTTGTCTGGTTGGCTCACCAAGAAGACTAAGTACTTTACTCTTCTCCTCCCAGAGCTGATTCAGCGGTGGGTTCTCTACATTAGTAATCTTTGTCTTGGGTCAATGGTCCACACAAGGATGGGTTTCTAATAAGTGAGGGCATAGGCTCCTGCCTATCCCCTATCCAGTGCCTTCTTCACCAGAAGATCTGAATTTCATCTGTGAAAGAGGACATGATATTGTGGGAATGCCAGGGCCCTGTTTTCCTGTAGGATGCATATCTCTGTGTTTCAAACTCATAGCAAGCACCATAGGCATATCCTATGACAAGGCTGGAAGCCCTGCTGGCATCAGAATCCCGGGCTCTTAACCTTGCCTCTTCCACTGATGGACCACAGACTTTGTGCAAGCTATTTAACTTCCAAAATTTTACCTCTTAAAGTCATCATCAGAGACACTAAATATGTCTAAATTCTGTTTTAAATGTTTAATATTTAAATTTAGATGAAATTCTTAGCTTAATACATAGTAAGCACCTAAATGATATTTGTTAGAGTAGAAGATCACTAAATATTTGTTGAATGAATGAATGAGTAAATTTCTTAGCCTCTCAAACTTCAGTTTCATCACCTGTAAATAACGAGATTTAAGAGGATGATAACTTTCCAGTCTTTGGATTTAGTTATGAGGATGTTAATAGTTGTGATAATTTTTGGTGATGTTATTACTGACTTTTTCAGGATTGTTATGAGGTATGATAAAAAGTCAAATTCTAAACTGAAATCAAGAAAACAAATTGAACAAAATTTGAATAAAAATGAAAACGTTTTAAAAATCACCCTAAATCAAATGATGATCTGGTCTTTGATTTAAAATGTGTCTGTGGTCATTATGGGGCTTGCAGCTTCTCTGAGGGTCTTGAACATATTTCCAGGACAGTAGTTAATCATTTAGTGTAGGTATCTCTTCATCAATGAACGTGAACTCTTCTTTTTAGACATCTGTTTGCATATGCTGCCCTAGGCCATGAGATGTGCAACCATTAAGAAAATACAAGCCAGGTCCTCTGCTAAAGTCAATAAAAATCATTTGGTTGAAGGTACCCATATTTAAGAGACTACACTCATCTTTTAACTGATTCTCTCAATAGTATTGTTTCTGAGTAATTGTCAAGTCAAACAACAATTTGTAAGAATTAATATCCAGAATATCTAATGGATTTCTACAAACCAGTCTTTAAAAAAAGACAGCCCACTAGAAAATGGCCTGACAATGTGAAGAGGCAATCAGCGGAGGAAACCTGAATAGCCATTTGACATATAAAAAGGTGGACAACTCACTAGTAACTAGGGAAAGGCAGATTAAAGTAAGAAAATAACATATTGCATTCATTAGATTAGCAAAATTTAAGAGCTTGTTAACATCAGGATTGGTGAGGACATGAGGAAACAGGAACATATGTATGTAGGTGGGAATATAAATTGGCACAGTGGTTGTGTAGCAGAATATGGCCATGCACAGTACCACTGGAGATGAGAATACCCTTAACCCAGCAATGCCATTTCTAGGCATACATCATGGAATGTGCACAAGGAGACAAGTACAAGGGTGTTTACTGTTATGGCAAGAAAAAAAAAAGGTGGGAGGTGGAGTAAAACTTTAAATGTCCATCAAAAAGGGAAGAGATAATTGTGTAATAATCATGCAACTTAATACAATTGAATATTATTCAGCAGTTAAAATATCACAATGTTGAATATAAACAAGCAATTCCTAAAAGAATGTATGTACTATGATTACCATGTAGGAAAAACTTCAAAAATCACAAAAGGCTACTTTCTATTGTTTATGGATTGATACCTATGGGGTTAATAAATGAAAACAGAGGGAAAGATACACCCAGTGCAGAATGGTAGTTACCTTTGGGGATGGAGGAGAAGAGCTCTATAAGTAACATTTTACTTCTTTAAAAAAATACATTTTTGCTGCTGCTGCTGTTTTGTCATTGTGTCCAACTCTGCGACCCCGTGACTGTAGTCCACCTCTTCCCTCTGTTCATGCGATTTCCCTGGCAAGAATACTGGAGTGGGTTGTCATTTCCTTCTCCAAGGGGTCTTCCCAACCCAGGAATCAAACCCAAGTCTCCTACTTTTGCAGGTGGATTCTTTACCACTAAGCCACCTGGGAAGCCCTACACACACACACACACACACACACACACACACACACGTATATATACAAGATATTTAAAATTGTTAAAACTAGTAGTATCTACCTAAATATCTGTCATATTATTCTATTTAATTTTTTGAAGTATTTTATAGTTAAAAAAAAAAACACCTTAGAAAATAAGAATGCTGTATGTAATAAAAAGTCCAGTATCAAAGTCTATTCCTTTGCAGTTTAGCAGTTTAGGGATCATCTTCCTCCCCTTTTACCCGCCAGTGACTAGTTTTTACTTGGCCTTTGGGTGTGTCCTTAAATCCTCAGCCTCCCTTGAGGCTGCAGGCCGTCTTAGAGGGTCCCCCTTCCCCAGGGTTGGGTTGCAGGCTTCTCTGTATGCTTTCTTAGCACCCTCTCTTTTCCTTCTAGCAGCACTTCTCACTTGGTCATGCCATGTCCTGTTTGCTGCTTCTGTGTGCCTACTGGACCCTATGACATTCCTCTGGGCACAGGCAGCTTGTTTACTGTAGCATCCCTAGGGACAGTTGTGTGAATGTGTGCCATAGTATTTATCAAGTGACTGTGTGAATTCATGGATATTTCAGTGGCTTAAGTTCCCTTGCTGTGCACATGGAGGGCCATAGTCAGATACCTGAAATCACTGTTTGTTGGACTGAAACTATAAAGCAGAATTTGTTGACATCAAGGGGCTCTGTGCTGCTTTCTCGGATTTGGCCAGCTGTGGGCCCATGAAGGGGAAGGGGAGGGTGATGTTTTTCACGTAAGAAAACCTTGTTCTGGACCCACTGATATACCCAATTCAAGGATCAGGTTCTCATTAAGCTGTACAGGGGCCACACTGCATCCAGCTGAATTTCCTGGGCGCTGGGAGGTGGGGTTCTCCAGCCCATCAGTCAGGCCAGCTTTTCACGGGAAGGACCACTGCTCCAGCCTCCCCTACACCCAGCAGCCCAGTCCCCGGTTTGCCCTGGGTTCAGGTCAGGTGGCCTCGTGGGGCAGCCTGCTGCAGCCTCTCTTCCTTCTTACTAACCCCTGGCCCTGCTGTACCCTCGGAAATGGCCCTTCTCCCTCAGACTCAAAGAGAACTAGCCTCTTTTCCCTCCCTTCCTCTCTCATTCATTCGTTGATTCATTAAAATTTGCTGCCATTTCAGGGCCACCTCCACCTAGCCTAGTTGGCATTGGCTCAGCCCCTGGCTCCAAAACTTCTGCCCTTGACAGAGCCTGTTGGTGGCTGCAAGCTGGTAACTCTCCCCAGAACCTTTCTTGGCCAGACTAGATCCCTGAAATCTTAGCGCACCGAGTCCTGTGTTGATAGCACTTAGGGCCATTTGCTTTCTTGACGCTGCAAAGAGAGCCTCAGCTCTAACCAAGTAGGACCTTGGGTGAATGATTCATTTTTACCTTGCTCAACCTCTACTTCCTTGTTTGCAAAACAATAAATAATAGCCTGCATCACAGTTTTGAGATAATAATTAGGGTAGTAAAGTGGTTAGGTTGGCATAGTGCTTCAGCCTGTATCCTGGTTCTACCTGTTCAATTTCCCATCGGAAACAGAGTAATCCTGGTCCCAGCCTTATGTACTGTAGATGCCTAGAACAATCCCTGATCCTTAATGAACGCATGTCAAAGGTTTGCTGGTGTTAGCAGTGTCCGGTAGACAGTAGGCACTCCATACATATGTTCTATTACTATTGTTAGTCCTAGTCCATTTGAGCTGCTGTAACAAAAATACCACAGACTGAGTTGCTTATAAACAGCAGCAGTTTATTTCTCACAGGTCTAGAGGCTGAGACATCCTAGCTGAAGATTTGGTGTCTTATGAGAGCCGGCTTCCTGGTTCATAGATGGCAGTCTTTTTGCTGTAACCTCATGTGGTGGAAGGGAAGAAAGATCACTTTGGGGTCTCTTTTATAAGGGCATTAATCCAATTCATGAGGGCTTCACCTTCACGACCTAATCACCCCCAGAGACCCTGGGGAATTTGGTTTTAACGTAGCAGTCTGGGGAGGATGTAAACATCCATTCCGTAGCATTCTGTCCCTGATCCCCCCAAATTCATGTCATTTGTAATAATTCATTTATTACATCCCACTGTCAACTCAAACAAGGCAATGGCAGCCCACTCCAGTACTCTTGCCTGGAAAATCCCATGGACGGAGGAGCCTAGTAGGCTGCAGTCCACGGGGTCCCGAAGAGTCGGACACGACTGAGCGACTTCACTTTCACTTTTTACTGTCATGCATTGGAGAAGGAAATGGCAACCCACTCCAGTGTTCTTGCCTGGAGAATCCCAGGAACGGTGGAGCCTGGTGGGCTGCCGTCTATGGTGTCGCACAGAGTCAGACATGACTGAAGCAACTTAGCAGCAGCAGTCAACTCAAAAGTCCAAAGTGTCATCTGAATATCATCCAAATCAGACATGGGTGAGATTCGAGGTATGACTCATCCTGAGACAAATTTCTCTCCAGCCATGAACCCGTGAAATCAAACAAGTTATGTGTTTCCAAAGAATGATGGTGGGACAGGCATAGGATAGACAACTCTATTCTGAAAGAGAGAAATCAGAGAGAAGAAAGGGGTTGATAGGGCCCAAGTAAGTCCAGGCTACCAGGCAAACTCCATGAGAGCTAAAGCCTTAAGGCTTTAGAATACTCCCCTTTGGCTTGATTCTCTGCCCTCCAGTCCCACTGGGACAGAGGTCTCACCTTCTGGACATAACAGGGTAGAAGTCCTGCCCCTACAGTTCTACAGGGAGAGGTCTGACCCCCAAGGCTCTGGGAGGCCCAGCCCCCATGGCTTTGGCGTTGTGAGGATTCGTGAGAATATGTGAAAACACTTGGCATGTAATAAGTGCTCAGTGGGCGTAGTTCCTTCCTGACCCTTGATCTTGGAGAAGGGTACCTCAGACAGGAAGCAGGTGACCCCTGCCATCGTGCTGTAAGCATTCTTTCTTGTCATCTTCTTCCCTGAGGTAAGAAACTAACTGTAGGTTTTGGAAAAGTTCCAAGTTGGCAATTTCCAATTATGACCTTGAGATTGGGAAGCAGGTATGTTTTAGTTCTACCTTGACCCTGAGCTAAGGCTGCCAGTCACAAACCCACCATGGGCATTTAAATTAGAATATATTCCATTGCATTCCTGAGGGAAGTTTAGAAGGAACCCAACCTCCAAAAATTTACAAGATGGGGACTTCTCTGGTGGTCCAGTGGTTGGGACTTCACGCTCCCAAGGCAAGGGGCGTCGGTTCAGTCCCTGGTCAGGAAACTTGGATCCCACATGCCAAGTGGCATGAATAAAAGATAAAATAAATTTTAAAATTATATTTAAAAAGTGCTCGCTTCAACAGCACATATACTAAAATTATATTTAAAAAATTTACAAGGTGCAAACAGGTCCAGAAATGCAATGTGAGCTGCCTGAGGTCACACAGCCAGTCGTGAGTAGGTAGAAGCTAGCTCTGCACACCTGGACTCCCAATGCCCTGTTCCTCCTGTTGGGCTGTCTCCAAAATCACACTGCCTCCACAGAAAGAAAGGCTCCAAGGGTGCAATTCAATCTGACCATTTAAGATGAATCCTTACCCTCATCTGAAGGTTGAATCTATCTTCACTTCACCCAGAGCATAACCTGTACTGTGTTTGAAAAACTCCAGATAAGGAGAGCCATGTTTTAGGCTTCTCCGCTGATAAGCATTTGAGAAACGGAAGGTGATTCCAACACAAATAGAAAAGAGAAGCCACTTCCTTCTTCTTGTATCTTCTCAGCTTTTGCATCTCCTATCAAAGCCAACATAAGTGATGTACCTTCTCCAGCTGTGTATAGAGACCAGGATGCAGGTGTTGGTTTATTTTACAACCTGTACATTCTTTTGCTAAGCAGTGAGCCCAGAGAGACCTTTTATCTTTAGAGTTTTTGGAGGGGCGTGGATCTAAGAATGCAGCACGTGGATCTTAGCTTCTGGAAAGCACGTTTGTCCTGTGCACTTGAAAACTCTGCTGAGCAGAGCCGGGATTGGTATACATGGCTTGGTGGAATCTTTATCAGAATCTCAAGCCCTAGTGAGAAAACAGATATGAATTTTTTTTGCGTGACTGTGTGGAGGTGCGTGCCTCTGTACCAGGCATAGGAATCTGATACAAAGAGGCATTTTACCTATTTCAAGGTGTGCAGTTCAGTTCCAAAATATGGAAGCATGCACACAAAACACTGAGAACATTGACAGAAAGTTTCGGTGATGTTTAAAACTTGATTTTTTTCATAAGTTTTTAAAGTTGTAGTGGCAAAGTGGCAAAGCGTTAGTCGCCCAGTCATGTCCAACTCTGCGACCCTATGGCCTGTAGCCTGCCAGGCTCCTCTGCCCATGGGATTCTCCAGGCAAGAATACTGGAGTGGGTAGCCATTCCCTTCTCCAAGGGATCTTTCCAACCCAGGGATTGAACCTGGGTCTCCTGCATTGCCAGCAGATTCTTTATTGGTTTTAGGTTCACAGCAAAATTGAGCAGGTGGTGTTTCTCATATGGCCCCTGCCTCCACACAATCATGGCCTCCCCCAGTGTCAGCATCCCTCACCAGAGTGAAACAGTTATACCATTTGGCAAACCTTCACTGCCACACCACTGTCCCCTGAAGTCCAGAATTCACATTAGGATTCACTCTCAGTGTTGTACATTCTATGGGTTTGGTCAAATATATAATGACTTCTACTTATCATCATGTTGTTGTGTTGTGTTTAATTGCTAAGTCATGTCTGACTCTTTTTGACCCCATGGACTGTAGCCCACCAGACTCCTCTGTTCTTGGGATTTCCCAGGCAAGAATACAGGAGTGGGTTGCCATTTCCTTCTCCAGTGGATCTTCCCAACCCAGAGATTGAACCACTGAAGGTGGGTTCTTTATTCCTGAGCCATTCATCATTATAGTATCATACAAAGTTATTATCACTGCCTAAAAATCATCGGTGCTCTGGCTACTCACCCCTTCTCTCCCATCCTCACCCCCTGGTAACCGCTGATCTTTTTACTGCCTCTACAGTTTTGCTTTTCTCAGAATGTCACATATAGTTGGAATCATACAGTATGTAGCCTTTTCAGATTGACTTCTTTCACTTAGTAATGTGTATTTAAGGTTCCTCCATGTCTTTTCATGGCTTGATCACTCATTTCTTTTTAACACTAAATCATATTCCCTTGTCAATATGTTCCACAGTTTATTTATTCGTTCACCTACTAAAGGACGTATTGGTTTATTCCAGGTTTTGATAATTATGAAATAAAGCTGCTATAAGCATTGGTGTGCAGGCTTTTGTGTGAGCATACGTTTTCAACTTAGTTGGGCAAATAATAAGGAGTTCGATTGCTTGATTGAAACATGACACATTTAAATGGATGAAAGTGATCAAACACATCGTTTTACATGTGGGAAGTCACTCTAATCAAGGATAGATTAAACTGCCTTTTGGGGAGGAAAAAGGAAATTATGATTTAGTATGAGAAAAGGGGGAAAGGAAGTCTGGGTGTGATTTTTATTCACTAATATTTGACCAGGAAGTAGGAATTGATGGTTTTTAGTCTACTTTTTAAGGAGAAACAGAACTTTTAGTGTAGAAAAATAAGTTATTTTTCAGTGAAATTAGTGCTGTACTAAGTGTTTTTCATGTTCCTATTAGAAATTATAATTAAAATGTCTAAGTTGGAAGCTGAGCATCTATGTTGAGTTGTAACACAGGGTAAGGATATCAAAAATCTTTTGACTCCAACTTCTCACTGTTTTCTTTTATGAGCTCATTGCCACTGGGTTTTTCCATGAATTTGAAACATGTGTGTGTAGTACTTTGGAAAGAAGTTTATTTGCTTAAACTTTACAGACTGAGCTAAAAATAGAAAAACACTGTTTCTATTTTTGGAATGCCTTACCAGCTAAAAAGGGAACACAGTTACTGCATATGTTAAGCAAAATATTGAGATGGGAACAGATATTTAAATAGCAAAATATATTAATTTAGCTAGTTGTGAAATGTCACAATGACATAAATTGATTGTTCTTTCTACTGAAGAGAGAACTTTGTGTCATAACGTAAGTTTCTGTTTTAATAAGACTGCTGAATACAGAGAGAAAAAAGCCATCTTGAGAAAGTTCACTGATGTGAGCTTTATTCTTACGGGGATTTGTTACTGTCTGGTTCACGATACATCTCTAGAGTTACAAGTTCGGTGGCTCCCTTTTTACACTGCAAGACTTAGAATTTCTAGCTGGGCTTCAGCCAGCTTCTTTTTCTTTTTTTTGGACCTTCTGGCATAGCATGCCATCCCTGACCAGGGATCGAACCCAAGCCTCTGGCAGTGAAAGCATGGAGTCCTAACCACTGGAAAGAAAAAGAAAGTGTTAGCTGTTCAATTGTGCTGGACTCTTTGTAACCCCATGGACTGTAGCCCACCAGGCTCCTCTGTCCAAGGGATTTCCCAGGCAAGAATACTGGAGTGGGTTGCCAATCCCCTCTCCAGGGGATTTCCCAACCCAGGGATCAACCCTGTTCTCCTGCATTTCAGGCACATTATTTACCGTATAAGCCACCAGGAAAGCCCTAACCATTGGACAACCAGGGAATTCTCAGCCAGCTTTTAATTTTGCAATGTAGTGAAGGTGGCTGGAGCTTAAGAAATTTAAAAATGTTCTTTTAGATTTGTTTGTTGCTATTCTGGCTAACAGGAAATTACAACTTGATGCACAAAATCAAAACATAACGTTAGAGACCTTAATTTAAACACTGACACAGCTCTATCAAAGTAGAGTGTTCTTCAGCCTTTCCCCTGAATTTATTGTCTAAATCTAAATGTCTTCACAAGATTTATTCTTCCACTCTGTACTTTCTTTCATTCATTCACCAGTTTATTGGGCATCCTTGGTTCTGAGGCTGGTCTTCAGATACTCAGTCTTGCCACCCAAAGACTCTACGTTGAATCATTTAAAATGTGAGTACATGTTTGTGCTTGAGAGAAAGCAAGAGTTGTCAATAGGTAATGACACACAGGATGTTCGGGGAAGAGAAATGCTGGATGAGCAGTGTGAGTGAGCAGGATCCATTTCTTAGAAAGGAATATCTGAACTTTCTGAAAGTATGACAGGCTAGTAATGCTTGTGCACACCGAGTCTCTGCCCAGAATGAAAGGAATTTACCAGCAAAACTTGGACGATTCACGGTATGCCTTATAGAGTGAAAGTAACAAATGGAGCACAGTCATACTGCTAGACATAACAACCCATAAAAAGGGAGAGGAAAATATTGAGAGATGTTGGGGGAGGCCCACCTGTCCCAAAATTAGTTTTGGCTTACACCCAATCTCTTCTTTACTCTCAACTGTATATCTATAAACCCAGCCATTAACTTGAGATCTCTAGCCCATCACTTCTGTTCTATTTCCGTATTTATAACAGTCACGCCGTATGAGCCTTCTCTGGAGAAACAGAACCAATAGGATATATTAGAGAGATATACAAAGGGAGATTTATTATAGGAACTGGCTCGCGTGGTTATGGAGCCTGAGAAGCCCCATGATCTGCTGTCTGCAAGCTGGAGAACCAGGAAAACCAGTGGTGTATTTCAGTACAAGTCTGAAGGCCTGAGAGTTGGGAGGGCTGATGGTGTAAGTACATCCTGGTCTGAGTCTAAAGGCCTGAGGACCAGAAGCACTAAGGTCTGAGGGCAGGAGGAGATGGAGGTCTGAGCTCAAGCAGAGAGAGAGAGAACGTTCATTCCTCCCTCCTCTACCTTTCTGTTCTATGCAGCACCTCAGTGGAGGGGATAATGTCCACCAAACATTGGTGAAGGTAACCTTCTTTACTCAAATGCTAATCTCTTCCAGAGATACCCTCACAGACACACCCAGAAATAATGTCAACCAGCTGTCTGGGCAGCTCTTAATGACACATGAAAATTAACCATCACACACACTCATCATTGGCTTTGCTGGTGGCTCAGATGGTAAAGAATCTGCCTGCAATGCAGGCGACCCAGGTTTGATCCCTGGGTTGGGAAGATCCCCTGGAGAAGGGAATGGCAACCCACTCCAGTATTCTTGCCTGTAGAATCCCATAGACCGAGGAGCCTTGTGGGCTACAGTTTATGGGGGTCGAAAAGAATCAGATACGACTGAGAGACTGACGTTTACTTATACCTATCATTAAGCTACAACAGTCATGGCTGCCACCGCTGAAGTTTCTTCTTTCCCCTCTTCTCCTCTCCCTCCTCCTTCACACCCCCCCCCACAGCGTCAGCTTACATTTCCTGAGCACCTGCTATGTGCAAGGATTCAGGCTGTGTGCTTTATATGCATCTCATTTAATCCTGAAACTAGCCCTTTGAAGTGTAGTTTCCATTATTGTACAAGCTCAGGAAATTAATTTATCTAAACCATTAAACATTATCTAAGTCATTAAACCATCATCACATAGAGGGATTTAAAAAATTGAGCTGTAATTCACAGGCCATGGAATTTGGGGCTTTAGTATACTCACAAAATTGTGTAACCATCACTACTGTCTAATTCCAAAGTATTTTCATCACCTCAAAAAAAAAAAAAATCCATACTCATTAGCAATCACTCTTCATTTTCCCCTCAATCCCTGTAAACCACGAGTCCACTTTCTGTCTTTTTGAATTTGTCTGTTTGGATATTTCTTATGAATGGAACCATACAATATATGTCTCAGCATGGCCACTCAGTCAGTCAAGAATCCTCCTGCAATGCAGGAGAGCTGGGTAGGGAAGATCCCCTGGAGAAAGGAATGGCAATCCACTCCAGTATTCTCGCCTGAGAAATCCCATGAACAGAGGAGCCCGGCAGGCCCCAGTCCATGGGATTGCAAAGAGCGACTAAACCACCACCACCACCATATACTATATATAGTTCTTTGTGTCTAGTTTCCTTCATGTAGTATAATGTTTTCAAGGTCCATTTATGTTGTAGCATGCATGGTACTTAATCACTTTTTATGACCAAAAAAAAAATGTTTTCATGACATTTCTGGATTTGCTAGTATCCTTTGAAAATATTTTTTCTGGAAACAAACTTTTATGCCAGAGAGGCATGACTGCATACCTCCAAACTGCCGTTTACTAAAATGCTCTTTTTGCAGTGTGAGCTTTGACTTCTATCCTATCTGTCCTGGTATGGCTTGATTTCCAGAGATGAACATCAATCCTTCATGCCAGTGGAAAACCCACTCCTTCATCATCATCCATAAAAGTCCTGATGTCTTCTGTCAGGACGCTGGTTCTTCCTTTGTGGCCAGAAGTTATTTTTCGTTCCTTTGGAACTCCACGGAGCTTCACTTGGGCCCTTCCCTTGGCATTGTTCACTCTCTCCTGTTACCTCCTTTGCCTATTCAGTTTGAACATTTTTGCTATTCCTTGTTAGGACACGTGTTGCTTTACTCCATAGGTGCTAAGGAATATTCACAAACTGAATAAATTCTTGATCAGTTGCTGTGATATTGTGATTTATAATAAGCAATTTACTTTTGGTCTTTGTCCACCTTTCCAGACACAGAACCACTAAAACCCTTGGAATTTCCTGTTTAGAGAGTGATAAAGGTGTCTTTTGTTATGTTAATGAGGTGACTTTTGGAAAGTCCCTAGGTCCCCTTGGGATGGAGGCTGGTTGCTAGGGGAACCAACCTTGTGATTAGAAGGTCCCTCCCCCTGAACTCTAAGGAAGGGAGAGGAGGAGGAGAATGATTAAAATGGCCAAAGGCCAATGAAGAGATCAATCATGCCTGTGTATGAAGCCTCCATAGAACCCCAGAAGGATGGGATTTGAAGAACTTCCAAGTTGATTAACAGGTAACAGATTTGATGAGAGTAGTGTGCCTAGAAAGAGCATGGAAGGTTCACCCCATTCCCCCATAACTTGCCCTGTGTTTCTCTTTCCTTTGGCTGTTCCTGAGTTACATCCTTTTATATAAACCGATGATCTAGTAAGTCAGATATTTCCCTGAGATCTGTGAACCACTCAGCAAATTAATTGAACCCAAGGAGGGGGTTGCGGGAACCTCCAATCTATAACCAGTTGATCAGAAGCACAGGTGACAACCTGGACTTGCAACTGGTGTCTGAAGTCGGGGTGGGAGTAGATAATGCCAGAATTGAGTTGAAGTGTAGGACACTCAGCTGGTGTCCCAGAATAGCATGGTGTTGTGGGAGAAACAAACAAACCAAACACATTGTAGCTGCTGTCAACATCCTAGTTACCAAGTGCCAAGTGGTTCTCATTCTCTTGAAACCAAGTTGAGTTTCCTCGTGGAGTTGGTATGACAATGACTCTATTTTTAACTGGGTCTTGTGGTGGGGAAGAACAGGTTGCAGAGTGAGGTCATGCTTCTGCAAGTTTCCGACTTCTGTGCCCTCCACATTTCAGTTGTGGGAGAGGAGCCTGTCAGCATCTCCTCCTGGACTCTCAGGAGGTTTTGCTCTCCTTCCCCCTTGCTCCTTTTCAAAGGAGGAACATGGCAAAAGGGCAGCAGTGTCAGGCTTATTTGGGAAATTATGATCAAGTTTAGTCAATGAACAACTCTTCCAGTTCCTGAGTTTTCTCTTTTTAACGCTCCTTTAATGTCTCAGGCAAACTGAGATGGTGAGACATTCAAGTGAAAGTGTTAGTCGCTTAGTTGTGTCTGACTCTTTGTGACCCCATGGACTGTGGCCTGCCAGGCTCCTCTGTCCATGGAACTCTCCAGGCAAGAATACTGGAATGAATAGCCATTCCCTTTTCCAGGGGATCTTCCCAACCCGGGGATCAAACCCAGGTCTCCCTAATTGCTGGCAGATTCTTTAATGAGCCATCGGGGAAGCCATAAGCTTCCTTTTAAACCTACCTGGACATTGGTCCTGGGTTTTCTGTAGATCCTACTTGTTTAGATCTCTTCAGTCTTATTTGAATAGCCTACTGCTCTCCACAGAGCACAGAACTTATTTTTTTAAATAAAGGATCCAGGATTGAGAATTATGGAAGTGGTTCTCAATCCTGGCTGATAAACAGAATCACACACACACACACACCACACTCCTCCAAGTTTTAAGTAAATCCAGAGGTCAACACCAATAACATCTCTCCTGCTGAATCCATTCGGCTTACACATTTTGCTTGGCTGGGTGGAGAGCTTTAATGATTGAGTACTCATTCTCCACGTTGCCACAGTTCATTTGTTCCTTATTGTCTCACACTTGGCCCTCTTCACACATTAATATGACCTGCCTGCCCCTTAAGGTCTTTGAGAATTCAACCCTGCCACAGACAGCCAAATCGTCTGCCCTCCTTCCTCACCCAACCACCTTGGCAGCACAGGTAACTCTAGGGAATTATCAGCATCTTTGAGCAATGATTATTCTGTCTGTAAGTGTCTGTACTGCTACTGCTAAGTCGCTTCAGTCGTGTCCGACTCTGTGCGACCCCATAGACGGCAGCCCACCAGGCTCCGCCGTCCCTGGGATTCTCCAGGCAAGAACACTGGAGTGGGTTGTCATTTCCTTCTCCAGTGCATGAAAGGGAAAAGTGAAAGTGAAGTCGCTCAGTCATGTCCGACTCCTAGCGACCCCATGGGTCTGCAGCCTACCAGGCTCCTTCACCCATGGGATTTTCCAGGCAAGAGTACTGGAGTGGGGTGCCATTGCCTTCTCCGTAGTGTCTGTAAGTATTCTCAATTCTGGCTGAAAGGGCATCACCAGGGAGCTATTAAAAATTATCCATGCCTCCTCTATGTCAGTCCTTCCCTAGGAGAATATACAATTTCTTAGAGAAGGATACATTTTTCATATGGGAGGAAACGTAGTATTTTAAGGAAAATCATTTTGAATGTGAGATCTGTTAGATTGTCTGATGTTAACAGTTTCCCCTTAATGAACTTACAGATTATCACAGTTTCTGTTGGCAAGGTACATGTTGGCAGGGAATTAAGAACTTAGCTGGTAAAGAACCCGCCTGCCAGTGCAGGAGATGCAAGAGACATGGGTTTGATCCGTGGGTTGGGAAGATCCTCTGGAGAAAGAAATGGCAACCCACTCCAGTATTCTTGCCTGGGAAGTTCCACGGACAGAGGAGCCTGATGAGCTACAGTCTAGGCAGTCCCAAAGAGTTGGGCACGACTGAGTGTGCATACACACATGTAATATTTAGCCTTACAGCCCCCACATGTTACTATCAAGTCCATCCATCAGAAAGGTTCTTAGATTCCCCTGAAATGAGTGATTCTGTCCAGTCCTGGATCAAGCAGGACAACTGGAGCAGATGGACACCTCTCTTGGGTCTAAAATCATGTAAGGTTTAGGCAAGTGCAAACCAGGAACTGCAGGAGACTCCACCCTGATGTGTGTGTACTTGGATCCAGGTTTAAACAGTGAAGCCTGGATGACCCCTATTTCACCTGCCCATGCTCTTTCCTTTCTGTCATATTCAGGATTTAGTCTTAATTTTTTTTTTTGCAAGAAGTCCATTTTTCTAAATTTAAGGTAATTTCTCTATTTTTGCCTCCCCGCCTCCTGCCAAAGAAGAAGAAAGTTTATCTCAGTCAGTTGGAGGTAATTCAGGTTTCCTTAGTACATTTCGGGTTCCCCTCTGAGTACACTCAGGGTTCCCCCTGAGTTGCTTCTCAGTCCTAGGCGTTTTCATAGAGCTCAGGCTGGGGATTGGAGTGATGGTGTAGGGTGACATTTGTCACCCATCCAGCTTGTCCTGCTGGTCCTCAGCTGCTCATCCACTCCCACCAAAATTATGTTGCTTCCCCTTAGCTCACTAGGTCTCTCTCTGCTGAGCTAGTTCACACCATCACATGGATGAGGGACAGTTTTAGCTGGTCTCTCAACTGTTTGTCAGTTACATTATTTTAAGGGCAATGTGTCTCACATTCTAGTGCCTTTCAAACTTTATCTGCATCCTAGACTCTTGGAGTCATGGTAAAATGAAGTTTGTGACTCTGTAGGATGGGATTAGGGCAGGGTCCAAGTATCTGCATTTCTAACAAATTGCCAGGTGATGCTGAGGCACCTGATCCATGGACCACACTTTGAGTAGCAAGGCTGTAGGGACCACAAAGGCTCTCACTTAAATGGAGCTCTCAGGCTCTCTCTCTTCTGCTTGCTTGGGGGAAGTAATGTGATAACATGGAAAGATTTAGTTAGATGGTTGCAAATGTACTCCCCCTTTCCAGCTCTAGGGAACATTACTGCTGAAATGAATGAAAGAATAGCACTTCCCTAAGATGTTCCAAA
Organism: Giraffa tippelskirchi; assembly: GCF_054371585.1. Lineage (NCBI taxonomy): Eukaryota > Metazoa > Chordata > Mammalia > Artiodactyla > Giraffidae > Giraffa > Giraffa tippelskirchi. The sequence continues at coordinate 55,095,550 of NC_137275.1, read as the reverse complement.
GGCTTCCCTGGTGGCTCGGTGGTAAAGAATTCACCTGCCAACACAGGAATGTATTCCTGTATTCCAATACAGGAATTCCTACCAGATGCAGGAAACTCTGATTCCATTCCTGGGTTGGGAAGATCTCCTGGAGAAGGAAATGGCAACCCACTCAAATATGCTTGCCTGGGAAATCCCATGGACAGAGGAGCCTGGTGGGCTACAGTCCATGGGGTCGCAAAAGAGTCATACGCAACTTAGCGACTAAGCAACAAAGATGCTCCGAAGGCTCTTTTCAAGTACCCAGGCAGGCTTTGTTAGAATGATGTCACTCTTGACATTCACCATGCCTTTATCATTTATCTTGTTCCCATGCACCCCACCTGGGAGAAGAAAAAGAAGACACCCCTTCCTCTCGTGTGGTCTTCTTGGTATTTATGCCCTAATACCCTTGCCTTGAGTGTAGATTAGACTGAATGCTGCAGAAGTTTTGGGATGTCACTTCTGTGGTTTACTTCCTTCTTGGACATCTGCTTTTTCTTGGATCCTGGGGGATGCAAATTGTCATTCTGTGAGCAGTTTTATGGGGAGAACCACATGCTGCAGCAAGAAACTGAGCCCCTGAGCCCAAGAGTCTGCAACAAACTGAATCTTGGGAACAACTGTGTGTGAGCTTGTAAGTGGATGCTTCAGTTCCAGCTCAGTCTTGAGATGCCTGCAGACCCAGCTCACAGACCTGGAGCCAGAGGTGCCCAGCTAAGAGATGCTGCTGGATTTTGACCCACGGAAACTGCTATTCTCAGTTTCTAAGTTTTGGGATAATTTGTCATGTAGCGATAGATAATGAATATACCCATCTAACTCAAGATGACACGCATTTGGGAAATGCCATAAAAATGTCCCATGAAGATTGTTGTTTAGTCTCCACTTATGTTCAACTGTTTTGCCACCTCAGGGACTGTAGCCCGCCAGGCTCCTCTGTCCATGGGATCTCCCAGGCAAGAATACTAGAGTGGGTTGTCATTTCTTTCTCCATCTTCCTGACCCCCGGGATGGAACCCCAATCTCCTGCATTGGCAGGCAGATTCTTTACAACTGAGCCACCCGGGAAGCCCCCCATGAAGATAGGGCACAATTAATATAACAAAAGGAAAGAATCAAAATTCTGGTTCTAGGGTGGCTACTTGGTCTGAGGCATTCAGTGAGTGGCTCCATATGACACATATATTGATATTTACACATTGACTATTCATGTGACCTTTAGCCTTTTTTCTTTTTTTCAATGTGCAACTAACTCTTGTGTGTCTGAGTTTGAAACTCAGCTTAACCTTTGTAGCAATAAAGTGACTATACGGCTTATCATCCTGCCTTGGAGAGAAGAAAACTGGTGAAACCAACATCTCTCACGTTGCTGAAATCTCCAGGCTGGCAGGAACTGAAGGTTCTTTCTCCACCGCCCCTTTTCTAGTCTCAACAGCTGAGTTTTCTGACTACAAGAAAACCACCTTTGATTATATAAAGGTATTAGGAGTTAGGGAAACACTAGGCCTTTTGTTACCAGCAATCTGGAGCGTTTAGGAAGCAAAGCCATGGGGGTGGGGGTAACCCCTGGAAAGTTGGGCGGGTTTTGTGTCGGCTCCGGCTCTGGGGCTTTCATCAAATCTCTGGGAGAGGAATTCCTAGTTTTTTCAAAGTTGGGCCAAACGGACCCCGAAGGCCTAGAAAGCCGCGTCCCTAAACCCTCAGGGATTACGACTCCTCCCCCGATAGCCGCGCAGCCGGGGGCGTCCCGGAGGAGGGCGACCCCCGCGGGTCCCAACTTCCCGCCGCGGGCCGAGCGTGGGGGTGGGCGGGGTGGGGGCGGGGTCGGCCGCGCTCCCTCCCCTCCGCTCCCCTCCCCCGCTCTCCCCACCCACTTCCCTTTCCTCGGCCGGGCAGCCCCGCGGGCGCGACCTCTCCGGGCAGTGACGAGCGGGGAGGAGTCCGCCGCCGCCGCCGCCGCCGCCGCCGCCGCCACCGCCACCACCGCGGGGGGAGCCATGCCCTGGCCCCGCCGCGCCCCGAGCCCGCTCCTGGCTGCCCGCCGCCGCTCAGGCCGGCGGAGGGAGTGAGCGGGAGCTGCGGGCGACGAGCCGCCGCCCGGCCCGCGATGTCACCATTGTTCAGCTGGGTGGCCAAGGTAGGCGGCGTCGGGGCCGCGTCGGGCCGGCGCCCGTTACAGTAGCGGACCGCCCGGGAGCTGGCGTCCCGGCGGGCGCGGCTCGGGAAACCTTGGTAACCGTCGGGCTGCTGGGCGTCCGGGCCGCTGGGGGTCTGCGGCTGGGTGGGGGTGGGATCGAACCGCGGCAAGGGGCGCCCCTTGCTTGGGGACCGCGTCCGGAGAGCGGCCTGCGCGGTCCGGGTCGCTCACCAGGTGGTTTTCATTCATTAGACTTTCTTCCCCGTCTTCTCCGTGAGGAGAAAGAGCCAGGGGCCTCACGCCCATTTCACAGGTGGGGATAGTGAGGCTCGACACCGGGCGGGTGGGCTTGGCTTCTGCGGCCCCCAGCGCGCCCTGGATTCCCCGCGAGGCGTGTCCAGGCGGCGGGACCTCGCATGTCAGCCTCCCTGATACAGACAGGTTTGTGCTCGGTTGTCGGGACCGTGCACGGAGGATGCCCGGAGGCTGAACTGAGTGCGCTTAGAGGATATCTGTCTTTTGTTTTTAACTCCCTGGTTTCCAAGGGCGGGTTTGGGCGGGGGGATGTCTGAGTTTTAAATCTAAGTTCTTTTTATTTCTTTGAAGTTTTATTTTCAGAACATTGGCGCCTTCAGAATTACTAAGCGTTACAAGTCCAGGCCAATCCCGCTATTGCAAAAACGAAGGGATTGGAATGGATTTCTAGAGTTCCCACCAGTTTGAGAAGGCAGTGATAGAATAATATCCTCCCGGAGTACCAGGTGTTGTGTGTTTTGAACGATGCAGCTCTTGAAGCCTCTACAGGCCGGCGGGCTAATCGGGCACCTTTCTCGAGTCCAGAGGGCTCCTGTCTCTGCCAGCCCCTTCGCAGGGCTCGCTCTTGGTGTTTGGCAGGTTAGTTGAGGAGTTAAATTAAACTCACTGAGAGAACCCGTTAGCTGTTCTGTGACCCTTTACAAATAACAGGTGGTGGTACCTCTAGTTATGATGCAGTGCTTTTATTAGAGTGTTAAAGTACATTTTTACAAATACCTTTGTATGAGGCCGATAGGGTTTGCCTGTCTTTTAAGTGATAATAAAATAGAGACGCGGAAACCAGATAACGCTAGTTATTAGACAGGCACTATATCCTACTGTCTCCGCTTGCCCACCAGAATCTTCACTTGCTGAAACACAGCTAGTAGTAAAAGCGAAGTGACTTTCAAACGTGTTTTGAGTCGTTGTGAAGTAGTTTTGTACTGAAGACAAGTTAATAATGCCCAGATTTTCTGGCTTGAAGTGATAGCTTGTTGGCTTTTCCAAATAATGCTGAAGTTTAAAAATGTCATATAGTTTAAAAAGTAATTCAGGGTGTGTTGCCTGAGTATTCTGTTACTCATTCTAGCTTGAAGATTTGAATCTGCTTCTATATTGGGTTGGGCAAAAAGTTCGTTTTTTTGTGACATAGCATGGAAAAACCCGAACAAACTTTTTGGCCAACTCAATATTACTATACTGTTACACTGTAAGGCCAAAAGGAGTAAGAAAAAAAAGAAAAGACTTTTATTGTTTTATTCCAAACTCAAAAGGTAAATCTAAAAAAACCTTACTGCTAATACTGTTTTATCGTTTTATGTATTTTCCTAAAACATACAATATAAGATGCTTTACGGTATAGGAGTGTGGTGAACTTTTGTTTATATTGGCCTACAGAGGTGATGATGAAAACAGCAAACCAAAGCCTTACTTAAGAAAAAAAAAATCAAGGATTTTGTAAGGATTGTCAACTTTCCACAACTGGCAGTACTTTTGTAAAGTTCATGTAAAAAATGAACAGCACGTGACCAACTTGATCTAAGTTCTGAATCATGTTATTCCAAAATTATTTAAACTACAGAACAATAGCACACAACTATGAAATGTTTTTGGAGCAAAGTTATCTATCAGTTGTCAGCATAATTTTAAGAAATGTTATTCTTTTGTATTTCATTTTTTCTAGGTCTTGTGTTATTGTAAATTGCATCCTATAACTGATTTTTGTAGACTGTGTTATTCTGTGAGCACTTTTAGAATATGAAGTTACTGTTTGAAAGTTCATTTCTTGGGGTTATAATTATAATAATGGCTTTCTATGGAACTTATTTGGTGTTTAGCTAAGAGAGAAGTCATTAGCACACTTTGCATTATAGACTAGGAAATGTTTTAAAAGTAGAAACAAGGCACAGATATGGTACAGAATGTGCATACTCCCAAAGTGCATTTATGTTAGATTTTAGAATGACCTTTTAAGAACAGACAAATGTACATGAGCACACACCTCACACAAATGCTTGCACATCTATTAAAAATTCCTAATTTGACCTTTGTAATTTCCAGCCCAACACCTGTTAGCGAAGAAGGGGAATAGATGTCTGTTATTTGGAAGTAGATGTCTGTTAACTTGATGCAGGTGGTGACCTGAACTTGTTATTTTTTGGTGATGCATTGTAGTGTGTGAATACTGAACATGTAGAGTGAGTCGTTTTATCATGTAAGAATAAAGCCAAAATAGGGAAGAATTTTATTTCAAAGAAATTGTCTGTTAAAAGAAAAATTACATACCTTTTTAAAATTAGACATGTCCTGGAGCATTAAGGCACGGGTGCATTATATTGAAAATGGGGCCAGGTTTATGGAGGTGTGATTTCTTTCTTTTATTTATTTATTTTTTGAGATGTGATTTCTTGATTAGTCTTTCATCAGGGATACTGCAGTTTTCATGTAGATTACACTGTTAAGTAAAAACAAATTTCTCAAGCTTTGTGATTTTTATACTAAATCCACAGACATCCCTGGTGGTTCTGAGTAATCTATTGAGTATTTCTATGTGTCCACTTCCCTGTTGGTGAAGACTAACAGCAACAGAACTGCCAGGTAATTTTCTGAACTTCCTTGGATCTATGCTGCCTATAAAAACGATGGCTAAGATTACAGCTAGTATCTCAAATTAGTGGATTTAAAATGTATATGTCCATTTGTCAGATAAATAGAAAATGGTAGCTGCTGCTGCTGCTGCTAAGTTGCTTCAGTCGTGTCCAACTCTGCAACCCCATGGACGGCAGCTCACCAGGCTCCACCGTCCCTAGGATTCTCCAGGCAAGAATACTGGAGTAGGTTGCCATTTCCCTCTCCAGTGCATGAAAGGGAAAAGTGAAAGTGAAGTCGCTCAGTCGTGTCCGACTCTTAGCGACCCCATGGACTGTAGCCTACCAGGCTCCTCCATCCATGGGATTTTCCAGGCAAGAGTACTGGAGTGGGGTGCCATTGCCTTCTCCGAAATGGGAGCTAAATAGAGCCATATTTGCTGTGTTCTCAAATCCAAGTCGAGTTTCATGTAGCTCATGCCTTATATTGAGCTGTTCTCCAATACTTCTGTATATATTCAGCAGATACTTAGTGGGTGCCATCTGTGTACCAGGCAGTCACTATTCATGCCCTGGAAGAGTTAGTTCATTTTGTACTAAAGGTTTGTCTTTTAAAAAGTGTACACATTGATGCTTTGTAATGTTTAAAAATATATTAGGAAAGGAATCCTTTTGTAAACTCATACTCAATCACTAATAAACATTTTATGTAAAACCAGGTTTTTCATATTTTGGCCTTGCTTAGAACCTGAGTTTATAGCCATTATTCATTCAACAAGTTAACGAATATATTCAACACAGATCTAGTTATTGAGCACCTACTATGTGCCAGGTATTGATTGAGGACCTAAGATTGAGCAGTGAACAGGCACACCAGGTCCCTGTTTTCATGACTCAAATTCTAGACAGGAGAGACAGCAATGAAGGAAGCAAATAAATAAATGTAATAATTGCAGATAGTGGTGAGTGTTAGGAAGGAAAGTTAACAAGGTGGTTTGGTGGGGAGTCCCTGGGGCTGAGGTGGCAAGGAGGTGGCATTTCACCTGAGTGGTAATAAGTCCCTAAAGAAGTACCAGGAAGAGGGGCCAGCAGCGAACAAGGCTTGTAGGTGGGCCTGGTGGAGCAGCAGGAGGAAGGCAGGTGATGCATAAAAGAGCTGGATCCTGAGTCAGGAAGGGCCTATGTGGGCCAGACTGTGGAGAGTTCCAGGGTGCTGTGCAGGATTTGCTCGAAAGCTAGGAGTGATGTCTGCTTTGGGAAGCCGAGGGGACCACTTAGGAGGCTGGTGTGGTTCAGGAGGTGGTAGCGATGCCTTGGATATGTAATTATTCTCTATCTTCTGGAATGACTGTGACCCAGTGTCTGAGATTGGTGCAAATGACTGAGTAGCAAATTGCTTCTTCTGTATTGAATACAAGCACAATTTGTTCTTTGCTCAGCTGCTGCTAACCACAGCTTGCAGGCACAGTTGGGTCCTGGCATTGGGCTTATTTACTTACCTTTGAGGTTTCCTGCAGACTGGATCAGCCCACCTTGGGTGCCTCTGACCAGTTGGACTTGCTCTGTTTACTGGCGCACAGCAGCCTTCTTGTAAGGTGTGAATCTGATTATAGCTAGTATATAGGTGGCAGTGTTGCTGTCTTGCTTGAAGTCAGTCTGATGTTGGTTTGTTGCTGAGATTGTGTCCTAGGTTGAGATGGAAAATTTTAAAATATGTATTACCATTTTTTTTGTCTGTAGATTTAAATTACTTTTAATTAGTGCATGTTTGAGTTTAATGAAGGGGGAAGAACTTGTCATAGCCAAACCACTCCTTGAATTTGAAAAATTTGCTGCCTCTGCTAAGCAGAACTGGTGTAGCCCCCACCAAGCTCCTGTGGGGGTGTTTGAGCAGTAGTGGCTGGGCCTCTCTCTGTGCTTGGGGAGCTCTGGTTACTGAGAATGACAATAATTTGGGCACAGGTTGATTTTACAAAGAGAGAAGGGAGAAAAGCAGGGATAGAAACCCCATCTAATCCACAATGAAACACTGCCTGGAGCAGATCTCATAATGAGAAAGAAAGTAAATTATAGTTTATTCTCTTAGATAGATTCCCTAATCCAATCTTAGCTTTAAATGTGCCTCTGCTCTGATCTTCCATTTCTGACCATCTGAGTCCTTCTCATGGTCACCCCTTCCCTGAAGCATCTGATTACTCATTCATTCATTCATTGGATGAGCATACTGAACTGGGTAGAATACAAGAGCTCCTCTGGCAGGGGAGGGTAGACATCAGCCAGCTGGGCTGTGCCACGGGAGAGCAGGGAGGGGCTTCTGCCCCCTCCCGAAGGTGGCCAAGGGAGAGGTAGCCAGGAAGCTCGGGTGCAAAGTGGTTGGGGTAGCATGTTCAGAGGCCTGCAGGCTCGTTGGAGGAGCCTCAGTGACAGGCTGTTGGTCAGGCTGGCAGGAAATCTGCTATAGGGAGTAGCAGAGGGTGAGCTGAACAGATGTTCAGGGGCCAGGATGTGCATGGCATACAGACCCCTTCAGAGGAGTTGGCATTTTACCTGCGATAGTGGGAACCATTAGAGACCAAAACTGATCTGTCCCCAGACTCTTGTAGCTGTGTAGTCTAGTCTGTGTATCTTGCATTGCAGTTATTTAAATATTTTATCTTCTTAGCCTGTACACTCTGTGTGAAAACAGAGGTGACGTTGTCATGTATACCAGTGTGTACAAATCAGTTGGGCATCTTGTTGAAATGTATTAAATAGTTCTGCTTTAGCAGGTCTGGGATGGAACTCAAGATTCTGCATTTCCAACAAGCTTCTCACAGGTGATGATGCTGATACTGCCCGTCTGGGGACTACATTTTGAGTAGCAAGGTTCTCAATTTAAATATTTCCTTTTATACCTACTATTAGACATAGGAGTTGCTTGTATTTTTTGGAACAAATGCTGTGACTTCAGAATAGTCACTCGTATGTGGGAGGACAATAGTGGAAATAGTGTCCTATGAAATAAGACTTAAAAAAACTCAGCAACTTTGAAATTGGGTGTCTGGAGAGTGGAAGGAAAAATTTGCATTGCATACTCTTGCACCTTTTAAAAATTTTGAACATTTTACGTATGAACTCTTCAGTTTATTATTTTTTTTCATTTTTGGCCGCACCCCACGGCTTGTGGAACCTTAGTTCCCTGACCAGGCATTGAACCCATGCCATCATCAGTGAAAGTGTGACAGCCTAACTTTTGGACCTCTGGGGAAATCCCTGCTCAGTTTATTAAATTTAAAAAATACTTTGATGACCTTTCCTTTTTTTCAGTATATTTAACTTCACTCCAAATACCATTAGGATAATATAATAAACTAGGCATCAAATTGTTATTGAAAAGTAGATTCAAATCTCCAGCTTTCTTCTTTTGGATAGATTTATTTTTTGAGCCATTTTAAGTTCATGGCAATATTGAGCAGAAGATACAGTTCCCACACATGCAACAGCCTCCCCTGTTATCAGTAGCCCTAATCATGTGGTACATTTGTCACAATTGATGAACTTGCATTGATATATCATTATCTCCCAAAGTCCATAGTTTACACTGTGGTACATTATTAGGATTGTACATTCCATGCGTTTGGATAAGTGTGTAATGGCATGTATCTGTAATATCACAATGAATAGTTTCACTGCCCTAAAAATTCTCTGTGCAATGCTTTTCATCCCTTCTTCCTTCCATCTCCTGGCAACCGCTGATCTTTATAGTTTTGCCTTTTCTAAAATGTCGTATAATTGGAATCATAAAGTATGCATTCTTTTCAGATCGGCTTCCTTCGCTTAGTAATGTACATGTCAGTTTCTTTAGTGTCTTTCATGGCTTAATCATTCATTTCTTCTTAGTACTGAATAATATCTCATTGTCTGGATGTACCACAGTTTATTCATCTACAGAAGGACCTCTCAGTTGCTTCCATCTTTTGGCAGTTATGAATAAGCTGCTATAAACATCTTTGTGTCAGTTTTTGTATGGACATACGCTTTCAGCTTTTTTTGGGTAAACATCAGGGAGAAGGAGTGTGGGATCATATGGTGAGAGTAAGTTTAGTTTTCTAAGAAGCTGCCAAACTGTTCTCCATAGTGGCCATACCAGTTTGCATTCCCACCAGCAGTGAGTGAGAGTTCCTTTTATTCCACATCCTGGTCAGTATTTAGTATTGCCAGTGTTCCAGATGCAGCCATTCGAATAGATGTGTAATAGTATCTCTTTGTTGCTTTAATTTGCATTTTCCTGTTGGTATATGATGTGGAATCCTTCTTTTTAATAACTTTTAAGGAGTAGAAATAATAGTCTTTTTGAATTTTATTTCATAATGTAATTGGTATTCAGGAACATTTATAAAAGTTATAGAAAAGCAAAAAAATTTATTCTCTAGACATAAGTACCTTTCTGTTATTATTTCTGTTACCTCTGTATTTGCTTTTGAAAGATTGATGAATTAGCAGTCTACACTGCTTTGTTAGATTTATAAGAAAAATGTGATGAAAAAAATTTCCTTCGTTATCGTGCACTTTGGTACTTCTGCAGAGTATTTTTTGTCTGTCATGTGTTGCGATGGAATTAGACTCACAGGCCTTGTTCACTTTGATTGAGCTGGGCTGAGCCTTTTTCACCTGTAAAATTAATAATGTGTTTTGTATTTATCTGTATTTATCTCTTTTTTTATAGGTCCTATTTTAAAATGGAATGTCAAATTTTGCATAAGAAATTATGAAGGCTGTCTGCAAATGTAAACTATTTAAAATGTGGTTGAATTTGTAGTTTAAGTTCATGGTTTTTGTGAATGCATGGTGGTAGGTGCCGTGGATCCAGAGGAGGGTTGGACACAGGTTTAGCCTTTGAGCAGCTTGCAGTTTAGCAGGGAGAGGATGCCTGTGAAGATAATTGAATTTAGTGTGATAATACAGATATGCACAGGGAGTCAGGGAGACTTTAGAGGAGAGGGTATCTGAACTAAGTCTTTAAAGAAACACGATAAAGTTGTAGGTCGTTGATGTGATGGATTATGAAAAAAGTTAGGATATACTCTTGGTAGATATCCAGCATATTTTAGTATTTTTCAGGGCTGCTCTCTAACTCTGTTTGCTTTGCTTTTGAGACCAGTGATTTTTTTTTTAACCTTAAGGAAGACAGGTCCCATTAAGTAAATTACCCAGATACCAGAAGATTCAGAATTAAGAGTGACTCTTCTTTCATCCCAGCACACCCTAGCGCCTGGACACACCTATTAATAATTGTGGTATGGTGGTCATTCTGGTTATACAGGAATGTAAGTCCATTTTCTCTTTTCTACATGAGGAAACTGAGACCCAGGGCTTCATTTGAACAAGGTGACTTTATTTGAACAAGATCACATATCTTGTTATGGTAGAACTTAAACTCAAGGTCCCAGATCCCTGGGGTTTTTGCACACTTTGTTAATGTCCTGCTGATTTGTTTGTACTTTCTCTCTAAGTTATTTTACTAAAATCAAAAGTATGCATGTCTATCAGTAGATTGTCGTTGAGAATATTTTACTTAGCCACCTGAGTGTACGCACGTGCATTTCAGAATAGATCAAGGGGTCTGCAAGGAAATAGGCAAAGAAAAGAGGCATAAATTGAGTAGTCTGTTGAGGTGGATGGAGATTCTCTAACATGAAAGGGTGTCATTGTCATAAATGTTCAAGAGCCTGGGAGGCTTGACCAGTTGTGTGAACTTTGTACAGGAAGAAACCAGGTTCTGATTATTTGAAGAGAGAGGAAGTTGCCAAAGTCCAGTGAGGTGCCATATCTCCTAGTCCTGGGCTCCCATTACCAAGAGGGCATCCTGTGGTAGACGAGGCAGGTATATATGCTATAGCTCTTCTCCTCCAGTAAGAGAGTGAGTTTTCTCAGAGAAGCATCACTTGCAGAGTAGATTTATAGCATTAATGCAGCCATAGGAAGGAAGAGATGATTACATTTCTGAGCAGTTAATATGTGCTAGCTATTGTGTTGGGAGCAGTCAGCTTCCAGGGAATCCTGGAAGTAGTGGTATTGTTCCTTCCTCCCGCCTTGTTGGGAAAAGTGTATGAAGAAACTGAATTCAGAGAAATTAGGCAGCTTGTCATAGCTATTGAGATTACTGGAAAGTGCTCTTTATGTTAAGAATTATTCCAGAGCTTCCTGCCATAGTGGCATCTCCTCCAGCCAGCGACAGGACTCCAGACAGGAAGCTGAAGGTGTGGCTTGGAGGCCCAGGTTTGCCGGTGTTGCTATTTAGCCTTGGCTCAATGCCATGGAAATGGTAACCTCTGCTCTGCTGCCAATGGTGCAGTTCTGTTTGTGTGTCACATGAGATGAGGTGAGTGAATGTAAACTGTCGAGCTCTCTTTACAGTGGGCTTGTCCAGGCAGTGGGGTGGATGGAGTCATATGTTTCCACTGAATTTGACTCATACATCAAAGTTGTACTTCCATGGGCCTTGACCTTTGGTCTCATAGGACATCGTGTTGAATGATCTCGATGATTGTTCTCAGTTTGAAATATCTCTTGTTACTGCAAGTCAGGACGGTCATCTTAGACTATCTACCTCTGATAAGGAAGAGAGGGCCCCTGGACCCACTGGCCTGGACGGATCTCTTCTCCATTTGTTCCCAGTGGAGGTGCCCCCTTGGACACGTCAGTTCTCTTAAAGCATGAATGTGTTCATCTTCAAAATGGGGCTAAGAGCCATCTTCCAGGCTGTTGAGGATTTACTCACATAAGATACTTAGAACAATATCTGGCTTAGATCCAGCACTTAATGAGTGTGAGCCATCACCATCATCTTCATTGCATTTAGAGATGGAGATGACCTTCACAGTTGCTTATTAGTTCCATTCCCTTTTCTAAAAGATGAAAACATTGGGTCCTCCAGAGATGAGGTGGTTTCCCTGAAGTGACAGCTGAGATTAAAACAAGGTGTTCTGGCTCAGACCAGAGCTCTTTGCATCACTGGGTACTCACCTTGGTATCAAGGTTTTTTTTTCTGTTGTTTTATCACATTCTGCATGAATTAAACATAAGTCCTGATTCACTTGTGCAGAACAAGATCATAATGCTTTTCAGGCCACAAGTCATTTAGCTCCGATAAGGGAATAACAAGGGCAGAGAGAATTAGACTGGCCTCCGCCACCAGCCACCTCGGTGACCTGACCCACGGGGACAACTGTGCCTTGACTTCCCCTTCCCTAAAATAGAGGTAGGGAGCAGCTGTGCCACCCTTTCTGAAGTCCTTTTCTTGTCTCAAAATACTGTGAAGAATTCCTTCACTGCCAGTGCTGTTCAAGTTCAGAAAATAGTGTGCCCCCCAAAGATGTCGATTCTCCAATTTTGGAAAAACTTTAAAAATGTGAAGGAAGTTTATTTGTTTAGCAGAGTTCATAATTGTAGGCAGATAAGAATCAGCCAAGTGGTATTTTGCGGAAGTTCTTTTCACAGGGTGGACCCAGAGGAAATCAGTCATTAGGTGAAAATAAATCCTAAGATCTTTGAGACCATATTTGCTTAGAGACATTTTACACAGGTCTATTATGATGGTCTCTATTGTGTCAGGTTTTTGCTTTCTTACACATGTAAGTTTCCAGATTTGAAATATTGGAGCTTTGATCGTATAATGTGACTTCAGAAGCACAAACCAAAAACCTGCTTATGAGTAATGAGTTCGTGGTCCTTTGTGTTTTGATTATTACTAAATGAATCGTGTAATGAGCATGAAGTTTGCTAGTGCTTTTGGTATGGTCAGAACCCTCTTATAGTTCTAAAAATAGCCATAGTACTGTTCCTGCATTTGAAAAGGAATGAAGGGAGTACATGAGAATGTCAAGTACACTGGAGTCTCAGTGAAGGCGTATCACCCAGTTTTAGTGTAACTGAAAGAGCATCCTACAAGGGTGTGATTTTACCAGTTCTATAGTGCTTAGACTACTTGAGATGTAATCTCTGGGTTTTTTCCCCCAGAGCAAGAGGTCACTGTGGTAGACCACCAAAGCATACAATTCTGTATTAATTATTTTGCAATTACCACACTATTCAGGGAGTCCTGTGGTATTTCCAGACATTCTTGGCCAAGAAATCCAGCTTCTTTTTCAAGTTCAGTGTCAGTCAGCACACACTGATGGTGTGTCTTCTCTGAACCTGGCACTTGCGACACAGATGCCAGGATGAGAAAGATGTAATTCCTGGCTCTCAGAGGGGAGGGCAGGTGGGTGTGTGCAGTGGTCTGTGCATGGAAGTGACAATTGAGTGGGCTGGGGGTGGGGCACTCAACACATGAGTAGTCTTCTGGTCCACGGAGGTCATTAATTTTCGAAATGCAGTAAATCCTACTTGACAGTCTCACTGTTGACTTTAATCAGCAGGCATAGTCAGAACCAATTGTATACATCTTAAATATTGTCCCTCTCAAAAGGAGCCAGAGGTGTGGTTTGGATGTAGGTGTTATGAAAGCCTGCAGTGTCCTGGAGCACCTCTCTCAGAAGGTTTTCAGGGCTCTGTAGATCTAACAATTTTTTTTGCTTTAACCCTGATTGAATAAACAGGCTGTAGAGTACAACTGGCTCCTCTCTGTAGGGACAAGGTGAGTCTGCTCTCAGGTCCTTGGGGCAGACCCCAGGCTGGGCGCCAGAGCCTTCACATCCACACAGTCTTAGTGGTTAAACTGGAAAGTGCAGCCAGTGGGGCTTGTGAGTCTTTTAAGGGAAATCCTCAAGTTACTGGAAATGTGGGCACTGTGCTTTTTTATTTTTTTTAATTTGGTGGGCTTAGAAGTTTAGTCTAATGACATTTCAAGCCAAAGTATTTATTTCATCTTTTTTTAAAAAGCAAATCATGGGGACCTGGTGTGGTCTAGGAAAAAAGCCCTGAAGGGAGAGGTCATCTCTGTCCAGCCCAGCCTGTGACCGGATGCCTGTCATTCCAGGCCCCTGGGGCTTCGTTTCCTGAGAGAATGAACAGATGAAATGAGTGGTCTGAGAGTCCCATCCAGAGGGTGAGCGGGAGTGTTTGGGTGGAAGAAGCAGCTCCAATGAGCAAAGAACGGACTTCCGAAAGAGCAGAAGCCAGGGATGTGTGTGAGTGGAGCTCTGGCCCTCCCTGCCCACCGAGGTTGGCCTGTTAGGGCATTCATGCCCCGGTGTGGAGGCTCTGCGGGTCGGGCTGGGGGGTTAGTGTTATGGTAGACATTGGCGAGAAGCCCTGGACAGTTGGTTGAGTGAAAGAGGAGGCTGCCAGTGGAGAGTGGGGGAGGGGAGTACTGGTAGAAGCCAGAGGCGGGGCTGGGGTGAGGATGCGGGTCTTGCTGTGGTCTGAGTTAAGTATAGGCCTAGACCAGCGCTTGAGGTTTTTGGCTTGTAGTGAGAGAGATGGTATCCTGATGGCTTACTGAAAAATGGAGAAAGAGAGAAGAGTAGAAGGCACTTTCCAGGTTTTCAAACCGGTTGCTCGGAAGGCGATTGGGAAACAAGGAAATAAGAGAGACCTGTTTTAGGGCAAAGAGAATGAGTTTGATTTGGATGTTTTAAGGTCAGTGTGCCCAAAGTCTGGGCGATTCTCAGAGAGGTGATTAGAAATTTGAGTCAAACTTGTTTCACTAAAAAAAAAAGTTGAGTCAAGTTTAGGAAAGAGTTCAGAGTTAAGATGTATGCTAAATTATCTTTGTTTGCCTTGGGGGAGTGGGTGAGGTTCCTGGAGAGAGAGTAGAGAGAAAAGCAGAACCCAGTAGTTTTCTCTGAGATATCTGAAATGGAGGTGTCTTTTACTGTTCTAGTCTTTAGACTGTACTAGTTTAAAGGAGGGGATTACGTCAACAAAATTTCTTCACCTTTTCCCTCCCCGTGGGGCTTGTTTTTTTCCTCTTTGTAAACCAGGGTGAAATCCCACATTTGAAAATGTCTTTTGGATTCAGAGACTGTAGTTCCTACTTGGTAGATGGAATGCTTGTTCCTTTATCATGGAATCAATCTATGGTAGGTCAGGCAGGGAAGCTTCTCAGCACGTATTAGCTGTCCCCTTGGCATGAGAGAAGCAACAAAGCCTTGAACACATTCCCAGCTCTTGACTGGCACATCTGAGCCTTTATCTCTTGTCAGCCTTGGTTTCAGTGCTGGTTCTCTAGGAATGTTCCTGATTGTAAAATACCTGGGCTCGTGAAGCTGCAGTCAGTAGAGGAGCCTGGTGGGGTGCGGGTAGGGAGGAGGAACTACTCTGTCCGATTCAAGCCGGGGGAGGTGCTGCTTTGGGGGCGCCTGGAGTAGGTGATCCTGGTGCCTGTCTGTAAGGGGGCCCTGGGCTCTGAGCCCTGAAGCAGTGTTCCTATCCCTTCCAGGAGGCTCAGCATCCCAAGATGCCCCTACCCTTCTGCACTTGAGCAGAGCTCTCTCTCACTGTGCCTCACCTTGAAGTCCATGTTTTTTCCCTTCGATCTACTTGCAAAGACAGTGGCATGTTTCTGTCTTTCTTCTTGAGCTGCAAGCTCATGGCTTGGTCCCCCAGGCTCTATTCGTGGATTTGCAGACACCTTGCCATTCTTATTGCCTCTGCTTTTAAGGTCTTCTGAAACTGAAACTTGCTGTGTGGCCGGCTGAGCGGGAAGGATGGTGGGGCCCCTTTAATGTAAGGATAACATTTCTTCTATTGTCATAGGTTTTTTTTTGTTCCTTTTTCCTTCTTTTGGTATCCAGGCTGTTCTGTTGGCTTATCCTGGGCTTACAGTCAACTGAAATCTTTAAATCTTTTTCACATGAACTTTTGGCATGCTGTATCTACCCCGTGGGTACCTACGCAGTTGAGTGTTTTTTTAAACTTATGTAAATATTTTATACATATCACCACATTCCTGATATTGGGATTTTTTAAAAAAATATTTTCATTCGATTAGCCAATTTGTTTGTATAGGAGGATTTTGGAACTAGAAGTGATTTAAAGAGAACTGCAATTTATTCCCTTCAGTGTTACACATGAGTAGCTGATCTTGAGGAAACTGCCAGTGGAGGGACGGTTGGTTTCTTGGACAAGATCATGTTTTCTTTCTCACAAACCAGAAGGGTCATTGGGTTAGGAAGGAGGAGAAACGTTAGCTGAGGGCTGGGGCTGGTTAGGAAGTGACACTTGAAGAACTTCATTCTACGTGCAGCTTTGCACTGTTTCATTTTTGTCTTGTGTACATGTTTGGGATTGATTTCCTTCATCTCTAAATTGAGGAAGAAAGTATTTGGCACTTAATTCTGCTTTAAAAAAATTTTTTTTTATTTGAGTATAGTTGATTTACAATGTTGTGTTAGTTTCAGGTATACTACAAAGTGAATCAGTTATGCACATACATATATTCACTCTCATTTAGATTCTTTTCCCATGCAGGCCATTACAGGGTATTGAGTAGAGTTCCTTGTGCTATACAGTAGGTCTTTTGTTGTTGTTCAGTTGCTAAATCTTGTCCGACTCCTTGCAATGCCATGCATGGACTGTAGCACTCCAGGCTCCTCTGTCCTCCAGTATCTCCCGGAGTTTGCTCAAATTCATGTTTGTTGAGCTGGTGATGGTATCTAACCATCTCTTCCTCTCCCACCTCTTTCTCCTTTTGCATTCAAACTTTCCCAGCTTTAGGATCTTTTCCAGTGAGTCCGCTCTTTGCATCAGGTGGCCAAAGACTGTTGCTGGAGCTTCAGTTATCAGTCCTTCCAATGAAATTCAGGGTTGATTTCCTTTAGAATTGACTGGTTTGATCTCTTTGCTGTCCAGGGAACTTTCAAAAGTCTTCTTTAGCACCACAGTTCCAAAGCGTCAGTTCTTCAGTGCTCAGCCTTTTTTATGGTCCAGTTCTCACATTCATACATCACTACTGGAAGAACCATACCTCTGACTAACAATAGGTCCTTATTAGTTTAGTTGTCTATTTTATGTATAGTAGTGTATATATGTCAATTCCAGTCTTTAAGTGTTATCTCTTTAACTCTACCTTTGAGCTATCCTGTGCTAGGATACAGTCTGAGTTTTTAAAACATTTACTAAAGTTGTCTAACATAACTTCTGAGAAAAATCAAGGACCAGCAAATAGTATTGTTATTGTTACACTTGGTAAACATAAAATATAAAATATGTTAAATGGGAAATATATAATAAGGTCAGTTCTACCTAATATCCTTTACTGGCCAAATTGATCAAGGTTAAAGAAAAGGGATGGCCCCTTGGTGAGTACAGTCAACTTCAAGAAAAGGACTGAGATGATATGCAAGAAAAGTCCTGTTTCTACCACTCACCTGAATGAAGTTCAGAATTCTTGAACATACGTGATAGGTTTTGTTCAAGAATGCCATTAATGCTGTGAGAGCTAATGTGGTACAGAATTTAAGAACTATAAGTAATATGACTTACAATTAATATTTATAAGCCATACCAGAACCCCTTCTGGCAATTGAGTCTGGCAATCATGCGTTAGTAAGTTTAAATTTCTAACATGCTCCTGAAAACGACCATGGATCTCACAGATGCCGGTGACAGGGCTGTGATTGGGCTGCCAGGTATGTGTGTTGTGTGCACGTTACATACTGCACAGAGGCATCCAGCCCACAGGGCAAGCAGAGCCTGAGGTCCAGCCCACATTTGTGTGTACCAGCGTCTGCCCTCTGTAGATTTTTGTCTCCGAGGTCAAGGGTGGACAGGGGTTTTTGGCTTTCAGAAAGTTCAACAAGGGCGCTATGCAGAGGATAGCCCTATGCTATAAATTATTTTGTGTTTAAAGAAATTAACATTGATGTTGTTAAGGTAGTTCCATACTGTATCCACAAATGTTATAATTTGAATTACATTGATTTTACTCCAAGTCCTTGGAAGTAGCACAGCTGTCTGATTAAGAGGGCTAATGGTTTACCTAAACCCAAATTTGAACTGTCAGCGTCATTAAACAGGCCAGTTCTTACTGTTATCACAATTTTTATCTTAAATAATACCGATGCATATAAAAAGGCAGTCTTTTGAATATTGATTGTTTTTAGTTCCTGTGGATGTGGAAGTTTAGTTTTTAGATTGTATCTCATAACTTAAGTTTTGTTCTGTGGTGAAGCATTTGGGGGCACTTTAGAAATGTATGCCCAAATTCTACATTGAAAATAACTATCACATATTTAAAATAACTATCACATATTCTTTTTCCTCCAAAAAATTTTGTCCCTGCTGCTGCTGCTGCTGCTAAGTCGCTTCAGTCGTGTCCGACTCTGTGCAAACCCATAGACGGCCGCCCACCAGGCTCCACTGGAAGGCTTTATCTAATGAAATTAGACAGTAACCTTTAAACTTTCTTAAAGTTTAAGAAAAATGTACTCTTTTAAAAATGAACCTTTTTTTGAAGTTGCAAAAGCAGTGCACGTAAATATAGAACAATAACATATTGATAAGCAAAAATAACAAACCATCTTATTTCTGCTACCCAGAGATAATCTTGGGCAGTTCCTTCCAGATCTTTTTTGGTGATAAGCACTGTTTAAAATTGCATCTCTTTTGCTGAAAATAATTAGAAGAAATAACAGCTCTTCAGATATACATACTTAAAAAAAAAAATGTCAGAATTTCGGCCCAGAATGCCAGAATGGACTGGGTGAATGAGGAGGCAACTTGTTCTCTGGGCTGTAGCACATGCTACCTGCACAATTTCCACATTTCCTTCAGAAATAAAATCGCTTTGGAAAGAGATGTCTTATGACTGAATAGTGAATTCTAATTTCTTTTCAAATGTCTGGGTTGTTTTTTGGTTTTTTTTTTTTTGGTTTTTGTGGGTGGTTCTACCACCTGCCAGTCAGCTCCCACACCCAGTGAATTACTGATACTCCCCTTTTTACCTTCCCTAGCGTGCTTTATTTTACCTCATTTTTTTCTCTTCATTTGTATTGCCTCCGCCCTAGCTGACATTTCTTCCTGCTCAGATGCTACATTTTCAATGGGCTCATTTACTCAGTCTGATGTGAGGAACAGAGCCAGGCCCTGGGGTGACAAGGCCCTCGCCTCTGGGACTGAGCCTCTCCGCAGGGGTGAGGGCAGGTAACTAACGCATTTCCACTTCAGCGTCCTTTTGCACACCATGTTCCTTCTGTTACTTTGTCCATCAAACCCATTCTGTCCGCAGCAGCCCCATGATCTGTTGGAAACTGCTGGCCCAGCCTCACCTGTTCGCTCTCCAGGTGTGAGCTGGGCGGGAGAGCTCCCTTCGTGCCTCTCCCCACCAGCCTTGATGCCTTGGAGGCTCCTCTCCTCTGGTCCTACCCTCTCCTCCCAGGGAGCTGAGATCGGTGCAACTCCAGTGGCCTCCAGCTCCTGGTTTCCTAAAAAGTACTGCATTTCTTGCCCCACTCAAACGGTCACATTCACTGACAGCCCCAGTGCCCAGCACTTATCCCGAAGAGTCTGTGCTTCTGTAAAATGGAAATAGTGGGGTTTTCCTCAGAGGGTTGGTGTGAAGATTCAGTGAGAGAATCTGTGTGCAGCACAGTTGGCTTCCATAAGTACGATATTAAACTACTCGATCCAGTGAGGGTCTCAGAAGTTCAGCTTTTCCCTCGATAGTGTTTGTATGATTATGTAAAATGTTGGTGTCACACTTTCTCTGCCAGATATTGGGTAAGATTGAAAACAGTCATTTTGTTGTTTGTTTCTTTCATTTTAACCTGTACAGTTTTCTTGCTTGACTTTGGTGTATTTTCAAGTAAATATATTTAAATTGGGGGATTCCCGGGGGACTCAGTGTTAAAGAACTTGCCTGCCAAGTAAATATAGTTAAATTGGGGGATTCCCAGGGGACTCAGTGGTAAAGAACTTGCCTGACAGTACAGGAGACGCAAGAGACATGGGTTCAGTCTCTGGGTTGAGAAGATCCCCTAGAGGAGGTAATGGTAGCTCACTCCAGTATTCCTGCCTGGAGAATCCCATGGACAGAGGAGCTTGGTGGACTACAGTCCTCAGGGTCACAAATAGTCGGACATGACTTGAGTGACTGAGCATGCACATATTTAAATTGAGGTTTACTAGGTTAAATTATATATTTTATACTTTAAGGTAGAGAAAGAGAAAAAAACTGTTCATTTGCCTCTTACTTTAAAGTCTGTGTGTTTAGTAAACACTGATATGGGCGTGCAGGGCCCGCAGAAATGAACCAGAGAGCACCCTGTTCCCATCCCACAGTGTTAGGGCTGCAGCCTGTATACCAGGGGGCCAGGCCCGTGGGAGTGGAGGTGATTGAACTGGGCCTGGAAGAATCAGCAGATGCTAGTAGAGAGTTGATGGAAGAACATTCTAGAGTAAAACCTCCCTTTGCTTGCTTGCAGTGTCAAATGTGAGCTGCAATCTAAATGACAGTTTGTTGAAATAAGGATTCAAAAGTATTTATTTTGTCATATTTTTCTACTCTCCCATTAGCAGGGATAACTTGAAGCTGACGTAAAAAAAGTATTTTCATCTGTTTGTGTATTAGACTAAATTGTCATAATCAAGGACTAGCTAGGCAGTATATCACAACAAACTAAAATTGAGTATTTGTAACATTTGAAAAAGAGTTGTAATGTTTTTATATTGATGAAGCATTTGCATTATGTAGAAATTAATTCCATAACTCTGTCTAATGGACACTTGAGTTTTAACCCATTTAGATTTTGCTTCCCTTCTTGACTGCATCGTAACATTGTAATTTCCCTTTGTAGACTTGGGTGGTTATGGCTTCTGGTGTAGCTTTCCCATTTACAGCTAGACTTATGTTTGCACTGGAATGGTGCAGTGGCTTTGTTTTATTATTCATATATACAATATAGTCACACCATGGTCCCAAGAGAGATGGCTGGTGGTGATCTTATGTTTAACTGTAGTTGGTCCTATCCTCCACCCCACCTGCTTCGTTTAGTCCAAGGATTCTTATCCTGAAATCGGAGGATGGAAGTTGGGGGTAGGGGGAGGTTCATGAGCTTGAACAGAAGAAAAATTCACCTTTGTTTCCAGTAATCTCTAACTGCAGTTTAACATCTTCAGTTATGAGTTCTCACCCTCCCGCCTCACATTAGCACTGGCAACTCCTGTGACAGTAACATCAATAAAATCAGTTATTTTCATATTGTATTATACATTTCTCAAAAATACTGAATACGCTCATCATTAGTTTGAATTACAGTAGTTATACGATTTGCCACTGGACCTAGTTAAGTATGGTGAGAAGCACATAATGCTATATCATAATTATTTGGATAATTCCCTTTTGGTTAATTCTTTTGTATTGTCTTGTGTTCTGTTTTATGGCATTTAAAAATCTTACTCTGAGAAGGGTCTGTAGGATTTTGTCAGAGGGAGTCTGTGGCACAATGAGTTTAGGAGGTTCTGCTTCATTTCCTGGGGTGCATTTGAAAGCATGCCAGCATCTGTTTCGGGAGGACTGGTGGGAAGGTGGGGTATGTAATTAAAAGCTGAGATACCGTCTCTCATTCCCACAGCCTTTTCTGTTGCCCTAAGCCATGCCAGCATGGAGCTTTTCACAGCCTCAGTAGCTCTTGTGGTCGTTGTAATATATGCTCACCACAAAAAAGAAAGCGTTAATAACGTACATTCTCTGTTGCCTTTGAAAAAAATACAGTAAATCATTCCTATCCAAAAATGGTTAAAATAAAAATAGCTTAGGCGTTTAAAGGGGCAGCCCTCAGCTGTCTAGAAAAATCTTATAATCCGAAAGGATTTAGTCTCTGTTTCTGGTTTGCTATTTTTACAGCATTCGTTCCTTCTGCAAATATTTGTTGCATGCATACTATGCACGGGGACTGTGTTGGAGATCCTACAGGTTTATCATGGTTTCTCTTCTAAGGTCTACTTAAGATATTTCTTATCACTTAAAAACCTTGAAATCACTTAATTTTCATTTTCAATTGCAGTCACTCATACATTGAACAAACTTACTGAATACTTGCTCTGTGCCAGGCACTGTCCTGGACATTTCAGGCTATAACAGTGAGCAAAATAGACAATAATTCTGCTCTCTTAGAGCTGTCATTCAAGCGTTTCGGTGTTTTATGCTCTAAAGTTTATAGGGCTGTCCTGAATGTGCTACGGAAACTGCCTGCCACTCACAGACATATGTAGTTTTGTAAGGTAGTGGTTTTCACTCTGTTCCTGTGGGCCTCGTGGCACCTCAGTGCTGGCAGAGGAAAGGAGAAGGGGATGTCCTTCCCCAGCTCCATTTGAATCAGAGCTTTGCTGCTCTTAGGTATTTGGGATTGCTGGCAAGTTGGGAGTGGGGTGTGATGGGGGAGAGTTCTCTTGCCTATGGGATGTTTGGAAATTTGGTCACATTTCCAAAAAATGTGATTGGCATTATCTGTGACTAGCTGATACAGAATAAATTTTTGTCATTTATTACCAATTCTGTACTGAAAGGCAGTTGGAATAATAGCAAGCTCATTGCCTGCAGGTGCTGTTACTTTAATAGAGAGTTGACCTTTTCATTACTTGGCAAACGTGAAGGTCACAGTTGGCATTTGTTGGAAGCTAATGTGTGGTAGGTGCTACACTAACAACTTTCACATTGTTTAATTTTCCCCTCAAAACAGCCTGCAAGGTAGGATGCTGAGTTCTAAGAAGTTGGATATCTTGCTCACACTGGCAAGAGTTTGGAGCTTATTTTGGCATTCCCATTTCAGAATTGCCTGCAGGGTCTGTCACTGGAGTAGATTCATGGCTTCAGCTGGGGCAGACCTTAGGGCTGACCTTGTCTATCTTTTTGAAGGTTATTCTGTTTCCGTTTTGCTCCCAGGTATGCTACCTCCTCTTTCTCCCTCTCAATGGAATGTTTCTCTCTGACTTAAAAAGCAATACTGGGTCCATTCTCATCTCTCCTGATTATTTCCCACCTCTCCCCATATGTACACAAACATTTCATGCTCTTGACACAGCTAGGGGTCTCGGCAGTGGATGCAAAGTTTGGGATGCTCATCGCACGTTTGCCAGAATAGCTTCTGATGTAGCAGAGTTCATGACAGCTAGTGTGAGATTAACTGAAATTGGATCCTGAAGAGATTATTATTATTTTTGTTGTTGTTATTTCCATTGTGTATTGTTTGCAGTGAATGAAATTGATGCAGTGATGGGGAGGAGTGAGATGGTTCTAGAATGGGTTGACCGTATGCCCATGATGATAAATGCAGAACACTGTGATCCACACTCCTCCTTTTTTTTTTTTTTTAAAGTAAAGGAAATGACCATTTAGTGTATGCAAGAAACCACAGCTAAGAAAAAAATGTGACATTTCTGGGCTTGGGATTATAGGCAACTTTAACTTCTTCTGTATTTTTCTTTTATGTGGATATTTATTAAGCTTGTTATTGGGAATGAAAGATGACTAAAGAATACATTCTGCTGCTGTGTTTTAAAAGGAGGCTGAATTATTGAAAAGTGGGAAGACAGTTAGTACTTGCTGCTTCTTGGTTCTGGAGGTTGGCCCTTTCTTATTGAGGCAAGCTGCCACAGGCCGGCTTGCTCCTGGCTCGGACCCAGGAGGACGGCCCTGACCTTGGCCCTGGAAGGTAGTCAGAGGCAGGGGATAGGTGTCCCTCTTTTCTGTCCCTTCTGCCCAGCAGCTGTCAGCCTGCAGTATCTTAGTCATAGTGGCGCTTGGGCTGGTGCTGCCTGGAGTTGAAGGCCCCAGGGACTCCAAGAACAGAGGGTACATATGAAGGATGCATCCCAGAGGGAAAAACACACGCGTATCTTCCTCTTAGAATAGAGGGGATGGAGAGGGAAGGGAAGAATTTGAGAGAAAAGCCTGCATTTTCCAGTAGCTGCCTTGATCCTGATAAACTGACTCTATTCAGTTTGTCTTAAGCACAAAGAGTGAGACTGTAAGACAGTCTCCGGGGCTGGTTATCCACCGCCTGGGCTGTCACCCATCACACGGAAGTACAGCCCTGATTTGATTCACAGGGTGAGACCGTGTGCTCAGGTGGGGAGCAGCCCCTCCCTGACCTTTGTATGGTGCATGATGCTGTTCTTAGGCTCACCCTGGGTTGCCCATGTTCTGAAACACAAGCACAGCCTCTGTGGGGACAGCTGCTTCTTGTTGCTGTGGTTCAGAGCCCTGGATTGGGCACAGGGCACTCTCCTTTACTCATTCTTTTCCTTTGGGGGAAGGAACCAATCTTTTGCCTAAGAAATTAAGTCCTGCCCTTAGAGATCTTGCTGAAGCCCAGGAGATTCCTTTGCTTTGTTTTTCACTGAGGTAGCTTGTGCTTACCCGCCAGTGAAGGAGGCTGTGTATTCTGGAGAGAGGGCCACATGATACTCCAGTGCCCCAGTCACTGAGGGTGGGCACCAGTCCCACTGCCAACCTGGTGCAAGAGGGAAATGACCTTTCGAGAGAAGCAGAATCATCTTTGAGTGAAGCATTTAGACCTGGGTATGAGGCATTGTGTAGCTACTTTGCAAATAACCCATGTGTTGTGGTCCTGTTTCTTTGTTCTTTTGCATTGCATGTGAGTCCTTTCTCATCTTTCATAGCAGGGAGATAAGTGGGTAAACCAATAATGTGCAAACGAGTCATTCAGATATAAATTTTACTTTGGCTCTTTCTCAACAGTTTTTGATGTGATCTAAAATTTTATATAGTCACTTTTTTTATAGGGAAAAAAATTGAGCCAGTTTGGACTCCCTGAGGGTCTTTGGTAGCTGGTTTCATTCTAAGAAGGGTAGAGTTTGGTGAATATATAAATCATCCTGTTTGCTCTTAATAATTTGTTTGAAATATAATCTACACTGAGTTTGTATTTCCCCATCTTCGTAACCTCCTTAGCACTACTGCTCCTGTAGTGATTGGTGTTCCACGTTGTTTAGTTATTTTCATACTTGTTTATTTTCTTTGTCTAGATTGTAGGTTCCCTGAAGGAGATTTATGTGTCCCTATCTTTGTATTCCCCATAGAATTTGGCATAAGGTTAGGGCTTCCCTGGTGGCTCAGAAGGTAAAGAATCTGCCTGCAATGTGGGATACCCGGGTTCGATCCCTGGGTTGGGAAGATCCCCTGGAAAAGGAAAAGACAGCCCACTCTAGTATTGCCTGAAGAATTCCATGGCAGTCCATGGGGTGATGAAGAATCAGACATGATTGAGAGACTGGAACTTTATACATATTCAGAGTGTGAACAGGACTCTCTGTTGCAAGTGACAGTATAAAATGGGATTATCAAAAAATTTATTGATATGAGAATGAGATTGATAAGACTTCAGGGATAGCTGGATCCAGGCCCTCAGCCGTGATTTTCACCCTCTTGCTTCCATTCTCTCCCTTCCTGTCTTTGTTCCACCTCCTGTGGAACTCTCTGGCATGCATTTATGTGTGATGGCACCTGCAGTTCCAGGTTTACACCCACAGAACTAAGTCCGAAAGCAAGATTTCTCAGTCTTGGTGCTGCTGACATTTTGGGCCAGATAATCCTTTGCGGGGGAGCCTGTCCTGTGCACTGTAGGATGTGCAGCAGCATCCCTGGCCTCGACCATCCAGTGTCAGTAGTACCACTCACCCTCCATTTGTAACAACCAGAAATGTCTCCACACATTGCCAAATAGCCCCTGGGTGAGGAGGGGTGGGGCAGAATTGCCCCTGTTTGAGAATCACTGTCTAAAGCAATAGCATGTTTTTTTTTTTCTTCCCCCTGTCAATTCCATAAACCACCTAAGTCTAGCAGTCATTGGTCTGGAATGGAGTTACGTATCCAACCCTGAACTAATTATAGGGCTGGCGGGGGTGGTGGCGGTGGGGCTTGTGGAGTCATCAATAGTGTGCTGGTCAGCTTGGTCCGGGGTTGCCAGTCCACTCATGAGCTGTGGTTTAGGTGGGCCCGTGTGTCCCACCGGACTACTGGAATGGGAGTGGGATGAGGTACTGATTATCATTAGAAGCAAGGGAGATGGATTCCATGTAAGACCAAAACGAAGCCCCAAACTCCCAAACCAAAGCAAAGAACATGTGAACCCACCTCGCCACTCCCCACCCCCCAGGGACTAGGATGTCTGTGTGACTTGAGAGTGAAGGCTTGGTATGGTAGAAAGAGGATGTGTCTAGCATCAGGTTGATTCCATCTGGCTCCTCTCCTTATTAGCTGGATAACATTGGGCTAGTTGTTGAAAGTCGTCATATCTGACTCTGTGACCCCATGGACCATAGCTCTCCAGGCTCTTCTGTCCATGGAATTCTCCAGGCAGGAATACTGGTTGGGTTGCCATTTCCTTCTACAGGGGATCTTCCCGACCCAGGGATCGAACCTGGGTCTCCTGCATCGCAGTCGGATTCTTTACCATCTGAGCCACTGTCCCCTTCTCAATTGTCTTGAATCATGCCTACAAAAATTTCTTTTTGGTAAAATTTTCATTGAAGTGTACCAAATAGAATTATACATAAATCATATACTCAATGACCTACAGTTTGAATACTTATATGGCTAGCAAACAGATCAATAAACAATAGCCCAGAAGGCCCTGACACAGCCCCTTCAAAATTCTCCCTCCTCCAGAGATAATCCCTATTCTGCCTCCTATTTGTCATAGTTTAGTTTTTCCGGTTTTTGAAATTTGGCAAAAATGGAATTGTACCATGTGATTCTTTTATACCTGTTGCTTCACTCAATGTGATGTTTGTATTTACCCATGTTATTGCGTAGAGAACAGCTTGTTTATTTTCATACTGCAGGCCACTAGTGTTTTGACTGCTCTGAGATTTTCAAGGACTTTTGAGAAGTAAAGGAGAACAGTGAAAAGCACTCATGTGTCTGTCACTTAATAGAAGGTCCATATTCTCCTTTCCTCTGAGATTATTGATTTGGACATGAAAAGATGACACATGGGCATTAGCTTGAAAATCAATTTTAATGAGTTTAATGTTTGGTCCTGAATGGTTTTAGGTAGAAACAAAGCAGTATTGGTGCCCAGTGCTCTAGCTGGTTTCCCTGTTTTGTTTATAAATGCATACTATGTGACCAAATAGTCCGTTATTGAAGACCTCTCCTCAGTGACAATTTCAAAAGGGCATATTTTTTCCTGTTAGAGTTGATTTACAATGTTGTGCCAATCTCTGTTGTATAGCAAAATGACTCAGTTGTATACATATATGCATTGTTTTTTCGTGTTCTTTTCCATTATGATTTATCACAGGATATTGAATATAGTTCCTTGTGTTATACATTAGGATTTTAGTTGTTTATCCATTCTAAGTGTAATAGTTTGCATCTACCAGCCCCAAACTCCCAGTCCATCTCTCTCCCTCCCCACTCGGCAACCACAAGTCTGTTCTCTGTGTCCGAGTCTGTTTCTGTTTTGTAGATGGGTTCATTTGTGCCATATTTTAAATTCCACATGTGAGTGGTATCATATGGTATTTGTCTTTCTCTTTCTGACTGACTTCACTTAGTATGGTAGTCTCTAGTTATATCCTTGTTTCTACAAATGGCATTATTTCGTTCTTTTTTTGTGTGTATGTACTGCATCTTCTTTATCCATTCATCTGTTGGTGGACATGTAGATTGCTTCCATGTGTTGGCTATTGTGAATAGTGCTGCTATGAACATAGAGATGCATGTATCTGTTTGAATTATAGTTTTGTCCAGGTATATTCCCAGGAGTGGGATTGCTGGATCATATGGTAGCTCTATTTTTAGTTTTTTGAGGTGCCTCCATACTGTTCTCCATAGTGACTACACCGATTTACATTCCCACCAACAGTGTAGGAGGGTTCCTTTTCTCCACACTCTCTCCAGCATTTGTTATTTGTAGACTTTTTAATGATAGTCATTCTGACTGGTGTGAGGTGGTACCTCATTGTAGTTTTGATTTGAATTTCTCTAATAGTTAGCGATGTTGAGCATCTTTTCATGGGCCTACTGGCCATCTGTATGCCTTCTTTGGAGAAATGTCTGTTAAGGTCTTCTGCCCATTCTTTGAGTGAATTGTTTATTGTTGAGTTATTATGAGCTATTTGTATATTTTGGAGATTAAGCCTTTGTCTGTTGCATCATTTGTAAGTATTTTCTCCCATTCCATTGGTTGTCTTTTTTTTTTTTTTTAATAGTTTCCTTTGCTGTACAAAAAGCTTGTAAGTTTGATTAGGTCCCGTTTGTTTGTTTTTGTTTTTATTCCTATTGCCTTGGGAGACTGACCTAATTAATAAAAACATTAATATGATTCACCTCAGAAAATGTTTTGCCTATGCTCTCTTCTAGGAGTTTTATGGTATCATGTTTTATGTTTAAGTCTTTAAGCCATTTTGAGTTTATTTTTGTGCATGGTGTTAGGGTGTTGTTCTAACTACATTTATTTACATGCAGGGCATCATTTATTGAAACTGATTATTGTGTATGTCCTGGAGAAGGAAACAGCACTTTTTTTTAATGGTTACTTGTAGCATATTTACATGTTTTAATTCCCCTGTTTTGTAGAAAAGGGACCCTAGAATCCTTTTTCAAAGATTGTGTAACATGCAGAACTAATACAGGATGATTGCTATGGTAAATTTCTGGTTCATTATATTTGTGACTGTTTCTTAATCTTGGAGACATTATTTTGATGTCTCTGAGATTTGGTCAAAAATATAGAGTAGTGTTTCTTACAAGACACTTGCTCTCATGTATTTAATAGTTTGGGACTTCTGAAATACAGTGGATTTATTTGCAAGTCAAATTTGCCCTTAAATGGTATACATAGCTTGCTAGATATCTGTGGGGTGAGTTTTGTGTTTTTGACTTCACTCGTTTGTTCATCTCTGCTGTAAGCAGGGTCTGGATCGGTGAGCTGGGCTGCTTCACTGCTGTTCACAGTTTGCCTAGGGTCTTAAGAATCCCATGGATTTTGGGTGTGATGATGTAATGGGCAGGGTGAGGAGCATCTTCCTTACCTCCAGGCATGACAGAGGACAGGTGGTAAATCTGAAATTCTGCCCCTGAGAGCTCTTAGATGTTTCTGAAAACTACAGATGCCAGGGCCCCACGTCCACAGACTGCTTCATCTAGACTGATGAAAACTAGATGAAAGTCACTTGTTTTAAAAGTTTATTGGCATCTCTAGTGTGTGTTTGCAGAGAAGGCAATGGCACCCCACTCCAGTACTCTTGCCTGGAAAATCCCATGGATGGAGGAGCCTGGTAGGCTACAGTCCATGGGGTCGCTAAGAGTCGGACACGACTGAGCGACTTCACTTTCACTTTTCCCTTTCATGCACTGGAGAAAGAAATGGCAACCCACTCCAGTATTCTTGCCTGGAGAATCCTAGGGACGGCGGAGCCTGGTGAGCTGCCGTCTGTGGGGTCGCACAGAGTCGGACACAACTGAAGCGATTTAGCATAGCATAGCATAGTGTGTGTTTGAGTTACAGATCAGTGAATTAAATAAAGAGGTTTGGACTTCGAGGACTTATGTTCCCAGGTTGATCTTTTAGTGACTTCTGTCAGTGTTTATGCTGACCATTCAAAATGTCTTGGCTTCAAAAAATTGTTTTAGAAAACTTCCAAAGCAATTTCATACTCTTACAGCGATATCTTCTCCCACCTTCTTGTGTTAGCTCGTGCAGCTATTAAATCACTTCTTAAGTTGGATTTTATTCTCATTGTTTTAAGTGTTTGTAGAAAAGTGCTGGTTTAGCCAGAAGGTTGTAGGGAACCTTTCAAACGATTATTTCATAGTATGATGCTGGGTTTTATGTTCGCATTGCATCATTCCATGAGGTTTAAAAGCTACGAAGAAGAGAGTTTATCCAGTTTGTCATATCAGAACCAGGGTGGCTGAATGCTACTACTTCTGTTTTGCCTGGAGGCTAGACAGATGAGGCAGTTCTGACCCAGGGTGTGAGGGCTGCATTAGGGGCCAGCGGTCATCAGCGTTTTTGACATGCCAGGCGCTTCCCCAGCCAGATCACAGCACATCTGATCTCTCTGTTGGGAAGATGTAGCGCATTCATCTGACCTTTGGCTAACTGTAAGCTCACAGCAGGAGTCGGGGCATCGGTTCCCTGCGAGGAGCCGCGCCAGACCTCTCCTGGGGACCAGGCTTCTGCAGTGCACATTGGAAACCACACATTCTGACAAGCCTCTTCCTCCCTACATTTGAACCTCTGCTCAGGTCAGGAGCAGGCTCGTCTTCTTCACTGCTTGTGGTGTATTCACATCTTTATTTCGAATCTAGTCTCGATAGGCTGAACTGTTGAATGATAGGAATGCTCACATGTGCCATGTCGAAAATATCAGACAGCAGTCTTATTCTCTTTAAATAATCGAAGTATCGAGCACTAGTAAGAAGATGTGTCAAGCGTTTGTATGAAATTCAAGGCACGTAAGACAGAGTACATGGAGACATAGTTTAATTTCATTTTCTTTCCTTATTTACTTGTTTATGACCAACAAATACAAATGACCACTTATTACCAATGAAAACAAAACAAGTCTGTTTCTTCTGGGAAATAATCATCTGAAATGATTTTTTTCTATTCCAAGTGCTCGTTTTAACTCCTTGCAGTGAGGGAACATTTCATCCAATGGGCAAAACACGGTTTTTAATATTTTATTTGTTACTAGTTGGCAGAAAATCACAAGTGTAAATTTTCAGTAAAATGGCTTTTCATCCTAAATAATGTTTCAAGGGCTCTCTCCTAAGTCCTTGTGAATAAAATTACACTTGCAGTGTTTATAATCCTTTAAAATCCTCAAATCTTTAAAAAGAAATTTGACCCAAAGGTTTCAATAAGGATTTTATTTGCAGAAATGAGTATTTTAATTCTCTTAGATTATCATTTTCTGACTACTTATAAAACAATATTCACAAGCCTGCTACAGAAACTTCATACTGTACTGTGCATTTGTTAGTATGTAAATTCAAAAGAAACTTATTTTGGCTGTGAAAGAAGTACAGACGTAAAAATGACCTTTAGCATAAACTCAAATATGTTGACAGAAGAGTAGTTCAGTAAATTTTTTATATGTTTAAAACAGACTTTTTTTCATTATTGGCAATTCATTTCAGTTAGCATTGTTATTGAGATGCCCATTGTTAAAAGAAAGAAAACCAAATCTGAAATCCTTATGAATTTTATCTCAGCAAAATGCTTTTCAGATTCTTGTTTTTGCTGCCATTAGTTTTGATTTACTTTATCTGTAGTCAGAAATGACGTAGATATTATTGCTGTGACTAAAAAAAGATTTTTATTAAAAGTACCCAGATCATATCAGTGGGAATAAATGCTACTGACCTCAGCGTATTTGCCCTTAAAGCGTCTGTGTATTTGCAGTAAATATTGTAACTTGAAGTATACATTCTCATAGACTAAAAGTTTCACCTTGAGACATTTTTCAGTTGCTGGCTTGTTTTGGAGGGTCATTGTGGGCATCCCTGCTTTATGTTTTACACAAGCTGCCAACTCCAGCAGACCCGTCTCAGCCCTTTGTTTATTCTCACTCAGCGCCCCCGCACCACACCCCAAGAAGGAGTGCTTGTTTCCCTCGCCACCTCTGGCATCTCCCTGCTTGCCTGCCCTCCTGCTTCTCTGCCATGATCCCTCAGTTTCTTTATACCTGAAATATTGGTGTATCCTAACATCCCATCTTAGCCTACTTCCTTTACTTTCCCTTTTTCTGTTGCCAGAGCATCAGCTACCTCCCATCTGTATACATGGGCTGTTGATGTGCAGTCGAGATCTCCTGTCTTGGACTCCAGGCTGGCTTGTCCAGCTGCCCACCACATGTCTTTACTTTCAGGTCCTTCTGGTCGTAGCCAACATGAACAGGAGGGGAGCTCACTGTAATCCTCCCCAGACCTGCTGCTTCTGTATTCCCTAATGAAGAAGCCTAAGCCAGAGCATCTGTGAGTCCTGTGCAGTCTCCCATGCCCCCAACTCCCCCATCCAGGTAGTCACCAGGTCTTGTGAGTCTGTCTGCCAGAACCTTTCTTGTAGCCTTTTTTTTTCTCTTGCAGCACTTGCTGCTTAGTTCAGGTTCCCAGCAGACCCCATCTCAGTTACTGTAAAGATGCTAACCAAACCGTCCTCCAGGCCCCATTCCTGTCTCAGGCAGGACTATCTTGTGTTCATCTCACACTCCTGAATCCCTGCCTCTTGGCGTGTATACCTAGGATGACATTTGGAAATAAAATGAAATAAATGACCCACTTCCCTTATGTAACAACTAATAGTGTAGGTGAGTCCAGGACAGAGTTATAAAGAATAGAGAATTCAGGATTTCATCATAAGTGGACATTACGCCTTCATTTTTTAAAAAAATTATGCAATTTTAAAAGACTGCTTTCCATTTACAGTTATTACAAAATGTTGGCTATATTTCCTGTGTTGTACAGTACATTCTTGAGTCCAGCTTACGCCCATTAATTTATACCTCATGCTCTCCTACCTTTATATTACTCCTTTCCCCACTCCTCACTGGTAACCACTAGTTTGTTCTCTATATCTGTGGATCTACTTGTTTTGTTTTTTATATTTACTAGTTTGTTGTATTTTGTGTGTTGTGCTCAGTTGTGTCCGACTCCTGCGACCCCGTGGACACAGCCTGCCAGACTCCTCTGTCCGTGGGATTCTCTAGGCAAGAATACTGGAGTGGATTGCCATTCCCTCCTCCAGGGGATCTTCCCCACCCAGGGATTGAACCGAGTCTCCTGCATTGCAGGATTCTTTACCAACTGAGCCACCAGGGAATCCCCATTTTATTAAACTTCACATAAAATTGATATCACACACATAAAGTGATTTCTTTGTCTGTTTTATTTCACTTAGCATAATGCCCTCCAAGTCCATCCATGTTACGGCAGATAGTAAACTTTCATTCTTTTCAATGGCTGAGTGGTATTCCATTATATATATGTATGTATATGTATTAATATAATTGTATATATAATTATTCTAGTTCTGTGAAAAACGTCATTAGTAGTTTGATAGGGATTGAATTGCATCTGTAGATTGCCTTGGGTAGTATAATCATTTTAACTATATTGATTCTTCCAATCCAGTAACATAGTATATCTTTCCATCTGTCTGCATTGTCTTCAGTTTCTTTCATCAGTGTCTTAAGGTTTATGGAGTACAGGTTTTTTGCCACCTTAGGTATGTTTATTTCTCGGTATTGTATTTTTTTTTGATTCAATGGTAAATGGAATTGTTTCCTTAATTTCTTTTTCTGATATTTTGTTGTTAGTGTATAGAGATGTAACAGATTTCTGTGTATTAATTTTGTAACCTGAAACTTGACGAATTTCTACTAGAGCATTAATGAGCTCTAGT
This sequence comes from Giraffa tippelskirchi, assembly GCF_054371585.1. Lineage (NCBI taxonomy): Eukaryota > Metazoa > Chordata > Mammalia > Artiodactyla > Giraffidae > Giraffa > Giraffa tippelskirchi. Next base: position 55,062,206 of record NC_137275.1, on the reverse strand, counting down.
AGTTTTCCAGTAGCGTCTTTAGGATTTGCTATGTATAGTATCATGTCATCTGCAAACAGTGAGTTTTCTTCTTTTCCAGTTTGGCTTCCTTTTTATTTTCTTTTTCTTTGCTTGCTTTGGCTAGGACTTCTAAAACTATGTTAAATGAAAGTGGTGAGAGTGAGCATCCTTATCTTGTTCCTGATCTTAGAGTGAATACTTTCAGCTTTTCACTGTTGTGTATGACGTTAGCTATGGGTTTGTCATATGCCTTCATTTTTCAAAAAGAAGTATCCAGGTCTGTTCTGGTAAAGAGAACTAAACTATCAAAGTTTTGCAAAATTAGACATAAATGGGAGCTTCCCTTGTGGCTCAGCTGGTGAAGAATCTGCCTGCAATGCAGGAGACCTGGGTTTGATCCCTGGTTTGGGAAGATCCCCTGGAGAAGGGAAAGGCTGCCCACTCCAATATTCTGGCCTAGAGAATTCCAAGGACTGTATAGTCCATGGGGTCACAAAGAGTCAGACAAGACTGAGCGACTTTCACTTCACTTCAGACATAAGTGGAGCCCGCTTTTTATTTAGTCTCTTAGTATACCCGAATAACTTACAGAAATGTTGTTAAAATGTTGAATTTTAAACTGTTTACAATTTATTGTTGAAACTGTGTTTGGCAATATGCCTTCAAATATTTTGAAGTTGTTATATTCTTGTCAGGATCCCTGAGATTTTTCTAAGCCCAGTTGTCTCCTTTACAGCCATATCCACACAGCTTACCAGCACAGGGAGAGGGAGGCACTGGTTTTTGACTAAAGCATTATCTTTTGAAGATTCTGATTGAAGGATAGGAAAAAGATTGGTGGCTGGGAAAAGGACCACAGCACAACTCTGTCTGCCTAGGGCCGATGTACTCTTTAGCCTCTTCTGACCTTGTGAAGAGACGGAAAAAGCAAGTTCTCTAATTTGTGTCTTGCTTGTGTTTGTACTTTATTACCGGGTCACCATAAATTCATATGACTTCACATATTTTCTCTCCCCTTTGATATGTAATGAAAGACACCATTACTCACTTCAGATGCAGTGGGAAGACCCAGCATGTAAGAAATGTCAGGTATTGTAAGAAGCCTCAAAAGACTGAGTAAGCTTTGAATTTCCTGTTCAGAGAGTGGGGTTAGTAATTAGGAAGATTCACATGACTCCTAATAAAATAATTTTACCCATTTGCTTAGAAAAGCATCTTTTATTTGCATGAACTGTTTTTCTTTTTTTTGAAAAAGTTATTATTCTTTACGTTCACAGAAACAGCTTTTACCTGAAAAATCTTTTAAGCATTTTTTTTTCTCTCAAGAGAGAAAAACTGAGGCTGTTTTTGCCAAGGTCCTGTAGTGACTATTTGGCAAACGTGTGAATGAAATCTAGACTTTCTACTCCTTTCTTCTTTCTGTCCTGTCTTTTATACTTGTGAATAAGTTTTAGGCCTCTGCAAGATGTGTAATTATTTGTACATAGAGGAATGAGCCACAGCCCAAGCTGTGCAATACTCAGTGCAGATGGATGTTTGATGTTGAAATTCTGGCTTCCTTAGTGTCATTTAGGTCTTATGCTTCAGAAATTAATTTTTTAAAATATAAAATATGTATAAAGATGTTTTGACTTTTTGTATGATAAAGTACCTTGAAAGGATATATCTTAATCTTTTCAGCAAAGATTGTCTTTAAGGTGTGCATGATATGAAATCACAAAGAGAAGAGTCTTTTGAGTTGGGTCTTTGGGGATTATGTTCTGAACACAGAATATAAGTGTTTTTCAGATCTACTGAACCACCTCCCTTTACTGTATGTATTGATCTTTGACCTAAATTAAAAAGGGTTTGGTTTTCTTTTCCTTCTGTAATGTTGTTAAAAAGACAATAGGCCTATGGGTATTGGGTGTTCAGTTGGATTTTCTTAGAAAGAGAAAAGGAAAAAATGGCTTTGGGTGTTATTTAATAGGTCATATCAAAAACTAGGCCCTTCCTTATGAAAATACACTCACGCCTGTCTTGTGTTAGTGCTGTGGCCGTACATCTTCCAGATGATGGGACACATGATTATTCATGCTGTGGAGGACTCGTCTCTTTCTGTGGCTTCTTTGAAGGATCTTGTCAGAAGCTAATGATGAGAGGGTATAGCAGTTGGGCCGACAATAGTACACGAGACTCTTTTGTTCATTCTCTTGATCATGACTACATTAGGAACCAAAGGCTTTAGAAGTTCAGTGGAAAGAAGCCCTAGTGTGTTGCCTTGATAATGATACTGTCATGGGTTGCTTAGTCCTTGATTAAAACCTCCTAGCTGTGTAGTCAATACTGTCCAACTATTAGGGAATATAAAACTGAGGAGTAAATTGTCAGTTGTCATTAGAGAAAATAATGATGCTATGATTAGAGGAAAGGTTGTGTAAGGTAATTTCAGTCTTGTTATCCTCATCCTGTCATTTATTTTGGAAGACTTGATGCACTGCCAAGATGTACTGCCATGAAGTCTAGAATAATTGCATACTGTTTTGGTGACAGCTTCTCGGAGAAGACTTTTGGCTCTGGAGTTGGGGTGACCAGCCTGGATTTAACTTGCTGTGTCTGTGGACTCATTACTTAAGCTTGCAGGCACATGAATCCCCTAACATATTCCCAGCATGTAAAGGATGCTTAATAAATACTACTCTCCTTCTCCTCTCTGTGAAAGTTGTACCTTTCCCTCTCCTGGTCCGAAAACTCAGTGGGCTTCTCCTTTGGCCCCATGTGATGGAATATGCAGTGCATGGATGTGGGGAGCATGATATGGCTTCTGTGGATGCGGGTCCTGTGCGTCCCAACCACTGTGCTGGGCTGGGCTTAGTCGCTCAGTGCTGTCCGACTCTTTGCTACCCCATGTATGTGTGTAGCCTGCCAGGCTCCTCTGTCCACGGGATTCTCCAGGCAAGAATACTGGAGTGGGTTGCCATGCCCTCCTCCAGGGGATATTCCCAACCCAGGGATCGAATCGGGTCTCCTGCATTGCAGGAGGATTCTTTACCAGCTGAGCTACCAGGGAAGCCCAACCACAGCATGTTCCATATGACACTCCTTCCTTTCCCGGCAGGTGCCTGAGATCATCAGTTCCATCCGGCAGGCTGGGAAGATCGCCCGCCAGGAGGAGCTCCGCTGCCCTTCGGAGTTCGATGACACATTTGCCAAGAAGTTCGAGGTGCTGTTCTGCGGCCGCGTGGCTGTGGCGCACAGGAAGGCTCCACCCGCCCTGATCGATGAGTGCATCGAGGGCTTCAGTCACGTGAGCGGTGGCTTCTCCTCGGATCAATGCCGGTCTGCGCTGCAGCCACCAGGCGATGGGGAGCGGGGCCCGCGGCCGATGCGCAAGTCCTTCTCGCAGCCTGGGCTGCGCTCCTTGGCCTTCCGAAAGGAGTTTCAGGATGCAGGCCTGCGGAGTAGTAGTTTCTTCACCTCTTTTGAGGAGAGCGACATCGAGAACCACCTGATTAGTGGACACAATATTGTGCAGCCGACAGATATTGAGGAAAATCGAACTATGCTCTTCACGGTAAAATATTATCAAGCCTCCTGCGCATCCCCAGTCTGGTCTGTGTGTTCAAAAGAAAATCTGCTTAGTCGAGCAAAGATTATCTGTGAATTGCTTTTGGATTTATGTGTGAATGCGTATATTTTTATTCTGAATAATTCTTTTGTCAGAATAGAATCCTTATTTAGTCCCCATTAGCCTTGGGAATCATCAGGGGGTAGCATAAACAGAATCTATCTTACATCCTGTATGATTTTTATCCCCCACCCACATGGTGGTGAAGACATCTTTTCAATGTGGAACAATCAATTAATGTGTGTAAAAGAGGCTCCAAAAGTTTTTTGTTTTTTTTTAAAAGATATTTCAAGTAATATATTTCAGCAATTTTTTTTTGGAAAATACCCCTTCTTAACTATCTTTATTAATTTGTAAAAGTACTTACACTTTGTTACCTGGGTAATTGGGGATAACATGATATTTGAAATTGATACCCAAACTACAGTATTAGTTTAGCCAGCTGCTTACTCTTTTCTAGAAATGATTTGATAAGCTGACAGTGAGCCAAATGCCAGAAAAGGCATGGGCAGGAGGCTGTCCCCGGCAGTTGAGGCTCCTGGGTTCTGGGCTGATCCTGGCTGTTCTGGAAAGGTTCCTGTCCTGGGAGTCCTCTGGGTCTGACCTGATGGGACTCAGCTGGCTCCCTAGTGAGCTGGCCTCTGCAATATGGGAAACAGATTGTTCTCAGCCTCCTCTGTCTCTTCTTTGGCCTGAGGCTGACTGAGAGTCTAGAGAGAGAGCAAGTTACGCTTAAATGTTACGTTTCCATGCCTAACTCAGGGCCAAGTGATGAGGAAGCTGGCTATGTAGATATACAGGTTTGAGATTGAGATGGAGTGTCAGAGGGCCGATTTCTTCCTCTTTTCATGGTTGACCTAGTATACTGAAAAGAGTGCTACGTTGGCAGTCAGACTGGTGTTGTAATGTGTGATCTGTATTAAAAAAAAAAAAAGCCACCAAAACCTCTTGGTGTCATTGGGAAAGCTGCTTAGTGCATTTATTTTAAAGTACTTATTGTGTAAATGCTATATACAGGGTCCCTCGCAACATGCTAGAAATACAGCAGTGAACAGGACAGGCATGATCTCTGCCCACGTGAAATTTAGATTCCAGTGAGAGACTGACAACTGATTGTACAAGTAATTATCTCACTAAAATTGTGATAAGTGCTGCAAAGGAGAGGTAAAGGATGCTGTGAGGGCTTCTGGGGAATCAGTTTCTGAAGGCAGTGATTTTCAGTCAGCAGAGGTGTCATTGTGGCTAGCTAGAGGAGCACCCTGGGTTCAGGGAGCAGCCAGGGAAGGAGGGAAGCTGCACAGTTAACGATGTGGTTATTGCAACACAGTCCTCTGCTCTAACAGAGATCTGTTAGGCTGACCCTCATCTACAGATGACAATGTTAGTTTGTGCTAGTTAGCACAATGTTAGTTTGACTGTTAACTTTTTTAGGAAGTCAGGTAGCAGGAGTGAGTACCTAACACAGTATGTACTCAACAGATAAAATAATTTAAGAAGACTTTTCTGATCATTAGAAAGTGTCCTGGAAATTTTAAAAGAGAAGCTCCTGTATCCTTGGAGATACACTTACGCAGAAACCTCTCTTTCTTACAAAGGGGAGCTGTGGGATCCTGAGGCTTTGTGACTAACTTTGGGATGTTTGGTCCTTTCACCTCAAGACTGCTGCCTGATGAAGGTGAACACACGGATGGTTGTCTACTACCCAAAGCCTATAGAACAGAGTGTGACCTGGAAGTGGTCTTCTACATGATATGGTCACTGTTCAATAGGAGCTTGAGCCATTGATTCTTTATTTTCCTGGTCATGAAATGAGAAAGTTTGTGTAATAAGTCTGAATTCAGTGTTCATGCAAAGCTACTTTCTTTCTTTCTTTGTCTTTTAAGATTGGTCAATCTGAAGTTTACCTCATCAGTCCTGACACCAAAAAAATAGCGTTGCAGAAAAATTTTAAGGAGATATCCTTTTGCTCTCAGGTAAATGGACATGGGTTATCAGCTCAACTGCAATTGAATTTTTTTGATGAACTATTTTACTGTCTGTCATTCAACCGAAGTGGCTAAGGTCGCAAGATGTATGCTTTCTAAGTGCTGGGTTTGGGATCTTGCATTTCCTTTTGTGTATTAAGGCAAAATATAATTTTGAAGTTAAAAATTTTGCTTTTAGCAGCCATAACTTACTGGAGAAAGTAGGTCTCCTTTTCTTTTTTTCCCAGTCATTGGTAGTAATGGTCCACAGTCATGATTTCCGGGTGTATGTGTGTGTATGTGTGTCTATATGTATATTTATATATACATTCATACACATTAATATATTTTTTAAAATACTTATTTTTACTTTATAAAAATTCATGACTTTTGGGATACCAAGATCATTATTTCTTCTTCCTTAAAATATAATAAATAATGACTACCTTTGAGGATGTTTTCCTTAGAGTACAGTGTCTACTTGAGTTCTTTCCTGAAAATCTCCTGGGTGTTTCATAGGGAGATTTGGAGAATCTGTCAGTTATAATGAGCTATGACAACTTTACTCAGAATCTTCCTAGCATAAATGTGTTACTTATTTGGGTAGTTTTAAAAAGTCTGACATCATTTTCTCATTTTCATTTTCTCAAAATTAATAAGATAGAATGAAACTCTCATTGTTGATTTATAACGTGATCTATGTAATGATTCAATAGGGAATTTTTCCCCCCAAAGGTGAAAATAATGTTCATGCACAAGATCGACTAGAGAACCATTTACAAAGAAAATGTTTTTTCCAAATCATATCCTCCTGTGGAGCAACCTCTTGCATATGCTTAACTTGCCGTTAGAGAACGTTGATGGCAATGCCAGGATGTGTCAGTGATTGCTCGTTTATTGGGAAATATTTGACTTGAAAGTGAGATTCTCCATAGACATTTTATCTTGATTTGCTTGTATTTCTACTGAAACGGTAATATTAAATATTTGCCTTTTCATATGATAGTTTTATTATTTCCTAAAGGATGTTTACAAGTTTACATGATCCCCTGCCCTTCAAGCTGTCAGCACTCTGCATGCTGGTGCTTTTAGGAGATGCTATAGGTTAATATTTATGGATGATGTCTTATCTGTATTAAGGTGCTTCTTAGCTGATACTTTCAAAACAAGTATACATATTAATATTTATTAAAAAGAGCTCTTAGGAAACTGTGGTACAGCTTTGGCCTTAATATCTTATGTTTGAAAGTATCTCTGTTCTTTGTGTGTATAACTTTTGACTCATTCTTCCTACCAATTTACTTCCTTATTTACTTGTTTGTTATTTTCGGAGTACAAATATTTTAAATCCTTTCCTTTAATTTTTGTGTCTGCGTGTGTTTACTTGTGTGTGTGTACAGTTTTGTTTCTTTGTTAATCTCTCATCTACTTATTCCTTAATACCTAAGAAAAGTTCTCATTTTTCTGTGTCAGCTTTTCTCCAATTCCTCTCACTACTAAAATGAGGATAAAAGCTCTGGTTTTCAGATCCTGCTTCTCTTATTGTGGGGATAGTCAGAGGAGTAACATTTTAGTAGAACTTCATATTTGAGAGATGTTTTTAGATATTTAAAACATCTAAGAAAATAGTAATTTCATAATGTCCTTTAAAACTGTACTGTGTGAGTCTTCAGCTGCACGTGTGGCAGTGGTGCCTCTTCTGGGTACAGCTTACCGTTCTTGCTCTTGTCCCTGCCTTCCACAGGGTATTAGACATGTGGACCACTTTGGGTTCATCTGCCGTGAGTCTTCCGGAGGTGGAGGCTTTCATTTCGTCTGTTACGTGTTTCAGTGCACGAATGAAGCTCTGGTAAGTGAGAAGGAGCTCTTCTTACCTTGAAATCTCATCTACAGGGGATGTCAGCCTCACTGATTTCTTTACATAGCAAAACCATACGGCCTCACTGACAAATTGGTTTTAATTATACTTTTGTGACTGTTTAATAACCAGCTAATATACACTTGAGACTTACTTGGGTACACATTTTCAATGTTCATCATGCTTAAAGGCCTGCTCACTTTCACCCTCTGCTTTAGCATCTTTCAAAAGTCATTTTGATCAGAAGAGTTGGTTTTTGTTCAGTATTTAATTTGCATATTGTTTTTACCTTATCTCCTTGAAAAGCTTTGAGCATTTATAGTGTTTCTAGACTATGTATCGGAGAAGGCAGTGGCACCCCACTCCAGTACTCTTGCTTGGAAAATCCCATGGATGGAGGAGCCTGGTAGGCTACAGTCCATGGGGTCACTAAGAGTCGGACACTACTGAAGCGACTTAGCAGCAGCAGCAGCAGACTATGTATAATCCTAATGGTTCTTAACGATTATTATCCATTAACCTGTGACTAACAGTCCAGAAGAATCTTAAGTACTGGCTCTTTCCACAGAGTCCTGAAGTCTTTGCCAGATCATTTTAAATGGACTTTCTGCTCTCTGTGGTCTCTCCTCTTTGATCAGGTGGATGAGATCATGATGACCCTGAAGCAGGCCTTCACGGTGGCTGCTGTGCAGCAGACAGCGAAGGCGCCAGCCCAGCTGTGTGAGGGCTGCCCCCTGCAGGGCCTGCACAAGCTCTGTGAGCGGATCGAGGGTGAGCCGGAGTGGGGTGGGGTGGGCAGGAGTTCAGGGACCTGGGCAACGTTGGAAGTTTCTGTCCCACAGAGGCTGTTGTTAGTTATGGGGTCGTGGATGGATGTCTCCTGTATGTCAAGTGCTACCATCTCCCTTCGAGCGGCCCTGAGGAGGGTGGAGGAGTTAGGGGAACAGAGGGCACAAGACCAGTTGTACTGTTAATCCTGGTGGGGTGAGTGTTCAGTTGGCTGCCATGAAGGGGTCTAGTAAGATGAGAGGTAAGAATTACCACTGAGTGAGCCGATTACATGGCTTCCCTGGTGGCTCACTGCAGCTCTCCTGCAGTGCAGGAAACCCAGGTTTGATCTTTGGGTAGGGAAGATCCCTTGGAGAAGGAAATGGGAACCTGCTCCAGTATTCTTGCCTGGGAAATCCCATGGACAGAGGAGCCTGGTGGGCTGCATTCTGTGGGGTTGCAAAGAGTTGGACATGCAAAGAGTCCATTACAAGGTCAATGATAGCTTCTTCCAGAGCAGTTTTAATGGTGAGGAACAGCCAGAGGGCAGGTTGCAGTTGAGGAGCCAGTGAGAAAGAGCACAGGAAGTGTTGCTCCGAGTTTTTCTAGGAATTTAGCTTGGGGAGAAACTGCAATAAATGTTATGATTTCCATGCTTAAGATATGCCTGGCACTGTACTGTTTTCTTTAGCATGTATTATCATCCATTTAATCCTCACCACTTTGTGGAAGGAAAAGGGATTACTGCACATTTGAGGGATAAGCAAACCTACTTTCTGGGGCTTGGGGCTGATAACCATCCTGATGGATGTGAAGTGGTATCTGATTTCCATTTTTAAAGACAAATTGACATCATCTTAAGGTCTTCAAAGGCTCATTTGCTGGCATTCCAGTGCTGTTTAAAATGGATCAAAATGATTAACACTTTCAACCATGTTTTCCTAGTTGTTCTTCTTTGTTGACATGATACAAAATATATCTGGGAACAAGAAAAGTTGTGCTTTAACAAGAGATCCCATCTGAGAGCATCACCAGTTCTTTGCTTAGTGGTTGTCAAGATAAGGTAAATGATGACGGCAATGTCCCCTCTGAGCTTGTTAAGAAGCCTGCAGTTACTTCAGCCTTGAAGATAAAGCAGATTCTGACCTGCAGGAGCTGGAAGAGTTCCAGAGTTCCACCTGACAAATCTTTCTTTGGTCTGGCTTAGCTTTCAGAGAGCCACACCTGAAAAGTTTAATTATGGTAGGGATTTTGCTGCTGTAGTTTCGGAGTTATCATTTAATTCATCTTTTTACCGGATAAGATCCAAGCAAAGCAGAAAGCTATGCTAATGTAAAAACATCCATTAACTAGCACAATTTGAAGACTAGCGAGGGTACGTTTTGCCTACATGATGGGAAGCATTTCTAAAGCATCGATGGCACATTATTAGAGCCATCTAATAAGGGAGATACTGATTATTTTATGGACAGTTAGTTTCAGGTTCTTACATTTTGCTAGATTGCATCCCTACCCAGGGATCCAACCCGAGTCTCCTGCATTGCAGGCAGATTCTTTACCATTTGAGCTAACCAGGGAATCCCCAAGTAGAATGAAATAGTTTATTAAAGCTCATTGTATATACCCTTAACAGTGGTTCTAATAGGAAGTTATGATCTGGCCAGGAACATCATAAACAGTGGAGAGGAACAATGACATGGCCACAAAAAGAAAGACTTAAAAACTGTTTTCTTAATCAATTGATGTAGTTAATATGCTCTGGAATCCATAAAGCAGAATAAATAGACTGTACTTGTGGGTGCCATTGGATACTTAAAACACGTAAGAGGGGCAGCTGTGCAGATTCTGTGTTTGGACTCTCTACGACTGCTAGTATTTATATAACATTTTGCTTATTTTAAAGTTTAGAGGAGCATTTTGAGAATTCTTGGAATAAATTACACTTTCACTAAAAAGAAAAAGTTGAACTGAGGTTTCCTTTTGCTCTCCAAGTAAATTTGCCTTCGGCAAAGCAAAGCTATTCATCAGCGCTCCCTTTAATAAGAGCTTTTTCTGGCGGCCAGCATGAAGGCAGATTGACTTGCTGCCCTTCTCGCCTGTAAAACCTTTGGCATCACGGGAGTGCTGCCTTCTTGCTGCAGAAACCCCCGGAGCAGCTGAAAGTGTTGAGAAGCCCCACGGAGGGTGCACAGTGAAGAGCAGGCATGGGGCCTGGAGGACCAGCTTTGATTTGAGGTGGGGCAGAAAGGACCTAATGAATTGAGAGCTCCTGAAGACAAAGATGAAACTGCCTAAGGATCTCTGTATACCTGCTGAATATGAAGAGTAGACTGTATTGTATGATTTCACCTGAGATTGTTAGAAGTATGTATAATGAGTCTAATTCTTCTTGAGGTTTTTCCTCCATACGTGAATGTTTCATCAAACAGTACAAGTGTGTCCACGAGAGGATGCTTAGACGGTATCATTGACATCCATATGCAGGGAGGATTTTTGTTTAATGACTTCTGAGTGCTAATTTTGCTCATAAATGTAAACACTGTTTTGATTCAGCCTGTAAGTAGTTAGTGCAGTGAAGGCATCGCTGTTTCCCTGGCTGGTGTGACCTGACAGCTTGCCAGAGGAGTAGCTGAATGAACTGTGCTCTGACAAATCGAGCTGTCCTTTCTGCACCTTTAATCACTTCTCTCTTTTAAATTGAAGAATAGTTGACTTCCAATATTATTAGTGTCTGTGTACAATATGGTGATTCAGTATTTTTATATCTTGTATACCATACAGTGTCATCATAACATTATTGACTGCATTCCCTTTGCCATACATCACATCCCTGTGACTTATTTATTTTATAACTGGTAGTTTAATCCGCTGGTACATCTTAGTCCCCTTCACTTATTTTGCCCTTCCCTCTTCCCCTCTGCCCTACGGCCACTAGCTTGTTCTTTGTAAGTCTATTTGTGTCTTGTTATATTTGTGTTTTAGATTCCACGTATAAGTGAAAATCTGCCCTACTTGTCTTTCTCTGCCTGACTTATTTCACTGAGCGGTTCACTTTGGTATTGAAGTCACCGGTGTCAGGTGACTTGACTGTGTGTGGGTAAAGGGAGGCAGTGGAGTGTTCTGGAGTGGTCTCTGGAGGCAGATCAAGTGGGTCAGATTCTCACTCTGTCCCTTACGTAGCTGATGACACTGGACAAAATATTTGACTTGATTGTGCCTCAGTTTCTTCACTTATGGACCTTTGGATTACTGTACATAGTGCCCACTTCCAGGATTATCTTGAGGGTTGATGAGATCATGTGGTGTTCCGTAAAGTGGCACAGCAGTCATTAAAAAAAAAAATACTGGCTTTTATTTTTATGGTGGCCTTTTAGGGTTTTCTTGGCCACAGAAAAGGTGGTGGGGGAGTACCTCTGGAAGGACTTCTAGAGGCTGCAGTGGTTTGAACTGGGGCAGTGGCCTTGCCACAGCTTGCTGAGAGGGGTGGGGTCCCTGCCTTCTGTGGCAGGGGGTGGGGCAGGGAGAGCAGGGAGTGCTGGCTCTGGGACAGGCTTGGCTGCTAATTGGCTTCCTGACCGGTCAGCTGCCTGGCTTCTCTGGACCTCAGCAAACTCATCTGTAAAACAGAAGCCTGATTTCCAAGTCCCTGTTCTTGATTTCTGAGATGTCCCGTCTGGCCATCTTCATTATGTAGATAAATCTGGCCCAGAGCCTGGCCCAGTAGCTCACCCTCAGGAGGAGGAGATGGGGTGGTGAGTGGATAGGGACAGGACTGCCCTAAAAGTCATTGGCATAGTTTTTTTCCGTGATAGGTTGGCAAATCCTGTCATCCAAATCTCATCATGTGTGTCGTTTATCTTTGGCCCCAGGGGAAGGCAAAGCAGGATCTGAGCCATATATATGTGGAGAAGGAACGTTCTGAAGTACCAGATTCTGATGGGCACTAAAACAGCAGCTTTATTTTAATGACTTTCCCTCAGAATCCTCTGTAATGTTAATTATGTGGTCATAAGACTATTAATAAGCTGCTGCTGCTAAGTCGCTTCAGTCATGTCCGACTCTGTGCGACCCCATAGACGGCACCCCACCAGGCTCCCCCGTCCCTGGGATTCTCCAGGCAAGAACACTGGAGTGGGGTGCCATTTCCTTCTCCAGTGCATGAAAGTGAAAAGTGCATGTGGTGGTGAAAGGAAAGTTGTTGGTCACGTGAATCACTTTTATGTGAAAGAGCCTAACCTGCAGGAGAATGTTGGTCAGTTTTCAGATGGGATAGTAGTGGTTTTTCCTTAAGGGAGATTGTCTAGTTTACATATAAACACTCACAAGGGTTTATCGTTTTCTGAGGACAGTGTTCCAGTTGTGTGCGGTGTTTTAACGTGGAGTAGTGGCAGAAAAAAAGTGATTTGGAACCACACAAAGCTGAAGTAGAGTCCAGTGTTTTGGTCTTTGGGAGTCTTGTGAGCTCTCTGGGTCTCAGTTTTCTTAACTGTAAAATGGGGCTAATCAAGTCCTCTTTATCAGATTGTTCTAGTATAAAATGAAATGATACAAACCTGATTTTTAAGTTGGCATCTAGCACATGAGGGCTCAATCAAAAACTGTTACTTGTCAGTATCATCATAACTGACATTATTATTGATTAGAATTTCCATAAAACCTCTGAAGCCTAAAGAGGGAGGGAAAGCATGTAAGAGAGGGAGTGAGAATGGAAGGTGTTAACTCTACGTCGAAACTGTTACGTAGTGTGTTCTCAGGTCTCTTTTTTTTTTCTTAATAGGAATGAATTCTTCTAAAACCAAACTAGAACTCCAGAAGCACCTGACAACATTAACTAATCAGGAGCAAGCAACTATTTTTGAGGAGGTTCAGGTACAGTACTGGTTTTTAATTTCCAGAAAGGGAAAAAAAAAAAAAGGCAGCTTCTCTGTGGAATGTTATCATAAAAAATAGTAAAGCAGACCTGTCGGAGCCCTGAGGAAGTGGGCCTGAGTTCCTCTTGGTTTGAGCTTTAACAGCTTCAGGACAAGGGCAAGGTCAGTATTGCAGACTCCTATCAGAACTTGGCTTTCATGTGAAAACTACTAAACCAGGGGAGCGCTCTCTTAAGGAATGAGAGGAAGGAAATTATAAAGTAGAAAGAGCCTCAGCCTGGGAGACAGAGGACCCTGGACTTTGGTCCCTCAGCACTGCTCTCCCCAGAGACTTCTGCCAGCTCCATCCCACTCAGGATTTCAGACCTCAGTGTGGGAGTCTTAAGGATATAACATTTTGTACATGAAATTGAATGTAAGTTTCCCTCCTCGCTCTTTTTTTTTTTTTTTTCAGTTTTGAAAATACATTTAAATGTTGCCTACACTATATAGTATATCAAACCTAAGCATAAAAACAAAATATAGGACAAAACCCAAGCTCAGTGGTTTCCTGCTCTCACCCTGGAAATGCGCTCTCATCCTTGCATTTAGATGCACGTATCTCGGGGAGACCATGCTCCGTGTGCTGGGATGCCTGTAGGCCGTTCATTATGAATCTTTGATGAGCTCATCAAAAATGTCATGTCCGCTTTCGCAAGGGGACGTTTTCTGTGGTTTTGTGGCACTTTTTCTCGGGAGGCGATCACAGCAGAACAAAGCTTAAGTCTCCTGTAACGAGGAGAGTGGCAAGGGCTTTGCACACAGAGGAGTCTTCAAACAAAGCGAGAAGGCCAGTAAGTCTAGGTTGTCAGTTTTCTCTTCCTCCTCACTGGGGCAAAGGCTACAGACAGGGCCCATGATCTGTTTTCTGTTAAGAGTGAGAAATTGAAGAATTGTCTTTTTCTTTTTAATCACATGTTCTAAGTTCTCCTTTCCTTGGTCTTCTACAGTAGAATTAGAAAGAGTTTGAATTTTAGAAATAGCTTAGAAGGTCATTTTCGCAATTATTAGTTGCTTTTAAACTTTCTTGTGTTCTTCTGAATCGAGACACTACTTAATTTTCTTAAAGGATCTTTAGAGTTCTAAGTACACAGTACTCTCAGACAGACTTAATGTGATTGGTACTTAGAATTCTTAAAGGGATGGACAATTTGCTTCTGATGGTTAATGCATTTGTGATGGGAGCTGGGGCCTTTTTCATCTGATGCTGGCTTACTTTGTTGTAGTGCCATCAAGTCTCTTTAGCAAGCATAGAAGATTCATTCCTTCCCTAATGTGACTTTGCTTTCTTTTTCATTTAGACAGCACTGTGTAACTTTCCCCCAAACAGTGTGGTGAATCAGGGAAGGTAACACCCCAGCTATTGTTTTGCAGCAGTGACAAGTTCCTGATGGATGTGATTCTGAGGTTCTCTTTGATCCATGTGAGTTAGAGACACTCCAATATATTACAACAAAGAGACTTTAGAGAAAAATCAGTGAGAGAAGTTTGCTTTAAAAAATTCATTCAGTTAATATACTGGAATACCTGTGTGTTGTTGTAGCAGGCTCTGTAATTTTTTGATTAAAGACCAAGAAGTCATATTGTTCATTGGCTTTGAATAGCCAGCTTGTACTTTGTCCTTCATCCTTGTAGGCGTGGCTCTTCTTTGAATAATACACACTTAATATGGATCTTGTCTTCTGATGGCTTATTGATAGTCTTGTTATTTCCTCAATGACTGTTCTTTTTTTTTATAAAATATTATATAAGCCAAGTCACTAGTTTCTTTTTAGGTAGTAGTGCCTGCTAATGCATTTGACAATCATGCATTTTGAATGGATCACAAGGAAAAAGTGGCTTTGCACTGTCATGAGACCTCTTATAAACAGAATGGTTAATATTTTTCCTTTCAGTATTTCCTGGAGAAAAGTTGTTTCTGAGGAATTCTCCAAGGGCAAGTTTTTATAAAACAAATGTAATTACTATTGAAATAATTGTACTTAAAGCATGCACTGGGCTTCCCTGTTGGCTCAGATGGTAAAGAATCTGCCTGCAGTGTGGGAGACCTGGATTAAATCCCTGGGTCGAGAAGATCCTGTGGAGGAGGGCATGGCAACCCACTCCAGTATTCTTGCTTGGAGAATCCCTATGGGCGGAGGAGCCTGGTGGGCTGTAGTCCACAGGGTCTCAAAGAGTCGGACACGACTGAGCAACTAAGCACAAAGCTTACATAGTCACTTGTTTTTGTAAATAAATGTTTCATGGGGGAAAAAAGTGCAACCCAAATGGAACCATAAAGGAAAAGAAATTAATTACTGTGCAGTGATGCTGAGGTTTATCACTGCTGCCAACAAGCCGGCTTTGACTCTGAGCTCTGAGAGGAGGCCTTGGTGCCAGATGGGCCTGTGGATGTGCTAACCCTTCTCTAAGAGAACTCATGACACTGCAGAGCCACTTTTTAAAATTTATGACCTTTTTGAAATGTAGTTTCCAAACACATCTAAGCGGACATGTGAGAAGCCTCGCTGCTGGCAGGGTCTGGCTCTGTCCTTGTGCTGTTTCCTGCTGGCAGGGTGTGCTGAGATCATGTCGGTTGTCCTGGGGAGAAATTGCTTTCAAGCTGAGTAGGGCTAGTAAAGAAAATGTCTCAAAAGTCAAATTCTCTTCATCTGATTGAGTGTATTTCAAGGAATGACTTAATACTCAACTGAGTAAACCAAGTAGATGTATACTCAATAAATGTCGATAATGGATTAAATAACATGACATGACTTTACAAGTTAAAGATTAATAGCTAGAGGAGCTTTTTTTCCCTGCTTGAACAGAATATATAGGAACTTAGTTGGGTTTTTCCACGGTTTTAAAATGATTTGTACAAGATTTCATTATAATTTTTTAAAAAGATGTCATTGTCCAACTAAGCATTTTAAGTAGACTCCTCAGAAGACTATAGACCTTCTCAGCACGCTGGTTCATAGACAGTGTTGGAAACTGACTCTCATATTGCTTTTGTAACTGGTTTATAGCCCCACACCTCATAGAGAGGAAGTTAAGAAACATATAACAAAATTGGCTTTGTTACTTTTAACAGACAATTGTTTTGTATTGTTCTTTCTTAAAAAATGAGCTAACAATAGAAAAGCGTACAAATCAGTGGTGTTTAGTTCCATGAAGTAAACTTTTTTTGAGGTATAGTTGATGTATAATATTACATAAGTTTCAGGTATACAATGTAGTGATTCACAATTTTTAAAGGTTTATAGATATTACATACATAATGACTATATATATATAAATAATATATATATTATATATAATTATACTGCAGTTTTTAAAGGCTTATAGTTATATACAATATATAATTATATAGTGTATATATATATAATTATATAGTGTATATATATTATATATTATACATAATATATAATATATAGTATATCAGTTTTAAAGGTTTATAGTCATTATATATAATAAATATATTTAACAACTTTATAGTTATTATAAAATTTTGACTGTATTTCAGTGAATTTTTATAGGATGAGTACACCTTGCAGCAACACACATGTTAGGAAATAGAGCATTTCCAGCCTCAGAGCCCCAGCTTGGTCCTGCCCCAGGTAACTGCCATCCTGATTCTTGACCTGACTCCATAGGTTAATTTTGAATAAGCAAGTTAATTTTGACTGCAAAGCAATATTATCCAACTTGAGTCCCCATTATTTTCCTTAGACCTGTCTCTCTGACTCATGAATGTTTATAAGATTAGGTCACCTTCAGGAAATAATGATTTTCGCCTTTGGAGAATGGTGAAGTTCCCTGGGAGGCATTCGAGAGACTTCACTCAATGGAAGGGTAGCCCGTAGTCATGTTTCAGTTATTTTAAGGAAGCGTTTATTTCTTGACCTTGTGTGATACCACAGACATGATCTTCTCGGCCTCACTGTCTTTCCCTTGTGACATTTAATGAGCTCCGTGATGCGGTGTCTGGCCAGCAGCTGTGGGAGTACATTGTGCTCGGTTTAGTCTCATTTTCTGTCCATTCCAGTAGTTTCTTTCATGTATATATTGAGGAAAAGAGAATGTACTAATAATGCTCCTCTCTTACTGCTGCATTCTTGGGCTGTTTTGATATTTGGAAATAATTGATTGTGAAGAATTTCTCCAAGAAAAATACAGATTTTCTTGTGAGAATGCCCAAAAGTTTCACTGAAGATTAGGAAAAGAAAGAATGGGTCAGCTCTCGGGTACCTGCTCAGAGGCTTCGTAATTCCTGTCTGCTTCTCTTTCTTACAGTTTTTTTTTTTTTTTTAATAGACTTATTTTTTAGAGTAGTTTTACAGGAAAAGTGGATGGAAATACAGAGATTTCCCATAAAACTTCCCATGCCCCCTCCCCGTCCTCAAGCCAGTTTTTCCTATTAATGTCTTGTCTTAGTGTGGTACCTTCATTACAATTGAGCCAGTATTGACATGGTAACTGAAGTCTGTAGTTTACTTCAGGGTTAATTCTTCTGATCATTTACTACCATTTCCTTGAGTAGCAGAAACAGCTTATTTAAAATGATCTTTGCTTTTAAGAGAGGGAATGTTAGAAGGTCTGGGTTAGGTGTTACCTCGGCTGTCTTTCGAGTCTATGACACAGAGGATAAACTTTGTTTCTTAGTTAGCTGGGCTGCTGAGAACAGACTTGATTCAGCCTCAGATGCTTGTGTAGTTGATCTGTTTATTATACACCCAGGCTTGGTTTTAAAGGGCAAGCTAGAGGCTTGGGGTAGGGAGAGAGAGGAGCAGGGCAGTGGAAAACTGTCATTATATATATAAAAAAAGTATATTTCTAAAGTTCATAAACTGCAAGCTTTGTGTATCTCCGGAGTAATTCAGTTTTGGTTGCTTCATATTCAGTGAAAATAATTGAATACATTAAATTAGATGGTCTTCTAAACATGAACTCTGTTATTTCAAGTCCAAAGAGTCTGGGAACTGGAGGAGACCTTGGAGTGTATTGCGTGCATAATCTTCATTTGAACAGACAGAGAGGCTGAGCTTAATGAGTTGCCTTTGGTCCCCCTTCTGGGCAGTACTTTGAACCTACATGACCTGATTTCTAGTCCAGTGTGCTTTGCCACTACCTTGCCCGAAAAATAAAAGGAATGCAAAGAATTTTTAAAATATGAGAAAAAAAATTGTGAGTCTGTGCCGTGAAATTTTGTGTGCAAGTGTATGCCTTTTGGGGCTCCCAGAAAATGCTTCCTGACGAGCATGTTTGATATGTGAAAGAAGCCGTGACCCTGGATCAGTTGCTATTTTCCTTTCTATAAGCTTAAGAGTTTATAAATGTGCAGGCATCATGGCTCTTGTCCTTTTCTGATGTTTTCAAGAGTATTTATTAAATATTTTGACTATGCCTCTATCTGATGTGAAATGTTTATTTTAGGTATAAGGACATCAGAGGTCAGAAGCCAAATCTGGCCCACTGGCTTCTGTTTCTTTTTAAAACTTATCTTCACTTTTAGGATCATTGGTGCCCCCTAGTGAGATGATTGGGTGAAGCACTAGTCGATGGATGACAGCTGAGCATTTTCAAATGGATGGTTTAGCAGTCTTGGTGACAATTAAAAATTAATGTAAAATATTCTTTTTTTTTTTTAACTTTAAGAAATTGAGACCAAGAAATGAGCAACGAGAGAATGAATTGATTATTTCTTTCCTGAGATGTTTATATGAAGAGAAGCAAAAAGTTCACATCCATATTGGGGAGATAAAACAGGTATGGCATTTTTTCTCTTTGTCTAATTTCACCAGGACACTGTAGAACAGAGTCTTGAGGATTTTCTGAAGCTTTGAAACCTGTTTTCCCCTCTGCAATTTGTTTTCACTTGTTACACATGTAGGGAAAATTTGGAAATGTTTAGATTGTGCTTGGAAAAGGTGAGGCAAGTTTCTGTCTGTGTCATTGTGGTGGGGGCAGAGTGGTTGCTCTGACAGGGGGCTGGAGTAGGGCGTCGAGTGAATGCTGCTACCTGAATGAGCTCTTTGAGCTGCAGGGAGCCAGGCCCTGACATCTCACCTTTCTCCCTGATAAAATGAGAGTGACATTGTACAGCTTCTTTCACAATTACATAAAGTGCCTGGAAGTTCTTTGTACTAAAAATGCAGTGTGAATGTAAGATAGCACTACTGATAAATCGCATACAGTATTGGCCTGGTTTATATGCTGCTGAGATACAGAGCTTCTGTTTTACTTAGCATGTTGGGGGTGTGGAGTTGGAAAAAAAATACAAGGATATTTTTGATATTCATCCTTGTTGTTGCATAAATCAGTAATATGTTCCTTTTTATTCCATTGCGTCAGCAGCACAGTTTGTTTCTCCATTCTCCTTTTGATGGACACCAAAGTTAATTTTAGGTGCTGGTTATTGTGAACAAGGCTGCTGCTGGATACTCTGTGACACCACTGGATGGTGGGTTCTGAGCTGAGAACTTCATCCTAGCTTCAAAATTTAAACCTTGGCTCCAAATGTTCATGCTTAGAGTTCACCCCTCAGTCTTGGCATGGGCAGTATGGGGACTGCAGTACAATTCACTCTAGAGCCCCAAACTGGAAGCTTATCTAAAAACCAGCATCAGCTTCAAAGGAGAAACTTCTAGATGCTTAGTTTAAAATAAACAAGGACTGTGTTATTTTCTAAATGTGAATTATTTTCTAAAGATTGTCTTTTCAGATTACATTTGAATTATGGTGATAGACATAGGAAAGAACCTTTTTAGACAATAGAGGAGACTAGAAGAAACATTGCATTAAGTATACAGAGATTGTTATGGCTTGGTTTATAAAAAGAAAACCACAGTGTAGTTTTTCTTCTGTCTCTGAAGGATCTGCTACATACTACCAATCTTTTAGCCAGTATTTTCTTTATATATCAGAATTATTCAGAATGCTTCTCCTTTGTGAAATTTTGGTTGAAAGCAAGTCTTCAGCTTCTCAGGAGTGAACTGGTGTTGAGTCGAATGCAAGCCCCTGTGGGTTCTTTGTGGATAATTCCCTTTGCTGTAGAGACTGACTTGAGCCTGGATAGGCTCTAATTGTTGGTAAATGATTGGACAGGACCAAACTGCGACTAATAACACATTCACCCAGGGTATATAATTTTTTGAGTGAATGCCAGAGCCTGTGCTCATCATTGTTCTTCTCGACACCTGCAAAATGTTAACTTAGCCAAAGCTAGGAGTGATATGAAGGCATTTAAGGTATTAATCTGCACACTTTTCTGTATGCTTGAAATATATAACAACAAAGGATAGTTGGTGTTTAGAGTAATGGAGGATGTGGTTGTGTGTTTTTCTAACAAAATCATCATCTAGGAGGAAGCATTCAGGTAAGAATCCACAGAAGAAACAGTTTAATCTAGAGAGTTTTATTTTATTTCATTATTATTTTTTAAGCATAGCTCTAATAAGTAACATTAAATTTTATTTTGTGATTGACAAACTTTTATGTTGTCATTTCATGTTATGGTCAGTTAAGGGAGAGACTGGGTTGCAGAGGACAGTGAATAATGAGAGGATGGAAACTATAGGAGAGAGGAAAAAGAACTCTATGGGAGGGGATGACGAGATTATTGTAGGCAGGATGGATTCTTCAGTTGATTAGATTTATTTTGTCTCACCTTCTGAAACACCCCCCAAAATAAGTTGTTACTTTAATTTGGAAAGCTAATCATAGTCACCTTTGTACTGGAAGCTGAGCCCATTGTTTTTGATGCTTTACCTGCTTTAATCGCATAACACAGTCCTATGATTAGATCTTGAGGTTGGTTTCAGTTTACGGAAGAGGAAATTGTGGCTCAGAGGAAGTAACTTGCGCAAGGCCATAGCTAGTGAATCTCACGTCTCCCATCCATCTGCGGAGCCTGAGCTCTAAACTCTTTGGGAACTGATTGGTTTCTAAGCGCTTTTCCATTTTGTTTGGAGTGGGTAGTGCAACTCTTTGAGGCAAAGTTATTTCCCAGACTTGCAGTCATGTCACCAAGGAGCAGATGAAGTCACAGAAAGAATACGACCTAGGATCAAAAAAATGCATCCTAGAAATTTTTCAGTCCTTTAAAAAGGAAGGAAAGAAGGAGGGAAGGAAGACCTAAGTGGCTTAACTTTCCATTGTTTCACTTTTTAGGCGTCACAGATTGCAGCAGAGAATATTGGAAGTGAATTACCATCAAGTGCCACTCGATTTAGGCTAGATATGCTGAAAAACAAAGCGAAGAGGTCTTTAACAGAATCTTTAGAAAGTATTTTGTCCCGGGTAAGTGACGTAATTCCTCCTAATTTCAGTTAAATCCCTTGTTGAGAGAGCATGAAATTCAGTTCTTTGCTTTCATTCCATCAGTGTTCATCATAGAGTATAAAAGGGTAAAGCCTTGCTCGTGTCTTCTCAGTGTTAGAAAAATGTTATCTACCCTTAAAATTCAGTTTATAACTTAGGGTTAAAAAAATTCTCTACTCTTTTGTATTATATTCAATGGAATTTTTGTCTCCCAGAGGAATGTTATTTGTTGGCCAGACCCTGTAAAGAGCATGGATTAGGTACACCGAGGTGTGGGTTCTGTTCTCCCTATCATCACTAGGTACAGTGTAAAAATTGTCTTTGTTAGCTGCTATTGTTATGTGTCTGGAACTGTTTATAGCAGGATCTGCAAACCATGGCCCTTGGGTCAAATGCCATTCATCTCCTGGTTGTTGTTGTTGTTGTTGTTTTTGTGGGATCTTAGTTCCCCAACCAGGAATCGAACCTGAGTGCCACTACATTGTAAGTGCAGAATTCGTGGCCATGGAGAGGTTACTAATCTGGGACTTTACAGAAAAAGTTTGTGACTGGGAGCTCTCCAGGAAGAACATATGTACCAATCTGGGAGTTCTTTAACAAATGACTACCACCCTTCCCCACCCTGCCAGCATAAGTGTAAATACCTTGATGGCACTTCTGAGAAATCAAAGTTCTCTTTTCTCTCAAAAGTTTCACACCTTTTTGGAACTTATAATATCTTTTTACTATTCTCTTTCATTTCATGAACCACTCCAACTGAAACTTTTTTTTGTTAAATTTTATTTTGTGCAAAGATGTTTCTGAGATTTTACAGCATCCTTACAGATCATTAAAACTGGTTCATTTACAAAACTGGAGTTGGAGTGGGCCTGCCTTTGAGAGCTCCCAAACGGAGAGATTGTGGTTTGCGTGTCATAGGCTGGCAGTTCACTACACTGTGTTACTCAGAGGAGAGTTGTTGAGCGTGTACACTCAGCGCTTGCTTTTCTTCTAGATGCTCTGTCTCCTCTCCTGCCCATCATTCCTGTCAAATGACTAATCTTCAGGGTGCTTTGGAATGTTTCAATTCAGTTCAGTTCAGTCGCTCAGTCGTGTCCGACTCTTTGTGACCCCATGAATCACAGCACGCCAGGCCTCCCTGTCCATTACCAACTCCCGGAGTCTACCCAAACCCATGTCCATCGAGTCGGTGATGCCATCCAGCCATCCAGCCATCTCATCCTCTGTCATCCCCTTCTCCCCCTTCCCCCAATCCTTCCCAGCATTAGGGTCTTTTCCAGTGAGTCAACTCTTTGCATGAGGTGGCCAAAGTATTGGAGTTTCAGCTTCAACATCAGTCCTTCCAATGAACACCCAGGACTGATCTCCTTTCGGATGGACTGGTTGGATCTCCTTGCAGTCCAAGGGACTCTCAAGAGTCTTCTCCAGCACCACAGTTCAAAAGCATCAATTCTGCGGCGCTCAGCTTTCTTCACCGTCCAACTCTCACATCCATACATGACCACTGGAAAAACCATAGCCTTGACTAGACGGACCTTTGTTGGCAGAGTAATGTCTCTGCTTTTCAATATGCTATCTAGGTTGGTCATAACCTTCCTTCCAAGGAGTAAGCATCTTTTAATTTCATGGCTTCAGTCACCATCAGCAGTGATTTTGGAGCTCCCCAAAATAAAGTCTGCCACTGTTTCCACGGTTTCCCCATCTATTTCCCATGAGGTGATGGGACCAGATGCCATGATTTTAGTTTTCTGAATGTTGAGCTTTAAGCCAACTTTTTCACTCTCCTCCTTCACTTTTCTCAAGAGGCTCTTTAATTCTTCTTCACTTTCTGCCATAAGGGTGGTGTCATCTGCATATCTGAGGTTATTGATATTTCTCCCGGCAATCTTGATTCCAGCTTGTGTTTCTTCCAGCCCAGCGTTTCTCATAATGTACTCTGCATAGAAGTTAAATAAGCAGGGTGACAATATGCAGCCTTGACATACTCCTTTTCCTATTTGGAACCAGTCTGTTGTTCCATCTCCAGTTCTAACTGTTGCTTCCTGACTTGCATACAGGTTTCTCAAGAGACAGGTCAGATGGTCTGGTATTCCCATCTCTTTCAGAATTTTCCACAGTTTATTGTGATCCACACAGTCAAAGGCTTTGGTGTAGTCAATAAAGCAGAAATAGATGTTCTTCTGGAGCTCTCTTGCTTTTTAGTTTAAAAAAAAAATGTTGATTGTCTTAATGCACATATGTGCTCAGCAGCATTTCTCAGATGCACTTTTCCTTGGCTTATTAAATAGACCAGATTGCTTCTAGCAAATGTCTTTGCAGAAGCCTCAGGAGTCGTAACTTCATGGCTTTTCTTTCCATAGGGTAATAAAGCCAGAGGCCTCCAGGAACATTCAGCCAGTTTGGATCTGGACAGCTCCGTGTCTAGCATGTTCAGTAACACCAGCAAAGTAAGCACGTTTCTTCTTATATGCACCCTGAAGAAACCAACAAATGGGTATTGCTCGTCTCCTATACACAGGGCCTATCAGAAGGAACCAAGGAAGCCTCATAGCTGCCATCATGAAACGTTTGGTGCTTCCAGACTTCATGATACAGGTGGAGGGCTGGTCTTGCAGTTCTGGTCTGGCAGACAAGTTGTGCTTGGCAAAGCAAAGGGCTCTTCCATAGCGAAGAGCTAAATGCACAATTTCAGGCCACTGAGATCTAGTTAATCACAAGCCAGTCAGTGGATTTTTCTTTAGTAGGTTTTCCAATGAAATCTAAATTAAATATTAAAAATAATTTAAATTGGGAAAACCTCAAACATGAGTTTGTGAATTCTGAGAAGTATGCAGCTTAAATTCTTGTGTCCTTTAACTGACTCTGTGATTATAATTAAGCATCGTGGTTTTTATAAATAAGCCTCACCCTTCCATGTCTGCCACGAAGCACAGCTTTGTGATGAGAAGCAAGCCAACAGTTCTTTTTGGTAACAAACCTGTGTCTATGATGTCATTGTTTTCATTTTTTGCCTTCTAAACACACAAACATATTTAAGCCCGGTTAGCTCACCTTTTTAACCACCAGCAAAGTGGATTTAGGGTTTTATGCTGGGGAGGGCAGAGTGCCCTGGAATGGGAAGAGGAGGAGTTGTTGTGGAGGCCAGCCCCTTACCACAGGAATCAACGTTGCTCTGAGCTCCGCTTTGGGCATGTGGCTTTCCAAGTTTTTAGACCATAACAACATTGTGAAATGGTTCACAAACACACATACATACATGCTCACACGTAAGATAAAATTTTATAAAACAATATTTACTGTAAACGGTGTATGATACATACTGGTATTTTCTGTTGTTTTAAAAAGTTATGGCAGACTGCTAAATTGATATCACTATGTTCTTTGACCATCCATTGGCCCTTTCAGGTGTAAGACGAATCTAACGGTTAGTTCTTTCACATAATTTGGAGGGGTGTTAATGAGAATTGAGGTGAATAGGTTTTCATGGTGGATTGTCCTAGACACATTTTTAAACCTTTAAAGAATCTTTGTAACTGTAGAGTCCTAAGAGTGAAAAATTTACATTGTATTTAGAATGATTAACATTTCATAAGGTATTGGAAATTAAGCTTTTTAAATCTAATTCCTGTAACATTAAGTGCTTTTAACCTCTCTCCTTAAAAAACGTAAATTTAATTTTTTTAAATTAAAATCCTTAATGCCTGTTATCTAAGAGGCATTTACTCACAGGTCAGATGGACAGATGGAATTTAGATTTTCCAGTCCACCATTTGATGCATTCGCTCTTTTCATGTTGACTTATTCATCCCTTCTAGCAATTTCAGTAGGGACAAGCTGGTATACTTCCTATTTTGTACTTTTTGATTTGAGAAAAATACATCCCCCCCCCCCCCGCCATTACCCCCTCAGCCATATCCTGGGCATGCAGTACTACATGTGAGTGGTGATAGTTCATTCCTTTGAAAAAGTATGCATCTTGAGAGCCTATGATATTAAAATATTGTTGTGAGTCCTAACAAATGGTTGAGGACTCACTTAGGAAATTCATGGAGCGCCTAATAAAATAATAACTTATATTACATAACATTTTACAGTGGACAAGTACTTTTGGCTGTATTATCTTGCTTAATCCTGAAACCCAGTGAGATAAATTTTCACTGTACCCTTTCACAGATGAGGAAATTGCAGTGCAGGAAGAAGTGAAGTGATTTTCCCTGAATCATGTCAATAAGTGCCTAGAGAGATATTTTCCATATCTAAGAATAATGTAGGATGTAATTTTTAACACTCAAGATTACCCAGTTAAATCCAAACATTAGCTCAAATTCAGAGAGCCTTAAAATGTGGGTATCACATGTATGAACACCCTTAGCCAAGATAAAGATTTGTTTAAACAGTGCAGACAGGTTACACAGCACTCACTAGACTTGTTATAGGCAGTAGGGAAGAGTTTTGTTTTCTGCAAAGAGAACTATTTTGGCTTTGCTTAGGGAAGTTACTTGTTATAATTTGTGTTCTTCACACTTGCGCTTGGGCAGTTTCCTGTTTGTCCTGCACACTAGCATTTTGTCTCCGCCGAGGAGGCACTTAATGGGCCTTTATTGTCTTTTTTGGTAGATTCTGGATGGCATTATGACCAGAAGATGTGCTTACATATTGAAATGTTTTCCTGCCACTGGAATCAGAGATTTGTAAATGCCACCAGTGCCCTGTGATATGTCTGATCTGCTGTCTGTTTGCTACCAGGAGCCGTCTGGCTGTGAAAAGGAGGCCTTGCCCATCTCCGAGAGCTGCTTCAGGCTCCTCGGCTCCTCGGACGACCTGTCTAGCGACTCGGACAGCCAACCCACGGAAGAGCCAGCCCTGCTCTCACCCAAGCAGGGCTTCCGAAGGCGCGCCAACACCCTGAGTCACGTCCCCGTGGAATGCCAGGAGCCTCCACAGCTGGTGCGAGGGTCTCCAGGGGTCTCGCAAAGGAAACTTGTGAGGTATCACTCAGTGAGCACAGAGACGCCTCATGAACGAAAGTAAGATTTGTTGAAAATGTTGATTTGTTGTATGAATAGCTGGGGCATATGTTACTGCCAGGTATGTGCATCCCAGGCATGTCTGTTGGGTGAAAAAGAAACTTGAGTCTGGTTTCACTCTTGGCTTAAAAAGAGAAAAATCAGTGACGTGTCCCTCTCACCTTCCTCCCTTGGGAGAGATGTAGTTGTAAGAGATACTCGTGACTTGTCCAAGTGCAGGGACTGTAAGGAAGCAGGTAAGATGAGCAGAAATGGCCCTTGAGTTGCATAGTGGTCTGAGAGGCAGCCCTGACCGGGAACTCTGCCACTGGCCTAGAGGAGAGCAGCGAGCAGGTGGGCAGGAGAGTGCTTGTTTGAAGGTGGGGGCCTGGGCCACAGTGATGTGGGGATTCTGTCCCTGCTTGGTCCCTAACAGGCAGAGTTACTTCACTTCACTGCAGGACATGATTGGAATAGACAGTCTCTAAAATCGCCTCCAATGTGAGAATTCTGGATTCTTCCAGTAACACTTACTGAGTTTAATACATTGGGCTGTAGCGAGCAGTTGGAATGTCCTGCTTCTAGAGCTGGGTCAGCAGTACAGCAGCAGAAGTTCCACTTCCTTCACGGGTCCCATGGCAGTTAATTTGACCAGTGTCAGAGATCATGGATGGACATGGGTGTCTGTAAAAATGACTTCAAAAATCTGAAACTTGTCACCTTGTAAATATGAAATAGGCCACACCTGTGTACAGCTGCTGCCTCCCTCCGGCCAGTGACCACAGAAACCAGGACTTGTCATGTCCACACGGGGTGGGGAGGAGCTCTGATACGTTGCTGGTGAAGGACATGTGCTAGCAATCTCAGACGAGGCTATAGAGTCATTCAGCTTTGTTTTCAGTTGGCTATTGAAAATAGTTAAGTGGTTCTTCGGACTTTGGCTGGATAACTGTGATCTCAAAGCATGACCTGCTTCAGAAGCTAATACTCAATTCTGTGATGGTCTAGAGATGAATGTGCTATGTGATTAGTTGTGTTTAACTCTTTGCGACCCCATAGACTGTACCCCACCAGGCTTCTCTGTCCATGGAATTTTCCAGACAAGAATACTGGAGTGGGTTGCCATTTTCTCCTCCAGGGGATCTTCCCAACCCAGGGATTGAACCTGCATCTCCTTTGTCTCCTGCACTGCAGGCGGATTCTTTACCCATGGAGCCACAACAAGCATAGTTTGAGGCTTTATGGGTTCTCATCATGTGTCTTAAAACCCTGTGCACACACTTCTTTTATTCTGCCTCTCCACTGCACTCCCATCCCTCTTTTTCTGGCATTTCAGCGATGATGGAAACCTTCCTGTCTGGAGATTCCTAGTCCTCTTCCTAAAGCCTGCTGTTTCACACAAGCCAGAGGTGGCAGGAAATTAGAATCCCTGGCCATCCATTTCCCTTCTCCCCCAAGAACGCAGCTTCCTGTAGGGTCGTGTTTGATGTGGATGGTGAGGGAATGTGGGACTGTCCTTCCCATCTCCCTGCAGCATGTCTCTTCTGCTCTGCGTGACCCCTCATGACCTCTCTGCTCACTTATGCACAGGAAATGAGACTTTGAAAGTCAAGGCAGCTTATTGTTCATTTTGAAGAGAGATGTATTTCTAAAACTCTGGATTTTGTTTTGCTTGCCTTTGCTTTTAATTAAGTTTTTTTCCCTGTCAGATCCTAAGAAGGGAGTGGAGGAAATGGATGTCTTGGGGTCATTCCAAGTGTGGGAAGTGATCAGGCGGGACCTTTCATGGCGCCCTCTTGACTGAGCTGCTTTACCAGTGGGGATGAAGGTGCTGAAGAGGAGAGCACCCACTAACTGTGACAGTTCCTGTGTTCTTCATGTGTCCTCTGCATTTCTAGCGTGGTTCCTTCCCCCTCCCTCTAACTCCCCTGCCTTCTCTCTACTTGCTGTTTAGTGGGAATTGTCCACCCGTTGGCGAGTCTCAAAGTCCCTCAGGTCAGTCTTCAGCTCCTGCTCCTCCACCTCGTCTTAACCCCTCCGCCTCCTCGCCTAATTTTTTTAAGTACCTCAAACATAACCCGAGTGGAGAACAGAGTGGGAATGCCGTGCCAAAGAGGTGAGCCGCCCGCATGGCAAGTCAGTGTCGTTGGTCTTCCCAGGATGGTCACGCAGAGAGGGTGTGCTGCATGTCCACACAGGACCCCGGGGCCACCGCGCGCGCGCGCATGTGTGTGTGTGTGTGTGCTTGTTTGGTTGTGCTTTTCTTATGTTCAGTCTATCATTTGAATCCATTTAATTTTACCATTGATTAATTCCCTCAAAATTATTATGAAAACAATCTTGAGGGCAAGGTGTGATATTTCTTTTCACATTCCCCTGCTCTGGTATGCGCGCGCACACACACACACACACACACACACACACACACACACACACACACACACACACACACACACACACACACACACACACACACACACAGAGTTAAACGGCAATGTGGTTGATGATATAAGTTGCAATTTGTGCCGTTCACACACACACACACACACACACACAGTTAAACGGCAGTGTGGTTGATGATATAAGTTGCAATTTGTGCTGTTTCAGAAACTTCCTCATTCACACACACACACACACACACCCACCCACCCACCCACCCACCCACACAGACACAGAGTTAAATGGCAATGTGGTTGATGATATAAGTTGCAATTTGTGCTGTTTCAGAAACTTCCTCATTAACTTAGAAAAAAATATTTTTTCTACTTTGAAAAGAAAGAATCATTTTGGATGATGGACTGAATTTTATTGCTGTGGTTTTGTTTTTATTTGGTCAGAATGCTTAAAATGAGATCTATCCTCTTAACGAATTTTTTATGTATTCACATATTACTAACTAAGGGCACAGTGTTGCACAGCAGATCTTTAGAATTTATTCATCTTGTGTAACTGAACGGACTGATGTTTGTTAATTAGTTCATTGATTCCTTTCATTTAAAATAGTAGAATTTTATTTGACTGAAAATGAAAGTTAAATCTTATTTGTAAACTGTTTTTGACTTCTTACTTGCTTTAATTTTCTTATCATTAGATGTATAAAATGTGTCTTCTGTTTTGAAGGTTTTGTTTTACAGTTTGTGTGTTTGTGTTTATCCTAAACTCTTTTTTCAACCATACTCTCAGCATCTCCTACCGTAATGCCCTGCGGAAAAAACTTCATTCCTCTTCCTCTGTGCCAAATTTTCTAAAATTTCTGGCTCCTGTAGATGAAAATAACACCTCTGACTTTATGAACACTCAAAGGTAGGGTTCAATTTAGATACATCAAGTCTGGGTGTATATGTTGCTTGTTAGACACACAGGGATTTTTCAGCTGTTCTTTTGCCATTTCCAAAACCATTTTCACTAGATCTATTATATCTTCTTTCTTATACTTTTTTCTACTGAATGGGATTTAAAAAATATGGAGTCAACTTGTTACCCAATTTTGACTAGAATTAGTTTATTTATATTTTGTTATTTTCAGCAAATTAGAGAAAGTCTTAACCATTTCTCTAAGTGATAAAAGTATTTCTGGATAAGCATATATGGCTGCCAGTAAATCAGTCAGGATGTTTGATATGTAAGTTCAGATGATTGTTCAGTTGTGGGTATATATTCAGATGCAGCCTACAAAGGTTTCCCAAGTTGTCCTATGAATAGGAAAAAACTTAATGATTGCTATTTATGTTTATTGAAAAATATACTTTGTTTTGTAGTTTAAAACATATGGGTATTAAAAGTCATCATTAGCAAGTAACTGCATCATTATTGCCCTTGCTGGTTCTGTGTAATTTATTTATTTTTGGGGGTGATGCTTGGAGACATAGGGCTATGCTAAGGAGACCTCCTCACACGCAGGCTAGGGGAGGTTGTGACCCTGGTGATGGCACCCCCACCCCCCCACCCCACCCCCGCCTTTAGGCCATTTCTCTTTTCTAAAGTGGCATCAAGAGAGGCCCAATTGGAAGCTAAGACCAATGGAGTAGAGTTCGTAATACCTTTTACAATAAAAATAAATTAAGGACATATAGCCATAGTCTACCATAAAGAGCACTCTTTCAGAAAGCAGTTCTGCAGGACTGCTGCCCCACCACCAGCTTGATTGACACCTGTGATTATCTAGTTATATTTGCTTGTACAGAGATAATTTATAATTTAGTGTTTGGTTAAAAAAGACAAAAAGTCAAGCTAAAATACCTGCTTGTATCTCCCCACCAGTCATAAATCAACTATCTTCAATTTTAGGGACTTCGAGTCCAAAGCCGACCACATCAGTGATGCCAGTGGGACCCCTGTGAAGACACGGAGACACTCATGGAGGCAGCAGATCTTTCTCCGGGTGGCCACCCCCCAGAAGGCCTGCGATTCCCCCAAAAGATACGAAGGTGAGGCCCACCCCCCCATGTGAGCCTGGATTCCGGCTTGAGTTTCATGTTTGGTGGAAGAAGAGGTGAAATGAGATTTCAAGTCAAAATCATCCTCCGATTTTAAAGTTCTCAGGTTAGGAAACTCAAATGGTAATGCCTGTCTCTGTTTTCAGAGGATCCCCCATTCCAGGAAGCCTGTAATAGCATTCAGCAGCTTACAACACCTTGTGTTACAAACAGTGCTTCTGCTGAGCCTTTGTGACTACCCCTGCCCCCCACCCCGCCACGGGAATGTTGGGCACTCAGCTCCCACATCCTTCCTTCCCTTCCCAATACATTCCCAGGCTTGTCTGTTTTCTCCTTCTGCAATCAAGGTGTCAGTTTACACCCTGCCTTAGCACGGTGGGTTTTTGAGGTACCCCCACCCCACTGGTCACACTTGTGATGCTTTGTGCCTTGTTGATTGCTGTCCATCAGTCTGGTGTCATGGGAGGACTCTTTCTCGTCATCTTTGCGCCTTCCAAAGAAATGCATGCAGACCTCGGAGATGCAATAAGAAGAATATCTCAGTAAAGCGAATCACATGAATTTTTTGATTTCTCAGTGCACATAAAAGTAATGTTTACACTGCAGTATAGTGTAGATGTTACAGTGCAGTCTTTTAAGTGTGCAATAGCTTTATGTTTAAAAAAGACATACATACCTTAGCTAAAAAACCTTGATTGCTAAAAATGCCAACCATCATCTGATAATTCAAGATTGCCACAAACATTCAATTTCTAAAAAATGCAGTATCTGTGAAGGACAGTAAAGCTAATAGGCACAGTAAAACAAGGTATACCTGTATGCATGCGCATGCTAAGTCACTTCAGTTGTGTCCGACTCTTTGCAACCCTATGGACCATAGCCTGTCAGGCTCCTTTGTCCATGGGATTTTCCAGGCAAGAATACTGGAGTGGGTTGCCATACACTCCTCCAGGGGATCTTCCTGACCCAGGAATCCAACCTGCGTCTCTTAATCTCCTGCGTTAGGAGGCGGGTTCTTTTCCACTCGCACCACCTGGAAAGCCTGTATAGAATGTGCTAAAGTTTATTTTTAGGCGTTTGCATGTTGAGTTATAATGTAAAAGAGGAGTTTAAATGAAGTTCCACTGACTAAAATTAAGATTTTTCTTTGCCCAGTGAGGTCATAAACTTTCAACAGTAGATATTTGCTTTCTTTAATATTCCTAATCAGAAAGTGTTAACAAAAGCACAGCGAAACAGTAGCTCTCCAAAGATTTACTTGAATTCCTCAGATTGCAAGATTGCCTGTAGTGTAGACTCATGCTTGTCCCTTGACACACTTCTTTTTGTCTCTTAGGATACAGCCAAGGCTAATCCGAGGGTTTTCAGACTAGGTTCCATGTAGCTGTCTTGGGGAGGAGGTGTTACTGTTGGAGGAACCCTTTCTCCCTGGTCCCTCCCCCCTCACTGTTGTTCCTCATCTCTTCCTCCCCACCACGTTCCCCAGAGTTCTTAATGTTAATTTGGATCTGAATCTTCTGCCAGATTAACCAAGAACCTGGTTTGGGCTCAGCTAGCTTTGTGATGTGAAACATGTAACTTCATTTGTACTTAGTTCTTTGATTATAAAATGGTTACAGTAGTGTTGGCTCTTCCTATCTCATGGAATTACATTAAATTATAAATGTGAAAGTACTTTGAAAGCCTAAAGGCATGTCAAATGTAAAGTGGTAGCATTTTTGTTACCATTATTGAGTTTGGAGCACTGATGTGTTTAGGTTCCTATACTGATATTTGCTGGCAGGAGCAGTATAAGGGAACACTGGATTTATTAGTTCAGTGTGATTAAAAAATTTTTTTAGTAAATTGAGTTTATTTCAATCTATCATTTTAGAAAGTTTTAAAGATTTTATTTTCATGTCGTAGATTGCCTACTAATGTTCAACAGCCAGATTGTGTAACCTAGTTCTCTCCTTTTTAAAAAATTCTTTTGTTAAGATTCTAAGGCAGAGGGGTCTGCTGGGGTAGGTGGCCATAGAAGGGCGGTGGCCATTTGACCAGGCTGATAAAAGGCACAGCTCCTGGTTGGAGCTCTGGCCTCTGAGGAAATCTGGTGTGCTCAGGCCCCACCCTGGTGCCACTCTTCTCCGGTGTCAGGAATAACCCGAGTTTCTGGACAGGACGGACACTCCTATCTCCCAGTCGGTGTCTGGGGGGACCTGAGTCAGAAGGTTAGTCAGTGCTGGTGACCACTCGGTCCTCTGGAGAACCCCAAGGTAAGCTGGGCGAGGAGACTGCTCTGTGGGCAGCACGAGAGCCTGTGACCCCGTGTCACCCCAGCATGGAAAGGGGTGGGAGGAGCACCACTGTCTGTGTCTGAATTCCCTCTTTGAAAGTTAAGCAGGAAACTTTTAAATCAGTTTAGTCTGGGAATATGGTAAGAAATGGATATTTAACTCCACGTTGTATTCTTACGACGGTCATTGCAGGAGACAGTGTTTGTTGGTGACTTCTGGACACTCTGAAACAGCTGGACAGAAGCATGCAGGGGATGAGATGGGGTATGTGGTTATTGCCCCAGAGGTCAGAGCACTGGGCAGATCCGTCCAATACCCTGCACATCGGGCAGCATGGTCTCCAGGGAACTGGGAACCGAGCGCTTGGTGTGTCCATCTCCCCTTCTGGAAATGGTGCTCAAAGTAGCACCCCAGTGTCTGCCTGCCAGGCCCCCAGGGTCATCTCCTTGTTTGTAGGAAAGTACAGAGGTGGCCTCTTCGACATGGTCAGAATGGTCATGAGGATGCACTTAGGGGGAGAATTTAGGGAGAGAACTGAGAGCTTACTCAGGGTAGCTGCCTGTGAAAGCAGGAGCAGCGTGCCTGTGTCCAGGTCCCAGCTTGTACCCTCAGGGCCATGATCTGGGACAAGCTATTTAATTTCTCAGCTTCGATACTGTATTCATTACGCCTCTTGCCACACTGATTAAAATAAGGGAGTGTGATGTTTTCACTGACAATGTAAAAAGTGTTCAGAATTCATAATGTTAGAAAAAATCAGTGGTGCAAATGTGTCTGGTATAGTCACCACTGCCGTGTGGAAGTCACTCTGGTGCTCCCACTGGAAGCTGCTCTGGCCTCGGCCCCTCCACTGGGGGGCGCTGTGGAGCTGCTCACCCACATCTTCCTGCTGCTGGAGCTCTGGGGGAGCTCTGGGCAGAGCAGTCAGGGTTTTGATTGCGACCATGGTGAGCTGGTGGCCAAGCCTTCTGGCCAGGCTGCTGTGAACAGGTCGCCCTGCTGCAGAGGGCTCTTCCTTCGTTTGGGGGAGTGGAAGGTGGGGGCAGAGGGGAGAGGAAGGGACCAGAGGGAAGGAGACCCAGGAGGGGACCCTGAGCTCTGATTTGTGATCCAAACAACAGAATAACAATAACACCAGACATGGAGTTCCGCTGTCTGACACAGGGCCCCTGTGTGGCGGTGGCTGTAGTATGTGGGGACTGGTGGAGCTCGAAGTGTGTATGATGCCTTTAGTGTATTCAGATGTGTAACGTGTACTGACAGTGCCTTTAAACACTCAGCGCAGTGGCCAGGAGTGTGTTATGGGCCATGGACGACTGTGTGAAGCAGCCTGGCCCACTCTAGAGTAGTTCTCAGCTTTCAAATGAGCTTCCTTAGATGGAGCCACATCCTGTCTCCCTGTGGTTCGATCCCTCATTCCTCCTGGTCTCTGAGCCACACAGAATGCACTTGCTTGCACTTCCTGTTCTTCAGATAACAGAGGGTCATGGGGGTGCTGCTTCCTCTGAAACTCTTCTCCAGGCTGACTGCCCTCAGTCCTTCACCCCGGCACAGTGTTACTGCCGAGTCCCCTCTAGTCAGAGTCCTGTCCCTGAGCATAGTCGGTCCCCGAGGGACCCGGGACCCAGAACCCAGCTCCGCGTCCCTCCGTCTCCCGCCCATGCAGTGTATTCCTGTCTAGGTATACAGGGTCACTTTCATAACCTCTCTCTGCTTTAGGTGATGAACTCACATTCTTGGCTCTTACTATATCTTGTCCTCTGGTGTGAACTGTTATTTCAAAACTGGACTGATTCCTAGCTGGTCTTGAAGGAGAAAGTTTTCTAAGAACGTGTTTATCTAGCTCATACCTGTGAAGTGTTACAGCATCATCCAGTCCTTCGGGGGTGGTCTTGAAGCTCGTTCTGGTGACCAGTACTTTGTGGCAAGCTGTGTAAAGTTAACGAGGCTTGCCCTCTGTGTCTCTCCGTGATGGAAAAGTACGAGCACCACAGGCTCTGCCCTCTACTCCTACTCCGCAGTCCTCACTGATTCTTCAGGGCCCAGACTGCATCGCTGCTGTTGGCTTTCCCACTGTCTCCTGCAGGAAGGTGTCCCAGGGACCCTGATGCTGCACTGGGTGAAGGTCACGGCACAATGTCCTCCTGGCCTCTCTGAGAGAGGCTTCTGCTTGGAACCCTCGTGCTCGCCATGTGGGCTCCCTCCTGAGGCCTCTGCTTGGGCTGTTTCCTCTGCCTGGAATGCTTCTCCCCGCCCCCCTCAAAGCCCCACAACTAACCCCCCGCCTGCTTCAGATTATTGCTGAGTGTCATCTTTTCACTGAGGCTGCACCAGCCACTCTACTTCAAGTTGCACCCCCATCCCTTCAGATATTCCTCGTCTCCTTATCGTGATTTTTTCCATAGCATTTCTCTCTTTGAAACATACTCTGGTTATTTGCTTATGCATTATCTTTATCATCAGGTTCCTCCAGCCCCCAGGCTCCATGACTTCTAAGGGAAGACAAGTAGCTTGCTCAGATTGTTACAAACATAATACTTGGTCCTTAGTGATTTCTCAACTATATCCTTCTTCCTGCTTATGTCCTTTTTGCTCTTACAGAATTAAGAAATGCTGCCTGAGTTTTTAAATTATATGGTAGGAACTCTGTGTATAAAAGAGAGAAGAGAAAATAAAAACACAACTCTTGAGTTGCTGTAATAATTATCACATCACACCCTTATTTTTGGCCAGTGCTCTACATGAGTTGTTTCCTTTAATTTCCAGTCAGCCTAATGAAGGTCGGTGTTCTTATTACACCAGTTTCACAGATGAGGGAGCAGAGGCTTGGAGTGGCTGAAGTCACCTTACCCAAAGCACAGAACTGGTGGGCAGGACTGGAGCCATGGTCCCGTGCCCCATGGCTCCCATGAAACCGCACCCCAGGCTGGAAGTTGGGTGTGGCGCTGTGGACCTGCTTCTCTCTGTGTGCGGTGTTTGTTTTCAGTCTGTCCCTGTGTCCCGTTGCTGGCCAGGCAGCAACACGTTTCAGAGGATTTTGACATACAGACTTGCCTTCAGTTAATCATCTTCCCTCCCCTCGTGTCAGCCCTGGGACTACAGTGTGCTGGGAGGGACGTTGATCTCTTTATACCTGTCTGAATTTTCTTCTGACAGATCAAGCATCTTTATCCTCTGCTACTATCTGCTTCTCAACCTTAAGGTGCAGAGAGCAGCATTTCCATGGTGGCCTGGGACCACTTGGGCTCACATGCCCTCTATGTGTTTACCTCCAGCTATGAGACCTCCAGATCCACAGGCAGTTGAGGGCCCCAGAGATCCCTGCATCAACCAGACCGTGCCAGGCAGAGCGCGTGCTGTCAGGGGTGCCTCTGGGTGTCTGTCTGCTCCGCCTTAGGGGTGGGACCCCCGGCAGCCCAGGTTTCTGCAACCCGTGGCATGAGGGACACAAAAGTCTGCTTGTAAGGTGCATTAGCAAATGCCATTTACAATGTTTCAGGTGCTCAGAGCGACTGTGACTACTTTGCATTTATATTCTGGTACTGCAAACTTCAGTTAAACAGACAAGTTTAACCTTTCTTCAAGATAAAAAAAATTGAAACAGGGATATTTGTACTGTCCATCTATTTTGTCCCACTTAGAAAATACTAATAATGCAAACTCATAATTTAAAAACCATGGTATTTACAGAGCAATAAGGATAGTTCAGTTCAGTTCAGTTCAGTCGCTCAGTCGTGTCCGACTCTCTGCGACCCCATGAATTGCAGCACGCCAGGCCTCTCTGTCCATCACCAACTCCCGGAGTCTACCCAAACCCATGTTCATCGAGTCGGTGATGCCATCCAACCATCTCATCCTCTGTTGTCCCCTTCTCCTCCTGCCCCCAATCCTACCCAGCATTAGGGTCCTTTCCAATGAGTCAACCCTTTGCATGAGGTGGCCAAAGTATTGGAGCTTCAGCTTCAACATCAGACCTTCCAATGAACACCCAGGATTGATCTCTTTTAGGATGGATTGATTGGATCTCCTTGCAGTCCAAGGGACTCTCAAGAGTCTTCTCCAACACCACAGTTCAAAAGCATCAATTCTGCGGCGCTCAGCTTTCTTCACCGTCCAGCTCTCACATCCATACATGACCACTGGAAAAACCATAGCCTTGACTAGACGGACTTTTGTTGGCAAAGTAATGTCTCTGCTTTTAAACATGCTATCTAGGTTGGCCATAACCTTCCTTCCAAGTAGTAAGCGTCTTTTAATTTCATGGCTGCAGTCACCATCAGCAGTGATTCTGGAGCCCAAAAAAGTAAAGTCTGACACTGTTTCCACTGTTTCCCCATCTATTTCCCATGGAGTGATGGGACCAGATGCCATGATCTTAGTTTTCTGAACGTTGAGCTTTAAGCCAACTTTTTCACTCTCCTCCTTCACCTTCATCAAGAGGCTCTTTAGCTCTTCTTCACTTTCTGCCATAAGGGTGGTGTCATCCGCATATCTGAGGTTATTGATATTTCTCCCAGCAATCTTGATTCCAGCTTGTGTTTCTTCCAGCCCAGCATTTCTCATGATGTACTCTGCATATAAGTTAAATAAGCAGGGTGACAATATACAGCCTTGACGTACTCCTTTTCCTATTTGGAACCAGTCTGTTGTTCCATGTCCAGTTCTAACTGTTGCTTCCTGACCTGCATACAGGTTTCTCAAGAGACAGGTCAGATGGTCTGGTATTCCCATCTCTTTCAGAATTTTCCACAGTTTATTGTGATCCACACAGTCAAAGGCTTTGGCATAGTCAATAAAGCAGAAATACATGTTTTTCTGGAACTCTCTTGCTTTTTCGATGATCCAGCGGATATTGGCAATTTGATCTCTGGTTCCTCTATCTTTTCTAAAACCAGCTTGAACATCTGGAAGTTCACGGTTCACGTATTGCTGAAGCCTGGCTTGGAGAATTTTGAGCATTACTTTACTAGCATGTGAGATGAGTGCAATTGTGCGGTAGTTTGAGCATTCTTTGGCATTGCCTTTCTTTGGGATTGGAACGAAGACTGACCTCTTCCAGTCCTGTGGCCACTGCTGAGTTTTCCAAATTTGCTGACATATCGAGTGCAGCACTTTCACAGCATCACCTTTGAGGATTTGAAATAGCTCAACTGGAATTCCATCACTTCCACTAGCTTTGTTCGTAGTGATGCTTTCTAAGGCCCACTTGACTTCACATTCCAGGATGTCTGGCTCTAGGTGAGTGATCACACCATCGTGATTATCTGGGTTGTGAAGATCTTTTTTGTACAGTTCTTCTGTGTATTCTTGCCACCTCTTCTTAATATCTTCTGCTTCTGTTAAGTCCATACCATTTCTGTCCTTTATCGAGCCTATCTTTGCATGAAATGTTCCTTTGGTATCTCTAATTTTCTTGAAGAGGTCTCTAGTCTTTAAGGGACGGATAAATAGAATTTTCTATAATTTGGGGGTTGTGATTTAAAAATTAAAAAAATTTTTTTGGCCACACCACGTGGCAAGTTGGGACAGGTATGGGTTGTGACCAGAGATTGAACTCACACCCTCTGCTTTGGAAGCATGGCGTCTCAACCACTGGACCACCAGGAAAATCCCCCTGATTTTATAGATGGGCTAAAACCTGGAGAGAAAGGTGTTGGTGACTAGGGAGTGTGATTCCAACTAAATGTATTGTAAAGAGTGAGGAAAGGACAAGGCCAGGCAGTGTGGACAGAGGCGGGAAGATTAGACTGAGCAAATACTGCCTGAGAGTCAGCTTGTCCCATACTCAGGGGTGTGTGACTTTGTCTGTGCAAAATCCCTATGAAATAATTGAGTTGCAGGAATCTGAACTTTATGTTTGGAGACATATCTGAAGTTGGTGGACAGTTATTTTCCATTTAGAAATCTACTTAGAAATATTTAGTAGATCCAGCACAAACATTCCTAAATCCCAGCCTGTTGTTTTTTTTTTTTAACTCAACATAGACCAGTTGGTCTCTTGTAGGGATTCCTGCTTGAAGTTATTTTAGCAGAGTCCAGCAGGGTGATTTCCATTTTGACCCCCAGAGGCGGTGGAGTGGATGGGGGCTCTCTGCTTTTCGGCTGGTAGGTCAGGTCAGCAGCATCACTGCATCACAGGGAAACTGCGGTAAAAGGAGGACTGTCACCAGTTTGTATTTGAAGACTTGGTGAGGCAGACGTTTTTGTGATAAACATAGGTAGATCATAAAGTGGAATACTAAAAGCTGTGTAGTGGTTTACATTTAAAGCAGAGTCTTCTCTGATGCTCTGAGTTTATGGCCACTCATGGCCGGTGCCCCAGGACCCCTAGGGAAAAGGCGTTCTCTCTTCTTTGTGTTACCAGTTCTTTGGGTGAAAGGTTTGTGAAA
The DNA here is from genome assembly GCF_054371585.1 of Giraffa tippelskirchi. Taxonomy (NCBI): domain Eukaryota; kingdom Metazoa; phylum Chordata; class Mammalia; order Artiodactyla; family Giraffidae; genus Giraffa; species Giraffa tippelskirchi. The sequence goes on along the minus strand of NC_137275.1, from coordinate 55,022,691 downwards.
GACTGGGTATGTGGAAGGTCCATACTTAGTAAACTGTAAACTTGATTGAGGGTAGTGGTGTGGGGGTTCAGTGAAATCTGTTACAGAGCAGAGCCCTAAAGTTTGGATGTGTTTAAGGCTACACTTTTAGGGCAGACATAGCTGTTCCTTGTTGCTGATGTCTGTATAATGGCCCTTTATCACTTTCAAAGCCTTCCCACTATTGGTCCCCACCACGGGCCTGCTCTGAAGGTAAAGACAGCAGGGATACTGTCATCCCTCAGGTGGGTGTGAACATACCTGTAGGTTATGTGGCTTTCTCCGGATCATGACCTAGAACAGCACTTCACAAATTGCCATTGTGCTCAGAGGCCTCTGGTGATCTTGGTAAAGGCCGATTCTGGTGTCTGGATCTGGGTGGGTCCAGAGGGTCTCAGTTTCTGACAGGCTCCCCGGTGATCCTGATGATACTGGTCCACTGTGAGTGGCAGGCGCTTAGAACAAGCGACTGTGGTCTGTCCAGTCCAGACCTTCTAGTCCTTGGTTAGGACTCCGTGTGTCTCTACTCCTGTAGATGACCCAAGGCGTCACCCACGTGTGTCGGACCTCAAATAAATCTAGGTCATAAGTGACCTAGATTTTTTGAGAGGATTTGTGCTGCCTGGAGACGCAAAGAGTTGATCTGGTGGGGAAAATGGAGTGATACAAAACATGTGGTAATAGGGATAAAGAAGAATCTGACGGCGTGCCAAGTGAACTAAACATATGGCGTCTGCCTCGTTCATGCTGCTTCATTTGCAGGCGAGTTTTGTCTCCTAGGTGGCAGCCGGGCACAGAGACTGTGCAGGTGTTTGTTTTCTTAGCTGTGGGCTCTGACCTAATTGTCAGGTCTACAAAAAATGCTGAAAATCAACTTCTGACTAGATGTTCGGTAGTAGAAATACTCCACGGTTTTTCCTCCTAGTGTTTCACACACAAAAAACAATTCTTTATTGTTAAGAAATGATTTTTTAGGTAACTCCCAACTATGGAATGGGGGGAAATTCCTTTACTTACCTCTGTGTGCCAAGGAATAATTTTAGTCTTGGTTCAGTCCCTTTCATTTAAGCATTTCAGGTTATACTGTGCACTTAACCAATTTTGCCAACAATAGAAGCAGTCAAATTTTTACATGTCATATTTAAAAAAAAGGGAAAGGAAAACTTATCTAATGTAGATCAAGCTTACTGATTTGAAACCCATTGTGTAAGGAAATAATCCAGTGAAGCTGAAGTTCAAAGGGTTTTTGTGTTGTGAGTATAGCTGTGTCAATATGCCTAATTTATGACTCAGTTAAGTCAGTTGGATTAGATATTAGATGTAAATAGTACTGGCAAAACCAAGGAGTATGATCAGAATCTTCATAATGACTGTCTTATATTGTGAAAAATGTAGAAACTGTTGTATTACTATGATTTATTCGATGTTGTTCATGGCAAATTTTCAAGAATTTATATGCCATTGGGAAATTTTAACGGATGGTGTAAGTAGAATAACTCCAAGTGGGACTTAACTGGAACCTGCAAGCGTCACAGTGAAATCCGTATGACCCTTTGTTTTGATCCCCCCTTCTCAGCGTTCAGTGTGTGTCAGTCACATGAGGAGACTTAGCGTATGGGCCGCACCTACCCCTCTGCTCTCATCACACCAAGGGGTGGGGATGGGCCTGGGCTTGAATCCTCCGGTCTCTTTAAACCCACCCAGGACGTTCCGGCTGTGGCACCACTGGCTCAGTTAAATGAAGAGGATGACCTGAAGCCCCGTCACCCCTTGGTGGCGGTGTTGCTCCCTGTGTCTCGCCGGCCCTTCTTTCTTTTTCCAATCCCGGAAAAGTGTGCTTTCTTTTTTCCCCCGTATGTTTGGGTTTGGTCTTGTTTTTGTTATAGTATGTACCTTCCTCGCTCATTTGCAGCTTATTTGAATAAGGAGAGTACCTTCTGAAATTGAGATATTTTTCTTTCATTTTCCACAAGATTTTAGGGAGTGGGCAAAACAAGGAAGAGAAAAATAGTCCCTGATTGCCAGAGACACAAGACTTTCTAAGATTGTTCTTAACCTACTTTCCATATATTTTTGCTTTTCCGTGGTCAGTACAGACTAGGTTCAAGATAAAACACTGCATGCCAGGAGTGGACTGTTCATGAATTTCAATAGTTTGAAGCTACTAGGTTTTTCTCCTTTATTGTGCTTTTTGGTACATTATTATAGGTGGGGAAGCCACAGTGAATGGCCAGACTTGACCTCAGTCGGCTGTTTTTGAGGCCTGATATCAGTTGTAAGTTAGCCTGATTGAGCTTTTCCTAGTCAACCATTGGCATTTAAACAGTCAGTCGTTAAATTTTACGCAGAGGTTGGCTCTAAGGGTTGATGATGATGCAGAGACGAAATCTCAGTCTCTGCTGTTGGTAGGAATGGGACTGAGGGCCAAGGGCTTGGGTACCCAAGGTCCTGGAATCGGGAGACTGGGGTGTGAATCCTGCTTACAGCGCCTTGGCTGGCAGGAAACTCCTCCTCAGGGCTCACCTAACTCTCAGAGCCTGTGCCTTCAGGATTAGAGTCCAGAGTCGAAGACTTGATTTGTCATCTTTGAACTTTAATCTCTGAATACTGGGAAGTCAGAGTCGAAGGTCTTGATTTGTCATCTTTGAACTTTAATGTGGATACTGGGGAGCCACTGACCTTTGTAAAACAAGGAAATGGTAGGTAGTTTGAAACTCTTCTCAGGGGAATATAATCTGTAGACATACCTGAACTTGAAACAGCGTCAAAATTGGGGCAGGACTAGGGTGAGGCAGGCAAGTGCTCCGAGTGCAAAATTTAAGGAGGCACTCACTTTTAGGGCCCTACAAGTATGGACCCTGTGCGCACATGGCCCTGACAGTGAGTGCCTCCTTTATATTTTGCATCCTAGGGGCCCAACCTTCTTCACCCTACTGCTGATCTTAGGTGGATGTGTACTGCTACCCTACAGCCGGGACACCACTGCCAGGGAAGTTTAGATTAGCTTAAAGAGGAGTCCTTGGCAAGAAACTCGTATTTTGTTTTAAAAAAAGCAAAACCGCTTTATTGAGCTAAAATTCGTATATTATACAGTTCACCCATTTAAAGTATACAGTATATTTTTCTGTATTTACAGGGTTGTGGAACCATCACTGCAGTCTAATTTTAAAATACTTTTTGTCCTCCAGAAAGAAACCCATAGCTGTCACTTCCCAAAACCACTCCCCCTTCCCCTAAACCCGAGACAACTACCCATCATCTTTCTGTCTCTGTAGATCTGCCTGTTCTGGACATTGTATATAAACGGAATCATGCGATATGTGTGGGGCTTCTTCCATTTAGCGGTGTTTTCAAGGTTCATCGTGTTATGTGTATATCAGTGCTTCATTTTCTATACGGTCAGTTAATATTCCATTATATAGATAGACCTCAGATACAGTCATTTACCTTTTAGCTATAATGCGCCTGTGAACGTTCATGTTCTTAGTTTTGTGTGGTCACGTACTGAGAAAGGGTTTTAACGGTGAGTATGGAAGCTCCTTCTCTGGGGGGTTTGAGTTGTCACTCGTAATTCTGACCTTGGGGATGGTTAGGCCAGTGGGGGTGGGTGAGCCTGCGTACTGCTGGCCTTGTTTGCCTTTCTTCCCCTGCAGACTGAGGGGAGAGTGCGGGGTGGGGGGGGGGCTCTGGTGTTGCCCCCAGAAGTACCTGGGAAGGTAAGGGTGGGGCTGCCTCTGTCGGGGCTCCCACAGCTCTCCCATTCCAGGTCAGTGACATTGGCCCAGGGCTGCATTTCTTTGAACCATCTTCAAACTGTGTGCCCGGAATCCCTTGGAGAAGTTACGGAAACACAGATTGCCGTTCCTCATTCCTGAAGTTTCTTGGTGGAGCCTGAGGTTGTGCAATGCTTGTAAGTTCTGGGGCCCACACCTTGAGGTCCTCTGAATGTTGCAAGCTGCATCAACTGATAGGCGGGTGTACATCCTATTCTGATTTAAACTCATGCCAAAAAGCCCCGAGTGGTTGTTAGTAAAATAAGTGAATTGAAAATTAGAAACATGTTCTATGGCAGATTATGAAATAGCCAATAAATCCTATCTTGTTTACAATAAAACTCACCAAACATTAATAGTAGCCATTGTAATTATCCTCATCATGTATTGAGCATTAGTGTTTGCCCTTTCACAGAATTAGATGGTAATTCTCACACTGACTCTCTGCAGTCAGTACTAGGCCCGATATTTTTGAGGAGAGGAGGCTAGAAATATTGGATAACGTGCCCACAGCTCCACAGCACTTAGTTCTCACAGCTGCGATTCCAATCAAGTTGTGCTGTGCTTAGTTGCTCAGTTGTGTCCAGCTCTTTGCAATCCCATGGACTGTAGCCTGCTACACTCTTCTGTCCATGGGGAGTCTGCAGGCGAGAATACTGGAGTGGGTGGCCATGCCCTCCTGCAGTGGATCTTCCCAATCCAGGGATCGAACCCAGGTCTCCTGCACTGCAGGCGGATTCATTACTGTCTGAGCCCCCAGGGAAGCCTAAGAATACAAAAGGGGTAACCTATCCCTTTTCCAGGGGATCTTCCCGACCTCGGAATCAAACCAGGGTCTCCTGCATTGCAGGCAGATTCTTTACCAGATGAGCTACCAGGGAAGCCCCGAATCAGGTTGGCTGTACTCTAAATCCAGTCCCTTAATCACAGTAGTGAGCTCTTGACAGTTTTAGGAATAAATTATCAAGAGTTTTGACTGGTTTACTCACTGAAGTTAGGGTTTGTGTAGTGATAAGCTGCCTTAGAGTGAAAGAACAGTTCTTATGTTGAAAGTATTCTAGAATTGAATGTTGTTGTTCAGTCACTCAGTTGTGTCCAACTTTGCGACCCCATGGACCGCAGTACGGCTTCCCTGTCCTTCACCATCTCCTGGAGTTTGCTGAAACTCATGTCCATTGAGTCAGTGATGCCATCCAAGAGTTAAGAATTAAATGTTGATTCTTGTTAATACAGTGCATGTTTTAGGCATTATTTACTGGTAACTCTAATTTGTGAAAAACAGAATTAGAGTCTTCTTAGTTGAATCAGTTCAGTTCAGTCGCTCAGTCGTGTCCGACTCTCTGCGACCCCATGAATTGCAGCACGCCAGGCCTCTCTGTCCATCACCAACTCCCGGAGTCTACCCAAACCCATGTTCATCGAGTCGGTGATGCCATCCAACCATCTCATCCTCTGTCGTCCCCTTCTCCTCCCGCCCCCAATCCTACCCAGCATTAGGGTCTTTTCCAATGAGTCAACCCTTCGCATGAGGTGGCCAAAGTATTGGAGCTTCAGCTTCAACATCAGACCTTCCAATGAACACCCAGGATTGATCTCTTTTAGGATGGATTGATTGGATCTCCTTGCAGTCCAAGAAACTCTCAAGAGTCTTCTCCAACACCACAGTTCAAAAGCATCAATTCTGCGGCGCTCATCTTTCTTCGCCGTCCAACTCTCACATCCATACATGACCACTGGAAAAACCATAGCCTTGACTAGACGGACTTTTGTTGGCAAAGTAATGTCTCTGCTTTTAAACATGCTATCTAGGTTGGCCATAACCTTCCTTCCAAGTAGTAAGCGTCTTTTAATTTCATGGCTGCAGTCACCATCAGCAGTGATTCTGGAGCCCAAAAAAGTAAAGTCTGACACTGTTTCCACTGTTTCCCCATCTATTTCCCATGGAGTGATGGGACCAGATGCCATGATCTTAGTTTTCTGAATGTTGAGCTTTAAGCCAACTTTTTCACTCTCCTCCTTCACCTTCATCAAGAGGCTCTTTAGTTCTTCTTCACTTTCTGCCATAAGGGTGGTGTCATCCGCATATCTGAGGTTATTGATATTTCTCCCAGCAATCTTGATTCCAGCTTGTGTTTCTTCCAGCCCATGTGTTTCTCATGATGTACTCTGCATATAAGTTAAATAAGCAGGGTGACAATATACAGCCTTGACGTACTCCTTTTCCTATTTGGAACCAGTCTGTTGTTCCATGTCCAGTTCTAACTGTTGCTTCCTGACCTGCATACAGGTTTCTCAAGAGACAGGTCAGATGGTCTGGTATTCCCATCTCTTTCAGAATTTTCCACAGTTTATTGTGATCCACACAGTCAAAGGCTTTGGCATAGTCAATAAAGCAGAAATACATGTTTTTCTGGAACTCTCTTGCTTTTTCGATGATCCAGCGGATATTGGCAATTTGATCTCTGGTTCCTCTATCTTTTCTAAAACCAGCTTGAACATCTGGAAGTTCACGGTTCACGTATTGCTGAAGCCTGGCTTGGAGAATTTTGAGCATTACTTTACTAGCATGTGAGATGAGTGCAATTGTGCGGTAGTTTGAGCATTCTTTGGCATTGCCTTTCTTTGGGATTGGAACGAAGACTGACCTCTTCCAGTCCTGTGGCCACTGCTGAGTTTTCCAAATTTGCTGGCATATCGAGTGCAGCACTTTCACAGCATCACCTTTGAGGATTTGAAATAGCTCAACTGGAATTCCATCACTTCCACTAGCTTTGTTCGTAGTGATGCTTTCTAAGGCCCACTTGACTTCACATTCCAGGATGTCTGGCTCTAGGTGAGTGATCACACCATCGTGATTATCTTAGTTGAATGGTTTCTATTAAATTCATTTATTTAAATGAAAAAAATGTCCCTCTTGGAGGGAGTGAGGCAGGGCGGTCCTACCAGATGTGACTGAGCAGCCCCAGCCTTAGAGCTGCAGGCACACTCAGCACACTCTTGGTTTTGTAAAATTCAGAGAGAAAGCAAAGGGATATGTTGAAGTGCTTCCTGAGTGGATTTTTTCCAAGTGAATTTGTTTTATCACTTTCATGTAAGTGAAAATATTTGCAGAATAAGTACTAACAAGATTTTAAACATCATTCACCAAAGTAGGAACACGGTAATTATGGTCTTATATAATTCTGAAAATAGCTTGTAACCCCAAGTACACATTTTATACTTGCAAGAATAGTGGGTTTCCCACAGAAAGTTGAAGTATTGTGCTTCACTTCCTGTCCAGGTGTGTTAGCTTAAGAACTTTCGATTAGGGACAGTTCTGACGAAAAGAGGTTATAGTCTTTCCTCTGTGGTTTGGTTTTTGGAATTCTCTTGCAGTAGCATCTTACCTGTACAGTTACGGAAGGGACATTTTTCTTTTTCCTCTTGGTGCCCTATTGCCAAGGCTCGGGTGGGATATAGAAACAGTTGGCTGTTTCTGCCCCACAAGGCTTCAGATCATGGGGCTTATTAGATTAGAAGCCATCGGTGGGGATACCTGCATTAACAAAGGGGTATTTCTTCTGTTTCTGTTTGCACAATGGCTGGTGTGGTTTTGCTTTACCATTCTCCCCAAGAGATCTCTGCACCACCTCTTGGGAGTTTTCTCCCATTGTCCCTAACACTACTGTCTCAGTCACACCTGGTGTCTGTCCCAGTGTGTAGCAGGCTGTGCACCGTTAGACCAGATGTTTTAGCAGCACATGGCAAAGTTACCGGGTTTCCATTCATTTGCCCAATTTCCTCTCTGCGGCTGTTTCCACCATATTCAGCCCCTCCCTTCCAGGTACCTTATTTTTGACATCACTTAGAGATTGCGTCTGATTGAATGTACCGGAGATCCTGCCACACTAGTGTAACTAGGGGGTGGCGGGGAGAGGTAGGTTTATTTTTCTCAAGTAACAGGAAGTCTGGATGATGGTTAGGCAAGGTGGTTCCCTGGTTCCATGATGTTCCCAGGAAGCTGGATCCCTCTCCACCTTTCTGTTTCATCCCCTTGAGTGCCTCCTGGTCACAGCGTGGCTGCTCAGCCTTGGGCTTCCCCTACAGCTCCGAGCAGAGTGAAGGAGCAAGCGTTGAGGATGGCAGAGTGATCCCTCTGTATCAAGAGAGCAGGCTGTTACAGAGTCGCTGGCAGAGTTCTGTGTGTGTCCTGGTCACCCGTGGCTACATGGCAGCTGGGCGACACTGGTTCTTGGCTGAGCACGTGGCCAGCTTGTGCGATGTGCTCCAGATGAATGGTAGAGTGGATGTGGAGGGGACCTTGCCTGGGCAGAGTGTTTCTCCGGCCCTGGTGTGCTGTCCTGCTTCATGCAGCACAGAAGCTCCTCCCCCCACACTCTGACACTGACCAGTTCCTTATCCTTTACATCCATCCACTTCCATGTCACCATGACTTCTTCTTTTCTCTCAGGCGTGGTCAGCTTCTGCTTTCCCACTGTTCCTTAAGGTTTGTGTTTGTCCCTGTTAGACCGGTGCTTACTTTGTCTTTGGTTCTTTGTCCCAACCTTCAGATCAGTACTGTCCAGTATGGTAGCCACTAGCTACGTAGAGCTATTTAAGCTTGAACGTAAAAGTTTAATTCCACACCCTTGTAAGAAAAGTTGTGACCAACCTAGACAGCATATTGAAAAGCAGAGACATTACTTTGCCAACAAAGGTCCGTCTAGTCAAGGCTATGGTTTTTCCAGTGGTCATGTATGGATGTGAGAGTTGGACGGTGAAGAAAGCTGAGCGCTGAAGAATTGATGCTTTTGAACTGTGGTGTTGGAGAAGACTCTTGAGAGTCCCTTGGACTGCAAGGAGATCCAACTAGTCCATCCTAAAGGAGATCAGTCCTGGGTGTTCATTGGAAGGACTGATGCTGAAGCTGAAACTCCAATACTTTGGCCACCTGATGCGAAGAGCTGACTCATTTGAAAAGACCCTGATGCTGGGAAAGATTGAGGACAGGAGGAGAAGGGGATGCAGAGGATGAGATGGTTGGATGGCATCACTGACTCAGTGGACATGGGTTTGGGTGGATTCTGGGAGTTGGTGACGGACAGGGAGGCCTGAACGTGCTGTGGTTCATGGAGTCACAAAGAGTGACACGACTGAGCGACTGAACTGAACTGAACTGACCCCATTTCAGGTGCTCAGGAGGCACATGCAGCTAGTGGCCATGTGTTGGAGAGCACAGCTCTGCTCTCGTTCATGTTCTCTTGGACACGCTACTCTGGGTGATGACCCCTCTGAGGTCTCCTTTTGCCCTGACTCCTCTCAGAACCACAGGCATGGCACTTTACAGGTGGTGCTTGTACTGTGTACCCTCTTCACTCAAGTAGTAGACTTTGGGCTGAGGCAGGATATTCTGCAACCCACCTCGCTTCTAAAATGATCGTTACTGGGTATATAGGAGGTGAGTCCACTGCTTTCAAGGAATCTTGAAAGTAAGTAGGAACTTTGAAAGTTGTCCGTTCCGTATTCCTTATTTTCGAGATGAAGAAGCAGACTCAGAGAGAGAAAGGGACCCACTTAAGGTCAAACAGATAGTTAGTGGTAGAATGAACTAGAATTGTGCTTCTCTTTCCATTAAACAAAACCTAACTGAGTATCACCAACCTGTTTGTTTTCCATAATTAAGTTCTGTTCTTGCTTTTTCTACCTAGCTAGTTGAGTGAGCAACAACAGCAAGAACTAGCTTCTTAAGAGGAAGTTGTTTCTCACTCTTAGCTGTCCTCAGAGGCCCACTGCATAGATGCAGTGCTCAGAGGATGCTCAGAAAACAGATGAGTATTAGCCTGTCTTAGTCAACCAATGATCACTTAGTTGCAAGAATTAGAATATGACTCAAGCAAGCTTAATCAGAAGGCAGCTCATAAAAATCAAGATAAGGGCAAGAGCCAGGAACTAGGGACATTGTCAGGAACCCAGGAAGTCTCTCTAACTCCCTCTCTTTGGGATTGTGTAATTTTTCTTTTTTTCCTGGTCTCCTCTTCATTCTTCATACCAGCCTTCCCGGCTTGTCTGTCACTGTAGTCAGCCAGCTCTCGAGTCCATATGACCTCTTAGTTCCAGAGGCATCCAATTACTGGCTGCCTATCTGTGTTTTGCTCTAGATTTTTCCTGGAGCTGACTGGCCCAACTCATGGTAGCTCATCCATGAAGGGGTGGGAGAAGCCTGGTACCAGCTCAGCAGTGGGGACCCACCCAAGGTATTACCTGGGCTGTGGGGAGGAGAGGGCACAGCCTCCAGTCACCACAAGTCAGCGTGTTCTTGTTAATTATACTGCTCACCCACCAAAGGCAAAACCAGGACAGTGGAAGTAACAGGGACTCACTAGCTTGTTAACGGTTAATGGTCATCTGAAAGGAGGTGAAATTGTGTGTGGATTCGTCTGTAAATTTCTTATTACCGGAAGTACTGGGATGGAAAGAAACTTGAGTAATTTTCTGTGAAAGATTTCTCTGCTGGGGATGTGGCTTGATTGATATATTTACCCAGTAATAAGACTTTTGGAATTCTTAGAGCAAATGGTTTTCATGCAACTGAACAACCAAAAGTGGTCAGGGTCCCTGGAGGAGGTAAGGCTGGTGAGCAATGCTGAGCTCCCTGTGGACCTTAGATGCATGGATGTGTGTGAGATCCAGCCTCCGGGCCCTCTCAGTGCTACACCCTTTGGGGGCTTGTTTCTGAAACCCAGTTCCAGCTCTGTGAGGCAGGGACACTGTTGTGTCGTGGTTCTGGGACCTGGCACAGGGCTTAGTTCATAGCTGGTGCTCAGTTTCTGTTGGGTGCAGGGCTTTACGATTTTGGGACGTTGACCAAATATGGGTATTTTATTGTTAGCTACTCAGACTGTGTAAAAAATAACATATACATGGAAAAAATTACAAAGAAAGCATACTGATACTCTATATAAGCTTTCACAAATTTTAGCGATCAGTGATATTTTTCCCATTTCTCTTTTTCACTTTTATGATGTAGTGACATTTTGGTGGTAGGCAAAACGTTTTTCTTAAATAGTCAGTATATATTTAGCCTTATGGATGTTAAAATGGAAGCACATTTTTATCACAAATCATGATGGTAGCAAGTATTCAGATTTATTGGAAATGGATGCAGTTATAAAATCACTTCTCTTTTGTGGGCTTAAGCTACAGGTCATCAGTTGGCAATTGCCTACCACCCTTCTTCTATTGAATTATTAGACTTGGCATGACCAGTAATAGGCATTGGGAAACTGACAGCCTTAATTTGCAGAAATCAAGCCTAAAGGTTAGAGATACCCAGTTTTCATTTGAAGAATTCTTCTTGACCTTCCCGCCACTGCTGTCACCTGTCTCAAAAACCTCTGCTCCCAAGGGGCCACTTACACTACTGCTCACCTCCCCGAGAAGGAGCTCCCAAAGCACCTTGTTTCCTAATGCTTGCCGAGGTTTCAGATTTTTCTGGTCCCAGCAGAGATAAGATTTCAGGATGTTTATAGTCTCAGAAGAAAAGCTATGACAAACCTAGACAGCATGTTAAAAAGCAGAGACATCACTTTGCCAACAAAGGTCCGAATAGTCAAAGCTATGGTTTTTCCATTAGTCATGTATGGATGTGAGAGTTGGACCATAAAGAAGGCTGAGCACCGAAGAATTGATGCTTTTGAACTGTGGTGCTGGAGAAGACTCGTGAGAATTTCTTGGACAGCAAGGAGATCAAACCAGTCCATCCTAAAGGAAATCAGTCCTGAATATTCATTGGAAGGACTGATGCTGAAGCTCCAATACTTTGGCCACCTGATGGGAAGAGTCAACTCATTGGAAAAACCCCTATGCTGGGAAAGATTGAAGGCAGGAGGAGAAGAGGGCAACAGAGGACAAAATGGTTAGATGGCATCATTGACTCAAAGGCCTTGAGTTTGAGCAAGCTATGGGAGATGGTGAAGGACAGGGAAGACTGGCATGCTGCAGTCCATGGGATCACAGAGTCGGATGTGACTTAATTGCTGAACAACAACATAGTTTCAGAGTATAGTTTGGAAATGGATTTAAAAAATAAAATTTAAATTTAGAAATATAAAACCCATGGAACCTTTGCCTCTGTTTTTGGTAGCTTAAAAGATACTGTTGCTGCTGCTGCTGCTAAGTCGCTTCAGTCGTTTCCAACTCTGTGCGACCTCATAGACAGCAGCCCACCAGGCTCCCCCGTCCCTGGGATTCTCCAGGCAAGAACACTGGAGTGGGTTGCCATTTCCTTCTCCAGTGCATGAAAGGGAAAAGTGAAAGTGAAGTCGCTCAGTCGTGTCCGACTCTTAGCGACCCCATGGACAGTAGCCTACCAGGCTCCTCCGTCCATGGGATTTCTCAGGCAAGAGTACTGGAGTGGGGTGCCATTGCGTTCCATCATCTCCGATTGCTCTTTACATACAACTGAAAACTATTTTTTTGAAATTGTAATTGATAAGTTATTCCAAATTAGTGTGTTCTATTTCTAAAATAACATAGTTTGTTAAAGTTTAAACTCTATGGTTGAAGTCATTTTAACGTTTCTGATAATGTTGTTTTTCTTTTTTTTCCTGAAGAAGTAATGTCAGTGATACAGAATATCATGGTGTCTGTTTGTAGTGGCATAGTGACCCAGGTCATCTCCCTCTAGATGCCTCTCCGTGGAGGCTTTTGCTTTTGGCTTTTGCCTCCTTATGTACCCATATTAATATCAGCTCTGGTTCACTGCCACAGTCCCTGGCTATCCCACCCTCAGCCTCTCCTAGGTCCTTTGGATGTGATCCGTAACTTTCCTACCAGCTGTGGGTCAGGAATGATTTCATTATCATCCTTTTGCTACTTCACTCTTTCTGGAATGGTGTAGTTCTGTCCCCATTCTCTTTGGCACATGTGTCTGCTTTGGTTTTTTCCTTAGATTACAGACTCTTGGATGGTGGGTAAAAAGGCTTTTTTTATTTTTTGCTTAAATACTTCCTGCTCCTGTTACGATACCGAGTTCTGTGTGGAGCTCACCAAAATCTCCTTGATACTGTTGGTAGTTTAGATTATTTGAAGCTTTTCGTGTTAGAAAGACTAGGGGTTCTTAATTCAGCACCTCCTTTTCCGGATGAGAAGACTGAGGCTCAAAGACCATCATGCCCACAGGAGCCTTCCTGTGCATTGTGTTTAGGACAGTGTCAGGGTCAGCACCCTGGTTTGGGCCAATCCCACAGCATCCTGGTTAGAGCCCTGGAGCGAATGGGTCTGGTCTGCGAGTGCCCTGTTGCTTCTCCCCTCTAGGACCTCGGGCCTGCTACCACACCTTATTCCTCTGTAAGAGGAGTGAGCTTTAACTGTCTTCTTCTACGAGAGGCAGTATTGCATAATGAACGCAGGCTTGGGCCTAAAAGAGGCAAACGTGCATGCCCTGGGAAACCCTCACAGGTCTATGGGGCAGGGACAGGGCCTGGGAATGTTGTGGTTTCATGTTTCTGAATTGGAATGACCTTTGGGAGGATATCCTGGAATCTCAGATCTTCATTTTACATCAAGACTCCTTCCATGCACACCCGCCCTTTCTGAGTTGCCAGAGTTTTAAAAATGGGCCCAGTGGTTCTTTGTTTTCTTGATGTGTTGTGAGGCGGAAGCAAGTGAAACTCAGGGCCAGCTGATGACTCCTGTTGTAATGCGTCTGCCTGCAAGTGGCTCGTGAATAATTTCAGGGGTGATTGACTGGAGAGTTGGCTCTAACATCCTGCTTAAGAGTGTGGATTTTCAAAAAAACAGTTTTAAATTTTGAATTGTAAAGAAACCAAAAAACATGTAACACAAAATATATCATCTTAAGCATTTTTCAGTGCATAGTTCACTAGTGTTAAGTATAGTCACATTGTTGTGTCTTGGGCCTGTAGGACTTTCTAAATTTGCAAGACTGAAATTCTGTACCCTTGAACGGTAGCCCCCATTCATCCTCCCCGTCTCCCCTGCCAGCCATCACTCTACTTTCTGTTTCTATGAGTTCGATTACTTCAGATACCTCATGTCAGGGGGAATCATACAGTATCTGTCCTTCTGTGACTGGCTTATTTTACTTAGCATAGTGTTCCCAAGGTTCGTCCATGTTAAAGCATATAATAGGATTTCTTTCCTTTTTAAGGCTGAATACTATTCCATTATATGTATATAATACATTTTGTTTAACTGTTCATCTGTCAGTGGCTGTTTAGGTTGTTTATATCTCTTGGCTGTCGTGAATAACAATGCATTGAACATTGGTATGCAGATATCCGTCCACGATCCTGCTTTCAATTCTTTTGGATATGTACCTAGAAATGGAATTGTTGGGCTCTGTGGTAGTTCTGTTTTTAATCTTTAGAGGAACTGCCATGCTGTTTTCCATAGCAAGTGCGCCACTTGATGTTCCCACCAGCAGTGCCCAAGAGTTCCAGTTTGTCCACATGTTCACCAACACTTGTGTTTTCTCTCTCCTTTTTTCTTTTTTTGAAGTGGACATCCTAATGGATACGAAGTGATATCCCGTGGTGGTTTTGACTTGCGTTTCTCTAATGATTAGTGATATTGAGCATCTTTTCATATGCTTATTGGCCATTTGTGTATCATCTTGGGAGAAATGTCTATTCAAATCCTTTGCCCATTTCTAAATTGAGTTATTTGATTTTTTGTTGTTGCTGAGTTGAAAGGAATGGATTTTAAAATAAGACCATTCTTGGCTTCAATCCCGGCCCCTCTGTTTGTGAGCTGTTTGACCAAAGGCAGTTGCCACAGAATCCTCAGCGATCTCATGGGTATGATGCTGCTGCTGCTGCTGCTGCTAAGTCGCTTCAGTCGTGTCCGACTCTGTGCAACCCCATAGACGGCAGCCCACCAGGCTCCGCTGTCCCTGGGATTCTCCAGGCAAGAATACTGGAGTGGATTGCCATTTCCTTCTCCAGTGCATGAAAGGGAAAAGTGAAAGTGAAGTCGCTCAGTCATGTCCAACTCTTAGCAACCCCATGGACAGTAGCCTACCAGGCTCCTCCGTCCATGGGATTTTCCAGGCAAGAGTACTGGAGTGGGGTGCCATTGCCTTCTCTGATGGGTATGATAGTGGTACCCATTTCATAGAGTTAGGGATGTTTGGCAACCTCTGAGGAAGGACCCAAGAAATGGGAGCTAGTGCTCCATGATAGAGTGGTCTGTTCCTAAGAGGGCTTTGAAGGAAATGAAAATAGCTGCCTTCTCAGTCCCCTCCACAAATGGCAGCCACTTTTAATTCCACCCCACCACCTTCCCTTTGATTATCACTAGACTTTTAGGACCAGCGAAAGGTTGTGCTAGGACAGTCAGAGACTATGTTATATGGAGGACACTCACATTACCAAATAGAACATCTGGCATCCTGGGCAGTGTGCTGGTGGTTTGCAGAATGGTTTCAGCTTTTTGGCAGAATGCTTGTCATCGTCCGAAGTCCCAGCCAGAGGAAACCTGGGTCCTTAGGACCCTACTCCACCCCAGGTGCACACCTGGGGGGCCAGGCGCCACCTCACTGAGTGGCCCTGTGCTGTCGGTTCGGAGACAGTGGCCCCGCACTCTCAGTTCAGAGACAGAAAAGCCACGGGCCAGTAGTGCTGATGGATGCAAGGGACTGGCTTCTTTTCACACTCTCTTGATGAGAGACAAAAGACCAGGAATCATTATAAAGAAACTAATCACAGATGTTTCCCTCTTTAAAATCATCCCAGCAAGAGGTTAGACAGCATGTGGCTTTCAAGATGTCCTGGAAGTTGACAGGTGCAGCGAGCTGTGCCCTGGCCAACCACGCCCACGGCTGCCAGGCTTCAGGGGGTCGATTTCCCCCTGGGCTGACCTTCCTTGGAATTAAACTGAGTGTGCCTTCCCTGGTTTCTCTGTGTTCTGCCAGAATGTTTCAAAAAGTATCTGTCCTCTGGAGTGGCAGGTAGGTAATCTTTACCAGATTGCTTTGTTTGTTCCAGCACAGCAGTCCGTTTCTCCCCTCTCTGTTTTGTCCTGTGCGTATGTAACACCTCTCACTTCTTAACTCACCAAAACTCGCAGTGTGCTGACATTTATCACATTCAGTGATGGTCAGAGAATTTCACAGTTTCCCCTTTAATGAGTTTTTGGGCACAGTAAATTATGGTAATAGTCTTAAAATTTGCTTACTACAAAATCGGCTTTCAAAGAACATTTGAACTTGATATGTCCCCTTTAAGTTACGTGATTTATAAACTGAGGATCTGTAGGGCAGGGAGACATCTCAGTGATCATATAGTTTCCATTTTCTAGTTGAAAACATCAAAGCTCAAAACTTGACTAAAGCCAAAACTCAAAAGTTTCCCCACTGCCCAAGGGTTGTGGTTTCCCAGGAAGAATGCTGCCTCCCAGGCTGATTTCTCTCAGGACACGGCCCTTATAAGGAAGGCAGTGAGGCTGGGGCTTTCCAGGTGGACAGGTCACGTTTCCACATATAACCCGGCGAGCATTGTGTGGGGTTGGGGGAAGGACTGGGCTCACTATTTTAAACTTCTTATTTCATACTGTGGACTTCCCCATCCACTCTCCCCAGAAAGGCACAAAAGTATTTCCTAATTTTTTAAGTCATGAGCTTCCTTTCATGGATTCCAACCTTAGATCACATCCAGATAAGCATTGTGTAATAGGATGGGTGGGGGAGATGATTATTTAGTCACAGTTGCAGTAGAGGCAGGAGGGAGGGCTTCTAGCGCTTCCTCCCGCTCGGTTGGTCACTGACTGAGTCAGAGTTCACTGCAGGGCCTTGTGCAGGCACAGCCCAGTGAGACTCCCCCGCTGCCTTCATGGACCACTTGTCCTGCCTCTGGGACCTGTCCTCCCACTGTCCCTCTGACCTTTCCCTTTGGTCACACATCCCTTCTACCTCCCATTCCACTCTCCTCCTGCTTCCCAGCAGTTCCCTCCATCTCACCAGCTCCTCTCTGGAGATGATGGGACTGGAATGTGACTCTCATCTTGATTATTTCTAGTTGAGTGACTTCCAGTGCTCCTCTCCGGAGATGAGTGCTGAGTGTGCCTGCCCCACCCAACCCTTTGTACAGGCATGGGGTCAGAATCCCACCGTCTACTCCTGCAGGGTGTCTCAGGGCTTCAGACCCTGCATCCCATTGTGGTGGCTCCAAAGGGCAGTTGTGGATGGAGGCGATGACCCAGTGCAGTGCTGACAACAATCTAGAAGCCACATCTGCCTGTTCAGTGAAAGCAAAGACCATGAAGAGCACTTAGCTTTGGGAAGTGGGGTTGTAGGTAACTCTTTTCCTATCTTTTTTTTTTTCTCTTTCATATTTTTAGTGTCTCTAATTTCTCTGCAGTCAGTTGAATAGCACCCTTTTTTGGGGAACAAAAGCTAGTCAGCATTCCTAAAAGTCTTCACCTGAGCCAGAAGGTAAAAAAATAGGGCTTCCCTTCTTGTAAATCACCATTTTATCATTTTTCTAGTCCCTCAAGACTGCATACCATCAAGGCAGCTGTCTGTCTCCTCTCTCTTTCCATGGCCCCTTTTACTGTCCCTGCCTTCCTCCTCCTACACAGCCCCTCAGGGTCGGATCTCAGGCCTCTGCCCTCTCAGAGGGGCTCTCTGTACTTCAATCTCTATCATCACATGTCAAGGAGCTAATATTGTTTTCAAGTGAAAGTCCAAAATTTACATACAAGATCCATCCTCTGCCAGTGACAGGAGGCGGGAGGTCTATATAATTAACATACAGAGAGTCTGAGTGTGAAGTTGTATGTGGAATGCTATCCCAGGCATTGGTTTTAATGCTCAATAAAGGAGCATGAGGTGTAGTCACACAGACAAAAAAGGATGGGAACTACTGAGTGTGGATATAGCCTAGTTCAGGTTTGAATTGGAAAGCTGTGGCTGCAGAGGGGAAGAGCCTTTTAAATTCCATGGAGGATTTCAGTTATCATCTTGTGTTGATGCAGCGCTGTTTTGTGGCATGAACCTTAATGATTTGGGGCTTACAACTTTATCAGGATAATATGATCTTTTCTACTCTAAGCTTTCTAAGTATTATTTAAGTACAAATTAAATAACACTAAATCTATCCATCTAGATTATAAAAGTCTCTGTGACAGAAATTGTCTTAACTCTTGATTCTTTCACAAAACTTCAGTTCTTTCTTGCCTTGAATGTATTTTCTCCAGTCTTATATTAATAACTTGTGTTTGTCTCATGTCTTGAGGCTGTGGAGTTGTCCTGTTTTTCTTCATCATCTTACAAGTGTTCAAGTGATTTTAATTGAAAGATGAGTTCATCCGCAATCTTGTGGGGACTTAGAAGCACGTGTTTGTTGAGTGTGTGCCTGGGTGGTGTCTTGCAGCTTGTTGGGATGGAAGAAACTTCCAAATCTGCTTCCTGCAGCGGGATAAGATGTAGCCTAGGTGATGGCCCACTTCTAAGTCCAGCTCAGGACCTGGCTTATAATAGACACCATGTGACAGCCCAGGACAGTCTCCACATTCATGGCATAGATGGCAGGTTCAAGTAGAACCCTTGTTCTGATCTCTGGGTCTTCCCTTCTCCTTAAAAACTTGGATTTTGCCAATCCACCAAGACTCAAAACACCAGTCTGTTCCTTTAGGTCATAATAAAACCTTGTTATCTGTGCTTTCAGAACTTTTCTGTTTGTTTTTTTTTTCGCTGCTGACCTCTTTTTTAAAGAAACTTTAAAGAGGCCCTATAAAACATTAAATCAGACCTGCTATGCTGAAATGGAGTGGAGGGGTAATTTAGAACCACTTGTACTCCTGCTATAAACTGGATGTTTATGTCTCCCCTAAATTCATATGTTGAAGCCCTAATATCCTGTGTGCTGGTATTTGGAGGTGGGGCCTCCTCAGGGAGGTAACTAGGTTTAGATGAGGTTCTGGATGTTCAGAGTGGGCAAGTACAGTGGAAGAAGATGAAATGAGGACTAGAGTTAACAAAGAAATTGCAAGTTATAAAAGGAAACACCTCATAAATGACTTTGGAAGGGAGAGAGAGTCATTATCAGGGAGTTTGGATTCAAAGGAGCCTGTGTCTGTGTTGCCAGCCGACTTGGAGACTGATGACATTGTCCTGATGAGGAGCCAGATGCAGATCACCTACGGGAAGAACACCATTGCCTGTGACTGCTATATCAAAGAAGTCCCCGGGCACCTTTGACAGCCTGGCATTCATCCCAAAACCCCCAATGAATTCAAAAGTATAGTTGATGATATTGGGACCAACAGATCAAACGCTCGAAGGTGTTTCTGCAGCTTGGGATCCCCCAGCTGAAGAAGGATGTGATTTGCAAGAAATGTATGTCTTTGTTGGAGTCTTGTCCTCTGTGTCAGCGGTGCTGGCAGTGGCTCTGTCGCTGTGTGGCAGGTCATCATGTGTAGTGTCTGCCTGTGGTCACAGCTTCGTGTCTGTTTTCTCTGTACAAGTGTCTAAAGCCCGCTGGGTGGCCTCCAGGAGGGGTTGGAGGGAGGGGTGTGCTTCCTGGGTTGAACTTAACTGTTTGTAGCTGACTGATCTTAGTAAACCTAGAGATACATGGGATTTTGTTTGTTTTTAAGATGAACATTTTGAAAAGCACGAGTAACTTATGTTGAGTGCTAAAGAATCCGCCTGCCAGTGCAGGAGACTTGGGTTTGATCCCTGCGTCAGGAAGATCCTCTGGAGGAGGAAATGGCAACCCACTCCAGTATTCTTGTCCAAATCCCATGGACAGAGGAATCTGGCGGACAACAGTCCATGGGGTCACAAAAGAGTCAGACAGTCACAGAAAAGTCGGACACAACTTAGTGACTAAACAAGAGGTAGAACCTCCAAGGTGGGATTAGTGCTTTCCTTTCTTATAAGTGAAAAAAAAGGGAGAGACCAGAGTTCTGTCTCTGTGATGTGAAGGGTACAGCAGGGAGGAGGCAGACCCGGAGGAGGGCCTTCCTCAAGCACCTGGCACTCCCAGCCTCCAGAACTGGGAGAAATAAGCGTTGTTGTCTCTGCCACCCAGTTGTTGGCATGTTGTTGCAGCAGCCTGAGCTAAGACCACTCTGCTCCCCATTCCTCTCCTGGCACCCCCACATGGACTTTGCACGCGGAGCATCCTGGGGTACAGTTTGGAAACCAGCACTCCATATGCAGCCCCTCCACTCTTATCAGGCCGTGGCATGGCCTGATCCCCCTAACACCCTGTGTTGTGGTGAGGGGGGATTTGAGGGCGAGGATGCTGGTTTCCTCTCTAGGCTTCTTTTCACCTGCCTGGGAGGACAGAGGCACAGAAAAGCCCCTCGCCCTCAGGAAGGGTGGCTGGGGCTGGCCTGCTGGGAGGAGGCACTGGAAGACACATGGTAAACAAAGGAGCTGCTTTTCTGCAGATGATTAAAAAACAAGAGTGGAGAAATCGTGAGCTTATCTGTTGTGAAGTTTTCTGTTTGTGTCAGATGACTCATTGGTCTGTGTTTCTGACTATTTATGTTCGTATCTGGGAGTTTCTGGAAGAAAATTTATTATCACTGTAATTGTGTGGGTAGTTGATCTGGGTTAGCAGGGAGGGACCACTTTCTAATGCATTTCCTAAGAAATGGTATTAATTTTACACAATTGCCTTTGACAAAGATAAAAACAAGGTTGGTCTTGGTGTTTGCAAGGCAAGCTGTTTTACATTTAAAATTGTTATTTAATGATCAGGTCATCCATAATGGATAGAGTCATTGCTGAATTTGAAATAATTTATTTGAAAAGAACCTCTATTCCCAAGTGTTATATGAAACCACCAATTAAGGTAAACCTATAAACTAAAGTAAGTGTTCCAGTCATCAGAAACCCAGGTTGCTGGGTCCCGCCCCCCAGTTTGTGATCCAGTAGGTCTAAGGTGGGATCAAGAATCTGCAGTTCTAGCAAGTCTACAGGAGATATGGATGCTGCTGGTCTGCAGACCTCACTGTGAGAACTACTCCCGTGAACTGAACCCACGGCCTGGGTTCTGTTGACGGTGACCCCACATGCTGGTGAGGGCAGTGGGATCAGGGAGACATCTCCTGGACGCCCACAGTGAGGTCCAAGCAGTGTGGGCTTGACTAGCAGCTCTCACCTTGGAGGGTCAACAGTGTGAGTGGTGAATGTTGGGTGGTCCCACCCCTTTTTAAAAATCCACATGGACAAGCTCAAAGGGCTCAGGTAGCAGCTGCTGGGGCAAATCCCCACGTGGTAAGTGCTCACAGGCTAGTCATTTTCTCATCTCTGCTTGGAGAGTCTGTCAGGATGGCAGTCTTGCTTATTTAGCACAGGAGGCCCTTCACTGTTTGACCAGACTCATTTCTTACAACCTGTATGCCCTCCTTCCAGTCCCCCTACTCCCACTAACTTTCCCAGAGTCACATGGAACTGCTCGAAACTCCCCAGGAATTCATCGCGACGTGACGTTTTAATTTCCTCCCTTTGCAGGGAGTGGCCTTCCTGGTCACCCTGCAGAACTTGGTGCATGGCCATCCCCTCCACCACTGCCCTTGCCCCACCCCAATGGAAGGGGCAGCCTCGGGGCACCTCTCCTAGAGGTAGGTCTTCCATCACAGCCCTCTGTGCTTTGGCCACCCCTGTGGGCTCTTGTCCTGCCACTTGTCATGCTGACCTGTCACGGTGGCCTCCTCAGCTGTCTCCTTGGGGACAGCAGTTGGTTCATTTCATCATTGTTCTCAGAATGAACTAAATGCATGATTAGTCCCTGGACAATTAGCATTGCAATTTGTAATGTTGATGTTTTATATAAAAAGTCCTATATCTACATAAATGTCCGATGTCTCCATTTAGATAGCTATATGTAAAGTTTATGTAAAGTTTTTAAAATAGCCTTTCTTAAAATTGAGAATAAAACTGCTGAAAAGAGCTGAGCCCCAGTCACTTGGGCCTGGAATTGTGTGCTGTCTGGAGCCCTCGGCATTTCTTCCTCCTCCTGTGCCTGTTTTCCCTTGTCCCCTCCACCTAGACCGTCCTTCCTGACTTCTCTCCCTCCTGCTTCACGTTTCCCAAGATGCTGCAGGCTGCCGTGACCTCCTGCTCCTCTGAGCTGTTCTTGCATGACCGTCAGCCCCCCGGCATACCGTTCTCAGAATCTTAGCAGCTTTGCTGAAGTTTGCCATGGTGCTGAGGGACCATAAAGGACCTGGCAGGGTTGGGAGTGACCGGAGGAGTCTTCTCAGAGGGCATGACCTCAGCTGAGCTCTGGAGGAGGAGGAAGGGAGTCAGCCACACAAAGGCCAGAAGGGCCACGCAGCCGTCCTGAGAGTGGCCAGGCCTCTCCAGTGCTTTCTCCTCTCATGACCACGGGTTCCGGACACAGCCCCGGTGACCTGGGACCACGCTGTTATTGTCTTCATAGAGTATGTGTCTCTCTTCCCCACTATCCTTCAGTCAACCAGTCGTCTTTTTTATCCCCAGCCCCAGTCTGATTGTGGAAGAGTCTAAACAACACAAAGATTTTCCCAGCTTTAGATTAAAATGATAAAATGATGACAATGATGTGCCGTTCAGCATGTACACCTGGCCCAGTACTTCTGTCAGTGCTCTCAAGGTTCTGTCACATATTCTGTGCCTCAGAGCTGTGGGAGGCAGATGCTGTTGTCCACTGTGGATGATGAGGTTGAGGCATGGAGCAGTCAGTGGCAGCACACATGTAATCAGGGCCTTGTTTCCCTCTCTGTTCACTCCTGTCACCCCAAGGCACTGGGATGAGCCAGCCCAGCTCCACCAGCATGTCAGCTCCGTGTCTCAGGCCTTTGTCGCTGAGGCTTATTGGGTGGCTGGGAGGGTGAGATGTGTGGGTACTCGTAAAGCACGCTGCCTGGTGTAGAGGGGGTGAATTGTTGGAGCCTCACTTTCTCCATCGGAAAAGGAGGGGGCTTGAGCTAAGTCATCCTCTAGTGTCCCTTTCAGCCCCACATTCTTGTGCTCCTGTAAGTGCTGAGGATTTGCTCAGACCAGGGCAGGGAAGGCGAGTGAGCAGGAGCGTCCCCTGGGGGGCAGACCTGGTCTGGACGCACCCCCCCCCCGCCCCCACACATACCCAAAGGCCTTTGGTGGTGGTGTGCTTTTCCACCTTACTGTGTCTCATAAAACTGCAGGAACCACAATTTGAATTTCAAGGTTATGTACATGGAAACAGGAGAGATGAAACTGTGACGAAGATGAACGTTTCATATTCCCACTGAGGCTGAGTATTTGTTCCTCTTCATAGTTTTGTTGGGGCTTCCCTGATGGCTCAGTTGGTAAAGAATCTGCCTGCAATGCAGGAGACCCTGGTTTGATTCCTAGGTCGGGAAGATCTGCTGGAGAAGGGATAGGCTACCCACTCCAGTATTCTTGGGCTTCTCTTGTGGCTCATGTGGTAAAGAATCTGCCTGCAATGCAGGAGACCTGGGTTTGATCCCTGGGTTTTGTTGTCTTTAATCAAGAAATGGGAATCCTGACCTATCCTTCCAAAAAGTGTAATATCATCCCCCTTGCAGATGCAAAAACAAATGCCATTCTTTCAAAGGATAATTTATCCAGGGCACTAAATAAAAATTCACAGGTCTGCAGCATTTTCTTGGTTCTTTTCAAGCTTCTGTAGGCCTTGACTTTCCCAGGCACTTCCTTCTCCCACAGGGCAGTGCTTCACGCTGAGCTCTCACAGCTCAGCCCCAGAGGGAGGAAGCAGGTGCTGCTGGCTGCCTGGCCCCTAGGCTCCCCAGGAGCGCCTGCAGGCACCTTCCTTCCCTCAGTCATCTCCTGCCTCTGCCCAGCTCTCCTCTCTGCCACCCTGTGCCTTCCTGCTTCTCCAGGAGCTGTCATCGCAGCTCCTCACCAGACTGAGTCCAAAAGTCATCTTCACAGACCCTTGGAAACTCAACCCCACATGCCTCCCTTGGGAAGTCACAGGGATAGAGATCTGTAGGGCTCTTGGATTTGTTTCCAGTTTCTGCATTTCTTGACTGCTTAAAAAAAATTGAAAATTCTGTGCTTGCCTCCCCATCACATCCCTCACTCCCACTGCACCCCATCTCAGGCAGAGGTAGGCTCCCTGTTCTGTCTTCAGAGCTTACTCCTTCCCCCACCCCCAGCACTTCTCCACATTGTTTCATAACAGCCCTTCGTTCGTCAGACCTGCTAAGCTCTACATTCCCTGATGGCTGGGGTATCGTTCCAGGGCTAAACAATGCATAAATGAGATCAATTTTCTTTTAGAAATTGTAAGAGCACAAATTCTTCCATCATTCCCACTAATTAATACATAAAAAAAAAATTAACCAGTCAGGCTGTCGATAACCCGGGCATGACCGTCTTTTGTTTGCATGTGCACCGTCTGGTTATTAGCAGAATGGCTCAGTGCATAACGGATGCTCACCTGCGTTTCTGGTTGTGCTGCTCTTACAGGAAATGGCTCTTATTATTTCCACCCATCTGAATATTACTTGTCCTTAAAGCACAACCACCAGTTCCAGCAACCTGATGCTGGTAAGAATGACAGCTGATATTTTATCAAATGCTTCCTATGTGTCAGGCTTCCCCACCCCCACACTTCCATATTGAGGAAGTGTTAGTCTCTTGAGTCGTGTGTGACTGCAACCCCATGGACTGTAGTCCGCCAGGCTCCTCTGTCCATGGAATTCTCCGGGCAAGAATACTGGAGTGGGTTGCCATTTCCTTCTCCAGGGGTTCTTCCCTGACCCAGGGAGCAAACCCAGGTCTCTTGCATTGCAGTCAGATTCTTTACCATCTAAGCCACCAGGGAAGCGTCTACATTGAATGCTCATGCTAATCCTCTGAGAGGCACTTGGATGCAAATTTTGCATGTGAGGGTGCAAATATAAAGTGTTCAGACCACCTGTTTGAGGTTAAATAGCTAGGTTAGTGGTGGAGCTGGGATTTGACCCCAGACATCTGGCTCCAGGGCCCAAGGCCTTGACTTGATGCACAGGAGAAATTCATTTTCTTTGCTGAACTTCTTGTACACTTTGTATTTCTTAGCAGTTGTATACTTCTCTGAGTCATCCTTGACATTTGAGGGACTGTGTCATATTCATCTGGATTTCTAGTAGCAGGTGTCAAAAATACTGGTTTTTAAAAAAATGAATGTTTCTTAAAAATTCTTTTTTCTTGTGCTCAAGTCTGACTCTTTGCAACCCCATGGGCCGGAGCCCGCCAAGCTCCTCTGTCGGTGAGATTCTCCAGACAAGAATACTGGAGTGGGTTGCCATGCCTTCCTGCAGGACGCCTTCTTTCCAGGCAAGAATACTGGAGTGGATTGCCATGCCTTTCTTCAGGGCATCTTCCCAACTCAGGGATCAAACTGCATCTCCTGCATTGCAGGCAGATTCTTTACCACTAAGCCACCTCATATAATGCAACTGTGGAAAAATAGCAAGTTTTTTTTTTTTTTTTTTTTAACTATTTTCCATAAAGCATCTGAAGAAGTCAGGGTAGGGTGCAAAGAGATGAATTCATTTGTTGGTGACTTTCCTGTGTGTGTCTGCTGTTTTCCCAGGCATGGAATACAGCAGGGACCGCCGATATCTCTGCTCCCCTGGCATCTGTGTTCTGTTGTAGGAGAGGTGAGGTTTGCGCTTTG
Organism: Giraffa tippelskirchi; assembly: GCF_054371585.1. NCBI lineage: Eukaryota > Metazoa > Chordata > Mammalia > Artiodactyla > Giraffidae > Giraffa > Giraffa tippelskirchi. The sequence goes on along the minus strand of NC_137275.1, from coordinate 54,997,274 downwards.
TAAACAGTTTGACAGCATTCATTCAAGGACTGCCTGTTTCTTTCTTAAATCTACACATTCCTTTTCTTTGTTTTTTTAAGAAATTTTCTTTAGCTGTTGGTACAACAGATACTGCAGATGTTAATCCCTGTTGTTGTTAACTTTTCCCCAGAGATTAAATATTCAGTTTTAATTCTTGTTTCCAAAGTCTATCAGACATAGTTAAAACAGAGGTCTGAGAGTAACTGGAATTTTAAACATTTTCTTTCTCTTTTGGCATGGGAAATCAGGATTTTTCAAAAGAGATGGAGATAGTTATATAATGCTCTATCGTGGGATAAGAAAGAAAAGCAGAATATTGGCGAGTACTGTCCCTTAGAAGGTCTGTCTCTTCGTTTTCTTCTGGCGGCTCCTCTTTTGTACCGGGGTACTTAACGCATCATTTAATGTCATGTTTTTAAAAGGAGAACTTCAGTTCAAACTTGGAATCAATGTCTTGTGAAAGTGCAAGAAAGGAGCCCTCCTTATGTTCCAGACTTCACAGAGCCGGAGGCTGGACAGGTGTGAGGCCAGGCACACACGTTCCTTTTCCTCCTGCCCTGTCACACCAACAGTGCGCCATAATGTTCCTTCCCACACGTGTGTGTGCAGAGAGGACGTGGCAGCACAGAGCAGCTGAAGAACAATTTGGCATCAACAGTATTGACACACCGGCATAGATCATATTTATGACTCTACTGAGAATGTCATAGCAGTGATTTAGGTCAAGGCAGCTGTCTCTTAGGGGCCCTGAATTATGGCTGGTTTAAAAATTCTTAGAACCCATTGAAGCTATTGTTGCTGAGCGTCTACATAATTTAAGCCCTCTCCATCCTGTCTTTATAGGAGATGTCAGAATAATGAAAGCCAGTCCCAGACTGATCTGTTTCTGCAGCCCTCTGGTTGTGTGGCTTCGCAGACTATTTAGAAAGACGTCTGTCGGTGCCTGTGGTCTCCGCAGTTGGGTTGGTCAGAGGTGAATGCCATTTCTCACATTTTGCCGTGAGGGGCTGGAACCCAGAGGGTGTACGTGTTCGCAGAGGTTTACAGAGAGAGACTGACCAAGCTCTCCTGGGGGTGGGGCATCCAGCTCTGCCTCTCTGCACTAAGCCACCCTCTTCCACCTGAGCCTCTGGCTGGCTGCCTCTCAGCAAGAACATAAATCGAGGACAGAAGTGAGGTCCCCATGTTGTTCTGGAGAATATTAGAAACATCAAAGGCTCTCTTAGACCATCAAGCACATCACATCCTGGGTACGTATAAAGGACTCAGCAAGTTCTGGTGTCAACAGCTTAGGAACTATCCAAGTTAACTCATGCATATATTTATTATTAGAGCAAGGTCCTAATAATAAAAGCAAGCCAGCAGTTGTCCAATATTTTCATGTTGTTACCCTCACCCTGCCACTCCAGCCAAGCCCCTGCATACATGAGTGTACACCTCATGCAGCTGCGCCCAGACACGCATGCACACACTTGAGTGATCACCAAGTATAGCCTTGTCCCAGATCAGGATCTTTTTCTATTGATGAGATTAGCCAGGTCACATTTAGAATAAACAAATGTTAACTATCCCCTTTTTGTAAATTACTAGTAACTGCTGCTGCTGCTAAGTCACTTCAGTCGTGTCCGACTCTGTGCGACCCCATAGATGGCAGCTCACCAGGCCCCGCCGTCCCTGGGATTCTCTGTTAATACAAAAACAAAAGATAGTATATTTTTAAAAATTGTTAATTAGAGACTAGGACACCAGTAATTGTTATCACATAAACTTGGTGAAGGGAGTACTTTACCCCTTCCCAGGGTTTAGGAGCAAGTAAGTGATGAGTATTTTATTCTGATTAAGGTTCTCACTGGAGGTGATTTTGTCCTCCCTTGTCCCCAGTGGGCATTTAACGCTGTCTGGGTGTTTTTGATTGTTAATGCTGGCATGAGCGGATATTACTATCCTCCAGTAAGTAGTGCCCAGGGATGCTTATAAACATTCCGCAATGCACAGAACAGTCCTCCGTAACAAAGAATTACCCCAAAGTGTCAGTGGTCCTGCCGATGAGACACCCTGCTGTAAATTGTTAGGTTTATTTGCTGAACTGTATAGCGGATTAGCCTTTAGTTAGTTCACACCGGTGTTCTGCACCGGGCCTTGGTACCCTGACCAGGATTGGGATGAGCTCCAAACATGTGTGAAAGCCTAAGTTCAGGCAGCTGACAGCAACACTTGGACTATGTTCTGTGGTCCATAGAATAGCCAAAGAAAATTAAGAACTGACATGATAATAAGTACCTAGGGTCACAGGAGGGGGTGAACGGTAAAAATGTGGTGTGGAGCCCGGTTTTCCGAGTGTGTTTTGAGACCACCAGTGGTGGCATCCCCTGGGAGCTTGATGGAAATGCAGACTCTCAGACTCCCCTCAGACTGAGTCAAAATCTACATTTCTGCAGGATACCCATGTGCTGTTTGTGCATCTGAAAGTTAGGTACTAGGTAGGCATTTTTTACTTGGAGGAAAATATATCTTGATTCAAATTGTGGCTCTGACTCTTACAGAGCTATGACCTTGGCCACGTCATAAAACCTCACAGTACCTTAGTTATTTTGCCTGTAGAAAGAGGATAACATCACCTACTTCTTGAAGTGGTCATGACAATCAAACAGGCTTATCTGTGCCGAGGACTCATCACATGGTAAAAGCTCAACAAACTGAGCTGTGATGAATAAAAAGAAAAAGAAGGCGAAAGTAGAGAACCCTTTTGTTGTTCAGTTTCTCAGTTGTGTCCGACTCTGCGACCCCGTGAACTGCAGCATGCCAGGCTTCCCTGTCCTTCACCGTCTCCCAGAGTTTGCTCAAACTCATGTCCATTGAGTCAGTAATGCCGTTCAACCATCTTGTCTTCTGTCATCTCCTTCTCCTCCTGCCTTCAATCTTTCCTAGCATCAGGGTCTTTTCTAGTGAGTCAGCTCTTCACATCAGGTGGCCACAGTATCGGAGCTGCAGCATCAGTCCTTCCAATGAATATTCAGGACTGATTTCCTTTAAATAGACTGGTTGGATCTCCTTGCTGTCCATGGGACTCTTCAAGAGTTTTCTTCAACACCACAGTTCAAAAGCATCAATTCTTTGGCGCTCAGCTTTCTCTATAGTCCAACTCTCACATCCATACATGACTACTGGAAAAACCATAGCTTTGACCAGACGGACCTTTGTCGGCAAAGTAATGTCTCTGCTTTTTACAGAGAACCCTAGGGAGGCAATTTATGTCTTAAACCTCACAGTCATCATCACCAGACAGTGCTTGGACTCTTTACAAATCTGATATATTTGAATAGGAAAATAGCGGAACCTGGAGTGTCATAAGCTTCTGTAGACTGTGGTTCTTGTCAGCAGCCTAGTTGGCAGAGAGTAGGTGGGTCTGGGGACCAAATAGCCAGAATTCCTAGACACGTTCCATCAGCCCAGCCTGAGGCACACTGCTCTGTTCATTCTCCCACAGTTTGAAAGTTAACATAGTAGGAGTCTTGAGGACACTGATGAGGAGAAAGGCTGGGGCAGACGGGAAGGATGTGGTTTGAGGAAGGAGACCACCACGAGAATTGAGTCCTTATCTTACTGGTTGGGTTTAAGGATGGGAAGGAGTCTTCAGATTCAGTCCACTGAATGCTCAGGTGACGGGGCAGTCCCTGGGTTTTTTCTGTATACACCTAAAGGTCTGCTGAAATTCGGCTCTACCCACCGCTCCTGCGCCTGCCGCATCACCCCTGACAGCTCACAAGAATTGCTTTTTGGAAACAAGAATCTTTTATGAACCAGAGGGAGGGTAAATACTTCCCGTGTGAGATAAAGCAGAACTTGAATCATAACTGCAGGGTCCAGCAGAATGTCAGCAGCCAAGATGGTAAAAGAAGAAAGAAAACAACAGAAAAGGGGAAGGGCTCAAGTGGAAGACTTCGTGCTGCAGTATAAGATTAAATTAATAATACTGACTAAAGTTCCTTTTGAAAAAGAGATTAATTTAAACTGTATTATGTTCAGTCATGAGTGCTCCTCTAAGTATACAGGTTGTGGGAGGTGATTTGTCTTCTAAGTGTTTTGCAAGAGAACATTTTTTCAACCTTTGATTTAAATCAGAACAGGTTTGCAGTATGTTCTTTAATTTTCAATTATAAAAATGTTTATGATCACAAATTTTAGAAAACTTTCAGGAAATACAAATATGAATGGCAATCACACCAAACCCAGAACCTGCCAATCTCTTACTCAACTATTATTTATCAAGCACCTGTTGGCTGCCGGGGACTGCATGGTGCTGGACAGACCCTCATGGACAAGAAGGCAAAGTTCTAATCTTCTCTGAGCTTACAGTTGAATGACTAAATTTTGTTGTGTTTCCTTCTAGTATTTTTTTGTCTGCCCTTACTAAGTGGTAGCCAACAATAGGAATTAGCATTCCCTGTATTCCTGTGTGTTGGACCCTGTTTTAGGTGGTTTGTATGTATGTATGAACTCAGTCCCTGTAACACCATTATGAGGGAAGGGCTATTATTCCCACTTGAAAGATTGGGAAATGGAGGCTCAAAGAGGTTAAGAAACTTGCCAAAGATCACAAAATCCACAAATGCAGGGTTGATTAAAACCATTAAAAGCCAGGCAGCCTGACTCTAGAGCCTGACCTATTAATCACTGAACTGTCTGCCTCTCATAATATTTATAAAATTGAGATCATACAATATAGACAGTTTTGATTCCTGCTTTAAAATTGACCATTACACTGAGCATCCTCCTGTAATGTTCATAAATGGTCTATTATTTCTTACCTCCAAAAAAGTACAATTTTAGTTCATTTGTTTAATAGGCTCACAATGAAATAAGTGTAAATAAAAATGTGATAAGTACTCTTAATGGCTTATTATCTTTTTTAATCCAATATTTTTAAGAGGAGTTAAGGTGGACCACTTACATTAGGAAGTTAAACATTTTGTGGCTTATGCATGATTTCACAGCAGGAAAACAAACCCAGCTTTAGATAAAAGGCAATGGTGATGACCGTTCTATAAATCAGACATAACATGGAATTGTGTTAGAGCCATTGGATGGAAGAGAGAGTGTGTTGTCTGGTGGATGATTGTGAGGCTCAGGTTGCCTGCATAGGCTTTTCACTGCACGTGTTAAGAATGCGCTGAGTCAGATGAGGTCCACTTGTGGGGGAACTTAATGCAGCTCTTCATTGCTACTTTCATGGTGAGCCATTGGGATGTTTTCTGTGCGTGTCTATAAGGTATTAGTTACAGTAACACTGTACCAGCAACATCATGTCTACAGTTTGGAAAGGCACAAATTCTTGAACTGTAAAGAGATTTCAGCTAAGAAATAGAAATTTGAAAATTGATGGCATAGGAGACATTTGAATTGTGAAAGTGTTAATCACTCAGTCATGTCTGACTCTTTGCGACCCCATGAACTGTAGCCCTCCAGGCTCCTCTGTCCATGGGATTTTCAAGGCAAGAATACTAGAGTGGGTTGCCATTCCTGTTTCCAGAGGATCTTCCTGACCCAGGAGTCGAGCCCGGGTCTTCTGCATTGCAGGCAGATTCTTTACCAATTGTGCCATCAGGGAAGACCCTTTAGGCGTTTGTAATCGTAGGGGTATCTATAGAAAGCATGAACTTACTATCTTACCCTGGACAAATTACCTGGCTTCTCTGAGCTGTAGCTTTCTCTTCAGGCTGATACTTGCCTTCTGGAGTTGGCATCAGGATGAAAGAAGTCTGTCTATATGAAACACCTAACGTGGTGCCCAGCGCTTGGTAGAGGAAATATTAATGGTCCCTGTTACTGTTGGCAATTAAAGATTAAAAGTTTTAATCTTCTTTTAAAGCACCTAGCCTTATAACACAGTGGTCAGGAGTGTACATGAAAGCCAGACTGTTTGGGTTCCAACCCTGGGTCTTAACTACTTCCTAGCTGTTTGGCCTTGGGCAAGGCACATAACTGCCTGTGCTTCAGTTTGTTTCTCTTTAGAACTGAATAGTTACCATACCTGCATCTTAGGGTGGTTGAGAGGTAAATGAATTATTATACATAAAACCTGCAGAACAATTTGGATCAGAGTGACACACACTATATGAAAGTTTGCTGTGGTTATCAATCATATAGTCATTAATTCAGAAAAAGATAAAATGTTATACCTTACAAAGTAGGTGTCTTTGAAGATTTCCCCAGCTGCTGTGACTTCTTACTATTTGATGTACCAGTATAACTTGTTAGATGTTTGTGGCTCAAGTGTAGTTTTTCAATTCATAGTAAAACTTGAACTTTAAATTGAGTAATGTCATTGTTAATATCTGAATGAGCAGAATTTTCTGATTAGGGACTATATTTAAATATTTTTTATTGAAAAATGACCATTCTGGATGTGGTATATGTATACAATGGAATACTTCTCAGTCATAAAGAAGGATGAATTTTTGTCATTTGCTGCAACAAGAGATGGACTTGGAGGGTATTATGCTAAGCGAAATAAATCAGAGAAAGACAAAAACTATATGATCTCCTTTATATGTAAAACCCCAAAAATACAATAAACTAATAAATATAACAAAAAAAAGGAGACTCACAGAGAACACTTAGTGGTTCAGCGGGAGGTGGGATGAAGGGGAAGAGGATAAGGGGTGCAAACTGTTAAGTATAAAATAAGCTACAAGAATATATTGTACAACACCGGGAATATAGCCAGTACTTTGTATGAACTATAAATGGAATATAACCTTTAAAAATTATACACCTGTAACATATAATGTGTGTGTGCTCAGTTGTGTCCGACTCTGCAATCCCATGGACTGTAGCCTGCCAAACTCCTCTGTCCTTGGGATTTCCCAGGCAGGAATACTGGAGTGGGTTGCCATGCCGTAATCCCAGGGGATTGCCCCAATCCAGGGATCGAAGCTACGTCCCTTGCGTTGGTAGGCGGATTCTTCCCCACTGTACCACCTGGGAAGCCAACGTATAACCCTGTATAGCAATTATACTTCACTTAAAAAAAATAAAAAGGAAGAAAAGGAAAAAAGAAAACTGACCATTCTGAAATGTCCTTTTTCCCTCCTCAGATTACTCAGAGTTGGGAGAGCTTCCCCCACGATCTCCACTAGAACCAGTTTGTGAAGATGGACCCTTCGGCCCTGCCCCAGAGGAAAAGAAAAGGACATCTCGTGAACTTCGAGAGCTGTGGCAAAAGGCCATTCTACAGCAGATACTGCTGCTCAGGATGGAGAAGGAAAATCAAAAGCTGCAAGGTTGGTTTCCTTTTTTTCACACTAAACAGGTCTGATGGTGGTTTAACTGGTCCTGACTCTAAAGTGAGACACATCAGACATAGATGTGTTGTCAAAAAGAAAAAAGCAAGGTACTCCAACATACATAAATATACATATACATAGTAAATGCCTGTTTTACTTTTTTAGAGTAAAGTTAATGCCTTTTACTTTCTGGAGATTTAATGATAACTTCACCAGCTGTATTAAGTTGAATCTTCTGAGAGACATCCTTCAAATGTACGCTTTAACTCTCTGAAAAGTGTCTTTTGTTTTCTTCTCTCTCTCTGTCCCTGCTTTGTTCTCTGCTGTAGTCTTTGCCTGGGTATTAGGTATGAACAGATCCTACATAAATCATTAAAGTTCATAACCTCACTCTGTACTTTTTTAGTGAGTTGCAGGTAACCAGAAAAACAGAGGACTAGACTTCAGGTTAGCTGAGTTCTACCTGTATTGATATTTAGGTTTTATATAGACTGACTCATTTAATCCCGGTGACAACTCCAGAAGTTAGGTAGTAGCCTGAAGAGAAAACTGAGACTCAGAGCAGCTCCAGGGTTATGTTAGTGCCAAATTGAGACGTGAAGTCTGAAGTTTAGATTTTGTTCATTTCCTGATTGCAATAGTCATTTGAATCAATAAGTATTATTTTCAAAGTAGCTGAGAAGCTGTGTTTTATGTACCCTGGGAGTATAATGGAAAGAACATGGGTCTTGGAGTACAGAGAGTTGCCTGGATGTAAAATAAGGAGGATTTTGGTTGAGAAATCTGAACATACTCTCTAAAGGGAGGCTCGTACATGCTGACCCTGTCCAGAGCAGTTTTGGAATTACTTTCTGTTTTGTTGAACTTGCTCCTTGACTGCAGATCTTCATCTTTTATTGTAATGTTTTTATAGAACTCAGAGGTAAGACTGCAAACCTGATGAATAAGATTCATTGTCCAAATGAGTATGTCATCTTTGACCAAAAGCAAGGAGTCAAATACAAAGTAATAATACCTTTTGATAAGAATAGTTGAACAGTTGGAATGGTCTATTCATGGGTGTCATGGCCTCTCCAGTACCCAGTACTGAAGCTGAGAAAGACAGCTCGTCCCATGAGGCTCCTGTAGAAAGAGATGCCATGGTGAGGGGAGTTTATAGCAGAGAATGCTAAGTTTTCTCCCAGCTCTGTTTTTCTGTCATTTTGTTGCATGTTCTTGAAAGTAATTCTAAAAGCAGATGTCTAAAAGCAATTTGATAGCGATAGCGTCGCTGAGTGTTCCATCAACTAAATGACAGCTTTGGGGCAGAGCACTTAGACCCATTGGATGTTGGTTGGGATTTTTGTTGAAAAGCTGAAAGGCAGTTATATTCATCATGTAGCCCATAAACTTTGATGCTTATCCTATCCAGTCTTCGTGCAGATGGCAGCCGTGGGAACTCAGAACGTAGTTGTAAAATGTAAAGAATACTGGCTGGCTTCTTGCGAATGTGGGGAGGAATCGTGACTGTAACTGATGATACAGGATCAGATTGCCACAGAGGCAAAGATTTTGTGAAGCTGTGCAAGTGATGACCAGGCCAACTAGAATGGATGGGGAAGGGTTTCCTAAGGTACCTGGAATACCTTGCCGGGTGTTGCATTGAGTTCAGTAGCCCTTGCTGGCATCCTCATTTGCTGCTTCCTTATTTCATCCAGCAGAGTTCTGTCCTGTGTGGTCTCTTATTTTTACTGTTTGAATCTATTTATTTCCTTAGCTCTATAAAGTCCAGCACAGTTTTGTGGTGAAAGCATAATAAACGTGCTAAATAGCATTTAGGAAGCATAGTGTCAGTGTGTACAGTACCTATATTGCTGAGGAAAATAATCACCAATAAGAGCCTGATCATGAATCATCTAAAAACATTTAGTAGGTTTTCTTGGGTGACATGAGGGGTGCAGAACCTTATTATTAAATGCAAAAGCAAGATTTGACAAAAACCAGCCAGAAGTTCACTAGAGAGAATCATTCTATTCTTTTTTTTTTTTTTTGCAGCTGGGAGAGACTCTTGCAGTTAATTAAGGGTTCAGGCTGAATTGCATGCTCTTTGGGAAAGAAATTAGAGGAACATATACAAGGAGTTTTTTCCCATGGTTAAGCCTTTTTCTTGGCTTTGTAATGCATGGATCACATATTTATTACTATTCTGGGAGCATTACATTCAAGAAAGAATCAAACCCTGTCGTCTGAACCTACTTCACTTACTTGTTGACCATTGGAAGCTGAATTGTGATTTCCTCAAAGTTAAACAGCTGCTTTTCAGCGGTGTTGGGACTGAAATGCAAGGCCTCTCTCATGGGCCCACAGTCCTCTGCAGCACCCTCTGCAAGGCCATTTCCCCCAGTTATGCACGATGGAGCAGCCTGATGCTGGACAGTAGGGCGACTCACCACAACCATGGGTTTTGGTCAGCACTGTATTGCTTTTGTAATGAGCCATATACTTAATGTTGCAGATACTTGTTCAGTTGCTAAGTCCTGTCTGACACTTTGTGAGCCCATGAGCTGCAGCATGCCAGGCTTCCCTGTCCTTCACTATCTCCCTGAGTTTGCTCAAACTCATGTCCATTGAGTCAGTGTTGCCATCCAACCATCCCATCCTCTGTCATCCCTGTCTCCTCCTGCCCTCAGCCCTTCCCAGCATCAGAGGCTTTTCCACTGAGTTGGCTCTTCACATCAGGTGGCCAGAGTATTGGAGCTTCAGCGTCAGTCCTTCTAGTGATTATTCAGGGTTGATTTCCATTAGGATTGACTGGTTTGATCTCCTTGCAGTCCAAGGGACTCTCAAGAGTCTTCTCCAACACCACAGTTTGAAAGCATCAGTTCTTCAGTGGTCAGCCTTCTTTATGGTCCAATTCTTACATCCATACATGACTACTGGAAAACCCATAGCTTTGACTATACGGACCTTTGTCAGCAAAGTGATGTCTCTGCTTTTTAATACACTGTCTAGGTTTGTCACAGCTATTCCTCCAAGGAGCAAGCGTCTTTTAATTTTGTGGCTGCAGTCACTGTCTGCATTGATTTTGGAGCCCAAGAAAATGAAATCTAACTCCACATTTTCCCCATCTATTTGCCATGAAGTGATAGGACTGGATGCCATGTTCTTAGATTTTTGAATGTTGAGTTTTAAGCCAACTTTTTCATTCTATTCTTTTACTTTTATCAAGACGTTCTTTAGTTCTTCTTCACTTTCTGCCATTGAAGTGGTATCATCTGCATATTGAAGTTATTGATATTTCTCCCTGCAATCTTGAGTCCAGCTCGTGCTTCATCCAGTCCAGCATTTCACATGATGTACTCTGCATGGAAGTTAAATAAGCAGGGTGCTAGTATACAGCCTTGATATACTCCTTTCCCAGTTTGGAACCAGTCTGTTGTTCTAGTCCAGTGCTAACTGTTGCTTGTTCTGCTTACAGGTTTCTCAGGAGGCAGGTAATGTGGTCTTGTATTCCTGTCTCATTAAGAATATTCCACAGTTCGTTGTGATCCACACAGTCAAATGTTTTAGCATAGTCAATGAAGAAGAAGTAGATGTTTTTTGAAATTCCCTTGCTTTCTTTATGATCCAGTGTATGCTGGCAATTTAATCTCTGGTTCCTCTTCCTTTTCTAAATCCAGCTTGTACATCTGGAAGTTCTTGCTTCATATACTGTTGAAGGCTAGCTTGAAGGATTTTGAGCATCTTCTTGCTAGCATGTGAAATGAGTCCAATTGTACAGTAGTTTGAACATTCTTTGGCATTGCCTTTCTTTGGGATTGGGAAGAAAACTGACCTTTTCCACTCCTGTGGCCACTGCTGAGTTTTCCAAATTTGCTCGCATAATGAGTGCAGCACTTTAACAGCCTCATCCTTTAGGATTTGAAGTAACTCAGCTGGAATTCATCACCTCCTCTAGCTTTGTTCGTAATAATGCTTCCTAACACCCACTTGACTTCACACTCCAGGGATGTCTGACTCTGCACACCATCGTGGTTATCTGGATCATTAAGATATTACATCTGCATAATGGTAACACAGTGAATTTTGAATTTTAATTGATGGTATTTTTTAAAGTTTTTTTTTTTCTGGTTAAATACCACATGTTGGTTATAAAAAAATTAGATACTAAGTGCAGTTTTTCTAAAATTTCTACAAGTTTGGGTGTCATTTAGTTACTCAGCCTCCCAGCCCCTTAGCCTTCCTTCCCTTCCTAAGCTTCCAAGAGATGGCAGCAGTCAGAGGAGCATCTTGTCTGTAAAGTTCAGTTCAGTTCAGTTGCTCAGTCATGTCTGACTCTTTGTGACCCCATGGACTGCAGCACGCCAGGCTTCCCTGTCCATCACTAACTCCCGGAACTTACTCAAACTCATGTCCATTGAGTCGGTGATGCCATCCAACCATCTGATCCTCTGTTGTCCCCTTTTCCTCCCACCTTCAATCTTTCCCAGCATCAGGGTCTTTTCAAATGAGTCAGTTCTTCACAGCAGGTGGCCAAAGTATTAGAGTTTCAGCTTCAGCACCAGTCCTTCCAATGAATATTCAGGACTGATTTCCTTTAGGATGGACTGAGTGGATGTCCTTGCAGTCCAAGGGACTCTCAAGAGTCTTCTCCAACACCACAGTTCAAAAGCATCAATTCTTCTGCGCTCAGCTTTCTTCACCGTCCAACTCTCACATCCATACATGACCACTGGAAAAACCATAGCCTTGACTAGACGGACCTTTGTCAGCAAAGTCGTGTCTCTGCTTTTTAATATGCTGTCTAGGTTGGTCATAACTTTTCTTCTAGTGAACAAGTATCTTTTAATTTCATGGCTGCAGTCACCATCTGCAGTGATTTTGGAGTCCCCCAAAATAAAGACTCTCATTGTTTCTGTTGTTTCCCCATCTATTTGCCATGAAGTGATGGGACCAGATACCATAATCTTAACTTTCTGAATGTTGGTAAAGGCCAGGGAAGCCTGGCATGCTACAGTCCATGGGATCGCAAAGAGTTGGACACAACTGAGCGACTTAGCAACTAAGTGTACTTCATTTCACTTAATCTTTACAGGAGCAACTCAACGAAATAGCAGTAATGCCTAGTTAAAAAATAATTTAGGGTGCAAAAATCCTGTCCCCTGGACAAAGTAATGAACCAGCTCAACCTCGGTCTTCTTCAAAATAAGATTTGAGGCGAGGGAATGTGTGTGGGGTCAGGGGAGAGCAGGCTTGTGTGAGGTTCAGTTTTCTCCAGAATAAGATTTGGGGCAAGGGAGTGTGTGTTTTTGGAGTTAGGGTAGACCAGACTTATGCGAGGTGCACACTGACTTACCAATGTCTCTGAAACTAAGAAGAACTCTTTGCCAATAAACTAAACAGCTGAGATGAAATGGACAAACTAATTGAAAAATGCGATTTATCAAAACTGAAATAAGAAAAAAAAAAGGAGTCTGAATGGCCCTATATCTGTTAAAGAGATAAAATTTGTATTAAAAATCTTTCACTCAAAGAAAACTAGGTCCAAACAGCTCCACTGGATTCTATCAAATATTTAAGGCCCCTAATTGATACATGTCTAGAGAACAGTGTGTCATTCATCACAGCAAGTTCTGCACTGTGGTAGAGAACAGTCGAGAAAGGCAGGGGCCTTAGGCCCACTGTGCCTTCTGCTTGGGCCTTGGGTGTTGGGCCCAGTCTTCTCATTCAAAAAAAAACCCTGCCTCAGATTCATGTTGATGTGTGGCAGAAACTAACATAAACTTGTAAAGCAATTATCCATCAATTAATAAATTTTGAAATGATATTGAGAAGAAACATAAAAAAAACCTGCCTCAGAGTGTTGTTAAGGTTAAGGGTTACTAAATATAAAGTACTGAAGACACACAGTATTTATTATTGTCATAAAGAAGACACGTTTAGCAGCTCTGCAGAAGCCTGTATATTGGCCCCTGCTTAGCTATGTCTCCTACCTGCTTTCCCAATAAACTCACAGTCCAGATGGGGGATGTGCTGTGGAATGGGTGTGGGGCTGACAGCATTGCCCCTGTGGTCTGAATAGGAATTAGTGGTTTGGTGGAGTAATGCTGTCAGCTTTAGTCCTTCTTAGAATGCTCAGTTACATTTCTTTTCCCTTGTTGATCCCCCAACCTCCAGTTTGGTGATTCAGTTAGTTCTTCCTAATGGACCTATAAGCTGAAAAGGGTAGAAAATAGTAACTATCTTCATATATTTGAGAAGGTGCCATGTGAAAAAGGTAGATTTATTCTGTTCAGCCCCAAGCAGCAGAAATGTGAGGAAGGGTAGACATTATCAATACTTAAAGGAGGTTTGGCTCCAAGTAAGAAGGAACCTCCAAGAACCTCTCCTAGCTTAGGTGAAGTTTTGTTGAGATCTAATCCTGCCAGGCACTAGGAATTCTAGCAAACAGTTCTTGCCTTTGACATGTTTACAGTTAATAGGGTAGCTATGGAGATGAATATGCTTGGACAGGTGTGGTATATTTTAGCAGTAGAGCCAACAAAATCCATCGGGGATGAAGGAGTAAGAGGAATCAGGGATGCATCCTGGTTATGTAGCTCTTTCTCTGATAAGGAGGCTGGAGTGGGGCAGGAACCGGTCTTCACCTTGGACCTGATAAGCTGGCTGCAGCTGCTAGGCATCTCAGTGGTGGTGATAAGCAGGCAGCCTTGCTATGAGACAGGAGACACATAACCGTAATTTTCACTAACGTGCTCTTAAATTGTCTGTTCTAGCCTCTGAGAATGATTTGCTGAACAAGCGCCTAAAGCTTGATTATGAGGAAATTACTCCTTGTCTTAAAGAAGTGACTACAGTGTGGGAGAAGATACTTAGCACTCCAGGAAGGTCAAAAATTAAGTTTGACATGGAAAAAATGCACTCAGCTGTTAGCCAAGGTAAGCCTAACCAGGAATCAGTCCAGCTGGCCTCACCCCTTGTTGATGACTGGGGAGAAGTGTGGAATCAAAAAAATTTTTTAGGTTCAGTTTCAGTGGCCATCTCTCTCCTATTTGTCATGTCTTTACCTGATCTGTTTCCAGATGTCTTCATCACGATTTCTCTTTATTACAATTTCTCTTAAATTAATTAAGGAAACAGGAAGAAGAAAAAGGAACACCTAAAGGCGTAGTCACCTACAAGCTGTATAATGATGTGATGATACACAGAGTTAAATGGTAAACTGACAACAAGTTGTGTACCTTCTGTCTGGGTGCTCTCCGCAGGTCACAGTGTCCAGCCCAGACTTCAGGCAGGTAGACTCGGGTTTGGATTCCACTTCTACCAATTACTTTGTGGAGTGATCTTAGGCAAATGGCTTAACCTCTCTGAGCCTCACTTTCCACATGTGTGAGATGTGGGTGACAACAGTAGCTGTTGTGAGGAGCACACTGCAGGTGTCTGCTCTGCTGAAAGGCTGTAGAGTGTGAGGAGCCTGTGTTTTCAGTATGATCTGCTAACTGGGTGCTGGTCTGGACAGTTACTGATCCAAGGTAAGTGCAGAACTTAACACTCAGCATCTAGAAACTTTCCCGTGATTTGACAGTGATCCTAGTGGAAAAAAGTGGTCTTGTATATTTTGTCAGTCTTATTTTTTTTCCCATTGCTAATTCACTGTATTTTATCAAAGTATCAGTCTGTAAGTATTGGAACATTTAAAAAGAAAAAACTGGTCCTTCATTGGAACATTTCAAAAGAAAAAACTGGAGGTAGTTTGACTTCATTTTAGAGCTTAGTGATTGTTCTTCAATGATTGTTAGTGTTCAAGTAACACAAAACTATTTATTTTAAAATGTGTGTTAGTGTCTGCTGGCAAGATGGGAAGTTTCCTGAGTCTAATCGAGTTCTAGTGCTCCTGAAGTCTTGTCAGTCTGGGCACGAATAACCAGGTGTTTAGAATAAGGGTTGTAAATCTTATCCTCTGGCTGCATCAGCAATTCAGTAAACACATGCGTTATTGCACATGCATTATTTATCTCTGCGAGTAAATGGAGCAAAGCAGCTTTTCTACTATGGTCTGTCTATTAGGTATTATCTAACCTTTATCTGAGTTTTGACAGCTTAAGTTTTAGTAATAATATATGAGTTACCACTAGTTATAACTTTCCCCTTTATATGGTTAAGGAGACTTGGACCTAGAGATGTTGAGTTATGGGCCCAGGACCACAGAGCAGGTTGCATCCCAGGCTGCTAGAGTTCTAGCCACCGTTGATGCTGCCCAAGGTTGAACTACGCCTCAGCAGTGCTGTTCTTAGAGACCAGAATTGTGGGTAGTGAGGACTCAGGTCCTGCATCAGCCAGAGTGGCCTGTGGCAGTTGTTCTCATCTTTCTGGGCTCTGGCTTCCAGAATGAGAGGTGTGGACCCCACAGAGGATCTCACAGCTTTCTTCCAGGTGTTATATTCTTTGTGCAATAATGGTTGCTGGAGGCTTACCATTGCACCAAGTGTCCCCAGATTGCCATTTTGAAAAAAGAAAGCAGAGAAAAGAATGAGTCCTGTTTTTCCCTTTTCACTGTTGACTAGATGGTAGTCTTCAGGTGGCTCTACTTCTGCACAGGTAAATTACAGGTGACAGCAGTCCAAATGTTTGAGCTTCTTAGGAGCCTCACGCCTGGACATATAGTGGTTTTCATCATGCATTTACAAGAGGAACCAAATAGAAGTACTCTAGGTACTTGGTCAGGAAGAGCCCCTGGAGAAGGAAATGGCAACCCACTCTAGTATTCTTGCCTGGAAAATTCCATGGATAGAGGATCCTGGTGTGCTACAGTCCGTGGGGTCGCAAAGACTCAGACACAACTGAACTCAGCACAGTCTCTGGAACCTACATGATGAAGCTGATGATAGAGGATTGGACAGTTCATACTGAGGTGAGCTGCCACATCACTTTCTGTGCCAGGAACTTTGTATCACTAATTGTAAAAGGAACTTTGTCAGTTATTCAGCTGGTTTCAACATGTAAGATCTAACATCTCCAAACAGTCATGACCACAGTCCATCTCGTAGCTCAGAATTATTATAAAAAGAGATTAAATCAGACTTCACCTTGACTCTTTCAGGTAGAGGCCAGGTCACTTCCAAACCCTTGAAATAAAGACATGCCCGTGCAGGTAACAAGGCCTCTCCTCTTGATGATCTAAAGACCCCTAAGTGATAGAAGTAAAGAGATTTATAAATGTCCCAAGTTAAAGTTGGATCAGGTTGGCAGGATTTTAGGGTGTCAGCTTGGTATGAGGAAGAAGAATTCTAGGGAATTTTAAATAATTCAGAGTTTACTTCGGCTTTAAATGATTTCTCTAAAGGTGGCAAGATAGAGTTTTATAACCTGGAGCATACTTTTCTAGGAATGGCATTGCGGAGAGGCAAAGAGGCTTCCTGAGCAGTTGGCAATGTGAGATAGGTGCAATCTCTTCTTACCTTTGCCCCAGCATTGCCATGTATAGAAACCCATTCTAGAAATTAATCAGTAAAAATATACTGCGGTGGGAAGAGTGTTGACTGTGGCATTGTTTAATGGCCGAAAAACCCAACCACATGGCCAAATAACCAACCACATGTCCACACCCACATCGTATTCCTTGAAAATAACACAGTAGATTTGTGTTAACTGATGTAAAAGATGTCTGAGGTAAGTTGTTGAGTGAGAAAGGACAGCATGGCCTCACATACTGTTCTGTATCTCCGTGTGTTTATATATGTAGGAAGACGTACGTGACGTGTTTGCAGACACCCGAGTTGTAGGGAGGATGGCCATATATCCGGGTTACCCAGCATGGTCTTGTTTTTCTACCTGTCCAAGTACAAATAATTAATAGCCTTTCTCCCCTTCACTGTCAAAAGCTTCCTGCTTTGGGTGGTGAATTGTATGTTCCCTCTAGTATGGGGTGGTTTTTCACTTTCTTCTTTATATCTCTTTATTTTCAGAAGATTGTCCCTCCCCCTATTTAAATAATGAGCAGTAAAGGCAGTAAAAATTAAAAAGTATTTACATATGGAGGGCGAGTGGCCTCCTGCCTGCAGGCCTGGTCTACTGCCAGGGTTCTCTCTGGGGTCAGGAGTGGAGGCAAAACTGAGCATGGGGCAGGGTGTTGAAGCTCATTTTTACCGAAAACATTGGCACCAGTTTGCATGACCCTTTCTTTCTAAATCATACAATGTAAGCTTTCCCTTAAACTCCAGAATATGTGGCACTGTCAGTGACAGCCAGTACTTGTTTCCTCCCCCAAATAAAGGTTTGATAAGATAATGGGAATGATTTAGTAATAAGAGGAAATTGGTCATCTCTTAACTTGGGATATTTCCGAGTTTGACAGGAATATTTTGTGAAAAGCCCCACTATTAATCATTTAACATGCTGACTGTTTTTCAGCCTACACTTGCTTCTAATATAGTCTGAAATACGAGGTTTGTTTGTGTCTATACTCACCTCTGCCCTCGAGAAACATCTGAGCAGGAATAGTAGGGAGAGAAGAAATAGAATAATATAAAAAGGCAGATATCAGAATACATTAGTTTTCTGTTGCTGCCATAACAAGTGATGACAAAATTGATGGCTAAAACAACAGAAAGTCTTCTCTCAGTGTTGGAACCCAGATGTCTGAAGTCAGGGTGTGGGCAGGCTGCGCTCGGCCTCTTCAGGCTCCTGGTGGCTGTCAGCATTGCTTGTCTGTGGCCACAACACTTTGTCTCTGCCTCCATGGACATGGCACCTCCTCTTCCTGTCTTCTAAAGACATTATCATTGGATATAGGGACCACCTGGATAATAATCACCCAGGATGATCTCATTTCAAGGTCTTTGCCTAACTTAATTACATCTGCAAAGACCCTTTTCCCGGATAAGGTAACATTCACAGCTTCTGGTGATCAGGACATGGACATATCTTTTTGGAGGTCACCATTCAACCTACTTCACAGGGTCATCCAGTTAACTCTTGAGATAAACATTCAGAGGGTAGGATGTGGTCACAATAAGTGTGGTCATGTATTTCTCCCATTGTGTAAAACCAAATCACTGACTATACTATAAGTGTTTCTGGAAGACAGCTGAGCAGTGCTTTCTAAAGAGTTCCTGTGGGTCTGTTACAAATGAAATTGACTCTCTGGTTCAGATCCACAAATGATGATTTTATTATTAATTGCCAGGTAGGAACATAAAATATTCTGCCCATTATCCTTGTGAGTAGCAACTTGTCCGGCAATGAGAACTTCAAGAGAAAATGGCAGTCACTGTCCCTGGGCTGCTACCAGCCCACTGGGACATCTCTGCTCAGCAGGGGGCCTCCGTTTCCTCTTCCTCACCACGTGGACCATCATCGAGTTCCCCACAGCAGGTTGTGGGGATGACGGAAGGGTGTGGACAGCGCCTGGTCACCTCCCAGGGAAGGTTAACTGCTGCTCTTTCCTGGAGTAGCACCTGCTCTGAGAGATGGCTGGGGGGACTGGCGAGTAGCCTTTCTGGGGAGGTCCCTGAGGGGCAGGGAAGGGTACGCGGTCCTCACATGCTTTTTCTGGATGGAAAGATTAATCCCTGAGTCAGAGGCTCCCTTTCTCTGAAGAGCGCTACTCTCAGGAATGAGAAGGGTTCGGTGTCTTATTCTGCTGTTTTCTTGATCTTCCCATTTCTGCATCTGAGCCTTGAGACGGAGTCATGAACACAAGAATTTGATTCAAAACAGTCACTTTTTCTAATGAGCCCTCATTGACTTTAAGAGAACTTCTCTTAGACGGCATTTTAGCAGCACTCATGATATTCAGCTCAGTCATATCTAAAACATTAGGAAGAGGCTCCTAGGTAATTTTTCTTGCTTTCAGGTCCACATTGAATGCCTACCAGGGCACGTTCATGCAGACCACCCCCTGTCTAGCATCTGACCGCTTCCTCTAGCCCACCCTTGCAGAAGGATGTCCAGTCAGTATTCCAGAATCTCAGCTTTGACTCAGCGGCTCCCTCCCCAGCTCTGAAACATTCAGTGATTCCGTTCAGCTGCCACATCAAGTGCAGATTTCTTGCCCTCAATTTGACCTCTAGTGAAGCCTTCTAGCCTGACTGCCACCTAGCTGCTCCTCCCATACATGCCCTGTGTCCTCGGAGGTCCAGGCAAACCCTAGCAGTTCCCTTCCTCTGACTTCTCTCTTCTTTTGCTCTTGAGTCTTGGCACCAGTGAAGGAATCCAGGAAGCCTTCATGTGCTGCGTCCAGACTCACCTGTTTGCTTCTGTCCCTTCTCTGAGATCACATTCCGCAGTGTCGTTTCACATGCTCGCAGTTACTTCCTGAGGACATTGTTAATTGGTACTAGTGAGGGATTTTCATGTCTTTCATCAGTTCATTGCAGAGTCTGGCACAGTCCAAACAGAGTCCAAACATAGTACATATATACTTGAAAGGTAGGAGGGTGTCAGGGAGGTGAGGGAAGAATGGCAGGGCTGTGGAGGAAGGAAGGGACCAAATAGGACAGAAGTTTGGTTGCTTTATTTCCTTTTCTGTGCTGTTAATTCATAATGGAACAAGGAGCTGAATCAGTAGAATGAGACACAACTCATTTTATCACTAAGTTGTATTCTGTACATAAAGTCTGTCTTTTTCCCACCCCTCCTCTTGAAGGTGTGCCACGACACCACCGGGGTGAAATCTGGAAATTCCTGGCGGAGCAGTACCACCTGAAACACCCGTTTCCCTGCAAACAGCAGCCCAAGGACACGCCCTACAAAGAACTCTTAAAGCAGCTCACCTCCCAGCAGCACGCCATTCTCATCGACCTCGGTAAGCCTGCAGTCGACTTGACGTGGAGGTGGAAGCTGCACTCACTCGGAAAATCTGAAGAGACCATCCGAGTTATTGAGTGGTCTGCCTCTAGGTTTAGTGATCACAATTTACTGCTAAGATTTTCAAGTAAAAAAGCCCTGAAGTCATCACAAATGTCTTCTCAGGTATAAAAACCTCCCCCTGTGCCTGGTGGCTTGTTCACTCTGTGGCGAGTCGGGCGGCCACCGTGCAGGCCCTGGTTTCTCCCAGGGTTCAGTGACTCGGAGGTCGATAGGAGGGGTTATAGTCAACCAAACGCACAGCCTGGAAACACAAGGGTCAGAGCCGAGGCTGCATTCAGCTACAGGAGCTACCCTAGTCTCTGTGGTTTTCAAACAGGATTTATTAGAAAAATTTAGAAAAAAAAAAATCTAGAAAGCAATTTGTGAGAGCCCCATTTCACAGGGTCATCCAGTTAACTCTGAGATAAACATTCAGAGAGTAGGATGTGGTCACAATAAGTGTGGTCGTGTATTTACCAAATCACTGACTATACTATAAGTGTTTCCGGGAGATGGCTGAGCAGTGCATCCTTCCCGCCTCTGCTTCCCCCTGGGGCCTCCGTTCCTGCAGGCAGCAAGGCTCCTAGGGAGCTCCTTGGGCTCCAGGCCCAGCTGCTTCTAGAGCACATGGTCCTGCTTCTGAAACATTCACTCTGCGTGCTGTCACCCTGGGGCTCCCCGGGCCGGGTCAGGGGTCCCATCGAGGCTCAACTCGCTGAGTTCCTCAGCACAGCAGCCACGGGGAGACAGAACCTTTCCTGCCATTTGACGTGAACCAGGTTGGGCAGTACCGAGGCTTCTCTATCCAGCCGCACTGCCCTTCATCAGGGTCGGCTTCAGAAATGTTCCCCTTCAGGCCTAAGTCTGAATGTCATCTCTGAGACTCTGTCCTCGAGGTAGCCTCTTCTCCCACCTTCAGGCTGGGTCAGGTGCCTATGCTAAGCCTGTGTCCTACCCTCTACACTCTGCTCAGCAGACTCATCACATTTAGTATTATTGCAGTTACCATTATTATTAAAGTTAATACTTAACTTTCCTTTGGACCTAATGTTGGGTGAAGTTACTTAAACTGCTTCCTTCAGTCCTCACAGTGCGATCAGGGACATGTCCTTCCTCCTCTCCTTGTTTGGAGTTGAGGACACTGAAATGCGGAGAGGTGAGGTACCCTGCCCCACATAGCAGAGCTGGTGCGCCGCTGAGCACTGGGACTGCAGGCCTCCGCTCCTAGCCCCGCACTGCGCTCAGCTGGTGGCAGTGCCTTTTTATTGCTTTTCTCCCCAGTAGGCTACAGGCCTCCCACTGTGGGCGGGACTGGGGCCATTGGCCATTGTAGCCCAGCTCCTCGGACAGAGCCTATCGCACAGTAGATGCTCAGTTAAGTCTCTTGATGTTGACTGTGAGGCATGGTGCTGGCCTCCCAATCTCCCGTGACCCTCACCGCAGCCTTGGGAAATTGGCCCTGAATCCTCTCTAAGGAATGAGGACAGTCTCCAAGGCACAGAGAGGTCAGGTGTTGAGCACGGTCACACAGCTGCCTGCCAGGACCTAAACCCGCTCTGGCTCTGTGCTACAGTGGGCCCCTTCATCCCTCAGGCCCTCTGCCCAGGAGCCCCACACGCTCCTAGGAGACCCATGCTAGCTGGGCAGAGGTTGATGCTGACAGGCCATGACTGCAACTTGGGGACAGTGAGCATGCAAGGCCTGGGGCAGGAGCCCATTTGGCCCACTGACCCCAAGGAAGCAGTTCTGTAAATTGGCAGGAACTGTGTTTGCTAATGTGATGAGTAACAGAAAACATGACATCATATTCCTATCATGTGAAATGAAGAAAAAAATTTAGGATAGGAGGTTGAAAGGGAGGAGGAAGTACAGACAGACGTCTCTGTGTCTCCACCCCGCCCCCTCTCCCCCGATGCCCGACACCACTCGGGAAGGGAGGAGGAGCCGTCCAGTTCGCTTTCAGTGAATACCCTTCTCCTTGTTCTGCGGATGCTACTTTTCTGTAGAGGGGAGAAAAGGCTGGATCAGCATGAGGGCAGGGCTCTTCCCCCGGGGAGTGTATTTGTACAGCCCCTCTTGACACCTCCCTTCCCAGGGCTGCCTTTCCTCTAGTTGACAGGGGGTCTGCACAAGCGAGCCAGAGTCTGGGCCTTTTTTCACTCTGGGGCAAGGCCAGGCTGCACTCTCACGTTCTCTTCTCCCTCCCTGCCCATCTCCCACCCTCACCCTTTGCACCCCGGAAGACTAGCTGCACCCCGCCCCCACTCCCCCTCCTGATGACCGTGTGGCCTTGTTTCTCCACCTCACTTCTGTCCCATCACAGCCCCCAGTTTGGATGCCCCTCAGTACCCCTCCCAAGGCCCCAGAGAAGCTGTTTCCAACAGTGCATTTCCCTGGTAACTGTAAAGTCTGGGTCTCTCTGGGCTTCCTCCAGGGGCAACCTCACCTCCCTCAGACCTGGAGAAGCGAAGTGTTAGCCCAGACCCAGTGGAAGCCCAGGTGCCCTGCTGCCCGGCCCTGGCTTTGCTGGGTTCAGGGAGGCCGCACCTAGAGGTTCCTCCGGACTGCCCATTGCTCCCCCCTCACTTCTCAAACGTGGTATTTGCCAAGTCTGTTGTTTTGTCTACACTTTTTATTTTGTCTACACTGTGGCTCATTCAAGGCCCAAGAAAGGTGTGTGGAGCAGCAGAGCAAAAACAAATCATGTTTCAGTGTTTCTTAAAAAGTAACATCCATGTCCTGGCCGAGAGGACAGAATGCTTGCTGGTTGGATGTATTTTGGGTTTGCAAGGATTTTTGTTTACTTAGCTTTTTGCTTTATTTTCTGAAATTAGCTGTTAATCTAATCAGCCTTTGCAAGATTTTTTTTCCTCTAAAGAGTGAGAATAATAGACTTTGTATTGAATGGTGACAGAAAATGAGATGGTTGGGTGTCACCATCGACACAATGGGCTTGAGTTTGAGCAAACTGTAGGAGATAGTGAAGGACAGGGAATCCTGGTGTGCTACAGTCCATGGGGTTGTTGTAGAATCCGAAGTTGCAAAACACTCCTCTTGAGGACACCCAGGATAGTGGAGTACAGTTTATTACACCAGCGGGTCCAAGGGGACGCGGTTCCCAACAAGGATCTGATGATTTCGGAGGACTTGGTTTTATACCCACTGCTACTTGACAGGTTCAGTTCAATCGCTCAGTTGTGTCCGACTCTTTGCAACCCCATGGACTGCAGCACGCCAGGCTTCCCTGTCCATCACCAACTCCCAGGAGCTTGCTCAAACACGTCCATTGAGTCGGTGATGCCATCCAACCATCTCATCATCTGTTGTCCCCTTCTCCTCCCACCTTCCATCTTTCCCAGAATCAGAGTCTTTTTCAAGGAGTTAGTTCTTCACATCAGGTGGCCAGAGTATTGGAGCTTTAGCTTCAGCATCAGTCCTTCCAGTGAATGTTCAGGACTGATTTCCTTTAGAATTGACTGACTGGATCTCCTTGCAGTCCAAGGGACTCTTAAGAATCTTTTCCAACACCACAGTTCAAAAGCATCAATTCTTTGGCACTCAGCTTTCTTTATAGTCCAATTCTCACATCCATACATGATGAATGGAAAAACTATAGCTTTGACTAGGTAGACCTTTGTCGGCAAAGTATTGTCTCTGCTTTTTAATATGCTATCTAGGTAGGTCGTAGCTTTTCTTCCAAGGAGCAAGGGTCTTTTAATTTCATGGCTGCAGTCACCATCTACAGTGATTTTGGAGCCCTCCAAAATAAAGTCTGTCACTGTTTCCATTGTTTGCCCATCTATTTGCCATGAAGTGATGGGAACGGATGCCATGATCTTCGTTTTTGAATGTTGAGTTTTAAGCCACAACATGACTGGTTACACGTTAGTAATTAGTTCTACAACATGCAGGTGTGGAAGAACTAACAATTACAACATGCAGGTGCAGGTGTTATCATTAATCTGAGACAACCTGACCTTTACTTCCAATTTCTGTTTGCCATCTATGAGGAGGGGGTTTGATCCCTCTTGGCCCTTCTCCCAGTGGCCCCAACATTCTCCCCTTTTAATGCTCATCTTATCTTTAACTAATGATGGATATCGGTCATGGGTCATTGTTGTGCACAGGGACAATGTAGCTGTAGCAAAGCTGTCAGTCTAGAGGTTATACCCTGAGTTATACATTGGAGAATTCAAGGCCTAAAATTAATACAGTGATTAACAGAATAATCACAAAAAGATTTTTCCACCAGTCACTTTGATCCAAGAAAATGCTGATGACCAAAAAGGAGGATTACCATTAGACATAGCTGTTAACTCAGATATCACTTCATGGCCTTGATTAATGTGGTTAGAGTCCAGACTACACCAAGAAAGAATCAACAGGTTGTGAGTTACCAAAGAAAGAAACGTTTCTCATTGTCTCAAGAACGACCAGAGGGGGCTAAAGTCCCCTCTGTGCAAGGGAGACACCCACCAAGGAAGTGCATCCATCACCGACAAAGGCGTGGCCCCACAAACCCAACATTGAAAAGTATTATAGAAGTTCCCATATGAGTGGGCCCAGGATGGGAACACATTGTCCTGAGTTTGTAGTCCTGGTAGGGTCTTCATGCCAAACAGGAGAGCGTCTGCTGCTTCCAGTCCTTTACACATACTAAATCTCTTGGTGAGTATGGGTGTACATTAGTGCCAAGAGAAAATGGAATTCTCTCCTGAACATAGGGGGTGATGTCATGGATCACCTTCCCTAACTGTTCCAGTTGCCGAGACATCTCCATCTTTTCCTCTTTGTAATAAATGTCCCTTTACTTCCCAAATAATTGGGGGAGGCCTCCCGAATATTATCTCATAGGGGGAATACCCATGTGACTGGAGGGCCATTCTGACCCTCATTAACACTAATGGCAACATGTCCATCCAGGGAGTGCCAGTTTCTTGCATCCATTTTGCCAAAGTCACCTCGATAGTCAGGTTCATTCTCTCAACCATTCCTGAGCTTTGTGACCTCTACACTGTATGTAGTTTCTTTGCAAACCAGTTGGAGTAACTCAGCCACAAATGCTAGTCTGTTATCTGATCCTATACTCAAGAGGGAACCCAAATCTAGGAATAATGTCTCTCAGCATACATGGGGCCACTTCCTTTGCTTTCTCAGTCTTGTTGGGGTAAGCTTCCACCCATCTCGTAAAAGTACATACCATTACCAGCAAATATTTGTATCCTCGGCATGGCTTTACCTCAGTGAAGTCCACTTCTAGATGTTCAAATGGAGGGTTCTCCTTTAACTGTATTCCGGGAGGCATGGTCTCCTTGGGAGCCGGGTTATTTTTAGCATAGGTTATGCGTCGGAAGCTTGCATCTGCACACAGGGCTGTTAGACGTGGTATGACAAAATAGCAGGCTAAAATTTCTCAAGTCTTTGTTTTTCCAAAATGGATGAATTGATGGAAGTCCGTAACCAATTGAAATGCCAGCCTAGAGGGGTCAAAAAGTCTCCCATCTGAGAGTTTCCACCATCCGTCCTCCCACAGTGTTCTTTGCTCAGTTCATGCCCAGGTGGTTTCTTCCTTGGCATAGACTGGAGCCGCTTGGGCGTTTAGGAGGCGTTTAGTAGACCACAGGTGTTACCATAAGTTTGGTTGCTATATTTTCCTGGGCAGGTGCTTGCTTTGCCGTTTAATCGGCCAGACAGTTCCCTTTTGCCTGAAGTGTGTCCGCCCTTTGGTGGCACCTACAGTGTATTATTGCCCCTGCAGTGGATTCCCACACTGCTTCCAACAGAAGCAGAATCTCCTCTTTATTTTTTATGTCCTTGCCAGTTGCAGTTAATAGCCCCCTTTCGTTATATATGGCTCCATGTACATGTAAAGTAGTGAAGGCATACCATGAGTCAGTATGTATATTTACCTTCTTTCTTTTAGCCAATTTTCGGGCTCGTATAAGTGCCCAGAGCTCTGCTCGTTGAGCCAACCAGTCTGTGGGGAGTCATCCTGCCTTGACTACTGTATCCTTTGTGGTTACGGCGTATTCAGTTTTCCTGTGTCCCTGTTCCAGGTAGCTGGTCCCATCTGTTTTGTAAGTCTCAGCTGGTTGACTTAAGGGGACATCTCTGAGGTCCAGTCGGCTAGAAAAGACTTCCTCTAGCATCTCCTCACAGTCATGGTTGGGAGGGCCTTGGCTCACTGGCAGATAAGGTGCTGGATGGTTCCACCTTTATTTGGGGATTTTCACAATAAAGTCCTTGATTAGCTATTTGTGAAAAGCCGTGTATCCAAATCCGGCAAAACCCTACAGCTCCCAAAATTTCTCTCACTTGCATTTTGCTATTAGGCTGGCTTGTCTGATTAATCACCTGTTTTTGTTCTAAGCCCAAGGCACGCCTCCTTTCCTTTATAACAAAGCCCAGGTTCTTTACCTCAGTCTGGCAGATCTTGGCCTTTTTCCATGGTACTTGATATCCAGCCTGGTCCAGCAGGCCGAAGGGAGTCTTAGTACCTTCCCAGCATTGAGAACGAGTCTCTGCCATCAGGAGTAGGTCATCCACATATTGTAGGATCTGACACTTAGTAGCATCCAATGGGAAGGGGAGGAGATCTGTTGCCAGGGCTTCCCCAAATATTGTAGGGGAATTTTAAATCCTTGTGGCAGCCGAGTCCAAGTCAGCTGGGTCTTCTGACCTGTCCCGGGGTCTTCCCATTAGAAAGCAAAAATTCTTTGGAATTTTTGGAGCCGCTAATTGGAGCCACTCTTATACAAAAGAAAGCATCTTAAGTAAAATACTGGGCATTAGGAAGCATTAGGCTTAGCAGAGTATAGGGGTTAGGGACATTTGGGTGTAAGGTCACCATCGCCTCATTTACTAACCTCAAGTCCTGAACTGGCTGATAATCTTTTCCCCCGTCCATCTTCACCGGGACGATAGGGGTGTTCCGTAGTGATCGGTGTTCCACCAGTATGCCTGCTGCTTTCAGCCTATCAATGAGGAGCTTAATTCCCTTCCTGGCAGCCAGCAGTATAGGATATTGTTTTTTCCTTATGGGCTGGGCCCCCACCTTTAATTCTGTTATTACCGGACGGTGGTTTTTCGCTAGTCCAGGGGGGTTACTTTCAGCCCATACTTCAGGAAACAGCTTTGTTGGGGGTTCCGGGGTTCCCCCCCCCTCGACTGATGTAATGTCCATTTATCTTCCCTTGGTAGCAGCTGGCTGCTTATTGAGACCTGGGTGGCCCAGTGCAGCTGCCAGGAGAGCTATCTTTTGACAGGACCTTCTATCACTCTCCTTTTGTTTTTTCTCAGCCTCTTTTATAGTTTCCTGATCCCAATTGACAAAAACCTTGTCAGCAATTTCTATCATTTGGGTGCTGGTAAGATCCAAGAACCCCTCCACCTTTTGGAGTTTCCTTCTAATACCTGGATATGACTGGGTCACAAGGGTAGCATTTATGAGCCTTTGGTTTTCAGGGGTCTCTGGGTCAAAGGGGGTGTATTGTCCAACGGCCTCACAGAGTCTCTCATAAAACTCTGTGGGAGTCTCGTCTGCCTTTTCGATCACGGTGTTAGTCTTGGCCATGTTAGTAGGCTTGCTAAGCCCCCTTCTTGAGGCTTTGTATAATGGCCATCTTATACCGTTCCAAGGATTGCTTACCTTGGTCAGTATTGAAGTCCCAGTCTGGTCTTGTGTCAGGAGTGGCTTCTCAGGCCCAACTTTTAGGGTCCAGTTGGCCCCCTGGTGTGTTTTCTCAGAGTCCCCTACGCGCCTCTGTGAGGGAGTGGTGTCTCTTTTCCATACCGAAGAGGGTGAGGAGAAGCTGGGCTGTGTCATCCTACACTGGTTGGTGGGTCCTGAAAATAGTCTCCATTAGATGAATCATACCCTGCGGCTTCTCAGAGTAGGGAGGGGTGTGCCTTTGCCAATTCAAGAGACCCGTGGTAGAGAACAGCTGATAGTAAAGAGCAGTGGGGCCAGGATGGATGTGTCCATCTGGCCCCACCTGCGGTGCCACTTGGACCTCCCTAAGAGGCATTTGCAACACCTCTCTCTCTTAAGGTTCCTTTGTAGACCTCAGCCACCTCTGAACACTTGGCTCTCCCTTTTTCCCTCTTCTAAACTGGGATGGGTGGGTATAATGTTGGCACAGTAGGAGGAAGAGAAACCTCCTCCACTGGCAGAGGTGGAGGAGGAAAGTCTACCTCCTTTCCTATCCCTTCTTCTTGTTCTGGGGGTCCCCTTCGTGTTCCCCAGTATGGAGGGGGAGGTGGGAGTTCCTCCTCCTCCGGATCATAATATATTTCCTTTAACTTTTCTTGCTTGGGTTCTGCCTGTGCCATAAAAATCTTGCTTCCTTCTTTTCCAGGGTAACATACCTGGGCCCAAGGGGGTGGTTTTTGTGCAGTTAGTAGCCATGAGTCAGTGTACAGGAACTGGTCTGGGTGGCTTGGCTGTCTGGTTACCACGGAGTACACAGCCTGAACTTTGTCCAATACTGGGGTTCCCTCTGAGAGCCATCCTACCCCAAAGGATGGCCAGTCTATCTCACAGAAGGTTCTAAGCTTGTCTGGGGTTAACTTTATACCACAGTCTCCTCCAAAGCCCTTTTTGAAGTTTTTAATCATGCATTCCAGAACAGTTGGCTTGGATTCTCCACTACCCATCCTACTTTTCACTTTCCTTCTATCACTTGCAGCAAGTCCAACTTCTATTTATTTCATCGCTCCTTTGCCAGGGTCTTGTACCCCAGCCACTGCTGACGTCTTCACTCAAAGGAGCATAACAACTTTACCTCGGCTATGACCGGGGTGAAAAGGGCCTTACCTACTAAGTCTTTCAATGATAGTACCTCTCGCGTTTCTCTGTCAGCAGCCAGCCAAATCCAATCAATTAAGGCTTCTACAAACTCCTTCTTGCACAAGTCTGATCCTGGAAAAATCTAAATCTATCTTATCACAGGTTGGTGCAGACAAATGTACGTCCAGAGCCACAGTTCCCAGTCTGGTCCTAAACAATGTTCGGGAGGTCCCTGAATCCCTAAGGAGAACATGAGGGTGTTGCGGCAAAGGGGACAGTCCCTTGGAAACCAGAAAATTTTGTGTTGAAAAACAGCACAGATTCAGTTAATGGAGTTTTACTTATTTCAGTAAATTCCCCACTGAGCTTAGGAGGACACAGCCACCTCAGACTCATCCAGCCCCAAGGGGTTGATCAGGTCCCTTCTTCCACTATTACAGAGGGACCTACCTGTGTGCTTCCCTTCTGACGTCCACAGTCTTGTGAAGTCTGCCTAGAAAGACAAGTCACTAAAACAAGCACTGATCCGAGGGAGGAGACACCTTCCCTTTCCCAAGGCTCTCGTCCCAGAGAGTCGCAGGCAGAGGCTCAATGAGCCTGTCTCTCCAAGGGCTTCCCAGCCAACACACCAGAAATGTAGAATCCAGGGTCGCAAAACACGCCTCAGAAGAGACTCAGGACAGTGGAGTACAGTTTATTATGCCAGCGGGTCCAAGGGGAATCGGTTCCCAGCAAGGACCCCTCCAATGATTTTGGAGGACTCAGTTTTATACACTCCTGCTCTGCATGACTGGTTACACGTTAGTAATGTTTTACAACATGCAGGCGTGGAAGAATTAACAGTTACAACATGCAGGTTCAGGCGCTATCGTTAATCTAACTGAGACAACCTGACCTTTACTTCCAATCTTTGTTTGTCGTCTGTGAGGAGGGGGTTTAATCCCTGTTGCCCTCCTCCCGGTGGCCCCAACAGGGTCACAAAGAGATGCACGACAGAGCAACTGAACAACAGTTGAATGGTTGGGCAGTGTTTTGCAGTTTATGAACCATGTTCTCTAGCTTTGTTGAATTTAAGCTTTACACAACCCTGTATGAAGGTGTACACAATTTCCACTTTGGAGGTGATGTGCTTTGCCCGAGTTACAGGCTGCTGCTTACCGGCAGAAAGTTTAGAACCTTGGTCTTCTTAGTCTCTGTATCATGTCCCCTCCAGGACACCGTATGGCTTCTTTCTTGGCTCTGCCCACTGTAGACTAGCACAGCCATCCCCTCCTCTGGTTAGGTGGAGAAACATTGTTAGAGTTGGCCCCACCCAGCCAGGAGAAAACAGAGCAGCAGGTGACACTGAGCAAGTCATGCTGGGCCTTAGTTCAGGAGCCTGCCCCACCTCTAGGCCTGGCTCCAGCTGCATGCATTTGTGCTGCCCTCAGGTAATCGTAACCTTTCTCTTCCCTGGCTCTCCATCCTGGATGGACAACCTCTACTGCCAGCATCTTGCCCTCTGGCTGTGCCTCCTGTCTAGTCGTGGCCACGCGTGGGAGACACGGAGCAGCAAGCTGGAGACCCCCCTCAGGCTCCACGTCACCCTCCGCCCTGTCAGCTGCTCCTCTCCTAGGCATCCCACCATCAGTGCTTCCCCAGGGAGGCTGTCCAGGCTCCCCCACAATCGGAGGCTTGGCCAGAGCAACACTGGCCCAGGTCCAGAAATGGAGGGACACCACTGAATCAGAGAGCAGTGGTCCCGATTAGAGCAGTTTCCCGATTAGAAACTGCTGCTGATCGCCCCCATATTGATCACTTGTCGTTTTAATCTCTGTTTTATGGTATGTCAGTAAAGTGGTGGCTTGCTTTACATACTCTGCGGAGGTCTGATGAGTCTTGCCATGACCACAGATAGCATTTTTTGGTGGACTTGCAGAGACTGTCTTAACAGTGCTCCCTAAGCAGGTTTGGGCATGTCCAAACTTCAGTGAGAGGCAAAGCACATATTCAAAGATCTGTTCGAGTCAAGAAGCTAGCATGGCAGCTGTCATTGATTTGTGCTTCCACTTAACACATTTAAGATATAAAACCTGCCTGGTATCTAGAAGAAAAGGAGCTATAATCCAGGTGTTACACGAGAGAATTTTCTCCTTGTTTTTTTAGAACCCTTCAAGGTGAGGAGACAAACCTCTGAGATGAAGGATCAGCTGAGAGTATTGAAGATGCCCTACCATAGAAGGACAGGGAAGGGCTTCCCTCCCTCCTCCCTGCCTGGCCTTGCTGCCAGGAGCCACGTGCTGTGTGCTTTGAGGAGTACACGGGGCTGTTCATGACCAGCAGAGGGATGCTGGTGGTGAGCACAACTTTCTGTTTCATCTTTGGGCTTAAGTCCCGTGCGAAAAACTAAAAAACATTAATGGCAAAGGACAGGAAAGTACCTAGGATTTGTCCTGCGGCAATCCTTTTACATAACACACCTTCCTGTCCACTTGAGGACTTGGCCTTAGGGAGGTCAGTTGAACAATCACAACTCAAGTCTTAATAAATTCTTGCAACAAGAGCTATACACATACACACAAAGCTACGTGCGTTATTCCAAATGGTCTGCCATAGCCTCTGATAGCCAGAGCATATCGTGATTTCATATTTATTTGATCATTCTAAATATCCTGTTTAACCTCAAAATGATGTAACTAAATGTAGATGATAAAGGAATAAAATGGGGTGACTTCACTTGCTCTCTCAGTGGTCTAACATCTCCCTCTACCCTTCCAGCCAGTCAGGGGTGTTCTGGCGGCAACCAGCTCCCCCAGACCCCTTAAAAGAAGCCCTGATGTCAACATTTACAGATTTCCTTGGTGTAAACATTCGTTTGGCTAATCTGAGCTACCAATTTGCTGTCATTGATTATGAGGTTGAGCAGAGGTACGCACAGGTCGGTGGGAGCCAGTTGCCAGCTCAGTCACTGGATTCAGACAACCGTTTCCAAAAGTAGTCTGCATGCAGGAGAGCTCTGCCTTCTTAATCCCCCGCCCAACCACGCCGTTTGGTGGTGAGCCACAGATGCTTCTCAAGCATATATGGTGCATCCCCTCACTCTAGGAGCCTGTGTTCTAGTGGGGAAGCAGACACTGAACAACTGATTACTGAGTTTGTTTGTTTGTTTTATTAAAATTGTGAGGCATCATTCAAAGGGCATTTTCCCTCCAGTCATAACTCACATTCTGCTCCGAGTTAAATGCAGCACTGTGAGAAGATCTCAGCATCACAGTTCTCAGCCAGGAGGGAGCCTTGGTGCTCACATGGTTGTAAGGTTACTCTTCCTTCTGTGCATAAGGAAACCGAGCTCCATGGTAAGATTGCTAGTTTGCTGGTACCCTTCCCTAGAGAGGCAGAAATCTCCAGGCTCTTTGTGAAAAAAATCAAAGGAAAGAAACCTGTCAACTCTCGCACCCCAGTGCAGCCTGAACAGCCTTGTGGGTGTACTGTGTATGAGCAAGCGGGATGTGGAGGGCTGAACATGTTCTGTGTGTGCACCGCCCAGGACTCACCTGCTGTAGATCAGCTACCCATGTACGGTCTTCAGAAGATGAGTTTTTTTTCCTTCCCAGGGTTAGCAGAGGACCTTCTTAGTTAGGGCTGAAGGCTGCAGACCTCAGCACTGGATTATGTAGCTGTGATTGTCCACAAACGTGTAACCTGGTCTGTTTTTCCACCCGTGAGGCCTGCCCCCTCCCTTTGCCTAGAGTGTGGCCAGGAGTGTGTGAGCCACGGTGTTTGTCTGGAGCCATTGTTCCCAAGCTCTGGATCTCAGGATTCCTTCACTCTTAAACACAACTGAGAAACCCAAAGGGCCTTTTTGACATGGATAATTTCTATCAATATTTACCGTGTTAGGTAAATACAGGAAGGCATTGTCTTCCCAAATACAAGTTAGTGTAAAACACGGGCCGCGTTCATGTCGGCTGGACAGCCGTTCCTCAGAAACTGGAGGCCTTGGCTATTATCAAAAAGGCAAGAAATAAAAAATGTTGGTAAAGAAGAAAAGGGAATCCTTGTGCACTGCTGATAAGTAAAATGTAATGTAAAATGGTGCAGCCACTGTGTAAAGTAGTATGGAGACTCCTCAAAAAACTAAGAATAGAACAATCATATGATCCAGCAAAAAAAAAAAAAGAAAAAAGAAACTGGAGGCCTGACTCTCCCTGGGCCTGGGAGGGGCTCGGGGGCCTGTCTTGCTGTCTCAGGAAATGACACTTGAGAATCCCAAGGAACACACAGGAGCCCTGTTCAGGCTGGTGCAGACAGCTTTCCTTCATCAGGAACATCAGGGCCGGTCCCAGAGACTCTGTGACGGGAGATTTGGCTGGTTGGGCTAATAACTAAAGATCAGGAGGTGTGGGGGGCCCTTCTCTAATGTGAGAAGGCTACTGATGAGCAAAAATGATGTAACACTAACAGATCAAATTTAAAAATAATTAAACCTTTCCCACTGTTCCTCCATGTCACACAACTCCTGTGTGTTCTGCCACCCTTTCCTGTTGGAGACCCAGAGAGAGTTGGGGACGGGTGCGGGCAGGGCAGGGCAGAGATGCACTGTGCCCCAGCTCCATGGAAGCTGGGTGGGAAGAGCTGTTCCCAGGTTAACCCTGCAGCAGACCGTGAGGCCAGGAGGGTAGGCGAGGATGTGAGTGTGTGGAGCCCCCGGCTGCTGATGGCTTTCCAGCAGTGGGGTAATGTGTGCAGGGCGTCTTTGGGGAAGGTTTGCTGCGGGGAGGGGGAGAGCAGCAGGAAAGAGATGAACACAGGACAGGAAATCAGAAAAGGCTATTGCTGTCCTCATAAATCATGTTTTTGCCTGGGAAATCTCATGGAGCGTGATGGGCTACAGTCCGTGGGGTTGCAGAGTCGGACACAACTGAGCGACCAATGCTTTCACTTAAGTTCAGGTAAACCAATCTGGATTGATGAAATGCTTTCTCACAGGGCCAGGGAAGAACACTGGAATGTATCCTCCTCCCTTTGCCAAGACCAAATAATCAAGGTGAACGTTTCCCTCGTGGCTTTGGTGCACTTCTACCTTTGACAAGGCCATTAATTCTCACCTGGGTCCATGCGTGGCCCCAACCGAGCATCTCTTTCTTCAGGCATTTTTCTGCTCCCTGGAAACACACTTCCCCATCAGTCACGTTCCAGAATAGGAGGGGGAGGTGGGATTTGACAGGTGTCAACCTCACAGGCCTCCTGAACAAAAGAAATCTTTACATTTTGTCTGAGTACCAGCTTTTTGTGAAAATCAGGATGTTGAGAGCATTTTACTTTAACCTCTGTTTGAGAGGCGACTGTTTTGTATAAAAGAAAATGCCTGCTGCTCTCCAGTGTGTATCAGAGTACTGGCTATGGTTTAAAAGTACAGTAAGTCCCCCGTATACGAAGCTTCAAGTTATGAACTTTCAGAGATGCAGATGTGGATCTGGTTCAACCAAGGAACCAGAACCTGTGCCATCAACGTCAGCCATGAGTGAAATTGCAGCTTGCCCTCCATCTCCTATTGCTGACCATCCTTTACCTCTGCCATCTCTCACCTCCTCTCCCTCCTTCAGTCAGTAACTCTTGTTGCCTGTTCACTCAATGCCAGCCCTTGTATGCCAGCTCTTATACTGTACTTCTCAAGGTACTGCACTGTCAGATTAAAAATGTTTATTTTTTTGTTTATTATTTCTGTGAAAAGTTTCTACACCTATTATAAGTACAGCACTGTACAGCCAATGTGTTAGTTGGGGACCTACACTAACTTTGTTGGACTTACAAACAAATTGAACTTATGCACGCTCTCTCAAAATGGAACTCGTTTGTATGTAGGGGACTTACTGTGTAGAAATGTGCGAGTTGTGTGAAGCACTTGCAGCGAAACAAGTAGTCTGGGGAGAGCTGATCAGGGCGTGGCAGGGCAGGGCGATGGTGCTGGCATGGGCTGCAGTAGAGAACCACAGGTGTCTGGAGAGCAGATGAGAGGATCTGCTATAGGATCGCCCTATTGAGAGGATGCACAGTTTTCTTTCTGTTATAGATGGAAATCCAAATATCTGCAGGCCTGAAGGTGGTTCTCATTTCTTTCACCTGAAAGCATGATTAATTGCTGATTTTTTCATTGCAAAGAACAAAAAAATTGTTCCAAGCACAACCAGCTGACATTGTTTACAGAGATGATTTATGACATGATCCCACTTGTAAAGATCTGTTGCTTTAACTTGAAGCACATTGGATTTCCTGTTCAATAGACTTTCTTTTTTAAAAATTACAGCTAACTTGTTTTGTTTTTACAGGGCGAACCTTTCCAACACATCCGTACTACTCTGTTCAGCTAGGAGCAGGGCAGCTGTCACTTTACAACATCCTGAAGGCCTACTCGCTTCTAGACCAAGAAGTGGGCTATTGCCAAGGTCTCAGCTTTGTAGCAGGCATCCTGCTGCTTCATATGGGTGAAGAAGAGGCGTTTAACATGCTCAAGTTTCTGATGTTTGACATGGGACTGCGGAAACAATATCGGCCAGACATGATTATTTTACAGGTAGAAAGCCTTCCTTCTGCCTGTGATAAAGTTGAATGCTAAAATAAACATGTTTATGATCCCTTTCCAAGTGTATCCAAGGAGATTTCCCACCATCAGTTGACATTGTAGCATCTGTCACTGCTGAGAACTTACTCTGTGCGTTACACCAGGTGGCTTGTGTGCATTTACCTCCTCCACCCTCAGGAAGGCAGTGTTGATCCCAACTTACAGACAGCAAAGCTAAGGCTCAGAGAAGTTACATAGTAAATAATTTGAGCAGGTCACACAGTAGCAGGTGGCAGAGCTGGATATAAACCCTGGCCTGGCTGACTCCAGGGTGCTTCCTTTTACCTTTTCTCTTTGAAATCTACCTTCAGGTAGTAGTGTATTTGCTGCTTCCTCTGCCAGGGACCTCCCACCCCCATCCCTGAGCCCCTGCCATCCTGGGTCCAGCCCAGTTGGAAAAGTTATTTTCTCCATCTTGAGATAAACCCTTGTCATCTTACTTTAACTCGCCTGTATTATAAACCTGAAGAAGTCATACTTGTCCTGCCTCTTGAGGGGTTGGGGGGATTCAGCAGGAACTTACTAAGGGAACGGGTTCAGTAGCATCCTACTACGGAATGCTTCCCTCTCACTTTACTCTCTGCCAGAGGCTGGCTTTTTATCTCCAACTCCCCTAGCTTTGAGTTTCGCTAATAACATGTATTTGTAAGAGAACTTACAGATCATTTTCATGAGACAGATGTGGAGCGTCTCTTAGCTGAGGAGCCCAAGGGGACAGTACAAAGAAAGAGTGGCAGGAGGAGTCCTGCCCTGAGTGCCCGCCAGCCCCAGCCTTGTGGCAGCAGCCCCAGAGAGCACTGGCTGGAGGAGAGAGAACCCGGTGCAGGGATCTCAGGAGCCATGTGGACAGTCTCTGGTCCTTCTCTTTCTCCTCCGAGTGGGGTGGAGGCTGCTCTGTCCCTGAGACCCTGTGTGTGTCCCTGCAGATCCAGATGTACCAGCTCTCGAGGCTGCTCCACGACTACCACAGGGACCTCTACAACCACCTGGAGGAGCACGAGATCGGCCCCAGCCTCTACGCTGCGCCCTGGTTCCTCACCGTGTTTGCCTCACAGTTCCCCCTGGGCTTCGTCGCCAGAGTCTTTGGTGAGTGTGTGTGAGGCTGTTTGCAGAACCTGGGTTCTCAGGTTCGATGGGAACCGGGTGTGGTTTCTCCATGGTGGTGGTTCTTATTTTCAGGCCTGTATCTGCAGGAACAGGATGTTGTCATTCTCATTTAGTGAGAAGGTTGAGTTTTGTGAGTTTCAGGACCTGTTTGACTTCTGATGATCAGTGCCGCCCCTCGATGCCTTCTTGTGGGAGTAAGGTCCAATCTCCTCCTGCCAGGCTCTCACTGGAGCAAATGTCCTGAAGGCTAGACCGAGGAGCCCGGCGAGTGGTCCAGAGACATTTCTCCTGAATTGTCGTCCTCCACCTCTCTGGCCCAGGGCTTTCTCACTGACTGGTCCTTAAGACTTCTCAGCCAGGGACTTCTGGGCCACTCCTCTTTCTGGGTTTCCTCTGCATCTCCTCTTCCTCCTCCTCCTCTCTCCTCTTCTACCCTTGGTCATACTTTGCTTCCTCTGCTGTCCACCTCTTGAAAGCTCCTCTGTATCACTGACTCACGGTCTGTTCTCACGCCCCCACCTCAACTTCCCATTTTTCTGCCCTTGTGACCATAGGCGGGTCACATTTCAAACCATCTCCCCTTTTCTCAATTTACTTTTCAAGAAGATTGCCTCTGTCAAAGTTAAATAAGTGTTCACATGTAAAGTCTCAAAACTGCCATGTCAATTATGCTTCAATTTAAAGAAATAAAAATTTTAAAATGTAAAAGTCTGCCTTGACGTGGCAGGGATGGCAGCTGAGTGAGGTGCTGTGAGCGGTCAGCTCCAGTACTCCAGTGTGCTTTCCCTGCTTCAGGATGAAGTGGTGACTCTGACAGTTCTTTTTATCTGTTTATTGTGGAGAAAGTGGTTATTAAAAAATTGATCATCATCACATACCAAGTGGTTTTAAGTACCATTTGTGTTAAGTCACTTGATAACTTAAAAACCTGTGCTTTTTTTTTTTTAACTTTATTTATGTATTTATTGGTTGTGCTGGGTCTTTGTTGCTGTGCGGGCTTTTCTCTGGTTGGGGTGAGTAGGGGCTACTCTCTAGCTGCGGTACACAGGCTTCTCCTTGTGGTGGTTTCTCTTGTGGAGCACAGGCTCTAGGGTGTGCGGGCTTTAGTAGTTGCAATTCCTGGGCTCTAGAGCATGGGCTCGGTAGTTGCAGGACACAGGCTTAGTTGTTCTGTGGCATGTAGGATCTTCCTGGACCAGGGACTGAATGCATGTTTCTTGCATTGGCAAGTGGATTCTCTACCATTGAGCTTACCAGGGAAGCCCCACAATCTGTGCTCCTGTATAGTTTTTAGATTTGTTTTTAGAATTAGCATCTTAAAGGGAATGTTCACAAGCAGAAGTATCACTTTAGGCAGTTTTCAGCAGACTCCTTGTATATCCAGACCCTGTGTGTGTGTGTGGTCAGTCATGTCCAACTCTTTTCGACCCCATGGACTGTGGCCCACCAGGCTCCTCTGTCCATGGAATTTCCCAGGCAAGAATATGGAGTGGGTTGCCATTTCCTACTCCATGGGATTGTCCTGACCTAGGGATCGAACTCACGTCCTGCATTGGCAGGTGGGTTCTTTACCATTGTGCCACCTGAGAATCCCCATATCCAGATTGTAAAAGTCCTAAACTTTGCTCTTTAATAAAAGTGGACATTGAGTTGTCTTCTCTCCTCCTCTTCCCTTCAAAGTACTAGATTTTTATTGTAATTTACTTCTATCCACAAGAAATTTTAAAGAAGTTCCCATTTGATTTTACTAGAAGAATCTATGTTCTTAAAATATTCACTACCCCCCTCATTTTGCATAACTACCTCCCCAGATTGATTTTTATTTTCTGTTCCTAAAAAAAAAAAAAAAAAAAGCACTGAAAGTAATTGATACTAAGCACTCTTTTCCTGGTTAAACAAATCATTAGTGAGATTTCATGAAAGCTTTATACCATAATTTAAAAAAAAAGTTCTCAATTGTCTGCTTAGTTTACCAAAAAAAAAAAAAAGTCACAGAAACTATAAGATATCTAGCTGTAGGCTTCAGTCTTTCTCACCAAACATCTGTATTTTTTTCCTATTCTTACTCTTGGAAATGAGGAGAAAGTCATTAGTCTAATTCCTTTTTCTCCTGTTTCTTTACTATATTTTTCAAAAGGATAATGGAGAAGAGTGAAGCCTGAAAAGGGGAGGCAGGAGTATTATTAGATGGTTTGAAAACAGCTCAAGCCTCGAATTACACTGTTTGTGAAGAAAATTCTACAGAGGGGGCTGGGCAGGCAGGGCTGAAAGGGTCAATGCTGAGTGTCCCCCTGCCCCAGGCTTGGAGGTGGCTGCTGTCCAGGGTTCTGGGCTCGGGGGCCGCAAAGTGGAAACATTCTCTCCTCAGGCTGCGTAAGTGGGTAAGAGGCACTGATAACAAACACACACACTCTGCTTTGGAAATGATAGCCCTGCTGCAGAATATTCAGAACTTTCTGAAGCTCATCCTAATGACTTCCTAAATAAAGCTAAAGCCGCAAGAGCAGGGTCGTCTTCTCCATACTGTGCAGTCAGAGGTGGGTCTCGGAGTTTCTCATACATTATGCATAACAGTGCCAATGTCTGTGATTCCTGGATCCCGCCGACCCCATGTCCCGCTGCCTAAAGGGCTCAGGGCTTCTGAGAATATAGGCAGGACATGGGGACTCAGGGCAGCATTGTCTTGTGATGTCACTATTTCCTCTACCAATACTTAAAAATGAACCATTTTATTAGTAGGTTTCCTAGAAAAGACAGGTTTTTAAAAAACCATTTCTGTATTTAGCGTGGGTGACTTAGCTCCATGATCGTGGATAGCTTCATTTTAAATCCCGAAGCCTACCATTCAAACACAGTAGGCTTTTTTGGTCTGAGGCCCATTTCATTATAGGCATTTAGGCCTGGATAAACCTAAAAACATGTGAACTTTTGTTAAGTATTCAGCATTTTATATGTAAGAAAAGGAATCTGTTTGCAGTCAACATAGCCCATATATAGGTTAATAGTTGTGGCTCAGGCTGGTAAAGAATCTCCCTGCACTGAAGCAATGGGGGAGACCTGGGTTCAGTCCCTGGGTTGGGAAGATCCCCTGGAGAAGGGCATGGCAACCCACTCAAGTATTCTTGCCTGAAGAATCCCATGGACAGAGGAGCCTGGTGGGCTATAGTCCATGGGGTTGCAAAGAATCGGACACAACTGAGTAGCTAACACTTTCAGTTTACTTTTTACCTCTAATTAAGTACATATATACTACTTGGAGGGACGGCTGCCAGTGATGCCTGTGCTCGACCTTCACGTGGTAGCTCATCACACTCTTCTGGGCATCAGTCCTTCTGTCTGGATGTCACATAATGTGAAATTGCCCCCTCCTGTATTTTTCCTCTTTGGGTCCAGACGGGCCTTCCTGGGAGAGATGCTTGTTCTTTTCATCTTCTAACATCTACCTTTGGGGGAAAAGTCTGAAAAATAGGACCGTTCTTGCTCCTGCTGGAGGTGGCAGCTGTGCTATTATTAGGCTCCAGATGTTTTCTGTAGGGCATTCTGCCAAGTTAGATGAGAAAGGAGGTGGAATATAAAAACCAAAAGTTTGGCAAAAACACAAAAGCCACCTGTAATGTAGGGAAGGATTCTGAGAGGCTTCAGGACTAAAAGAGACTGGAAAACAAGGTTGTTTGGATGGCCTGGAAAAACAGCTCTTCGGGTAACATGTTACCTTGGTGAAGAAGCGAGTCTTCACAGAATCTGTGCGGTTGTTCTGCGGCAAGGCTGTTGTCCTCTTTCATCTCCCTCCTACCCGGTCCTGGTAGGGATATGGGGGGGTTACAGCGGGAGGACTGCAACCTCCCGGAGAAAGCACAGGAGAGGGATCGCCCTAGACAAAGACGAAGGTGGTTGGAAAAGAGATGCAGAGTAAGTTCACCTAACTGGCTGTGTGCCTGGAGTTGATCTTTTTCCCCCACAGGAAAATTGAACTTCTATTTTGTAGGGAGTTTCGAATAGAGTACCCATACAGGTTAACATGATAACAGGGCTGCTGAAGTGTCTTCAAAGCAAAA
Source organism: Giraffa tippelskirchi (assembly GCF_054371585.1). Classification (NCBI taxonomy): domain Eukaryota; kingdom Metazoa; phylum Chordata; class Mammalia; order Artiodactyla; family Giraffidae; genus Giraffa; species Giraffa tippelskirchi. Next base: position 54,956,588 of record NC_137275.1, on the reverse strand, counting down.
TAGTTATTTGCAGTGTTCTCAGCAAGCAGTTTGCAAAGTGATGGAGTCAGCCAAATTTTAGGTTCCCTCTGCTGCCAGCTAAACCCCTTTGCCTGTTTTGTTGGTGGCTCAGAAAAGGAGAGTTGGCCATGAGCGGGGCTCCTGCCATGCTGCTGGAAGCCTCAGCAGCTCACTTCCTCATGCAGGGATATTCAGATGCAGAAAATCAACTCACTTTTCCAAGGAAATTATTGTGTGTGTGTGTGTGTGTGTGTGTGTGTTTTAATTCCAGTCTGTAAGTGTATAAGGATTGGGAGATGGGCAGAAATGACAATAGCTGTATTGGGGTAGTGGGTTTATAGGTAACATTTTCTGTACTATTAATTAAAAGTTACTTAATTTTTAAACTTTCTGGAGGGAGAAAAAGGTACTCCCACCTTACGTGCTCTTCCAGGCTCCTGCATGTGCTATGTGCTTTGACCCCTGTCTGCATTTCCACCTTCTTTTCCTCCTGCTGAGAGTATTCTCCCTGATTTTTTATCTGGGGAGTTTCTATGGCTTCTTCAAGGTCAGGCTCTGCAGCTGCTTTTCTTTGGGGCATTCTCTCTTCCCTGCTTCTGTCCTTCTTCACCTGATGGCATTTATAGCTGCCTTGTCTCTTCCATTTGCCTGCAGCTCCCCCCACCCTAAAAAAAAAGAAATACTGACAGTTGCCTCTAATTAGATTTATGCCCCTGTCTTTTAAAATTCTGTTTCTTCTTACATTTTTATTCCAGTTGTTAGGTCACTTTCCCAAACTTAGTCACCCAACAGTGAGTTGCTAGTTCTATACTTGAGCCCCAGGACATCGGAGTCTCTTTTTGAATGGCTTCACCTCTGGGAAAGGGAGAGCGAGGGTGGGCTGACTGAGGGGCCGCTTGCTTCCCCTCTGTGGAAAGAAGTTGATGTGGGAATTGTTAGCATTTGCCAACCATTCTAAGGGGAAAAAATGACAAGAACTAGAAAATAACTCTGATAAAGTTCTTTGAATTCTTCAGAGTGAAAAAATTTTTTTATTTCATTCAATTCAGTTCAATTGCATAGCTGTGTCCGACTCTTTGCAACCCCATGGACTGCAGCACGCCAGGCCTCCCTGTCCATCACCAACTCCCGGAGCTTACTCAGACTCATGTCCATTGCATCGGTGATGTCATCCACCATCTCATCCTGTGTCGTCCCCTTCTCCTCCCACCTTCAGGCTTTCCCAGCATCAGGGTCTTTTCCAAGGAGTCAGTTCTTCACATCAGGTGGCCAAAGTATTGGAGCTTCAGCTTCAGCATCAGTCCTTCCAATGAATATTCAAGACTGATTTCCTTTAGGATGGATTGGTTGGATCTCCTTGCAGTCCAAGGGACTCTCAAGAGTCTTCTCCAACACCACAGTTCAAAAGCATCAATTCTTCGGTGCTCAGCTTCCTTTATAGTCCAACTCTCACATCCATACATGACTACTGGAAAAAACATAGCTTTGACTAGACGGACCTTTGTTGGCAAAGTAATGTCTCTGCTTTTTAATATGCTATCTAGGTTGATCATAGCTTTTCCTCCAAGGAGCAAGCATCTTTTAATTTCATGAGTGCAGCCACTATCTGCAGTGATTTTGGAGCCCCCCAAAATAAAAGTCTGTCACTGTTTCCATTGTTTCCCCATCTATTTGCCATGAAGTGATGGGACCGGATGCCATGATCTTAGTTTTCTGAATGTTGAGTTTTAAGCCAACTTTTTCCCTCTCCTCTTTCACTTTCATCAAGAGGCTCTTTAGTTCTTCGCTTTCTGCCATAAGGATGGTGTCATCTGCATATCTGAGGTTATTGATTATTTCTCCCAGCAATCTTGATTCCAGCTTGTGCTTCATCTAACCCAGCATTTCTCATGATGTACTCTGTATATAAGTTAAACAAGCAGTATACTTGTATTTAATAATGTACTTTTGCAATGGTGTGGGTTTTTTATAGTTTTTAGAGATCTTTACATCACTAAACTCCTTATTTCAAAGCAGAGGAAATGGGCATTTTTTTCACTTGCAGCATCAGAAATTAGGGTAGAGTATTTATACAAATCTTTGTTTTACCCGTGAAAACATGTGTTTAAGTAATAACTCCTTTGAAATCCAGAGAACTTCTGGAAAAACAGACTAATTAAAAGTTTTCTTTTTCACAGTTCAACTTTTGAAGTAAGTTTGAATTGAGTGTATTTTTGGAGTGAAAAAAAGATCTGAACCTGTGACAAAATTTTAGCAGTATGTTTGCATACATTGTTTTCTTAGTATTATCTTGACAACCCTATCTGAAATACCAGGATCTTGTAATTTAGGGTTGTGTTTGCCACTGTCCTGCTTTTCAGTATGTGTGAAAGGGGACAGTGTGTCATTTTATCTGCAACTGGGTCCGTATTAACTTCTGGCTTTTCTGTGTTTTCCCAGATATGATCTTTCTTCAGGGATCAGAGGTCATATTTAAAGTTGCTTTAAGTCTGCTGGGAAGCCATAAGCCCTTGATTCTGCAGCATGAAAACCTAGAAACCATAGTTGACTTTATAAAAAGCACACTACCCAACCTGGGCTTGGTGCAGATGGAGAAGACTATCAGTCAGGTATGGTTCAGTCTGGACCTTCCAGAAGCTCGGGTAATCCTGGATGTGCAGAAGCTGAATTTCTTCCTTCCTGCCTTTTCTTTCTCTCTCTCCCTCCCTCCCTCCATTTCTTACCACTTTGTGTCCTGAGCAGCTTGTAGGAGGTACATCTCAAGGCCTTGTTCCATGACTAAGTGTGTGTCTGAGTGTGCATATGCTATGAGTGTGATATCCAGCACAATTTCTTACAGTTAGTAAGAATTGTAACTGTAATTTCTTACAGTTAAGAGGCTTCACCCCTTGTCATTTGTTCTTCCAAAATTCATGGCTTTTTTATTCCTTGTAGGCTTTTGTAAGATGAGTGCTTTGATTTTTGTGCTGAATGGCATTAATTGGAATCTTCTAAAATATCTTGCTATGAAGTTGTGATAAAGAGTGTATATTCTATAAGTTTGTTTCATGTTGTGTGTGTTTGTGACTAGTATTCAGTTCCACATCTGTGGTCCCAGTACCTCTGGTTTCTGTGTGCTGTAGAACTGCATGTATGCATGTATCACTCTCTGAAATGTTAAGAGGTTGAGAGTGAAGTGTCTTGGGAACTGCAGCCTGACTAGTTGTTAAATGATCTGGGGTAGGAGTGGGAGCAGATTTTGACTCTGTGTCAGGAAGACTCTTCCAGTAATGATTGCTGACTATGCAGGACTGAGCTGCCTTGCAAAGGGTGAGGTCACCCTTGGAAGTGTCCTGAGGCCAGATGGCTGAGTGCTGAGGAAGGGATCTCTGCGCTGGGCCACCACAGCCTCAGTGGCTGGGCCTCTCATAAGCCCAACACTCACAGCAATTAGGTTAAAACAGTGAAATAAAGATATGTTTTTTAAAAGTCTGAGAATTCCTGCTCATCTGAGAGTGGTCGGCTGCACACACACATGCAGTGATTTGTGGTTCCATTTGCTGCTCCTCCTCCTGGGCTGAGCCCAGAAAAAGAGGCACGTCTGGCCTGAAAGAGAGAGTTTCGCCCGGGTGCCGCTTTGGGTCTGTGCACGTTTCATTTACTTATGTGAAGGAACAGTGCTTTTCAACTCTGCACTTTCTTCTCAAGAGAGGCTTTTACTTCCCTGGCGCCTTCCTCTCAGTGTGAATCGCTCTGACTTATCGACGCCCTACTTTTTGCCAGGTTCTGAGCAGCTCTGCATAGACACACCTGATCTTATTCAGTCATGACCTCCTGAGAAGACAGGTAGTTATAACTTATGAGAAACCTAGGGTTCAGAGTGGTTAAATAGCCTGCCCACAGTCACACGGCCAAGAAGTGGAAAGGTTTCGTTTCAGACTGAGGCTCTCATGGCAAACACTTTAGCAACTACTCAGCTCCACCAAGTGCCTCCAGGTATCATTAATCAGTTTTCCTGTATTGTCCATTAAGACAGAATCCTCCACCCTGTGATGCTTTCCTTTCTGACCTTGCCGAGCATTTACTCTCTTTCAGAGCATTCATTGCACATGCTTCTGTGTTTTGGCTGCTGGGGCGTACGCGAGAGCCTTGGTTCCCTAAACCCAAGTCTGTGCCAGTGACCGTCTTGACCTGCTGCCTGGGCTCAAAGGCGGGCAGCCTTGCTGATGTTATTACCTTCTGGATATTGAGCCCCAGGAAAAAAAAAAAAAATCCCATTTTCCTCCCCTTTTCTGTAAAGGATACTCACTAGGATGTGAGGATATTCTTTAAATGTTGGGAGAATAGAAATGGTCACAGCATGGAGAGAGGACAGTTGTATGTGTGTGTGTACCTGAGTTGTTTTAGGTACATGGTTTGAATGTGGTAATCTTTTATTCCATCAGCTCCCTAACAACTCTGGGGGACAGTGTATGGCTTCATAATCTTCATTTTTATTGCTGGGACACTGGGCACAGAGGGAGTGAATGTCCAGCACCCTGTACAGGGTGGCAGAGCCAAGAGTGTAATAGACTCTGGGACACCAGGGCCCATCCTATGCAGAAAAGGAGTGTGTAACACAGTGATTGCAAGTGTGGTGGGAGCTCCAGGAGTGCATGTGCAAGGGCTGTAGGAACAGGCTGTGCAGGGAGTGAGCAGTGAGCGGGGCTGGCAGAGAGCTGAGGGAATTGGGTTCAGCCAGGCCTTTTCTGCACAGGGCCAGGGAGAAAGTGTTTCAGGCTTTGTGGGCCATAAGGTCACATGAGGTCAGCTCAGTCTCTGGAGCCTGAAAGCGGCCAGAGCCAGTGTTTGTGTGTGTGGAGTGACGTGACTGTGTTGCAATAAAGCTTTGTTTGCAAAGCATGCGGTGGGACAGCTCTGGTGCACAGGCTGTAGTCAACTGTCCCCCAGTTACAGTACATGCAAAGGCACAGGGGTGAGAGAAGTTCTAGGCACGGCTTCAGCTTTCTTGGGGGGAGGTGGGGAATTGGACGTGGCATGTAGGGACACAGCGTCTGCTTCTGAGGTCCAGGTTTTCAGCCTGTCACAGGTCTCGCTGGGAAACCAGATTCACGGTACCAGGCAGCTCTCGGCCCTCCTCCCCTCCCACACGGTGCATCTGGAACTTGACCTCTGTGGGCTGTCAAGCTTTCTGTTTTCTCGCTGCCTCCTCCCCTCCCTGCAGAGGGTGCTCTAGTCTCAAGTTCAGCTTAGAGGTACAACTTTGGAGAGCCCACAGGGTGGAAATGATACTGTGTTCCTTGCACGTGGCTGAGTTAATTGTCCTGTGTGTGAAAGGATGGAGCCGGGTGCACCCCTCTGATAGACAAACTGCGTTTCACTAAATGCCTTCTCTGTGGAAACCTCAACTTGAGCCTCTGGGACACAGCCTGCATCCAGGGTAGGCAGAGTCACCAAGGATAGGGCCCTGCAGCTCCTCCTGCTCAACACAGACAGGCTCAGAGCTGCCGCTGAGAGGCCGGCCCAGAGCTGACGGGGTCCAGGGTACAGTGGCAAGGGTCTCTGGGGCTCTGGGGCAGCTGCTCAGTGTGACTTAGTTGTCAGTTGAATGTAAGCCTTAACAGCCCAACAGGAAGGGGGAAGCCCCGGGAATAAACAGAAAGGGAGGGAAGGGAGACTGCTGGGCAGGGGGGCTGGGAGGATGAGCACACAGCCCACGTGCAGCATCCTGCAGGCCCTGCCTCACGTGGGCTCCTGACCAGTACCATTGTCCTACCACATAGAGCTGACAGAGAATCCAGGCCCGCCCCCCAGACCTCCTGAGTCAGAATCTGCCTTTCAGCAAGATCCTCAGGGGATCCACACACACCTTGGAAAGGCTGCAGTGGGTGACTCCATCGTAAACACGCCAGACAGGTCTCGGTTCTGCTTGAGCTGGTAGGAGAGAAACCAGCATCTCACCAAAGCTCCCTCGTTCAGAAGATGCTCTTCAGAATCACAGTGGTGAGGCTGCCCCTTCTACCTTGGGAGGAGTCCTCATGGCTCGGGCAGGTTGTACTGTTGAAAGTTTGTTAAAAGGCCAATGGCTGCCATACCAAGAGGATAGGGGTATGGTGGGGAGGGGTCCTTTACCCCTGGCATTGTTGAGAATTGCTTGCATTGTGGTGATAATAAAAAGCAGACCAACTTTCAGTTGGGTTTATTACTATTTTTAAATTCTCTGCAGACACTGAACCCCTTTATTTTGATAGCTGGGCAGATGCTCCACCATTGAGACCGCACCCCCAACCCTGGCTTGGGGGAAGGGTGTGCGGGTGGGGAGGGTGGAAAGTATGTGACTAGTTCTGCTGCCATCAGGGTTGATGGCTTCATTGCAGTGTCCACAGACATCAGAGAGAAACAGACACTGAGTCTCCAATAGTAGATGAGCCAAGAGTGTAAAGGAACTCACTAAGGGAGACTCATGTAGCAGACTAATAATAGCTAAGGAAGTATGTAGCTTCTTGCATAATTTAAATGTAAATAACATGTAATTCTTTACCTTCCTAGATTAACAGAATGAAACATTTTAATGCCAGTACCCAATGCTGAGGGTGTACTGTGTCTGGCACATTCTTATGTTGCTAGTGGCATTGTATGTTGATTATTCCCATTCGGGAAGCAATTTGGCAATGTGTATCATGAGCCAGTAAAATATTCGTATCCTTTGATTTAGTAATCCCATTTCTTGGAATGTATGCTTAGGAAATAAGCCAAAATATGGGAAAAGCAGTACATACAAAGATGTTTAGAGTTGTCATTTATAACAGAAACTTGCAAGTAACTAGAGGTAGCCAACATTCGATGACTGTATTAACATGATTATTGATGCATCAACTTGATAGAATACCATGAAACCATTTATAATTATGGTTTTGAAGAATATACAGCAATGTGAAAAAACGTCCTCTGAGGACCAGGGCACTGTCACTGTCAGCTGCTGCTGCCGCAGTCGGGGATAAATTTCTGGGCATGACTGCAAGGCTGTGTGTGTTTTGGCACCAGGAGGTGGTGATGCAATTAAGCAGATGCCTGTGGCCGGGGATGGTTCCTCGGGATTAATGGGGGCCTGCAAGAGCCCTCCGCCCTATGCACAGCCAAGAGCCCTTAACCGCAGCCCCTCTGCATCAAAGGCCCGAGGTTTCGTCCCCGGGTGTCCCAGGTTAGGAGCTCACTTAAAAACCTGGGTGAAAGAAGAAACGTGTGTGTGCGTGTGCCATGTATCCCAGACTGTATTTGTGATTACACACGAATGTCTTGGTTTGAGTGTGTGCGGCCTTTGTGCTGAGCTAGTCAGAAGCTCCATGCTGCGGCAGCCTCTGTCATTCGTTGCAGCACAAGCTTGGATGTGAGGGGTTTCGTGACAAGTGTAGGAAACAGATCCCTTAGCTCAGCTTGCCAGGTGTGTGTCTCATGATTCCCACAGATGCTGGGAGGTAGGGGTTATCACCCCCATGGGGGAGGCCAGGAACTGAGGCCAGGAAAGGTCAGGTAGCTTGTTCACGGTCATTCAGGGAGTTGCCAGCCAAGCTACCATTGGAGGGCTGACTGAAAGCTCCTGGGTCAGTTTTCTTGACTGTGGAATAGAGATGATAATCCCTGCTGAGCTCAGGGTCACTCTGATGGACAGGAGAGAATCAGATCAGTCCAGTCAACTACACACATGCACACACACATGTCACAAATAGAATGTGTACTAGTTTTTTTGTCCTGGAGTGACTTTTGTGCCTAATTAGTATTAGCCACTGAATTAAATTGAAAGCCAGGAAGCTGAAAAGTTCATCTCAAGGAAGAGAGAATTTCTGGGAATGGTGAAAAAGTAAACATGGATTTTTAAAATTGATTTCAGGAAAGATAGGGCTCATTCATGTTTAAATGCTAAAAGGATACCATCAAGGGAAATGAGTTTTTCATTGATTTTAACTATGTTGGAGTTTCTTTCTTAAGGAAATGCTCTGAAGAGGCAGTTTCTGCTCTTGAAAATACTAATTTCATTCCCTAAATGTGTGTTCTGATCGTGCTGGCTTTTCTTACGTGGTGACTGAATTCTCAGATGTATGCCGGGGTTTCACGCCTGGGGCGGCAGCAGCCTCTGCCTTCAGACCCCTCCCTCTTCGGCCCTGCCTCGGTCCAGCTCACTCACCGAGAGAAAGTACAAACATGAACGGTTCACTCACTTGTGCACTTTGGGGTTGTTTTTCACACGAGTGGTTTTTTTTCATGACTGTTACTATTATGAGAAGAAAGGCAACTCGGGCATTGTTTCATATTCACTCATCTATGCGGGTGACATTTGGGTTTTGGCTCATTTCTTCATCTCTTATGTGCAGAGAAGGGTTTTTCAGTAAACAGTTCCATTACTTAGCTGTTCTTGTAACTCTGAAAACCCGGCTGAACTATAATTAAACTTTGACCTGGTGACTGGGCAAGTAGGGCTGTGATTCTTTTGTTTTATTCTGTCGTTGACCCGTAGTTGATGTATCTAATAGAATTTTCAGAGAAAAGAGATCTGAGTACTGAAATAAGAATTAAAAAGAAACTCTTTTAAGCTTTTAAAAAAATAAGGTTTTGGCTTTGAAAGATGGCATCAGACCTACACTGACAGTTGTTGTTGAGTCACTAAGTCATGTCTTAATCTTTGTGGCCCCATGGACTGTAGCCTACCAGGCTCCTCTGTCCATGGGATTTTTCAGGCAAGAATAACTGGGTTGCCATTTCCTTCTCCAGGGGATCTTTCTGACTGATGGATCAAACCCAAGTCTCCTGCATTGGCAGATGGATTCTTTACCACTGAGCCACCACAGAAGTGCTATACTTAACTGTTTCTCTCAGTTTATTTCCAAATGCTTCTTAAATTCTCTCTTCCCAAGAAAAATTATTCTCTTCTCCATTCAGAGAGTTTTCTGTGTTTATCACTAAAAGCATTAGGTGCAGAGTAGGTGCTCAGTGGATACCCACTGACGTGGTCACGTGTGTGTGAGTGTGTGAGTGTGTGTGTGTGTGTGATTTTTCTCATTTCCAATGCCTGATGACTTTTCTGTGAAACAGGTATTTGAGACGGACATCTCGAAACAGTTACAAGCTTATGAAGTTGAGTACCACGTGCTTCAGGAAGAGCTTATTGATTCTTCTCCTCTCAGTGACAACCAAAGAATGGACAAATTAGAGAAGACCAACAGCAGCTTACGCAAACAGAACCTTGACCTCCTTGAACAGCTGCAGGTAGGGCATATTTACAAGGCCGCCACCTGAACCTTGAGCATGGGGTAGTTTACTAACTCACCAGAGGCCCTGCAGGCTGAGTTTCCCACCGCTGTAGGTCCTTTCTGCTCTGTTTGCACTTGGGATCCCATGGCTGTAGGCCCTTTCTGCTCTGTTTGTAGTTGGGATCAAAGGTAGCCCAGGAGAGCTGTTCCTGTTTGTTAGGGAGCAGACAGGTTATCCTTTGCTAAGGTCGGACTGTCCTGGAACTTTCTGAGAGACTGTTTCTACACTTACCCTTTCAGGAGATGTGCCAAGAACTGAGCTTGGGTCCACGGTGCTCTGATGCTATTAACCAAATGCCAGCCACTGTGCTTTGAGTAATGATGGGAGAATCAAAGGCAGGAGCTTTCAGGAGCAAAACCAGCTAGGTCCTCAGAGTGACATCAAGTGAGGAGTGACAGAATAAACCAGAGCTGTGATCATAATTGTGAGTCCTTGGTGCCAAATACAAAGGTTAGGTTCACGAAGGGCACAGTTCTGCCCTCTGGAAGTTTCCATCTTGGCCTGCGTAAATGTGGGTGGGGACATACCCAGATCGCGTGTGCTGGAGGGCAAGAGGGAGTGAGCACGGAGGTACAGTCCGGGGACCCAGATCTTGCCAGATCCAGTGTCACCCCACTGCCACCCATCTGCTCTGATTTCCTGATTTGTGTGACAAGGACAGAAAATTACTTACTGCTCCGCACGACTCCTCCACCGATCAGATGGAGTAAAGTAACCGTACCATCTGCTTTTTAAGTGTCATGATTGGTGGTACAGCTATTGCTGTTACGGAAGTGTGTGTGTTGGCGGGGGTGGGGTTTAAAAATTACTTTTGAGCCGCTGTGAAGAAAAATTTGTATTATTTTCAAAACATATATTCTGTGGTGTTCTAGGCTGTCCTTAGAATAACCTTTCCATCCTGATATAAGCCTCTTATTTTTCTGCCTAAAAAGTTGCTGCTTTGCAGATGCAAACTTGGCAGTGATGGGAGAAAGGCCAGCGTTTGGGAGCTTAATCAGTCAACCCTTGTCTAAAATGTGCTCCTCCCAGCAGGGATTTTACACCAGTATAACCTAGTAGATAGTTACTGTAGAGGAACAAAGAAAAGGCTTTGCCTACCCAGTCCTGACTCCTGGTCACATTCTCAAAGTCAGCTTCGTGTTCCCCTAAGATGGAGATATCCTAACTGTGAAAATGACAACGTCTGGGTATTATTTCTCCCGGGGGGGTCTCAGCTGTAACCTAAAGGGGAGGCGCCAGGGGACAAAGAACCTTGTCTTGCATGTAAGGATCTGCAGTGTAGGTGGGAATTTTAAATCCCTCCAGACAAATGGTTGGTCCCTGAAATACAACAGGATGGAAAGCTCAGATCTCCGTTAGAAGCATTTGTCTTATTAAAATAGCACTCCAATAGAAGGTTCATTTTACTAGGCTGATACCCTCGTGGGTTTGTGGTAAAGAGGGGAGGTAATTTGGTGCTGCTTCTGTGATACTATACCCCTCTTGTGAGGAGAGGAGTTGTGAAAAGCTGCTCCAACCTCTGCAGCCCTCCAGAAAGGCATCAGGTGGTAATTGTTAACAACAGATGTTTACAGAGTTGCGCTAGGGATTATGGCATGTCAGTTTGTGGAGGCCTGAGTGTAGTCTTCTCTTTACCCTCTGAGTCACATGGAATTACTATCTTCCAGCCAGACCACATAAGTTCTATGAGACTCTCTTCCCTTTTTTCTTTTTATATTTTAAAACAGTTTTCATAGCCCAAGGATAGGTGTTCAGTACAGTACTTAATTTTCCAACATAAATCTTTGGTTTTTTTCCCCAAACTATCAAAAATTGACCTGTGTTTTGACTCTGTTCCATTCATATAATTGGATATACCAAAGCCCCATTTATTTTCTTGTTGAACACTGAAGATTGTCCTCTGGAAGCTGGAGACTAAACTGTCTAACCTCTTTTGTCCAGCAGCACGCATGAGACAATTGCATAGACACGTCTGAAATTGCCATGTGATAAGGGATGTGCATTTTTCATAATAATCATTGAGTCACTGAGTGCCCGTGAGCTGGGTGCCTATGGGAGGCCAGACCCACATGCGGGGTGAGAGAGCTTCGGTCTGATTGAGGAAGAGACCTGACATTCATGCCAAACAGTAAATGACCATGCAGACCAGCTTACTGCTAAGCTGGCAGGTACCCCTGAGAGTGCCACGGCCTCAGAAGGAGTGGTCCCTGGAGGAGATAAGGTGGGACCAGCCACAGGCCTTGACCCCAGGCAGGAGCGTGAGGGTCTGAGAGCGCTGCTTGGACTTACCCACTGAGTGTGACTACCCCCTGCCTGGTAACTGACAGGCTTAGGGTCTCAGGCCTTTTTTCTTTCTGCTTTGAGTGTTCCAGTGTCACAGCCGGAGCTCAACTCTGAGTCATAAATTGTGTGTCTGGCACAGGTGTTAACCTTGCTCAAAAAACTGTTTCCCTTATTTTGAAAATGAGGGAAAAAACACCATTTAGTCTGTGGGGACACGAAGAGGGCTGGGCGAATGAATGAGCCAGAGCAGTGCTGTGTAGACTCTGGGCCTGGACACCCGGGGATGCAGCGGACAGCTGGAGCCGATTCTGTGGTTGCCTGGGAAGGCTGTCCGAGAGGACTCGGAGGAGGAGGAGGGTCCGTTGCTAGAGAGAAGCACCTGGACACTGACTGAGTGTTGAGGATACAGACTAGGGGGAGTGGGGACACACACGGGACCCTCTTAGCAGAGCTTGGTCCCCTGAGCACTCCACACGTTCTGGGGGAAATGCCAGTTCTTGGTACTGGAGGGAAAACGAAAGGTTCAGGTTAGAGAGCTGTTCTTGCATGGGCCTTCACATAGAAACCATGTTGATGGTCCGTCTAAAACCAGTTTGTACCTGTATCTGCATGTATTTGTCAGAGCAGGCAGACTGTGCTACAGTAACAGCACTCTGGATCCCAGGGCTCAGCACTGTACACTCACCACCTTGTCTCCATGAAGCGGTCTTGGACCATTTCTCAGGCATCTGTAGCAGGCAACTCAGGGACCAGGCTCCCTCTGCACTGGGAAGGCGCCGCCTCCACGTGTGGCTTCCAGAGTAGCCACACAGAGGAAAAAGACATTGCACGGTCTCCGGATGGCCCGGCTTACCCTTGAGGGATCCTGGGAAATAGAATCTTTTGTGGCCAGAAGTAATAATAAATGCGGAGAGGTGTGTCTCTGCCAGAATTAGGCTCCAAAGTGCCCCCAAGGCTGGACAGTGGAGCACACAGTGGATATCCCACGGTCCCCCAGGCAGTTACATTCACATGTCTTCTTTTATTCTCCAGGTAGCCAATGGGAGGATCCAGAGCCTGGAAGCCACCGTTGAAAAGCTCCTGACTAGCGAGATCAAGCTGAAGCAGGCGACCCTGGCCTTGGAGCTGGAGAGGTCAGCCCTGCTGCAGACGGTGGAGCAGCTCCGGAGGCAGACGGCAGAGCTGGGCAGCCGGGAGTCTGACCCCACACTGCCCAAGCCCTCGGGTGACTGATGGCCTGGGGCCCAGCTCCTGCCAGCCCACAGCTCCAGAACAGGTGTGGCCACCACCCTGACACTGTCCAGGCCTTAACTGAGAGAGATGAAAATGCTGGAGGAGAACGGAGAACGAAGCGTGCTTCTCAGGGAGGAGACTGGCTTGCCAGCACACAGATTCTTCTGAACTGACTCACAGTGCAGGGGACGAACGTCCCAGTGTTTTTGTTGTTGTTTAGGTTTAATTCTTCCCTTTTCCAGTCCTGGTTACTGTACTCAGTAGATTAGATGGCATGGACTCGAATAAATGCACCTTTATGTTCCTTTGTTGCTTTCTTTTTCAGCATCACTATGTCTGTAAAGGGCATTTGTAGTTCTCTGGTATTTCATAAGCTGAAGAGTCTGGAGGTATGCTTCCTCTGGCAAAGATGTGTCCATTGTTCTTCCAAGAGGTTTTGCATGACTTAACACCCTCAGCATCACCAGTGGGGTGCAGTTGGCCCTTGACCATTCTTGCTGCAGAAGCCCCCGATTACCCCTGGGAAAAATCAAAAGTGATTTATTTAAATTTGACATCTTAAATTTGGTCACTATGCTTGATATTTAATGAAGTTTGTCTTTGAAGAATAGTTTTCATATGTTGTTGCTTAGCCCTTAAGTATTGATCACATTCACTGTAGATACATGTTTTTATGGGAAAATCACCAGTTTTTAGACTGTACCAGGTATGGCTAGCGTGTGACTGACAGTTGTAGATTTTGAAATATTTATTATTTCACTGTGGTGTCTCATATCCACACTATAGAATCATATATTTATGTTGTGCTGTCATGTGATGTGAGCAGCCTTGTGTCCCTTCGAGCCTGCACCCCTTGGGAATCAGATCCCTTGCTGAAGTTGCCCAGCACATCAGGGCTTTCGGGGGCCCCAGACATTCTGGGGTTTTAAAGTCTTCAGACTTTCAGTCTGAAATTACATCAAACGTACAGCAGCTGAGAGCAGTTTTTCATGGTAGGATGTGCGTTTTGAGTGTAACTCACAACCCAGTGACCCACTCCCTCAGGATGAGGAGAACCAGTGCCTTCAGCCATCAAAAGGCCGCTGCCTGGTGTCATCTGGTCGCCACCTGAGGCCCCTCCTCATGACATGCTAGAGCGGGTGGCGGATTAGAGAGGGGACGTGTAGGCCAGTTCACTTCTCAACAGCAGGACCATTTCTGGTCTTTACTGTATCATCATAACCACTTCTATTCCACAGGAGTTCTTTGACACCCGCTGTGGTGGGCGTGTCTTTCAAGCCTGAGGTGAAAGGAAGGGTTTTTACACCCGGAGTCTTTCTAGATCTTTCCAGATGTTTCCAAGGGAGGCACACATGCTACCCCTGGTGCCTACACAGTTGGTTGACACCGGGGACTCTCTACTGTTGCCTGTGTCATAAACCATGATGACAAGCCTATAGCCTTTATTATGAATTGTTCCACCAGCTATAATTTAGCGAAGTTAACATGTGAGGTCTTCTTCCCACATACTTTACTGTTTGAATGTTTAATAATGTTGAATTTTGGACATCTTATTACCATTACTCAAAAACATCGACTCTGAGTTAAATAAGGTACAAAGCAATAAAACAAATAATTCATATTCATACTTTTATGCTGTTTTTTTTTTTTTTGAAAAAAATGTTGGGTTTTTGCTTTTTAGCAAAACGCTGAAGGACCACCCCAGGTGGCACTATTGGTAAAGAAACTGCCTGCCAGTGCAGGAGACATAAGAGATGTGAGTTCGATCCCTGGGTCAGGAAGATCCCCTGGAGGAGGACATGGCAACCCACTCCAGTATTCTTGCCTGGAGAATCCCATGGACAGAGGAGCATAGCGGGCTATGGTCCATAGGGTTGCAAAGACGTGGACATGAATGAAGTGACTTAGCACGTATATGAACAGCTGTAGGTCAGAGTGTGACTGTTCCCTTACCAGCAGTGAGTTCTCTGAGTGATTGGCACCTTGAAAACAAGTATTGCTCCCCAAGTGTGACACCTCTACTCTGTCTGTGTAGTAGGGCTGCTCAGACCAGACGTATCTGTGGTATGTACCAATGGGTGCTGTCATGAGATGGCGCTGGGTGAAGAAGACAGTAGACGTGGGCCTGTGCTTACAGGTTGGACAGTCAGCCTGTGTCTTAGCTGGGGACAGATAAAGTCATAGTTCACATCATTGCCTGAGGATTCACAGAGGCAAGTTTTTAAGTTTCCTGTTGTGTTTTTCCCCAGCACAACTATATGCACACACACGTGTGCACTTGTAGGTTGTCTGTCTTTTGATAAAATTTATACCATCTCAGACGGAAGACCTTGAATCCCCAGGAAGCACCCTGTGACACAGAACACGTAGATTCTATGCAGAACACTCAGTTGGGGGCCCTGTGAGGAGTTACACGTAGATAGAACAACAGTGTCCATTTGGGGATTTGTGTTTGTTTTGGTTGGCGAATTGGGGGAAAAGGATTGCTCTGAGGGCTGTGGGATGCAGGAGTTGCTACCAGAATAAGAGAAAATACTACTGTGTGAGAAGCTGCAGAGGGGAAGGTGCAGAAGGAGGTGCACAGGTCATGAGAACTCCCTGGTGGCCCTTCTGAGAGGCAGAATGCATGTAGGTGCTGACGTAGGCCTGGGCAGAGGGCGAGGGGCTCTGGGGGCAGCTGTGGCCACCACGTAGTGACCACCTCTGCATCTACAGCCAGTGTTTGGTAGTGGGAGTGGAGCCAGCCTAGGGAATTGCTCAAGGTCAGAACATGGGAAGAAGAGCTGGAGGTGGAGAGGAGGAGAGCGAGGACAAACGGACCCACCAACACCTCTTGCCTGTCTGTCACCGTACTCTGATGCCCTTCAGAGAAAAGTGGCCCTTGCTTCACTTTACCTTCCAAAAATCACACAAGCATGTCTTTGAGTCAATTCTAATTTAGAACCGGGAGGCAAGGGGACACAGGGAAAAGTAGTCCTGGCTTAACCGAACTGACGTAATACAAACCAGTACAATTAATTTTGGAGCCTGCCTAACCCGAAGGAGAGCATGCACGTGTGAGTCATTCGACGGAGGCCCTCCAGCTAAGTATATATGATTCGTGATCCATAGGGTTAGGATTCATAGACTGGTTTTGACTTTGTCACTGATGGTGCGACATTGAAGACTTAAAAACTGCAGGAACCGCAGCTGACATGTCAGACCACCCCAGTCTTCCGTCTCCTTTCCTCTATCACTGTTGTGACATGTACTCAGCCTTGTCTGATTCTTTGCGACCCCATGGACTGTGGGGTCCTCTGTTCGTGAGGATTCTCCAGGCAAGAGTACTGGAGTGGGTTGCCATGTCCTCCTCCAGGGGACCTTCGCCACCCAGGGATCAAATCTTTGTCTCCTGTGTTGGAAGGCGGATTCTTTACCTGCTGAGCCACAGAGGAAGCCCCTCTGTGAAACTTCCCTCTATCAAGTGTGACCAATCATTCTACAGGTTAAGATCCAGAAAGTTGCTATGTAAAAATAACTTACCGGACAAATTGTCTTAAATGAAAACTGGTTTAAGGGTTTGAGATAGCTCAAAATATCTCAGATTGGAGGGAACCTTCTGTTACATACTGGAAAATCATTTTCTATCTCATTTTACAGAGGGAAAAACAGGAGAAGAAAGTTTCACCTAATGGTTGCCTGCAGGGTCAGGGGGATCCTCGGTCTCCTGACCAGCTAGTAATAATCCACATCACCCAGCTTTAATTCCAATGAGTTCTGCAAATCACTTCTGATGGCATTGAAGTTCAAGGCAAGGCAAGGTCTGCTTCACTTTCCAGAAGGGTGATCTGTATAGTAAGGAGCCCAACTCGGGTTCTCTCCTGAGATGTGGAGTCTCCAGGGGCCTTAATGTATCCTGAGTTAAAACCAGAGGGGAGGACTTCCCAATGGTCCAGTGGTTGAGAATCCATCTGCCACTGCAGGAGACACGCGTTCCATCGCTGGTCCAGAAGGATCCCGTAAGCCTCGGAGCAGCTGGGCCCTGTGTGCCACAACTGCTGAGCCTGTGTGCCACAGTTACTGAAGCCCGCGCACCTGGAGCCTGTGACCACAACAAGAGAAGCCATCGCAATGCTGCTGCTGCTGCTGCTGCTAAGTCACTTCAGTCATGTCCGACTCTGAGCGACCCCATAGACAGCAACCCACCAGGCTCCCCTGTCCATGGGATTTTCCAGGCAAGAGTCCTAGAGCGAGTTGCCATGTCCTTCTCCAAGCCATCGCAATGAGAAGCCCTCAAACCACAGCTAGAGAAGCATTGAAGAACCATTGCAGCCAAAAATAAATAAACAATTTAAAAAACATCCCCCCGAAAAAAAAAAAAAAACAGACACTCTCCAGTTTGTCTATGTGTGGCAGAGAAATGCTACTGCAACAGGTTTCAATTGATTGGGTCCAACCTTTGTTCTTGACAGTCATTTCTTTTTCTACTTTAGACTTCTAAAACCCTTGCATTGCTGTGTTAAAAAAAAGATAACAGAATTGCCCTTGGTTTTAAAACGTGAAACTTCCCAGTAGGTAAAATTTTTTGTTGCCATCTTTAGAAACGATCAGAATGATTAGGGAAATACAAGAGCTGGGATTTGAAGCAGCCACAGCAGTTATTAATTAAAATTGATAACAAAAGATGAAAAAGCATGTTCTTAGTACTTACGCTTCATAGATTAACTGGCTTCATATCTCTAAAGTGAATAATCAACCGTTTTGGTTGTAAACCCTTATTAGCAAGTCGTTTGAATTTATATTATTATGTGAATATTTATTTTAAAGTTTCACTAAATTATAAGATAGAGGTGAATAAATGAGGTGAAACAAAATAGTTTAAAAATACTATTAAAAAGTTGATATCCAGTGTCTTTAAGGAGAACAATAAACACTTCATTTTAAATATTGTTTTTAAGACTGTGACACAGTAATTCCGATGTCAATTTCCAAGTTCATCCTAGTGTGATGGTTGGTTTGAGTGCACTGCCATGGCTTAAAAAAAAGTGGCTTCCAACCTCTAAATGGAGAAAGGGCACTGCTGGTCATATTAAGTCAGGTTGTTCATTAGTTCACGTGTATTCACCAATATAGTTCAGTTCAGTCGCTCAGTCGTGTCCGACTCTTTGTGACCCCGTGAACTGCAGCATGCCAGGCCTCCCTGTCCATCACCAACTCCCTAAGTCCACCCAAACCCATGTCTATCGAGTCGGTGATGCCATCCAGCCATCTTATCCTCTGTCATCCCCTTCTCCTGCCCTCAATCTTTCCCAGCATCAGGGTCTTTTCCAATGAGTCAGCTCTTCGCATCAGGTGGCCAAAGTATTGGAGTTTCAGTTTCAACATCAGTCCTTCCAATGAACACCCAGGGCTGATCTCCTTTAGGATGGACTGGTTGGATCTCCTTGCAGTCCAAGGGACTCTCAAGAGTCTTCTCCAACACCACAGTTCAAAAGCGTCAATTCTTCGGCGCTCAGCCTTCTTTATAGGCCAACTCTCACATCCATACATGACCACTGAAAAAACCATAGCCTTGACTAGACGGACCTTTGTTGGCAAAGTAATGTCTCTGCTTTTTAATATGCTGTCAAGGTTGGTCATAACTTTCCTTCCAAGGAGTAAGCATCTTTTAATTTCATTGCTGCAATCACCATCTGCAGTGATTTTGGAGCCCAGAAATATAAAGTAGCTGCTGTTTCCACTGTTTCCCCATCTATCTGCCATGAAGTGATGGGACTGGATGCCATGATCTTAGTTTTCTGAATGTTGAGATTTAAGCCAACTTTTTCACTCTCCACTTTCACTTTCATCAAGAGGCTCTTTAGTTCTTCACTTTCTGCCATAAAGTCTTTTTGTGGAAACCTGGCTAGTAAATTTTCATCTTTCTCCAAGGCAGATTAATGTGAACTAATTAAAATGTGTTAGACTTTTATATTTTTAATCAAGGACTAAAACTCTTCATTTGGAAAGCTTTGAACAAGTTATAAAAGCATTTCCAAGATTGTTTGAGTAAATGTTCACGTAGTTTTTGGGTAAGAGATGACCTAAACAATAACACGCCAAGCATCCTTTTCTGACAAAGCCCTTTCCATGGCACCTTCTCAGTACTCTTTTATTGGGCTCTCCCTTTCAGAGCCCAGCGCTCTCAGTAATGGGGCGGGGGTGGGGGAGGCACTGGTGTGGGGGTCTTCCTTGTCCATGTGGCTGCCTGCCCCCTGCCCCTGCCCCTCTGTGCCCCTTTCCTGCAGTCCTTCAGGGGCCTGAGAAATGCTAGGTTGTGTGGAGCAGAGAGGAGCTTCACATGTGTGTGGAACCACTGGCTTAGCCTAGACGCCTGACAGGGCCACAGGGAGACAGGGTTGCAGCATTCTTTTTTCCCCGTCAGATTCACCTGCTTCTCCTCACTCTTCTGGCTACATCTTCCTGCTATTGTTTTCATCTCATTCGTTATTTGGGTCTGTGTTTTGGGTGTCTTCTTTCTGCTGTTCCTGATAGTGGTTCTTCGTAAACCTCTAATTGTATTCCTCTGTAGGAAGAGCTGACCCTGTGGCTTTGGTTCTTAGCCCCTGCAGGGTGATCCTGGGGCACCATCTTAGGGGAATCGGTTCAGATGGTGAAGCCTTGCACGAGGGAAGTAGAGGAAAGTGTGCTTGGTGGTTGTGGGGGCAGGGGGCAGGTTGATGTATATAGCAATGTTCTGCCCACCTCAGCTCTTCCTGTACTTTCCACTGAGGATTTCGTGATCCATTTTCCTTCCTCTGAGGCACATGACGATCACCTTTACTCCTAAATTTCATATGCTCTAATCATCTATTCATGTTGATTATCAGAAATGATAAAATGAGCTTTTCCTTCAGGATCCCTCTCCTTCACCCTTTTATGTTTCTCTGATGACTCCTAATATCAGAACAGCCCCACTCTCTTCTCATGATGTAGACTTGGTCCCACGTGTCCACCTGTTTGGCTGTTTTCACTCTTTTCAGCAGGTGGTTACGGTGCTCCTACTGTGAACCAAACCCTGGTCTAGGCCCTGAGACCACAAGGGAAGTCCTGCTGCCCTTTTGTGTAGCAGAATAGGGAATGTTTACTGACTGAAATAGGTAAACAAAACTTCGTCAAGGGATGAGGACTGCCTATGCAGAGCTGTCAGAGAAGGCTCAGCTGAGGAGCCGGTACTCAGGGTGGGATCCTAAGGATAAGGAACCAGCTAAAGAGGAGTTAGGTGGCTTAATGTTAGAAGATGACAGAGTACTTTCCAAATCATGCATGATTCTATCCTAACCATCAGTCTCATGTCAACAGATCTCCTTTCAAAAACCCCAACACTCTTTTTCTTTTTTTTTTTAATAAATTTATTTATTTTAGTTGGGGGCTAATTACTTTACAATATTGTAGTAGTTTTTGCCATACATTGACATGAATCAGCCATGGGTTTACATGCGTTGCCCCTCTTGGACCCCCCTCCCACCTCCCTCCCCATCCCATCCCTCTGGGTCATCCCATTGCCCCAGCCCTGAGCATTTGTCTCATGCATCGAACATGGAATGGTGTTCTGTTTCACATATGATAATATACATGTTTCAATGCTATTCTCCCAGAACGTCCCATCCTCACCTTCTCCCTCAGAGTCCATAAGACTGTTCTATGCATCTGTGTCTCTTATTCTGTCTCGCATATAGTGTTATCATTACCATCTTTCAAATTCCATATATATGCATTACTATACTGTATTGGTGTTTTTCTTTCTGGCTTACTTCACTCTGTATAATGGGCTCCAGTTTCATCCATCTCAATAGAGCCGATTCAAATGTATTTTTTTTAATGGCTGAGTAATATTCCATTGTGTATATGTACCACAGCTTCCTTATCCATTCGTCTGCTGATGGACATCTAGGTTGCTTCCATGTCCTGGCTATTGTAAACAGTGCTGCAATGAACATTGGGGTACACGCGTCTCTTTCAATTCTGGTTTCCTCAGTGTGTATGCCCAGCAGTGGGATTGCTGGGTCATACGGCAGTTCTATTCCGTTTTTTAAGGAATCTCCACACTGTTCTCCATAGTGGCTGTACTAGTTTGCATTCCCACCAGCAGTGTAAGAGGGTTCCCTTTTCTCCACACCCTCTCCAGCATTTATTGCTTGTAGACTTTTGGATAGCAGCCATTCTGACTGGTGTGAAATGGTACCTCATTGTGGTTTTGATTTGCATTTCTCTAATAATGAGTGATGTTGAGCATCTTTTCATGTGTTTGTTAGCCATCTGTATGTCTTCTTTGGAGAAATGTCTGTTTAGTTCTTTGGCCCATTTTTTGATTGGGTCGAAAAACCCCAGCACTCTTAACACCGTGTCTTTTTCAGATGGCAAGAGAACAGTGATATCATTCAAGATAAAACTCCCATTACTGTATAGTCTCACACAGGTAAGTGATAAATTATGGGTCTCATCACTGATGGTTTCAACTGACATGAAGGAATCTGCTGTTCTTGACTCCACATCATCAAGCTGCATGGAGGGATGGGCTGGTACTATGGCACTGTGATGGACACCTTGTTATTTCCGTTTGCACTGACCTCGCCTGCAGACCTGACAGCCCGCATGTGGACATAGCCACATCGACTTCATGCAAGGGGGAACTTCATTCCTTAAAGTCAGGTGTGATTTCATGTACAAGAATCCAAATGGGAAGGTGAGTCAATAAACTGTGAAACTCTAAAAGGAAATCCTAGCTGCTCCAACTATTATTGTTGCATTCTGGAGTACTGAGAAAATGTGAGCAAAGACTTGTATGGTTGTTATTAATCTTTTGGAGTGAGTGATTAGTGGTGGGAAGGGTACAGGAAATGGGAATGAATAAATTTTTGAAGAATTATAAAGCAAGCCAAAATTCTGTTTGTTTTTTTATGAGGGAGGAAGTCGATGGTGTAAATTGTGGTTCACTGAGTCCTGTGACACTCTTGTCTGCACAGATTATGAGGATGTTTTTGCAGACATTCCATTAATCCTCAGTGTCATCTTTAAGAAGCCCCAGGTTTCCCAGGTACTTCTCCTAAGCAATGTTTGTGTTCAGTGTTGACTGAGCAGTTGAACATGTGCTCCTATTTTGACTCTTCGGAACACTCAAAGCCGAACCGGTGACCCTGCAGTTAGCAAATGTGCAAATATTTTGTTCTGATCCACAGTTCATTTTGCCTCTCTCTGGTCTGTCTTTATTCCAGTTATTTATTTCATGCTTCCTCATATCTTTAGCATCCTTGTAAGACATTATAAAACATTTGAAGAACAAGATGGTGTCTGGCAATTAAAAATGGAAGTAACAGCTAGTGTTTAAAAGCATGAGCCCTGGAGTCAGCTAGAATTGAAACTTGATTTCACATCTGTAAAATAGAAATAAGAGATAACAATAGCTATTTTGTAGGATTGGATATTTCAAAAGAGCACTAAGTACTGTGGCTGAGACAAAGTCAGCAAGCAATAAATGATAAATATCAGTACACTGGGAGCTTCCCAGGTGGCACAGTGGTAAAGAACCTGCCTGCCAATGCAGGAGATGCAAGAGATGCGGGTTCAATCCCTGGGTCTGGAATATCCCCTGTAGGAGGAAATGACAACCCACTCCAGTATTCTTGCCTGGAAAATCCCGTGGACAGAGGAGCCTGGCTGGCTACAGCCCAGGGGGTTGCAAATAGTCGGACACGCCTGAGCGACTGAGCGCGAACACACACATTACACTGGGATTATATAAACTAAATGGATACAATTCTGTGAGCTTGACATCAACCCCAGGCAAAAGGCCTCAACAACTATAAACATACTTAAATTTGATCTTTAAAATTTGTATGATTCCCTAAAACCATGTCATGCTAGCCCAATATAATTTTATGGTTTTGAAAGAGCAATGATCCAGCTGTAGAAAAACATACATGATGTCAGCAAAGGTTTTGACAACATCCCGCACAATAGCTTAAATGAAACTACATGGGCAGGACGGCTCAATTGGGTTGATTTAACAAGTTAAACCTATAAGACCTCTAGATGGCGGTTCTCAGCCCTAGTTGCACATTAGAATCACATGGTGAGATTTTTTTTAATTTTTTTTTTTTGGTTGTTTTTTAACCTTCCCCCTGTGATGTTAAAGTTTAATCAGGATTGAGAACTACTGCTGTAATTATAATGGGTTTAACCTAAAGCAGGGGTTTAATTAACCTGACCTGGATTTTGTCCTTAGCCAGTCCAGTTCACATTTTCATCAGTGACCTGTACAAGGACCTGTAGAAAGGGCATGCCTTTCACAAGCAAAGGTGCCGCAAAACAAACACGATGTTGTCAAGACCTTGATAGATGGTGACAAGCTGGACCCATGACCTGATTTGAGCAAAAGGTGTATTTAAATGCCGGGATCTAAGTTAACATGAAGGGCACTGGGTTCCCAAAGAGCGTCAGCAGCATCTGAAAACTTGTTTCAGATGAAATTCTCCGGATCTTCCCCTACCTATTAATTCAGAAACTCAGGAGGATGGTCATTTTAGCAAGCATCTGAGGGATTCCGAGGGATTCTGAGCTGTGCCAAAATTTGAGAACCACTTGCCTGTGGGTGGGGGGAGGTCACACTGGAGCAGTACAAAATGGAAGACACCTGAGTTAGCATCCGTGGCTGTGAGAGAATCTCATTATTTACAGCTCTGTGGATCTACAGTTTTTGTTTTTGACTGCATAGTTCGGTATGAGGGATCTTAATTCCTCAACCAGTGTTGGAACCCATGCTTTTGCGGTAGAAGTTGGAGTCTCAACCACTGGACCTCGAGGGAAGTCCCTACGGTTCTATCCTCATTTTCCCACTGCTGTGGAAATCTTCCTTACTTTGTGGGCCAGGTCATATGCTTATCTCTTCTTTCCATATTCATGCCTTAATGCTGTTCATTGAACATCTGGATATTTCGAGAGACTGTTAAATCGTGAGAAATGTTGAATGTAGAGTATGATGATGTAATACTGGCTAAACAAAACATAACCAGCAGTCACCACATGCCAGGCCCTGTTATGAGCCCCTTAGATGACTATTAACTCATTTAGTGAGGAAAGAAATGATGAGGATTTGATGTGTTTGTAGCTACAGAATGATCACCATTATTGGTTGAGTAGCAACAGATGAAGGATTGGTTCGGTTAACTTCCAGTGTTTTTCATAGATCACTGTGTGCTTAGTCACTCCGTTGTGTCTGACTCTTTGCAACCTCATGGACTGTGTAGCCCACCAGGCTCCTCTGTCTATCTGGATTCTCCAGTTAATAATACTGGAGTGGGTTGCCATGCCCTCCTCTAGGGGATCTTCCCAACCCAGGGATTGAACCCAGGTCTCCCACATTTCAGGCAGATTCTCTACTGTCTGAACCACCAGGGGAGCCCTGATAGGTCACTAGGTGTGCTGTCGGCCTGGGGACCTTTGGGATAAACAGTAAAATCATTACCAGAATTTAAAATTTCATTCTCTCTTACCTCCCTCCTCCGCATCCCCTAAAAGGGGCCAGGTGAGCAGGTGGAGAAGCATCTGCCTCAATATCTAGAGGGGACAAGAGAAGGCAAAGAAGCCAGGAGAGAGCCTACAAGGCCAGCAAAGGGACAAGGGTGGAGAATGGGGTGCAGAAGGCAGTAGACCTCCAAGTCCCCCTGCCTCCAGCTCCTGGGGAACTTGCAGGTGGCTCATCCCCCAAGTGAGGTATAACCAGAGAGACCACGACCACCTGGGGGACTCCTCTCAAGAAGGTACTGCCCAGGGATGACCCAAAGTTGCTGAAAGGAGTGTCATATCTCAGGGCACATTTTTCACCTGGGTGGAAGGACCAGCCTGTGTTTTACCGGCAAATAATTTACCAGTATTTGTTTTACTGTATTTTACCAGTAAAATGCCCAGCATTGGCCACCTTCAACTCTCTTCTGGATGGTGAGGGTTCAGAAGCAGTGTTGGCTAGTTTGGTGCTTCCTGAAGTGTTCTGAGGCATGCCATTTCCAGGATTCGGCTACCTTTAGAGATTAAAAATGTGTTAGCATGAGTTATGGATGCTGAGAAGCTCTGTAGTAAGTGTGATATGGTGATTTATAATAAGACATATGTGTTTGATCTTCAAGCAACACTCCTAAAACCCTTGGGATTTCCTGTATTGAAGCTGATAAAGATGTTTTTTGTTATGTTAATGAGGTGAATTTTGGAACCCATCTGAGGGGGGCTGGTTGCCAGAGGAACCAACCAGGAATGAAAGTTAGAACTTTCAGCTGCCAGCCCCTGATTTTCAGGGAGGGGAGAGGGGATGGGGGTTGAATCAATCACCTATGGGCAATGATTTAATCAGTTATGCCTACATAATGAAGCCTCCACAAAAACCCAAAAGGATGAGGTACTGAGAGCTTCCAGTTGGTGAGAACATGGGAACTGAGGGAGAGTGGGGTGCTCAGTGAGGACTGGGAGCCCCACTCCCTGTCTCCCTTTCTCTCTTGCCCTGTGCATCTCTTCCAGCTAGTTGTTCCTGAGTCATATCCTTTAATAATGTCAGTCATCTAGTAAGGAAACTGGTTTCCTAAGTTCTGTGAGCCACTCTATTAAACTAATTGAACCCAAGGATGCAGGCATGAGAACCTCCAGGCTATAGTCATTCAGAAGTACAGGTGACGACCTGGATTCGCAGTTGGCATCTGAGCCCTTACCCTGTGGGGTCTGATGCTCTCTCCAGGTGGTATTAGAAAGGATTTGAACTGTGGGACACCCTGCAGGCGTCCGAGAATTGCTTGGGAAAACCCATACACATTGGAGTTGGTGTCAAAACTGTGGTGAAGAAACCTAGTTTCCACTCTTTCAATATGTAGTCTTTCTAAAACATTTCTTCCCCATTATTGTTACATCCCATTTAAAACTGATTAAAGAAGACGATTTAGATGATACAAACTACATTTAACACTTCACAAAGTGGGTAATTTCCTTTTAGAGAACTGCAGAATGGGGCAAAAGGCAAGAAGCTTTTATAGGATAAAGAGTAAACAAGGATGAGACAAATAGAAAATATCTGGTTAGCTGAGGTGAAGTTCCCACCCTTGTTGGGAGTGAGAAGGCCCAGAGTGGGCTTGGCCTTTGGGGACTGGCCGACTGGACACCCTGCATGTCTGGGTCAAGCACAGCATTCTCAGGGACATGAATGTTCTCAAATTTCGGATTGCTAATGGGGCACCCTGGAAAGGAGTGACTCTACCTTGGGACTAGAGATTTATTTCAGCAACACACAGGGTAAAGACTCAAGCACACAATAGAAACATACAAAATAAAAGCAAATCCCTCCAAAACTCCCTCAACACAGCACCCAAAGGTAATCACTTTTATTAGCTTCTCGTCTCTTCTCCCAAGAGTTGATAACACTTACTACAGGAAATGTGCATGGGAACATTTTGGGTGGTAACTTGTAGGGCGGAGGAAGGGTGTGTGCCACTGGGTTCTAGTGGGTAGAGGCCAGAGCTGCTGCCGAACTCTCTACAGGGCACAGACAGCCCCCACAACAAAGCAGCTTGTGCCCGCAGTTCAACCTTGCCTGTGATGAGAAAGCCTGTAGTGGTTTGGAGACCTGAGTGTATCAGAATCCCCTGGAGGGTGTGTTAAAACACAGATTGCTGAGCCCCACCCCCAAAGGTTCTAATTCAGTAGGTCTGGAGTCCCCTTCCCCCCATCATGAGCATTTCTATAAGTATCCAGGGGATGCTGACAGTGCAGGTCTAGGGACCCCATTTTTCAAACCTTTGCCTAGGCCTTCCCTGATCTATGTAGACCAAGTGACACCCTAACACCAGGTCTGGGTTCCACCTGTAAGAAAAGATGAAGGGGAGTGAGGAACACTGCTTGCTCTGTGAGCGCAGAACCGAGACACAGCAGAACCTGTTTCCAGAACTTGAACTTAATGGTGTGGCCATACTCCATTGCACTAGAGGCTGGAAGATGTGGTCACTAGCAGAGGGCTGTGAGCCCTGCCAAGATGGTGGAGGATTTCATTACTGGAGGAGGCAGAAAGAATGGACGACCGGATGGTCTGCAGCTCTACTGAGAGCCTCTCCAGATCTGTGCCCTCCCTGCTCTCTCCCCTCTCCTCACCGGCTCCTCCAGACACATCTCCTCTTTGCTCTTCTGGCGGCCAGCACACTCTCTCCTCAGGGCATTTGCAGCCCCTACCCACTCTGCTTTGGAAGCACTGGTTTCTTCTCTCCATTTGGGTTACTCCTCAGAGAGGCCTGCCCTGCCTGACAGATACCCCCTGCCCCCTCTTCCTTGTACCTCCTCTCCTTGTATCCTTCTTCTCTGTTCTTGTTACTCAGTACTCTCGACAGCAAAAGGCATATTTATTTCCTTCTCTGTTTGCCACAGGAAAGCAAGATTTGTGAGGACAAGGCCTGTCTTCAGGTAGATTTGTGCTGAGCCTTTAAGTCTATGAGCTTCTACAGTGCTCATTAATTTGGAATATTTTCTTTGGGCTTCTTGCACCCGGCGAGGTTGCCAATAGGTCCTGTGGCCCTATCTGACGTTCACAGTTGACCCTTTGCCTCTCTAGGGTGGCTTCATCTCTCTGGATCCTTGGGTTGCAGCTGGAGTGTGAGCCAGAGGAGAAAGAGTGGGCTGGCAGCCAATCTTCTGAAGGAGGCAACACCATTTCTCAAAGGAGCATGTGACGGTCATACCCCTTTAACATAATAGCCCAATCAAGGGAGAGGCCTTGATTCATCTGATTTACCCCCATCAGAAAAATCATCTCCTATCTAAACAATCTTGACTTACAAGATTCTTAATGGCTCAAAAATGCCTTATCAGCTTAAGCTGATCTAAGAAAATAAACATTTCATAACTGTGATCACACAAGCGGCTCCAGAAACAAAATAGCTCAGCCCTGATGGATAGTTCTCACAAACCAGGCAATCACACACTCCTGAAATAACTAGAATTTTGGTGACTTCATAGGGAGCCAAATGGAAGTGCCCTTGCCAAGTGAATGCTAAAGTCATCCCATGGTCAAAATGTGGTCAGGGGCTAGACATGAGCCAGAAATATTTTGCTCTAGCTAGAGCCACTTTTCAAGTGGAACCCGGTTAACTTGAGCCCTCAAACTGAAGGGTTATGCTTAGGTATTAGGGAAAGAGGACGTAACTACAATGAAGTGAACTCATCTAAAGGGTCTGGCTAATACCAAACAGAGATAGAATGACAGCAGACAGCGGCAGGCCAGGAATCAGGGGTGACTCAGTGTACCCTACATTGATGGCCCGTGCTGTCTGGAATCACTGTACCATATAACCTGGCAGGGTCCTGTAGGACTGAAAACAGGCCAGGCCTTGGTCCACAGGACAGAGATTTTCAACATCTGGTTAAACCAGCAGCTGGTTAAAATAAAACCAGTTTCCTGTTAACTATAAAAGACCAGTTATCAAAAGAAACTCTTTTTCTCAGCATTTTAATTTTTATGATTTCATGGTGATAAGAGAGCTTCCCAGGTGGCGCTAGTGGTAAAGATCCCACCTGCCGATGCAGGAGACAGAAGAGACTGGGTTTGGGAAGATCCCCTGGAGAAGGGAATGGCAACCCACTCCAGTATTCTTGCCTGAAGAATCCTATGGACGGAGGAGCAGCAGGCTACAACTCATAGGGACGCAAAGAGCTGGACATGACTGAGGCCACTTAGCACACGCGCGCATGGTGATAAGAAGAAAGGACATTGTTTTTCAGGAGAGTATGCTGTAGCAATTTCTCCAAGATGTATCTTCTGGGATGAGGTGTACACGTGATTTCTTTTAGGATGGACAAGACAGTAGCCCAGACAACATCAGAGGAGGCCCAGCTTTGCCCACTGGCTCAGCTTTGCAGCAAGTGGTGCTTCTGTCAGGGTAGGGCTACGCTCCCTCCAGGCTGTCTGAAAGGGGTCATTTTGTTCAGACTGTTCCCATAAATTCCCCTAAAGCATAGGTGGTGATTTTCTTTACTCCTCAGATTCCAAATCCTTTCAGTAACTGACTTGGCAGTCTGCATTACGGGCAGTCAACAGAGAGGGTGCATGCCTGGGAAAGCTGTGCCAAACCCGGGCTCGGGACATCTCTAGGGCTGTGCCAGAAAACCAGCGCTCCGGCAGGGTGGGGACCTGTGCGAAACCACGGGTCTGCTCTCTGGCTTCAGGACTGGTAGGCACCAGCCGCAAAGTCCCATCTTGGCCTCTCCCAGGGTTTTCCAGAAGGTTCTCAAATTTTCTGCACAAGACAGGCATCATAATCCTGGGGTTTGGTGGGGGCAAATGGAGCTGCCAGCAGCTCCCAGTCAGGGAGTGCCTTCCTCGGTATTCATGGGTAGGATCAGACCTCAGTGAGCTTAGGTCCTCAACAGAAAATATTTTTCATGTGATGTCTTGGAAACTATTTCTCACAGGCAGAGGCTCACTGAACCTTCAGAGGCCACAAGCAAACACTCTGGAAACCAAAGAAGCTTTTCTGGAACTGTGTGAAAAGGCTGTCCATGGCCTTGTAGCTGGTGGTCTGAAGGTCTTCGCTTTCACTCTTCTTTCTTCCTGTTTCTTCCCCCATGAGGCCTCTTCCCAAGGAGGCTCCTTTTATTCCTCAGTGATAATAGCCTGATCCTAACAGCAGCCTTCACTCCAGCTGCAAGAGCTTGGAGAGAGGTGAGGAAACAAACTCCTCTAAAGAGGTGGGTGTTTGAAGCTCAGCTGTCTGCTCTTTTAAGGGCAACTGGCTTTTTTTTTTTTTTTTTTTCCACATCATGTGTCTTTTAGGATCTTAGTTCCCTGACCAGGGATGGAACCCAGGCCCTTGGCAATGAAAGTGCATACTCTAACCACTCAACCACCAGAGAATTCCCAGCTTTTTATGTTTTGTTCACGGGGCCCATGACCCATCCCCACCCCAAGACTAATATCCAGACTGTCGGGGGACTGGCTACGAGAAAACAGAGGGCAGTCTCTCTTACCAGACTCCTCACACTGGCTTGCAAGAGAACTTGCTTCTCTCTCGACATGCCTACAATTATCAGATCCTCAGAGCAGCTGGCATCAAAGACTCAAGCTGGAGCCCCCAACACAACTCAATGGTAAGTCAAGCAAACACTCAAGGATGTGCCATCAAATACAGTCACCACCAGTCACATGTGCAGGCCAAGTACTTGAGATGTAGCTAGAGGGAACTGAGATGTACTATCAGGATAAAATACACACCAGACTCTGTAAAACACCCACTTACAGATTTCATTTTTGGGGGCTCCAAGATCACTGCAGATGGTGACTGCAGCCACAGAAGTAAAAGACACTTGCTCCTTGGAAGAAAAGCTATGACAAACCTAGACAGCATGTTAAAAAGCAGAGAGATTACTTTGCCGACAAAGGTCCATGTAGTCAAAGGTATGATTTTTCCAGTAGTCATGTACAGATGTGAGAGTTGGATCGTAAAGAAGGCTGAGCACTGAAGAACTGATCCTTTTGAACTGTGGTGCTAGAGAAGACTATTGAGAGTCCCTTGGACACCGAGGAGATCAAACCAGTCAGTCCTAAGGGAAATCAACTCTGAATATTCATTGGAAGGACTGATGCTGAAGCTGAAGCTGTAATACTTTGGCCACCTGATGCATGTGAAGAGCTGACTCATTGGAAAAGACCCTTATGCTGGGAAAGATTGAAGGCAGGAGAAGGGGGAGACAGATAGTGAGGTGGTTGGAAGGTACCACAGACTCAATGGATATGAGTTTGAGCAAGCTCTGGGAGTTGGTGAAGGACAGGGAAGCCTGGTGTGCTGCAGTCCATGGGTTTGCAAAGAGTCGGACATGACTTAGTGACTGAACAACAAGAACTAATGTTTATATGGATCACATTTTGAAATGATACTATTTTCGATATACTGGATTAAATAAAACCAGCTATTAAAATTAGTGTCATCTGTTTTTACTTTCTTTCGTGAAGTTACTGGAACACTTTAAATGACCTATGGGTCCACATCACATTTCCATACAATAGCACTACCCTAGAAACTCAGAAAGAAACTTCAGTGTGGTCTGAGGGTCAGCAATGAGCTGCACTGAGATGGGTCGGGGGCGGTGGGGGGAGGGGGCGTTATTTCATTAGAGAAGGAGAGAAGGGCTTTTCATTTTGTGAGAAACTGCTTTAACTCACTAGCCGACCGGCAGGACCAGGGCAGCAGGAGGAGCCAGACAATAACTGGATTTTACTCAGGTGCCCATTTAGCTCGTCAGCTTTCCAATCTGCATTGGAACACTAGGGGAAGGAACTGGGAGCCTCTGATGTGATCTCTCTCCTGGCCTGTCAACCCTCCAGGAGGAGAGGGACCTGTGCTTGCCTGGCAAGTCCTTGGTCCAGCCAGCAGCCAGCACAGAGGCATTTTTGTGTCTGGGCAAAAAAGTCCAGTAGGAACAACTGCCGCTTCAATGCTGTGGATCTATCCTCTAAGGAGTTACTGTCTACTCCGTGTTCTCAAATATCCCATTCATTTGGTATAACTACTGCCTGTGTTTCACACATAAGGAGGCAGAGTTCCCTAGGTGTTAAAAAGAGGCAGAAAATCACATGGGGTAGAGAGGAAATCAGGGCTTTGCCTCCCTCCTCACTTCTGTACCCTGAACCACCACGTTCTACCTGATTCCAGCCTCTGCTTGGACCCAGGGCCCCACCCCAGGTGCTGGGTCTGGCCCGCTCCAGTGCTGGCCACTCCCAGTCCATCAGGTACAGCCCGAGTCCCTGCCCAGCATCCAACCTGTGCCTCGGGGTGTGGGATGTAGGAGAAGCATCCAACAGCAGGCTCGCTGAAGGTCTCTGCTGGCTGGGGAAGCGCCACTTGGGCGGGAGGGTTGGCCAGCCACCAGCGGGGCCCCAGGGCCCTGCCCCGGGCCAGTCCCCACACGCTCCCTCCCTCGGGGTTTGCATCTGCTCCAGCGGCCTTTGTTGTCCAGCCCTCTGCTTTCTGTTTCACTCGGCAGTTTCCATCTGGCATTTAGATATTATAAATAGCCGCTGCTAGGGTGTGACTTGGGTGGAAACCTGGAGGCTGTACTCCACCCTGAAGGAGAAAAAAGTCTTATTTAATTCATTTTTGGGCTTGGAGGCTTCTAGCTGTTTAGAATGCCAATTAGGTGGCAGCTGCAGGGTTTTTCCTTTTCCTATCCCAAGATGGCCTGTCTGATTTTTCTGGGCCAGTTGACTTAAGCTCTTACAGGAGGATGGGTGGGGCGGGCTTGGCAGGACCCCAGTGGTTCTGAACGCAGGCTGGCTGAGTTTTGCTTACTTTCTGCCTGTGGGTGGGGAGTGGGCAAGTTTCCACAGAGGAGCCAGCCCTTCCCTGTTTCTTCCATGATTTAGGAGCTTGGGAGAAGAGGAGGGAGGTTTCCCTGAGGGTGGGGAGTGCAGCCAGCCAGTGCCTGAGGAAGCCCCCAAACCAGTGCCCTAACCGATGCCCCCGGAAGAGCTCTAGACCTCCTGGCTCCCACACAACTCGGGTCTCTGCACCAGGCATCCGGCACTGATCGTGCTGCTGTGTAGATTACATTCACTCTGAAGTGCTGTTTTCTCATCGGTGAAGTGCGGGTTACAGTGCCCACCCAGGATTCTGGGGAGGGTGGTGTGGCCCAACACACAGGCAGCACTTGGCATAGTGCCTGGCACACAGTGAGGGCCCACAGATGCCAGCTCTCACCAGCTTCCATATTAGACTGAAACACAAAGCCAGATAACATGCAAAGAACAGTTTCTGAAGTGTTCAGTGCAACTTACAGGAAGACCAAAGAAATTGCAAGGCTTGTTGCTACCTAAAACGATATTTAAAAATGAAAGTACCACATAATAAAATACAAAATATTTACTATACATAATAGAAAGATCATGACAAGATGAAATGACAAGTGAAAAAGCAAAGCAAGTGAGTATGTCAGCAGACAAAAGCAAGAAACATCCAAACACTCATGCTCCAGGAGTCATCACCATTATTAGAAGTCCTTGGTGTGGGACCTTTTGGCTCCTTCTCTATGTATATAATGGTTTGCGTGTGTGTGTGTGTGTGTGTGTGTGTGTGTGTGTGTTTGTGTATCTAGGTAAGTGGGGGCTGAAGCTCTGACGTAGTTAGTGAAAAGAGTAAATGAGTAAGTAACACTTCTCCGTGGACATGCCTAGGGCTCCTAACAATCTCAGCCCTGTCATCAGTGGTGACGGCAAGGTTTCCTTAAGGGTCCTCTCCATGGATTTTTCTGCAGAAAAGGCCAATTGACAGCCCTGTGCAGTTCCTTTGGCCAAGAGACTCTTACCTCTTTGGGACTGCCCAAGAAGAATGGGAAAATTCTAAAGGAGGGCTCAGGTCCTGCCGTTTGGGAAGAGGAACTTGAAGTCATTAGAATTAGAGCTAGCATGGGAATATGATGTCATTATTGAACAAAAACTGAGTCATCTGTTCACTTCATAAGTAGCTTTTGATGTGTGATTAATTAGGATGAAAATATATTGTTCATTTTAAATTAAATCTAGAGTTCATTCCAGAACCTGTTGGACTATAAGAGGGTAAGACATGAAGCAGTTCCCCCATTGCCTTCAGATTCGATCAGTTGTGAGACAATACAGGTGTTCAAAGATGGCTGGTTTCCTTTCTCCCCTCTGACCTGCAACCTTCCCTACCGTGATGGAGGAGGAAAGGAATATGCAGGCCACCTAATGCAGCATCTTAGGTACCCAAGTGAGTGAACAATTCAAACCCTATGCATCCCAGGAAAATCTGACTATAGAAACTTTGGGGCTTTCTAGGTAATAACACTAGATGCCTTTCAGTTCAGCTCAGTCACTCAGTCGTGTCCAACTCTTTGCGACCCCATGAATCACAGCACGCCAGGCCTCCCTGTCCATCACCAACTCCCTAAGTCCACCCAAACCCATGTCCATCGAGTCGGTGATGCCATCCAACCATCTCATCCTCTGTCATCCCCTTCTCTTTCTGCCCCCAATCCTTCCCAACATTAGGGTCTTTTCCAATGAGTCAACTCTTCGCATGAGGTGGCCAAAGTATTGGAGTTTCAGCTTTAACATCAGTCCTTCCAATGAACATCCAGGACTGATCTCCTTTAGGATGGACTGGTTGGATCTCCTTGCAGTCCAAGGGACTCTCAAGAGTCTTCTCCAACACCACAGTTCAAAGCATCAATTCTTCGGCGCTCAGCTTTCTTCACCGTCCAACTCTCACATCCATACATGACCACTGGAA
Source organism: Giraffa tippelskirchi (assembly GCF_054371585.1). Taxonomy (NCBI): domain Eukaryota; kingdom Metazoa; phylum Chordata; class Mammalia; order Artiodactyla; family Giraffidae; genus Giraffa; species Giraffa tippelskirchi. Next base: position 54,922,509 of record NC_137275.1, on the reverse strand, counting down.
AAACCATAGCCTTGACTAGATGGACCTTTGTTGGCAAAGTAATGTCTCTGCTTTTAAATATGCTATCTAGGTTGGTCATAACCTTCCTTCCAAGGAGTAAGCGTCTTTTAATTTCATGGCTGCAATCACCATCAGCAGTGATTTTGGAGCCCAAAAAAATTAAGAGTGACACTGTTTCCACTGTTTCCCCATCTATTTCCCATGAAGTGATGGGACCAGATGCCATGATCTTAGTTTTCTGAACATTGAGCTTTAAGCCAACTTTTTCACTCTCCTCTTTCACTTTCATCAAGAGGCTCTTTAGTTCTTCTACACTTTCTGCCATAAGGGTGGTGTCATCTGCATATCCAAGGTTATTGATATTCCTCTCAGCAATCTTGATTCCAGCTTGTGTTTCTTCCAGCCCAGTGTTTCTCATGATGTATTCTGCATATAAGTTAAATATGTTATGTCACCTCTAAGCTCAAGGCCTGTGACTCAGGCTTCTTGGAGAATGTCAGATGAGAGAAGCTTACTGGCTGGCAGGTAATTCAGACATCCCTTTCTTCAGATAGGTCCTTGCCTTGGGTACTCCACAGGCTGTCAAAGTGTTCAGGGGTCTAGCTTCTCATTCTCTCTTCTTCCCTTTCCCCAACTGGAGAGAGCCTCACCATCTCCCAGAACACCACTTAATGCACCCTTCTTATCTGAGCCTTCATTATCAGATGTCAAGATATTTCATATGGAGACATCAATGCCACTTTTCAGAGAAGTAGTGGCTTAAAATCTGAAGATAGAGAAGAATATGAAATAGCTGTAGATAAACACGTTGGTTTCATTCATTCATTCATTGTTTGCCTTCCCTGAGAGCCTAGAGAAACACTTCTTAAACCTACCTTCTTCATTGTTACCACCTTGTTTGTTGGTTGTTTTTTGGCTGTACTGGGTCTTCGTTGTGGTGCTCGGGCTTAGTTGACCTGCGGCATGTGGGATCTTAGTTCCTTGAACAGGGATCAAACCTATATCCCTTGCACTGGAAGGCAATTCTTAACCACTGGACCACCAGGGAAGTCCCACTACCACATTTTTCAAGCCACCATCCACTTGGACAAGCGCAAGGGTTTCTTAATGTGGTTTTTTTTTTTTTTGCTTTCATTCTTGACTTTCTCCCATTAAGGTGATTTAAACAACAGTAAACCATCCTCCCCCCACCCCCAATCTGATCTTGTCTCTTGGCACTTCAGCTGAAATTCACTGACTGCCTTTCCCTTCCATCTGTTACTTGGTGGATGAACACTAAACCCTTCAAGGTCCTCAGAGCCATGGCTGCCGCCTGCTCCCAGTGTCAACAGTCCCTCCCTTTCTGTCCTGCAGTGACACTGGCTACCTTTCAGATCCTCAAATCCACAGCAGTCACCCTTCCTCCCTTCTGAGGCTTTGCCTGGGCTGTCTCCTCCTTCCCTCCTCACCTCAAATTAACTCATTTACTTTGGATTACAGCTCAAACATCACTTCCTCAAAAAGGCTTTCACAGCCTCCAGGCTTGAACAACTTCCTTGCAATATGTTCTCTTAACACTTGGTAATTGTTTTTCATATCACTTATCCGAGTGAGGCTTACATATTTTTTTGGGTGGTTATTTGTATTCACAGATACTAGTCTGTCTCCCCCTCAGGTGACTCGCTGCATGAGAGTAGGGGCTGTGCCTGTTTTGCTCACCGTTCTAGTCTCAGAGCCTAGCACAGAGCCTAACACAAAGTGCAGGATAAATATCTGTCAAATACTTCTATGGATTTGTGGACTGGGCTCTCGGGAGTTTATCATCAGCTAAGAGACAAGAAGATTCTTCAACGCCATCTTCAAATGTCATCCTCATCTTGAAGTTTCCCCATCCAATCCTTTTCTCCTCTCCACTCTGGGCAGAATCATTCTCTTCCAGTACGCGCCCCAGTGTGCTCTGTGTCCTTAGTAATCCCTTCTTGGGCTTGGAGACGTCCCTGTAGCGCAAACGGTATAGAATATGCCTGTGAGGAAGGAGACCAGGGTTCGATCCCTGGGTTGGGAAGTTTCTCTGGAGGAGGGAATGGCAATCCACTCCAGTATTCTTGTCTGGAGAATTCCATGGACCGAAAAGCCTGGCAGGCTACAGTCCATGGGGTCGCAAAGAGTCAGAACACGACTGAGTGACTACCACATTATGTCTTAAAAAAATAATCAATTTATTTTTATTGAAGTATAATTGATTGGCAACGTTGTGTTAGTTTCAGGTGTATCTCCTTGGGCTTTTGGAAGAAGACTGGTCTCACTTCATCCATCCCTTTCAACTGGACAGCGCCACCTGGAAGCCTGTATCCATTTCTCAGGAATGCTGTAATCAAATACCACAAACCAGAAGTCTGAAATCAAGGTGTCAGCAGGGCCATGCTCCCTCTGAAACATGTGGAGGAGAATCCTTTCTTGCCTCTTCTAGCTAGTGTTTCCCGACTGTCCCCTCCACCTGCCCAACCCTTCTCAGCTGCCTGGGAAAGTCCTGCTGATCCTTCCAGCTCCATGGTGTTCTCTTCTGTGCAGCTGATCTGACCTGTCACCAAAGAGAGTTAGTTCCTCCCTCCTGTGCTCCCACTGCACCTTGCCTATAATGCCAACATTGTCCTTATCACCTGTTACCACAATGATTTTATGTCTGCTGAATCACAGAATAGTAGATGGTAGGTGCCTTGAGGGCAGGGACTGTGTATCATTCAGTTTTTAAGGTCACGTCTCTAGCATCCACAGGGTGATTGGTATGAAAAAGGTAGCCAACTCAATAAATGATGAAGTAATGAATAAATGAGTAGTGAGCTGACTAAATGGAATCTGTGCAGGTTGTCAGTAGAGGATGATGAAGGAAGGCCTCAAGGACCATGAAACACTGTGCAGTAGGACTCTAAGGTTTGAAGACATTAGGAGTCAGTGATCACAATTTAAGCTTAAGTGGAGTTCACAGTAATATTGGGCTGTATAATGTACCTTACTGGGCTTGAGGAAGTGAAAGGATTATAGAAAGTAAAGCTATCATTTGTGCAATCAAGAAAGTGAAGTTTAAGAAGAAGTCTCCAAATTACTTTTAATTCAGTGAATGCACAAGAGAATAAAAGTGGGTCCTCTTAGTGGGAAGTGGTTATCTAGAAAAATAACTTGCACAGCCAGCATAGCTATTAAAATCATGTGTAATGGCAACACTGGAAAAGCAAGAAACAGTTTGTGAACAAAATGCAACTCTCCTATCTATCTATCTATCTATCTATCATCTATCTATCATTTATCTACACATCTAATCTATCATCAATCTACTCCAGAAGATCAGGAGGGGCAGATCTGAGTTTTGTGGGGTTCCTCATTATCTCTTTAAATTTTATTTGATACCAACAGAAGCCTTCTACACCCAGTGGTGACTTGGACAACTTAAGGAACTTACTGTCACAGTCAGGTAATTAAAAAAGTCCCTTGAGCTGCAAAAAGTAGGCTCACTTCAGATTTTAGCATTCCAAGTCCCAAGTAACCGTTAAAACTCTGCAGCTGAAACTTTAGCTGCCCCTCTTCCCATGGCTCTGACCGGCCTGGTCCTGGAAACCTGCCCTGGGAAAGGGGGTATGGTCCTTTTCCTCTCCTCTCCCTCGGCCCACCTCCTCCCCTTGCTAGCTGCTGTTTCCCTGCACGCCTGGAGTGAAGCCCAGAAAGGGGAGAGGTAAAGGAATAAGAATGTTCTCACGTGGCTGGGTGGCCGAAGCCCTCTGGGCCGGCAGCTGGCCTCCATGGGGTGGCCTGGCAGATGATGAAAGCCGGGCCTGGCACGGGCTCTGCAGAGGCCTCCAGCTGGGCCCCTGTCTCCTGTGGCTCCCTTGATCCAGGCTGAAGTTCTGCATCCCTCTGGGTGGTCTCACGTGACTCCTGCCCTAGTTCCTGGGCTGCCGAGGTGTAACAGCCAGCCCCTATCTGCTGAGGTCCCTGTCCATGCCTTCAGGCCCAAGACCACACCACACCACTCCAAACCTGCTTGCTTTCCCACAGGCCCTCATCTGGTCTTGGGACACTCCCCTTGCTCTGCACCAAAGTAGCATCCATTGCTAACATTTAAATATCCCTTCCAATGTCCTTGCGCTGAAGTCCTATGTATTTTACTTCTATTATCTCAACTAAACCACTGACAAGGTGGGTAGAACTGGCAGACCCCATCCATAGATATTTATTTAAAACTTCTGTCTGAAGTTCTGTCATCACAAAACATAGCAGGAACATTTAATTTCATTATTGGTTTTGACTTCAGACATAGGAATTGAGAGATTGAGGCTGTATCTTATTAATAGTTTGACCATAAACACACTATCAAGCTTAGAGTAAGCTAGGCATAACTCTGGAATGGACTCATGCATACCAGGATTCCCTCTTACACTAAAATTCTGTGACTTAAGACATAATTCTCAAATAAAGAATTACATATAGATGTTTGGGGTGGGTAAGGTAGATCTTTACCTAGTAGACCTTATACTAGTAAATAGTATCTCCATTTTACAGATGAATAAACCAAAGCACGGAAAGATTAAGCAACACAGCTAGAAAGTGTGAGAGCTGGCATTGAGCCCTGTGCTGGCTGATTCCAAAGCTTAGTTTCCCTGCCTGTCCTTCAGATCCATTCAGCTCTTCCCTCTTGTGAATAGGCTAATAGTAGTATGGCTTCCCTTGTGGCTCAGATGGTAAGGAATCTATCTGCAATTCAGGAGACCCACGTTCGATCCCTGGGTCGGGAAGATCCCCTGGAAAAGGGAATAACTATCCTCTCCAGAATTCTCGCCTGGAGAATTCTGTGGACCAAGGATACAGTTCATGGGGTTGCAAAGAGTCAGACACAACTGAGAGACTAGCACTTTCACTCAAATAGTAGTACCAGATGTCCATAGATTAAAAAAAATTTCCTGCCCCTTTTCCTCTGTCAATTGTTCTACATTTACATCTCTTTGATGTCTTCCCACTATAGTGAGAACTCTAGCACCGGGTGTTGTCATTGGGTACAAATCAGTCAGCATTCATCAGGCACACTGGGCACATCAGAGAGAGCCCTGAACTGGAAAGAGGTTTGGCTTCCCAGCCTGCCTCTGCCATGGATTTGTGCATGATCTTGACCTTAGCCTTCCCCTCTGTAATGTGACAAGCGTGGATGGTCTCCAAATTTCCTTATAAGTCTGAAATCTACAATCTGTGGTTCTATCTTTCTTTGGCTCACTATCTGACCTCTGGCACTTCTGGCCTGCCTATAGCAGGAGGCCAAGAAGAAGGGTCACATGGAGGGGCATCACGTGGTTTCACTGGATTCAGAGATGCAAATGGAAAAGGTGAGAACAAGTCAGATGCTGAGGGTCTCCTGTTGGTCCTAGCATTAAAGGCTCAGATGTCAGATGCAAATGAAACACAATTCAAGGGTAAGAGTGGGGATGAAGAAGCTTTCAGATTTGGAGAGTGAACTTGAATCCAACTGACTGACCGGTGAAATGATCCCAGCCTGGAATCCCATTTGCCCGTAAGTTGGAGTAGGATGGCCTCCAAGAGCTGAACGGGTGGATTTAGCGCCAGTGCCCATGAACTTCTGTCAGTCATGGGACAAGAGGCATCCCCTAAACGAGAGAGATTGAGCAAGAAGAAGTATTTGAGAACACATGAATGAATAAGTTAGGGATACGGCAATAAGGCTCCTTGGACAGTCTTGAGCGTCCTTGGCTCTCCAGAAGGATCTTCATGTCAGTGCTCCATGTTGAGCTGGTCATGGCTGCAACAGGCAGGAAACCTTTGCTTCTGGCTGTGTGCTAAAATCAAAATTTCTCTTCTTCCTGAGTTGACAATGGTTTCCCTTCTGGAAATCAATTGCACTTGGTTGATACAGGATCAGTTCTGGGCCAAGAAAATGGCAGCCAGGACACATTTGGTCCTATGATAAGCTGTGACAGACAAAAAACAAAAACAGGGACTTTAGAAGACTTCAAGTTGTAAGCAGGGCAGGCCTTTGCCGAACGGGGGATGCCCAGTGCGCTTTTGCTTTCTCAACAAACGTAGGAAATTGAATGCCTTGACTTGCGTGGCTGAGCAGATGTTCTCTTTGTCGCTGAACTATTAGCTTCTTGCTTACTCTGTCGAGTGGGTGGCGTGAAAATAGAAGCTGCAAGGGAGGAGCCAGCAGTGAAGGGAAGGACACGGGGCCTCTGAGAGATCAGGAGGTGAGGGACAATGACCCAGAGTTCAGGGGAAAGGGGCTTCTGAGGGAGCAGCTTTACATCCCATTCAGCTCACTTTTTTTCCTAACAAGGGAGAAAATTTGTGCAGCCACAGATCATTTGCGTTTCAAAGAGCAAAAGCCAAACTGAGTTGAAGATACACTTTGTGCTGGAGAGGCAGGCACTGTATTCATGCCCCAGATATGTCTGTCCTACCCAAGGGAAGTTGTCCGAAAAGTTCAAGAACTTTTCAACGACATGGGTCCCTTGATGCCAGCACTTCACTCTCTCTCTCCTTCCTATTTCCCCTTCCAGAGCAGCTGTGTGCCTGTCACTTCAACTCAGGGCAGCCATCTGGAACCTTCCGTACTAGATAATATCTCCACCTCAAATTAAAAGTGGTCCTTTCCTACTTACTCAGAGCCCTGGTTTCAGGATGGCTGAGGAAGATTGTTCAATGGCAGTGTGATGTGAAGATTTCCTGAGGATTTCAATTACCCTGTCTCCTCTACCCTTCATGATAAAGGTTAATCACGGGGGAATGAAAACAACACATTGTCTGATGAGAAGTGAGGGATGGGTCAGATGGCACCCACAGAGGCTGGCTGAGATTTCAATTTCTTACTGTAATGAAAACTGCATTTCCATTAACCGGCTGCTGTAGAAATTATTTACCAAGAGTCACCTGTGATAGCATCACCCAGCAGATCATGTGGTGAGCACTGGCTCATCTAAGGATGGCTGCAGGAGCATCTACTCATTATTAAATTCCACAGAGTCCCAGGGATGCTGCAAATGAGCAAAGGCAGCACTTTGGTGAGAGTGAAACGGGAGGTCCCAGTACGTAGTATCATGGTGATTTAAAAATGTATCCTTCTCCTACCCTTTTCCTGTGACCTTTCCCTATCTGATTTGAATTCATGATTTTCTGCATGTGTTCCACAGGACTCAAGATATAGGTCAATATCAATACATAGCAAACAGTGCTATGTTCAAAATACCTACTAGGTATTGTACTAGTGTACCTCATATAGGGTCCGTCTAGTCAAGGCTATGGTTTTTCCAGGAGTCGTGTATGAAAGTGAGAGTTGGACTATAAAGAAAGCTGAGCGGCGAAGAATTGATGCTTTTGAACTGTGGTGTTGGAGAAGACTCTTGAGAGTCCCTTGGACTGCAAGGAGTTCCAACCAATCCACCCTAAAGGAAATCAGTCCTGAATATTCATTGGAAGGACTGATGCTGAAGCTGAAACTCCAATACTTTGGCCACCTGATGAGAAGAACCGACTTATTGGAAAAGACCCTGATGCTGGGAGAGATTGAAAATGGGAGGAAAAGGGGACAACGGAGGATAAGATGGTTGGATGGCATCACCAACGCGATGGATGTGAGTTTGAATAAGCTCCAGGAGTTGGTGATGGACAGGGAAGCCTGGCGTGTTGCAGTTCATGGGATCACAAAGAGTCGGACATGACTGAGTGACTGAACTGAACTGATCCCTCATACGTTCAATAACCCTGGAGATTGTCCTCCAGCATCCATTCTTCTCTTCTTCCTTAATGATAAAATCCCACTCTTTTTTTTTTCGTAGCTAGGCACATGACTTCCTTCAGTAAGTACATAGCCCAGTTTTTCTTGTGTGTTTTTCTGTGCATGCCCATGTGGTCAATGGGATTTAAGCAGAAGTGCTGTGTATAAGTTTCAGGAAGCATCCCTAACAGGGACAAACATGCCTTTTTCTGTCTCTTCCCTTCTATGCTGACTGGAACATGGACATGATTGCTAGATGTGCGCAACCATTTTAGATCAGGAGGTTGACATTGTTGACAATGATAAAGTACCATGAAGAAGCTGCAGTCCCTGAAAATTGTGAGAGAGAATTTTGTGATTTTTGGTCATCTGCTACTGAACCTATCCTATCAGAAACACACTGCAAAAAGGTAGTAGAATGAGGTGTTGGAAGGGTTGGGCTTGAGGATCAGACATCCCTGGTTAAAATCTTGTCTGTTTTACATTTGCCAGCCTTATGACCTTATGTAAGTTACTTCACTGCTCTGTGTCTGAATTTTCATTTGTAAAATCAGTGTAAGTAAAACCTCAATGGATTTAGGGAAGCAAGTTAAACTATATAATATACTTTAAATTTTTAACATCATGCCTGGCACAAGATAAGTGCATAAAAATGGTAGATATAGTTATTCTCATATTACAGATGAGGAAAATCTCATCAGACCTCAGAGAACAAACCTCAGAGAAGTAATTTCCCCAAGACTGTGTAGATAAATAATTTAGAGAATTAGATGCAGAAGCCCCTGGGGCTTGAAATTCTTCCCTGACATTAACCATTGTTGATATCTAGATGGAAAACAAGGAGAAAGTGAACTCTTCTTCTTGTTTTCTAGTTAACACATCTACATACAGAAACACACACATGTAGCTCAGCTATTTCTCTGAAAAGAGAATTATTATTTCTCACAAATGAATCTGCTGAAATGGGAATGTTTATGTATTTGAAGTACCATACGCCAATATCAGAAATTCAATACAAAGTTTCCAACAGGCTGGGTTGTTGTCTCCTCACCCCGCCAGGTCACCAACTGGCGATCTGTGACTTTACCACATTTTGCATCTCCTTGTACATGTAGCTCACTTTTTAATTTGCAGATGAATTGAACTCTGAGATCTCAGTCCTCCGTGTTCCAAGCCTGTGCCAAAGGTTCCTTCTCCCCTAGAGAGACCAGGGCTGAGGTTGGATAGGACTGTTATATAGTAGCTGTGGGTTCATCATGACAAGGATGGGTTCAGTGGTTTGTCAATCAAGGTGGAGAATTTAAGGAGGCTGTGAGCAGCATAAAGGCAGTGGCTGTCTAGTTCAACAATGTGTCCTCACCCACGTAGGCCCAGTCGTTACGTAGAGAACGATCTTAGAATCTATGGGAGCTCCTGGGTCACCACCAACAAACAGTCTTGAATGAACCTGTAACCTGGCAGGACCCTAATGGGCCTTCCCGGAACAAACCCCTCCCCCACATCCTCTGCTGTAGCTCCTCTCTGAAGGAGCTGGATAGTAGTATTTGATGCATATTTCCCGAGTTGTTTTACAGATGCAAAAATTAACTACAAGATGTGATGGTTGGATGGCATCACCGACTTGATGGACATGAGTTTGAGCAAGCTCTGGGAGTTGGTGATGGACAGGGAAGCCTGGTGTGCTGCAGTCCATGGGGTTGCAAACAACTGGACATGACTGAGTGACTGAACTAAACTGAAGTACTTGATGATCGAATGTGAGTACATAGACCCCAAGCCTACAAGTGCCTAAGAAGTGACAACGTTAATCCCTGTGACACTGCTTCATTACCATACCATCAACCAATCAGAGAATTGTGTATGAGCTGAGTGCATACCCTGGGTCTCTCCTCCCTCAATTGGCCTTTAAAAAATGCTTTGCTGAAGCCCACTGGGGAGTTGGCTGTTTTCAGCACTAGCTGTCCTGAATTCCTTGCTTGGTGCCCCGTAACAAATGTTGCACTTCCCTTCACCACAACCTGGTGTCAGTAGATTGGCTTTACGGTGCATAGACGAGTGGATTCCAGTTTGGTTTGGTAATAAATTAAGCCACTGAATTGATATAGGATTCCCCATCGGGGCCCAGGTATGGGGGGCACTTCCCCAGATTTGTGCACCCCACCTCCCCCAATCCCTGACACCCAATCCCACCATTTACAAAAATGTTTATTTATTTGGCTGCCCTGGGTCTCAGTTGCAGTACCTGGAACCTTTGATCTTCATTGTGGCATGTGGGATCAAACCCAGTCCCTCTGCATTGACAGCAAAGAGTCTTAGCCACTGGACTACCAGGGAAGTTCCAATCCCACCATTCTAATAGCACTCCGTCTTCCTTCTAGGGAATTTCCTGCCATGGACTGTTTTTTGAAGTGTGTGGTGGTGGAGGATTGCTGGCCGCTTGCAAACCGAGGGGGCCAGATTCCCTGGGAACTTTGAGTTTGAACAATGGCTGTGAGGTTGGGGGAGCCATTCATCACGGGGCCCGGGTGGTGTGGGACTACACAGCCCTGCTCTGAGTTTTGCAGGGTTTCTTTTGTCTATTTTTCCACCCTGGACTTCTGACCTCCCATGGATTCCAATGCGCCATAAAGTCTTTGAACAATTCCCAGCTCCTTCATTTCTTAAGATAGTTTGCAAACAAAATTGCAAGAGGGATTTCACTGATAATCTTTGTCTTCACTGATAGGCTTAAGATTATTTGGTAAATTTCCAAATAGCCATTTAGGAGCAGCAGAGAGATGTACAGTCAAGGTCAGTATTTTTCAATTTGAAATATGGAGACTGAAGTCATTGGAGAAGGTGAGAGTGACTGTTTCTGAAATGATGATTAGGATCAAGTGTTTGGCACTGGAAAAGTTAGAGAGAAGGGAGTTGAAGGTTGGATCCATGGCTAAATATGGTGCCAACACCAAGTTTTACAGTTGCTGATGCATTTTTCTCATCAGCAAAGAATGTACGTTGGCAGATTTCTCTCTGGCCCTCGCAGCATGGTTATTGCTCTGCGGCTTCTTCACGTGCAGTGATGATTCTGGGTCATTTTCTCAAATTGTGGATGTGGCCATGGCTGTTTCCAGATGGAAAATAGTGGAACCCTGGACAAAGTTGAAAAGCTATCAGCCATGATTTCTCTGATCCAATTGAATTAAGAAAGCAGGTCCTTGGGGTTTTCCACGTTCATGCAGGGAATCAGGCTTTCATTCTGCACTATGTGTGATCTTCTCCGACAAGAATGCATATTCATTGTTTAAATTACACCAGAAAATATTCCTATTGTGTTTTATGATTTTTTTTTTATCTTTGTATCATTTTTGCTGGAGAAGACTCTTGAGAGTCCTTTGGACAGCAAGACTGAACCAGTCAATCCTAAAGAAAATCAACCCTGAATATTCATTGGAAGGACTGATGCTGAAAGTGAAGCTCCAAAACTTTGGCCACCTGATCTGAAGAGCCGACTCATTGGCAAAGACCCTGATGCTGGGAAAGATTGAGGGCAGGAGGATAAGAGGGTGACAGAGGATGAGATAGTTGGATGACATCACTGACTCAATGGACATGAATTTGAGCAAGCTCCAGGAGATGGTGAAGGATGGGGAAGCCTGGCGTGCTGCAGTCCATGGGGTTGCAAATAGTTGGACACAACTTAGCAACTGAGCAACAACAATAATACGATGAAAAGAATGATTGCTTCATAAGCCAACTTTAGTAGTATAATTTCTGTTGGAGTCATTAGCATCCTTCTTTCTCATCTTTTGCTAAACTCACTGAAGAAAAAAAAGACAAAGGAGAAAGGCAGATGGAGACCAAGCTATCATCTTTCTGACTGATAAAGCTGACATGGGAGAAGGTAGAATAGATCTGTGGGCAAACAGATCTCCTAACTGTGGGGCCAAGTATTGGCAGGACTGCTCATTTGGCCACAGGCAGAGCTGGACCACCGCTGGCCTCCACATAGGGTAGGGGTGAGTGAAGATTTCCTGCTCTGTTTCTCGTGGGATGGAAAGCCATCTAGAGTATATCTTCCCTGCTATTTCCTAAAAGGAAGAAGAGATAGGAAGGGGCCAGGCCCTCAGGCTCAGTTTCTCCCTGCAGGCTCACCAATCAGGGAAGTCACTCCACCTCCTGGGGAGGAGTGAGTGGGGGCTGCAGGAAGACCATTGTGCTAAGGGGGCACCCACCACAGGGACAGGAGCACCTTGTCTCCAACAGTCTTCAATGCTAAAGGCTATTACAGTCGGCATTTTCTAATTATCATCTTTGGTTTCTATTCCTCTCACCGCTGCACTGCCCCGATCACCCTAATTTGAGCAAGAGAGAAAAATGGTATTGTAAAAAGAGCACTGAACTGGGTGTCAGGAGCCCTGGATCCTGGCTGGGGCGCCTGGGTGAGGCGCATCGGCTCTCCAGGGCTGATTTCCTGGAGTCTTTGTTCGTCTGCAGTCTGAGGTGTAGGAGATATTGCCCTTTGTTAGGCAAGTCCTCTGATATGGGTCCTATGACTCTCCTTCTGGGAACCTTGCCTCTTCTCAATATTTAACTTCTTTTTTCTCAACTTGGTTCCTTCCGTTGGCTTTTTGACGTAAGGTCTTTCCTACTTAAACATAACATCCTCCATTGTCTTACCCTCTTCCAGTAGCTTCCCTATCTCTGTACTTTCTTCTTTGTAGGAGAACGTTTTACTATGTTGTTAGAATATACCACCTCCCCTCATACACCCTTCAAAGCAGCCTGGCTTTTGACTGTCATAAGTGGCCAGTGATCATCACACAGCTCAATCCAGTGGACACTTCTGTCCTGTTGTATTTGATTTCTCAGCACAAACTGACACTGTTGACTATTGCTGCTTTTCAGAAATCTCATTTCTCTTTGTTTTCCTGACACAATACTTTCTGGGTTATCTGCCTTTGAAGGCTTATTTTCTTCTCATCAACTGGGTCCTGGAATTCTGCAATCTCTAGATCCTTCACTAGTTTTCTCTCTATTCTTTCACAGTGAAAGAATGATTAGGCAATTTATTTATTCATTCAGTTCATTTTTATGGGCAACTATTATGTGATTAGCACTATCCTAGGTATGGAGAATTCAACAGTGGGAAAAACCCCCACTTCTCTGCTTTGATGAAGCTTACATCATATAAGACAAGAGAGTCAGTAAATAAATAAGTGAATAAATATATATCAACCATTATAAGTCCTATAGAAAAAAAAACAAATTGGGAAGAGGGAATAAGTGTGTGTGTGTGTGTGTGTGTGTGTGTGTGTGTGTGTGTGTAGAAGAGTCAAGGAGGGCAGACTTTTGAAAGAAATGAGCCAAGAATTTTGGTATAAGAGTAATACATTAGGTATCTATCTGGCTTCATAGAATCAGTGAGCTAGAAAGTATTTCCTCCTCTTCTATTTTTTGGAAACATTTGAGAAGGAATATTGTTCATTTTTATTCAACTGTTTAGTAGAATTCATCTGTGAATGTATCTGGTCCTGGGCTTTTTGTGTTTAGAATTTTTTGATTACTGATTTAATCTCTTTAAGGTCTGTTGTGGTTTTTTAATTTCTTCTTGAGTCTCTTCAAGCAATTTGTGCATTGTGTTTCTGAGAACCTGCCATTTCATCTAGGTTATCTAATTTGCTGGCATGCAGTTATTCACAGTATTCTAATCTTTTTATTTCTGTAAGGTCAATTGTGGGCTTCCCTGGTGGCTTAGCAGTAAAGAACCTGGCTGCCAATGCAGGAAACATAAGAAATGCAGGTTAAGCCCCTGGGTTGGGAATATCCACTAGAGGAGGGCATGGCCACCCACTCCAGTATTCTTGCCTGGAGAATCCCATGGACAGAGAAGCCTGGCAGGCTACAGTCTATAGGGTTGCAAAGTGTTGGACACGACTGAAGTGACTTAGCCCACATGCTCACAAGGTTGGTTGTAACAGCCTCATTTTCATTTCATTTCGTTTTTCCTTTGGCAGGCTAGCTAAAGGTTTGTTAGGTTTTGAAGTGAGTGACTGAGCCACAGAGTTCTCTAGTGGCAGAATCTTCTAGGCAGGATGATAACTAACGCCAGCTGACGCTGAGAACGGCCTGTGTGCCAGGTATTCATTCTGTGTGCTGTCACTTCAATCCTGTCCGACTTTTTGTGACCCCTACGGACTGCAGCCCACCAGGCTCCTCTGTCCATGGGATTCTCCAGGCAAGAATGCTGGAGTGGGTTGCCATTGCCTTCTCTAGGGGATCTTCCCAACCCAGGGATTGAACTTGCGTCTCCTGCGTTTCCTGCATTGGCAGGCAGATTCTTTACTGCTGAGCCACCAGGGAAGACAACATTTATTCTAAGTGCAGCAATTATTGCTATCATCATCATCATTCTCACTTTCCAGGTGAAATTAGGGCACAGAGAGGTGAATGAACTTGCCCAAGACCCCATGGCTAGTGGGGGCAGAGTCTGACCCCAGGGACTTCTCTTTACCTCTGCATTTTTATCATTCATGGGCTGGGAGTTCAGTGAAAAGAATTATTCTCATAATGAATATCAAATCAAAGACAACAAAAGCAAATCTCATCTCATAGACCTCAGTATAGCATTTTTCTTTTTTAGAAATATACAAGAAATGTGTCATTTCCAGCTTGGAATAACAAATGATACAATCATTTCACCACCTAATTTTACTCCCCAGCTGGTTCCAGGATATTTATAACTAGGGTTGGACCATCTCTGCTACATTTAGGTTTTCTGAGAAATCTTTAGCTCTATTTTCCAATACATGTCATTTTATAAAAGGTATATTTTCCAAGTATTTTTTCCTCCCTAGGGGAACCAAAACATGTTTTAACAGCACACAATCCAGATGCTTCTGATTTACTTGAACTCAAATCTCAAAAATGTTGCTTTATAAGAGCTGTTTTACTCTTCTTCGACATCTCTTGAATAAGAATTTCTTAACATTTCCTTCCTCTCGAACACTGAGTGGTATTTTGCTAAGGGAAGGACTATCTTGATATCACCATCACTTGATTGGCTCAAAACCAGAAGCCAGAGCTTCTGAAAAGGCCTTGGGAAAACATGAAATGATTCAGAAGCTGTAGGCAGCTAATGGCGTGAGTTAAAGATGCTGATGGCTTGAAAGACACAGAAGTTTTTAACTGGCCATTTCTATATACTCCACAGTGGAGCTGTATTTATTCCCTGCATGAGAAAAAAAAAAAGGGGGTGAAGGGGAGATGAAATTTCTCTTGTCAGCTTGAGTTTTAAAAAAGAAGGAAGTATGGGGTGACTGGATGTTTTTAAGCTCAAGCATATGTTAGAGGGGGAGGAAATGAGACTGGGTGAGAAGCAAAGTGCTGACGTTGAGGCTCCTCCATGGCCTCTGAATGACCCAGGAATCTCACCAGTTCCTGTAACAAATACCACAAAATATGCTTCATGCTAGAGCAAGTTTTGTCATGGAGGCATCGGCACTGAGTGAAGTCAGCAGATTTAGGAGTGGGGCCAACCAGTACTCTTCTTGATGAGAGCTCAGTTTCCCTTTATCATCCATACATCCATCCCACTATCCATCCCAGAAATGCTAGGGAACCCAGGCAGGAAGGATAGAAGGAAATGGAAATTTAAGTTTTATTGGTTACTTCTAGTGCCAATAATGACAAATAGGCTTAATTTCAGAAGCAATGCTGATTGATTGGTAGTGGCTAGGCCTGGAATGCTGTGTTAAGAAGGATTCTGAGGTCCAGTCTGTCTTCCAGAGTAGACAGTGTTGGAATAGGTTCAGAGTTATCAGGTAAGGGCATGATGGCAGTGAGTGTCAGCAGACACATACGTCCTCAGAGTCACCACACTGTGCCATGCTCCCAGCCCAGGGCCAGTTAGACGAAGGAGACAAAGGAAGGATTGGTCTGATACCCACCCGAGGTGGACCGGAGTGAGAAGAGCTGGGCATGGTTAGGAGGGAATGGCAGAACCGTAGGAAAGAGGGCTTGTTCTGGGCAGTACGTGTAGCTCTGCCAGGAAAAGCACTGACACCCCCAGTACACAGGGAGCCCCTCCCTGCTCTGGGCCTGGCTGCATTTTGCCCAGCATCCTGATCCCTTGGTGGCACTAGTGGTAAAGATCCTGCCTGCCAATGCAGGAGACATAAGAGACATGGGTTCGACCCCTGGGTCAGGAAGATCCCCTGGAGGGAGGCATGGCAACCCACTCCACTAATCTTGCCTGGAGAATCCCAGGGAGAGAGGAGCCTGGAGGCCTACAGTCCATAGTGTCGCAAAGAATCGGACACAGCTGAAATGCAAAGAATCGGACACAGCTGAAATGACTTAGCATACCTGATCCCTTGGGTCCTTTGTGACAGTGAGTGAAAACTTCCTTGGGCCATTTGCTGAAACACTGGAAACTCCAGAGTGATGGAAGGCAAAGCTTTGCAGGTCAGACATTCTCGGAATCTTAATTCTACCCCTGAAAAGCTGTTTGCACCCCCAGAATCCTTCCAGGCCTCCGTTTCTCATCTGAAAAATGGAATAAAAACACATCTTACAGGATGGCAGGGAGGATTAAATATTAAATAAAGAGCCTGGTTGGTAGTCACATTTCCTAAATGGTTTCTATTTTTATAAAAATGCCCTTGGTTTTACACTGGCTTTAGGCTTTCTAGGCTACTATCGGTCAATCAATATTTATTACTTACTTAGTAGATATAAAAGGGAACAGAAAGAGATCTAAGATCTAGGGCAACAGAAAAGACACAGGAGAGAGAAACCTTGGGGTCGGGGCAAGTGGCTGGTTTCTACCCGACTTCAGGAAGAGGTGGGGGGTTTGGACCCGGTGAACATTTGAGAACAAACAGTAACAGATTTCCCTTTTCCCAGCTGTAAATTTGGGACAGCCCTCCCTTTTCCTGTGTAGGCTTTTGTGTTCTTCGGAGAAGGGACCAGTGATTCTGAGAAGTGGACAAGAGAAGGTCCACCGGCTGCTTACACAGTCATGACTCAAGACCCCAAGTGTTTTCGGGATTGTTGTTGTTGTTTAATCTCTCAGTCGTGTTTGACTCTTTGCGACCCCATGGACCCCCAGGCTCCTCTGACCATGGGATTCCCCAGCAAGAATACTGGAGTGGGTGGCCATTTCCTTCTCCAGAGGATCTTCCCCACCCAGGGATCGAACCCAGGTCTTCTGCATTGGCAGGTGGGTTCTTTACCATCTGAGCCACCAGGGAAGCCCTTTCTGGATTTACCTCTGTTAAAGAATTTTTTTTGGTGTCATTGAGGAGAGCTCTTGGGGAGAATGTGGGGTGGGGTAGGGGGGCTACAGGGGTCTGCGGTGGCTCTGTGAGGGAGGCAGCCCAAGCTGAGGAGGACCCGGCAGGGGAGGCCTCGCCACCAGAAGGAACCGAAACACAAGGGAAAGCCAGCCCCATTCAGCAGACCACGGAAAAATCCGCTTAGTTGTTTGAAGTTTTTCTCTAGTCTGTGGCAAGCTTGCAGATTCAGTAACGACCACAGCTGTGTTCGGGCCCAGGCTTTCCCTGGGAGGCCTGTCCGCCTTCAGAGCAGGAGCAGAAGCAGCTGGTGTGGCCCCCCTCCTCCCAGTTCTCTCTCCAGTTTCTGAACAGTGTCGGGACCAGCCGCGCTTGGGGTGTTCGTCCGTCCAGAGATTTTATCAGACTTCTGATGAATCTAATTCCGGTGAAAGGAAGCAGAGGAAAACGAGCTGTTTAGGTTCATGGACAATGTATTCCTGGGCAAGAAATGTGACTCTGTCCCCTTCTGTTGAAGCAAGTTCAGAAGTGTCAAATAGCTTTTTCATTTAGGTCTTCACTATGGGAAGGCAGAGAACCACAGAGAAGATTCGGGTTTCCCAGACCCTGTAAGGAAGACAGCTGGCCACTGCAGGGACCACTTTCTCATCTCTGAATTCCCCTGGTTAGTTGTCTCACTGCTTCATGCTCTGAACTAGGAGCAGCAAAAGGAAGGAAAAGCAGGGCAAGGGGCTGGCTCTAGAATGACTGCTAAGGGCTTTGACCTCAGTGGACAGCTGTGGGGTGGGAGGTGGGGTGGCCTGCAGCTGGTCTGGGTGGGGCTCCTGGGGGAGCCCCTGCTTGGGCTCCGGCCCACTGACTTTCTAGTGTCTATGAGAGTCTCACTTTCCTCATCCAGCACAAGAAGGCTTGGGCAGGGGGATGTGTTGTTCATTCATTCACAGATCTGTTTATTTATTCATCCATCTATTTTTTTTTTTTTTAAACACACTGACTCTGCCAAGAACTGTGGCTATAGAAACAAACAAGACTGGATTCCTGCCCTCTGGGACTCACAGCCTTGTGGGCAAGGTAGATCAATATGCAAATCAATCTAGAAAAGTCATCTGCAGGGTAACGGGAATGTGTAAGAGCCTAGCCCTGCCTGAGAATGTGGAGAAAGCTGATTCAAAGGATGGGTTAAGGATGCCAGGAGAGTGGAAGAGTCTGGAGCTTGCAAAAGAGCTTTGCCTGAGAACAATGGCAAGGTTGAGAGGTTTTCAGAGCAGGGAGTGAAAATTAAAGAGGGCAACGTGGACTATCCAGTTCTCAGCATGCAGCTGAGATTCCAGTTTATTGAGAGAGGAATTTTTCCTTCCTCCAAACTCTGAGAAACCCTTGAATCTTTGTATCAGGGTCGTCCAACACCGTTTATAGACCACAGATCAGGCAATTGACATTCATTTTACCAGGGCAGACGTGGGAAAACATTTCTTGTTGCTTTTTCCTGCATAGACTCTTTTTTTTTTTTTTTTAATAAATTTATTTATTTTAGTTGGGGGCTAATTACTTTACTATATTGTAGTAGTTTTTGCCATACATTGACATGAACCAGCCATGGGTTCACATGTGTTCCCCTTCCTGAACCCCCCTCCCACCTCCCTCCCCATCCCATCCCTCTGGGTCATCCCATTGCCCCAGCCCTAAGCATTTGTCTCATGCATAGAACATGGAATGGTGTTCTGTTTCACATATGATAATATACATGTTTCAATGCTATTCTCCCAGAACGTCCCACCCTCACCTTCTCCCTCAGAGTCCATAAGACTGTTCTATGCATCTGTGTCTCTTATTCTGTCTCGCATATAGGGTTCTTGACGAAGGCTGTTGTGAGTCTTATCCTTTATGCGGTCAAGCCTCCTTGGAGAATGAAGGAGGGTGATAAGCCATCTCCCCGGAAAATGCACATAGCTTTCCATAAAATTTCAAGAGTTTCGAGAACCATCCCCCGTCCGAAACCCTCCCACACACTACAGATGCAGAACCGCCCCCCAACCCCACCTGACCTCAGACTGTGGGTCTGGGGATTGGAAAGACCTAGTGTGGACACAGAGCTGCCTGGTGACTGGCCCTGATGTGGGCATTCAGCTTAGAGACTCTTTGAGTGTAGCTCGTCTACAGACAGAGCTCTGAAAGGACACTGAATCCTTTTGCAGAAGGCTTCAGCAGGGTCAATACTAGCATGAGGCAAATGAAACCTTTGCAGTGGGTGTAAATTATAAAGGAGAGGGTGCCAAAAAATTCAGTAACAAGATATGTAATATTTTAATGCACTTTAAAAAGTCAAAATAAATGCAAAAATCCATTATGAATACAATTTCACAATTTTCAACAAAGATGGGATGTACTGTACTTGCATGCCCCGGCCCCACTTGTCCCACTCTCATCCCAGCCCCTATTTGGAAACAAGAAATGCACAGCCTTGAAGTCCCAAGCTTGTATTTGAATAAGACCTTGAGTGTCAGTATCTGGGCTTCCCTGGTAGCTCAGTGGTAAAAAACCTGCCTGCCAACTGCAGGAGACACGGGTTCAGTCCTTGGGTGGGGAAGCTTCCCCTGGAGAAGGGAATGGCAACCCACTCCCGTATTCTTGCCTGAGAAATCCCATGGACAGAGAATCCTGGTGGGATACACTTCACAGGGTCACAAAAGAGTCGGACACAACTGAACAACTAAACATTGAGTGTCAGTAAGTTGGTGCCTGGACGCTGGTGAGGTATTTCTGTGAACACTGCTTGATTCCTTGGCTAGGCTTAAGCCTCTCCGCCTGCCTGCCCACGTTGGCCCAAGGAACATGTGTTGGCAGTGACTCAGATATTCCAGCAGGTGGCACTCTTGCTCCAACCAGGTTCCCTGAAGAGGGGCGTCTTAGCTAAACTAAAGGGATTCAAGTTAGTTGCTTAACAGTTGCCAGTTGTTTTTTGAAAGGCAGGGAAGAATCCTGAGCAGGTATTGTGGGGATAAAGGGAGATGCTCTATAAAGAGGATTGGAGGAAGAATCTGGAGAGCCTGGAGTAAGGTAGAGCCTTATAACAGGCTGTGCTTCTCTTTAGCAGGTGAGAAAAATGAGATTTTTAAACCTTTTTCTGTTCTCAGATGCAATATCAACACACATGACACAGGAGAGCAAAACAGGATGAATGGTTTTCTATGAAGCACAGCCTGGTGGCAAGAGCTCCCTACTTACCTGCAGTGTTGGCTACACTTGCTAGCTGTGACCTCCGACATTGCAAGCCTGAGATTTTTCATCTTTAAATGGGGATTATTGCAGCTGCCCTGATGGAGGGTTGTTGGAGGCTTGTTGGAGGATTAAAGAAACTGATGATCATAAGGCTGCTAGCACCAAATACGTGTTCAATCAACAGGAGAGAGCTGCTGCGATGGACTTGTAGGCAAAGGCTAAGCAGCAAGATTTTGTGGCCTTCCTTGGCTGTTACATTAATTAAAAAGATGACCTCAGAGTTACCCAGAGACATAACTTGATAATGAACCATGGCTTTAGCAGAAGCAGCCAGAAGAATTTCCCACCCGGATCGAGTTTCACAGGTGTGATTTTTGAACCAGGAAATCAAGCTGGGTTCCCTGGCAGAACTGTCTCACCCTCAAGACCTGGGAAACGTCTGACCACCAGGTGACTGGCCCCACTTAAGCTGTGCATTGTTGCATAAAGTATCCATTTACACATAGGTATATCAGAGCCTTCCCATGAAACCACTGTGTCCCCCTGCAGTTCTGAAATCCTGAACTCTCAAAGATGCCCCCAAATGAACTGTTCTCCACTAAGAATGAAATCAGTGATGATTCCTGCTTATTGAAGATTGCTTCATGGCAGTTACTTTAATAAGTACTTTACATGCATTCATTCATTTATGCCTGGAAACCAAACAGAGAGGTAATCAAACCCATTTTACAGACATGTAAATTTAGGTTTGGGGCTTCCCAGGTGACACAGTGGTAAAGAATCTCCCTGCCAATGTAGGAGATGCAAGAGACTCAGGTTTGAACCCTAGGTCAGGAAGATGCCCTGGAATAGGAAATGGCAACCCACTCCAGTATTTCTTGCCTGGAAAATTTCATGGATAGAGAGCCTGGCGGGCTACAGTCTATGAGGTTGCAAAGAGTTGTACATGACTGAACACACACACACACACAAATTTAGATTTAGGGAAACTTAGTACTGGGTCCGGGTTTCCCTGGTGGCTCAGAAGGTAAAGAATCCGCCTCCAATGCGGGAGACGTGGGTTCAATCCCTGGGTTGGGAAAATACCTTGGAGGAGGATATGACAACCCATTCCAGTATTCTTGCCTGGAGAATCCCCGACAGAAGATCCTGGCAGGATGTAGTCCATGGGGTCACAAAGAGTCAGACACGACTGAGCAACGCAGCACTGCACGATACTGGCTCCTTCAGCCAGGAATTGGTATAAACTTCGGTCCGACTTCCAAATCTATCTATGTATCTATCAATCTATCCATTTATCTACCCATCAGTATATCTATGTATCTATCATTCATTTATTTGATACATTAAAGTGAAAAGTGAAAGTGAAGTTGCTCAGTTGTGTCGGACTCTTTGCGACCCCGTGGACTGTAGCCCACCAGGTTCCTCTCTCCATGGGATTCTCCAGGCAAGAATACTGGAGTGGGTTGCCATTTCCTTCTCCAGGGAATCTTCCCGACCCAAGGAAGATTTGATACATTAAATACTAATTAGTCCGATCTATTAATTAAAGCAAGTTCCTTTGAGGCATCGAGAGTCTAGGGAAATGTCTGTTGGCCTCAATTTGAGGCTTCTTTCTTGAACATATAGAGAAAGTCATAGCTGTGTCTTTGCAGATAACATATATACATAATGCATACATGTGACTTTCTAAGGTGCATGTTCTTACTCAGAGGCCCCATAACCCAGATGACAGTGCACTCTGGTGTCAGCTACTCTTCAGCGAGTCCCTGGAGAGAGAGTTTTGCACCATATCCTCTTGTGTGGGAGGACGACCAGACACAGCCAGTCTCTACTCCACCCCAAGCTTCCTTCGAAGGCACGGGCAAAGCTTGTTGGACTGAATGGTCTCATTTTTCAAGGGAAACTGCCAGATAGGAGAGGAAGTGTCAGAACAACAAAATCACTTTGACCTGGAAGAAGGAGCAGGAAAGTGAATGCTGCCTTCCCAGAGGACAAACATCACCAGCCATCATAAGGAGTCTGGCTTCCCAGTTCCTAACTGGAGAAGACAGCTCCCTGTCAAAGTGGGGGTGGGGGTGGTGGGGAGTGCAGAGGTCTCTATAAATATAGCTCTTGGAGTCCATGACAGAGTCGGTGTGGATAAGTGAGAATTACCACCTATAGCACGTTTTTTCTCCTCACAAAATGCAGTTTATTTACTCTGTGTTTATATTATAGCTCAATTGAGATTAATTTTCTCTGTTATAGGGGGTCCATAGAGAATCTATTTTATTAGATTACGTGGGTTTTAATTAGTCAATTGGAAAACAAGTTCTTCTCTAGGGCTTAAAAACTGTTGTCAAATTATCTCAATGAGAAAGTGGTTGGCTTTATTTAGTCACTTAAAAAGACAGCCACTTCCTGTTTATATTACTGACATTAATTCCATCTTAAAAGTCGGTGAGGTTTAGGAATTAAGAGAGAGGAAAAAAATAGTGTACTTTTCTTTGGCACACATAAATCTTTTTGTTAAAATAAAAGTCAAACAAAACAGTGTAATAAAATATGGAATTGTGACGATTTGTTAGGAAATAGATGCATTGAAAGACATCTTGCGTTCTTAAACTGGCACATGGAGATGTAGAGAGGCTTGGAGGGACCAAGTGTCTCATGTCTTCATCCTCCGGCTTTAGCATAGCATCTACAAGTGGTCCACACTCAACTCATGTGTCCCAGTTGGAGCTAAAG
This sequence comes from Giraffa tippelskirchi, assembly GCF_054371585.1. Lineage (NCBI taxonomy): Eukaryota > Metazoa > Chordata > Mammalia > Artiodactyla > Giraffidae > Giraffa > Giraffa tippelskirchi. The sequence goes on along the minus strand of NC_137275.1, from coordinate 54,899,535 downwards.
TCCAGCACATAGAGCTTCCTTTATTTGATTCTCTGAAATGGGCAAGGGCTAGACATCTGCCTCTTTCATTCTCTGTCAGCACTAGCTCCCTCCTCAGAAGTCAAGCACAGGAGCCTATGCTCAGGTCTACCTCCAGAGGAGCCAGGGCAGGGGGAGCAGAACACTGGTCTCATTCCCTGTCTGTTTTTATATTGACAGGGGAGAAGGATCAGACCCTCAGCTAAGCTGTAGGGCAGACAACGTGCAGTGGAGGCCCTTTTATTGAGCACCTACTATAGTGCACCAGGAGTTTAATTTATTATCTCTTAGGAGCATAACAGGCTTCCTCTGTGGCTCAGTGGTAAAGAACTCGCCTGCAGTGCGGGAGACATAAGAGATGCGGGTTCAATCCCTGGGTTGAGAAGATCCCCTGGAGGAGGGTATGACAACCCATTCCAGTATTCTTGCCTGGAGAATCCCATGGACAGAGGAGTCTGGTGGGCTACAGTCCATAGGATTGCAGAGTCGGACACGACTGAGACGACCTAACAAGCAAGCAAGGAGCATAACAGGACCTTGCTTTACTTATCAGTCTCCTGACGCAGTATATTGCAAGCTCTCTTTATCAAATTTATTCTTCTGCTGGGTCCTCACAAGGAGACCATGAAGCCGCTACCATCACTCATTTCATCTCCATTCTAAGAAGAGGAAGCCAAGTCTTGCAGAGTCAAGTAACCTGCAGCAGGGAAGGACCCGGACTGGAATCTGAGACGTTATTATGGAAGCTCTTTACACAAGGCCTCTCTCAGCAGCAGAGATCCAGGAGCCAGTGGAGGAGCAGGGCCCAGCCTAGAATGGTACTGGGTGTTTGCGTATACAAACAGGGACACATCTAGGGAACTAGAGTCTGGTAGTTGATAGAGCAAGCAACCTGCCAGAGAGCTAGAAAATGAAACTGACTTGGGATTGAACAATCAATTGCATATTTGAATATTTTTTTCCCCTCCACATCTACCCACTGGAAAGTCCTAGAGTAGGAGGGGACCTGAGAAGAGCTGTCAGGGCGGAAGACATTCATTTCTTTCATTTGCATTTATTCTAAGAGCCTTATCTAAAGCTCCCTAGATCTGCTTACCTCTTATGTGGGAAGATGAGTCTCAGGCTCTTCAATTAGAAAACCATTTCTGTAGGTCAAAAGAGCCAAAGGACTCCAAGGTTCTTTTCACACCTTCAAAAAGAAAAATTCATTTCTAAGTTCAACACCCATTCCCCTTTCACTGACCCTAATTAAATTTCCATTTATCATCTTTTCATCTGGCCTTTGTGACCCTGAAAATAGTCATGAGTGCCTTGTTAAGATGTTCATTTCCTGCCTTCTCCCTCATCCTGTAGGCTATGAGCCCTCTGTTTATCTTTGTCCCACCATACGGGAATCAGGTGAGGAAGAAGAACCTTGGTATCCCAAGAAGGGCTTGAGCAGGAGGATTCAATGGCACCATCATGAAAATAGGACCTGTGGTGAGGTGTAAGGAACACAGTCCTTTCCTTCAGAGGACTCAGTATCTGGTGGGAGTTGTACAGGTCACTGTTAAGGGGCATGATCGAGGACATGCCTCAATCACCATGACCCTGATACTGGGAAAGACTAAAGACAGGAAGAGTAGGAGGCAACAGAGAATGAGATGGTTTGATGGCATCACCAACTCAGTGGACATGAATTTGAGCAAAATCCAGGAGATAGTGAAGGACAGGGAAGTCTGGCATGCTGCAGTCCATGGGGTTGAAAAGAGTCAGACACGACTTGGCAACTGAAAAACAATATGACACCTCTTGGGTTCCTCTGCCGGGGTCCACCAGAAGGGTCCACCAGAAGCTTGCATGCAAGAGTTCTCCTATTGAATCCAGCTCCTGGCTGCCCCCTAATTCTAAGGCTTATGCACTTGCCAGGGAGACCTCAGGTTTTTAATTGGTTAAAGGGAAAGTCTTCTTTGATGCCAAAAAGGAGAGCGTTTAAGTTGCCAGGTGATTTAATGCAATTATTTCCCCTTGGCCTGACAGGCTAAAATGAACATGGCTGTGAAAGGAGCGTAGGAGTTTTACCCAAAACCAGCCAGTTACTTTCTCACCAGCTATCAGCAGATTGGGACTATTCATTGAGGAGATTTATGATGCTTCCTGCAGCAGTGTTAAGTGCATTAAAAAAGAAAGAAAGAAAGAAAAACTAAAACACTGGTTCTCTAAGTTTCTGAATAGTTTCCAATGATTTCCAAGTCTTTCATTACCAAGAGAGATCCTGCTTTTGATTTTTGTTTTTGCTTTTAATCTACTTTGAACCTCTGTTACTGAACTACTGTTAGGTTTCCTTGAGGACAGTTCCCATCCCTGCGTCAGTTTGCTGGAGCTGCCATAACAAAGAACCACTGACTGAGTGGTATACACAGCAGACATTTATTGTGTCACAGTTTCAGAGTTTAGAAGTCCAAGATCAAAGTGTCGGCAGGGCTGGTTCCCTCTAGGCAGCGAGGCAGGATCTGTCTCAAGACTCTCTCCTAGCTTCTGCTGGCTTGCTGGCAGTCTTTGGCATCCTTTTGTTTGTAGATGCATCACCCTGATCTCTGCCTTCAAGTTCACAGGGTGTTCTACCTATACACGTGTCTGTTTCCCTCTGTTTACGAGGGGGCCAGTCATAGTGCATTAGCGGCCTACCCTACTCTAGTCTGACTTTATCTTAATTGCATCTGCAAAGACTGAATATCCAAATAAGGCCACTTTCTGAAGTCCTGGCGGTTAGGACCTCAACAAACAGATTCTGGGGGTAGGAGGATAAAATTCAACCTCTGACCCCACCTGGGGTGTGTCAGCATTGCTGGCTGGAACCGGAAGTGTGGACATCTACCCGCTTGCCTTTGATACAGAAACACTTGGCTCTTGGTACAAAACTGGAATCAAATGGGAACCTATTTTATTTAAATAAATAAACTGTATTTATTGTTCAGTCAGTGCATGTGAAGATTCTTTGTAGGGTCCGGACACCCTGTCTTCCTGTCCTTTATAGTCCAACCTGCTGTTTGCAGTTAATTTCATATCTCCCACTATAAGGAAGAAGAAACATTGCTATTATCATGCAAGCGCTCCTCAGAGCCTGGCTTGTACTGAAACAAAACAGATCTTCTCCCTTCAGTTTTCCTCCAACACCATTAAATTAAGGGTTGTTACATGGTACCTAGTGAGCTGCCTCATCCTCCTACTCCTGGTGAAGACGGCTCCCCGTGACCCTCTCCAAGATTGCACTGTGCCTCCCCCTTGATACTTAGCACGAAATGTGAGGGTTCCCTAGCGTGTAAGAAAGTGTGAATGTTAAATTTGCTGTTTGAAACATTCCAGCACAAATTATCTCCCTCTGTGTTCTGAACTCTGCAGGCGGTAATCATGGCCTTCCTAGCCTGTGATCTCTTTCCTTGGGTACCACACCCCAGCCACATACCCATAGCCCGGAGGGTGGTGGCCTAGGCAAGGGTGAGAAGAACAACCCCATTCCTGCAAAAACCAGGACGGCCTCATCAGACACCAGGACAAACTTACTTCTCTAAGAGTGTTTGGAAAATGCTATAACTGTGGTCAAACCCAACCAACACCTAAATGTGAGAGTGAAAAATCGCTTGTATAGTCAGAGACAGAGCTCTGGTCTCCAATCCTCTTTTAAAGGCTTTCTAGTTCTCAAACTGGTTACAAACTGCCTTTCTCTTTCTCGAGAGACCCACGTGGAGCTTCTCCCTACATAGGGGATCAATTTATTTGACCATCTATGTTTGGAAAGTCGAATAATCTTACTAAAAATTGAAAATCTTAATGTCAAAACATGAGACTCTTATAAACCATAATGCATAATTTGCACAGTTTAAAAATGTTTTTAAAAAGTCTAAGAAATTTCAGGCTGCTTGAAACTAATATGATGCTTTATGTCAGTTAATTCTCAATAACAAGTTTTTAAAAATCCATGCTTGTACTGGATGCTTCAGACTAACCTATTCACTTTAATGTGACTTATTCTGTATGAGATATTTGTTAGCAAAGTTTGAGACCCATTGAAACTCATGGATTCAACTCATTTCTCCATGATTTAAATGACTTTGAATATGCTTTTCCTCTGCTAGGGGTGCTCTTCCCTTACTTGATGAACTCCTGTTTGTACCTCAAAACTCACCTCAAATCTCCCCACCCCCACCCCTGCTCCACACACATTTCTTTGCCTACCAATTACAGGTTATCACCACTTTCTCTGTAGTGTGCATAGTACAAAACTCTACTTTTACATTTATTCCACATTAGTGTAATGTATTTGTTTATGCATCTCTTTCATCTATCAGATTGGACACTCTTTCAGAGCAACACTTGCTTATTTTTGTTCATTCCCATTCCCAGTGCTTAGCACTGGGCCTGACATACAGCAGATCTCAGCAGGTCTGCTGATTAAAAGCAATGTTTTCTTCACATCTTAAAAAGCAACTGAAAAATCTCAGATGCTCCAAGTTGCTGCTACTTGAAATCCAAAAGGAGATTGTTAGTGCTTTTTTTCTGAGTCAGCTGTGTGACTCTGAGTGTGTCCAGAAACCACAGGAGTTGCCCTGGCAGTGGGCTCAGGGAGGGGTGGTCACAAGATCCTAGCCCCTTGGTGGGGGAAGAGAGGAGGACGTCGAGGGAGGGAGCATCCAGCTGCTGGTCCAGCAGTAGGGCCTGCTGTCTCCCCCCTCCTCCGCCCCCTCCCAGTCTCTCCCAACAGCTCTGTACTTACAGCCACTCAGACAAGCCCTGGCATTGTTTGCCTCTAGGGTAGGGTCAGAGGCCTTATAGGAATGGCATGATTCTACTTCCTTAAATAGCGACTTGGGAATGAAATGAGTAACCATGTCTTTAATTAGCCATACCCTAGAGGCCCGGAGGGGGCTGGTAAATGGTGGGCTCCTAGCCAAGATCAGCAATGTGCGGCTGGTTCTCGCTCCGTCCGAGGAGATTTAGTGGGACGTTTTAGTTGCCTCTCTCCCAAGCTGTCCTGTCAGCTCCTGCTCCCTTCTGCCATCATTTCAGCCTCATAGGCTGCTCAGGGTTGACAGAAGGAAAGAAGGGAGGGGAAAAAAGCTGAACTTTTCTGCGCATCTCTTATGCACCAGGCTCTGTGCCAGACCCTGAGAACAGCAAAGTGAAAGATGGGAGAAACCTGAGGATGCAACCCAACGAAAGCGAAAGTCCTGTGGTCCAGTCCCGGAGCAGCATCAGAGAGAGAGGGTCCCAGCAACCAAAAGACACTTCAGAGTAATTCAAGTCCATGACTTGTACTTTTAAACTCAGTAAATAAAGTCTTCGTGGACATCCAGAGTTACTCTCAATACAACCTCTTCCCTTTTCTATCCGCTTCCTTACACCCTCAGCCTTCCTTGGCATTCTTCCTTCAACTCCCCCCAGAAAGCTGTCCCAATCTACTCTATTTTTCCTTTCTCTATTTTAGAGAAAATGTCTTTCTAGTCCTAGTCCTTATATCTCTCATGTTTTCTAAACACCTCTTTCTTCTCTCTCTTAGTTTTCTCTCCCCAACTTGGATTCTATATCACAGAAAAGAAGAATCCTGGAAAGGGAGACTGCTATGCTCAGAATAGAAAGAGAGGTGGGAACTGAGTGGAGGAGGCTTTGTAGCTGGTAAGGAGAGGGCAGCCAAGCCGGGGAAACTTAGGGGCCAGTAATTCCTCTCCTGTCACTCAGATTCGTAAACAGCATGGAAGCTTGCAATGCAGGGCAGCCAAGGCGTAGGGGAAGGAATGACAGACTCGACTTGGTGCTGAGGGACCGCTTCCCATAGACAAAAGGCCTGAGATGAGTTTGGAAGACTGGGAGTTCGCCGAGAGGCCAAGGACAAAGGGATTTCTATTCAGAGGAAATGGCAAGAGTGAAGCCCCCCTCCTCCATGTAAGACAAAAGGAGGTTGAGTCCCTGGGCGGACTGGTGAGGCTCCTGACCTCCAGGCTTTCCAGAAGGATCAGTGATTGCAGATGAGAGGCAGGACCCCTTCCTTTCAGCGATTTATCCTGAAACCCAGGGTCCAACCAAGACTTCCGGGAAGGGTGCTGATGAGCTAGCCAGCAAGGCAGAGAGATGTCCCTTCTTTTCCAAAGTGTATGCCTGTCTGTGTGTGTGCTTAGTTGTGTCTGACACTTTGCGACCCCCTCGACTGTAGCCCACCAGGACTCTGACCATGGGATTTCTCCAGGCAAGAATACTGGAATGGGTTGCCATTTCCTATTTCAAAGGATCTGTCCAACCCAGGGATTAAAATCATGTCTCCTTGCATCTCCTGCATTGACAGGTGGATTTTTTTTTTTTTTTTTTACCTCTGAGCCACCTGGGAAGCCCCTCTTTCCCAGGGAAATGAATGTGAATTCAGCCACTGAGCTGTGGCTGGAAGGTAAGTGGACTCCCTCCTGAGGAAGAAATGAGTGCCTCAGGCAGGTCTGAGCTAAGCTGGACTGGCAGGGCTGGCTTTGCCCAGACCAATTCCAGTACCCTTAGGAAGGAGGTGGAAAGCCCTTTCAGCTCCATTCTGTATTCTGTCCCCCAGGCTTAAGATGTTTATTCTTAAATGGCCATTCAACCTGGGCTCAACATCCTTATTTCTGCACTCCCACTGCCTCTCAGCTCAAGCACATATCTGTGCTCCTGAGATTGTAGGAACTGTGTTTGGAGCCAGGATTTGTAAGAATGGTGCAGCTGGTGCTAACACAGCAACAAGAATTCTGCAGAAAAATATCAGGAAGCCATAGGGTCCCCGGATCAGCAGCACCAGCATCACCTGGGAAATTGTTAGAAATGCAAGTTCTTGGGCCCCATCCCAGACCTAGGGAACTGGCAGGTGGTGCTATAGAACATAGCATCTTGTGTTACAGGCGTGTCCTGTGTTCTGTGAAACCAGAGAGCTGTTTAAGGTTGTGGTGTTAACCAGTGCTGAGCAGAACTGAGCCCCCAGGTTTGTGAGGGTTCCAAGGCAGAAATACACTTCTGACCCAGGGGCCTCTTCTCTAAATGAATGCAAAAGCACTGTTTGTCCTTTTCCGGGAGCGGGTCAGCTTGACAAAATGCCAGAAATGTTGCAACAGAGGCAGAATTCTGACTTATCTGCAGAATGAACCTTTGCTCTCTGAGGGCAGAAAGTAGAAGTAACCAGGATATAACTAGGGCTCTTCTGAGGGGCTGGAGGGGCTGTAGTTCCTGGTAGAAGGAATGCATTCTCCCTCCAGTGTGGGGCTGGGACCATCCCCTCCTTCCACTTGCTTCTCAGAAGTTGCCTGGTTCTTTTCCAGCTCCGCTTGGAGCTAAGCAGGAGGAAATACACTGTAAGGGAAGTGGGAAACATTTGAGTTTGCTCTAAGGGACTTTCTGATGGTAAAGCCTGAAATGGACTTTCAAGGCAAGTTGCACAATCTTCCTTGTACATCTTTCTTAGGGGCTCTGGAGTGTAGCAGTTAAAACTGGAACCTGAAGTGGGGTTCACCCTGGCTTTTCCAGGATTCAGCTCTGTGTTTTGGGGGAAAATGACTTAATCTCTAAGTGCCTTTAATATGTTGATCATAAATTGGTAGTCATAATGGAAGGATGCTTATAGATATTTGAGAAGATGACATTAAATAATATAGCCTACAAAAGCACTAGCCCAAGATCTGGCCCTGAGAGGTCCATCAGATATCAGCTATTAGCTCTGCTCAATGCCTGACATAGGGCAGGCACTCAAGGCATGTTTACTGGACAGATGACCAGACCCACACCCCCTGTCTGGAGCAGCCAGAAAGTCACCAGAAATATATTCCACTGCTATTTCAGATCCCCTTAAGTTCCAAACAATTCAATGACCAGGGAGTGGTCTTGCTATCTGAGACTTAATGAAACTCTAAGCAAGCATTTTTCACTGTGGTTTTCTATTTCTGGAATGTCTTCTCTTTTCTGGGCTGTTGTCATCCAGTAGGCTGTCAGTGGGGCATCAGAGTGACTTAAATTGCTCCCATCAGAGAACAGAGGGAGGAAACAATTAAAAAGAAATGGGAAATGAGGCTTCTTGGGTAGAATTACAAGGCTTAACACCAGGTTGCATTTCCTGACAAGACTCGGCTTGGAAATCTCTTCGCACGTAGTCCTCTGTAGTCATCTGAAGAGTGATCCCTCCTGTCTGCCCGGCCCCTCCCTCTACACATTCCTAGCAGCAGCCCTGTCAGTCAGTCGTGCTGAGGTGTGGTGGGGGTTTATTTCCTTGGCTGAGCTGCTTAGAGGAAGAGAGACGGGCTTCACAGACTGGCCTCACAAGGCCCTCACGGCGAGGCCTTTACAGCATGGCGGACCTGGGACCACGCGATCACCTGAACACTTGTTTTCTTCACACGCCTTTATGCCACATAGTGAAAGTGGCTTCTTCCCACTGTGATCCTGGCATTTTACAGTGATGCTGTTAAGGCACTCCAAAGCAGGTGCAGGGGGTGGGGAGGTGGGAATGTTCGGAGAGTACTCTGGGGTCCCAGGGCACAGGACCGGGAGCCCAGTAGCACCAGTAGTTGGAGTGCAAGCTTCTGATTTTGCCCAAGTGGCCTGACATCCACTCTGTGAATGAATCACCCAGCCCCCGCAAAACCCCGCTGTGATCTCATCTCCCCCTGCAGGGACTGCCAGCTCACCTTGATGGCTAGACATTCCTCTCTCTCTGATGGGCGCTAGAGCTCTTGCTTTTCAGGTGAGCTCTCAAGAAGACACAACATTGAAAAACAAAGACTCAGGAAAGAGATGAACTGGGGAGGTGGATGATTATTTGTATTTGCTATATACAGGAGAGAGTCGGTGTATAACAGAAATATTTTTATATGCTATTTTTTTTTCCAGAGCTCAGTATAGCCATCCAATCTAACTGTGCCTATAAGCATCTATTTTTATAGCATCGGCTTCCTCCTTCTTTTGGGTCAGATGTGAACTTTTCAGACTCTCTCATCTACTTCTTTTCTGACTTCCTCCAGTGCCTGGCTCTAAGCTCGGTACTCAGAAAACCCGGTAATGGTTGTACTCAGGCCTGGGATGGCAGGAGTTGCACAGTGTCTTGGAGCTATAGCCCACCCTTGTCTTTCCAGAAATGTGCTGCTTGAATACAAAATCCTTATTCCTCTCAAGGTGACTGGGCAATCCAAGAGCCAGGCATGTGTATTCACTCCACCTGGCCTTCTCCTCTCTTGGCTGGAATGATCTGTGCAAAGTTGGAAGCAGCCTGCATGTGTTCTGTGTGGGTCCACATGTGTGAACCCATTCCTCTGTGTCTTGAAGACAGGCAAAGCAGGAAGCATAAAAACTTACATGGGCTGTAAGGCAGAGAGCTCTGTGCATTCCTGCCGTCTCACTTTCCACCTCTTGGATTAAGTCTGATTTATTTGTCTTTGATGGAGTCTTATGTCCGTATCGAAGGGAATTATTTAGAACTGGAGCTATATCACTGAGGATTGCGAGGGTTCAGCTGTCAGCACAGATTTCTTTGTCAGGGGTTCTCGCTTCCCGACCTTGGCACCCGCTGTGACTTCAGCTTTATTCCCAGGAAGTCCACATCACACCCTGCTTTCCACCTGCTTTAACACTTCTGTCTCTGGAGCCTTTGCTCACACTGTTTATCTAAACAGGAAGCTCTTGCCCTCTGTCCAGGTTGCCAGCCCCTAATGAAGTGAGAGAATTTCTTTTCTTTACATCTCCAGGGACTAGCATAACGCTGGGCATAGAGAGATACTCAGTAGATGCTTATTCAATGAATGGATGGAGGCATGGCTGTCTCTCACCCCTGTTCTGCCTGCCTTGCATTGTGTGTGTTTGTGCCCAGTCACTCAGTCTTGTCTGACTCTTTGGGACCCCATGGACTGTAGCCCGCTAGGCTCTTCTGTTCATGGAATTCTCCAGGCAAGAGTACTGGAGTGAGTTGCCATTCCCTTTTCCAGGGAATCTTCCTGACCCAGGGATCAAACCCAGGTCTCCTATGTTGCAGGCAGATTCTTTACTGTCTGAACCACCAGGGAAACCTTGCACCGAGGGAAAATCATTCGGTTCTTACTCATCTGCTAGGTTCTATTCTAGGCACTTGGGCTCCATCAAAACAGACAACAATCTCTGTCTTTACGGAGAGAGATTACATCCTAGTGGGGGTGAAAGATAAAAAAACCATAAATAAATAACTTGTATGATATGCTACAGGGTGATAAGTGCCCTGGGAAAGCAGGAAGAGGCAGGTTGGAAATGTAGGGGTTGGGCAGGCTGCGATAGCAAGTAGGGTGGTGAGATCAGGTCTCAGCTGGAGGGAATGGGTTTCTTGTCTGAACTCCTGTAACACGATCTAAACATTTCCTCTGAGATTATTGTCTATTCCTTGTACTCATATATGCATGTTAGTATACATATACATACATACGTACTACTGTTGTTCAGTTGCTCAGTTTTGTCCGACTCTTTGGGGCGCCATGGATTTCAGCACTCCAGGTTTCCCTGTCCTTCACTATCTCCCAGAGTTTGCTCAAACTCATATCCATTAAATCAGTGATGCCATCCAATCATCTCATCCTCTGTCATCTCTGTCTCCTCTTGCTCTCAATCTTTCCCAGCATCAGGGTCTTTTCCAGTGAGTCACCTCTTTGCATCAGGTGGCCAACGTAGTGAAGCTTCAGCTTCAGCATCGGAATATTCAGGGTTGATTTTCTTTAGGACTGGCTAGTTTGAGCTCCTTGCAGTCCAAGGGATTCTCAAGAGCCTTCTCTAGCACCTCAGTTAAAAAGCATCAATTCTTCGATGCTCAGACTTCTTTATGGTCCAACTCTCACATCCATACATGACTCCCGGAAAAACCATAGCCTTGACTAGATGGACCTTTGTCAGCAAAGCGATGTTTCTGCTTTTTAATATGCTGTCTGGGTTTGTCATAGCTTTTCTTCCAAGGAGCAAGCATCTTTTAATTTCAGTCACCATCTACAATGATTTTTGGAGCCCAAGAAAATAATTGTTTCCATTGTCACTGTTTCCATTGTTTCCCATCTATTTGCCACGAAGTGATGGGACCAGATGCTGTGATCTTAATTTTTTTAAATGTTGAGTTTTAAGCCAGCTTTTTCACTCTCCTCTTTCACCTTCATCAAGAGGCTCTTTAGTTCCTCTTGGCTTTCCATAAGGGTGGCATCATCTGCGTGTCTGAGGTTATTGATATTTCTCCTGGAAATCTTGATTCCAGCTTGAGCTTCATCTAGCCTGGCATTTTGCATTACGTACTCTGTATATAAGTTGAATAAGCAGGGTGACAATATGCAACCTTGATGTACTCCTTTCCCAATTTTGAACCAGTCTGTTGTTCCATGTCTGCTTCTAACTGTTGCTTCTTGACCTACATACAGGTTTCTCAGGAAGCAAGTAAGTTGGTCTGGTATTCCCAACTCTTTAAAAATTTTCCAAAGTTTTTTGTGCTCTTGGTTCGCGTACTGTTGAAGTATAGCTTGAAGGATTTTGAGCATTACCTTGCTAGTGTGTGAAATGAGTGTAATTGTGCGATAGTTCAATTCCTGGCTTGGGAAGATCTGCTGGAGAAGGGATAGGCTACCCATTCCAGTATTCTTGGGCTTCTCTTGTGGCTCAGCTGGTAAAGAATCCTCCGCCTGCAATGTGGAAGACCTGGGTTCAATCCCTGGGTTGGGAAGATCCCCTGGAGAAGAGAAAGGCTATGCACTCCAATATTCTGGCCTGGAAAATTCCATGGACTGTATAGTCCATAGGGTCGCAAAGAGTTGGACACGACTGAGGGAACTTCACTTTCACTTTGAACATTCTTTGGCATTGCCCTTCTTTGGGATTGGAATGAAAACTGACATTTTCTAATCCTGAGGTCACTGCTAGTTTTCCAAATTTGCTGGCATATTGAGCGCAGCACGTTAACAGCATCATCTACATGTGCTCTACCCACATTGGCTCTCTTATTAGGCTGTTAGCATCCAGAAGTGGCTTCCCTGCCTGATTAGTATTAGTATCCTTCTCAGCATCTAACACACAATAATTGTTCAATAAAAAGTACTCAAATGAGTGCTTAATAACTGATTTGCAGAAGAGAATTAAACTGACTCACTTTTCCCCTCCCTGCAGAAATAATGACTGTCCTATTGGCTATTTTATACACATATACAACCTACTGTCATTACATTAGGTATCAAATACCTCTGGGTACTTTATGAAGAGCAGTCACCTTTCAGTTTGGCAAAAGGGTCAACCTGCATCAGTGGCCTGGAGAAAGAGAATATGAAGGGGCAAGAACCCCTGTGGGGGGAGTGCTTCCTGTGTGTAAAGGACCTGCTTTTCTGAGCTAGGCCAGACAGGAAGCTTTGGCAAATGTTTTTGCTTCAGGGAACTGATGAATGCTTTGGCATCTTTAGAGCCTTAACATGGCTTTACAAAAGTGGTGATACACGGACCCCAGAGGATTAGGACAGGTAAATCCCTATTTGGAAGGGAAACCAAGGGTAGGGGTGGGGTGGGTCCTGCGATGTGAAGTGAGTGCCTGGGCACCTCTTCAGTTTAATTTGGGAAGGAGACCTCCCCCAAGCCCTTCTGGATCCTTTTCTCACCCTCTTCCAACAACACAAGAGAAGACTCTACACATGGACATCACCACATGGTCAATAACAATATCAGATTGATTACATTCTTTGCAGCTAAAGATGAAGCTCTATACAGTCAGCAAAAACAAAACTGGGAGCTGACTGTGGCTCAGATCATGAACTCCTTATTGCCAAATTCAGACTTATATTGAAGAAAGTAAGGAAAACCACTAGACCATTCAGGTATGACCTAAATCAAATCCCTTATGATTATACAGTGGAAGTGACAAATAGATTTAAGGGACTAGATCTGATACACAGAGTGCCTGAAGAACTATGGATGGAGGTTTGTGACACTGTACAGGAGGCAGGGATCAAGACCATCCCCAAGAAAAAGAAATGCAAAAAGGCAAAATGGTTGTCTGATGAGGCCTTACAAATAGGTGAGAAAAGAAGAGAAGATAAAGGCAAAGGAGAAAAGGAAAGGTATACCATTTCAATGCAGAGTTCCGAAGAATAGCAAGGAGAGATAAGAAAGCCTTCCTCAGTGATCAGTGCAAAGAAATAGAGGAAAAGAATAGAATGGGAAAGACTAGAGATCTCTTCAAGAAAATTAGAGATAACAAGGGAACATTTCATGCAAAGATGGGCAATATAAAGGATAGAAATGGTATGGACCTAACAGAAGCAGAAGATATTAAGAAGAGGTGGCAAGAATACACAGAAGAACTATACAAAAAAGATCTTCATAATCCAGATAACCATGATGGTGTGATCACTCACCTAGAGCCAGACATCCTGGAATGCGAAGTCAAATAGGCCTTAGGAAGCATCACTACGAACAAAGATAGTGAAGGTGATGGAATTCCAGTTGAGCTATTTCAAATCCTAAAAGATGATGCTGTGAAAGTGCTGAACTCAATATGCCAGCAAATTTGGAAAACTCAGCAGTGGCCACAGGACTGGAAAAGGTCAGTTTTCATTCCAATCCCAAAGAAGGGCAATGGCAAAGAAGGTTCAAACTACTGCACAGTTGCACTCATCTCACAAGCTAGTAAAGTAATGGTCAAAAGTCTCCAAGCCAGGCTTCAACAGTACATGAACCATGAACTTCCAGATGTTCAAGCTGGTTTTAGAAAAGATAGAGGAACCAGAGATCAAATCACCAACATCTGCTGGATCATCGAAAAAGCAAGAGAGTTCCAGAAAAACATCTACTTTTGCTTTATTGACTACGCCAAAGCCTTTGACTTCATGGATCACCACAAGCTGTATTCTTAAAGAGATGGGAATACTAGACCACCTTACCTGCTCCCTGAGAAATCTGTATGCAGGTCAAGAAGCAACAATTAGAACTGGACATAGAACAACAGACTGGTTACAAATAGGGAAAGAAGTACATCAAGGCTGTATGTTGTCACCCTGCTTATTTAACTTATATGCAGAGTACATCATATGAAATGCAGGGTTGGATGAAGCACAAGCTGGAATCAAGATTGCCAGGAGAAATATCAGTAACCTCAGGTATGCAGATGACATCACCCTTATGGCAGAAAGTGAAGAAGAATTAAAGAGCCTCTTGATGAAAGTGAAAGAGGAGAGTGAAGAAGTTGGCTTAAAACTCAACATTCAGAAAACTAAGACCATGGCATCTGGTCCCATCACTTCATGGCAAATAGATGGGGAAACAATGGAAACAGTGACAGCCTTTATTTTGGGGGGCTCCAAAATAACTGTAGATGGTGACTGCAGCCATGAACACTTGCTCCTTGGAGAAAAGCTATGGTCAACCTAGACAGCATATTAAAAAGCAGAGGCATTATTTTGCCAACAAAGGTCCGTCTGATCAAAGCTATGATTTTTCCATTAGTCATGTATGGATGTGAGAGTTGGACTATAAAGAAAGATGAGTGCCAAAGAATTGATGCTTTTGAACTGTGGTGTTGTAGAAGACTCTTGAGAGTCCCTTGGACTTCAAGGAGATCCAACCAGTCCATCCTAAAGGAAATCAGTCCTGAATATTCATTGGAAAGACTGATGCTGAAGCTGAAACTCCAATACTTGGCCACCTGATGTGAAGAACCGACTCATTGGAAAAGACCCTGATGCTGGGAAAGATTGAAGGCAGGAGGAGAAGGGGACGACAGAGGATGAGATGGTTGGATGGCATCACCAACACAATGGACATGAGTCTGAGTAGGCTCCAGGAGTTGGTGATGGACAGGGAAGCCTGGCATGCTGCCGTCCATGGGGTTCCAAGAGTCGGGCACAACTGAGTGACTGAACTGAGCTGACTGAAGCCCTTCTGGCTCTTCTCAAGGAGGCATACAGTGGTCTTGAACATTATTGAGAAACTTAGAAGGGATTTATACTTAGAGGGCCTCTGTGTTGTGATAGATCCCGTTTAAGGTTTCTAAAGGAGAATGATAAAAAAATAATGCTAATAGTAAGACAGCTTCCGTTTACTTACTATGATCCTGTCTCCCTGTTGAGTTCACACTAAATACTCAGCTTACACGAATACCCAGCCAGCTCTCCGTATCTCTGGGCATGGCTGGTTGACTATACTACACCGTTTTTTAGAGGGCACTTGAGCATCCATGGATTTTGGTACCTGAGGGGGTCCTGGAAACAATCCCCTGTGGATGCTAAGGGCTGGCTGTATTCAGTATCCCAATTTAATCCTCATAGCTGCTCTGGGAGGTAAGGGTTCTTGTCTCATGTTTCATGAATGAGGAGACTGACACTTCCAGAGGACTGTTCAGCCAAAGTGGCCCAGATGGTATTTGGCAAAATGAAGGTTTGACTCCAGGCCTATCTGATTTCAAAACATGACCTCATAATCACTAAAGGAGAAGAGAACTATATTTTTCTTAACAAATGTGGGAGTAACTTCAAAAGTGGTAACTGCAGAGCTGATAGAGACACGTGGGTATAGAAGACACTGCATTTGTGTAGAAACATGTGCGACAAGGACAAGCAAGAAGCAACAAAGTGGGACCCAGATAATGGCTGTGAACAGGTCCTAGTCAGGTGTGGCAAAAGTGGAAAAGATCGGGTGAGCTTGGTGGGATTTCTGAAGAAATCAAGCCAAGAAGGCTTGATTTTCTGAAATTTTTAAAAATATTTTTGAGAGATATTTCTAATTAAAACTTGTCAGAGATGGCAACTAGACTTATTCTGCTGACCATTTTGAAATGTATAGAACTATCAAATCACTATATCAAGTACCAGGAAGCACCACAGTGTTGCAGGTCAATCATACTTCAAAAACAAACAAATTCATAGAAAAAGAGATCAGATGTGTTGTTATCAGTGTCAGGGGGTGGGGGAAAGAAAAACTGGATGAAAGCAGTCAAAAGGTACAAATTTCTATTTATAGGATAGATCAGTACTACAGCTGTGTTGTACAACATGATAAATACAATTAATCCGGCTAGATGTTATATATGAAAGCTGTTAAGAAAGTAAATCCTAAGGGTTCTCATCACAAGAAAATGATTTTTTTTTAATTTCTTTTATTTTGTATCTCTATGAGCTGATGGATTTTGCTAAACATATTGTGATTGTTTTGCAATGTGGATGTTAGTCACTCAGTCTTGTCTGACTTTTTGTGATCCTGTGGACTGTATCCCGCCAGGATTCTCTGTCCATGGGATTCTCCAGGCAAGAATATTGGAGTGGATAGTCATTCCCTTCTCCAGGGGATCTTCTTGTCCCAGGGATCAAACCTGGGAGCATTGCAGGCAGTTTCTTTACCGTGTGAGCCACCACGGAAACCATTTTGTGAAGTATGGAAGTCAAATCATTGCTCTGTACACCTTAAACTTATACAGTGCTGAATGTCAACTATACCTCAATAAAAACATAGAAGTAAAAATATATTGGAAAAACTTGTCAGATACACTGAGACTGCTTCTTAAAGGGCACAGAGAATGTCTTATTTTAGCTTAAGGTTTGTCCAAATTGAGTGGATACATGATTAGTAACTTTGGTGTGCTCTATGCTGGGGCAGGGGACGTTTGTGGATGAGTTAAGTGCACATGTCACCAAATCTCTAGCTCTCTTCAGCCTCATCAAGAGTCTGTAAGAAAGGAAAGTCTCCTGCACAGAAAGGACAGTGTTGAGTCCTCTCCCTTCTCTCCTGGAGAAGCTCCAAAAAGAAGGAAACTGGTCCCAGGGCAGGCAGTGCCAGGAGCTGCCTTAGCTGCACCATCTACCCTGGGGAATTCAGAGAGCTCTATACTGACTTCAGGCTTTGAGGAAACTTAAAAAATGTAGACCCTTGTCCAGGCCACATTGGACTTGATGCCTTTGATCTAAAAGGTGATTTACCAGCTGCTACGCTTGAGCGCTGAAGAATTGATGCTTTCGAACTGTGGTGTTGGAGAAGACTCTCGAGAGTCCCTTGGACTGCAAGGAGATCCAACCAGTCCATCCTAAAGGAGATCAATGCTGGGTGTTCATTGGAAGGACTGACGTTGAAGCTGAAACTCCAATACTTTGGCCACCTGATGTGAAGAGCTGACTCATTTGTAAAGACCCTGATGCTGGGAAAGATTAGGGCAGGAGGAGAAGGGGACGACAGAAGATGAGATGGTTGGATGGCATCACCGACTCAATGGACATAGGTTTGGGTGAACTCCGGGAGTTGGTGATGGACAGGGAGGCCTGGCATGCTGCCGTTCATGGGATTGCAAAGAGTCAGACACAACTGAGTGACTGAACTGAACTGAACGCTTGGTGGGGGAGGTCACAAGCCTGCCTCTTACCCAGTGAGCTACACAGATTTCCCCACACCGTACCTATGGCCACACCATACCTCCTGTGACACCTGTCCTGCCCTATGCCCTCATTTACCTCTATTACTGAGGATCATGTGTTTGGTTGAGTGGGTGTGAGAATGTTTTTATTATCCTGTTTCCAGTCCATCTGCTTTTTCTTTGGGGGTTTTGCTTTATTTTGCACTGCCTTTGCTCTCCTCCTTGACCCCGTCATGCACACACACAGGCAAGTGCGTTTTTCTTTTTTTTTTAATTGAAGTACTGTTGATTTACAATATTGTGTTAGTTCAGGTATACAGCAAAGGGATTCATTTGTATATATATATTTTTTTCCAGATTATTTTCCATTATAAGTTATTACATGATATTGAATATAATTTCTTGTGTTGGGCTTCCCTGGTGGCTCAGTGGTAAAGAATCTGTCTGTTGATGCAGGAGACATGGGTTCGATCACTGATCCAGGAAGATCCCACATATCGTGGAATAACTAAGCTGGTGTGCCACAACTATTGAGCCTGTCCTCTAGAGCCCAGGAACCACAACTACTGAGACCCATGTGCCTAGAGCCTGTGCTCTGCAACAGGAGAAGGCACTGCAATGAGAAGCCCAAGCACCACAACTAGAGAAAGCCCACACACAGCAGTGAATACCCAGCTCAGCCAAAAAAATGTCTGTTATACAGTAAATCCTTGTTGCTTATCTATTTTACGTGCAGTAGTGTGTATCTAATTTACCAACCCCCTCCCCCTTCAATAACCAGAGGTTTGTTTTCTATGTCAGTGAGTCTGTTTCTGCTTTGTAAATAAATCCATTTGTACTTTTTTTTCTTAGATTCCATATATGAGTGATAACATATAATATGTGTCTTTCTCTGTCTGACTTGCTTCACTTGGCATATGTTTATCCCCTTCTTGCTTCCAGCCCAGAGGAGAGCTATGTTGATGTCTGCCACTTCCACCCAAACCCTCTTCACCAAGTTCCTTTCTTTATCAGAGCGAATAAGCAGCCATCTGAACAGTGATCAATGGTCTTTCTCATTTCATTCTATCAGATACTTTTATTTAACCTACCATGGATTTCCATGTACCAGTCATGAAAGAAGGAGGTATTTTGAAAGTATCTGTGCCAACAAATTCCACCCCATCACATCACAGATTTACCCTTTGACAGTAGAATTTCAGGCTTACTTTGTTTAATAGTCGTGGTTAGTCCATTGGTGTACAAAGGTCCAAGACTATGACCTGCCCTCTAACTTCCCCTTCTGCCACTCGCCCTGCCCACTGTGCAAGGGTCCATACAGCAGACTCATTTCAGTTCCTCAAACCCACTGTCTTTCCCACCTCAGGGCCTTTGTGGATACAACTCCTTCTCCCTGATGTGATCTTTCTTCCCTCTGCCTCCGTTCTGACTCTTTGCAAGTCTTCCTGCATTCATCTTTGGATGCTCAGCTTGCACATCATCTCCTCAGAAAACTACCTGACGACGTCACCTGCCAGGGTGAGGCCAGATGCTTGTGTGAGCTGTCCTCTGGCCCATGAAGAAGGCTGAGGTTGATGTGGGCAAAGACCATGAAAGCGTCCTCTCATTTAGGTTCTTAACAGCCAGGGAGAGGACTGGAGGGAGAGTCAAATATTGTGGGCTACAAAGAAGCAGTTTCAAAATGCCCAAAGATGAGATCAGTGTAAGGTTCTTCAAGGGAAGACGGCATGACAAGTTGTGAGTCTTCAAAAATGGAACATCTACTATGTATGGAATTAAAAATGGAGTCGGGAGGAAGAAATGGAGGTGGTGTCTAAAAAGGTGGATGCGGCTGCCCAAGGTACCTCACAGAATCCAGACGTGCACAGAGGGAGGAAGATGACACCTGGGTTGCATTTAGAAGAGTCGCTTGAATCTGTACCGAGATCAGCAGGTGGTTAAGTAAAGAAGAAAAATCAACTTGTTAAAGTGTTGAAGACAGAATGGTCTTCTCTGGGCGAACGTGGAACAAGGACTAGAGAGGGACATTTTTGCTGCTTGGAAAACAGAGGGTGTCTCGACTTCAGCAAGGACTGCCCTGGACCCTGGCCCCCTCGCTCCCCCACCATCTCATTATCCTTCATGGGTTTATTTCATAGCATTGATTGCTGTTTGGAATTATCTAGGTTACTTATTGTTCTCTTATTCATTATCTACTTCTCTAGAATGTAAGTTCCGTGAGAGTAGTGGCTTTATTTGCCTAATAAAGCCACTAGATTGCCAGGGCCTACAACAGTGCCACATAAATGTGAATGAATGAACCAAAGGCAGAGACAAAGTCAAATAACCTGTGTTCTTGGGGAGGGTACCCATTGTCCCTCCTGAACAATTCTATTGGCTGAAGCCAATCACATGCCAGCTGAACCCAACACCAATGGGATGGAAGGTACATGTTGTCTCTAGTGGAGTGAAGTGCAAAGGTAGATGGCAAAGGATATCCATCCCTAGAGGAGAACACAATAGAGATTTATGATGCAATTGACTATAGGGATGTGTGGAACGAGCTTGGTGGGCAGCACTGTGCTCCGTGCTATACATATGCTATCACACTGAAGCCTCGCAACAATTCTACGTGGTAGGATTAGGGTCATCTCTATTTTTCAACGAGAAAATTTAGGCTCAAATTGGGTAGTAGCTCAGTGTCTCACGGAAGTAAATAGCCTCTCAGGGACTTGCACCCAGGCCTGTTTGGCAGCCAAAGTCCATAATCTCAGTCTTGATTCACCTCTAGTGAGATAACTATCAAGTGTGATGGAAGAGGAGCTGACAGTAGTTTTCTAAAAACTGTGAGTGAGAAGGAAATAACCAGAAGACTAGACACGCACAAATAGATGCATTTTCAAGAAGTGGGAGAAAGTGTGCTCCTGAAACTTTACATAAGCTTCAGTTTCATTTTGTGTCAAGGATGAATGCCTTGTTTAAAAAAAAAAAAAGGCCTAGGGAAAAAGCAACACTTCTTGTGTCTGGGTTAATAAGTCAGGTTGGACACTGGTAGGAGATGGGTGGAGTTCATCTGAACTTCCTCTTGCTAATCACTCAGCCTGGTGGGTGATATTCAGTTACCCTTTCTGCTCCCAGTCTTGGTTTTACTCTTGTGGCCTTGATGCTCCTAATGCCTGGCTACCTTAATTCTCAGCTTGCCTGTACCCTGGATTTTTGATTGGTGTCCCCTCATGGATGACTTGAGGACAATTCCTGCCGGTCCCCTGCACCTCCTTGCATATGACTCCCAGACAAAACCTGGTACCTGAGTCCTGCACTCCTTACCAACCTGGTGTGCCATCCGGATTCTCCCAAGACCCATTACCCTGAGGAGGGATACCTTCTCCAGAACATTCTAGAACAAATTTAGAACAAGTGGCTTGTGGGCATTTCTACAGATGATCTGTAGAGAGTGACATGAGCTCAGTAAGGATAAAATTGGTCTAGCAAATCTGATTTCCTTTGTTAAAAAATTGGACTGACAGATCAAGGAAGGGTTGTGAGGGTAGCGTCCAGATTTCAAGGGGCTTGACAGATCCTTTCATGATCTCTTTCAGAAGATTGGGAAACACAGGCTGATTTAGGACAGACAGATTAGTTCTTGGCTGGTTAAAAAATGATGCTGTCATTAATCAGATGTGGTGATTAATGGCAGCTTGAGGGAGGCTGTTGCTATTAAACAATAGAGCTCTGTCCTCAGCCAGATCCTGCTGCCCCCACCCACACCCCCTCATCTCTCTAAACAACTTGGATGAAGACACAGGAGGCTGGTTTACAAAACTGGGGAGCGCCATAAACTGAGGGGGAGTAGCTCTTACAAAAAACAAAAGGGTCCCAAATTTTAGAACAATAATGAACATATGTAGCACCCTATAAGGCCCTTCTCTGGAGAATGATCTTGTTTAAATCTCTAAACAACTTTGTGTGGTAGGTGTGGCCAATCATCCTCATTTTAGGCCAGATTTGGGGCTTAAGTAAATTCCCTAAGATCAATCAACAATGGACTGCAGAGCCCTCAGGTTTAAATTCTGTTTTTTTCAATTCCGCATTGTATACTCTTTAAAATGGGGGAAACAAGAGAAAATGAATAGAAACATATTTTTAAAAATTACACAGGTTGGGAGAGAGACCCTGATGTACCAAATGCCACTGGACCTCTCTCAGCATTACTCCCAGGTCCCACATCTGTGAGGGCAGCCTGGCTCCTTGACAGAGCTGTCAATCACCTCCACCCCCGTTCTTCCTCAGCCTGGCCTCCCCTGGGCGATGGTAAGCTCATCCACCTAGGGCAGAAGAACAGGAATGTGAACTTGGCTCCTGACCCTCATAAAGCCACCAACTCCTGGTCTGATTCCGGGGTACCCATGGCAGGACAGAGAAGACGTGACCTTAGAAATCCTGCTAATTAGTTGTGTACCCTTGAGAAAGGAAACTAAGCCTCTCCCAGCCTCAGTTTCATTTTCTATAAAAGGGGAGACTGACCGTGACAATCTTAGAGGCTAGTAGTGAGGATTATGTGAGATGATGCCTGTAAAACATGTGACACATTGCCTGGCTCATTCAGTACAGTTCAGTTCAGTCGCTCAGTCATGTCCAGCTCTTTGCGACCCCATGGACTGCAGCACACCTCTCCATCACCAACTCCTGGAGCCTACTCAAACTCATATCCATTGAGTCGGTGATGCCATCCAATCATCTCATCCTCTGTTGTCCCCTTCTCCCTCCTTCAATCTTTCCTAGCATCAGGGTCTTTTCAAATGAGTCAGTTCTTCGTATCTGGTGGCCAAAGTATTGGAGTTTCAGCTTCAGCATCAGTCTTTCCAATGAATCTTCAGGACTGATTTCCTTTAGGATGGACTGGTTGGATCTCCTTGCAGTCCAAGGGACTCTCAAGAGTCTTCTCCAACACCACAGTTCAAAAGCATCAATTCTTCAGCACTCAGCTTTCTTTATAGTCCAACTCTCATATTGATACATGACTACTGGAAAAACCATAGCCTTGACTACATGGACCTTTGTTGGCAAAGTAATGTCTCTGCTTTTTAATATGCTGTCTAGTTTGGTCATAACTTTCCTTCCAAGGAGTAAGTGTCTTTTAATTTCATGGCTGCATAGAAGATCCTAATAGATTGCAGTTCATCTTTAGAGTCGGGAGGTCTTGGGCTGCTGCAGGATCACGACTGTGATTGTCTAAACACTGTCACTGCACTCTTACCCTTTCTGGATCCAAGTGTTGGCTTCGGTAATGCAGAAGGCTCAGGTGGATTAAGATTCGTCTAGAAATGTCCACACCTGGTCAGTCATGTTTGTTCTTCTGCACCTCGTGGGAACTTCCTAATATTACCAAAGGTGTGAACTTAGCTTTTTTAGAGTCATCCAGCCAGGCAGGCAGAGGCGTTGAGTAACTCCTCTCTTTTCCTTTACTTCTTGGGAGGTATGGTGGGTGGGCTGGAAGAGAGGCAGGGTGGAGGAAGGCACAGAAAGTGCTGGGAGCCCATGCTTTTGTAGATCTCTTCCTTGTGTTGCATTCTTCTTTAAGTCCCTTTATCTTCTGGGTGATAAAAGGAAGGCCCTGTTTGCCTAGAATCTTAACACTCTCCTCTGTCTGTTTTAATCTTTACGAGGACCAGGCGTTTCTTTTGGTTTTTGAAGTTTTTGTCAACAGAAGTTTACTCATTTGACACCATAAAACTCTATTTTAAACAAGACACACGATTTCATCCATCATAAAAGCAAAAGCAAATAAAGCATTTTCAAAGCAATATATTTTAAACTATATTCAAATACCAAGCACTTACCAAGGGCAAGAATAGAACATTTCTAGAGTAATAGATTATAAAACTGATTGATTTATTTTGTATAATAGTAGATACTAATGTATCAAACATTTGCTACAGTAAGGATTTTATCCAGAATGCTTCCATGAGGCCAGCAAAACATGATGGTCTGGACCTATGTATCCCCATCTTCCCTACAGGTTGGTTTCTGATAGTGGGCTCCATAACATCTCATAAGCTCTTGAATTTATATTAATGGGCATTAAATCTTGGTGTTGGTCCTTTAGCTTAGCATTCCAAACTTTGCCTTTCTGTTGAATACTTGTCCTCCTCTCTGGATTACCATCCATTGCATAACCACAGCCCACATTTTGCATATGCCAGCATCCACAATGTTCCTTCAACTCTACTCCTATGATCAACAATCCTGCCCATGTAAGCCAGCCTCACCCATTTCTCTCCTCCTTCTAATTAATTTCTCTGAGTTTCATCATAGTAGCACACTTCTTCCTTCTCCTCCTCCTTTTAATAACTTTGTTGAGGTATAATTTTCATAGCTCATAAAATGTGTCCATTTTAAGTGTACAAATCCAGTGATTTTTAATAAATGAACAGTTATGCAACCATCACCATAATCCAGATGAAGAACATTTCCATCAGCCCAAGAAGATTTCTTAGCCCACTCTCCCAATCCCAACCTCAGGCAACCACTAATCTACTTTCTGTTTCGATAGATCTATGTCTTCTAGGTATTTTATATAAATGGAATCGTAGAACATACATAGTCTTTTATGTCTGTCTTTTTTCACTTAGTATCTAAGTTTCCTCTATGTTGTAGCATGTATCAGCATTTTGTTCCTTTTAATTGCTGAATAGTGTTCTCTTGTATGTATATACAACCTTTTGTTCATCTATCACCAATTGATAGACATTTGGATGGTATCCACTTTTTGACTGTTGTAGATAATGTTGCTATGAACATTGGCATACAATTCTTTGTATGGACATACACTTTCATTTCTCTTTGGTAAATATTTAGGTGTGAAGTTGATGCACCCAGCTCTTTTTAATATCACTTTTTGAAAAGGATTTGTTTATTTATGGATGTGCCATGTCTTCATTGCTGAGTAGGTTTTTCTCTAGTTGTGGTGTGCTGGGGCTATTCTCTAGTGGCAGTGTGTGGGCTTCTCATTGCAGTGGTTTCTCTTGTTGCAGAGCATGGGCTCTAGGCACATGGGTGGCCTTCAGTAATTTTTGTGCATAGGCTCAGTGGTTGCAGCTCTAGGGCTCTAGAGCACTGGCTTAATAGTTGCGGCACACAGGCTTAGCTCCTCCTCAGCATGTGGGATCTTCCTGGACCAGGGATCAAACTATGTCCTCTGCATTGGCAGGTGGATTCTTTAACACTGAGCCACCAGGGAGGCCCTAAAATCACTGTTAATAGTGTCATGATTGGTAATCTATAGATACACTAAGTTTTGGGAATAATGTACAAATTCAGTTGAACATTAGGTTCAAATATATGAACACATTCAATTCAATTTACTTGTAAAATCTTCATTGAAGTGGGTTTTTTTTTTTTTATTACATCTCTGAAATGACATGGCTCCTTTTGCCATGAAGAATTGTTTATTTGCTTAGTGAAAAATTGATTATTACTCAAAATCCTTCAAGCTAGGCTTCAGCAATACATGAACTGAGAACTTCCAGATGTACAATCTGGATCTAGAAAAGGCAGAGGAACCAGAGACCAAACTGCCAACATCCATTGGATTATAGAAAAAGGAAGAGAATTCCAGAAAAAAAAATCTAATTCTAGTTCATTGACCATGCTAAAGCCTTTGACTATTCTTCAAGAATAGTGGGAAATTGTAGAAAATTCTTAGAGAGATGGGAATACCAGACCACCTTACCTGCCTCCTGAGAAACCTGTATGCAGGACAAGAGGAAACGGTTAGAACCAGACATGGAACAATAGACCAGTTCAAAACTGGGAAAGGAGTACGTCAAGGTGCATATTGTCACCCTGCTTATTTAGCTTCTGTGCAGAGTACATCATGCAAAATACTGGGCTGGATGAATCACAAGCTGGAATCAAGATTGCCAGTAGAAATATCAGCAATCTCAGATATGCAGATAATACCATTCTAAAGGCAGAAAGCCAAGAGCAACTAAAGAGTCTCTTGATGAAAGAGGAGAGTGAAAAAGTTGGTTTAAAGCTCAACATTCAAAAAACTAAGATCATAGCATCTGGTCCCATCATTTCATGGCAAATAGATGGAGAAAAAGTGGGAAAAATGACAGATTTTATTTTCTTGGGCTCTAAAATCACTGAAGATAGTGACTACAGCCATGATATTAAAAGACACTTGCTCCTTGGAAGAAAAACTATGACCAACCTAGACAGCATATTAAGAAGCAGAGACATCACTTTGCCAACAAAGGTCCACATAGTCAAAACTATAGTTTTTCCAGTAGTCATGTATGGATGTGAGAGTTGGACCAAAAAAAGGCTGAGCACCAAAGAAGAATTGATCCTTTGAAATTGTGGTGCTGAAGAAGACTCGAGAGTCCCTTGGACTGCAAGGAGATCAAACCAGTCAATCCTAAAGGAATCAACCCTGAATATTTATTGGAAGGACTGAAGCTGAAGGTGAAGCTCCAATACTTTGGTCACTGGATGCAAAGAGCCGATTCATTGGAGAAGACCCTGATGCTGGGAAAGATGCTAGAGGAGAAGGGAGTTACAGAGGATGAGATGGTTAGATAGCATTACTGACTCTATGAACATGAGTTTGAGCAAACTCCAGGAGATAGTGAAGGACAGAGAAGCCTGGCATGCTGCAGTTCATGGGGTTGCAAAGAGTCAGACACAACTTAGTGACTGAAAAACAACATTAAAAAAAATTACACTTTAAATACTTTATTGCAGGAACACAGGGAAAGACCAGTGAATTGGGAATCAGAAAATTTGGATTTGGTTCTCATTTCTGTTACTTCTTGAAGTCTTTGGACAAAATCATTTAACAAATCTGAGATTAAATTTTCTTCTCAGTAATAAGGGATAAAGATGTTTACTCTGCCACATCACAGAATCACTGTTCATGTAAACCTTAAAACCCTGGAGCCAAGTGGTTCAGTCCCAAAATGGCATCATTACTCAAGAAGCACAGTTCAATAGCTAAAAGTAATTAAAAAAGAATTCCATTCTTTCCTTATGTCTCCTGAAGGACAGGAAAACAGATCTAAGCACTTAACACACAGAAAATCCCATTTCCTCACAGGTACAGACTTCATGCCCTTGACCCCTCAGGTCTCCCCCATCCCCCACCCACACCTTGTTTTCCACTTCCTGTACTGATACTTTTCTCCTTTTCTTCACACTCTCCCTTCTTTATGAAATTAACTTAGCTTCCCTCCTGTGTGTGCTCAGTTATTTCAGTCGTGTCTGATTCTTTGCAACCCTATGGACTGCAGCCCACCAGGCTCCTCTGTCCTTGGGATTCTCCAGGCAAGAACACTGAGTGGGTTACCACGCCCTCCTCCAGGGGATCTTCCCAACCCCGGGATTGAAACTCTGTCTCCTGCATCACAGGCAGACTCTTTACCACTGAGCCACCAGTAGCTTCTCTCCCAGGAAGAAGGAATTTTCCTTGGACAGAGGAGGAAAATCAGGTTGGCAACTTTAGGGTTTTTCTTGGATGGATGAAGGAGGAAATTTGAGTATGAAGTCTTTTCACTTAAGTTATAAAGTGTAAAACACAATTAAAATGTAATATATTATTGTGATCGTCATAGTCTTCAACACGATTAAGAACATAAGAATAGCTATGCCTTGTACCCTAAACAAATAATTTAGTTACTAAAATGCTACCACATTTATGATATTGTATTTTATTCATTTTAAACACATACCTCCCCACCTTATCGTTTAACATTTCGGAAATAAGAATGAGCCTTTTGATGAATAATGTCTTCAAATCACCACTAGCTATTTCCTCACATGTTATGTCTCTGAAATCTATAACCAGGGAGGTCTGAGAGAAAATAGGAACTATTGATTTCCCCTCTGTTTGGCACTGTGTAGTGAGTGTCTGCAGTGAGGCTGCAAGTCTGTTGTGATGATGGAAGGAGGGTTTCCAGGTCGAGCGTGGAAGGAGCAGCTTAGGCAGCTTGTCCACTGGAGTGGGGAGGAGACTCAGGGGCTGTCAGGGTGGGGCCAGGTGCTCCTGGGGTTTTGATTACTTACCTGACTTAGGAGAACCAGGCAAAAGGGAGGTTCAGGCTTCTATCGCCACCTCTCCGGATGGCACATTCCCACTTCCCACACAAACCAGTTTCAACATGGGGCAGCCTATCTGAAAAATATCTACCTCGTCTGAAGTCATGCACTGCTGTGACATTCACTCCTAACTAGCGACACAACTACCAAAGGGCCCCTTAGAGGGACTGCGATTAGACGCTGAATGAAACATTTCCACTGATGCCAAAGGATGGCATATCACCCCACCTGCTGACCAGCGGTGCCAGGGCTGTAAGATAACATTAAGACAAGGAAGTTCAGAAGCACAGGAAATGAAAACAATACAGTGGTCTGGGATGGAGCTCAAGAAATGACTTCCGAGCTCCTTGGGTCTGTTTGTAAAAGCAGAGGTTGTTCAAGCAAAACAATAATCAGGGCAGAAATCTAGAGCTACCACTCCCAGGAAGCAGCCTGCTAGGGGAAGGGGAGGACGTGTTCGAGGCTCTTGCCCTCCATCAGGGCCTGTGGGGGAGAGAGCTGTGGGTGCAGGGAGGCTGTGTTTGGTCTGGCCGAGGCCCCAGCAGGGCCAGGTTTCCGGACTCTAAGTAAATAAAAGGCAGTTAAAATATATAAGGGCTCACCTTTCAGAAAATGTATCTCTATCTTCCTCGCTTCCTCTTAGGGTCTGTTGATTTAGCACCTACTGTGAGAGTTTTTACTTTTGGCCTGTGGTGACCTGGCCAGCGAGTCTGAGAATCTGGAGAGGGTTTACGGTTGGGATCTTGAGGCTAGTAATCCATCTCTCTAGGCTGGTCTAACTCCTAGGGGCCTTGGAGTAAGCTGACTTGGGCCTTTCCTAGTTACAGAAGGAGCTAAAGGTGGCCAATGTGGTCCCCAAAGCTGCAGGTCACCTGCATGGGGACACCTGAGCCCATGGCTCTGAAATGGTTGACCTTGCTCCCAGGATGCTGTGGACAAGGTGACTGTCATTCATCCTCCTTCATCCTGAACCTGGGCCCCTCGTCTACTTGCAGTCTGTATAGGGGACAGCAGCACTGGGTAAGACCGTGTCAGCATCCAGGGGCACTGGGCTCTGGGAGTAGACAGGAGGGAAGAAATGGAGCCGGCTGGAATCATTTGTCCCTTTTTATCATTTCGTTGGAGATTTGTACAACCAGGCACGTGGTTTTCCTTATATAAACCTTATCTCATGTAATCTTATAGGAACCCAATGAGCGACTATGTCACTCAGAGTTCTGCAGAGAAGAAACAGCAATAGAATGTATGTGTGTGTATATGGAGATATAGATACAGATATAGATACATAACAGGCTTCCCAGCTGGCACTAGTGGTAAAGAATCCACCTTCTAATGCAGGAGATGTCAGAGATAAGGGTTCAATCCCTGGGTCGGGAAGATCCCCTGAAGGAGGGCATGGCAACCCACTCCAGTATTCTTGCCTGCAGAATCCCATAGACAGAGGAGCTGGACAGGTACAGTTGATGAGGTCGTAAAGAGTCAGACATGACTGAGGCGATTTAGTATGCACACCTGCATAGATATATAACACATATAATGTATCTGTGTCTACTATATACAGTATATTTCTTTTTTCAGAAAATCTTTTGGCCACGCCACTTGGCATGTGGAATCTAGTGCTCTGACCAGGGATCGAACCCTTGGCCACTGCATTGGCAGTGCAGAGTCCTGACCACTGGACCTCCAGAGAAGTCCCCTATATTGTTTCAGTTCAGTTCAGTTCAGTTCAGTTGCTCAGTCGTGTCCAACTCTTTGCGACCCCATGGACTGCAGCACACCAGGCTTCCCTGTCCATCACCAACTCCCGGAACTTGCTCAAACTCATGTCCAGCGAGTCGGTGATGCCATCCAACCATCTCATCCTCTGTCATCCCCTTCTCCTCCTGCCTTCAATCTTTCCCAGAATCAGGGTCTTTTCAAATGAGTCAGTTCTTCGTATCAGGTGGCCAAAGTATTGAAGTTTCAGCTTCAGCGTCAGTCCTTCCAATGAATATTCAGGATTGATTTCCTTTAGGATGGACTGGTTGGATCTTCTTGCTGTCCAAGGGATATATCTAGATCTAAAAGCTCCTGATGCTGGGAAAGATTGAAGGAAGGAGGAGAAGGGGACAACAGAGGATGAGACAGTTGGATGGCATCACCAACTCGATGGACATGAGTTTGAGCAAGTTCCGGGAGTTGGTGATGGACAGGGAAGCCTGGTGTGCTGCAATCCATGGGGTCACAAAGAATTGGACACGACTGAGCGACTGAACAGAACTGATCTATCTATCATCTCTTTATCTATCTATGGGCCAGGGGAGAGTGTTTAAAGATTAGTTCATGGGAAGCTGACAAGTCTGAAATCTGCAGGGTGGGCCTGCAGGGTGGAGCCTCCTGAGGACTTGAGTTTTCAGCTGAAGACTTGAGGTTGCAGTTGAAGTCTGAAGTCACCTAGTGGTGGAAATAACCTTTGATCAGTCAGTCTTTTTTTTTTTTTTTAATTTCATTTTATTTAATTTTTGATTGTGCTGAGTCTTCGTTGCTACTTGGGCTTTTCTCTAGTTGTGGTGGTGGTGGTGGTTGGTGGTTTAGTCGCTGAGTCGTGTCTGACTCTTGTGATCCCATGGACTGTAGCCCACCAGGCTCCTCTGCCCATGGGATTCTCCAGGCAAGAATACTGGAGTGGGTTGCCATTACCTTCTCCACGATCAGTCAGTCTTTTTGTTCTGTTTAGGTCTTTACCTGACAGAAAGAGCCCACCTATACATAGAGGGCAACCTTGTTTACTCCAATTCTACCCATTTAAACATTAATCTCATTCCAAAGCATCCTCACAGAAACATCCAGAATAGTGTCTGATCAGGTATCCGAGCACTGTGACCCAGCTGAGACACATAAAATTAACACATAATTATAACATTAAGATATAATTTTATATCCATGTCACAAGGTGAGGCGGTTGAGGCTTAGATGCTTGAAGAAACTTGACTGAGATGACAGAATCAGTAAATGGCAGCTGGAGGATTTTTCCCCCCTTATTGTTACCAGCACAGATATTTCTGTATTTGGAGCTTGGGCTCTTAGCCATTTGGTTCTATGATCTCCTTACAGGTGGTGGCTCTGGCGGAATCTGATATGTAGGAAAGTCAGTCCTGTCAAAAGAGCTGTCATAAGGATAAACAGAGAATCAGTGGCTAAGACATGCTGGCCAGGGGAGAACCTCTGGGGACCTCAGGAACCAAGTGTGAGGGGGCTTGAGGGAATAGGGGATGGTCAGACCTACCAGACCTTGGCTCACTGGTTTCCTGGTGGAGAGCAAGATGGAGTAAAGCGGTGTGGGCAGGATTAGTGATGGGTGAGGGAATGGAGCAGGAAAAGACTGAGAATTTCGGCATCTACAGGGTAGATGGAGCAGTGTGGAAGCGCACGCCCCAGACACCCTTTCATCTCAAATCAGGTGTGCTCCATCCTAATAAGAGGCCGTGAGTGGGAGGAGACTTGCCTGGAGACCCAGGAGAGTTCCACGTGCTAGAGACTGTTCTGAACTCAGAACTCTCCATAGCCAGCTCTGTATTTTGCTTACTCCAAGCCAATAAATCAGAATTAGAAGAATCTTGGTGCTTTGAGGAAATTCTAGCTCCAGTATGTTTCTCCCCTCAGAAAGGGGAGGGCTTCCTGGTGGCTCAGATGGTGAAGAAGCTGCCTGCAGTGAGGAAGACTAGCATTTGAACCCTGGGTTGGGAAGATCCCCTGGAGAAAGGAATGGCCACCCACTCCAATATTCTTGCCTGGAGAATTCCAGGGACAGAGGAGGGCTACAGTCCGTGGGGTCACAAAGAATCAGATATGACTAAGTGACTAACAGTTTCAGGAAGGGGTAGTCACTCCCCAGATCTGCAGCAAAGCCTCAGAGGCTAAGGTACCTCAATACAAACCTCCAAGAACATTCAGGAAAACTGGAAGGAGGATTGTGGAAGGGTCTCTTAAAATTCCAGGGCAGCAGAACAACCAAGCATATTCTTAGGATCATACAAATTAGATGTAAAAAAAAGGAGACTCTAGGGGTTAACTCAAAAAAGATTCGTGATGGTTTACAAAATTTTGAACAAAGAATAAAAAATCAACATGTTCTTCCAAAGAAGATATACAGATGGCCAACAGGCACATGAAAAGATGCTCAATATCACTAATCATCAGGAATATGCAAATTAAAAGCACAATAATATATCATCTCCCACCTGTCAGAATGGTTATCATCAAAAGACCACAAATAATAAGCATTGGTGAATATGTAGAGAAAAGCAAACCCTCCCACATTGTTGGTAGGAATGTAAATTGGTGCAGCCACTATGGAAAACAGTATGGAGTTTCCTCAAAAATTAAAAGTAGAACTACCATATGATCCAGCAATTTCACTCTTAAGTATTTAGCTGAAGAAAATTAAAATAGTAATTTGAGAAGATATAGTCATCCCTATGGTCATTGCAGCATTATTTACAATAGCCAAGATATGGAAGCAACCCAAGTGTCCATCAATAGATGAACGGATAAAGAAGATGTGATATATATATGCGTGCCAAGTTGCTTCAATTGTGTTCGACTCTTTGCAACACTATGGACTGTAGCCCACCAGGCTATTCTGTCCACGGGATTCTCCAGGCAAGAACACTGGAGTGGTTTCCATGCTCCCCTCCAGGAATCAAATGCACATCTCTTTACATCTCCTGCTTTGGCAGGCGGGTTCTTTACCATTAGTGCTACCTGGGAAGCCCTACATAGAGGGCAGGAGACCTAAGAGATGCAGGCTCAATCCCTGGATTGGGAAGATACCCTGGAGGAGAAAACGGCAACCCACTCCAGTATTCTTGCCTGGAGAATCCCATGGACAGAAGAGGCTGGTGGGCTGTAGTCTATGGGGTCACAAAGAGTTGGACACAACTGAAGCAACTTAGCATGCATAAGTGACTTAGCATACACCTACTACTATATTTATGTTTTATATATATATATATATATATATATAATTTGTATATTTCTTTACCACTAAGCCACCTGGGAACCTTGTCCAATTGA
Organism: Giraffa tippelskirchi; assembly: GCF_054371585.1. Taxonomy (NCBI): domain Eukaryota; kingdom Metazoa; phylum Chordata; class Mammalia; order Artiodactyla; family Giraffidae; genus Giraffa; species Giraffa tippelskirchi. The sequence goes on along the minus strand of NC_137275.1, from coordinate 54,867,035 downwards.
GATAAACTGGTAAATATCAGAGCTAAGACTTTAATCCAGGACCTTTCATATCCAACTCAAACATCTTCTTTCTACACTTGGAAGAGAGATTGCCATGAAATCATGGTCTCCTAACTTCGGTCCAGCATGTTTTCTGTCATTATCCTTGGGATGATACAAGAACTCTGGAAAATAGAACCAGAAAGGGAACGTGAGGATGACGGTAGTGGTGAGAAGGGTAAGATTTTTTTTTAACCAATGAGAGACTATGACTTAGGACTCAGGGAGAGGAAAGAATTTCCCCAAATGCAAAGATCAAGGAAGCAAAATGTGGAAGAGAAAGAGGAAGGAAATTCAAGCTACCCCAGAATTTAAGCTGAGAGAAGTACCAAAATCCCCCAGGGTTAGGAACCTAATTATTACAGAAAGTCTTGCTTTGTTCAGAGTCTAAAGACTGTAAAAATTGAGAAATTTTAGAAGTTACAGATATTTTTCAGATGAAAGATAAAAAATAATTTGAATGGGTGAGGGGAAGTTCTATTTTGAAGTAGACACTGGCATGGAATAAATACTGTTATAAAAATAAGACTGATATAGGCATACTACTTTGAATTTTACTTGCATTATCTTATGTACCATAAAAGGCTTGTAATTGTTTTATGGCCAAAGGAGTCTCTTCTCCCAACTTTTTGCTTCTCTGATGAAATCCCATGCTCTTGGATAGAAATGCTTAAGCTCCAGGGAAAGCTGGGAATATCTCAGATTATGTCCAGGAGAACAGGTATGTTGTTTGAAAAGTGGTTTTATTTTGCACAAGGATGTTTCTTTCTTGTTTGTTTCTAGCAAATGTTTATGTATGTGAGGCCAGTGGAATAGTCTCTAACTTGATTAAATTGTATGTGGGCAGGCTGTGGTTCTGACAGAAGAGGGAAAAATAAGAGCTCTGTGGTTCCTGCACTCACACACCTGACTTGGTCCTATGGTGTGTTGTGATTCACTAAGGCTGGATACAGTATGATATTTCAACAATTTCCAATAGCCTTTCATGTCCCCAGATATTACTCTTTAGTTTACCTGTAATATTGGCCAGGCCTATGGACCTTCTATACATGTACCTCCAAAAATGCCATGCTGGGTGTGATGTCTCAGTTAGCAGCACTTGAATTTACATAGCATGTGGAAGATATTTTACAACTTCCTCCCTTTTGTCACCTGTTTTTTACAGAAAGTCAGCTTTGGGTGGGTCCACAGAAGATTATGTCTCTTCTGGGTTTTTTCTGTCTTGTTGCGCTGGCCAGGATCTCCTGGGTGATGCTGAACTGAGATGGTAATAGGGAAGATTGTCACCATGGCCCTAATCTTGAAGGAAATGGCTCCTGGCCATTGAGTTTTGTGCATTCACCATTTACCATTATGTTTGTGATAGGCTTTAAAAATATCACTTTTTTGTTTGCCTAGTTTACTTAATTTTTTTTATCATAATAGATGTTGAATTTTATTGAGTGCTTTTCCACATCTATTAAGATGATCATGAGATTTTTTTTTTTGATCTGTGAATGTAGTCAATTTATTCTATTGTATTGTCTTTTTTTATTATTTATTGGTGGATTCAGTTTTCTAAGGTTCTGTTTAGGCTTTTGTATTCATGTTCATGAGTAAATTTGTCTTGTTTTCTTTCTCCAAACTATCCCTGGTTGTTTGTATGGGGTACGCCAGCCTCATTAAATGGAAAAAGCTATCTGTTCTATTCTGTAGAAGAATTTATCTAAGATTGAAAAGATATGTTTACTTTGTAGGAAGATTTTTTTTTTAACTAGGGGATTTGATTTTTAAATTTTTCATAAAATTATTATTTTTTTCTCTGTTGGGTAATATTGTAGTACTTTTTTATTTTCTAATTTTTTTCTTTTTCACCTGTTTATAATTTGGGGCACAAATCTCTTTATAACACCCTATCTTTTAAATATATGCAACAACTATAGTTTACTCTTTCATTCATAATATGATTTTTTTAAATGATTGCTTTTTTTATTTTTTGATCAGTATTCCCAGAGGGTGGTCAACTTTATTGTGCTTTTCAGAGAACCTGATTAATTGATCCTCACTGTTGTATGTTTATATTTAACTTTATAAATTCCTACTTTTAATATTATTTCAGCTTTAGTGGGGTAGGTTTATTTGTACACTAACAGTGCTGGTCTTTAAGATCTCAGTTCAACAAGGCAGGACTTCCTATGCTTCTTTTCTTGCATGAAACCTAGCTTTTGAGTTCTCTTTGTCCAAACAAAAGTTCAGTGACACCAGGGTTTGGCTTAAGCCCCCAAGAGCAAAGTGGATTACCTCTCTAAATTCTTATCTTTATTTTCTTTCTGGACTCTGAAGAGTCCTTTTCTTACCAGCTCAGTGATACATTTATAAAGGTACATTTTTTAATGTTGTAAATCCCATGGACAGAGGAGCCTGGTAGGCTGCAGTCCATGGGGTCGCTACAAGTCAGACACGACTCAGCGACTTCACTTTCACTTTCATGCATTGGAGAAGGAAATGGGAACCCACTCCAGTGTTCTTGCCTGGAGAATCCCAGGGACGGGGGAGCCTGGTGGGCTGCCGTCTATGGGGTCACACCGAGTCGGACACGACTGAAGCGACTTAGCAGCAGCAGCAGCATGTTACCTGTTCTTAGTGGGAAGCTTGCTCTGGGTGTCTGGGTCTGCTCTGCTGATAGAAATAGAAGTCACTAAGGTTTACTGTCTCCCTCTTCTCTTCCCTGGGTCTTCTTTGTCTTTTGCACCAGGGTTCTGGCTTTGAATTCCAGGATCTGCATCTGATCCTTGGGTTTTCTGCAGTGGCTTCATCTGCTTCAGATTGTACCTCCAAACAATAAAGAATCCTTTTTACTGCTAATATTGATGATCCTTCATTGCCTCACTGACAGATGCTCTTACCTGTACACTGTCTCTGTTGCTTCTGTCTGGAAAGGGAGGGGAGTGGAATTTGGGGAGAGGGAAGGAATAAGAGGAGAGGTGAGTGTAAAGTAAACTCCCTGCTTACTGCTCTGAGAAGTTCTGGGTGTCCCCCCCTTACCCTCTCTTACACACACACACACACACACACACACACACTCACACACACACAAGGAAGGCCTTGTCTTAGACCAGGCTAACAGGACAGGCTTCTCCCTGATGATGAGACAAAAGTGGTCAGAAGCTGTCACTTTTTTTCCAGTTAAACTTTTCAATAGTAAAAAGTTAGTTTATTTATACACACATACACATATAATTTTTTCATAAATGTGAACATGTCCAAGAGGATTTTTTTTTTCTTGTCATTTGCTGCTTGATTCTCCTCTCCTGAGCTTTACCTCATCTATTCTTGTTCATCAACCACGTGCCTCAGCCTCCACTGAGTTAACATGTTATAGCCCAGGGTGACTTCTAGATTTTTCTCCATGCACATGTAATCCTACAAATGAAGATTGTTATGAATCATACAAATGAAGATTTGCCATTATTTACTTTACAAGAATAATATACACACTTGTGTTTTTGTATTCAATATGCCTTATGGAAATCCTTTACATTAACTGATCAAGCTCTCATTCATTCTTTTAATGGTTGTAAAAGATCTCCTTTTGTGTAGATATACATAAGTTATCGAGTCATTCCCCTACTGCTGGGCATCATTTCCAGGCTTGTCACAACACAAGGTTATGATAAATATCCTTGCAAACCTGTCCTTTATACTGGTGGTTTTATGTTTGTGGGATAGATTCTCAAGAGTGAAATTGAAGGATTGAAGGGATGTGATACTTATTAAATTTTAATAGACATGATCCGAAGGTTTCCAAAATGGCTATCACAATTTACTCTTCAATCAGAGGTGTATGAGAATACCCTCTTCACTGTAGCCCAGAGTTTTTACTCCATCCCATAGTCACTTGATGTTTTCAATTTAAAAATCTCTTGGCATTTAATGGGAGTAAAGTGATGTCTCATTATTTTCCTAGATGTAATTGATCTAAGTAATTTTGTTATTTGAACTAGCTCTTTTTCTGAATTGTCCATTTACTATCTTCTCTGTATTTTTCTAAGTTGTCCCCTTTTTTTGGTGCCAATTTGTAAATGCTCTTTTTATATTATAGATGCTAATCTTTGGTCTGTCATGTGTGTTAAGGTTTATGCTGAATCTATTATTTTCCTACTAATTTTTTTTGGCTCACAAATAAGTAAAGATATTTACATGGTTAAATATATTTACTTTTATTTTTGAGCTTCTTCTGGTTTTCAATCCCAGTTTGAAAAGCATTTGTCAACCTTAGGATTGTAGGTCATAGCAAAGAGGCCCCCAGAGCCATTGGAAGAGAAGTCCTTACAGTTGGCTCTTCAGCCTGGATACTAGACAATGAGGTGAAGGAACTATGCTTCGTAATTGGATAGAATCAGTTCTGATGATGGCAAGCAAATCTGCTTCAGGCAAATGGACCCACCAGTGAGAACTGACCAAAGTGTGATGACTTTACACCTGGAACCTGCACAATATCCTGAAGGACAGTTGATGTCAATACAAGATGACCTGGAGCCCAGGGGGAGGATTGAAGGAAGAGGAGAGAGGCTGATAAGAAAGTGCCCTTCCCTTCCCCAGAAAGAGGGTAGGACTTGAGAGTTCCAAGTCTAAGTATGTATGAGGAAACGAAAGCTCAGAAGGGTGATAGGACGGTCCTAAGGTCACATAGCTTGTTCAAGGGCAGAGATGGAATGTCAATCATGTCTTTTAACTCAAAGACCTGTGCTTTTCTCAGATTTCATAGACACAACCCTTGTAAAAGTTTAGTTATAACCATGATAGCATCGTTGAAACCTTACTATGTGCCAGTAACTGTTCTAAGCTCTTTGCATGTACATAGCATATTTCATCCTCATAGAAGTCTATCAGACTGGAGCTGGTATTTTCTCTATTTTTTAAAGAAGGGAACTGAGTGAGACATAGAGAAGTTAAATGTCTTATCCAAGGTTACACGTTTCAAAAGTGTTAGAGCTTTGATCCAAAAATCTGTATTGCCAACTTTATGCTACACAGCCTTCTGACACAAGTTCTATACCTCTCTTCTTCTATTTTGCTTTCTATCCTCTGTAAGATATACTTTGTTGTTGTTGTTGTTAAGTTGCTCAGTCATGTCTGACTCTTTGCAACCCCATGGACTATAGCATACCAGCCTTCCCTGTCCTTCACCGTCTCCTAGAATTTGCTCAAACTCATGTCCATTGAGTTGATGATGCCATCTAACCATCTCATCCTCTGTCACTGTCTTCTCCTCCTGCCCTTAATCTTTCCCAGCTTCAGGGTCTTTTTCAATGAGTAAGCTCTTCGAATCAGGTGACCAAACTATTGGAGCTTCAGCATCAGTCCTTCCAATGAATATTAAGGGTTAATTTCCTTTAGGATTGATTGGTTTTGTCTCCTTGCAGTCCAAGGGACCCTCAAGAGTCTTCCCCAGTACCACAATTCGAAAGATATACTTATTGGTATATATATTTATTATATTTGTTTGCTTTTCTGCATTGTATTATTTTTAAGATTGTTTCTCTGCTACAACAGTGAGTTTGGCTGAATAAAGTTTACTGGGTGGGGAATTGTCCCATGGCCAGGCTTCAGTTATTGATGGAATGATTGACCTTATGAAGTGTATTTGCTGATGTTCTGGATTACATAAACAAACCAAATAAAAAGGAGGAGTTGGAGAGGAGACACAAAGTAAAGACACCAAAACTTCCTGGAGTTTGCCAAACATCTCCACACTGGGCTTGCTGGACTCCTGAAAGTTCTCCCAGACCCTTCCAGTGGATCCCAGATTAATTAGAGTTGTTTAAGGATTGGTTATTCGCTGTGCTGCTCTTGCTCAAGAATAAAAAGAAAAACTTAAAACAAAAATCTATGTAGAGCGAGGTTTTCCCCTTCTCTGTTGGCATGCTCACACTGGTTAAGAGGTTTGGGACTTCTTTTCTTCTAGTAGAGTCAACACATATTTTTAAACATTTACTTTGCACAGAGTGTACTGGTAGGCATTGTCAGGAACCCATAAACGCATTAGTCTTCATCTGTGTTTAATATCCTTCAGTTCAATTCAGTTGCTCAGTCGTGTCTGACTTTTTGTAACCCCATGGACGGCAGCACGCCAGGCTTCCCTGTCCTTCACCAACTCCCAGGGTTTACTCAAACTCATGTCCATTGAGTCAGTGATGCTATCCAACCATCTCATCCTCTGTTGTCCCCTTCCCCTCCTGCCTTCAATCTTGCCCAGCATCAGGGTCTCTTCCAATGAGTCAGTTTTTCGTATCAGGTGGGCAAACTATTGGATTTTCAGCTTCAGCATCAGTCCTTCCAATGAATATTCAGGACTGATTTCCTTTAGGATGGACTAGTTTGATTTTCTTGCAGTCCAAGGGAGTCTCACGAGTCTTCTCCAACACCACAGTTCAAAAGCATCAATTCTTCGATGCTCAGCTTTCTTTATAGTCCAACTCTCACATCCATATATGACTTCTGGAAAAACCATAGCTTTGACTAGATGGACCTTTATTGGCAAAGTAATGTCTCTGCTTTTTAATATGCTATCTAGGTTGATCATAGCTTTTCTTCCAAGGAGCAAGTGTCTTTTAATTTCATGGCTGCCATCACCATCTGCAGTGATTTTGGAGCCCCCAAAATAAAGGCTATCACTGTTTCCACTGTTTCCTCATCTATTTACCATGAAGTGATGGGACCAGATGCCATGATCTTAGTTTTCTGAATGTTGAGTTTTAAGCCAACTTCTTCACTCTCCTCCTTCACTTTCATCAAAAGGCTCTTTAATTCTTCACTTTCTGCCATAAAGGTGGTGTCATCTGCATATCTAAAGTTGTTGATATTTCTCCCGGCAATCTTGATTCCAGCTGTGTTTCATCCTGTCCATCATTTCTCATGATGTACTCTGCTGCTGCTGCTGCTGCTAAGTCGCTTCAGTCATGCTTGACTCTGTGCGACCCCATAGACGGCAGCCCATCAGGCTCTGCCGTCCCTAGGATTCTCCAGGCAAGAACACTGGAGTGGGCTGCCATTTCCTTCTCCAGTGCATGAAAGTGAAAGTGAAGTCCTCAGTCGTGTCCGACTCTTCATGACCCCATGGGCTGCAGCCTACCAGGCTCCTCCGTCCATGGGAGTTTCCAGGCAAGAGTACTGGAGTGGGTTGCCATTGCCTTCTCTGGATGTACTCTGCATATAAGTTAAATAAGCAGGGTGACAGTATACAGCCTTGACATACTCCTTTCCCAATTTTGAACCAGTCTGTTGTTCCATATCCAGTTCTAACTGTTGCTTCTTGAGCTGCGTACAGATTTCTCAGGAGGCAGGTCAGGTGGTCTGGTATTCCCATCTCTTTGAGAATTTTCCACAATTTGTTGTGATCCACATAGTCAAAGGCTTTGGTGTAGTCAATAAAGCAGAAGTAGACGTTTTTCTGGAACTCTCTTGCTTTCTCGATGATCCAAAGGATGTTTCATATCCTTAGGGAAGCAGATACATGCCAACTTTTACATAAAATTAACTTTCTTTTGTCCCACTAGAGGGTAACTCAAAACACAAAGGGAATATAGGAGAAGGAGAGGTGAATTTTCCACGAGAGTCATGGAAAAGTCATCGTAGTATGATGGATTAATTAGGAAAAAAAAAAACCCATTATATTTGAACAGGCAGATCTGTGAGAATTGTCAGGGGAGAGTATAGAGGGTAATGATTTTCTTCCTGACCAGGGAACTAGATCTGCAAGTAAGAATTCACATGTCATGAGTAGAGATCCCGCATGCTGCAAATAAGACTGGTGCAACCAAATAAATAAATAAATATTGAAAGATGGTAACGATAACCCAATATGTGAGACAGAATAAGAGACACAGATGCATAGAACAATTTTATGGACTCTGAGGGAGAAGGTGAGGGTGGGACGTTCTGGGAGAATAGCATTGAAACATGTATATTATCATATGTGAGACAGAGCACCATTCCATGTTCGATGCATGAGACAAGGGCTCAGGGCCGGGGCAATGGGATGGCCCAGAGGGATGGGATGGGGAGGGAGGTGGGTGGGGGGTCCAGAAAGGGGAACACATGTAGACCCATGGCTGATTCATGTCAATGTATGGCAAAAACTATTACAATATTGTAAAGTAATTAGCCCCCAACTAAAATAAATAAATTTATTAAAAAATAAAAATAAAAAAAAATAAAAATTCAAGTATCATTTTTAAAAAAGAATCAAAATGGGGAAAATCTTCTATTTCACTCTGTTGAAAGCAGTGAACCAGTAATATTGACGCAACATCGATTCTGTGCGGCAGATGGCAGATTGTACCACTCCCTGAAGTGTCCCCCGATCCCACCCTGTCTCCCTTTTTAAAGGCTGTTTTTCCTGTATTGTGAAGCCTGGAGGCTAAAAATGGTTTGACTTTTTGAAAAAACCTAGAAAAGTATGCTTAACCCAGTTATGTCCTCCTAATCAGCTCTTTCTAAAGTTCCTCATACATGCTCCAAAAATTAATGGGGTTATAGGGAGAGCTTTATAAGGTTAGCAGAAAATATCAAAAGCCGTAAGACTTGATTTACTTCCATAGAACTGTCTTTCTTCCCAGGTACAATAGTCTGTAAAATTGTAAAGAAGGTATAGGAGCTGCTAAATCAATCCCAGAGGAGCCTTCTTGCTGCCAACCCATCCTCTGGAGAATAGAATCCTGAGGGCAAGTTTAGGGAATTGAAATACAAATCTGTGGAGGTGCCAAAGTGTCCTGCCTTGGCCTGCCAAGTTCAAGGTTGAACTCTTGTGAACTTTGTCTGCAACAGTTCCAATCAGCTGCCTTTGTGCAACACAATTCCAACTTATGGCACTATTGAATATAGGGGTTTTCAGGAAAATATACCAGGCCAGTGCATTTATTTAACCCTTGAAGCTTAATTGCCAACATTAGATCTATGACACCAGCAATATTTCCTGATTAAAAAGCTTCTAGGAACTCAATCTGGCACCAATCTCCTTTATTACTGCTTTCTAGAAGAAAGTCTCAGAATTGTGCCTGTCGTGGGAGTTAAGATTTTGAGTCAATGATTAATGACATGATTGTGTGTGTTTTCTTTCTGAATTAACCCATATGACCCATGGCATTTGCACCTTGCGTTAACCATTATACGCATAAGTGAGCCCTGTGTTTATTTGGGTGTGTGCATGAGTGCTCAGTCGCTGAGTTCAATTCTTTTGCAGCCCCATGGACTGTAGATCATCAGGCTCCTCTGCCCATGGGATTTCCCAAACAAGAATACTGGAGCGGGATGTCATTTCCTTCTCCAGGGGATTCTTCCAGACCCAGGGATTGAACCTGTGTCTCTTGTGTCTCCCTCACTGGCAGGCAGATTCTTTACCACTGTGCCACCTGGGGAGCCCTTTCATTTGGGTGGTGGAGTGCTAATGCCCCTTGTTTCGTGTTGTAGTGAGAGAAGGCCATGCTCAGTGGGTCTTTTCCACGAGAGCGGATCTGGGGGCTGCCTCCCTTCTTCTGGTTTGAGGAAGAAGTTCAGTTGGCCTCTGTTTGCCCTGGACTGAGGCTTGTCACAGCAGGGCCTCCATTCAGTGTTTCAGGTAAAAGTCCCTTGATTGCATGGCTTGCTAGTGCATCACTGAGCAATCTGCACCCAGGACAGGCCATTTTGCACTTGTGATAAAATCAGGCACCTCTCTTTAAACATGTTTGCTTTCCTTGTGGCAAATGTTATGTTTTCTACTCTTCAAACTCTTTCCACGTTTACCAGTGGAAAGAGGCTGTCTCTAGAGGTACTCTTGCCAAGTTACTAGTTCTAGGTAAAGTCAGCTTGAATTTGAGCTAGAAAATATAAACTCTGATTATCAGTTTCTCTGGAATGCTTCTTCCTGTCAGAAACAATGTGTGCCCTGCTCTCTCCTGATTGTCTTCACCGCGTTGCCTAACATTGTATGTGCCTGTGTGTGCACGTGTGTAACTGCTTGTAATGCTGTGGGGAGGATGGATGGTAGATGTTTAGTTCCTAGTCTTCTGGTTTTGGAATGGATCACCTTCACATTACTTGTTCTCTTAATAAGAACTGGATGACCAGGGCAGCAGAGAGTGAGTTGGGAGGTTAGAATTTAGTTTAAGGACGTTGTTTTCTTTAATGACTTCAATTTGTTTTAAGGGTTGATATTTATTTTGAGATTCAAATAACATTAAATGAGGATACAGCATTTTTATGCTTATTGGAAAAAGCATGACTTCTTTCTTTCAACAACTTATTTAAATGGAAACGTATTTGACATACAACCTTGTGTGTATTTAAGATGTACAACACATCACTTTGAAACATTTCTATATTGTAATGTGTAGCTGTGGTTAATTATCATGTCACATAATTACCATTTTTTTGTGTGTGGTGGAAAATAATTAAGATCTAGTCTCAGCTAACTTGATGATTATGACATAATATTGTTGTCTGTATTCTTTTACTGCTTACTGACTCTCCAGAACTGATTTATCCACTAGCTGCCAGCATGTACCCCAAAAAGCATTTCTCTTATTACCCTACTCTCCAGCCAAGAAAGCAGGAACTTAAAAGGCTGAGGAATGTTAGTATAAAGTCTCTCAACATAAAAGTTTCCGTCACCTAGATCTTCTCTCAAGGGAAATCTACTCATTTCTTTAATGTCCAGCTCACATGGCTCCTCCTCTGAGAAGATGGCCTTGACCATCCGAGCCAGGAATATTTCCTCTTCCAAAATTTTCACTGCATTTTCCTGTTTCTTACACATGCTGGCTGTTTAGGATTCTGCCTCTGGTCCCACTTTCTACTTTCCCCTTAGAAGTTTCTTTCTTCAGCTATTCAGCCACCTGGTGGCCCAGATGGTAAAGAATCTGCCTGCGATGCAGGAGACCTGGGTTCAATCCCTGGGTCAGGAAGATCCTCTGGAGAAGGAAATGGCAACCCACTCCAGTATTCTTGCCTGGAGAATTCCATGGACAGAGGAGCCTGGCGGGCTGCAGTCCTTGGGGTCTCAAAGAGTCAGATATGACTGAGCAACTGACACTTTCAGGTTCTTTCACTTTCATCAGAGAGGCCATCCCTTACACTCTATCTAAAACTATTCTTTTCAAATTTCTTAGTCCTTCACAGCTACTACAGCTACTATAATACATATACATTTGTCTGCTGTATTATTTTTACCACCCACTTAAATAAATGCTCTATGAAAGCAGAGACTTTCTTTTGTTTGCTTGACTGGAACTGATCCTGGCACATGGTAGGAACTCAGTAAATCCTGGCTGAATGAATTCCATACAGTATAGAGAGGAACTTTCTGGATGGGTATTATAGGATGCTGTCTCCTGCAGCTGTTGGGGTCTTAGAAATGAAGGAAAAGGCTATGGAGTATAGGGTAGAGCAAACCCAGCTGTGAGCTGAGTCCTTCTCTCATTTCTACAATAAATGGTTCAGCTCTTCTGTTTTATTTTTCCCAAGAGAATGAGAGAACATCCATGGCCAATCGAGTGAGTCTTCTCTTGGAGTAGGTCAGCAACTTATGCCACTGACATGTCTCTGTGTGCAACATCCTAATGACCTCTCTCAACTTCCAACTATGTCAGAATAAATAGCTGTTCCATATTTGAGATTGTTCAGACACACACACAACCTTACTGCTGGCTATCATCATAACTGATACACACACTCCAAGCAAGAGGCTGACACTTTACTCTGGACACCACTAGGAAGATCCGATGTTCTCATGAGATGGCAAACTGTTTTCACCAATAGTTTAGGAACTCTGATTTGTATTTCAAGACTTTCTGATTCTCTTATTTTTTAAAGCTACAACAACAACAGCAGTAATAATAATTTAAAAACTCTTAAAGATTCTTTCATCTGAGTTAAATTCACCCATTCCAGTCCATCTTAGTTCACTGATTCCTAGAATGTTGATGTTCACTCTTGCTATCTCCTGTTTGACCACTTCCAATTTGCCTTGATTCATGGACCTATGCAGGTTGATTCATGTTCCTATGCAATATTGCTCTTTACAGCATTGGACCTTGCTTTTATCACCAGTCACATCCACAGCTGGGTACTGTTTTTGCTTTGGCCCCATCCCTTCATTCTTTCTGGAGTTATTTCTCCACTGATCTCTAGTAGCATATTGGGCACCCACGAACCTGGGGAGTTCATCTTTCAGTGTCCTATCTTTTTGCTTTTTCATACTGTTCATGGGGTTCTCAAGGCAAGAATACTGAAGTGGTTTGCCATTCCCTTCTCTAGTGGACCACATTCTGTCAGACCTCTCCACCATGACCTGTCCATCTTGGGTGGCCCCACACGGCATGGCTTAGTTTCATTGAGTTAGACAAGCTGTGGTCTGTGTGATCAGATTGGCTAGTTGTCTGTGACTATGGTTTCAGTCTGTCTGCCCTCTGATGCCCTCTCTCAGGGCCTACCGTCTTACTTGGGTTTCTCTTACCTTGGATGTGAATCAAGGCAAATTGGAAGTGGTCAAACAGGAGACGGCAAGAGTGAACATCAACATTCTAGGAGTCAGTGAACTAAGATGGACTGGAATGGGTGAATTTAACTCAGATGACCATTATATCTACTACTGTGGGCAGGAATCCCTTAGAAGAAATGGAGTAGCCATCATAGTCAATGAAAGAGTCTGAAATGCAGTACTTGGAGGCAATCTCAAAAATGACAGAATGATCTCTGTTCATTTCCAAGGCAAACCATTCAATATCATGATAATCCAAGTCTATGCCGTGACTAGTAATGCTGAAGAAGCTGAAGTTGAATGGTTCTATGAAGACCTACAAGACCTTTTAGAACTAACACCCAAAAGAGATGTCCTTTTCATTATAGGGGACTGGAACGCAAAAGTAGCAAGTCAAGAAATACCTGGAGTAACAGGCAAATTTGGCCTTGGAGTACAGAATGAAGCAGGGCAAAGGCTAATAGAGTTTTGCCAAGAGAACACACTGGTCATAGCAAACACCCTCTTCCAACAACACAAGAGAAGACTCTACACATGGACATCACCAGATGGTCAACACCAAAATCAGATTGATTATATTCTTTGCAGCCAAAGTTGGAGAAACTCTATACAGTCAGCAAAAACAAGACTGGGAGCTGACTGTGGCTCAGATCGTGAGCTCCTTATTGCCAAATTCAGACTAACCACTAGACCATTCAGGTATGACCTAAATCAAATCCCTTATGATTATACAGTGGAAGTGACAAATAGATTTAAGGGACTAGATCTGATAGACAGAGTGCTTGATGAACTATGGACAGAGGTTCATGACATTGTACAGGAGACAGGGATCAAGAAATACCATCCCTAAGAAAAAGAAATGCAAAATAGCAAAATGGCTGTCTGAGGAGGCTTTACAAATAGCTGTGAAAAGAAGAGAAGTGAAAAGCAAAGGGGAAAAGGAAAGATATACCCATTTGAATGCAGAGTTAAAAGAAGAGCAAGGAGAGATAAAAAAGCCTTCCTCAGCAATCAATGCAAAGAAATAGAGGAAAACAATAGAATAGGAAAGACTAGAGATATCTTCAAGAAAATTAGAGATACTAAGGGAATATTTCATGCAAAGATGGGCTCAATAAAGGACAGAAATGGTATGGACTTAACAGAAGCAGAAGATATTAAGAAGAGTCGGCAAGAATACACAGAAGAACTATACAAAAAAGATCTTCATGACCCAGATAATCACGATGGCATGATCACTCACCTAGAGCCAGACATCTTGGAATGTGAGTCAAGTGGGCCTTAGGAAGTATCACTACGAACAAAGCTAGTGGAGGTGATGGAATTCCAGTTGAGCTATTTCAAATCCTGAAAGATGATGCTGTGAAAGTACTGCACTCAATATGTCAGCAAATCTGGAAAACTCAGCAGGGGCCACAGGACTGGAAAAGGTCAGTTTTCATTCCAATTCCAAAGAAAGGCAATGCCAAAGAATGCTCAAACTACCACACAATTGCACTCATCTCACACAGTAGTAAAGTAATGCTCAAAATTCTCCAAGCCAGACTTCAGCAATACGTGAACCGTGAACTTCCAAATGTTCAAGCTGGATTTAGAAAAGGCAGAGGAACCAGATATCAAATTGCCAACACTCGCTGGATCATCAAAAAGCAAGAGAGTTCCAAAAAAACATCTATTTCTGCTTTATTGACTATGCCAAAGCCTTTGACTGTGTGGATCACAGTAAACTGTGGAAAATTCTGGAAGAGGTAGGAATACCAGACCATCTGACCTGTCTCTTGAGAAACTTGTATGCAGGTCAGGAAGCAACAATTAGAACTGACATGGAACAACAGACTGATTCAAATAGGAAAAGGAGTATGGCAAGGCTGTATATTGTCACCCTGCTTATTTAACTTATATGCAGAGTACATCACGAGAAACGCTGGTCTGGATGAAGCACAAGCTGGAATCAAGACTGCTGGGAGAAATATCAATAACCTCAGATATGCAGATGATACCACCCTTATGGCAGAAAGTGAAGAAGAATTAAACAGCCTCTTGATGAAAGTGAAAGAGGAGAGTGAAAAAATTGGCTTAAAGCTCAACATTGAGAAAACTAAGATCATGGCATCCAGTCCCATCACTTCATGGCAAATAGATGAGGAAACAGTGGAAACAGTGTCAGACTTTATTTTTTTGGGCTCCAAAATCACTGCAGATGGTGATTGAAGCCATTAAATTAAAAGACACTTACTCCTTGGAAGGAAAGTTATGATCAACTTAGACAGCATATTAAAAAGCAGAGACATTACTTTGTCAACAAAAGTCCGTCTAGTCAAGGCTATGGTTTTTCCAGTAGTCATGAATCAATGTGAGAGTTGGACTATAAAGAAAGCTGAGCACTGAAGAATTGATGCTTTTGTTTTTTTTTTTTTTTTTTTTTTTTTTTTTTTTTTATAAATTTATTTATTTTACTTGGGGGCTAATTACTTTACAATATTGTAATAGTTTTTGCCATACATTGACAAGAATCAGCCATGGGTTTACATGTGTTCCCCTTCCCGAACCCCCCACCCACCTCCCTCCCCCTCCCATCCCTCTGGATCATCCCACTGCCCCGGCCCCGAGCCCTTGTCACATGCATCGAACATGGAATGGTGCTCTGTTTCACATATGACAATACACATGTCTCAATGCCATTCTCCCAGAACGGCCCACCCTCACCTTCTCCCTCAGAGTCCATAAAATTGTTCCATGCATCTGTGTCTCTCATTCTGTCCCGCATATAGGGTTATCGTTACCATCTTTCAGATTCCATATATATGCATTAGTATACTGTATTGTTGTTTTTCTTTCTGGCTTACTTCACTCTGTATAATGGGCTCCAGTTTCATCCATCTCAGTAGAACCGGTTCAAATGTATTTTTTTTAATGGCTGAGTAATATTCCATTGTGTATATGTACCACAGCTTCCTTATCCATTCATCTGCTGATGGACATCTAGGTTGCTTCCATGTCCTGGCTATTGTAAACAGTGCTGCGATGAACATTGGGGTACACGTGTCTCTTTCAATTCTGGTTTCCTCGGTGTATATGCCCAGCAGTGGGATTGCTGGGTCATATGGCAGTTCTATTCCCAGTTTTTTAAGGAATCTCCACACTGTTCTCCATAGTGGCTGTACTAGTTTGCATTCCCACCAACAGTGTAAGAGGGTTCCCTTTTCTCCACACCCTCTCCAGCATTTATTGCTTGTAGACTTTTGGATAGCAGCCATTCTGACTGGTGTGAAATGATACCTCATTGTGGTTTTGATTTGCATTTCTCTAATAATGAGTGATGTTGAGCATCTTTTCATGTGTTTGTTAGCCATCTGTATGTCTTCTTTGGAGAAATGTCTGTTTAGTTCTTTGGCCCATTTTTTGATTGGGTCATTTATTTTTCGGGAATTCAGCTGCAGAAGTTGCTTGTATATTTTTGAGATTAATTGTTTGTCTGTTGCTTCATTTGCTATTATTTTCTCCCATTCTGAAGGCTGTCTTTTCACCTTGCTTATAGTTTCCTTTGTTGTGCAAAAGCTTTTAATTTTAATTAGGTCCCATTTGTTTATTTTTGCTTTTATTTCCAATATTCTGGGAGGTGGGTCATGGAGGATCCTGCTGTGATTTATGTCGGAGAGTGTTTTGCCTATGTTTTCCTCTAGGAGTTTTATTGTTTCTGGTCTTACGTTTAGATCTTTAATCCATTTTGAGTTTATTTTTGTGTACGGTGTTAGGAAGTGTTCTAGTTTCATTCTTTTACAAGTGGTTGACCAGTTTTCCCAGCACCACTTGTTAAAGAGATTGTCTTTTCTCCATTGTATATTCTGGCCTCCTTTGTCGAAGATAAGGTGTCCATATGTGCGTGGGTTTATCTCTGGGCTTTCTATTTTGTTCCATTGATCTATATTTCTATCTTTG
The DNA here is from genome assembly GCF_054371585.1 of Giraffa tippelskirchi. Taxonomy (NCBI): domain Eukaryota; kingdom Metazoa; phylum Chordata; class Mammalia; order Artiodactyla; family Giraffidae; genus Giraffa; species Giraffa tippelskirchi. Next base: position 54,850,558 of record NC_137275.1, on the reverse strand, counting down.
TGCCAGTACCATACTGTCTTGATGACTGTGGCTTTGTAGTAGAGTCTGAAGTCAGGCAGGTTGATTCCTCCAGTTCCATTCTTCTTCCTCAAGATTGCTTTGGCTATTCGAGGTTTCTTATATTTCCATACAAATTGTGAGATGATTTGTTCTAGTTCTGTGAAAAATACCATTGGTAGCTTGATAGGGATTGCATTGAATCTGTAGATTGCTTTGGGTAGAATACTCATTTTCACTATATTAATTCTTCCAATCCATGAACACGGTATATTTCTCCATCTGTTTGTGTCCTCTTTGATTTCTTTCATCAGTGTTTTATAGTTTTCTATATATAAGTCTTTTGTTTCTTTAGGTAGATATATTCCTAAGTATTTTATTCTTTTTGATGCAATGGTGAATGGTATTGTTTCCTTAATTTCTCTTTCTGTTTTCTCATTATTGGAGTATAGGAATGCAAGGGATTTCTGTGTGTTAATTTTATATCCTGCAACTTTACTATATTCATTGATCAACTCTAGTAATTTTCTAGTAGAGTCTTTAGGGTTTTCTATGTAGAGGATCATGTCATCTGCAAACAGTGAGAGTTTTACTTCTTCTTTTCCTATCTGTATTCCTTTTATTTCTTTTTCAGCTCTGATTGCTGTGGCCAAAACTTCCAAAACTATGTTGAATAGTAGTGGTGAAAGTGGGCATCCTTGCCTTGTTCCTGACTTTAGGGGAAATGCTTTCAATTTTTCACCATTGAGGATAATGTTTGCTGTGGGTTTGTCATATATAGCTTTTATTATGTTGAGATATGTTCCTTCTATTCCTGCTTTCTGGAGGGTTTTAATCATAAATGGATACTGAATTTTGTCAAAGGCTTTTTCTGCATCTATTGAGATAACCATATGGTTTTTTTCTTTCAATTTGTTAATGTGGTGTATTACATTGATTGATTTGCGGATGTTAAAAAAACCTTGCATTCCTGGGATAAAGCCCACTTGGTCATGATGTATGATCTTTTTAATATGATGTTGGATTCTGTTTGCTAGAATTTTATTAAGGATTTTTGCATCTATGTTCATCAGTGATATTGGCCTGTAGTTTTCCTTTTTTGTGACATCTTTGTCTAGTTTTGGAATTAGGGTGATGTTGGCCTCATAGAATGAGTTTGGAAGTTTACCATCTTCTGCAATTTTCTGGAAGAGTTTGAGCAGGATAGGTGTTAGCTCTTCTCTAAATTTTTGGTAGAATTCCGCTGTGAAGCCGTCTGGTCCTGGGCTTTTGTTTGCTGGAAGATTTCTGATTACACTTTCGATTTCCGTGCTTGTGATGGGTCTGTTAATATCTTCTATTTCTTCCTGGTTCAGTTTTGGAAAGTTATACTTTTCTAAGAATTTGTCCATTTCTTCCAAGTTGTCCATTTTATTGGCATATAGCTGTTGGTAGTAGTCTCTTATGATCCTTTGTATTTCTGTGGAATCTGTTGTGATCTCTCCATTTTCATTTCTAATTTTGTTGATCTGATTCTTCTCCCTTTGTTTCTTGATGAGTCTGGCTAATGGCTTATCAATTTTGTTTATCTTCTCGAAAAACCAGCTTTTAGTTTTGTTGATTTTTGCTATGGTCTCTTTTGTTTCTTTTGCATTTATTTCTGCCCTAATTTTTAAGATTTCTTTCCTTCTACTGACCCTGGGGTTTTTCATTTCTTCCTTCTCTAGTTGCTTTAGGTGTAGAGTTAGTTGATTTATTTGATTTTTTTCTTGTTTCTTGAGGTACGCCTGTATTGCTATGAAGAATTGATGCTTTTGAACTGTGGTGTTGGAGAAGACTCTTGAGAGTCCCTTGGACCGCAAGGAGATCCAACCAGTCCATCCTAAAGGAAATCAGTCCCGGGTGTTCATTGGAAGGACTGATATTGAAGCTGAAACTCCAATATTTTGGCTACTTGATGCAAAGAGCTGACTCATTTGAAAAGACCCTGACGTTGGGAAAGATTGAAGGCAGGAGGAGAAGGGGACAACAGAGGATGAGATGGTTGGATGGCATCACTGACTCAATGGACCTGAGTTTGGGTAAACTCTGGGAGTTGGTGATGGGCAGGGAGGCCTGGCATGCTGCGGTTCATTGGGTCACAAAGAGTTGGACACGACTGAGCGACTGAACTGAACTGAAATGAAAGATTCTTCAGAGTTTATATTGCTAAATGTCTAATATAGCGTGTTAGTTGCTCAGTCGTGTCCAACTCATTGCAACCTCATGGACTCAAGCCCACCAGGCTCTTCTGTTCATGGGATTCTGCAGGCAAGAATTTTTGAGTGGGTTGCCATTCCCTTCTCCAGGAGATCTTCCTGACCCAGGAATCAAACCCAGGTCTCTTGCATTGCAAACAGGTTCTTTACCACCTGAGCCACCAGGGAAGTCCAGTCTAATATAGTAATATTTCTTAAAATTAAAAGTTGGGAAACCTTGGATGTGTAGCTAGATCTAAAAACTGTATTCTGGCTTGAATTTCAGATGGTGGACTCAACATACTCATCTAGGTTAACTTTATCCCCAAACCCAACTAAAATGACAAGATTTTTTGTTTGTTTGTTTGTTTGTTTTTAAAAATGAACTCACAAGGACAGGACAGAGGGAACAGGAGAAGAGACACAGCAACACAATTTCTGAAGTTGACCAAAAGATGGACATATACTAGCTGACTTAGCAGATCGGAAAAAGCTCAAACTGGCAATGAGGAATGCTGCTAACTAACCTGTGCAAAAGGCATAGATGTTTCTGGAACTATCATGAAAGGGGAGCTAATATAGGAAGTGGGGTGAAACCTTTTTGAGAAATTTTGGATCCACATCACCTTTCCCAACCCATTCCTCTGAGATCGTGCTCCCTGGCAAGGCATTTGGAAGTTTGTTCTCAGGAAAAACAGATCTCTGGTTGGGAGATATCAGGTAGATGGGGACCATGGCCAGAAGAGAAGAAGGAAGTGACTATGTGCAGACTAAACACTTATCAGTGTTCCCCACTCCAAACTGGTAAGTGTTAGTTACTTTTAAGCAAGCCCCAGAGATAGGGGGAAACTCAGTAAAGGAGCCTCTGTAAGCAGCAGGGTCTTGGCCCTTGACAGGATACTAGCCACAATCTTTAACAACCAGCAAGAGCACCAGCCAATCAGAAACATACCAGACATACACAACCTGGGAGACCATCCCCAGTCCTGCATTGTCTGGTTGTAAGGCCACAACAGAGCACGCAAGCCGAATATCAGTTCTTGTCTTGGGTGATCTGTCCTCATTTCTGATATGACCAGTGTGCCTTATGGGTAGAGAGACAAGACCCACAGTATTATGACTTTTGTGACTGGTTTTTCCAAGACTGGGAGCATATTCAAGAGCGCAGCATCACCCTGCTGGTCCCAATTTTCTCCCCTGACATTTCATATTAGTCAATTGATTTTAGACTCATAACTGTTAATGAAATAAGCACAAGAAGCAGTTCCTGCTGGGAAAAGAAAGATAAATATTCCATGCCTGGCGCCAAATCAGTGCAGTTGAAAAACAATGTTAATTGAAAACAGTTTAACTCAGCAAAACTCACAAAGACAAAGTTCTTGCCAATATGTTTGCTAAATTAATCTATTTTAACATTTATCTTGCGTTCTTAAAGCAGAATCATTTGGAAACAAGTGACCTGACTTTGCCACTTTCCATTGCTTTCTTTATGGGATGAGGGGGAGGGAGGAAGGCGGGTCGGTCTAGGATTCTGGTGCAGACTGGCTCCCCATCCTTACCTGATTACCTATGCTGAACTGTCATCTGATGTTAATGAGCTTCTAGCAGGCCTAAGAAAATGCCAGCCTTTCATTTAACAGGGCTAACTTCTTTAAAGTCTGTATTTAAGCAAAGATTTTATTGAAAAAAGTCACATTTATTAACCTATTGCCTGATCTATCTTTTAAGCCTTCTGGAATCTTGCATTTTGTAATTTATTGTGGATGAGTGATCCAGAAAGTTAATGCAGTCCTTTGTATAAATGCTGCTGCTGCTGCTGCTGCTAAGTCGTTTCAGTCGTGTCTGACTCTGTGGAACCCATAGACGGCAGCCCACCAGGCTCTGCCGTCTCTGGGATTCTCCAGGCAAGAACACTGGAGTGGGTTGCCATTTCCTTCTCCAATGCATGAAAGGGAAAAGTGAAAGTAAAGTCGCTCAGTCGTGTCTGACTCTTCACGACCCCATGGACTGCAGCCCACCAGGCTCCTCCGTCCATGGGATTCTCCAGGCAAAAGTACTGGAGTGGGGTGCCATTGCCTTCTTGGTCTTCAGGTAGAGGCAGAAGGAATGCTTTGAGGCCCAAGACCCCTCCCTCTGTGTAGGCTTTCCCAGTGTCTGCCTGGATTTCTGTAGAAGCCTTGGTCTCTTGGGTCTGTCTAGAGACCTGCGTGTGTTCTGAGTGCCTTTTGACAGGGGTCAGACCAGGCTGGATGCTGTTACCTGCTGTTTCTTGAGGTGGAGCCATGGGTGGGGCTGCAAACAAAAATAATTTCATCCTGATGAGCCAGGTGTTGGAGACTGGTGTCAGCAGGGCGGATCCCTGTGTGCCTTTGCCCAAGTCCAAGGTGAGAGCCCAGAGTCATCCTCTTTATCTACAGCTCCTGACCCAGACTCACTATGCCAGAAAACCCACCTGTTTCATACAGCCCTCATGATGTGCCTGGATGCTGGCCTGTGGAACGTGGTTCCACAGGTGCTGGTCATCGTATGGCAGTGTTAGGGTGTCAAGTTTCTTTTTAGGAAACAACCTGGGTTTTGGACTAATTCCTCCTTGGATTGAAAAAGGCTTCCCTGAGACAAATACCCTCTTGAACATTAGTGCTAGCAGGCAATCTTCTTAGCTCAGATTCCCATTAACCTCTAGCCGGCAATTTAAGTTTCTGTTCTGAGTCAGCCCCTACCCTTCTCCCATCAGTGCTGTCCTCTGAACTTGTGCACATGGCTGAGGCTACTGCCGAGTTCCCAACAGGTGTGTGAAGCCTGCCTGCAAGTCGCTATCCCTTGTCCAGGGCCCCTCTCTTGGCTTTCTTGGGGAAGTTCTCATCTGCCTTAGCATGTGTAACTCTGAGTTACAGATTTATCCCTGTCAGTTTTCTATACTCCCACCTGAGACATTCATATTCCATTTCAGGTTATCAAGACAATAAAGACAGGCTCTGTATGTCTCTGCCAAACACCAGCCAAGGGGGAATTTCCCAGGTATCAACCCTCGAAGAAATTTTTCTTCCAAAGGATCAATCTAGTGAGAATGCTCTGTCTTATTATTCCAGAGACCTAGTTTATTCCTGGTGGCTCAGATGGTAAAGAGTCTGCCCACAATATGGAAGAACTGGGTTCAATCTCTGGGTTGGGAAGATCCCCTAGAGAAGTGAGTGGTAATCCAAGCCAGTATTCTTGCCTGGGAAATCTCGTGGACAGAGGAACCCGGTGAGCCTCAGTCCATGGGGTTGCAAAGAGTAGGACACATCTGAGCAACTAACACATACACAATGCATATAAACCCACTTCTATAAGAAGGGCCTGACCTCAGATAGCTCTCAGTGCCTCTACTTCCTAGCTGCGTGATCTTGGAGGGATTACTTAATCTCCCTGAGTTTCAAGTTCCCTGTTTACAAAATGAGGATAATAATAACCACTCAGTAGAGTTGGGTTGTTGAAAGGATTCAGTGAAATAATATGTCAGAGCGGGTGGAGAAAAAGCATTTTAATAGATAGAAAGGTGCGTGCTGCTATTATTTAACAGGTGCCATCTATGGACTAGGCATTGGGCCCAAAGGTGAAAGTCCCTGCACAGTGTATGGCCCAGTGGGGAAGAACCCAAGAACAGATGGCTTTGATAGGGTGGGAGCAGAAAGCTAGAAGCTTACCGATGGCACTAGGGCAGCTTAACTGCATGCAGCCAGAATCCTAGTACAGCTGGAGTTTCTTCATCATGTTTCGTAATTGCCTGATAGTGATGTGTTTTCTGGCCAGGTAGAGTCCTGGGTGTAACTAGGTGGGGCAGGTGAGGCTGGAGGCCAGGTGCAGCCTGGGGAAGAGGCGTGGGAGTGGGGGAGGGTGGGGTGCCCGGAGGGTGGGGTGCCCTGCCCTGCCCTGCCCTGCCCTGCCCTGCCATAAGCAGCCTATAGGGATGCTGCTTCCTGGAAAGGCCAGACCCCATTGTCAAGGGTAGCAGTGAGGTTCAAGACAGCCCACCCCACTGCTTGATGCCTCTTCCCTCAGCCAGGACTGATGGTGTCTAGACTGTGAAAACACCTGCTCAGCGCGCCTGTTCTCACGGAAACCGTCTTGCTGTCATCTTTACCTCTCACTGGCACCTTTTACCACTAGTTGTTTTTGTGGAGGCTCCAGCTGTTGATAACTTGAAGTTCTCATAAAAATTCAATCTTGGGGACCAGAGAAGGGCGTAGTCAAAATGGACGTGATGAATTTTGTTACGTGTTCAGTCATTCTTGGGTTTGGCTATAAATTCAACACTGTGTGTGTGATCTTTCTGGATCTTCCTATTGAATCTCTCAATCGTTCATATTCTATTCTATTCAACCCCTGCACCTTAGTTCCTTATATTTGAAACATTCTTTTTTCTTGACCTCCTCAGATTGGATGCAGTGCTTCTCTTTTTTGAAGCCAACCCTGGAAAAATTTTGGCACTCCTTCAAAATATTTTAGGTGTGTTGTCTTTAATTATAGTTATGCAAATACTCATCCTTTCCTTGAGATGGTAAGCTAATGAGTTGAGGGTAGGAACCATGCCTTCTCCCCTTTGTACATAGGACATGCTCGATAAATATTTGTTGAACTAAAGGAAATTCAAAGAAGATTAAACACCTATAGTGTACCACATGGTGACTGGAGAGGCCTCTAAGCCACAGTACCTGGTTTCATGTCTTCCTGACTTGCCTTAGTCTTGGATTATAAACATTCAATTCATTTGTAGCTTTCAGAGTATATAAACAAGTACTTGCTCTTGATGTGGCTAATGTTAACTTTAGAAATTGATAATGAACAACAGAAAATACGGCGTCTGTGGGTAGCAGTGATTAACAGTACTCTCTGTAGAAGGGCTGCTGTTGGGTATCTGGGGTTTCTGCAGGTATGTTCTATGATGTGTAAATCAGTAACTTTTGTTCAGACTGCTTTCCTCACCTTACTAGCCATTCTGCAAATACCTTGGGTGGATCGGTGAAACTCATCACCCATAGGGTGCTGTAGATTTCAATTTAAAGAGCAAGAAAAATACCAGAGGTAGTTTTGAAATATAGCTCTGTATAGGAATGAATTTGCAAGTTTTATTGCAATAATGCTGTGTAACAAACAACCTCAAGCTCTTAATGGCCTTCAATAACAAGTATAAATTATTTGCATGTATTGCATCAGTGGCTGTGACTTGTGCTGTGATTTAGGACTGTCCCCATATGTCTTCTTATTTTGGGACCTGGGCTGAACAAATAGCCCCCATTGGCCAGCACTGTTCCCATTTAGGAGGGCAGGTGTTCAAGACAGCCAGCAGACATTTGCAATGCCTCTTCAAGGCTTCACCTGGAACTGGAGATCACTGTGGGCCACATTCTATTCACCAAAGTATTTTACATGGCCAAGTCCCCAGTCAATGGGACAGAAATTGAGGGAGTGAGAGGAAAGAGCAAACTAAATGTTTGCTAAATTGCAATACAGTTGACCACAGGGACACAGAATATTTTTATTCCTTCTGCTGATGGATGTATAAACCCCTGGGAAGAGAAAGCCCAATACCTTGCTCTTTCCCAGGCACATTTACACTTGGTATGTGTTTGTTGAATGAATAATTGAACTATTATGGCTTAGTTTAACTAGGTGCCTGGTCTTTCTCCATTTGCATCTGTTTTTTATAAAGAAAATGAAAGTGTTAGTTGTTCAGTTGTGTCCGACTCTTTGTGACCTCATGGACTGTAGCCCGCTAGGATCCTCTGTACATGGAATTCTCTAAGCAAGAATACTAGAGTGGGTAGCCATTCCCTTCTCCAGGGGATCTTCGCAACCCAGCGGTTGAACCTGGGTCTCCTGTACTGCAGGCAGATTCTTCACCATCTGAGCCATGAAAGCCCTTTTTATAGAAACACAGACCAGACAGAGGTTGCATGTCACTAGACGCTCTAACCCTAGTCAAAGTCGCATGTTTGCTGCTGTCCTTTGTGATGGCTCTGTCAGGCAGGCAGACCGGCTGACAGGGTCATCCCAGGGAGGACCTGTCAGTGAGAGGATGTAAAGAGGTGGTTTGGATGGCTCCCCACCCGCTGCCACACCCAGTGGTACAGGACCAGCTGTGGAAGGACAGTAAATAGGAGGTGTCACCTGGGAGATTTCCCCCACCCCATAAGAAGGACGGGTGTGTCTTGCCGAGGGAGGTTCCTTGTATAAAGGTTTAAACTTACAGTTTGGGTAGTTGGGGAGGGGCTCTTTCTGTTGCAGAACCTCGCTCCTTTCAAGAGAAATTACAGCGGGATTACTTTAACTAGTGAGGTGGGGAGAGCAGGAAGGCTGGAATTTGGAATCCAGCAGGCCAGTGTTGAAGCCCGAGCTCTGCCACCTGCTGTGTGACCTTTGGCAAGTCCCTGAACCTCTCTCAGCTTCAGTTTTCTTGACTGTAAACTGGGCAGAATGATAATATTTACTTATTCCAAGGGCTTCTGTGAGGATTAAATTAGCTGATGTGATAAAGTTCATAGTACAGTGCCTCGTATGTAGAAAATGTAGTAATTGGAAGCTCTTATTACTATTACTATCAGCATCACCATGATGATTTTGAACATGTTGTCCAAATTTCAAATGTTATAAACTTTAATTACATACAAATCCCCAGGACAATATTTTTCGAAGCAAGGAATTCCTGTAACTCTTTTAAGGAAGAGTGAGAGGCAAAAATACAGAGAAGGAAAGGAGAAAAGGCACAAAAAAGAGAGTAGAGAATAAAGAAAAGGAAGCGAGTTGGTTTTTCAGGGCATCCAAAGAAGAGATATTAGAGGAGGCTGAAAAAAGAACTGTTGGAGTTTGGGAGCAGGTTGGGTAGGAGTTGGGCTTTAAGAGACCAGAACTACAAAAGGGGGTGCTCCTTAAGGCAGTATGGGATAAGAAAAGCCAGAGATGAGCTAGGTCAGACTCACCAGAAGAAGGCAAGAATCAAAGACCTGGAAGGTTGAAGAGAAATACCGATTTCACTGCCCAAGGGGTAATGGTAGAGGCAGCCGAGTCCGAGGTTCAGTCTCCAGAATTAATGAGCTGAGAGTGAGAGCAGATAGGGAAGAAGAAAGGGGGCGCTGGGGTAACAGCTGTGGCATGTTGGGGCACACACACCTTGCAGCTGGGATTGGGGCGGGCCAGGTGTGAGAGGGTGACAGACTTGGGGAGAGCAGAGGCAGGGTGAGCGGCATGATGGTGACAATCCCTGGAGACAGGACAGACAAGACTGTGGGTGCTCAGGGCGAACCTTTGAATACAAAGAAACGGAGGCTCTCCCTTCCTGTCTTCTTATATTTCTGAGACTGAAGTTCTTTTAGGATATCATGAAATGTTGACTAGAGACCTCCAGAAAGAAGGGGTACTGGCCTTCCACCAGTTGGAACATAGAACAAAAGGTAACTCTTTTTGTGAGAAGCAATTTCTCCGCAGAGCATCCAGGGTTACTGGTCTCACTTTCCAGCTTATTCTCACACTCTGACGTGTGTGTCTGTCCCAGATGAGTCTAGCTCAGTGTCTGGCACATAGGAGGTGCTCGGTGAATATTTGTAGTTAAATGTATAAATGGAAAATGCTGGAACATCTGAAAGTTCTTGTCAAGAAAATTTCAAAGTCTTCTTTTGTATTAAAAAAAAGGTAAGAACTCCAAAAGTTTATGGATCTGAGAGGATATGAGGTTCAGTTCCAGAAGGGACTTGGCATCATTGCATTCTGTCTGCAAGCAGAGGTGATGGACCTCGACCAAGTCCAGCCCAGTCCTGTAGTAGCCTCATCCAAGGGCTGGCCATGTTACATGGTGTATCAGTCATGGTCCCAGTAGAGAACAGATAATACTTTCCTATTGGGTAAATCAGGAAGAATTTAATAAAGACATTATTATCAAGGGATGAGCAAGGTGTAGGCCAACCACAGGGGTTGCATAGAGAGCCCAGGAGTGGTATGAAAGGGCTGTGACCACTTCTAGGAGGAAAAGGGCAAGGAGAGGGTGTGGGTGGGGGACCTGGAGAGAGCTATGTGACAAGGGCTCCCTGACAAGGCAGTGACTATTGGTGGAAGGACTGGGCATCAGTTCTAAGGGAGGGAGCTGAGTGAGAGGCTACCCTGCCCTCCCCGCCCCCCCACAGGGCTCCCAGTTGACTAAACGCAACTGGATGCCAGAGGGCTGCGGAGTGTTTTGAGGCAGCCTGTCCCGGTGATGCTCCCGAGTATAGAGCAAGCTGGAGAAGGCAGGGTTTGGAGATGGAAAGGTACATGGAGGATTTCCAGCCCACGGGGTCATTTAAGAGTCTGGGGAAATGTGTGGTCAAAGTGTGGTGTGACCATGGAGCCCAGCTTCTTAGCCAAAGTGTGATCACGTGAAAATTAGAAAACATGAAAGTGTCATGAAATCCAAGGATGAAACTGACATAGGGTGGAGCCGTGGGTGGGACCAGGGAGGTCAGCTTAGGTGTTGCCCATTTAATCTTTATTGACGATCCATCAGATATAAACACCTTGATGAAATTGGCCAGGTGGCCAAATTACAAGTTGTTACAAACATGGGCAGAAACAAACTAATGGAAGACTTCCCGGTGGAAAATGCTCTGGATTTAAAAGACAGAATTTGGCGCCGTGAGATTAGGGATCTGGGGGCAGCAAGATTCTAAGTGCACACATCCACTAGGAGGCAGAAGCCAGGAAGGCAGGACTTAGCAACCATGACTGCTGCTGCTGCTAAGTCGCTTCAGTCATGTCCGACTCTGTGCGACCCCATAAATGGCAGCCCACCAGGCCCTGCCGTCCTTGGGATTCTCCAGGCAAGAACACTGGAGTGGGTTGCCATTTCCTTCTCCAATGCATGAAAGTGAAAAGTGAAAGTGAAGTCGCTTAGTCATGTCCGACCCTTCGCGACACCATGGACTGCATCCCACCAGGCTCCTCCACCCATGGGATTTTCCAGGCAAGAGTACTGGAGTGGGTTGCCATTTCCTTCTCCGAGCAAACATGACTAAGTTGGGGTGAAACAGTCTGCAGGAAATGCCAACCTCCCGGGGATTTTCTGGTAGAAGGAAAAACCTGTGTTAGGTGAATCATATGCAGCACAAACATACTTGTAGTTTGGCAATCGTGAGTTTAACAACCAAAATCATTTAATTAACCAGGAACTTACATGGTGCCAGTCCAGAAGAGTCACATGTGCTGATGGAGGCCTCTCATAAAACTTAAAAGATTATCTTTTGTGGAATAAGAATAAGGTAATTTTTTCAAGTTTTTTTACATATCCTTTGACCTAGAATGCTATTCCAAGTAATTTATCTTAAATAATTAGGGCAATTGTTGGAGCTGTAGGTATAAGGATGTTCACTGTAGAGTCTGTTATAATGGTTCCAAATGAGAAACAACCTATATATTCAATGCGTAGGGGATTAGTGAAAGAAATTTTGCTAGATATGAATAGAAGCTATAGGAGAATATGAATTACATTGGGATGTTCAAGGTGTGGTTTACAGAGGGGAAAACAGATTCTGTGTCACTTTGATCCCATTTTGATTACACACACACACACACACACACACACACACACACACACACACACAGAGAAAGAAGCCTGGAAAGATGACTGTGAAATGATTGAAAATTATTAATTCTAAAAAAGATATATGAATATATATTAAGATATATAAAAACAATTCCATTTTTATTTTTTCTTATCCAAACTACCTCAATTTCTATAGTAGATGTGCATTATAATACTTTATGGTGTGAAAGTAATTTTTTTTTTTGGTCTTCTAGGAAATACGGTTTTTCTCCTAAGAACACATAAAAATATGTATAATTCTAAAAAATGTCGACCTTCTATTCTTCGTATGTCTCATTTGCAGTGATGAAAATCCCTTTGGTAACACATCCCAACAAGTTTTCAGTGTCCTCTTTCAGAACATTTTTCATAATCAAATCAATTTTACTAGAATAATAATCCCTACTTTTTCTATCTAAACCTCTCCACATGTTTCCAGAATTTGGGAGGATCGCACATGTATTTTTTCCTTGAGGTGGGGTTTTATTTTATTTTGTATTTTGTTTTTTAAACCCACAGAGAGGACTTTCTTGCCTCTCCTGCATCTGTTACCTCTGGTGTTATACTCAAATCCAGAGCGTGTGGAATAGAGACAGATGTGCAGAGGTGTTTAGAGGAAGTTGGATAAAGAACTGAGGGAGCATAAAGGAAGTTGTTGTGTATTTTATGAGACATTGCAGAGTGAAAACTAATGAAAGATCATTGATTACTGAAACCCAAAGAGGAAGTAACATTTGGCTTATGCACTAATTACTTGGCTTCAAATAACAATGATACCACAGTCAATGGTAGGAAGGGGATGGAGTTGGGATGGATCTAATAATAGACTGTTAGCTTTAAATAATTACAGAAATTATTAGACATGCAAGAGGGTCATTCTAGTATCAAACATAAACATAAAATCTTGACAAACATCTGAATTTATAATAGGAGGGATTTTTCAAAGTAATTTTTAATAAACCCCAACAATAGAATAATATGTATCCCTTAGAATGAGATTACAGAGAAGTGTCCTTCAGCCCTTGCAGGTGGTTTCTGAGGAACCCCCTCAGGTTTGCAGGATACAATTTATCAACTTCAAGATCCTCTGAGCTCTAAAATGTAATGATCTCATGGATCTAGGATTCCTTATTCCCCCACAGGCCCCAATTTAACAAAAATGATAAGACCAAGATGTAATGTGCATTCCAGGAAGTAAGGAAGGAATTTTTTCCCCTCCATTTACAAAAATTTATTAAGCACCTATTTTATACTGTGGCCTGTGCTAGGTGATAGAGATAACAAGATAAAGAAGCCACAATATTCTCCTTTAAGGGGTTCACATGTAAGTGGAGGAAATAGATCCTGAAATGGACAATGATAATAATGTGAGGCAAGTTCTTTATCTAATGATAAAAGCTCATAGACAGCAATTACATATTTACCAAGGAACATAAGAACCTTGAGTATGACTTAGGAAAGACAAGTGAAAATTTAGCAGTAAAAAAAGTATGTGTGTGTGTACATGTGTAGTCCAGGAGGACAATGGCAGAAATGAAAAAGCCATGGTAATTTTTTGAATATTTTCTTCAGTAAATTGTCAGATCTTTTAATCACTTTTTATTGGGTTATTTTGTTAATACTCTACTGAGTTTGAGAATTCTGTATATACTTTGCAGTCCTTTGTCAGTAATACATATTGCAAATCTTTTCTCCCTGTCTCTGGCTTGCCTTTTAATTAATGGCATATTTTGAGGAGCAAAAGTTTTCAATTTTGATGAAGTTCAATTTTTCCTTCTGACTCCTGCTAAATCTTTGCCCACATTTGGATTCCCAGGTTTTCTTCTAGAAGTTTTATACTTTTAGTGTCTAACAATTTTTCTAGTTAATTTGGGGATATGGTGTAATTATGGGTCAATGTTCATTTTTTTTTCATGTGATGATTCAGGTGTTCAGCATTATGTGTTAAAAAATCCATTCTTTCCATAGGAAATCAATTGTTGAAATTCAGTCAATCGTATCCGTGTAGGCTGATTTATGTACCCCCGGTTTTGTTGCACTGATCTACATGCCTATCCTTATGCCAATACCAGGCTCTCTTGATTGCTGTAGCTTTTCAGTAAGTCTTAAAATCTCATACTGTAGGCCTCCAACTTTGTTCTTACTTTAAACAATTCCTTTGGCTATTCTAGATATATTGTATTTCCTTACATTTTAGAATTAACTTGTTCAGTTCAGTTCAGTCACTCAGTCGTGTCCAACTCTGCGACCCCATGGAGTGCAGCATGCCAGGTCTCCCTGTCCATCACCAACTCCCGGAGTTTACTCAAACGCATGTCCATTGATTTGGTAATGCCATCCAACTGTCTCATCCTCTGTCATCCCCTTCTCCTCTCCCCTTCAATCTTTCCCAGCAGGTGGCCAAAGTATTGGAGTTTCAGCTTCAGCATCAGTCCTTCCAATGAATATTCAGGACTGATTTCCTTTAGGATGGACTGGTCGGATCTCCTTGCAGTCCAAGGGACTCTCAAGAGTCTTCTCCAACACCACAGTTCAAAAGCATCAATTCTTTGGCACTCAGCTTTCTTTAGAGTCCAGCTCTGACATCCATACATGATTACTGGAAAAACAATAGCTTTTACTGGATAGACCTTTGTTTGCAAAGTAATGTCTCTGCTTTTTAATATGCTGTCTAGGTTGATCATAACTTTTCTTCGAAGGGGTAACCGTCTTTTAATTTCATTAGCTTGTAATCTCCTACCAAAAGTGGCAGCTGGAATACAGATTGGCCTTTGTTGAATCCGTAGACCAGTTTGGAGAAAACTGACAACACTTTCGAATCCTTCAATTCATGAATGTGGTGCATGTATGCCAAGTCACTTCAGTCGTGTCCAACTCTTTGTGACCCTATGGACTGTAGCCCACCAGGCCCCTTTTTCCATGGGATTCTCCAGGCAAGAATACTGAAGTGGGTTGCCAGGCCCTCCTCCAGGGGATCTTCCTGACCAAAGGACAGAACCCACATCTCCTGAGTCTCTTGCATTGGCAAGAGAGTTCTTTACCACTAGCGCCTCCTGGGAAGCCCCAGAATGTGGTATATGAATACATTTGTTTCATTTCTCTTTGCTTTTTCTCAGTGAATATTTGTAAATCTCATTGTATTAATACCAGTCTTGCACATAGTTTGTTAAAATGATCTCTCTATATTTTATTTTGATGCTATTCTAATTTGGTTGGTTTACATCCATTGCTATTTTTTGCTAGTATGTAGACATGTAATTTTTATATTGCCCTTCTATCCTGTGACCTTATAAAACTCATTTGTCCATTTTAGTGATTAAAAAATAGATTCCTTAGGATGTTTTTCATACAGGGTCTTGGTGTCCACTCAAAAGAGACAATTTTACTTCTTCCTTTCCATTCTTAATGCCTTTTCTTTCTTCTTTCCCTCCTTCCTTCCTTCTCCTCTTTCTCTTTGCCTGATTACACTGGCTAAGATCTCCAATACAATGTTAAATAAGTGGTAAAAGTGGTTATACCTGCTTTACTCTTGATCTTAAGGGGAAAACCTTTAGCAAATGGCCTGACACATGGAGACTGGCAGAGGATGCTCCAAGCCTCTAAGAGATCTCTGAGCTGTACATCAAACCCAACAACTTCTCACTGCTTACCTGCTGACTTTGGCCCTCACCTTTATCATATCTCCACTGAACCCTCCCAATAGCTTCCTTACTGTCTCCCTACCCCCAGTCTCCCTCCCTGCCCCAGCTCCACTCCCACTTTATTCTCCATTCAGCAGTCACGTTAACCTTTTAAGACACAAGTCAACACAGCAATGAGGGCTCCTCCTCTTTCTCCCACTCACGTCTCTTTTCCCCACACCCCTATTTCATGTAGTCTTTTAAAAATATATATATTTACATTTAATTAGTTAATTAATTTTTGATTAGGCTGGGTCTTTGTTGCTACGCATGGGCTTTCTCTAGTTGCAGCAAGCAAGGGCTACTCTTCCTTGCAATGCACAGCCTTCTCATTGTGGTGGCTTCTCTCATGACAGAGCACAGGCTCTAGGTGCATGGGCTCAGTAGTTGTGGCACATGGGCTTAGGTGCCCCATGGAATGTGGGATCTTCCAGGATCAGGGATCGAACCCATGTCCCCTGCATTGGCAGGTGGATTTCTTATCCACTGTACCACCAGGGAAGTCCTAATGCAATGTCTTGATTCTCCTTCTCCAGGAGTGACTCGCTTGCTCTTTCCGTAAGTACTAAAAGATGGATGGGTCTTGATTCTTTCCTCTTAGCTTCTTCTGAAGCCTGGGATTAAGCTTACTGGGATCAACAGTTGCTGACAGGGGCACTTAGAGCGTTAGAACATCTGTGTCTTGGTGACCAAGTGTAGAAAAGCCCAGAAAAGCTGGTGGATTTGCCAAGTCTCAGAAGACAGACATTCCCTGGGGGCCTCTCACAGGAAACCCTAAATAATAGGAGTGCTTCCTAAAGTGAGACATAATGACTTTTTATCTTTCTTGCAAGTCTTTAATTAGAGACTCCATCACAGACACATCATGTTAAATGGGACAGGAATTCCATTAGAGGAGGGAGCAAGTGGGAAACTCCTTGGCCAGAACACAGTGTTCAACCAGTTTGACATTTGTAATCATGTCTTTGCCCCTGAAGACTGCATCCATCATCTTGTAGCTTCTGGTGAAAAGTGTTTCCAAAAAGGCAGGGAAGCCTTGTCGCCCAAAGCATCATCTATCACTCAGGCCATCAGTTAAGCAGCAAACCATCCTTGAGTACCTGTCATTCCCTCATGTTTGCGGAAAGCACTTTCAGAAGTCCTGTCTCATTTCTCCCTCTCAGCACCCCTGTGAGGTGGGCAGGACAGATGTCACTCTCACATGATAAATAATCCAAGTCCCTAAGACTGGGTGGCGTGCGATCACATGGTTAGAGAGTGATGGAGCTGGGGCTGGAACCTGGGCTTCCTGATCATCATCCAGTCTTTTTTCTACACCTCTGTTGCCTCTCTAGGTGCCTGACGCTGACTAAGCTCTGGGAGATGGAGGGGAAGTACAGATGCCATGCGCTCAGCCAGCAGATGCTTTGTTGTCATTGAGGTCAACAAGATGACTTGTGCTTTGAGGTTGCTGCAGATGCTATCTCAAAAAGACTTTCTCACCCAGAGCAAAGTCAGCTGTGACAGGAAAAGCCTGCGGCGTGAAGGGTGACCACCACCTGCCGCAGAGAGAGGACGGGAAGGAGGGTGAGGAGGGCTGGACAGCAGTGGTGGTGGTGGTGGTGGTGGTATTATAAAGGGAGACCCCCTCCAGGGCTTCGCTGGCTTCCTGGGCTGCTGGAGCTCTCAGAGCTGTTGATCTTGGCTCCTTTTTAATCACTAAGTTCTCTTTTGAAGAGTTGTTTCCCCCGCTCCTCCTCCCCTTCCGTCTCTCTTGGAGAGCCCTTTCAAGCAGATCTTAAACTAAATAAACATGCAAGTGAAACAAGCCAGGACTGTCAGATGTGAAGAATGAAGCCGGTAATGTTGGGATGATCAGTGGTCTTAGACAGTGTGTGTGTGTGTGTGTTTGTGTGTGCGCACTGACATGGGATGGAGTGATGGTTCCCACACAGTACTTTGCCTCTCTCCTTTGGTCTATTTCCTGGGCCTCTTTCAAAAGTCTTTTAAGCAACCACCATCTGCCTTGATAGAGAAGCTGATGCTCAGTTTTATCCTGCTTCGTTTTCATCTGTATCTGCCTGCCAGCCTTCCTGCTCTCTTCCTCCCTTATTCCATTTCCCACTCCTTCCCTTCCTTTGTTTCTTTTTTCAGTGGAGTAGATCTTTCTGTGATCTTAAAAGATGCACATTTGGTCGATGGATAGGAGGAGAGGCATGAGCTATGGAACACGGGTTTAAATCTCTCAGAGCTCTGGTCCCCATGTATAGTTTGGGGTTAAATATGGTAACCCCACTGGTGGTTGGGAAGATTAAGTAGGAGAACACACATGGAACATTTAGAACAGTGCCTGGCACACAATAAGGATGTGATATTGTAAAAGGATTTCCTGTTAGTGAGGCATTGGGGCCAGCAGCAGTGTGTTCTCTTTGAATTCCAGGTTGACACTGACCTCTGAAGACCAGATTTTATGACAGCATATAAATACCATTTTATGTTTGGCCCATTGTTTGCTTATCCAACTAGAAAACTGCTGGACTGCTTAAAAGAGTTTCATAAAACCCCTAAACTTAATGGAGGACAGAGAAACACCTCGACAGATCTGGAGCCCAGTGGTTGATGTTACCTAGAGTTGGGACAGGGCCTCTGGAAAGATGAGAGCCCTGGTTCTGCCTTTTGTGACAACTTTGTGACGGGGCAGATTGGTGAATCTTCCTGGGTTTCCATTTCTTAAACAATGAAATGGGGATAATTAGCTTCCTCACAGGATTTTGTGAG
This sequence comes from Giraffa tippelskirchi, assembly GCF_054371585.1. NCBI lineage: Eukaryota > Metazoa > Chordata > Mammalia > Artiodactyla > Giraffidae > Giraffa > Giraffa tippelskirchi. The sequence continues at coordinate 54,832,319 of NC_137275.1, read as the reverse complement.
GGCCAATGAACTGAAGTCTGAAAAAGCCCTTAAAACTCCAAAGCTAGACAGATTAAATTGCTGAGGCTATGCATCCATCCTCTCCAGCAGAAGGAAGGAACCTTGGGGAAAGTCAGAGAAACTGAGAGCCCGACTAAGCTTGATGTGTGTAGTCCTCATGGGGCAAGTCACAGCTGAGGAAACAGGGCTGAAAAAGAAAGTGACTTGCCCACAGCTACACAGTTGTTTAGCGACAGAGCTGACAGTGGAGCTGTGTAGGCTGTGCTCCTTAGGCCATACTGAAGGACGTGAAGGGAGTACAGATCCAGGACAGTCCCACTGATGGATTTCCCATGGGCGGCTCATAGGGAACCCATTCACATTCTTTGAGTATGGGAAGGCAGGTTTGAACTCTAGCCCTGCCCACCTGTTGTTTTTTTTTTTTAACTTGACCATGACCAAGTAACCACCACAAATGAGACAGAACATTTCCATCCCTCCACAAAAATTCCTTCATGTGCCTCTCCTCACCCAACCCCAGCAACCAGTGGTCTGTTTTTTGGTCTCTATAACATTTTGCCTTTTTCAGGTCGCCATGTGTCCTAGTTCATTCAAGACTGTTAAAACAATTAAGTAAACCAGGTAGCTTAAAAAGAACAGAAAATTGTTTCTCAGAATTCAAGAGACTGAGAAGCCCAAGATCAAGGTGCCAACAGATTCAGCATCTGGTGAGAGTCTACTTTCAGGTTCATAGATGGCCAGCATTTTGCTGTGTCTTCATCTGGCAGAAGGGGCAAGGGAGCTCTCTGAGGCCCCTCTTTTAAGGGCACTAATCTCATTCATAAGGGCTCCACCGTCATGACCTAATGATCTCCCCAAGGGCCCACCTTCAAATACCATCACACAGGGGTTCAGATTTAATATGAATTTTGGGGACACAGCATTCAGTTTATGGCATCAAGAATCTGCCTGCAATGCAGGAGACCTGGGTTTGATTCCTGGGTTGGGAAGATCCCCTGGGAGAGGGCATGGCAACCCATTTCAGTATTCTTGCCTGAAGAATCCCATGGACAGAGGAGCCTGGAGAGCTACAGTCCATGGGGTCACAAAGAGTCAGACACAACTGAGTGACTAAGCACAGCACATAAATGGAAGATACATTTGTGGTCTTTTAAATCTGACTTTAGTCATTTCGCATAATGGGTGTGACATTTATCCATGTTGTTTCATCTATCAGGAGTTGGTCTCTTTTTTTTGGTGAACAGTTCTCCATTCCCTGGGTGTATTGCAGTTTGTTTAACCACGCACTAGGTAATAGATGTTTGGGCTGTAATAAGTTTTTCACTGTTAAAAATCAAGCCACTGTAAGTATTCACATACTTACGCTTTCTTTTCTCTGGGATAAATACCTAAGGGTGAAATTCCTGGGTCATATGGCAAATATATGGCAAGTAAATTTATTAGGAACTGCAAAACTCTTTTAAAGTGCTGTATTTTTGCACTCCTGCCAGTAACACAGGAGAGTTCAACTTGCTCTGAATCCTCACTGAAAGTGAATGTGTTAGTCACTCAGTCATGTCCAGCTCTTTGCAACCCCATGGACTGTAGCCCACCAGGCTCTCTGTCCATGGGGATTCTCCAGGCAAGAATACTAGAGTGGGTTGCCATTACCTTCTCCAGGGGATCTTCCCGACCCAGGGATTGAACTCGGGTCTCTTGCATTGCAGATAGATTCTTTACCATCTGAGCCACCAGGGAAGCCCTAGCACCTGATATTGATGGTTGCATCTTCCATTCTAAGATGTGTGACATGGTATCTCATTATAGTTTTAATTTTTATTTCCTTTACTGCTAGTGATACTGAACATCTTTTCATGTGCTTATTTGCCATTTGTATGTCCTTTTAGCAGTGTTGGTTCAAATCATCTGTCCACTTTTTAAAATTGGGCTTTTGTTTTCTTATTATGGATTTTTGAGAAATATCTCTATATTCTGGGTATAAATCTATTATTTCTTTTTCTTGTCTAATTTTACTGGCTAGTACTTTCAAGAGAATATTGAATAGAAGTAGTGAGATTCCTCCCCCATGCCGTCTTTTTCCTAATCTTAGGGAGAAAACATTCACTATCTCATTATTATGTGAGATGTTAGCCATAGATTTTTCATAGCTGCTCTTTATCAAATTTAGGTTTCTAGTTTCTGAGAATTTCTGTCAGGAATGGGTGTTGGAGTTAAAATGCTTTTCCTGGGTCTTTTGAGATGCTCATATGGTTTTCCTTTTGTTAATGTGGTGAATTTCAAATTTTAGGCCAATCTTGCCTTCCTGGGATGCGCTCTACTAAATTATGTTGTTTTTATATTGTTGGAATTGATTTGCTAAAAGTTTCTCTAGAATTTTTGTATCTATCTTGGTCTGCAGTTTTCTTTTCTTAAAATATCTTTGTCTGGTTTTTGTATCAGAATAAAGCTGGCTTTATAGAGTAAGTTTGGAAACATTCCTCTTCAATTTTCTGCAAAAGTCTGTGTAGAATTGGCATTTTTCTTCCTTAAATGTTTGGTAGAATTCCAGTGGAGCCATATGGACTTGGAGTTTCCTTTGTAGGGAGGTTCTTAAAACTAAAAATTCAATTTTATTAATAAGGATAGGGCTACTGAGGTTATATTTGATGAGTTTTGGTAATTTGTGCTTTTGAAGGAACTGGTCTTTTTTATTCAAGGTATCGAATTTATTGACATAAATATTTCATAATATTCTCTTTTCATAATATTCTCTTATTTTCCTTTTAATGTCTGCCAACAGACAGATCTATAAGAGAAGTGATATAACTTTTCTCATTTCTGATATTGGTAGTTTGCATCTCATTTCTTTTTTTCTTGATTAGTGCAGCTAGATGCTTATAAATTGCATCGATCTTTATGAAGAATCAGCTTTTGGTTTCATTAATTTCTGATCTTATTTTTATCATTTCCTTTCTTCTACTTGCTTTGGGTTTATTGTTTTCTTCTTTTTATAATTTCTTAAGAGGAACACTTAGATAATCGATTTCCATCCTTTTATTTCTAATATAATCATTTAATTTTGTACATTTCCCTTTTATTTCTAATATAATCATTTAATTTTGTACATTTCCCTCTAATCTCTGCTTTGGTTGCATTCTACAAATTTTTACAAGCTTTATTTTTGTTTTCATTCAATTCAAAGTATTTTTTAATGCCCCTTTGGAAATCCTCTCTGATCTATTTCTATTTAGAAGCATGTTGTTTAATTTCCAAATATCTGGGAAGTTTTCAAATGTATTTCTGATATTGATTTCTGATTTAATCCCAGTGAGGTCTTAAAAATCCTTTGAATGATTTCAATTAGAAAATTTTGTTGAAATGTATTTATGGCCGAGTACACTGTTTACCTTAGTGAATGCTTCATGTGTATTTGAAAAGAATATATATTCTGACATTTTGGAGTCTTTTACAAATGTCAGTTAGGTCAACTTGGATAGTGTTATTCAGGTCTTCTCTATCTTTAGTGATTTTCTGTCTGCTTATTCTATTGATTACTGAGAGAAGAGTGTTGGAAACTTCAACTGCACTTGAAGATATATTTCTCCTTTCTGTTCTATTAATGTTTGTTCCATGTATTTTGAAGCTCTGTTGTTAGATGCACACACATTTAGGATTGTTATGTCTTCCTGGTAAATTGATAGTCTTTATGATTCTGTAGTGCTTCTCTCTACTCCTAATAAAATTCCTTGCTCTGAAGTCTGTGTTTCACAGTTTTTCTGTTTTCTTTTTTTTTGCAACCAGAAGGCATCAAGACCCAGGTGTAGGGGTTACCAACAGCAACCCTTCAAAATCTTTCTCTCTGTTCTTGTTTCCATGATGAAGCCTCCCCAAGCCTTGCCTGGGCACCCAAGCCCCCTGAGGAAGATGAGCTTAAAAAAAAAAAAGTTGAATATTGATTTTTTGGCTCTTAAGAGCTGAATGCTGAGATATTTCAGTAACTATCTGGCTCCAGCTCTGGGATACTTGGAGTCAGAGACGGCAGCGTGGATGCTGAGTGCCAGGCAGGCAGGGCAGTAAGCAGCACGTGGGCATGCAGCAGCCAAGTGTCCTGCAGTTCCCCAAACTAGGTTCATATCACAGTCGGCCGCAGACACTTGAGAAGATGCAGGAGACTACGGAGTTTCCACTCTCAGCTGGAAATCCCCCAGTCTAAAGTGGCAGGTGGCCCTTAGGGATTTGAGAGGGCTGTGTATATGATGGGTATGGGGGTTTAAATATTTGAAGAGTGAAATGGGGGAGAAGGATTTGAACACCAGTCACTCTAGGTGGAAGAACAAGCTAAAACAATCTTCTGCAGTGTTTGGGCCCCTTTTGTCTTAATATTGCTAACTTAAAATCTCTATCACCATGTCTGGAACATAAAAAGAGCTAATTAAGAATTTGTTGAGTGAATAAATGCTTAAACTTGAGAATAGAAGGATATCATCTGTATCTCTAAATTTCAGAATAAAAGGATATCATCTATATCTTTATACATGTTTTATATATAGGGACATATACGTAGGGGTGTGTGTGTGTGTGTGTGTGTGTGTGTGTGTGTGTGTGCGTGTACATGTGTGCTCAGTCACTTCAGTTGTGCCCAACTCTATGTGACCCTATGGACTGTAGCCTGTCAGGCTCCTCTGTCCATGGGATTTCCCAGGCAAGAATCCTGGAGTGGGTTGCCATTTTCTTCATATATATATAAAAGGACATTGTCGTAGTATTGAGATATATATATATACTGAATCTCGATACTGTGACCATGTCCTTTTCTTTGATGGTTATGTATTAGCCAGCTATTGCTGTGATAGCAAACAACTCTAAAAACCTTAATGGTTTATAACATCAAGATCTTTGAGTCATGGGTCTGTGAGCTGACTGTGTGGCTTTATTTTAGTTTGGGTGTAAGTCTGCTCCCTGAGTCTCTTGTGAGATCAACAGCTACCAGAGGCATATACGAGTCATGGTGGATTCAGAAAATTAAGGGGCGAAGCCAAACTATAAAAGTACATTTAAAACCTCTGATTGCACCATATCTGCTAATATTTCATTGGCTAAAGCAAATCATAAAGCTCAAAGTTAGATAGGAAGATATTTATATATATATATATTGCTATGTAAAGTATTTGTTATCCACTATTAACAGAAATATCTCACTAATACATATCCTTCAAAGAAAAGGAGGTGGTTACAGTACTGATATTTATAAGATATAGAGGGAAGTTTCTTTTCCGCTTAGGTTTAAGCATTTATTCATCCAACAAATTCTTAATGAGCACATATGTTTCAGATATGGACACACACACAAACACACTTTCATGTTGTCCTCACAGCTACTCTGGAAGGCACAGCAAAGCCACATGGCAGGATGTGGACATATAATTCCATTAAAGGAGAGAGTAAAGACTTGTAAACAATAACCCAATCTTCCACATCTTTAGTAATAACTGCTAACACACACATGTATGCCAGGCACTGTTTTAGTCACTTTACGTATGTGGACACATCAGGTTAACAGTGCCTTTTATCTGAAAGCTTTAAGGATGCATATAAATGTAAAAGTTTAAATTGGTTTTTGCTTAGACTTACAGAGCTTCCCAGGTGGTGGAGTGGTAAAGTATCCTCTTGTCAGTGCAGGAGATGCAAGAGACGCGAGTTCAATCCCTGGGGTGGGAAGATCTCATGGAGTAGGAAATGGCAACCCACTCCAGTATTCTTGCCTGGAAAATTCCATGGACATAGGAGCCTGGTAGGCTACAGTCCATAGGGTCACAAAGAGTCGGCCATGACTGAGCATGTATGCATTATGCATAGGGTTGTAAAGGAAACAAGTTATGCTTGTGATAATGTTGTCACAGACACTAAAATTTTAAAACTCTATGTAAAAAAACCATCCATCTAAAGAAGATGTGCTACACATATACAATAGAATATTACTCAGCCATAAAAAAGAATAAATAATGCCATTTGCTGCAACATGGATGGACCTAGAACATGTCATACTAAGTGAAATCAGACAGAGAAGGGAAATATCATGTGACACCCATTATATATGGAATCTAAAAAGAAATGATATAAATGAACTTATTTACAAAACAGAAACAGACTCAGATTTCGAGAATGAGCTTAGGGTTGCCAGGGGGAGGGATAGGGGAAGGGATAGTTAGGGAGTTTGGGATGAGCATGTACACACACACACACAAAAAGCTATCTGTCATGGAAGGAGTCCAGATAGTTTGTATTTTTATTCTAGGAGTTTTCTGAGAATACTGTTTTAAAATCTTTTAGAAACTATATGGATGCTAAATCACTTTAGTCATGTCCAACTCTTTGCGATCCTATGGACTATAGCCCACCAGGCTCCTCTGTCCATGGGATTCTCCAGGAAAGAATACTAGAGTGGGTTGCCATGCCCTCCTCCAAGGGAATCTTCCCAATCCAGGGATCAAACCTGTGTCTCTCCAGGGATCAAACCCGTGTCTCTTGTGTCTCCTGAACTGGCAGGCAGACTCTTTACCACTAGCACCACCTGGGAATTCCAGAAACTGTATATACCCTTCTATTTATATCAATAAATGTCAGTTGGTAAATATTTATTTACTGTGCTGTACTGTAGGGACGGGCTTCCCTGGTGGCTCAGCTGGTAAAGAATCCGCCTGCAATGAGGGAGACCTGGGTTCAATCCCTGGGTGGGGAAGATCTCTTAGAGAAGGGAAAGGCTACCCATTCCAGTATTTCGGACTGGAGAATTCCATGGACTGTATAGTCCATGGGGTCACAAAGAGTCGGACATGACTGAGTGACTTTCACTTTCACTGTGGGTATTCTTGCCCTTGGGGAATTTAAGATTTAGCCAGAGTAGAATAGTCATGTCCATGAGGACAGCTACCCATAACTCAAGGCAGTAAATGCCAAGTGCCAAATGACAGCTCTGGGGACAACAGATTCTTAAGGAAGGCCTGGTCTATGCCTTCATCTGTGCACGCTAAGTCACTTTGGTTGTGTCTGATTCTGTGTGACCCTATGGACTATAGTGCACCAGACTCCTCTGTTCATGGGCATTCTCCAGGCAAGAATACTGGAGTGGGTTGCCATGCCGTCCTCCAGGGGATCTTCCTGACCTAGGGATCAAACCCGCATCTCTTACATCTCCTGCATTGGCAGGCAGGATTTTTACTATTAGCCCCACCTGTGCCTTCATCCTCCTACAAAAGTACTTAAGAGTCCTGTCATTAAAAGGTCCGTAATGAGGAGTCATTGTAAAGCCCTGAATGCCTCCCCACACCCATTTATTTGGCTCATGTCCTGTCCATACGCTTCTTTGTTCCAGACATTCAAAACGAAATGTGAATTGTCATGTATTGAATCATTTTCTAAGACTCAGAAAATGTCCTAGAGAAACAGGGAGCGAACTGTGCTACAGTTCATTGGCCTTGAGAACATGTTGGATGTCACTGCTTCTTCCCTTCCTCTGTCCTCCACTCGTCATTTCTAGGTATCAAGACAGAGTGCAGCCCCATAAACGTAGACGTTTGTTCAAAGTCTTGACACCAGTGCTCACAGTACCGCTTGCTGCCTTGTGCATCAGTGTCTTTATTTCTTTGTTCAGGGGTCCTGAGGTGGTTCCTGTTTACACATGGGGAGAGGAAAGAGAATGTGGAAGTTATTTTCCTATCAAAGCCCTACTCTTATTTTTTATTTTTGTCGGTTCCAAGTTTGAAAGAAAGGACAAAGGTAGAGAGAGAGAGGGATACTGAGATTCCTGAAACATGAGTACTATGAAAGTTAATGTTTGACCTCAATTTTTTCCTCCTTGAATGATATCATAAGGATAAGGGATTTTTTTTTTTTCATTTTGATTTTTCTCTCAGCCAGTTCATTACTGATTTTAAGTATTTTTGTTCAAAACATACTTTTCATAGTTTTTTGTTGTTTTTTTTTTATTGGCCCTTAACTCACATGAAACACTATGTAAAATGGAGGTCAGCTTAAGACCTCAAATTCTTGCAAGTCATGAAACACTTGTGAAGTGGCTCTGGCCTTTTTTGATCCATGAAATAAGATACCTGTCCAAACATACCCTTAACCTGGAAAATGGGCTACACTGACTGAGGTTTCAACTTCCATAGTCAAATTTTTGGATTGAAAAGTGTTGAAATATACCCTTTAAAACCAAGTAATAATGAGCTTACTTGTATTCACTTATTTCCACAGAGCAATCCCCCCTTTAAGTTTTGAAGCACAAGGGAAAAATGTGTGCCCATCTCACTTTTGAAGAGTGGTTATAAAGTGTGTGGGTTTGATAATCCCCTTAACCACAAGGCTGCTATTTATATATCTTTTGGTGATTTTTGTCTACCAGGTTTGCTCATCTACCTCCCTAAACTTCTGACTCGTGTCTGGAAAACCACAATGTGCAGAAACCCTCAAGAGGAGGTGGGTTTTCATAGACCATTGTATTACACCACCCTTGGCAAATATCTTAGGGCTTTCTCTGTGAGAGAAGGAAGGACAGGGAGAGAGGAAGTAAGGGGGAGGGAAAAAGGAAAGCAGGGAGGCAGAGGGGGAGGGAAAGAGAGAATGCTTATGGTGTGTGTGTAAGAGTAAGAACATTCATGCAAACCATAAAAATTGGTTTTTGCTTCATCAAAATTGGAAATGTTTTCTCACTAAAAGATATGATAAGCTAGAAAAACAGGGCACAAACTGGGAGGAAACATTTGCAAACACATACCTCAGTAAAGACCTAAAATGTAAAACCGAAAGCTATAAAACTATAGAAGAAAACATAGGAGAAAAATCTCTGTGACCTTGGGCTAAAAATTTCATAGGTACTACACAAAAGCACAACTCATAAAAATTAATAAGTTGAGCTTCATCAAAATAAAAAATTTCTGTTTAAAAATATTCTTGAAAGACAAGCCACAAACTGGGAAAAATATTTACTAATTGCATATCAATAAAAGATGAGCATCTAGAACAAATAAAGAGTCTTCTAACTCAGAAATAAGAAAAGAAATAATCCCTGCAAACACAAGTGAGAGATTTGAACAAACTTTTCACCAAAGAAGAGATACAGATGCAAATAAGTACATGAAAAGATGCCTAATGGTATTTTTCATTAAATAATGCAAGTTAAAACCAAAAAATATCACTGCATACTATCAGAAGGGCTTAAAAAATATTAACAAATGAACAAACAAACAAAAAAACCTGGCAATACCAAGTGCTGGAGAAGCTTGGGATGGTGCAGTCGCTTTGGAAAACAGTTTGGCTATTTCTTACAAAGCTAAACATACACTTACCATGTGACCCAGCAATTCCACTTCTAAGTATTTATGAAACATATATGAAATGAAAACATATGTCCACACCGAACCCTGTATGAGAATATCTATAGCAGCTTTATCCATAATAGCTCAAAACTAAAAGCAACCCAAATGTCTATCAACTCATGAATGGATATACATATTATATTATATCCATACCAGGAACTGCTAATTCATGTAAAAGTATAATTTTGAAATTTGATGCTAAGTTAAAGAAGTCAAATTCAAAAGGTTACACATGATGTGATTCTATTTATGTGAGAGAAAACAGATCAGTGATTGAGAGTGGAGAAGGAACTGATTACAGAGAGACTCAAGGGAACTTATTTGGGATGATGGAAAATTTGTATCTTGATTATGTTGTATATATTTGTCAAAACTCATAGGACTAAATACTAAAATGTAATTTTTTTCTGTATATACAGAATATACCTTAATAAACCTGATTAAAATAATTATCCACCTTTACCATAACATTAATAGGTGTTTTTAACACTGAAAAAGATACCCAAATCAAATGAGTGTAGAAAGTTTAGAAAACACATTAATAAGCAAGAAAAAATTACTCAACTGTGATTATAGTATATATAGATGGTCAGTATTATCAATTTGAGACAAATTTTTGTATCTCACTTTGATTTTTTTATTTGATTTATTTGCATGTTTCTCTGTACTATCACTTTCCACGGCCTGTTGCATGAATGGACAGTCTGTTGTATGAATGTAATATAGATTATTTAACAAATTCTCTATTTCCTGGAAATTAGGTAATATATAATTTTTTACCTTTGGTGCTGTAATATACTTGCAACTGCAAGTCAAGCTGCAAGGAGCATTCTTATATGTATTTTTGTGGGTAACTGTGATTTATTTCTTTATGATAAATTCCTAGGCATGGACATTGCTGATTCAAAGGAAGGGCACATTTTTAGGAATATTGATGCATGTGTCATCAAATTGTTCCTCAGAGAGTTTGAACCAATTTCTGTAAGTTTAATTTTAAGCTCTCTTTACTCTATTTTATCCCCATTTCACAACCTTTCTCATCTTGCCCCTGCTTGACAGAAAAATTCTAGCCAAGAAACAAAGCATAAGAGAATTTTATGAAGGGGATTGTGTAAAAACCCATGTCATAGCTTCTGGTCTTCCCCCACCTCCTACTGCTCTCTTCATTCCCCATGTGTTGGAGCTTTTTTATTTTTCCCACCAAATAAACAATTTATTAGTTAATAATTCATTTTTCTCACAGATAACTTTACTTACCAAAATAAGGGGTCTTAAGTCCAATAGGAAAAAATCAAACTCACATTTTGTTAGCTAATGTGTGATTTCTGATCAGCATTTTGTGTATTGAAAACCCTGGGTAGAGGCCGCATCCTGATTGCAAGGACTTTGAGAGGTTTGAGACCCCAGGCCTAGGCCTGATGTAAACAACTTTAATCAGGAATAAGGGGCCCCGAGTTCAAGGACCACTCTGTCATTGGCCTGTGCTGAGCACTTCGCCTTCCTTGGCCTCTTGTGCTTGCTTGTGGCTTTAATGAGATATAATAATGTCCTCCTGCCTGCTGTTGTGAGGATAAAATTGGATGATGCTTCTGAAAACACCTCAAAAAGTATCAAAAGTGATTCAAACGCGCACATGAACATTTCCTAATTTTTTTAGTGATAACACTGGCCAAGAGTTCCAACAGGACCAGTGCTCAAGTCCATTCAACACTCTCACCCCCAGGAGAGATGAGCAGGGTGCTTCCTTCCCTCGCTGGGCCTCGTGTCTCACCTGCGGTGCTGTGGGGTGGTGTTCTCACAGAGGTCCTCTCTGACCAGCCTCTCAGATCCCTTCTTATTGCTATTTTTCTTCCCTGCAGAGTTTGGTCTTTAGTCTGTAGATGTCAAGGAGCTGTTCTGATTACATTTAGGGGAGCTGGGGGCAGCAAGTTCAGATGTGCAGCAGCAGCAGTGGGAGAAGAGTCAGAAGGATGACTGTAGGTTGTCTGTTCGCTCCCAGTCTCCCTCCCCAGCCTCCCTGGCTCTGCACTGTGTCCCCGCAACTACGTTTCCCAGTCTCCTTTGCCGTTTGGCTTCCAGACAAATGGCACCCTTGGAAGACACTGGCAGAAGCCTGGCAGGAGGGAGTTGGGGAGAAGCCAGGGTGTTTTCACGCTTCCAGCTTCCAGCATCATCTCCTTTAGAGGCTGTCTTCCTCCATTTCCTCTGTGGGAGCGCCCCTTCACACATTCCAGCTCCTGCTGTATTTCAGCTCTGGTCACACGGTCCCAGCCTGAGGGCTCTGGCCACCCTACCTCCTTCCCCCATCAAGAGTGCTAGCACCTTCTTGCAAATGCTAATGTTTAAATGACTTAAAACCTTCCTGTTGGATGAATGGATTAAGTTGTGGTACATATATACAATGCAATATCACTCAGCCATAAAAAGGAATGAATCTGAGTCAGTGCTAGCGAGGTGGATGAACCTAGAGCCTGTTATACAGAGTGAAGTAAGTCAGAAAGAGAAAAACAAATGTCATATTAATGGATATATATTGAATCTAGAAAGATGGTACTGATGATACAAAGATGGTACAAATAGGCTATTTGTAGGGCAGGCATAGAGACTCAGACATGGAAAACAGACTTATGGACACAGCAGGGGAAGAAGATGGGATAAAGTGAGAGAGTAGCATTGAAATATATTTATTACCATGTGTCAAATAGACAAGTAATGGGAAGTTGCTGTATACTGCAGGGAGCTCATCCTGGTGCTCTGTGACAACCTAGAGGGGTGTAGTGGGGTGGGAGGTGGGAGGGAGGTTCAAGAGGGAGGAGACATGGGTATCTCTATGGTTGATTCATGTTGATGTATGGTGAAAACCAGTACAACATTATAAGGCAATTATCCTCCAATTAAAAATAATTAATTTTTTTAAAAAAACTCTCTTGGCCTCTTGGCTCTTCTTTTGCAAGTCAGTCTTCTGTGTTCAGTTCCCACTTTTGGAAACACCTAGAATGGCTTCTTTTATTCTGACTGAAGTCTGATGGATGCAGAGGGGAATAGTAGTGGATAAGAGTTCAGCTCAATAGGTATCAATCACAAACTTAGGGAGCAGGCTCAGGCTCCTGGGAAAACAAGCCCTTACAGGGACAATTGCCTAGTATTGTTGTCCTAAGTGTAGCACAGGCATGGGCATGGGTCTGAAGGGAGTCAGGTGACAAGGCAATTGTCAATGCAGTGGTCCTGATAAGATCACTGTCAAAGGCAGTGGTGGGTGATCAGAGAAAGGACTTGAGGATCAATTAGATGTGAAAGATGAAGGAAAAGAGGAGATGAGAAAGATCCCCCAGTGGCTGATTTTGTTTTTATCATATTTAGAGAGTCAGCATCTCTCTACCCTTCAAAATACAGTTCAAAAGCTACCTCCACCATGATATCTTCCAGTGGAAATTCTTTTTTCTTCCTCTTTGCTTCCCTAGCACTTTGTCTTGTTGGTTTCAGCACCCCACTTCTCTTATATTCTAAAAATTGCCTGTAAGAGGAGCTGGCACTTTACAAACCACTTACTATGCACCCGAAAGTATTAACCTGTTCATCATTTTGTCCTTCCAACAACCCTATAAGGTGGGAGATATTACTATTCTCTGTTTTACAGATGAGGAAACTGAGTTGGGGAAGATTTAATGATACACACAAGGATACACAGCTAGAGAACTGCAGAACTAGAAATCGGTATGTCTTCAGGATTTATGCTCTTAAACATCACATCATATAACTCTCTCTATAAAATATCTCTGGGCTTCCCTGGTGACTCAGACAGTAAAGAATCTGCGTGCAAAGCAGGACACCTGGGTTCGATCCCTGGGTTGGGAAGATCCCCTGGAAAAGAGAATGGCTACCCACTCCAGTATTCTTGCCTAGAGAATCTCATGGACAGAGGAGCCTGGCAGGCTACAGTCCATGGGATTGCAAAGAGTTGGACACTACTGATCAGTTAACTCAAACACACATAGAATATCTTTGTGTACTATTTTGACTGTTTTCCTACAGAGGAATATTAAGGTTCCCAGGAAGCTAGTTTGGGTTATTAAGAAGCACAAACTCACCCGTTTAAGTTTCTAGAACACTCCAGGCTTTTGCACAGGCTGCTCCCTTGCCAAGAACGTTTCCCACACTTTGCATAGTGGTCTCTGCTCATTCTTCAGTTCAGGTTTTAGTGTTACTCCCTGAATGAGATCCTTCCTTGCCCTGCTAATCAACCACACCCTCCTCCCCTGCCCTGTTGTTCTCTGGCACCGAACTCCTTCTATCTCCTTCAGAGTATTGTTCAAGTTATGTACTTATTTGTTTACTTGCATCTACCTTCCCCAACTAGACTAAAAAGTCCAAGAAGGCAGAACACACACCACTGGTTGCTCAGGGCCCATTAGGGCACCTAGCACATAGTAGGAGCTCAATAAATGAGCAAGGATGGTGTCTTCTAACCAAAGTACATGAAGCCTATTCTCACTCTCATACATTGTTCAGAATTAATTCTGAGTATGAATTAGATGGAAGGAGCAATCAGGCAGAAACTAAGAAATGGGAGTTTTCAAAAACATACCAAATGAGAGACTGAAGGTACAAACTATTATGTATAAAATAAGCTACAAGGACCTATTGTACAACATGTTTTATAATACCTATAAATGGAGAATGAACTTTAAATACTGTGGATCACTATAGTTACATATATAATATTGTATATCAACCATACTTCAATAAAAAGTAAATTTAAAAAATTATAGATAAAAGTTTTTTGAAATAAAAACAAACAAAAGGATTGGAAATGTCTTAAAGGTAAGAAAAATAATATTAACAAAGTGCTCTCAAAGAGAATAGTTCTGGTGAACCTATCAGTGAAATACATAATTTCCCTTACTTAGTCTGCTTGGCTTGTATTTGCTCCTGTTTTGCTATCACTTTCTTATCTCAGAAGAACCCCACCCACATCTCAGTTTGCCCCAGTCGTGGGTGCTTTTTCAAAAATTCCCTTCACACTCTGATTCAAGCTCTGGGTGAAATGCTGTGGAAAACCAAGATGTCAAAGTAAAAGGGTGAATTTCACGGTTAGTCATGAAGCCCCTGAATTTAACATCTGTTTGATTGCAAGTATAAATTTTGCAATTCTGAGACAAATGATATGCTGTTTAACCTGAAAGCTAATTATAGCAAGAAGGCTGTATGTTGCCAAATGCTTGTCACTGAGTGAGGAGATTTAGCATCCATGGGCCCTGATTCTGCTCTGTGATTATGGCACGTATCCACAGATCAGTTAACCTCCAAAATTATAAGATACCAACCGCTTTTGAGGGCTTCCCTAGTGGCTCAGTGCTAAAGAATCTGGTTGCCAATGAAGGAGACTCGGGTTCCATCCCTAGGTCAGGAAGATCCCCTGGAGGAGGGCATGGCAACCCACTCCAGTGGGAAATCCTGGAAATCCCATGAAAAGAGGAGCCTGGTGGGGCTACAGTCCTTGGGGACACAGAGTCTGATACAACTGGGTAACTCAACAACAACAATATTTTTTGAATTTTCAGCTCAAGAACTTTAATGTTTTAAATAATTCTGTTATTTTGCATAATACATCCTACATTAGGAGCTATCCTCTAGCTAATACTAGTATAAAACCTGAAGTAGGAAAAGGATTTTTTTTTAAATTGTATAACCAGATGAAAAAAATACTAAGATAGAAGGAAAAGCAGTTTGTCAAATCCCCAGGGATTCTTGTTCAATCAACAAGTATTTGTCAGGAATGTGATCAGGTCAGAATATGCCACAGATGAATTCATCTCCATGTTTCTCAAGCCTTTGGAAGCCCATTTTATAGACTAGAAAACTAAGGCATAAAGAAGCTGAGTACTTCAGAAGGTCATCTAGCACCTTCTGAGTAGCACCTTGCTACTCAGAGAGTAATCCTTAGACTGGTACCATTACCTGGGAGCTTTTTAGAAATATAGACTCTCATGGCCCCCAAGATCTACTGAATCAGAATGCATGTTTAAATAAGATTCCCCAGTGATTTGAATGCTCACTCAAGTTTGAGAAGCACCAGATTGGTAAGCCTTGCTGGAGGTAGCATTGCCATCCTGATCATTCAGCTTGATTAGACTCTGCCTTACCTTAAATCTTGGCTGAGATCTCACCTCCTTAGGGAAACTTCTCAGGACTTTCTTAATTTCATTAGTTGTCCTTGCCATGTGATTTCAGAAAACTCTATCATTTCCCAGTGGTAGAAATTATAACATTTTATTGCCAAGCAGGGCAGACAGGTTATTCAATGGGCAATTACAATAAACTCAGTGATGGCCAGAGTCATATATGCCTGCCCCAGGGGCTTAAATGCTCACTGGATACCCCAAAGAGGGCCATGCATCAGAGATATCTTCTCTCCAAAAATGATTTCATTGAGAAAGCAGCAAGCACATATCTGTATTTAAGATGACCATTTGGACCTGGTTTTTGAATGGTCTCCAGTTAAGGGCTTCAGGGCAATGTGTAATATTGTCTCTTCCCTTTAGAGCCCTACCCGGCCATTTATGAGGTCTAGTTAATGAAGTTCAGCAGATGGTAATTACCATACATCAAGTATCACCCCAATAAAATTCATTAATCAGGAAAGCACCTTTCCTATCATTTTCAGTCTAGTGGGCCCCACCCTGTCCGCTAACTATCACAGTCCATAGGGCACAGCCCCAGGGAACAAACAAGGAAGCCCTTCTCTGCCAGTTCTTCCTCAGTCTCTTGCCAGTTTACAGAGTGGCCCTGTCCCTTCCTGTTAAATAAACTGTGTTGTGGACTGGAAATGAATTGTTTAAATGATGTTTGAAATTCTGGGTACAACAGTATTTGCAGTCATCAGAGATCACCTTGTCAGTGGCTAATTCATTGGTTGCTGTAGAAGGTACAATCCTTGAGAAGGCAAGCAGTGTGCAAATATCCTGCACACACAGTCATGGAAGGTGTGTGAATTGGCATGGAAGGTGTGTGAATTGGCTTTGGAGGCTTTCCAACTCTTCTAAACAAAGTGGTCAGTCCAGCTGTGATAATTTTAAAGTTTCCCTGGGGTTAAGGCAGCTCAGGACTTAAGCTGAATTTATTTCCAAAGTCTCCTTCCCATGTTAGTCTGGTTCCTACAAAAAACATCTTGAAGACTGGAAAGCAAAAGGTACAAATGATGGTTTAAAAGGGAATGGAGACAGCCATGGTATGAAGTGTGAGCAACCTTACACCATCTCAGGAGACATAGGATTGGTGGGGAGGGGGCAGTGGGACTGAAATTTCAGGTGAAAGTCTGTATTGAATAGTAGTGAGAAGTTCTTGAAGATAAGAGTTTAAAGAGTAAATTTGAGTGGTTCTAAGAGATACTACTACCTAGGTGGGTTATGAAACTACATTTCTAGAAATTCTTTTAGAAAAGAGTATTCTCTGGACTAGCTTAATTCTCTCTAGAGGCAATAGAATGGGTGGCCTAACATGTATAGGGATACTTTATTTATTTATTTTTTCAGTTATGTAATTTCCCTTTCTGGCAGTATCTGAAGAGGTCATGATTTCTGTTGGCCCCCTGCTTTTTATTAGTCAAAATTCTTTGAAAGATTCATCTTCTACACAAAGCCTTTATACGCTCATGCTAAGTCACTTCAGTTGCGTCTAACTCCTGGTGGACCATAGCCCACTAGGCTTTTCTGCCCAGGGAATTCTCTAGGCAAGAATACTTCAGTGGGTTGCAATGCCCTCCTCCAGGACAAGCCTTTATAAACAAGCTATTAATAAAAATAGATTTCAAAGTCTATTTTTTTCTTAAGGAAGAGAGAGCAACTGACATTTCATGAGGGCTTCCAAAGTGCCAGCTCAATCTAGGCTTCTTGGTTTATCTCAAGTCATCAAATCTTCATGACATCTTTGTCTATCTGTATATTCAATATATTTTGTTTATTTTATGTATTTTTCAGATATGGAAATTTTAGAAAGATTGAATAATTTACCATATGGCTGAACAAATTAACCCAAATAATTAACTGTAAAACTCATATAATTAACTCTGAAACTCATAATCTTTTTCTTAATTCACACGGCTTCTAAACCTGCCCCTTGCTTTTGGCATGCACGTAGACAGATGTGTAGACAGACACACAAGACCTAGCCTCAACACTGAGCAAAATATAAAGATTTTTATTTGTACCTACATTAGATGAATATGTGTGTATTCAGGACACAGAAGACACTGGTTTGATCCCTGGATTAGGAAGATCCCCTGGAATAGGAAACGGCAATCCACTCCAATTTTGCCTGGAAAATTCCATGGACAAAGGAGCCTGGTGGCCTGCATTCCATGAGGTTGCAGAGTTAGACCTGATTGAGTGGCTAAGCATATATGTGTATATATAAATGTAATATATACATATAAACATATATATATATATATGACACTGTAAATTCCTTAAGAAGAGGGAGCAACATTTTCATTTGTTTCTGTTCTCCCTCCCAGCAGGCCCCCTGGCTCTAGCACATACCGTGCTTACACTCAGTAGACAATAGTACTTGTTTGATAACCAAAAGAGGATGAGAGCCCTATCTATTGAATTTGCTTTTTCATCAGTCTTCAAAACTCCTGGCAAGGAAGCACACGAGAGAGTGTCCCATTTATAAAGGAGAACCCAGTACAGATGTCTTTCGTTAGTCTGGCATCAAAACTACTCTTTTAGAAATTAAGTTTCCTAACTGGTACTCCAGTTTAGAAAGAGGAATATCCTAAAAGGAACCAGAGGTCTTTGTCAATGGCTAGGATATGGCTGGGCACTGCGACCTGGCCTTGGCCAAGTACTTTCAAAGCGATGAGATTGTCGCGCAGGATGAGTCAGGACAGAACTAATGCCAGTGACGTCAGGCTGAGCTGTTTCTGGAATCTAAATATTACATTGGCAACCTATGCTCTGTTTTTCATGTCTTTCGGGGTTCTAACTGCAATTGGCTATTAACTAGATTTTAAAATATTTTTTTTGTGTTGTCATGTTAAACTTTTTTGTTAACCTGTCACGGATTTAAAGAAGTGTATTAATGTCTTAACAAGAAGACACTAATATGCAAATAGGGTAAGTAAGAAGAATATTTTACAGGGACAATTTAAGGGAAACTGACCACAGATGAAGCAGGAACCAGCATAGATTAGCAACCTTGGGGAGCAGATACTATTTTTGGCCTGAAGGGACAAGAAGAAAGATGGGTCACTGGAGGAAATCGCTGGGTACAGAGGACCACTGTGACCTTCAAGTAGCAACAGGCAGCAACCTTAAAAGGGCTGAGCTGAGGAAATCAATACTTTGACCTCACTCTTCTACACTTTCATCTCCCCCATTGGTTGGACCCAACTCAGAAGGCAAGGGACTCCAAGTCCCATGACATCAGCCCCCACATGGGTCCAGCTGGTGATACTGTCACTCTCTCATTTTTTCTAAAAACTATGGAAAATGCCAGTTGCCTCTCAAGACTACCCACAGTTTCCCCATCACCCCCTGCATGTGGGTGGCCTTGTCTGCATTTGACAACAGGAATGCCCAGTTCTGAAATCAGTGTGGCCTGAACTGGTCATCCAGTCAACTCATTTTGGTTTTCTGTATCACTCAGCTCTGAAATATAGTATGGAAAACCAACTAACCAACCAGCCACTTCTCTGGTTGATTGATTGCCAACAGCATACACAGTAGTTTCCTTGCTAACATTAGTAACAATCCTCCATCAGTCCATAGCCTTCCACCACTTTTAAAGATTCCCACATATTTTCTTCTATAAGCATCACAACAGCTCTGGGACGTGACTGTGGCTCTTGACCAGCAAGGAAACCAACTCTCAGGGAAGTGAAGTGACTTATGCAAGGTCACTTGGCAACACTGGAGCTGGAAACTGGGTCTTTGGGTCCCTAAATTGGCCCTTTCCCGATCTTGTCTATGTAGTGTGAAGATGAGAACTGCTATTTAAAACAGAAAGCACCTAAGGAAACTGCGTACATTCAGAGAATCTACCTCTGTAGTGACCTATTTCTCTCACAGAGACTAGAGGGAGATAGAAAAGAAAGGTCAGGTTTCAAAACTTGTTTCTACTCTTCATTGCTGCTAAGAGGGTAGCACCTGGAGTGGAATGCCCAGGGCTTGGCAGAGCACAGTAGTGAATCTAGCAGAGAACAATTCATCTGCATTAAAAAGTGAGGAGAATTGAGTCTGAGGGTAAGAAATCAAAGAGTGGCATCTGGGAAACAGAAAATAAGAAAGTCTAAAGCAAGGTTTTTTTTAAAAATATGATTTTATTTTTCAACTGTACTGGGTCTTTGTTGTAGCCTGTGGGCTTAGTTGCCCTGTGGCATGTGGGATCCTAGCTCCTCGACTGGGGATTCGATTGGGGATCCCAGTCGAACCTGTATCCGCTGCAATGGAAGGCAGAGTCTTAACCACTGGACCACCTGGGATGTCCTCTAAAGCAAGATTTTGAAATTGCACCCAAGTACTGCATTTCGGACTCTTTGGTTGACTATGAGGGCTACTCCATTTCTTCTAAGGGATTCTTGCCCACAGTAGGAGATATAAGGGTCATCTGAATTAAATTCTCCCACTCCAGTCCATTTTAGTTCACTGATTCCTAAAATGTCAATGTTGACTCTTGCCATCTCCTGTTAGACCACTTCCAATTTACCTTGATTCATGGACCAAACATTCCAGGTTTCTATGCAATATTGTCTTTACAGCATCGGACTTGACTTCCATCACCAGTCACATCAACAACTGGGCATATTTTTCGCTTTGGCTCTGTCTCTTCATTCTTTCTGGAGTTACTTCTCCACTCTTCTCCAGTAGCATATTGGGCACCTACTGACCTGGGGTATTCATCTTTCAGTGTCCTATCTTTTTGCCTTTTCATACTGTTCATGGGGTTCTCAAGGCAAGAATACTGAAGTGGTTTGCCATTTCCTTCTCCAGTGGACCATGTTTTGTCAGAACTTTCCACCATGACCCGTCCATCTTGGGTGGCCCTACATGGCATGGCTCATAGTTTCACTGAGTTAGACAAGGCTGTGGTCCATGTGATCAGTTTGATTAGCTTTCTGTGATTGTGGTTTTCATTCTGTCTGCACTCTGATGAATAAGGATAAGAAGCTTATGGAAGTACATGGAGGATTTACTAGTAATGAGACAGAAGTGTTTATAAGAATAGGAAAGTCCATTGGTCAACTTGAAGGTAGAATTTTGGTGCCATAATTCTTTTCCGAGCCTCAAACTTGAGCCTTATATGGTTGATGTTTTTGGAGAAACCAAGGGAGAAAAGCTGTGTGTCCTCACCTGGGAAGCCCATGGACAGTGGCAAGGTAACTCATTCACTGGACTAATTCAAGGAAAAGAAGCTCCCAGATGGAAGTGGTGGGGAGAAAGAGAAGAACCAGAGAAACTCTCCATAACCCCAGAGTCCCCAGAGGATTTGGAAGCATACGTATTACCACTTGTGCGACAGAGTTGAACAATGTTATTGGTTCCCCAAACATTTGACGTTTGGGTTCTTGTTACATGTCTCCCAGCTGTCCCAACACAGTGGTTTGATTGTCCCAGAGGAATTCCTGGCTCCCAGGGGCCTACTTTTCAAGCTGTGAGCTTTCAAGATCTCTCTTCAAATTCCCGTCTGCCACTGGGTAACTTCAAGAAATCCTACTTCCTGGTTCATCCTCCTAACTCCAAAAGCCCTTTACACTGTGGCTCCTGCAGTTACAGGAAGCTGTTTATTTATTTATTTATAACTGCTCAGCCTCAGCTGACCTGGGCAGGGTTCCCAAACACTGGTGGGAGGTGACCTGTTCTTACACAAAGACCACACATGTAAGCAGCCCCATTCCTGCTGATTCCCAGAAAGCACTGACTCTGCACACTGGATATGACCCACACTGTTCCAGGGGTGCTCCCTGGCTACTTACCTGTCCTCTGCCCTGTTACAATGCTTACTTTTTGCACTATTTATTTCTCCATTTGGTTAAGACCTTGTTGGCATCACAGAGGAACACACAGTACCCAGCAATGTGAGCACAGAGTGGGTGGTGAGAGGAATGATCTACCTGTGGGAGGTGAAAATGGCCCCCAAAGATGTCCATGTCCTAATTCCTGAAACTATGTGACTGTGTTACCTTATGTAGTAAAAGGGACTTTGCAGGTATAAATAAGTTAAGTCTCTCAAAATGGGGAGATTATCTTAGATTATCCATGTAGGCTGAATGTCATCACAAGGGTCCTTATAAGAGGGAGGCAAGTGAATCAGTCATAGAAGATGTAATGATGGACGCAGAGGCAGGCAGAGGACATGTGACAACACTACACTGCTGGCTTTGAAGACGGAGGGAGGGGCCCTGAGGCAAGGAATGTGGGCAGTCACTAGAAGCTGGAGAAAACAAGGAAACAAATTCACCCCTAGAGTTTTCAGGAGAAACTCAGGCCTGCTGATACCTTGATTTCAGTCTGGTGAAACTTAGTTTGGACTTTGACTTAAAGAACTATAAGATAATAAATGTGTTGTTTTAAGCCACTAAAAACAATGAAAGTGAAAGTCACTCAGTCATGTCTGACTCTTTGCAACTCCATGGACTATACAGGCCGGAATATTCTCTAGGCCGGAATACTGGAGTGGGTAGCCTTTCCCTTCTCTAGGGGATCTTCCCCACCCAGGGATCGAACCCAGGTCTCTCGCATTGCAGGCAGATTCTTTACCAGCTGAACCACAAGGGAAGCCCACTAAAATTGTGGCAATTTGTCACAGGGCAATAGGAAACTAATATACTACCTCAACAGAAAACAGAATCTTAAAGAAATAAAACATGGATCAGAAAATAGTTTGTATTGTAACAGTAACCTATCATTAAAGAACAAACTGCAAAGTCAAAATAAAACGTATCCAAGTATCATCACCCTAAGGCAATAAGTCTGTCATTTGACCCTGTTCCTTTTCAATATTTGGCACTACATATTCTTTAAATGTGGTTAAAATTAAAATACATGTGAAATGTTGTGATTGCTTAATCATAAACATACTTTTAAATTGCTACCAAGTCTTCATAATTATCATCTTACATTACTCCACGGTACTCCCCTGGGAGAATCTGCCATAACTTACCAAATACTTCCATGGCTGTTAAGCATTTTGGCTGAAGCTAATACTTTGCTCTAATAGCAAATGAGTTAAATGAGTGTAGATCATAGGTGAGCACAAGTTTTGGTGGTTGAGCAGCTGAACAGGCTTGGAAATAGTAGTTCATGCCTTTGAGGTCTCACTGAAAAGTGAGACCAATAGCTGCTATCCAGGGGGTTGCTGTAAGACTTAAATGAGATATTGAATGTCTGGTGCTTCCCATGGTGCTGAGCGCTTAGTGGATTCCCAATAAACAATGACTGGTGCTATTCCTTCTTTCAAATGGCAACAGTAATTTGATAACAATTATTTGTTACCTAGGATACAAATTTCCCCAGGTGTTTCATAATTATTATTATTAGTGAAACAAGCTGATAAGTCTCTTCTTAATCTACAGATTCTCCTTCTTCATTTATGTATTTACTTTCTTTGCAACTTATTAGTTGAAGAAAGAGGATCCTCTGTCCTAAAGAATGTCCCTCAATCTGGTTTTGTTGATTGCATTTCTGTGATGTCATTAGACATATTCCAGTTTTCCCTGTATTTTCTGTAAATTGGAATCAGAACTAGAGGCTGTATCAGATTCAGATTTGATTCTTTTGATAAGAATACTTCATAGATGGTGCTGGGAACTTTCATGAGCAGGCCCATGAGGTCTGGTTTTCAGTTTTTTTATGATGTCAGCCCCACTCATAATTTTCACCCAGATTATAAATTTGTTAGAAAATGTAAAATAATGATGTTTGAATTCTTTTTTTCATGTATTAGCTGAAATAATTCTATAAACTTCCTCTTATCAACTATTTGGTACTCTGAAGAACATTTTGTAAGGAAAAGGTAAGATAAATCTTCATTCTTTTTTACCAATTGTTTTAAAATGAGCTAGTTTCTAGTATCTGCTAATAGGAGCAATAAATTTTTAAAAATCATTATCATTGTGAACTTATGAATTGTAGTGCATTGCAATAAAAGTCCTTACTGAGGCTCAAATTTTCCCATCTTTGACAAGTGAGATCCTTTTCAGATTGGGTCTTGTGTCTACTCACAATATGACCCTTGTAATCTGACAGCTTCCTTATTTTTCTAAGATATTCATACTTATATCTCAGACATTTCTTGTCTAGATCTAGAATCAGTCATTTCTTTAAGAATCCTTTTGATACAAAAAGGTATTTAGAGATCATATTCTGGGGATGAAGGGTATCCAGTGCTATTGGGTTAATCACTATTTTTAGGCCTTTTCAATCATTGGAGTTAAGCTTTTTAGTTAAGGATAAAATACATCAAAAGTGCATACCAATACTGGCAATTCAATTCCAGGACTCTGTGGGTTTTTAACTTTACCTCCTTGATCTAATATCTGTATCTCATTCTTCCTTGGTTCTTAACAACACCAACAGTTATCCTGAGGCTTTAATCCCATAATATATACACAACACCCTCAAAATAATTATATTATCATCAACAGTAATTACTGAAAACAAAGATTTTTTTTATAGCTCTCTATCTCTTTTTTGGCTTTAGTTTATAACCTTCTTGGGTGTCAATTTGTATGTTTCAAAGTCATTTAAAATGCCTTCTTTGTTGTTATGCCAACAATTCCATGTACTATTAGGTTCTTAGAGTTTATTTTGGTTTTTATCTTTAGGAAAGCAATACATTTTTATTTCATAATTACACAAAATATTTACATGTCCCTAAGTCAAATTGACAAACCATAGTACATTAGAGAAGTTCAGCTTCTGTACATTCCACCCTATTTCCTCCCCCTCCTATGCATAACCATTAAAAACTTGCTTTGTTCTTCTCCTGAATCTTAAAATATACACAAACATACATATTTGCTCTCCTCATTTTTTCTAGATGTTATGCATACTTAAAATAGACCATTTTTAAAGAACAGAATTAGGTTCACAGGAAAATCAAGTGGAAAGTAGAGTTGTCATATGCCCTCGATTCCCTCACATGTACAACCTCCTCTACTTCAATGTCCCCCACCAGAGTGACATGTTTGTTTCAATTGATGAACCTACATTAACACATCATTATCACCAAAGTCCATAGCTTCCATTAAGTTTCACCCTTGATGACATACAGTCTATGGGTTTGGACAAATGTATGATGACATGCATTTATCATTGTATTAATAGTATCATTACAGAGTGGTGTCACTGCCCTAAAAAATCTTCTATGCCTATTCATCCTCCCTCTTCTTAGCCCAGATATGCATACATTTTCAATCTTTTTTTTAATACAGTATCTTAGAGATCACTATAGAGTATTGAGATATTCCTTGTTTTTGCTGTTATTTGTTTGTTTTTTGTACCTACAGAGTACTCTGCAGTGTGGCTGCACCATAAACTGTTTGATCTCTCTACATTAAATAGCTGCACTGTAAAACTGCATTATATGGATATATCAAGATTTATTTTACCAATCCCCTATTACTGGTTATTTAGGTTTCTAAAAAATTGCTTTGCTATTATAATTAGCACTGAGAAGTTTTTTCATATTTTGTTGGAATTTCTGATTGTATTGCTGGGGATGGATTCCTATAAAAAGTTATTGAGTATATCATACAGTTATTGTGAACTAATTAGACTGACTTAAAACAGTCACAATTTGTTTAGCTCACAATTCCAGGGGAAGCAATTGGACTTGCCTTTATCTACACAGTTCTTATCCTCTTGACTGGTCTGAATCATGCATCTGTCATCATCTACTAGATGAGGTGGGGGCCAGCTTGTCTAAGATAGCATCAGCTATGATAGCCTTGTCTGTGCTTCACGTGGCATCATTCTCTAGAAGACTGGCCCCAGCTTGTTACACAATGGATGCAGAGAGTTTAAAGAGAGCAAGTGGAGTGTGTAAGACTTGAAATCAGCACACCATCGCATCTGGTACATTCTATTGGCTAAAACAGGGCTCAGGCACCAGGCTTTGTCTGGGAGCCACACGCAAGGTAGTGTAGGTGACCAGCCAGAACCTATATGGATGTTCATGCAAGCAGCCCTGAAGCCATCCCTGGAGGCACCCAAATCAAAGGTCAGGGGTACAGGCAATTTGAGAATTAAGGTAGCCAGGCATCAAGAGCATCATGACCATAAGAGTATAAAACCAAGATTGGGAGCAGAAGGGGTGACTGAATATTGCCCACCAGACTGAGTAATTAACAAGAGGAAGTTCAGATCCTGTCTCTTATCAGGATCCAACCTGATTTATTAGCCCAGTCACAAGAAAGGTGGCTTTTTCCCTGTTGGCTAAAGCAAATCACAAAGCCAGCCCAGATGCAAGGAGTGGGAAAATAAACTCTACATTTGGATGGGAACAGGTATAGTGTCACATTGCAGAGAACATGGATACAGGAGAGGCAGGGAACTGGGGCCATTTTTACAAGCCATCTACAAGTTTGGGTCAAAGTTCCTAGGGAGTACTGGAGGGCTATTTTCTCCCACATGACTGCAGTTCATTCAGTGTAAACAAGCTGTCCTCCATTTCCATCTGGGCATTAATCTCTAGGAGTAATCATGAGTAAAACTTTAGGTAATATATATTTGCATCTTGCAGTGTCTGCAAGATGAATCATGCAGTTTGTATCTCAACAAATTCAACCTGATTACCTGACATGTGTCTGAGAATTCCATTTTGCTTTGGGGCCAACCCAGCAGATTAGATTCATGGGACGGTGGTATCAGAAGTTGGGTTTGATTTAGATCCCCACAATTACTCTGGAGCTACTCCAAATTTATGCCCCCTCCAGCTCCCCCAGAAACTTCTGGATTCTTATAGGCTGCTCTAGATAATAGTGGGTATACTCCCTAGCTGGTGCAGTGGAGGGAGCTGTGCCCTAAAAGACAGGAGAGATGGGTTCTATCCCTGGGTCTGCCACTTCCTAGCTTTGGGTCATTGGACAATCATCATCTCTCTGAACCTCAGTTTCACATCCATAAAATGGGGAGAATAAGACCCACCTCATAGTCAAAGTGAGGATCCAGTGTAATATAATATTCTTTAATTTAACATAGTAAATGTAACTTCTTTCCTTTACTCCCAGATTTAATATTTGAGGACTGCTCCTAGCTGACAGGAGATGGGGGAGAAGATAGAGTGATTCTTCCCACGAATACCTCAGCTGTCTCAAGGCACAGCTGCCAGGGCATTCCTTTGTTTAAGCATCTGGCTTGGGTATTGAATATTTGATAGGTCTAAGTAGTTACTTGAGCTTCCCTGGTAGCTCAGCTGCAATGCAGGAGACCCTGGTTCAATTCCTGGGACAGGAAGATCCCTTGGAGAAGGGATAGGCTATTCACTCCAGTATTCTTGGTCTTCCCTGGTAGTTCAGATGGTAAAGAATCTGCCTCCAATGCAAGAGACCCTGGTTCGATTCCTGGGTTGGGAAAATCCCCTGGAGAAGGGAAAGGTTACCCGCTCCAGTATTCTGGCCTGGAGAATCCCATGGACAGGGGAGCCTGGCAGGCTACAGTCCATGGGTAGCAGTTACTTAAGTAGTTACTTTAAGAAGGGGTCAGCAATGACATGATTCAGGGCAAAACTTTAAAGAATAGAGTACCCAGGCCAGTGTCAAAGCTGTGGGTGGTGAGGCTGCCTCCTTGATCTGGATGGACTTTGTCTGCCTGTGTCTGCCCAGGGCCCCAGCTGCTTTGGCCTCTTCACTAGCCCCACCCTTATTGCTAATGCAGGTGTCAAGTAGCACAAGGAGAGCAAACTTGTTTGGTTAAACATCTGACTCATCACTCACGCATAGCTTGACAGCCTTCTGAGCTAGTTTCAGACTTGCTTAAAAAAAATGGTGGAGGGTGGAGTGGGAATAGGATTCTTTTATTAGAGAACACTGTCCTCAGGGGTTATTTTCTTAAATGTTAATCCAGACTCTGCTTGCTATTCTACAGGTGCAGTGGAGGTAAAACTTCAGTTTGGGTTTGGCTGTTAACCCATTGCTGACTCACTCAGTGATGGCTCCTGGGGGATTGGTGTCAGGGCGGAGATGCTCCAAGTGCTGCCTGTAGGGAGCTGAGGCCCCTGATTCTTCTCTCAGCCCAAAGCCTCTCTGTCATTTGCCCTGAAGACCAGGACTCTTGCTTACAGGTAGAAAAAGCTGCCGGATTCCATACAACATCCCTGTGTCTGGCCACTGTCTGGCCATGGGTTTCTTTGGGAATTCAGTTTGCCCCAACATTTCTAGACATTTGCATGCTGTGCATGATGGCTACCTAGAATGCAAATGAAGTTTGAAAGCAAAAAAAACACGCAGGCCCCAACAGTGGGATCGGCAAATTCTGGCTCACAGGACAAATCCAGCCTGTTGCCTGGTTTTGTGCTGTTTATTAATTAATGAGCTTTCTGTTTATAGTATTTGCAAGTTCACAGCATAATTGAGCAGAAGGCACAGAGATATTCTATATACGCCTGTCCCCACACATGTGCAGGGCTTCCCAGGTGGCACTAGAGGTAAAGAACCTGCCTGCCAATGCAGGAGACTTAAGAGACTCGAGCTCAGTCCCTCGGTTGGGAAGATCCCCTGGAGAAGGGCATGGCAACCCAGTCCAATATTCTTGCCTGAAGAATCCCATGGACAGAGGAGACTGTTGAGCTACAGTCCATAGGGTCACAAAGAGTCAGACATAACTGAAGAGACTTAGCACACACGCACGCACACACACATGTGTAGCTTCCCCACTACCTACTTTCTGAGCCACAGTAGTTGATTCTAAGTCAGTGAACCTGTCAAGTCAAGTCAAGTCAAAGTCGCTCAGTCGTGTCTGACTCTTTGCAACCCCATGGACTACACATGCCATGGAATTCTCCAGGCCAGAATACTGGAGTGGGTAGCCTTTCCCTTCTCCAAAGGATCTTCCCAACCCAGGGATCGAACCTAGGTCTCCCACATTGCAAGCGGATTCTTCACCAGCTGAGCCACAAGGAAAGCCCCAGTGAACTTATATTGACACATAATTATCACTCAAAGTTCATAGTTTACATTAGGGTTCACTCTTGGTGGTGCTCATTCTATGGCTTTTGACAAATGTATAATGACAGTATCCACCACTGTAATAGCATATAGAATAGTTTCACTGCCCAAAACATCCTCTGAGCTCTGCCTATTCATTTTTCCTCTTTCCCTTCAACCACTTGGCAACTACTAATCTTTTAGCTGTCTCCATAACTTAACCTTTTCCGCAATGTCGTATAGTTGGAATCATAAAGTATGTAGCTTTTTCAGATTTAATTTTTGCACTTAGTAATATGGATTTCTTTTGTGCCTTTTCATGGGACTTCCCTGGTGGCTTAGCGGTAAAGAATACGCCTGCCAATGTAGGAGATGCTGGTTCAATCCCTGGACTGGGAAGATCCCCTGGAGAAGGAAATAGCCCAACCCGCTTCAGTATTCTCGTCTGGGAAATACCATGGACAGAGGGGCCTGGCTACAGGGGCTATACAGCCCATGGGGTCACAAAGAGTCAAACATGACTTTGCAACTAAACAATAACAACAACAACAACAATGACAACAATGCCTTTTCATGGCCTGATAGCTCTTTTTTTTTAGTATTGAATCATATTCTGTTCTCTGGATATACCACAGTTTATCCAATCACCTATAGAAGGCCATCATGGTTGCTCCCAAGTTTTGTCAATTGTGAATAAAGTTGCTATAAACATTTGCATTGAGTTTTTTGTGTCGTCAAAAGTCTTCAGTTCATTTGGGTAAGTGCCAAATAATGTGATTGCTGGAATGTATGGTAAGAATATGTTTAATGCTGTAAGAGAACCACCAAACTGTCTCCCAAACAGGCCATATTATTTTGTATATTTTAAAACTTTTTTTATATTGGAGTATAGCTGATAAACAGTGTTGTGATGGTTTCAGGTGCACAGCAGATCAACTCTGGTTGTATTGTTTTGTATTCCCACTAGCAATAAATGAGAGTTCCTGTTTCTCCTTATCCTTGCCAGTATTTGATTTTGTCAGTATTTTGGATTTTGACCATTCTACTAGATGTATAGTGGTATCTTAGTACTTTAATTTGCAATATGATATGGCCTTATTGCTGTACACCTGAAACTAACACAACCTTGTAAATAAACTATAAGCCAATAAAAAAAAATCTGAGGCAACTAGTTTATGCACAGGTGTTTGGAAACAATTGCTTGAAAAGGAAATGACAAACAACCTCTTAACAAGTCACCTCCATCTCCATTCCAATTTTGCATGAACTCAGTGCCACGGTTAGAAACATCCTGAAGAACTCACCCCGAAGAACTCAGGTGCTCCAAAGACCTGCCCAAACTGCCCTGAGAAGGTGGCAAAGGGGCAATGGGACATGTGCCAAGACAGCAAAGAGCCCTGAGAAATTGAGCAGAGGGCTGCAGTATAGTCCATGTAGAAGACCCACTACACGGTCAGGGACAGACCAACTCCATCTCCTTCTTGCCCTCCAATCCTGTGCACTAACCTCCTGACAAATGTTTTTAGTATGAATTCCGCCGCCCTTTGCCAGGGAAGGCAAAGGGCAGCTGCCTGCGGGTACAATTTACTCATTGCATGCGGTCGTAAAACTCAACGAATAAAACTTCAAAGGCCTCAGGCGGGCACAGCCAGGGACCCACCTTTCTCCAGAGCTTCTTAGCAGCCTGTGGAGTTCTCAGCATCTTCCTCACCCCACCCTCCATCAGGGCTCCCATTAGGAAAGCTGCTTTCATGACATCAGCGTTGATTAACTTGACCTAATTTCTCCTCACCTGGCAGAGTCAAGAGCCCCTGTCCATACAGAAACCTAACCTGTGGGCCTCAGCTCAGACACCTAAGAAGAAAACAAAAGCCTGTGATTTGTTCTGAGCAGGAGGGGTGGGTGGAGGGTGGGGGTGGGGAATGGTGTACGTCTGATAACCTGGGGTGATACTGCTCAGACTCCCAAAGAGATGGAGCAGGAGAGACCCAGCCCTTCCCACAGCCACCCTCTCTGTGCTTGGGACTGGGGCTCCGGAAATGCCCTGCCCTCCCTGTGGATTTGCTCCGGTTCAGTAGAGTGGGTAGAGTCGGTGATCTTTCCCTTAGAGATGGCAGCAGCTTCCTCCCTTTTACCCCATTTGCTGCACTTTGGAATTTGCCAGCTGCTTCTTTCTCACCTGTGGTTTCTCACACCCCACTAAGCTCCTCCAGCCTCTTTGTTCATAATTTTTCCCAGAGTAGCCTTTCTTTTGCTTTGTCTGTCTAATGAACTCCTATCCATCCCTCAAGACTCCTTCCTCTCCACCAGTCAGAATTAATTTCATGCATACAATTCATTCCAGGGCTTTCCAAGTGTGGTCCCCAGACTCAAAGCACTGGTGTCATTGGGAAACTCATTATAAACGCTTAATTCTCAGGCCTCTCAGCAGGAGACACAGAAGACGCAGGTTCGATCCCTGTGTCAGAAAGATCCCCTGCGAAGGGAAATGACACCCTGCCCCGGTATTCTTGCCTGGGAAATCCCATGACTGGCTACAGTCCATGGGGTCTCAAAGGGTTGGACACAACACAGCAACTAAATAGCGACTCACGATTCCCAGGCAGGGTGATATGACTTGTCAGAACTTGCTCACCACTGGCCTGTGTGTGAAATAAGGGAAGAGCTGGAGGACTTTCCAAGTGGCTGTTTTATAAATTCATCTCCACTGCCTTATTTCCATTTGACTCCCCCTGCTTTTTTTTGTTGTTGCTGTTGTTCCCTGGCACAGAGCTAGTGCTTTCATTCCTGATTTTAATTTTCATGGTCTGATCAGAATGGGGAAATTCTTCATGAGAGTGCATGGATTCATCCTGCAAAGCCATGCTTGACAGCACCTCCTGTGTCCAGATGTCTCCCAGATGCTGAACAGAGTGGAGAGCAAGAAAGTGAAAACCCCAGCCTCATGCAGGCCACATTCCAATGAATGCCTTTGATTTGTGTTAACAGCAGAGTGATGTGTTCCCAGTAAGCAACATTTTGCCAGATATGAGAAATTATGTTTTCTACAAAGGTGAGCTATGGGTGTAGGGTTGATTGGGAGGTGTCTCTGAGAGATTGTCTAAATTGTCCCTGAGAGCTGCAGTAGTCCATCCTAGTTCCTAGGGGCTGTAATACTCACCCCTAGGATTCACTGGGTCTCTAGCCTCTAGGGTGTGGTATTCACTGTTGGGGCAAACTTGGCTGTAAGAGAATGTTCTACATCTAGAAGTTCATCTAGGGGTGAGAGATGAAACCAACTCCTTCATCCTCTAGCATAACCCACCTGTTACTTGCTCTTCTAGAAACCTGTGCTTTCTTTTCAAATAATTTCATTTTTACAGAGTTATTAATTCAACCTCTCTCTGTCTTCCTCTCTTTCTCTCCCTCCCCCATCTGTGAGCTCATCAGGGCAGGGCTTCCTTTGTCTTGCTCACTCTTCATCTCTAGAAGTTCATATCGTGCCTGATACAGGGTGGCACTCTTAAAACTGGAGTCAGGCATGAGGTGGGGGAATAAATCCTGAGATCTTTCTTAGACCTCCAAAGCTTATGCATTTGATGTTTTTATTTGGGGGCAGATTAGCTTTGTTTTTGAGATTTATGGCCTAATGCAGCCCCTACCAATATTTTAAACACTATTCTTTCAAGTTTTGGAGAAAATGTGTCTTATTATGAGGACTCACTGCCTTTTTCAGGAGTTTCCCTCAGAGCAGAACATTTGCATTCTGCTCCTGGCTCTGCCTCTAATTAACTAAGCAATCTTTTTTTTTTTTTTTAATGGACAAGTTATTTAATTAGGTTCTTTGCAAGAAGTTCAGAAGACTACTTTGTGAGGATAAATTCCATTTGTGAGAGCAAACACAGAGCAGAGGTAGCCCTGGAGCTGAGGGACAGCTTTGATTCTTCGCAGAATTTGTGAGTCCACAGCTTTCTGATCAACCTTGCGCTGCTCTGTGATCTGGTATTTCTCTCTCTGTGTGTCGAAGATCTCACCCTCCTGGTGTCTGGGCTTACGCAGCTTCTTCTTCTTGAAGTAAGCGTCAGTGAGATGTTCTGGGATTTTCACACCACTGATATCGATTTTGGTGGAGGTGGCAATGACAAATTTCTGGTGTGTTCTATGCAGAGAAACTCAATTGAGGGATAGAGGCCCAGTCACAAGTAGCAAGCCACTGCCCAGATGCTTCAGGAAAACGACCTTCTTGCCTCTGTGGCACCCAGTGAGGATGATCAGAATGGTCCCAGGAGTGATGCTGGCACGCAGCTTCCTCACATGCTTACTGAAGGGTTTTTTGCCGTGACTCAACAGTTTCTGAGGCACATCTTCAGTAGGGTAATACCTAGGCATTTTGCGAAGTTTGTCCACTTGGGTACCACCGTTCTTGTCGCCACCAACTGGTTTTGTGACAGTAGCAGGAACCTGAACCTTCTTTTTCTTTTCGACCTTGGATTTAGCTGCCGAATACCTTCTCTTGTACAGGGCCTTTCTGGAGTACATGGCTGATCGGGAATATCTGCCAATTCCTCTGACCAGGACAGGGTTTTGGCTGCAGTGGGGCTTCCCCTTCTTAACTTTCTTCACCTTTTTAGCCTTGTCACCAGCATCAGACTTCTTGGCTTCAGACTTTTTTCTCCTTAGTATCTGGCTTCTCAGCCTTTTCACCCTTCATCTTGCAAGATGGGAAAGAGCTTAACTAAGCAATCTTGAGTGAGTTCCCTTGCCTCACTGGCCTCTGACCTTCCTCCAGGAAGGAGTAGTTGATTGGTGTGTGTGATTCTGCAGGTCCCTGTAACTCGAAAAGGCCAACCCTATTCAGTTAACCAGTCACTTCTGCAGGGTTTCTGCACAAGATGTTATGGGCAGTGGGAATTTGCCAGGAGTTTCTTTTCTGGAGCTAAGGATGGTAAGTAGCCATAAAGTATCACCATGACCTACCTGAGTTGCCCACCTTGCCCTCCACAATTATTTAAGGGGAAGTGTCACCAACTGCGGTAGCTTTGTGCTCCCCAATTCTGCTGATGGGCAGGTTGTCAAGATAATTCTCCAGTCCTGCTGAGACCTTAGTCTTCCTCTCCTACAAGTTGGCCACTCAGATGTTTTCAGACTCATGGCTGCTCTTAGATGCTCTACAAAGAGACTCCCTACAAGAGAAAATTTACTCCACAAAAGGACCTCCTCTTGTGTGCTGTGCGTGTAGGTCTCCTCTAGACTTTGACTCTTCTGGACGTCTCCTGGAGGGGGTACAGTGATTCATGGACTATGCACACTGGCTGTCTAGCTTTCAAGCTGGGCTCATGACATCCCTCTCCTAGTCCCTGCCCCAGGACTCACCAGCTCCATGGAGACCTGTCAGCACATTGATGGTTAAGATTTTGTTCCTCAGGAATTGTGCTTCAACTCAGCTATTCATTTACTTTGAATAAGATGCTACTAAGCATTTTCCATGCCAAGGTTTTCTCACCTGAAAAATGAGTTAAAAACAAACCTTGGCTTAGGTATTTTATGAAATGGCGTTTGCTGCAAAAGTGCTTGGTCATGGGGCGGCAGGGAAGAAGGCAGGACTCACACTGGACAGAGCTTCTTTTTCTCTTCCTCCTTCTCCCTCCTTCTCTGCTTTCTCTTTCTTCCTTTTCCTTCACCTACTTTGTTTTCTCTAATGGGACGCTGGAAAAACACACACACATACACACACACAGGCAGAGAAGTGCTTAATCAATTTCTATAAAATGAATACCTGTGTAATTACCACCCAGGTTGAGAAACAAATAGCATCAGCTCTAGAAAGTTCCCAAGTGCTCTTTCCAACAGTAAATTCCTCCATCATCCTAGTTGGAAATGTAACCCCCAATTGGATCACTTTTATTTGTTCAAAGGCCAGATGCAGATTTCTTTACTGATTCCACACATGTCTTCATTCAACAATAATAGTAGCTAAAACCTATGCAGTGCTTCCTGTGTGCCAGGAGAGGTTTAGAGTGCTAGACAAAACCCAATTCTTGTCATCCCTACAACAACCTTATCAGGTAGGTGTTACGGTTGCCACCTGGGCTGTACAGATGGGGAAACTGAGGCACTTACACAGCTAGTAAGGAGCCTGGACTTGAACCCAGATGGTCTGGGTCCCAAGATGCCATTCCTAGCAACTGTACTGCTTCTCACTAAAAGGGATTTGGAAGCTGTGCTGAAACGTTCTTTCTGATACCTGTAAAGTCTTTTTCATAGATGTATAAGAAATTTGAATATTATAGGCTTAGGACAAAGGCAACCAACCCTGCTTCCATCTTTGCAGTGAAACTAATTTAGCTCTGTGTGTGTCTCCCTTCTGAATATTATACTCATCTCAAGATTCAGTTGACTAGTAACACCTTTGGTGGTCTCTTCCAATACAGATGGAGCCAAATTTCCCAGCACCTGTGACAGCTGGTTAGTTTTCTGTGACTGTGGTTTTCAGTCTGTCTGCCCTTTGATGGAGAAGAATAAGAAGCTTATGGAAGTTTCCTGATGGGAGAGACTGACTGAGGGGGAAACTGGGTCTTGTTCTGATGAGCAGGGCTATGCTCAGTAAATCTTGAATCCAATTTTCTGTCGATGGGCTGGGCTGTGTTCCCTCCCTGTTATTTGAGAATGCTCAAACTAGCACAATTGCACTCATCTCACACACTAGAAAAGTAATGAACAAGACCCAGTTTCCCCCTTAGTCAGTATCTCCCACCAGGAAGCTTCCATAAGCCTCTTATCCTTCTCCATCAGAAGGCAGACAGACTGAAAACCACAATCACAGAAAACTAACCAATCTGATCACATGGACCACAGCCTTGTCTAACTCAGTGAAACTATGAGCCATGCCATGTGGGGCCACCCAAGACAGACAGGTGATAGTGGAGAGTTCTGACAAAATGTGGTTCACTGGAGAAGGAAATGACAAACCACTTCAGTATTCTTGCCTTGAGAACCCCATGAACAGTAAGGAAAGGCAAAAAGATAGGACACTGAAAGATGAACTCCCCAGGTCAGTAGGTGCCCAATATGCTACTGGAGAAGAGTGGAGAAGTAACTCCAGAAAGAATGAAGAGACAGAGCCAATGCAAAAAACAACACCCAGTTGTGGATGTGACTGGTGATAGAAATAAAGTCCAATGCTGTAAAGAGCAATATTGCATAGAAACCTGGAATGTTAGGTCCATGAATCAGGATAAATTGGAAGTGGTCAAACAGGAGATGGCAAGAGTGAATGTTGACACTTTAGCAATCAGTGAACTAAAATGGACTGGAATGGGTGAATTTAACTCAATCAACCATTATATCTACTACTGTGGGCAAGAATCCCTTAGAAGAAATGGAGTAGCCATCATGGTCATCCAAAGAGTCCGAAATGCAGTACTTGGATGAAATCTCAAAAACGACAGAATGATCTCTGTTTGCCAAGGCAAGCCATTCAATATCATGGTAATTCAAGTCTATGCCCCAACCAGTAATACTGAAGAAGCTGAATTTGAATGGTTCTATGAAGAGCTACCAAAGAAGGCAATAGCACCCCACTCCAGTACTCTTGCCTGGAAAATCCCATGGACGGAGGAGCCTGGTAGGCTGCAGTCCATGGGGTCGCTAAAAGTCGGACACGACTGAGTGACTTCACTTTCACTTTTCACTTTTATGCATTGGAGAAGCAAATGGCAACCCACTCCAGTGTTCTTGCCTGGAGAATCCCAGGCACAGGGGAGCCTGGAGGGCTGTGGTCTATGGGGTCACACAGAGTCAGATAAGACTGAAGTGACTTAGCAGCAGCAGCATGAAGAGCTACAAGACCTTTTAGAACTAACACCCAAAAAAGATGTCCTTTTCATATAGGGGACTGGAATGCAAAAGTAGGAAGTCAAGAAACACCTGGAGTAACAGGCAAATTTGGCCTTGGAGTACAGAATGAAGCAGGGCAAAGGCTAATAGAGTTTTGCCAAAAGAATGCACTGGTCATAGCAAACACCCCCTTCCAACAACACAAGAGAAGACTCTACACATAGACATCGCCAGATGGTCAACACCAAAATCAGATTGATTATATTCTTTGCAGCCAAAGCTGGAGAAGTTCGATACAGTCAGCACAAACAAGACTGGGAGCTGACTGTGGCTCAGATCATGAGCTCCTTATTGCCAAATTTAGACTTGAATTGAAGAAAGTAGAGAAAACCACTAGACCATTCAGGTATGATCTAAATCAAATCCCTTACAGTGGAAGTGAGAAATAGATTCAAGGGATTAGATCTGATAGACAGAGTGCCTGATGAACTATGGACGGAGGTTTGTGACATTGTACAAGAGTCAGGGATCAAGACCATTCCTAAAAAAAAGAAATGCAAAAAAGCAAAATGGCTGTCTGAGGAGGCCTTACAATTAGCTGCGAAAAGAAGAGAAGTGAAAAGCAAAGGAGAAAAGGAAAGATATACCCATTTGAATGCAGAGTTCCAAAAAATAGCAAGGAGAGATTAGAAAGCCTTCCTCAGCAATCACTGCAAAGAAATAGAGGAAGACAACAGAATGGGAAAGACTAGAGATCTTGTCAAGAAAATTAGAGATACCAAGGGAACATTTCATGCAAAGATGGGCTCAATAAAGGAGAGAGATGGTATGGACCTAACAGAAGCAGAAGATATTAAGAAGAGTCGGCAAGAATACACAGAAGAACTATACAAAAAAGATCTTCACGACCCAGATAATCACAATGATGTGATCACTCACCTAGAGCCAGACATCCTGGAATGTGAAGTCAAGTGGGCCTTACTTGACTTCACTAACAAACATAGCATCACTATGAACAAAGCTAGTGGAGGTGATGGAATTCCAGTTGAGCTATTTCAAATCTTAAAAGATGATGCTGTGAAAGTGCTGCACTCAATATGCCAGCAAATTTGGAAAACTCAGCAGTGACCACAGGATTGGAAAATGTCAGTTTTCATTCCAATCCCAGAGAAAGGCAATGCCAAAAAATGCTAAAACTACCACACAATTGCACTCATCTCACACGCAAGTAAAATAATGCTCAAAATTCTCCAAGCCACGCTTCAACAGTACATGAATTGTGAAATTCCAGATGTTCAAGCTGGATTTTGAAAAGGCAGAGGAACCAGAGATCAAATTGCCAACATCCATTGGATCATCGAAAAAGCAAGAGAGTTCCAGAAAAACATCTATTTCTGGTTTATTGACTATGCCAAAGCCCTTGACTGTGTGGATCATCACAAATGGTGGAAAATTATGAGAGATAGGAATACCATACCACCTGACCTGCCTCTTGAGAAACCTGTATGCAGGTCAGGAAGCAACAGTTAGAACTGGACATGGAACAACAGACTGGTTCCAAATAAGGAAAGGGGTACGTCAAGGCTGTGTATTGTCACCCTGCTTATTTAACTTATATGCAGAGTACATCATGAGAAACGCTGGGCTGGGGAAGCACAAGCTGGAATCAAGATTGCTGGGGGAAATATCAATAACCTCAGGTATGCAGATGATACCACCCTTATGGTAGAAAGTGAAGAAAAACTAAAGAGCCTCTTGCTGAAAGAGAAAGAGGAGAATGAAAATGTTGGTTTAAAGCTCAACATTCAGAAAACTAAGATCATAGCATCTGGTCCCATTACTTCATGGCAAATAGATGGGAAACAGTGGAAACAGTGAGAGACTTTATTTTTGGGGGCTCCAAAATCACTGCAGATGACTGCAGCCAAGAAATTAAAAGATGCTTGCTCCTTGGAAGGAAAGTTATGACCAACCTAGACAGCATATTAAAAAGCAGAGACATTACTTTGCTGACAGAGGTCCATCTAGTCAAGGCTATGGTTTTTCCAGTGGTCATGTATGGATGTGAGAGTTTGACTATAAAGAAATCTGAGCACTGAAGAATTGATGCTTTTGACCTGTGGTGTTGGAGAAGACTCTTGAGAGTCCCTTGGACTGCAAAAAGATCCAACCAGTCCATCTTAAAGGAAATCAGTCCTGAATATTCATTGGAAGGACTGATGCTGAAGCTGAAGCTCCAAAACTTTGGTCACCAGATGCTAAGAACTGACTCATTGGAAAAGACCCTGATGCTAAGAAAGATTGAAGGCAGGAGGAGAAGGGGACAACAGAGGATGAGATGGCATCACCAACGCGATGGACATGAGTTTGAGTAGGCTCCGGGAGTTGGTGATGGATAGGGAGTTCTGGTGTGCTGCAGTCCATGGGGTCACAAAGAGTCAGACGCGACTGAGCGACTGAACTGAACTGTGACAGCTGGACCATAGAGAAGGCTGAATGCCAAAGAATTGATGCTTTTGAACTGTGGTGTTGGAGAAGACTCTTGAGTGTCCCTTGGACGACAGCAAGGAGATCAAAGCAGTCAATCCTAAAGGAAATCAATCCTGAATATTCATTGGAAGGCCTGGCACCGAGGCTGAAGCTCCAATATTTTGGCTACATGAGGTAAAGAGCCAACTCATTAGAAAAGACCCTGATGCTGGAAAAGATTGAGAGCAAGAGGAGAAGGGAGCGACAGAGGATGAGATGGTTGGATGGCATCACTGACTCAATGGACATGAGCAAGCTCCGGGAGAGAGCGAAGGACAAGAAAGCCTGGTGTGCTGCAGTTCAAGGGGTCGCAAAGAGTCAGACACAACTTACCGACTG
The DNA here is from genome assembly GCF_054371585.1 of Giraffa tippelskirchi. Taxonomy (NCBI): domain Eukaryota; kingdom Metazoa; phylum Chordata; class Mammalia; order Artiodactyla; family Giraffidae; genus Giraffa; species Giraffa tippelskirchi. Next base: position 54,793,136 of record NC_137275.1, on the reverse strand, counting down.
AGCAACAACAAGCGACTTCAGGTTCTACTAGCCCCAGAGAGTAACTCTCATTGTTCTACTAGCCCCAGAGAGTAACTCTCATTATCAGAATGGCATAACTCAGCTCTCCTTAAACTTTTTGCCCTGAGGGACTCCCTTTCCTTATTCTTCTGCCTTGACGTAGTAAAAATAAATGTCCCCCTTTCCTCCCATGTTATATTATTCAAAGATATATATGTATTTGCCAAACATAGCTTCTGATCACCAGGAGACAACTAATAAGCAGTGAAGCTAAGTTCTTACACTTATTAGCTGTGCCTACTGGTAATAAGGAAGAACAAATATGACTCCATATTGGATGTTTCCCTTACTTTAACCATTGTTTTCTATTGCTTTTGCTACAAGTTAAGAATATTGTCTGTAGCCTAGAATATTCAGGATATTCCATTCTCAAGGCTCTGACCTTTAAAGGTATAACATCTTTCATTCATATAGAGATAAAACATTGCAGAACAGAGAATAACATTTGTCTTATTGGAGGTTTACAGGAACTTCATGACTTGGCCTACCTAAGTTGACACCTGCAAGAACAAAGGATTCTAACAGCAAGAAGTGTGCAACAAGCAACCCTTCCACTTTTAGTATAGAAGAACCTTGAATTCTAACTCCAGTTAAATGATTCTTTGGGACACTAGCCTACCATCTTCCCCATCTGTTGGCTTTCCAAATAAAGTTACTATTCCTTACCCCAACAACTTGTCTCTCAATTTATTGGCCTGTCATGTGGTGAGCAGTGCGAGCTTGGACTCTAGCCAAGGAACTTAACCTCTCTGTGCCTCAGTTCTTTATCTATGAGAAGGGGAATAATATTATTATGTTATTGGGTTGTTTTGAGCATCACCTGAAAGGGAAAGAAAGAAAGAACAGAGAAAGTGCTCAGTTAATATTTATTATTGCTTTTGCTGTCTTTATTATTAAGTTGAAGGTGAGATGGTTGGATGGCATCACCAACTCGATGGACATGAGTTTGAGCAAGCTCTGGGAGTTGGTGATGGACAGGGAAGCCTGGCATGCTGCAGTCCATGGGATCACAAAGAGTCGGACACAACTGAGCAACTGAACTGAACCAAATGATAGTTATATTTCATATGAATTTGTCTTGAACTCCAGCTTAAAGCCAAGATTCTTGAACATGTATTTTGGTCTGTTCACCTTAAGATATGTGAATGATGCTAGATTTGCTAAAATATTGAAAATAATTTCTAACTGTCCCTTGCCTTATTCTTTTGTGAAAATCCAGGTATCTTGGGATCCAAGGTAGAAAACAAATAGCTTAAGTTTTAGCCATGGAGGGTTTTGGGCATTTGCAAATTCTGCCCTAATTAGATTTTATCCCAATTATTTAATCAACACTTGATTACTTGGGGACTGCAGTCCAATTGGAGGAATGTCTGTGGACTTCCTGCTTCCTTGATCAGTCCACTCACATCTTGTTGGTTTCTTTCACCAAAATTGAAGAAGGATTTTGTACAGCAGAGGATAGAAAAAGAAAATCAATCAGCCAAATTTATTCCTTGTTATTAATTAAGAATGAAAGAAGAGGGTGAACTATTGGAAATAAGCACTTGAGATTTTAATCATCCAGACTGTTGTCCCAATTTTCTGTTCCTGTGGAAAATTAAGGTTTACCCATGACTCTGATGGTGAAGGTGCTTCCCTGGTGGCTCAGTAGTAAAGAATCTGCCTGCGATACTGGAGATGTAAGAAACAGGGGTTCAGTCCTTGGGTCAGGAAGACCCCCTAGGGGAGGAAATGGCAACCCATTCCAGTATTCTTGCCTGGAGAATCCCATGGACAGAGGAGCCTGGTGGGTTACAGTCCATGGGGTCACAAAGAGTTAGACATGACTGAGCATGCATGCATGCTGATGGTGGATGCTGTTGGATTAAAGTCTTTTGTAATTAAAAAAGAAAAGATCAGCCCACGTGTCAGCTGCTGGGCTTTTGGGTAGACAGTGCTGTAGTAGAAGAAAAACACAGGTGTTATAGTCAGCTCCAGGTATGCATGGTGGCACCTCTACTCACTGCCTCTGTGATCTTGACCAAACCTTTCTAAGCCTCTGTTTCCTCATCCGTAGAATGGAAATAAGACCCTCTCACTGGGACTTTTAACCAAAATGATGTATGAAAGATTCCTAGCATCTGCAAGCATGCAAAAGTTAGTTCCTTTCTCCTGACGTTCTAGTCTATTTGTGAACACTAGGTGATAAGTCAATTAGGTGAAAAAGAAGAGTAGAAGTTGCTGACCTGGCTTCACTTAGCAGAGTAATTTATTCACTGACCGTATTGTCTCCATTTCACCAGTGTTCGTAACTGTTTAGAAACAGCGTGAGCATTACAGAGTACTCACAGAATTCTGAACATAAAGAATTGAGGAAACTGCTACAAAGGCAGCAAGAGCTGGCTCCACCCCTCTGCTTCCAAGACACTCTTTGCACCTAAGTCAGCATCTCAGATGCCAACCACGGTCATCACCATCATCACATCATTGTCTTACAGTGTTCCTACATATGCATTGTCTCGCTTCATTCTGTCATAACAACTCTGTGGGATGGTGGATTACAAGTTGTTTTCTCCATTTTCTGGTGAGGAAATTGAAACTCAGGAAGGTCAAATGACTTGCCCAAATGCACACTTCTAATTGGTGGACGGAAAAAGGTTTGAATACATCTCATCACTCTAGATCCAGAGAGTCTTTTTATCACTTCATGTTGTTGTTGTTGTTCAGTCGTTAAGTCACGTCCAGCTCTTTGTGACCCCATGGACTGCAGCACGCCAGGCTCCCCTGTCCTCCACTATCTCCCAGAGTTTGCTCAGATTCATGTCCATTGAGTCAGTGATGCTATTTAACCATCTCATCCTCCACCCTCTTTTGCTCTCAATCTTTCCCAGCATCAGTCTTTTCCAATATATATCCACTGCAACGAGAGAGTAGCCCCCTCTAGCCGCAACTAGAGAAAGCTCTCGTGCAACAACAAAGACCTAGCATAGCCATAAATAAAACAGAATAAAAAGATATGTTAAAAAATTGCTCTTAGCTCCTCATAAGGCTCAGCCCTCAGGAGCTCTTAGCTCCTCATAAGGCTCAGCCCTCATCCAGTAAAGTCCAGACTTGATAATAAGCAACATACCAGTCTCTTCTGGGTTAAACAGTCTCCTCTCCATTTAAACAGTCTATTTCAAGTTCAGATGGGTATCACTGTGGTGGTCTAAAAAGTATTCTCAGGATAAATCTGTCCTTTGGGAGTGTGTCCTTTCCTTTCTTTCCCCCGCGTTGGTGTCTATGTGCTGCGGGGAAATTGGGGGACTCTCTCTGTCCTCATGGTACGTAAGGACAGATCAGCTTCCTGACTGGTGACTGCTGAGTGGACATCATGGTATAGTATTCTTTTATTTAACAATATAGTTTATAAAACATTCCATAGCACACCTGTCGGTCAACCTCACTTTTAAAAATTGATTGGTGGGATGAATTGGGAGATTGGGACTGACATATATACACTATTATGTATAAAATAACTAATGAGAACCTACTGTATAGCATGGGAAACTTGACTCAATGTTCTGTGGTGACTTAAATGGGAAGGAAATCCAAAAAGGAGGGGATAAATATATATGTGTAGCTGATTCACTTTGCTGTGCAGTGGAAACTAACACAAAATTGCAAAGCCAACCATACTCCAATAAAAATTAATTAAAAAATGTTAAAGTAAAAAATAAATTGATGGGTGGACATTGACAGTATGGGTGAACCACTATTTATTCCACCATTTTCATGGCATACGTTTAGGTTATTTTGGGACTCTTTGCTCCCTAAACAACATCCTCCTTTCCATCTCTTGCATAGCACCAAAACATGTATGCCTTACAAGAAATTCATACAGAAAGTAATGACATTCCATACCTGCTTAGGGCTACCTGTAAATAAGAAAAACACTGCTATTAGGAGTCAGCCTTTCCAGATACTAAACCTCTGCTTTAATTTGGTCATTAGTCTTCATTTTTACCACTCAACCAGTTCCACTGAAACAGCACAGTCTTCTACTTGGTTTTCCTTTTATCAAAAAAGTACCACAGCATCAGTTGAAAGGGGACAACAGAGTGTGAGATGCTTGGATGGCATCACCAACTCCATGGACATGAGTTTGAGCAAACTCTGGGAGATGGTGAAGGACGAGGAAGCCTGGGGTACTGCCGTCCATGGGGTCTCAAAGAGTTGGACACAATTTAGCAACTGAACAACAATATATTGATCAATGTGTATAAGTGTGGGTATATTTTTGTGTTATTATTTCAGAGGATAAAGTTGAGACTCATGGTGTTTCACCCTACTAGCTGCAGGTGGTGTTTGACTTGGCAGAATCTTGGCACTGGACTCTCTCAATGGTGGTGGCAACTTCAGCTGCACGCTCAGGTTACCCTCCTGGTGATGAAGACTTGAAATGCTCCCCTTTTCTGTGCAGTGGCCATGATAGAGCACTGGCTGTTGTTCAGAGCACGGTCATCAGTTCTCTTATCACATGTCTGTTGCTACCCAGTCTAGTGGTTTGCCACTCGGGAGACCCTATGCTCCCTTCTCTGCTTCTGTTGTGTCTATCACTAGCAGCTCCTTTTCAGTCTCTCCCCATCACCCAAACCGCTCCAACAGAACATGTATTCAGTACTTCCACTGGACAGAACTCCTATGCCTAGTTGTCTTAATGGTCAGTGAAGAGATGAGTCTCTTTGGGTCCTATTCCCTTGGCCAGGGAAGCACGGCCACATGATATCAAGTTTGCAAATCAGGGAATTCCAAAGAGGGGGCCATAATGGACACCCAGAGGCATCTTAGAAGAGGAGAGATTAACTGGAGTATCTGGAAAAGGCACCAGTTGCTAAATTTTTTTTCACTGGAAATTCCTTGTCAGTGTTTCCAGCCTGCAGGAGCAGTGGAGGAAATCACTTAGATTCCATTTGATTATAATGTGTTTCTCAGAGAAAGAAATAACCCAGACTGAAGCATACTTCCCATTGTCCATTTCTTACAGGCACTCTGGAACTCAATGACAGTTCTTCAGGATCAATATGGTACTCTGATAGCAAATGGATAGTTTCAGCAGAGATCTCTAGTGAAACTGTTCACACTATTAAGGGATCACCATCTCTAGCATATTACAGTGACAACGGCAGGAGCTTGTGAAGACAGAAAGCAAAGCAACTTTCCTGCTCATTTCTTTTTGAAAGCACCAGCCCCTAGCAGCAAAGCTTTCCTGTTAATTAGTTGTCAATTATTGAGACAGCATGTGAAATGTTTATTAAAGAGCTGTACCACTGACAAAGAACTCAGAGCAAGAGACTGAATTGAAGTGTAATAAAAGGAACCAGTGAGTTTTACACAGTTGACTGGCACCAAGGAAATTCTAGAAACTCTGGTAAGAGATGAGAGGTATTGGAGAAATGCATAATAAATAAACCACAGCAGATGAAAAGATAATAGATACACAGAACTGGAAAGAACCTCAGCAATCATCTTCTTTCATTTTACAGATTGGGAAAAACGTGTAACAGGACATGAAATGAAGTGCCTAAGGTCACACTTCTGGGTGGTGTCCCAAGAATCAGTTCAGCCCAGAGAACTCATAATTACCAGGCTCTATGGAAAGATGAGTGTTGGTGCCTGTGGTTTGAACCTCCTATGCACAGTGTGCATCTATCCTAGTGTTCTTTATAACAGACACAGTCAAAGCAACACACTGAAAGATTTAGAATTGTCCTTCATATCCCTTTCAACCTGTTCTGTTACTATATAACCAGACCTTGCTACTTTAGATGCATTAGAAATTAATACTTTAAAAATAAATTCTGTGTGAAAATTGTATTCTGTTATTTACTTATTATCATTACTTTTGGCTGCTGTCGAATGTTAATTTGTTACATGCAGGCATTTAAAATATATCACAGGTTTTGTAACTTTGTTTTGGCATTTAAATTTTTTAATTGCCTTTTTCTTCACTGTAAATTTAATTTATTTCTATTGGGGCATAATTGATGCATAATATTGTATTACAATAATTTCAAGTGTACAACCTAATGATTCAATATTTCTATACTTGTAAAATGACCACCACAATAAGTTTAGTTAACATCCACCATGTACACAGCTGCAAATTGTTTTTCTTGTGGTAAGAATATGTTCAGATCTGTGCTTTGAGTCATTTTCAAATATGCCATGCAGTATTAATAACTATAGTCACCATGCTGTACATTACAGCCTCATGACTTATTTATTTTATAATTGGAAGATTGTACCTTTCGACCCTCTTCACCCATTTTGCCCATCTCCCACCATTGTTTCCTAATTTTTAAAAGTTCTTAAGCCTCCAAAAGGGCTTCCCTCATAGCTCTGTTGGTAAAGAATTTGCCTTCAATGAAGGAGACCCTGGTTCAATTCCTGGGTGGGGAAGATCCACTGGAGAAGGGATAGGCTACCCACTCCAGTATTCTTGAGCTTCCTTTGCGGCTCAGCTGGTTAAGAAGCCGCCTGCAATGCGGGAGACGTGGGTTTGATTTCTGGTTTGGGAAGATCCCCTGGAGAAGGGGAAGGCTAAAGGGAAAGGCTACCCACTCCAGGATTCTGGCCTGGAGAATTCCATGGACTGTATAGTCCATGGGGTCACAAAGAGTTGAACTCGACTGAGCGACTTTCACTTTCACTTTCAAACCTCCAAAAAAGGAAACGCCCCAGGCCTCTGAAAACCTCTTAAGGCCTTTTTCGATGTACTACACTCTTTCTCTGTGAAATATAACTTTCATATGTGATTTTAATTCACACAGAGTCAGGTTGTGGTTTTCTTAAATGCAAGGTGTCCACGACACTGACCCTGTTATGTGGTGCCAGGGGTCCAGCCACCTTCCCTACCCCGACTCAGCCAATACTTCTCTCCTTATCTCATTCCTCTTCCAGGTTTCAGTGCATAGACTCAGTGGTTCTCACGTTTCAGCCTGCATGAAGTTCACCTGGAGGACAGGTGCAAATTGCAGAACCCCGCCTTGCTCCCAAAGATTCTGTTCACTAGTTCTGGGGCAGGTCCCAGGAATCTGCCTTTTTAAGAAGCACTGTAGAGATTTTTGTTGCAGGCATCCTAGGACTACACCTGAAACACTCTCACCTGCCCTCGTTTTCTCACTAGGTCCCTTGGAGGGATGCATGTCCTTGTGGCTCCAAATTATGGACTTTATCTCTCCATTTGGTTGATTCACTTGTGTAATATCTCTAGTGATGCCCCTCCTCACCCAACCTGACTCTTAGACTTCAACTTCCGTCACCTTGCTTCTGGCCAGGAGGATGGAGGGAGCCTGGGGAAATGCAGAGCCCCATCAGAATTTTCCACCTGTGGAACTTCTCTTCTGAACTGACTTGAATCATCTATGAACCTTATTTTGAGTAGATGTGGAAAAAGTCTAGACCATTTGGGTCCAGCTCTGGTGACCTGAGTTTATGATCAAGTACAGAGTTACTATTCAGAATCAAAAGCTATGCAACACCGTAATACGTATCATGACTGGCATTCTGAGTTGTAAATGCATCTAGGCTACCAGATGGAGAATTTAAAAAACATTCTCTGCAGTGACGGTGACTGTCACAGCCAGGCTGCCCCAAAATGGACACAGAGGCTGCCTACAACTTCCTTTTGTTTTAATTGATTGGGTATTTTTATTGGTCGAGTCTCTCCATCGATTGGTTGGTACTTGGCTATGCCAGCTGATAAATATTTGCACTCCTAGAATCAGTATATATTTTTTTCTCTTGAAAGACAGAACTCTAGCAACTATCTCAATTCTAAGTGTTTTTTTTAAAAATCCACTCTTGAAATATGTAGTCATACTTTGTATGTCATATAGGTCATATGGCTCACATTCTAAGTAAAGCAAAAAAGTGAAAGTGTTAGTCGCTCAGTCGTGTCCAACTCTCTGTGACCACATGGACTGTAGTCCCCCAGACTCCTCTGTTCATGGAATTCTCCAGGCAAGAATCCTGGAGTGGGTAGCCATTCCCTTCTCCAGGGGATCTTCCTGACCCGGGGATTGAACCTGAGTCTCCTGCATTGCAGGCAGATTGTTTACTGTCTGAGCTACCAGGAAAGCCCAACATTCTAAGTAAGGGCTACACTAAGCCAGGTCATTATTTGTCCTATAACGTTTATTCAAGACGTTAACTTATGATGGACTCAGTGCATGAAAATCTCCATGCTGTTGTGCCCATTGTTACAGGCATTGCCTTCTGAACCACATTTAAGGCCAATGACTTTGACTCCAAATACTCCAGCAAAAAAGATACTTTTAACTTTCTTGGCCACATCCTTAGCTTGGTCTCCTATAGATGGCACTCTGCTGATTCATTTCCTGAGGGGGCACTTGAGCTGATTGTTTTATTCTTTCAAAGAATGTTATAAATTGCATAGCTTGCTTATAATTGAGTGATGAGGGCACAGGCTGGAGTCTACAGTTGAGAAAGATCACATTAGCTTATAGTAAGAAATGTACAGTTTAGGTTCACTGACTAGACTAAGGAAGTGTTTATAAGTATAGTCAGCCCTCTGTATCCATGGGTTCCACATCCTCAGATTCAACCAATCATATATCAAAAATATTCAGAAAAAGACTTCATAAAGTTCCAAAAAGGAAAACTTGAATTTGCTGTGCACCTGCAACTATTTACATAGTATTTACATTTTATTAGGTAATAAAATTCTAAGTAGTCTAGATATGACTATAAGCAATCTAGATATGATTTTAAATATACTGGAAGATATAAGTAGGTTATATGCAAATACTATGCCATTTTATAAGAGACTTGAGCATCTGTGATTTTGCTATCTGTGAAAGACCTGGAACCAATCCCCCATGGGTTCCAAGGGACAACTTGAATTATATGTCTGGGTATGTGTGTGTGTGCATAGTTCCATTTGTTATTAACTGTACAAAGAATTTAAATTAAATATAAACATAATTACATGGTAATGTAAAAGCCACTACATCATTTAAAAACTCCAGTTTTTAAATGTTAAACTCCAGTTTAGGAATTAAGAAGAGTGGTCAATTCTCAGTCCTCATCTTACCTAACATACCGTGTGTGGAGCATCTGATGAAACCGACTTCTTCCTTCATTTTGCTTCTGAGATGTCACATTAGATCCATTTTCCTCCAGCTCCCTGGCCGCACCATCTGTTAGTCACCTTTACTTACTCCTCCTCTTCTGCCCAACCTCTTATCAATAGGGTGATAGGATTTAATCTTTTGACCTCATCTCTAGCTATACTTTCTCCCCCAAATTCCAGACATATATATCCAATTGTTTAGTTAACAGTTCCACTTGGGTGTCTAACAGACATTTCCAACTAAATTTGTACAAGACAGAACTCTTAATTTATAAGCCCTCTCCCAATCTACTGTTGTTTTTCTTATCTTAGTAAAAGGCAACTCCATTATTCTCCTTGCTCAGACCAAAATCTCAAAACTTCATACTGACTGCTCTTCTTTCCTACTCCACCTTGAGTTCATCAGCAAATGCCATTGACTCTTCCTTCAAAGTATCATCTGCCAACTTCACAGCATCCATCACCTTTCTGGTCCAGGCCTCTGTAAATCTACTTTATCCTTGCCATCACCTAGCTACTAGACTCCTTGTCTCTTGTCAACTTTATCCATGCCATCACCTAGTTACTAGACTTCTTATCTCTTGTTTCCCCTTTGTCTTTTCTCAGCACAACAACCAGTGATCCTGTTTAATACTTAATTCCAAGCATGTCACTTTTTTGCTTGAAATCCTTGAACTGTTTCCCAAATCACTTGGCACAAAAGCCCAAGTCCCTTCAGTTGCCTATAAAGCCTTATCCTTCCCCACTATTTCCAGCCTCATCATCAGTACTCTCACCTTTGTTCACTCTGCTCCAGACCCACAGGCTCCTCTGCTATTCTTCCAACATCTCAAAGATGCTGCCACTCCAATGTCTCTGCATGTTCTTGCTCTTTGTCTTGAAAAGCTCTTCTACCAGAAACCACTCCCTCTCTGCCTTCAGATCTTTGATCAAATGTCACCTTCTCAATGAAATTCTCCCTGACCATGATATTTTAAGTGCAATCCTTGACCCCACCCCTTGCCATTTCAACCCCCTTGCCCTTCTTTGATTGCCCTTCATAGCACTTTTTACCATCTGACATAGTTTTTTATTTATTTGCTTGTTGTCTGTCTCTCTGGAATTAAGATCATGAGAGGAAGTGTTTTTGTAGGCTTTGGAAATCAGTATGTTTTTAGTACCAAGATCTATGTGCATGGTAGATACTCAATAACTGTTTGTTGAAAAAAGTAATGGTATATCATAATGGAAATACATAAGCACATGAATGAAATATACATACTGGGGCAGCCAGTCTCCAAGATGTGACCCAGTGAATCCCACCTCCTGCTGTTGTGTAGTCTTCCTCCCACACTGTATCAGAATTTGTCTGTGGGGCCATTAGAATAAGTGATGGTGTGTAACTTCTGAGACTAGAGTATAAAAAATAGTACAGTTTCCACCTTGCTGTCTTGTATCACTGACCCTCAGGTAAAGCCATGCCAATATCATGAGAACAGTCAGCCACCCTATGAAGAGGGTCACATGGCAAGTAATTGAGACCTCTGTCCAACAACCAACACCGTTTTGCCGGCCACGTGGGTGAGTCATCTTGAAAGTGGATTCTCCGGCCCCAATCAAGTCTTTAAATGGTTGCATCCCTGGACAACATTTTGACCACAACCTCATGGGAGATCCCAAGCCAGAACTACTCAGCTCAGCAATTTCCAACTTCCTACAAAGACTATGTGAGTTATTTTTCTTTTTTTTTTTTTTAAAGAATATTTACTGTTGCTTTAAGCTACTAATTTTAGGGTAATTTGTTATACAGAAACAGTAACTCATACAATTTTGTACCTGGAAGTAGGATGTTGCTGCAACAAAAGTCTAAAAATGTGGGAGAAGCTTTGTGCTTAAACAGTGGGTAGAAACCAGAAGGATTTTGAGAAGAGTGTTAAGTGAAGGTCTAAACAGTTTTGAACAGATTTTGGAAGCCAGGTGGTCTTTGAGGCGGCTCCTGGTGAGAGTTTAAGAGAAAGTGAGGAAAATGTTAATGGACACCAGAGAAAAGGGAGCTCTTGCAATATAGAAGCAGAAAGTTTAGCGGTGTTATTGCCAGTGATAACACGGAAAGAAGAATATGTATTTAGTGAACCAGGGTATCTAGCTAAGGAGATTTCCAGGCAGATTATTAAAGGTGCTCCCTGATTTAGCCTTGCTGTAAAATGTGAGAGAAGACAAAAAGCTAAAAGGAGAATTGTTAATCAGAAAAGAGCTTGGAATTTCTGGATTTTAAAATTTCCAGCCTCTGTAGATGTCAAATGACACTAAAATTTAGAAATGACTTCTGAGCAAATATCAAATCCAAGGCCTCTCAGGAAAGCCTGATATGGAGATGAAGCCAAGGATGTGCCTGTAAAATCCTTGCAAACATCTAGAGAGATCTAACGCAGTGCCTTAGAGAACTGTTGGGTCAAACAACAGGGCTTCTAACAAGCTTAAGGGTGATGTCCCCAGGCATTCTCCATAGAAGCTTAGGATATAGAAGAGCTTATCTCAAAGAGTTTTGTGGGCATGGTTTTGACTAATATAGTGACTATCAATAATATTTATAGATCGTCCACAAAGTTTTAAGAGAATAGTATTGTACTGGCAAAACCATCTCCTGCTTGAGCTGAAAAAGAGAAAGATAAAATGAAGAGAACTTTGGACCCCAAACTTTATAGGCAGGAAGAAGTCTGAGAAAGCTATTGAACTGTAAACCTTCTGGGAAGGGAAGGATGCCTCAGAGGGCAAAAACGTGAGCCCAGAGGGTGAAGTCAGTAGCCACAGAGAATTATTACCAAAACTCAACTCCCAATCAAGGAATTATGAAAAATTGCCCTGCTGAATTTCAGGATTTTCATGGACCAGTGACAGTAGTAGATCCTGGTTCAATTCCTGGGTTGGGAAGATTCACTGGAGAAAAGACAGTTTACCCACTCCAGTATTCTTGGGCTTCTCTGGTGGCTCAGCTGGTAAAGAATTGGCCTGCAATGTGGGAGACCTGGGTTCAATCCCTGGGTTGGGAAGATCCCCCTGAGAAAGGAAAGGTTACCCACCCCAGTATTCTGGCCTAGAGAATTCCATGGACTGTATAGTCTATATAGTCCATGGGGTCACAAAGAGTTGGACACGACTGAGTGACTTTCACAGAGAGAGAGGAGTGATTCTAGTAGGTCTCTCCTTTCCACACTGTAGTTTTTCCACTCATATGCTACCATTATATACTGGATTTTGGGGGGATAAAGGTGGGCAGATAAGCTCATAGGCCTTCAAACCAAGATTAACTCTACTCAAGGAATTGGACCTGGTTTAGATGAGACGAGAGTCTGGACTTTAAGCTGATGCTATGATGAAATGAGAGTTTGGGGTCCTCGAAAGGAGGTGAGTATATTTTGCACGTGAGAAGCCATGAATAATTCAGAGGATGGATTGTGGTAGCCAGTCTCTAGGATGGCCCTTCATGATTCTCTCCTGGAATTCATGCTCTTGTGTAGTCAGTCCCCTTCCACAATGAGCAAGGGCTGATCTGTGTAATTAATAGAAATATTTTGAAAGGATTTTATATAACATTTGTGACCAGGTTATAAAAGTATTTGCAAGTTCTGCCTTGCTTTCTTGGATCACTCATCTGGAAGAAAGCAGCTGATATAACATAAAGATATTCAATCAGCCCTATGCTTGAATTCCTTGCCCACAGAAACTGTATGAGGTAACTGTTTATTATTGTCTTAAGCTACTAAGTTTTGATGTAGTTTTGTATACAGCAATAGACAATGAATATAAACCCTATAAGGTTAGCCCTATTTTTGGAAACTCGTATATCAAGTCATGAGTGGCCATTCCTAGAATATTAACCTTAAAAGTGATGCAAGCTAACTTTCCATTCATGACCTATTTGATGTGTTTATGGTCAAGGAAAGGTTATTTTATTTTACATTATTCTTACATATTTGATTTGTAAAGTTTCAAGGAAAGATGAGGTACATTATGATTATGAGCACAGAATATAGTTCACCAGGTCAAGAAATGTATCAGTGAATTATTGCTACACGACAACAGCCTCAAAATTAGTGATTCAGTAAATTAATTTTTGACAAGAGTTCTAAGACAGTTCTTCTCAATGAAGAAAGAATAGCCTCTTCAGCACACAGTGTTAGGACAATTAGAAATCTACATGTAAAAAGGGAAGTAGGACCTTTACATCACATCATACACAAAATTAATACAAAATTGATCAAAGACCTAAATAAAAGAGCTAAAATCATAAGTCTTAGAAGAAAACATAGGGGTAAAACTTCAGGACCTTGAATTTGATATCAGTTTCTTCAATATAACACCAAATTCCAAGGAACACAAGAAAAAAAACTAAACTTCACCACAGTAAAGAATTTTTGCACATCAAGAAAGACACTATCAAGAAAGTTAAAATACAACCCACAAAATGGGAGAAAATATTTTAAAATCATATATCTGATAAGGGTCTAGTATCCAGACTTAGAGATGGTGAAGGACAGGGAAGCCTGGTGGAAGCCAGCTCCAAAGAGCTGGAGGTGACCAAGCGACTGAACAACACCCAGACTTTGTAAAAGACTCTCACAACACAACAATAGAAAGAAAAGCAACCCAATTTTAAAAATAAATGAAGCACTTGAGTAGACACAGCTGTTTTTCCAAAGATATACAAATGGCCAACAAACAAACGAAAAGATGCACAACATCACTAGTCATCAGGGAAATGAAAATGAAAGCCATAGTAAGAGACTATTTCAAATCCACTTGGATGGTTATAAGAGAGACAGAGAGACTAACAGGTGGTGCTGAGGCTGTGGAGAGGGGATGTGGAGAAGTTGGAACCCTCCTATTTACCAGTGGAAATGCAAAACGGAAGCCTGCTGCTGTGGAAACTCATTTGGTGATTTCTCAATAAATTAAATATAGAATTACCATATTATCCAGCAATTCCAGTCCTAGGTATAAACTCAAAAGAATTGAAGACATTTGAAAAACAGTTATTCTAACAAAAATTTACACACAAATATTCGTAGCAGCATTAGTTATACTAGCCGAAGGGTAGAAATAACCTAAAAGTCCATTAAACCATGAATGGATAAACCAAATGTGGTATGTCCATACAATGAAATGTTATTTGACTATAAAAAGTTGTGAACTACTGATATATGCCATAAAATATATGGATGAAACTTGAAAATATCGCGCTAAATGAGAAGCCAGACACAAAAAGCCATATATGATTCCCTTTATATGAAATATCTAGAATAGGGAAATCCATGGAGATAGAAAACAGATGAGTTGTTTTCAGGCGCTAGAGGGAGGGGGTGATGAAGAGTGACTGCTTAATGGGTACAAGGTTCCAAGGGGTGATGAAAATATTATTGCTCTAGATGATAGTGCGGAGAAGGCAATGGCACCCCACTCCAGTACTCTTGCCTGGAAAATCCCATGGACGGCGGAGCCTGGTAGGCTGCAGTCCATGGGGTCGCTGAGAGTCAGACATGACTGAGTGACTTCACTTTCACTTTTCACTTTCACGCATTGGAGAAGGAAATGGCAACTCACTCCAGTGTTCTTGCCTGGAGAATCCCAGGGATGGTGGAGCCTGGTGGGCTGCCGTCTATGGGGTCGCACAGAGTCGGCCACGACTGAAGTGACTTAGCAGCAGATGATAGTGATGGTTGTCCAGCACTGTGAATATACTAAATACAACTGAATTGTATATTTTAAAATGGTTAGAATGGCAAAAATTATTACATATATATATATTTAAAACATATGGTTCAAAACAATAGTAATTTATAAATCATCCTGAGCTTTTCTTCTATTGGTTTCACCTGGGGTTATCTATGTGTTTGCAACCAGCTGGAAGCTCAGAAGGTGGATTACGAGGTCCAGCCAGCCTCACTCACAGGCCTAGCAGTGCTTCTCCTTGTGGCTTCTTAAACTTCCATAATCTAAGCTGTTTTTCTTACATGGAAGTCTCAGGGCAGCGTTCTAAGAAAGCTATAAGGCTTGGTGACACTCTGGTCTGGAACTCATACAGCAGCACTTCCATCACATTCTATTATATTGTGGTGTGTGGTTAGTCGCTCAGTCCTCTCCGACTCTTTGCGACTCCATGGACTGTAGCCTACCAGGCTCTCTGTCCATGGGGATTCTCCAGGCAAGAATACTGGAATGGGTTGCCATGCCCTCCTCCAGGGGATCTTCCCAACTCAGGGATTGAACCCAGGTCCTCCTCATTGCAGGTGGATTCTTTGCTGTCTGAGCCACCAGGGAAGCCCTATTAGTCCAAAGCAATTTGCAAGGCTGGCCCAGATTAAAGGAGGGGGAAATACATATCACCTCTTAACAATAACAGCAGCAAAGTTACCCTGCACAGATGCCATGCAAAGAGAAATTGTTGAGAACAATCTTCTAGAAGCAACACTGACCTCATTTTCATCTTCTGATCTATACTTCATTAGATTTTTATTTTTTAGACTGAGACAAATAATAAATTGAAAACAAAATAGCTGGGCTTAGTTTAGATAGCATTGGAGGAATATATTTTTGATAAATGTTCCTCTTTTTCTAGACTTTGGCTTAAAGCAACTTACATTTTTGGAATTCTCTAGGATTCTTTCTTGCCTGTGGACTCCAAAGAAACCTTAGTGACACTCTGTGCTGTTATTACTTTAGACTGCCTTTAGCTGGCTTTCTGTATTGCAGAAACTCTCACATTCTCACAATGATTATATGCATAGAGTCCTATGAGAATAGCAATAATTTCAAAAGTATCTGATTGCATAATCAGATACCATTTTTCCTTGACTTCAGAAATGGCAGTGCTATGGTAATCTTTCTTTTCCAAGCCTAGCTCTCATGCGTCTTGTATAAATTATTGGTGATCCTTCAATAATTGTTTAAGTGAATGAATGAATTCAATAAATATTTGTGGTTTGGAGTTATGTTGAATAATGCCAGCAAGTTTTCAGTATATGAATGAATGATCTGCTGGCAATTAGAAGAAAAACAGAGTAAGGTGGAGCAAGTTGCGGGAAATGTTAGATTCAGGGGGTTTCTTCAGAGGGAGCTTGCTGTGTGTTTTTCTTTTGATTTTGCTATCATAGGGAACATTGTGATAACAAGGAAATACATTCCCCTGATGAAATGTAAATGTGAATGTACTGTCTGTGCATGACATCATTACACTTAAGGAGATTGGGGACAAGTTTAGCTACTTGGTCTGCACATTTCGTTAGGCAGTAGGACTCTTCTGAACAGCACTCCAGGCTCAGACTTCTAGAAACATGTAGTGAAGTGATGAGGACCAGGAGCTGGTGTTTCTGGCTACAACTTTATGTGACCCCATGGACAGTAGCCCACCAGGCTCCTCTGTCCATGGAATTCCCTAGGCAAGAATACCGGAGTGGATAGTCATTCCCATCTCCAGGAGATCTTCCCAACCCAGGGTTTGAATCCAGGTCTTCTGCATTGCAGACAGACTCTTTACCATCTGAGCCACCAGGGAAGCCCTCTCTCTCTCTCTCTCTCTCTCTCTCTATATATATATATATATATATATATATATGTATACATATATTAGTTATATTGTATTTGTACCTTCTTTTTTAATTGAAATATATTTGACTTACAATATTTCAAGTGTACAATTATACATAAATATATTTATGCATGTATACATTTTCATTATAGGTTATAAAAATTCAAAACTTGGGATTAACAGATACACGCTACCATAACTAAGATAGAACAATAACAAGGACCTACTGTATAGCATGGGAAACTAAATTCAATATCTTGCACCTGTATTTTTAAACTCTCCAAAGTTGGTCATTGTCACCGTCACTGTTAATGAGGTGAGTTTGGTTCAAATATTTCTCTTGTGAGCACCTCTCATGAAGTGCCCCTATGATCAAATCTCCAAGCCAGAGGAGAGATGCGGAATGCCCCAGGGTGATAAAAACAGATCTGACTTGTAACTTTGGCTTCCCCCTCTGTCAAGTGATGAGAATGAATACAGCAGTAGCTACACACCTCTCTCACTTCCTCTCTTCTGTTCAAGGAGGACTGTGAGAATTAACAGTTGATCAAAAAGCATAGTAACATCGTATATCACAGAGGAGCAGACTAGAGTGACCTTTGTGAAATCTGGCCAAACACAGGATATGTCTAATTTAGCAAAATTGTATTGGTGTTCAGGCAGCTCACATCTTCAGTACCTGAAGTTGTCCAGAATCCTTTCTGCTAAGGAATGCCAGCGACAAGGGGAATCCCTGCCTCACAATTTGCATGTAGATTTAGAAAGAAATGCAGTTTTGATCATTTGGTTTCTGTGTAACTTTAGAGTCAAAATGAAACTAGAATGTGAATATTAGAGTGTGTGAACCATTTCGGTATGAAGTTGGACTGCTGTAGCATTTAGGAATTGGCACCGTGTAACAGCAGTATTCAATATATACACTGTCCTAGGGTCTGAGCATCAGTGGTACTCACTGTCACTTCTCACAAGAACAGTGGAAATCAGTTATGGGAAGCTTGTAGAATTCAGCCACTTGTTGTTTGCATACAAGAGTGTTTGGATGACCAATATTCATTGTACATTTTCTTTGTGTTTGCATTCTAGTCCTCCGTGGATGGATTTGCTAAATATGTACATATTTTTCCCCCAAGAATTTGAAGTGCTGATTTTTTTTCCCTTAGTGGAATTATCACACATCATCATTAAAACAAATTGGAATAGAAGGAAGACTGGGCTACTCAAACACAGCCACTGTTGGCGTGCATATACCAGGTTTCCCTAACTGCTTTTCATTTAATACACCCACCAGACTGACTGATGCAGCCTCCACTCTATCTGTAAAGCATTCTTCTGATGCCCTCAGCCAGCTTAACACATTCTAGTAGCATTCTCAGAAAACATCTGAGCACTTCTGCCACCAGTTATGTTGTCTGTTTACCAAGAGCCAGTTTCTTTGTTCCCAGACATGTTTGAAACGGTTGCAATAGAAGTTTATAATGTAATTAGGAATCATGTCAATAATAAAAAATAAAATGCAGAAAGAACAGTCTTAAGAAAATCAAGTTTCTTTGAAAAGACTTGATAAAAGTGAGGCATGACAAAAAAAAAATACTGTCAGATTAGGTGGAGACAAGCAACTATAAAAGACTGAAAGTAACATTAAAATCTAGCAGGATTTGCCCTCAGTATCTTTGAATTCTTGCTCCACTTTAAAGAAACTGGAAAATTGCAGCTGACACATTTAGGGTAAGTGATTGAATAGGTGAATATTGTTATTTATACTGAAGTCAGTAATGAGAAATATTAATACATATTAATACATTTCTGGCACAGAGCTCCTAGTACCCTCGGAATTTGCTAAGTGATGAGAGTAGTAAGGGTGCCTTTTGTTATGTTAATGAGGAAACTTTTGGAAAGCACCTGCATAACCTAAGGATGGAGGTTGGTTGGGAGAACCAACCAAGTGATTAGAGGGTAGAACCTTCCACTCCCACATCAAGACCTCCTGGAAGAGAGAAGGATTGGAGGTTGAGTTCAATCACCGATGGCCAATGACTTAATCAATGATGCAATGAAGCTCCAAAAGGAGGCTGTTTGGAGAGCTTCCTGTTGGGGAACACATGGATACTTGTGGAGAATGCATAGCTGGGGAGGGTATGAAAGCTCTGGGCCCTCTCCCCATACCTCACCCTGTGCATCTCTCCCATCTGGCCATTCCTGAGTTATATTCTTTTATAGTGAACTGGTGATCGGCTAAGTAGAATGTTTCTCTTGAGTTCTGTGAGTCACTCTAGCAAATTAATTGAACCCAAGGAGAGAGTTGTTGGAAACTTCAGCATATAGCTGGTGGGTCAGAAACATGTCTGAACTTATGACTGGCATCTAAAGTTGAGGATGTGTGGGCAATCTCATGGGACTGTGTCCTTAACCTGTGGGTTCATATGCTCTCTCAAAATAGTGTCAGACTGAGTTGAATAGAATCTGACCAGTAATTGCTTGGATATGTGGGGAGAACTCCCACATATTGGAATTGGTACCAGAATCATCAGTTGGTGTTAGAATTGGAGTTGGTGATCAGAAGTGGGATCAGAATCATATTTACAAAATGCAAAATGAATGAAGACATTTTTCAGGATTCTTATGTCCATAGACAAAAAAGAAAAGAACGTCAGTAAAAATAATAAATTCATATCCTGCTTAATATGTGCTATGAACTGTTTTAGACACTGGAGAAATTCTACTCATTTTTTTGTCATATTAAGTCAATGAAGTATGTGGCATTGTTAATCCCATTTTACAAATGAGGAAACTGAGATAGAGTGACATAAAGTTTCTTACACTAGATTATCTAGCTGGTAAGTGATAGAGCTGAAGGTCAAACCAGGCAGTCTGGTCCTTAGTCCATGCCTACTACTAGCCCTCACGTCTACAGTATGATATTTAAACACTTTAAATAAGATCAAAGATAAGATATGTTTGTATCATTAAAAATATTTTACCATGGAGATATTAAAGCCTGTATAAAAGTAGAAAGAAGAGTATGATCAGCCTGTATATACTCATCACTCAGCTTCAACAATGTTCAATAAATGGCCAATCTTTATTTCATCCACCCCTTATTCATTTCCCCCTTGCTCTTGAAACATATTAAAGTGAATTCTAGAAATAATGTATTTTCATCCACAAATATTTAAGAATACATCTCTAAAAGACAAAAAGACTTCTTCCAAAAAGTATAAAACAGTATCATCATCACACTTAAAAAATGAACAATAATCCCTTCAGTTCAGTCATGTCTGACTCTTTGCGACCCCGTGGACTGCAGCACGCCAGGCTTCCCTGTCCATCACCAACTCCCAGAGCTTGCTCAAACTCATGTCCATCCAGTCGGTGATGCCATCCAACCATCTCATCCTCTGTCGTCCCCTTCTCCTCCTGCCTTCAATCTTTCCCAGCATCAGGGTCTTTTCAAATGAGTCAGTTCTTCGTATCAAGTGGCCAAAGTATTGGAGTTTCAGCTTGAGCATCAGTCCTTCCAATGAATATTCAGGACTGATTTCCTTTAGTATTGACAAGTTTGATCTCCTTGCAGTCCAAGGGACTCTCAAGAGTTTTCTCCAACACCACAGTTCAAAAGCATCAATAATCCCTTAATTCAATAAAACATCCAAGCAGTATTTGAATTTCTCTGATTGTCTCAAAAATGTTTTAAGGAATTTTTCCTCCTAATAGGATGCAGATGAGATTGTTGCAATTAGTCTCTTTTAATCTCTAAGGCCCCACTCCCCACCTTTTTTTCTTGCAATCCCATGTCCTATAAATTTTTCCAGACTAGATTTTGCTAATTTCATTCTCCATCATGTCATTTAAAGCACTTATCTGTCTCCTGCATTTCTTATAAATTGAGAGTCACATCTAGAGATGCAACTGATTCAGGTTTTGTTTGTGTAGCTTGAATACTTCATAGATGGTGATGTGATAATTCCATAAATAAGTACACACTGCTTGGCTATGTCTTTTTCTGTAACATTAGCATCTAATGCCTAATCCATTATTTTATTGGGGGTTAAAAACTGTGCTAATTACTCTTCCTGCCTCATTCCTCAATTCCTCAGTATTATTTGGAATATTTCCATAAATAAAAATTTGCCCTCATCAATTTAGTAATCCTAGGTTCTATACAGTACAAATACTTTCCCTCTATTTACCAGTTTTCAAAATAATGAGTTATTTCCTAGCTCTTCTAAAGGGACCAATGCAGATTTTTTTCTTCCTGCATAATTAAACCTATATGTTTGAAAATATTGATGTGTTTCAATGCACCACTGTTGTTGATTCCCAGGAGTATTTTCTTTAGGCGAGGGGAACCTCTTCCATTTAGCTCTTGAGTGCTCTTGATGATAGCCCTCGAATCTTTTGCAGCTTCCCTGCTTTCTATTATGACAAAATGTCCCAGGCTCACCCTGTTGCATGTAACATTTTTAATGATATCTTTCCACGTTATCCTTTTTCTATTTTTCCATGAACTGATTGACAGCTAAGAGACATGGCCTTTGAGGCTTCCTGGATTTCTCTTTCAGCTTTGACCTTATTCACACAAGATGACTTGGGCAGGTTACTTAATGCTCTGCCCCAGTTCCTTCATCTGTAAGATGGAATCATAATAGTTGTACTTACCTCAAGGTGTTGCTGCACAGATAAACTGAGTTAATATATGTAAGTCACTTCGAACAGTACCCAGCACATAATAAAAATATGATAATGTTCATTATTATCATTAGTCTAATAAGTCAGCTTTTAGTATATCTTTCTGAAGTCTTTTAAGCAAGCCTGGCATAGTTGTGAACATACTTTATATTTACATGTTTCCTGATATTTTCCCTGTGCAACAACATAGGCATCTATATCATCTAACAAACACAAGTTCTAAAAACTATGTAAAACTGTTATGTGATACATATCATAATTCACCATAAAGAACAGCTGATTTCCATTTGCTCCCTATTACAAATAATACAGCAGTGAATATCTTTATAAAAAGAAGTTTTTGTTTTTCTTTTCTGTTTAGAATTTCTTGACTATTAATTTCCAAATGTGGAATGACCATATCCAAGTCACAACCAAATTTATTTCCTGACAGTTTATACAGATTCATATTTACCTTGAGCTTTTAGCACGGTTTAAAAAAATGTTTATAAAAAGCCAATTGTTTTTCATGTTCTTTTACAAAATCCAATGACATAAATATGCCATTTAACTTAATCAGCTCTATTAAAGAGAGAGATTAATATGATCACAGTCTCTGGGATGCCCATATACAGTACTGTCAGCCTGGCCTCTTTTTTCTTTTTCTTTGTATTTAAGCCTTCATCTCTCCCTGGAGAAGAAAATGGCAACCCACTCCAGTATTCTTGCCTGGAGAATTATATGGACAGAGGAGCCTGGCGGGCTACAGTCCATGGGGTCACAAAGAGTCGGACACGACTGAGTGACTATCACACTCACTTCATCTTTACTTTTTATTTTCAAGCAACGTAACTATAAAACTCTGTGCATTTTAAAAACTTAGGGGGAGTATAGTTTTTTACAATGGGGTGTTATTTTCTGCTGTATAGCAAACTGAATCAGCTCTAAGTGTACGTGAAAGTGAAAGTGTTAGTCAGTCATTCGGGTTCGACTCTTTGCAACCCCATGGACAGTAGCCCACCAGACTCCCCTGTTCACAGAATTCTCCAGGGAAGAATACTGGAGTGGGTAGCCATTCCCTTCTCCAAATCTTTCTGACACAGGTCTCCTGCATTACAGGCAGATTCTTTACATTCTGAGCCACCAGGGAAGCCCCCAAAATATTTATTTATCCCCTCTTTTTTTTAATTTCCTTCCCATTTGGGTCACCACAGGGCATTGACTAGAGTTCCCTGTGTTACAGTAGGTTCTCACTAGTTAAATATTTTATATGGAGAAGTACATATATGTCAATCCAAATTTCCCAATTCATCTTATCCTCTCTTTCCTCTTCAGTTCAGTTCAGTTGCTCAGTCATGTCCTTCTATTTGCAACCCCATGGACTGCAGCATGCCAGGAATCCTTATCCATCACCAACTCCCAGAGCTTGC
Source organism: Giraffa tippelskirchi (assembly GCF_054371585.1). Taxonomy (NCBI): domain Eukaryota; kingdom Metazoa; phylum Chordata; class Mammalia; order Artiodactyla; family Giraffidae; genus Giraffa; species Giraffa tippelskirchi. The sequence continues at coordinate 54,770,302 of NC_137275.1, read as the reverse complement.
TCAAACTCATGTCCATCCAGTCGGTGATGCCATCCAGCCATCTCATCCTCTGTCGTCCCCTTCTCCTCCTGCCTTCAATCTTTCCCAGCATCAGGGTCTTTTCCAATGAGTCAGTTCTCAACATCAGGTGGCCAAAGTATTGGAGTTTCAGCTTCAGCATCAGTCCTTCCAATGAATATTCAGGACTGATTTCCTTTAGTATTGACAGGTTTGATCTCCTTGCAGTCCAAGGGACTCTCAAGAGTCTTCTCCAACACCACAGCTCAAAAGCATCAATTCTTTGGCGCTCAACTTTCTTTATAGTCCAACTCTCACATCCATCCATAACTACTGGAAAAACCATAGCTTTGACTAGATGGACCTTTGTCAGCAAAGTAATGTCTCTGCTTTTTAATATGCTGTCTAGTTTATCATAGCTTTTCTTCCAAGGAGCAAGTGCCTTTTAATTTCATGGCTGCAGTCACCATCAGCAGTGATTTTGGAATCCCCCCCAAAATAAAATCTCTCACTGTTTCCATTATTTTCCCATCTATTTTCCATGAAGTGATGAGACCAGATGCCAAGATCTTAGTTTTCTGAATGTTGAGTTTTTAGCCAACTTTTCACTCTTTTACTTTCATCAGAAGGCTTTTTAGTTCCTCTTTGCTTTCTGCCATATGAGTGGTGTCATCTGCATATCTGAGGTTATTGATATTTCTCCTGGCAATCTTGATTCCAGCTTCATCCAGCCCAGCATTTCATATGATGTCCTCTGCATATAAGTTAAATAAGCAGGGTGACAATATACAGCCTTGACATACTACTTCCCCAATTTGGAACCAGTCTGTTGTTCCATGTCCAGTTCTAACTGTTGCTTCTTGACCTGCATACAGATTTCTCAGGAGGCATGTCAGGTGGTCTGGTATTCCCATCTCTTTAAGAATTTTCCACAGCTTGTTGTGATCCACACAGTCAAAGGCTTTAGCATAGTTAATAAAGCTGAAGTAGATGTTTTTCTGGAACTCTCTTGCTTTTTCTATGATCTAACCAATGTTGGCAATTTGATCTCTGGTTTCTCTGCCTTTTCTAAAACCAGCTTGAACATCTGGAAGTTCATGGTTCATGTACTGTTGGAGCCTGGCTTGGAGAATTTTGAGCATTACTTTGTTAGCATGTGAGATGAGTGCAATTGTGCAGTAGTTTGAGCATTTTTTGGCATTGCCTTTCTCTGGGATTGGAATGAAAACTGACTTTTTCCTGTCCTGTGGCCACTGCTGAGTTTTCCAAAGTTGCTGGTATATTGAGTGCAGCCCTTCCACAGCATCATCTTTTAGGATTTGGAATAGCTCAACTGGAATTCCATCACCTCCACTAGCTTTGTTCATAGTGATGCTTCCTATGGCGCACTTGACTTCACATTCCAGCATGTCTGACTCTAGGTGGGTGATCACACCGTGGTGGTTATATGGGTCACGAAGATCTTTTTTGTATAGTTCTTCTGTGTATTTTGCCACCTCTTCTTAATATCTTCTGCTTCTGTTAGGTCCATACCATTTCTGTCCTTTATCATGCCCGTCTTCGCATGAAATACTCCCTTGGTACATTGGTATCTTTAATTATCTTGAAGAGATCTCTAGTCTTTCCCATTCTATTCTTTTCCTCTATTTCTTTGCATTGATCACCGAGGAAGGCTTTCTTATCTCTCCTTGCTCTTCTTTGGAACTCTGCATTCAAATGGTATACATTTCCTCTTCTCCTCTGCCTTTAGCTTCTCTTCTTTTCTCAGCTATTTGTAAGGTCTCGTCAGACAACCATTTTGCCTTTTTGCATTTCTTTTTCTTGGGGATGGTCTTGATCCCTGCCTCCTCTACAATGTCATGAACCTCCATCCATAGTTCATCAGGCACTCTGTCTATCACATCTAACCCCTTGAATCTATTTCTCACTTCCACTGTATAATCATAAGGAATTTGATTTAGGTCACACCTGAATAGTCTAGTGGTTTTCCCTACTTTCTTCAATTTAAGTCTGAATTTGGCAATAAGGAGTTCATGATCTGAACCACATGAGCCACAGTCAGCTCCTGGTCTTGTTTTAGCTGACTGTATAGAGCTTCTCCATCTTTAGCTTCAGAGAATATAATCAATCTGATATTGTTATTGACCATCTGGTGATGTCCATATGTATTGTCGTCTCTTGTGTTGTTGGAAGAGGGTGCTTGCTATGACCAGTGTGTTCTCTTGGCAAAACTCCGTTAGCCTTTGCCCTGTTTCATTTTTTATTCCAAGGTCAAATTTGCCTGTTACCTCAGCTATCTCTTGACTTCCTACTTTTGCATTCCAGTCCTCTCTGATCAACAGGACATCTTTTTTTGGGTGTTTGTTCTAGAAGGTCTTGTAGGTCTTCATAGAACCGTTCAACTTCAGCTTCTTCAGCATTACTGGTTGGGGCATAGACTTGGATTTTGTGATATTGAATGGTTTGCCTTGGAAACAAGGCAAGGTAAAGAGATCATTCTGTCGTTTTTCAGATTTTGCACCCAAATATTGCATTTTGGACTCTTTTGTTGACTATGAGGGCTACTCCATTTCTTCTAAGGGATTCTTAACCACAGCAGTAGATATAATGTTTATCTGAATTAAATTTGTCCATTCCAGTCCATTTTAGTTCACTGATTCCTAAAATGTCAATGTTGACTCTTGCCATCTCCTGTTTGACCACTTCCAATTTACCTTGATTCATGGACCTAATATTTCATGTTCCTATGCAATATTGTTCTTTACAGCATCAGACTTTACTTCCATCACCAGTCACATCCACAACTGGGCATTGTTTTCACTTTGGCTCCATCTCTTCATTCTTTCTGGAGTTATTTCTCCACTCTTCTCCAGTAGCATATTGGGCACCTACCGACCTGGGGAGTTCATCTTTCAGTGTCCTATCTTTTTGCCTTTTCATACTATTCATGGGGTTCTCAAGGCAAGAATACCGAAGTGGTTTGCCATTTCCTTCTCCAGTGGACCACGTTTTGTCAGAACTCTCCACCATGACCCGTCCATCTTGAGTGGCCCTACATGGCATGCCTCATAGTTTCATTGAGTTAGACAAGGCTGTGGTCCATGTGACCAGTTTGATTTAGTTTTCTATGATTGTGATTTTCATTCTATCTTCCCTCTGTTGGATAAGGATAAGAGGCTTACGGAAGCTTCCTGATGGGAGAGATTGACTGTGCGGGAAAGTGGGTTTTGTTTGATGGGCCGGGCCATGCTCAGTAAATTTTTCCCCTTGGTGTGCATATATTTGTTTCTTATGCCTGTGTCTCTATTTCTGCTTTGCAAATAGGCTCACCTGTACCATTTTTCTAGATTCCACATATAATGTTAATATATGATATTTGTTCTCTTTTTGACTTACTTCACTCTATATGATAGTCTCTAGGTCCATCCATGACTCTATGCTAGTACCATTCTGTTTTAATTACCGTAGATTTGTAGTTTAGTCTGAAGTCAGGGAGCCTGATCCCTCTAGCTTCATTTTTCTTTCTCAAGATGGCTTTTCCTCTTCAGGCTCTTTTGTATTTCCACACAAATTGTAGAACTTTTTGTCCTAATTCTGTGATAAATGCCATTGGTAATTTGATAGGGATTGCATTGAATCTGCAGTTTCCTTTGGGTATTACCGTCATTTTCACAATATTGATTTTTTTTTTCAATCTAAGAACATGGTATATCTCTCCATATTTTTGTGTTGTCTTTGATTTCTTTCATCAGTATCTGAGGACAAGTCTTTTGCCTCCTTAGGTAGGTTTGAAAGTAAAGTGGAAGTCGCTCAGTCATGCCTGATGCATTGTTGCAATGGTAAATGAGATTGTTTCCTTAATGTTTCTTTCTGACATTTTGTTGTTAGTGTATAGGAATGCAAGAGATTTTTTTTTTTTTGCATTAATTTTATATCCTGCAACTTTACCAGATTCATTGATTAGCACTAACAGTTTTCTGGTGGTATCTTAAGGATTTTCTATGTATAGTATCATGTCATCCCCAGACAGTTACAGTTTTACTTCTTCTTTTCCGATTTGGATTCCTTTTATTTCTTTTCTTCTCTGATTGCCATGGCTAGAACTTCCAAAACTGTGTTGAATAATAGTGGTGAGAGTGGACATCCTTGTCTTGTTCCTGATCTTAGAGAAAATGTTTTCGGTTTGTTACCATTGAAAATGATGTTTAATGTGGGTTTGTTGTATATGGCCTTTATTATGTTGAAGTAGATTCCCTCTATGCACACTTTCCGGAGACTTTTTATTATAAATTGGTTTTGAATTGTGTCAAAAGCTTTTTCTGCATCTATTGAGATGATCATATGGTTTTTATTCTTCAATTTTTAATATGGTGTATTGCATCAATTGATTCTTGCATATTGAATAATCCTTGCATCTCTGGAATAAAACCCATTTGATCATGCTGTATGAAGCTTTTAATGTCTTGCTGGATTCTGCTTGCTCGTATTTTGTTGAGGATTTTTACATCTATGTTCATCAGTGATATTGGTCTGTAGTTTTCTTTTGTGTGGTATCTTTGTCTGGCTTTGTTATAAGGGTGATGGTGGCCTCATAGAATGAGCTTAGGAGCTCCTTCTTCTGCAATTTTTTCAGAGTCTGAGAAGGATGGTTGTTAGCTCTTCTCTAAATATTTGATAGAACTTGCCTGTGAAGCCATCCTGGACTTCTTGTAAGATTTTAAATCACAGTTTCAAATTCATCACATGTGATTAATCTGTTCATATTTTCTGTTTCTTACTGGTTCAGTCTCAGAAGGTTGTACCTTTCTAAGAATTTGTCCATTTCTTCCAAGTTGCCCATTTTATTGGCATATAATTGCTTGTAGTAATCTCTTACGATCTCTTTTATTTCTGTGTAATATTTTGTGATTTCTCCTTTCTCATTTTTAATTTTATTGATTTGAGCCCTCTTTTTTTCTTGATGAGTCTGGCTAAAGGTTAATCAATTTTGTTTATCTTCTCAAAGAACCAGATTTTAGTTTCATTGATCTTTGCTCTTGTTTTCTCCATTTCTTTTTCATTTATTTCTACTCTGATTTTTTACAATTTATTTTGTTCTGCTAACTTTGCATTTTGTTTGTTCTTTCTCTAGTTGCTTTAGGTGTGTGATTAGCTTCTTTATTTGAGATTTTTTTATTTCTTGATATAGGATTGTATTACTATAAACTTTCCCCTTAGAACTGCTTTTGCTGCATCCCATAGGTTTGAGGTCACTGTGTTGTCATTGTCATTTGCTTCTTCATCTTTGATTTTTTTACTTCATCTTTGATTTCTTCGAGATCTCTTCGTTATTTTGTAGTATATAGTTCAGCTTCTATGTGTTTGTGTTTTTTACAGGTTTTTTCCCTGTAATTGATTTTTAATCTGGTAGGCTATGGTCAGAAAAAATGCTTAGTATGATTTCAATTTTCTTAACTTTAATGAGGCTTGATATGTGACCCAAGATGGGATCTATCCTGAAGAATGTCTCATGTACACTTGAGAAGAAAGTGTATTCTGCTACTTTCAGATGAAATGTCCTATAAGCATGAATTAAGTCTATCTGGGCTAATGCGTCATTTAAAGCTTGTGTTTCCTTATTAATTTTCTGTCTGGATGATCTGTCTGTTGGTATAACTGGAGTGTTAAAGTCAGTATTATTATGTTACTGTTGATTTCCCCTTTTATGGCTATTAGCATTCACTTTATGTATTGAGGTACACCTATATTGGGTACATAAATATTTGCAATTTTTTATATTTTCTTCTTGGATTGACCACCTGATCATTAGGTAGTGTCCTTCCTTGTCTCTTGTAACAGTCTTTAAAGTCTATTTTGTCTGATATGAGTATTGTTTCTCCAGCTTTCTTTTGATTTCCATTTGCATGGAATATCTTTTTCCATCCTCTCACTTTCAGTCTGTACATGTCCATAGGTCTGAAGTGGACCTCTTGTAGATAGCATATATACAGCTCTTGTTTCTGTATCTATTCAGCTAGTCTGTGTATTTTGGTTGGAGCATTTAATCCTTTTATATTTAAGGTAATGTTTTGATATGTATGTTCCTATTACCATTTTCTTAATTGTTTTGGGTTTGTTTTTTTGTAGGTCTTTTTCTTCCCTTGTGTTTCCCGTCTAGAGAAGTTCTTTTAGTATATGTTGTGAAGCTGGTTGGGTGGTGCTGAATTCTCTTAGTTTCTGCTTGTCTGTAAACCTTTTAATTTCTCTATAGAATCTGAATGATATCCTTGCTAGGTAGAATAATCTTGGTTATAGGTTTTTCCCTTTCATCACTTTAAATATAGCCTGCTACTCTGGCCTGCAGCATTTCAACTGAGAAATCAGCTTATAATATTATGAGGATTCCCTTGTATGTTATTTGTTGCTTTTCCCTTGCTGCTTTTAATATTTTTTCTTCGAATTTAATTTTTGTTTGTTTGATTAATATGTGTCTCAGCATGTTTCTCCTTAGGTTTATCCTATATGGACTATTTGTGCTTCCTGGACTTGGGTGACAATTTTCTTTCCCACTTTAGGAAAGTTTTGGACTATAATCTCTTCAAGTATTTTCTCAGACCCTTTCTCTTCTTATTCTGGGACACCTTCTAATTTGAATGTTGGTGTGTTTAATGTTGTCCCAGAGGTTTCTGAGACAGTCCTCATTTTTAAAATTATTTTTTCTTTATCCTGCTCCTCAGCAGTTATTTCCACCATTCTATTTTCCAGCTAACTTACTTGTTCTTCTGCCTCAGTTATTCTACTGTTGACTCCTTCTAGTATATTTTTCATTTCAGTTATTGTGCTATTCATCACTATTTGTTTGTTCTTTAGTTCCTCTAGGTCTTTCTTAAACATTTCTTGTATTTTCTTGATCTGTGCTTCCATTCTGTTTCTGAGATTTTAGATCATCTTTACTATCATTATACTGAATTCTTTTTCAGGTAGATTGCCTATTTCCTCTTCATTTATTTGGTCTTGTAGGTTTTTACCTTGCTTCTTCATATGTAACGTATTTCTCTATCATCTCATTTTTGTTGATAGGTAGGGCTGTGTGCCTGTCTTGCTGATTGTTTGGCCAGAGGCATCCAGAATTGGACCTTGCAGGCAGTTGGGTGGAGCCCTATGTTGGTGCTGAGATGAGGACCTCAGGGAGAGCTCACACCAATTAATATTCCCTGGTCCTGAATTTCTCTGGTAGTCCAGCAGCTTGGTGCTCCCATTACAGGGGCTCAAGCTTGATTCCAGGCCTGGGAATCAAGACCCTGCAAGATGTGCAGCATAGGGGGGGAAAAGGCAGCAGACAAACAAAGCCCAAGGCAAATAATAAAAACCAAGCCAACCAAACAAAAACAAACACAGAAACAAAAAAAAGAAAGGAAAACAGGGAAATAAAACCGTAGACAAATAATAAAAACAAACCCAAGCAAACAAAAAACAAACCAACAACACCAAAAAACAAAAGGAAAGCAAAAAATAAAAAGATATCTAAACAAATGAGAGTTCAAAACCAATAATAAAAACAAAACTAACCTAAACATAAAATAAAAACTGAACAACAAACAAAAAAACTAAAAGAAAAGCTAAGAGAACAAAAGACAAACACACAAAAATGACAAAAGCAAAAACAAAACACAAAAATTTTAAAAAGATAAAAATAAAATGAAATAACCAAAATGAAACAAAACAACACAGAAATGTCAAAAGAATAAATCAGCAACAACAAAAAACAAAAGACAACAAACAGAAAAGAGCAGAATAATAATAAAAAGTAAAAAACAAAGTTAGAAAAATAAAAAAATATATTAGAAAAGGTAAAATAAATGAAACAATAGCAGCGACAAAACAGAAAAAAAAAAAAAATTCCCTGGTGCCTCCACTATCAGTGTCCTCGCCCGCAAGGTGAGCTACATCCAACCCCTACCTCCCTAGGAGGCCCTCCGAGATCTCTAAGTAGGTCTCTGGACCTGCCCTGTCAGCCCCATCTCTGTGTGTGTTCCTTTCACCAGTATTTGCTCCTGAAGCTGGCCTGGAATGTAGGTATCCCTGCAGGCAAGCTAGGCTTCCACAGACATACCTGCAGGGGCTGGCACAGTCAGAGGAGGCTTTGGAGAAGGGCAGCACTTGGCCTGCCTGGACCTGATGACCAGAAGAGGCCTTGTTGGAGGCAGGGCTCAGGCCTGGGACCCATACTGCCCCTGGAGGCTTTGGTGGGGGAATCTGGCCTCTTGATTTAGATGGGGGAAATTTGACTACCACAGCACTGAATGTGCCACAGCTGTGAATGTGGTTAAAACAGAAAGAAAGAAAGAAAATCAGCACCGTGAGTAATCTAGTAATTGGGTTCTGCCCTCTTCTGAGCTGACTTGAGACCACAGGCACATGAAACAACCACCAAAAGATGGTAACAGCTCAGCAGGGGTCACTTGGCCTTGACAAGTGTACACACAGCATGTTGGGTGGAAAACCAGCTTGGCTCTTTTAGAGCCTGCTGCATACTCTATGGCTTGGCTGAGGCCATGAAGGAGGCTGAAATCCGACCCACCATTGGCACAAGCAGTGGGCCCTACACAGATACCACTCTTGCAGAAGGGGCCTCCCAGAGGGGCAGCTTTTGCAATTTATCTTCCTTCAAGAGGTGTCACTTTCACATTTACACAAGGCTTTACATATGTCAGATGTGACCCCGATAATCCTTTCCAGTTAGGAGCCTTAAACTTGACAGAGAGGGAGCAGAAGAGCGCCTAACTATTGCTTCTCACTGTCAACTACTTGTGGAGGCTTCCCATCCCTCCATCCATCAAATTCGATTCATGAACTTCAGAGACCTGTGTTAAAATATCAGATGACTTGTCCCCCAAGGCTAGGGGGCCCTGTATTCCTTATCCAAGCCATTCCTGAACCCTACAGAAGCTCCCGTCTAGATTGCTGGAAAAAAGTGAAAGTGTTAATTGCTTAGTCATGTCTGACTCTGCAACCCCATGGACTGTATCCTCTGTCCATGGAATTCTCCAGGCAAGAATACTGGCATTGGTAATCATTCCCTTCTCCTGGGGATCTTCTCAACCCAGAAATTAAACCTGGGTCTCCTGCAATGCAGGCAGATTCTTTTACCGTCTGAGCCACCAGGGAAGCCCTCTGGATTTCTAGCCCCTCTCAAATCACATCTTCATTTGGCTGACCTTGTAGCCTGATGGTTAAGCTACAGACACTAAATGAGAAAGACAGAGATTTGAATTCTGCCTCACTGATAGTATCTGTGAGATTTCACATCCCTCCTCACCTGCAGATTCGATTAAAGCACCTCCGTTTTACCTTGCAGGGCTGTTGTGAGGATTAAGTGAGATACTGCAAATAATCTGCCCAGTGTGTTTTAAGTGTCCAATGAATGAACCCTCACTGTAATTGTGCATTCAGGTCATCTTTCCTCCCCCACCCCCCTCCCTGGTCCAATCTTTGGTATAGGGTGGTTTCTTCCCCTTGCAATGGGAAGAGTTCTGGTTATCTGTATCAATTTCTTGGTTCTGACATTTGCATACTCAGTGTAGCAGGAATAGGAAAAAAAAAAGTGCTCCCTGTGCTGAAATGCACAGAAGGGTTGCCATCTTCACTAGCTCTTCCTTTCCTATTCCCCCAAGTGGAATTCTGCATGCCTCATTAGGCCTCCGGAGCAGGCAATGGCACCCCACTCCAGTACTCTTGCCTGGAAAATCCCATGGATGGAGGAGCCTGATAGGCTACAGTCCATGGGGTCGCTGAGAGTCAAACACGACTGAGCAACTTCACTTTCATTTTTCCCGTTCGTGCACCGGAGAAGGAAATGGCAACCCACTCCAGTATTCTTGCCTGGAGAATCCCAGGGACAGCGGAGCCTGGTGGGCTGCCGTCTATGGGGTCGCACAGAGTCGGACACGACTGAAGCGACTTAGCAGCAGCAGCATTAGGCCTCCAGCACTGCTAGCGTTCACCTACTTCTTTCCTATCAAGGAAAATGTATAAGCCAAAAAGATGAAATGTTCTTATCAGTACTCACACAGGTAAATTAGTTCTCAGTATTGGAAAGGAGCTCTGTCTCCTTTCCTGCCAGAGCTCTGGCTGAAGTGCTTCCAGTCCCTCCAGCAAAAGCAGAAGGTATACAGCCCCACCCAGCCCTGAGGAGACCCCTCCCTCCCATCATCTGTTTAAAATTAAACTAGTACCATGTGCCAGAGAACTTTCCCACTGCTCCTCTGTTGGCTTCTCTTAGAGAAGGAGATAGAGGATTAAATGATGCCCAAACTGTCCTCCTAGTAAAAGAGAAAATTCTAGAGTCAAGTCCAGTGATGAGTGGAAGGGCAGGGGGCTGGAAGACTGAGTTCCAATCCTGGTTCTGGCTTTTTTTCTGACTCTAACCTGAGTTAGATTTGACATTTTGTCTTCCGGAGAAAAGTAGGTGTTAAGTATAAGGGCTGAGACTAGGTACTGCCTATGAAGTGGCTTTGCCAAACAATTAAATGTGAATCTAATCAAACCACTAGATCTGACTATCAGTTTACAAGAAGTACAGAGGATGGAGGAACACGTTAAATGACACGAAAGGGATATAATCAGCAAAATCCAAAATGTGAGAAATTTTACAAGGTCAGTGACTCTGTCTCATCAACAATGGCAGCAGGGAGGGGACTTTACGTATCAACCAAAAGTTGGGACTTTAAAAAAAAAAATTGAGGTACAATTGACATACAAATTATGTGTCAAGTGTACACCATAGTGATTCACAATTTTTAAAAGTTGTTTATAGCTAATATAAAATATTGGCTATACTCCCTATGCTGTACAATATATCTTTGTATCTTATTTATTTTATATATATTAATAGTAGTTTGTATCTCTTGATCCCCTACCTCTGTCTTGCCCTTCCCACTTCCCTCTCCACCCAGTAACCCCTAGGTTGTTCTCTATATCTGTAAGTCTGTTTCTTCTTTGTTATCTTCGCTAGCTTTATTTTTTAGATTCCACGTGAAGGTGATGCAAACAGTATTTGTCTTTCTCTCTCTGACTTATTTCAGTAAACATAATACTCCCCAAGTCCATTCTTCTTGTTGCGAATGATGAAATTCTTTTTTATAATTTAGTAGTATTCCATTGTGTGTGTGTATACATTGTACATATATACACACACACATACATATATCACATCTTCTTTATCCATTCATCTGTTGATGGACACTGAGGGTTATTCCATATCTTAGCAATTGTAGCTAATGCTGCGATGAACATCGCGATGCATGTGTCTTTTTGATTTAATGTTTTTGTTCTCTGCAGATAGATACCCAGGACTGGAATTTCTGGATCACATGGTATTTCTATTTTTAATATGGAGACTATTAATTCCATTTAAATAAACCAACTATTAAAAAAACATCTGGGGACAGTCTGAGATATCTGAACAATGTTTGGATATTTGGTGGTATTAAGAAATTATTGTTATTTTTTTTAGACACAACACTGGTATTATGGCTATGTTAAGAAAGTCTTTTTTTCTTGGAGATACCTATTAAAATAGGCACAGATCCCAATAGGATGATGCAATAAGAAATAATATGTGTGAGATTCAAAATAATCTAGTACTGGAAGAGTGGATGGGGGATGAATGATGAAACAAGGTCTGTCTTGTGTTGATGATTATTGCAACTGGTCAGTGAAATTATGGAGGTTCATTATAATATTTTCTCTACTTTGTATACCTTTAAAACGGTTCATCATAAAATGTTAAAAAGGACAAAAGAATGTGGGCTTTGGAGAGAAGGAGACTACCTTGATCTACCTTTTACCGGGTCAATTAACTTTTGATTCAGTTTCTTGGTGAAGACAAATACAGCACCTACATCATAGGATTGTTGTAGGCACAAGGAAACCACTTAGCACAATGCCTGGCACATGAGTGCCCAAGCAATGTTAGTTGTCATTAATAATAGTATATAAGAGGTTGGACTCATTAATCTCTCTGGCTCTTCCCACCATAGAGATCTAGGGCATCTAATTCTAGCCCATTTCTGTCATACCTTAGCCCTCTCTATTTTCTCTGCTACTGCACATTCACCATTCTGGAAACTCGAACTTCCTCTAATGTTTACCTCCCTTTGCCTGGGGCGTCTGGACACTTTACCTGGGCAGCTAGCTGTCAGTTCCGTAAGACGTGTTGGACCGATTCCTGGCTTGACAGATGCAGGTTTCTGATTTCCTCATCTGCTCGCTCACTATCTGGCTCTTTTTCTGGTAGCTTCCTGTCACCTGAAACAAGAGCACAAAGCTTCAGGAGGAAGGTGGGAACTTGGGGTGGAGAAGGGTGAGTAGGAAGCAGTCACATCCTGACTCCACCCCTCCCCAGCTCCTCCCCGCCCAACAAAGGAGTGGGCAGGACTGGACGGGAGGTGCCTGGCATCTGTGTCCCCTAGCAGTGTGGGACAGAGCACACCACTCCTCAGTCATCTCATTTGTAACACGGGAACAACGATACCATGTTTTGGTTAATATAGAGCTGTGACTGAGAGTCAACTCAAGAGTTGGACTTCCAGGGCTAACACTCCCCAGCTCTGCCTTATGTTCACTGTGAATCCTGGACGTCTCTGTGACTCAGTGTCTTCCTTGGCAAAATGGAAACAGCGATAGCATGGACCTCAGAGGATTGTTGGGAGGATTAAATTGAACATCACCTGGCACACAGAAGGCACTCAGTGAACTTCGGCTGTTGGTACTGCCTTCACCTCTGCCATAATCTCGTACAGTGCGTGTTGAGAGCTCACTCTCAAGGCTGGCACCTCCCTTAGGCCTTCTGTCAGCCCCACTGAACTCCCATACCAGCCCTGGGGGTCCACCCACCAGGAGTTGGGGCCAGCTCAGAGTCCAGTGTATGTCACAGACTGGGGGCACATGAGGAAAGTCACTGTGTTACCCCTCCCTGATTTCAGATCTTTCTTTCCTTCCCCCCAAGGCAATGTTGAAGTAAAACCCTTCCAAAGAAGACCCTGGTGTGGGTGGGACAGGGAAAGAGAAAGGAAGGGGGGTGAGAGACTGTTGTGCATCGCATTTTGTGTGTGAAGTAAGGGACCTCTCCCGGGAAGACCAGAGATGGAGGTTCAGCTGGGCACACCCCCACTTCTCCCCAGCCCTACTAGAGAAAACAAATCACCCCACCCTGGCTGCACCGACTCCTCCTGTAGGCGCGTAGAGGCCAGGAGCCTGTGGGTCAGGTGAGGGGCCCGCCGTTGGTGCCTGGAGCTGTTAGTTACTCCCTCTTTGGAGTGGCAGCTTCTCACCTCAGGCCTTCTGGCTACAAATCATTACTCAGCATTGGATGGAGCCCAAGAAATGTGGAAAACAAGAACGACAGGAAGCAACAAGAAACCAGAATCACAAAGTCCTATGGAAAATAGGCCATTGGGCTGAGCCTGGGGGAGGGGCTTGACATTGGCACCCACAGGAATCACCTTGTTCTAAATATCACCCCACAGAATCCCAGGGTGCAACATTTGGTCATTGAGCTCTAGTGCATCAGATCTGCTTTCTGACTTGAGCCCCTACACTAATAAGTAGATGTGTCTACCCACCCTCGGCCCACACAAACCCCTAGACCATGGAACTGCAGGCAGGAAAACTTGTGAGGACAATCAGTCCTTGTGTTCCCTCCTCTGGGTGTTGAGAAAGATCTGGAATGGAACTAGCTTTGTGGGGATTTCCAGGTGCCGAATCCCTTGAGCATGTTTGAACTGAGCGAGCTTGGCTGCCTTCTCCTGCCTGACAAGGGGTGGGCCAGGCCACACCTGGTCCTGCAGAGTCATGGAACCAAAGTGTTTGTCACAGTGTCTCAGCAAGATGTCAGGCCAGGTTTAACAGAAACAAAAGTAAAGTGATTAATAACCACACCACATCACCAAAAGCCCAGATCTAGATAGAATGAAATGCACATTTTAGCTTAGTATGTCTTAAAAACTGTTGGTAAAGAAAATTCTTCTGAGTAAAAGGAGCATGCGATTTTGTACAATCTGGGCATCAGGATCTCAACATCAGTGGTGAGGTGTATGTATTGAGAGGTGAGAGTGTTGAAGGAGCGTGGTTTATAGCATAGTCGTTGGAGGCAGTTTCTTTCCTTTTTTTTTTTTTTTTTTCTGCTTTGGACTTTACAAAGACAAAGAAAGGATTTGTTGAAAATGACAGGACCCACTCTTCACAATGAGATCATATTAGATTTAGCGTATATACAACCAGTGATAAAGCAGGGGGGTTTCAAACTGCCTCCTACTTACCATAATATGCCCAATTAATTCACCAATTCACAGACTCTGTATGGCTTTGTTCTCAATATTGAAATGGGGGTGTGAGGCCAACACCTCTGAAAATGGAGAGGACTCCTGTGGATCTGAAAAAGAATGAAAAGATGCTCATCGCCATCATCAGGGAAAAGCAAACCAAAATTTAGTGAGACACCACCTCACACCTGTTGAGATGGCTACTATCAAAAAGAAAGTAAGCATTGGCAGGGATGCGGAGAAAATGGAATCGTTGTGCACTGGTGGTGAGAATGTAAAATGGTACAGCTGCTGGGAAAACAGTAGGGTGTTCTTCAAAAAATTAAAACAGAATTACCATGTGATCTAGCAATTCTGCTAATACTTGGTATACATCCAAATGAATTAAAACAGAGTTTTGAAGAGAGATTTGTCCACCCGTGTTCATCACAGCATCACTTACAGTAGTTAAAATGTTTAAAAATAGAATTACCATATGATCTAGCAATTCTACTTCTGGATATATATTCAAACAGATTGAAAGCAGAGTCTTAGAAATTTGTCCACCCATGTTCATCACAGCATTATTCACAGTAGTTAAAACATGGACATATGCATAAATAAAATGTGATATAGATATATATATATATATACACACACACACAAACAATGGAATATTATTCAGCCTTAAAAAGGAAAAAAATTCTGCAATATGCTAAAACACAGATGAATCTTCAGGACGTTATACTAAGTGAAATAAGCTAGTCACATAAATACAAATACTGTATGATTCCACTTATGTGAGGTACTTAGAGTAGTCAAAACCACAGTGACAGAAAGTAGTGTGCTGATTGCCAGGGGCTGGTGGATGGGAGGAATGGGGAGTTATTACTTAATGGGTCTAAAGTTTGAGTTTTACAAAATGAAGAGTTCTGGAAATGGAAGGTGGTGACTGTGCATAACAATATGAATGTATTTAACAGCATTTAAACATCCACTTATAAATGGTTATAATGGTAAAATGTATAAGTCTATTCTACCACAATGAAATAAACTGAAAAAAAGTTTTCTCTAAAATTTATGGTCCCAGATAAATACCATGGGAATAGAAAATATAGAATATGACCTTTCAAATTTCTCACATTCAACATCAAAAATCTTTATTAACAGTAATTGTGCCATACAAAATAATAATGATGACAATAATAATAATTACACCAACAACTCTGGAAACTCTTGAGTTTTGGTGTTTCCAGTTAAATACCAGTTTTCAAAAAGGGTGAAAACTATTAACTGTATGGTACTATTAATGCCGACAGTAAGCTATAAGTTTTAATTTAAATATATTCTTTAAACACCTAAAAGCTAAGAAATATGTTGGGGTCCTAACCCCCAGTACCTCAGAATGTGACCTTATTTACAGACAGGGTCTTTCCAAAGGTAGTCAAGTTAGAACAATGGTTCTTAGGATGGGCTCTAACCTAGTGTGGCTGGTGTCCTTATAAAAAGGCGGACATTTCGACACAGACAGACACACACAGAGGAAAGATGATGCGAAGACACACAGGAAGAGACAATCATCCACAAGCCAATGAGAGGGCCCTGGAACAGATTCCTCCCTCACAGCCCTTAGGAGAAACCAGCCCCGCAGACATCTTGGTCCTGAATTTCTAGCCTCTATTATGGCGAGACAATACATCTCTGAAATTTAAGTCACCCAGGTTGTGGCATTTTGTCGTGGCAGCCCTAGTAAACTAACACAAGGGACAGCAGGTGATTCTATGACACATCTGTCAGCTGTCTCCTCAGGATCTGTCCTGTCAATGGTACAGAGAATCTGGAAGGGACCCATTGCATGCCCATCCCTCCTTATGAGGAACTGCTGTAAACTCCTGGCAAGTCTCTGCACTTGCTGGTCTGGTCTGTGCCCTTTTTTTCCTGAGCCTAGAGCAATGATGGCCCAGGTGCTCTGACCTACACTGGTCCTTCCATTTCTCAGCTCTTGGCCTGGATTTCTTGCTCTCAGAGAGCCCCTGACCTTCTTCCTTGCCATAGCCTAAGTTTGATCTTTGATTGTTCTTTCAGTGCCACTGATGACAGGAAGGATGAGAACGCTCCTTTGGTGGAAGAATCCTACTTGGAGAGTGTACTGGAGATGGTCCCTCTGTCTGTCAGGCACTATGACCTTGTCTTAGTGGGACATAGCAGAATGAGTCCCATAGTGATGGAACTCGTCACTTAATCATCCTTTCAGCAACAGTAACTGCTTAAAAGTTGCCCCTATCATATCATTTGGGTTTCACTTGGGCATCTAGATGACTTTCTCCTAGTGAAACAACTAGCTGTCCTGTAGGAGTATGGCACCAAAGTCCAGGGTTGCCGCAGCTGCATCTGGTTCTGGTTGAGGGAGGGACCTAGGTTTACCAGGTAAATCTACCCAATTGAAATCTCTACAGCTAGCTGAAACCTCTAGATTCTCAGTCACACTAGAATTGTCTGCAGACCCCTGAGCTTCCCAGGGAAAAGAGAGATGGTTTAGCAAAGCCCACCACCACGTCCAGAAAAACAATTCAACATGTTCTCTTTTTTGTAAGACTGCAAATACATAAGAATAGGAATATGTATTTGTACTTATCTGTATTTTCCT
This sequence comes from Giraffa tippelskirchi, assembly GCF_054371585.1. Taxonomy (NCBI): domain Eukaryota; kingdom Metazoa; phylum Chordata; class Mammalia; order Artiodactyla; family Giraffidae; genus Giraffa; species Giraffa tippelskirchi. The sequence continues at coordinate 54,753,376 of NC_137275.1, read as the reverse complement.
AAAGAAACAGGGGTAGAATTCAAACAAACAAAAATGAGAAGAAGTAGAAGAGAAGAAGTAGAGAAAAGAGATGAAGGGGGAGGAGGTGGCAACAAGATTTCCCAAGTGTGCTAGGCTTTAGGACTGTGACTTTTTAGTCGTGTAAGTGAATTATACCCTCCCTAAATTTATTAAAAATGAAGTTTTAATTAAAAAAAATACTGTCTATTCAAAAGGGCCTCTAAGTCCCTTTGCTAATGATACACATTCTATGTAATTTGTAAAAAGTTAATTTAAATGTTCGTGTTACCCGAGTTTAAAAATGGAGACAGTTTGTTTTGGCATAGACAAGAGCCTGTAGCACCTGTTGGTAATAATTTCCAGACCGGGCATTAAATACCAGTGTAGTATTTGGAAGATCTTGACCTCTTAGTCTGGGTTTCGTAGGGAACCAATTGAGTGGCCTTGGACAAATCACTTTTCCCCCCTTCTCCTCACTTCCTCGTCTGTAACAGCAGCAAATTCCATCTCTTCACCATGCTCCCGGTGTTGTTATGAAGCACAAGTGTGAAAACACTTTGAAAATATCATTATCAGCATCCTGACAGTACAGTTGCCAAATGTACACCTACAGCTGGAGGCCAAGACACAGTTGAAGGCCGCTGCAAAGTACACTAAACTTTCAACAAGACGGGACAATCTTTAGAATATGTGTCTATGTTCTATGTACTATCCTTTTATTAAAAAGCAGAGACATTACTTTGCCAGCAAAGGTCTGTCTACTCAAGGCTATGGTTTTTCCAGTGGTCATGTATGAATGTGAGAGTTGGACTCTGAAGAAAGCTGAGCGCCGAAGAACTGATGCTTTTGAACTGTGGTGTTGGAGAAGACTCTTGAGAGTCCCTTGGACTGCAAGGAGATCCAACCAGTCCATCCTAGAGGAAATCAGTCCTGAATATTCATTGGAAGGACTGATGCTGAAGCTGAAACTCTAATACTTTGGCCACCTGATGCGAAGAACTGACTCATATGAAAAGACCCTGATTCTTGGAAAGATTGAAGGTGGGAGGAGAAGGGGACGACAGCGGATGAGATGGTTGGATGGCATCACCAACTCAATGGATATGAGTTTGAGTAAACTCCATGAGTTGGTGATGGACAGGGAGGCCAGGTGTGCTGCAGTCCATGGGTCGCAAAAGAGTTGGACACAACTGAGCAACTGAACTGAACAACTGAACTGAACTTAACTGATGGCACTATCCTTAAACCTGAGTCACTGAGATGGACATGGATCTCCTTACTTTCCAAATCTCACCTTCCCCAAGCAATTTGCTGAGGAGTGGTTTAATTTAAAAAGTCTGGGGAAAGAAGGCAGAAACCAGTCTATTCATTTGGGCCAGAAAAGGAACCCTGATTCTGCAAGCAGATGACGAGTTTTAGGAATGCTTGACATATACTGTGCTTAGTCGCTCAGTCATGTCCAACTCTTTGCGACCCCATGGGCTGTAGCCCACCAGGCTCCCCTGTTCAGGGGGATTCTCCAGGCAAAAATACTAGAATGGGTTGCCATGCCCTCCTCCTTGGTTCTGACTTAAAATTCTTAGGCTTCAAATCCTCTCTCTCCCTACCCTAAAAACACACAAAATTAAGGAAGAGGCAAGAAAGGTGGTAAGATTTTTGAAGGGAAGTTTCAAGAATGAGAGGAAAAACAAGAAAATAAATAGCACAATGTGTCCTGACATGTTATTTTGTTTCCCTTTAGGTTGTTTTTTTTTTTTTCCTCCTAGGAAAATATCCAAGATTTTGTCTCTTCTTAACAAAAATTTGGAAGGAAAGTTGGACCTGAACCCTAGCACTGTGAAACTTCTTTGTGCGCCGGCACTGCAGTGCTTTTCTTACTTTTCCTGCAGAAGCCAACCTACAATGTGGCAAGTTTGTGAGGCCAGGAAGGGAGGAGTAATCCGAGAGGAGGCAGGGCGGCTCCGGGCGCGGGCGAGGGCGGGGCCCCAGCTCAGGGCGCTGGGCCTCTCCCAGGGCCGCAGGGGAAAAGGAGGAGAGACCTACATTTAAAAAGGCAGGAACCTACCAACTACAGAGATCCAGAAAAACGCCGCGTAGAACTCCCATTTGTGAGGTCAAATCAAGGTCAAAAGAGTTACCTAATCATCTCTGAAAACCCCCTAACTTAGGAGGCTGTACAACACCCCAAATCATGAACTAAATCTAACTTGATCTTTAAAACGTAACCTATGACTTTTTTTTCTTTTGCTTGAGCCAGTTTTTTCTGATGGCATTTTTGTTACTTCCTGTTTGTGACTGAGCTTCCTTGTCCTACTTCCTTTTGGGGGGTTTAAATTGCCTCCCTTACCATTTCCACTGACATGTATGAAAAAGGGAGAGGTATGTGTGTGTGTTGCATTGGAAGGGGAAAAATAACTCATATTAAATTTTTATGTTATAAAACACTTTTCTCACACATTCACATTCTTTCATTTACTTTTCACTACAACACTAAGAGATGAGCCATATGCCCAAATCATGGATGAAGAAACTGAGACTGAAAATGGTTAAAGTCCAAGGTCACTCATTTAAAAAAAAAAGGAGCAAAACCTGAATCTGAGGCCCCTATTCTCAATCCAAGTCCAAAGCTCTTTTCATTTATTTAACTCTTAGGGGGAAGCCTACATTTAATTTATTTGGCAAAATTCTATTCAGGGAAGATTTGTTTATTCAGTCTTTATTACAGAGTTTACTCTTGAAATGTAAAGGCTTAGCTTGGGCCCTTCACCGAAGCCATGGAAGAATTCTTAAGCATCTACTGTTTCATTTTTTGGCAATCCCTCTGCAGCCTTACAACATGGCTCTTCCAGGGCCAGGCTGGGGCGTTCTTGGGTCTCCTGGAGCCACGGTTGCGTTGCCAGAATCAGGCAGTAGGGGGAGCACGTGTGCAAGAGGAGGGAAGCCGCTGAGGCTCAGGCAGGAAATGTCTGAGACCATGTCCTTAACAGGGCTGGGTTGGAAAAGTGTGTGTGTGTGTGTGTGTGTGTGTGTGTGTGTGTGTGTGTGTGTGTGTGTGTGTGTGTGTGTGTGTGTGTGTGTGTGTGTCCCTTCTGCTGAGCAAATGCTTAGAACTCCTTAACAGGGCTGGGTTGGAAAAGTGTGTGTGTGTGTGTGTGTGTGTGTGTGTGTGTGTGTGTGTGTGTGTGTGTGTGTGTGTGTGTGTGTGTCCCTTCTGCTGAGCAAATGCTTAGAACTCCAGGCTTCTCTGCAAAGATTTGTGCTTAGTGACTTGTAGGGAAGGGAAAACAAGCCTCAGGGAGTTACAGAATGAAGTCACCTCTATGCCCACTGGGTGAAAGGAACTTCAAGCTTCCCCATTGCCACCAAGGAGGAGCCCCAGCTCCGGGCCTCAGCAGGTCCCAGAAGGCCTGAAAGCTTTGCTTCTAAGTGAAGGGAGAAGACACAGGGGCCCAGACGGTGAGCTACTCTGGGTCCGAAACCTGCCTGAGAGACCAGGGTTTTCTACCCTTGGTAGCAAGAGAGAATGTACACTGCAGGAGGGGAGAGGTGCAGCTTTTTCTCTGTTTCGCTGCCTTCCAGAACAGAGCAGGTGACGCTTGGCCTTAAGGTGCCTTCAAAGAGGCATCCATGTTGACAGAGCCTATTAACTTATGGTTCGTTTTGATAAAGGCTTTGAAGTCAGATGGAAAAGGAGCACTACCTTTGGCATTGCATGGCCCCAAGCCCAGAGTGAGATGGGGAGGAGCTGTGAGGCAGGCGCTAGTTCTGGAAAATCAGTGCTGACAGGTCACTTTTACTCTGGGGTGTAGCATTCTCTCATTTTTTTCCCCTTTCTTGACCAAAAATGTAATTTCTTAACCCAGGAAAGCAAAGTTGCAGCAGGGGAGAGATGCCCTAGGGGCTGGCTGGCAACAATTTCCTTCCTAGTAAAAGAGAGAAGCAAAAAGTTGCCATTTGCTTATACTTTGGATTTGTATATGGAAAGTAAGTTATATTCTCTAGTTAATGGTGCTCATTTACAGAAAGCATTGTTTTGGCCTTGGTTCCAAATACATGTGAAATTTCACTCTAAAACACATACTTCTATAAAAATTTTTTTAAATTTTTGCTTAAAATGCCCACTTCTCAAGTTATTTTTCTGCACCAGTAGAAAAGACTTAACCAAAGTTTCCTGTAAAATTAACACTTCTGCCATCATGCTATTCCAGAGAGAAACCTCCATGTACTTTGAATATGCCTAATAGATGTAATCAGGAGAGTCAAGATGGAAAGGTCAAAATGACGACTTAATGGCAATCGTGGTCTTTGTATTTTCATTTATTTCAGGGTTTCCCCTAATATAGAGTGATACTTGTGTATCCCCAATATGAAATGGTACCTGTTAGATTGTTATATGTTGAGTTTGCATATTATAAGGAATTTAAGTAATCTGGAATATTTCTCATTTCTTATGACCCATCAAAAAATTTTACTTTACATTTGCCAGCACTTTAGTGTGCATAATTCATGATTTCTTCACCCAGCATGGAGTTCCCTCTATGGGCTAGGCATAGGAAACAAAGGTGAAGACCCACCCTCAAATAACTCAGCCTGGTTGTGTGTGGATTTAGATGTGTAAGTGACAGGAAGAGTGTTCTGAGAGCATTGAGGAAGAAAGGTTTAATTCCATCTGGATGAGTCGATATTTGCTGGGGTCCCGAGCCCAGGCACTGAATTCTGACTTCACTGCTTTCTAGTGGTCTGACTGGGCCAAGTTTCTGAACCTATCTGAGCCCCAGTTTCAACACCTATATTATATAGGAAGAATAATAGGACCCACATCATGGATTTTTTTTTTTCCCATGCCGATTCAATGGAATGCACCATAGCAAGCACTCAATGTGTGTGGGTGGTGATGATGATGATGGTGGGAGAGGTGGAGAGAGGGTGAAGGCAAAGAGATGGAGAAGGCGTCACAGAGATTATAGGGTCAGGAATTCAGTGGGTAAAGGAGGAAGATGTGAAAGAGTGAAGAACATTCCAGCTGGGGCCCCAAGCTGTTTTAACAAGCCCCCAGGTGATTCTGAGGCACAGTGAAGTTCAAGAACCACTGAGCCGTGGTAAGCTGAGGATTTTTATTTTCTCTTCTAGCTGTGAATTTCAAGTAAGGGAATGCTGTGCTTGGATTTTCACTTTTGGAGAGAACACATTGGTGGCTGTAGGAAGGATGGATTAGAGATAGGGAGGCAGGAGGCAGGGACAGGAGTCCAAGTGAGCGATGACAGGGACTCAAGCCTGTGTCATAATGGTGGGGATACGCAGAAAGAGAAAGATGTACGGTATATGACAGTGGTGACACAAAGGTAGTGGTAGAGGGGGCACCTAGAAGACATTAAAGTGTAGAATCGACCAGATTTCATCATTGGATTTAGAGATGGGGGAGAGAAGGAGGCAGGGTGAGTCCAGAGGTAGTGAACACAGGGCTGTTCACACCAATGACTAAATGGTGCCTCTGCCATCTTGCTGAGACCGCTCATCTACCCCTCCCTCTCCCTCCTGCATCGCTGCCAAGGTGACTGACAGCACAGATCGGCATCCTTGCAGGAGGTCTGGTTCTCCTCTGGAATGCACTGCTCTCTCCAACCACAGCCATCACCTCCCCCACACCCCCCCACAGCCAAGGGAGTCATTCCGCCAGCCAGTGGTTACTGCCACATAGGCTGATGAGTCATCTTCCCAGAGCAGCTGGTGGCCAACGTCCTTCTCTTGTCCACAGTTAGGGAGTACTTCCAGGACCTGCCCTTCACCCCCCAAAAACATTTTGACCCACCCTTCAGTGCAGGTTGCCTTGAAAGGGCCAACCACACACACACCTCCAGAACTGGAGTGTCTCTAGTCCAAAATTGTACTCAAATTACTGCTCCGTCTGCATTTTAACTGAGATGATTAAGTCATTGCTTTATTATTGCCACATCTAAGGTGGAAAGGTTGCAAGAGGGAAGGCTGTAGTGGCTCCTGTTCAGAGTGAAAGGTCTTTCTTTTAAAGCTGCTGCTGCTGCTGCTGCTGCTGCTGCTAAGTCACTTCAGTCGTGTCCGACTCTGTGCGACCCCATAGACGGCAGCCCACCAGGCTCCCCTAACCCTGGGATTCTCCAGGCAAGAACACTGGAGTGGGTTGTCATTTCCTTCTCCAATGCATGAAAGTGAAAAGTGAAAGTGAAGTCGCTCAGTCGTGTCTGACTCTTAGTGACCCCATGGACTGCAGCCTATCAGGCTCCTCCATCCATGGGATTTTCCAGGCAAGAGTACTGGAGTGGGGTGCCGTTGCCTTCTCCGTCTTTTAAAGCAGTGTTTCTCAAAGTGTAGTCTGTGAGCCACGCGCTGCATCGAGAGCACTTGAAGTTTGGGTGGAAATGCAGATTCCTGAGTGCTACCATAGCCCTGTTGAGTCCCTGAGGGTGGGTAGGCTGGAGTTAGAAACAAGGGAATTTATCTTGTTAATAAGCATCCCTAATGAGTGCTCAATTACCTGAAAAGCAATAGTGATGGCAGGAGAATTCCTTTTGTAATATTTCTGTCCCACCATGCAGCTGGGATGACCTAACAGTCCTGTGGATCTTTCCAGCTCCTTGGAGAAGGAGGGCCTCCGGTCCAGGGGAGGAACCCTATTCCAGAGTGACCAGGTCAGCGCTCTTGCCATTCTGTTCATTCCCTTAAGGCACTGGGGACAGCATGCACATGAAACAAGTCCAACATGCCTATTTAAAAAGACAAATGCAGGGACTTCCCTGATGGGCCAGTGGTTAAGAATCTGTCTGCCAGTGCAGGGACACAGGTTTGATCCAAGCTAGTGCTAGTGGTAAAGAACCCGCCTGCCATTGCAGGAGATGTAAGAGATGCAGGTTCGATCCATGGGTCAGGAAGATCCCCCAGAGGAGGACATAGCAACCCACTCCAGTATTCTTGCCTGGAGAATCCCTTGAACAGAGGAGCCTGGCAGGCGATGGTCCATGGGGTCACAGAGAGTCAGACACAACTGGAGCAACTTAGCACCCGGAGCTGAGATCCCATATGCTAGGGAGCAACTGAGCACACGTGCTCCAACTACTGAAGCCTGTGCACGCTAGAGCCCGTGCTCGGCAGGAAGAGAGTAGCCCTGACTTGCCACAACTAGAGAAAGGCCTCGGGCAGTAACAAAGACCCAGTGCAGTCAAGAATAAATAGATTTTTAAAAGACAAAAGTGTTCTCATATTCAAAGTGATAGTGATGGCTTCCATTGCAGTATTCTTCTTTCAGAAGACAAATCTCATATGCTCCCAAACTCCAAATAGTAGTGTTGACTTACCACCCTAAAACATTTCTCTACATCATTTTACTTGTTTGGAGTAATGAATTTCACCTAAGTAAAGTCCTCTCTAACCTTTCCTCTTATTCCCCATGACTGACCAGGGTCAGCCAAGCAACCTGTGCTGTTGGACCTGAGTTGGATGCTTAGGAGCAAAGATAACTGAGCTCCTGATGATGTCACAGGAAGGCACCATTGTCCACGTGCTTTGAACTCTGAGGAACACTGATGCTCGATAGGCATGCATGCATGTTGAGTTGCTTCAGTCATGTCTGACTCTTTGTGACCACATGAACTGTAGCCTTCAGGCTCTGCTGTCCATGGGATTCTCCAGGCATAGATACTGGAGTGGGTTGCCATGCCCTCCTCCAGGGGATCTTTCCAACCTAGAGATAGAATCCATGTCAGGTGAGTTCTTTACCACTAGCGCCACCTGGGAAGCCCGCCCAATAGGCAGGTAGGTTCAAAAAGGACTCCAAAAGAGAAATTAGTTAGAGGGCTCTGGATAATTGGGTTTGGTTTCCTTGCTCAGCAAGTGTTCATTGAGTTAAGGGCTGAGGGGATAGAAGATGGAACAGGCATGAGCCACACCCTTATGGAGCATAAGGTAAGGCTGGCAAGGTGAGACACGCACTTTGAAATTCAATACCAATCTGAGGCAGTAAATGTTAATGAGTGGTTGGACATCAAATGCTGGCACAGTCCAGGAAAAAGGGAGAGAGATTGCCCTGGGCTGAAAGTCAAGGAGGACTTAAAGGTGCCCGGAAAATCTGTAGAAGATAAGGAGAGACAGAAAGAAGCAATGGAGCTGTCTGTAGAGAGCAGAAAGCAAAAGGCACAGCATTGGGGAAAGAGTCCTTGCTGCAGACAGTTAGTAAAATGGCTCTGGATGAAGTCTGTTGCTGTGGTTGGGAATGGTGGGATGAAGTTCAGGTTTCACATCTAAACATTTACCAAATACTTATAATGTGTCAGGCACTATGTTCAAAACTTGACATTTTGATTAAGTCTTACAGCAACAACAAGGAGCTAGTAATATCCCATGATCCATTTTGATGTGAAGAGACTGGAGCTCAGAGAGGTTCGAAACTAGCCCAAAGTCACACAGCAAGTGGATGGAGGTGCCAGGGCACAAACTCAGGTCTACCAACATCCAAAGTTTGTGTGGTTCATGGGGGCACTTTCTGTCCTTGTCCCCTTTCCCAGGTCATAGTGCTGCGTGCAGGAGAGGATTAGCAGTGGGGATAAAGTGAGGCCAGGAGGCTGAGTGCTCCCTTCTGGCTGGTGGCCCATAGCCTCTGCCTGGTAAAGACTATATTTCTTGTCCTATCCACATAGCCTTGGGAGTAGTGCCAAGGTCACAGAGGGGTAGACCAATACTCCCTCTTTGGCCCTCTTGACCCATCTGCTTCATGTCTGTGTTTTTGAGAACTTTAATGTGTATTTCCTAAAAATCAGAAAAAATGACAGTAAGATCTCTCCTATTCTAATCACTCTGCATACTTTATAGCCCTAGTTAGATTGTAGTGTAATGGTACCTGAAGACTCTCTCAAAATGGATTTTTTTTTCAAAAGTTAGTTCATTACTCTTTTGTAATGAATCCCAAGGTAGGTTTTTAAGGGCTGTATAATGGCACCCTCAAACTTTACAGGAATCCAGTCTTCTTTATTCTTGCTCTTCTACCATGGTTAGTGCACTGCCTCCTGGACTAAGAAGGCTGCTCAAGCTCTAGCCATCACTTCCACATTCTAATGAGCAAGAAAAGAAGAAGATGTGAAGGCATTTCTTTTCCAGTTTAAGGACATTTCCTAAAAGTTGACCACCATGTCTCCATGTGTAGCTCATTGGTTAGAACTGAGTCAAATGGAATTTCTGACTGCAGGGACACTCAGAGATGTAATTTTTACTCCAGATGGCCATGAATCCAGGTAAAACTTCATTACTAGAAAAAAGGAGGGAATAGATATTATAGGTGGGCATGGAGCAGCCTCTACCACAATCCTGTTGACTTATTTGATCTTCATTATCACACAGTCTTGTGAAGTGGGTATGATTATCACCCTCATTTTACAGACAAGGAAATCAAGGCTCAGAGAGGTTAACTTGTCTGAGGCAATTTTTTTTTTTTAATATGGACCATTTTTAAAGTCTTGATTGAGTTTGTTACAATATTGCTTCTGTTTGGCAGCAAGACATGTGGGATCTTAGCTCCCCAACTAGGGATCGAACCTGCACTTCCTTCATTGGAACCACTGGATCACCAGCGAAGTTCCTGTCTAAGGCTGTTAATTAAAGACTTGGGACTGAACAGCATTCCACTGCCCCCAAGCCTGTACAAACATATGACTGTATGTTCACTTACGCCTAGTCTACGTATGAGTACTTTCTTTTCTCTTTATATTACCTAGCTAAGATGTAAGCACTCCCTTTATACCTTAATTTAACTAAGAAAGAGTCAACAGTTTTCAAAAGAAGTGTAGCTAGGAAACCAAAGAGAAAAAGAAACCACAAGGTAATGAAATGGCTGGGCATGGCAGGAAAGCACAGATTTGGTGTCCTGAGATAACTAACAGCCAGCTGAGGGCTGGTAGGGCCAGCACGGATGATGTGCAGGTTCAAACTTAATGGACACACAGGCCTCTGTGCCTTGCCTGGCCTTCAACCAGCTGTCACTGAACATGCCTGAGGCTTGATGTCCCCTCTAGCTTGACCAGGTGTTTGGCTTTGATCTAATCTGGTATCTGGACCTTCCCCTCACTGCCATCTCTGCCCTGGCCCCAGTTCACTGAAAGTTGCTGTCTCCACCTGTTTGTAAACCTGGCATCCGAGTGGACCACCACCAGCCATGTGTCTAGACCAAGGGGTAAACCTCTAGCTTGCAGCGTATTAATACAGCAAAGGTGACACTACACCCTAATGAACGTCCAAGACACAGTCAGAGCTCTTCACCCTCACAGGTTACCCAGACTTATTTCCCCAGGTGCTCTGTACAGATGGTTCAGGTGCTCCACCTCCAGTCTGGGCAATGATTAATCCAAGAAAAGATAATCTCCGTCTGTGTAGTAGCAATGATCTCTACAAACGGCTGTTTCTCACACAGCCTGAGAACGCTTTGTTTCTGAATGACTCTGTCTCTCCTATTTTTCTCTTTCTTTCTCCCTTCCTGCCTCTCTTCCATCTGCCTCCTTTTTCTTTCTCCTGTCTCCCTTCTTTCCTGCTTCCCTCCCTCTCTCTCCTTCCTTCCTTCTCTCTTCCTTTCTTTCCCTCTCTTTCCCCCTTCCTTCCTTCCTTTTTCCCTTCCTTTCTCTTTCTTTCTCTCTTTCTTTCGTGCAGTGTGTGTGTGTTGTGTGTTGTGCGTGTGTGACTGTCAGAGAGCAAACACAATGTCTGCTCACAGTCCAGTGGGATTCTGTGTTCATTGCAATGCCCATCTGTTCTAAGAGAAGAGCGCATGCTCAGAAAAGGCTTCCTGGAGGACATGGCCTTGGCCCACCCCCAAATAAATGGATGGAAGCAAGATAAGTCTTCTGGAAACAGAATGACTAGCTCTCTGGTTCTTCCTGCACACTGCAGTCTCTTTTCCCATGTTTAGGGTCACACTCTTTCACAAAGAAATCAATAGCTACTTCAAGGCTAGGAAAGCCATTCAAGAGGATAGCAAACTACGGTTCTTTCAAACCTGCACCCCTGGTTAGCTAAGATTCATGGCTTATTTGAGAAAAGAATGATTTAGGATCTTGGGCAGCTGTTTTTCTCTTTATAGATGTTGTAGGCTTTTGTGGGAAGGCAATGTTCTGGAATGAACTGAGTTCTTCCACATCCCCATCCAGGCCTTTGGGACTGGGGAAGCCTTCCATACTTAGACGCAAATACCTTTATCAGGCCCCACCCCACACAACCCTAAATGTGAAACAAGAAAGCATTGCGGACTTCCTCCTTCTCCTGTGTACACAGCCGTTACCCAGATTGGTGTCTATCTATCTGTTGTACTGAAAAGAATAGATGCTTTGTTCTCCCCTCTGGCATTGGGACGACTTTTATCCACAGTGACTTGCGAAGGCCCCAGACACTCCTTTGGGACCTCGTTCATTTTCGGGGTTTACATTAGATTCTTGAATTCAACACTCAGAAGAGATACCACTGATTATATGAGTTGTCGAAATCTTTCTCTTTATGAAGTATGCCATGAAACAAAAAACAAAACTGGCGTCTGCTTTGTAGCTGGGAAGAGCCCCAAATGTGTCACTCGCCGACCAAATTTGGCTTCTTTCTGGAAGTTATGGTACATTCCGACATCCTATTAGTCAGGCTCTGAGACAACTTGCCAGGCTGATAGAAGAATGAATGACACAGATTTTCTTTTCTTATCATCCAGGTCAATTCACTACTCTCTATTTTAAAATAGCAATTTTAAAAGATGTTTTAAACCATAACTTCAAGATAAAACCTGACCACCACAAAGGGTTTCATGTTAGATCTGTGAAAGTTAAGTACTTCACTTCATCCACGAATAGTTTAAGTACTTTTTTCATTCTCACTTTTTTTACGTGAGATATTAAGTATATCTCACGTAAATAGATTTATGATACATCCTGTTGGGAATGGTAAGATATACAACACCTTGCCTTTGGCCTTAGAAGCTAACAATCTGGTAATGGTCATGGCTGCTATCACTGAGCAGGCCATTTGTGCCAAGACCTTCAGCTAGCCTCATGACAGCTGGAAACCCCATCTTTGTTACCAGCTAATCAAGGCTGGAAGGAATTAGGTAGCTGTTCAAAGTACAAGAGGGATTCCCAGGTGGTGCTAGTGGTAAAGAACCTTCCTGCCAATGCATGAAATGTAAGAGACACGGGTTGGATGCCTGGATCGGGAAGATCAGAACCATAATTCAAATCCAGGTCTGGGTGACTCATGACGTTCACTCTTCTCTCTCCTGCCTCTCAATTTATCCAGGGAGTCTTATCCATTGGAGTCTTACCCATTTGAGTCTTATCAGGAGACAGAAACCAAATCCCTTATTTGAAGATGTTCACAGGTAAGTGAAAGATGAAAAGGGAAGTCTCCAGCTACCATGGAGGTGGTCATTGCAGGAAGTAGCTACCGCCCCCAGGGCTGAGGAAACAAAGGGAAGAGGTTACATTGTTAAAACTTAGAAATCAGAGAGCAGGCCCCATGGAACTGAAACTTGGGCCTCTGAAGAGTAGATGTTACTTGCTGGTGCTGGTGTCTCTGAGATCCCAGGAGTGTGGGACCCAGACTCGGCGAAGCCTACTGCCAGCGGTGGTCCTGGTGGCCCACTCTACAAAGCGGGTTCTAAGTGTTGGGAAAACTGCAAACTGGATTCAGTTACTGCTCTAGGAAGGAACCATCACTGCTGGAGTGAAGAAGCATGGCTGGGGTGACACTCCCAGGACCAGGAGGCAGACAAGACAAAGCAAGGCTCTTCCTCTTTCAGCCTCGCAGCTATGCTGGCAGAAACTAGCACAGAGACCACTGGCAGAGCAGAGCTGCAGGAAGCCAGCTGCAGAGCAGAGAAGGGGGCTTCACACTGAAAGTCAGCAACTTCATAACTGGCCCAGGAGATAGTATATGGATGTAAGAAGACATCACTGTAGGTACCATATGATCATGTCTCTGATGACTCTACTGCACATTGTAAATCCCATAGAACTGAGAAGAGAGTGAATGGTTATGTGCAAGTCTTTGCTATCCTTGAGGGTAGGGACTATACTCTCTTTATGCTTCCAGTCTCCACAGCTTTCTGGCAATAAAAAGACGCCCAGCAAGAGCTGGTGAAATAAAAGAATAATTCTATTGTAATAAACCATTATAAGCCTATATGTATTTTGCTGCTGGAATTTCAAGGGCCAGTTCTGAATCCTGGGGAGGAGGGTTGGGAGGGATTCTTATCTTGTGCTGTGCCACGCTTAGTTGTTCAGTCTTGTCCGACTCTTTGCGACCACATGGACTTTAGCCCGCCAGGCTCCTCGGTCCATGGGATTCTCCAGGCAAGTATATACTGGAGTGGGTTGCCGTGCCCTCCTCCAGGGGATCTTCCCAACCCAGGAATCAAATCCAAGTCTGCAAGCAGATTCTTTACCATTTGAGCCATCAGTGAAGCCCAAGAATACTGGAGTAGGTAGTCTATCCCTTCTCCAGGGGATCTTCCCGACCCAGAAATCGAACCGGGGTCTCCTGCATTGCAGGCAAATTCTTTACCAGCTGAATTACCAGGGAAGCCCCAACCTCAAAATCATGGACAATAAAGGGATTGTTTACTCTTGGTGAGAGCGGATTATACTGGTCCTTGCTAAGGGATGGCAGAGGAGATCGAGTCTGGCTATGGGGAGTGGTGCTCAGGCTAGCTTCTCTTAATGCTGTGTTTCTATTCAATGATGTTTGGCCCTGCCTACAACCCCAGAACCATCTTTTTCTCTCTGGTTCCTATCCCTCCCTTGTGTCTCACTATTATTAGTCTTTGGAACATGTATGTTTGCCTGAAGTCATGGACACACACTCTTGCGTCATCATAGCACATGCTTAGAGACCTGGAGTAGAGGCAGAGTCAAAAGCGTGGACCCTGGAATTCCTTTCCTTAGTAACCACCATGGATGACACATAGACTCCTGAGAGCCCAGCCCATCAGCTCGGTGTCAGAACGCTGGATGAAGACTTTGAGGTCCTTGTTTTACAACGATCTTATTTTACACATACAGAAACTGAGGCTCAGAGGTGGAGAGTAAACATCTTCCCCTAATTCTGCAGCTGGTTAGCCAGACCAGAGTTTTCACACAGTGCCCTGACTCCTTGCTTCTCTTTCTAGCACGTTTTTCAGTTGAATACAAATATTTCAGTAGAACTTACTCAATACAAGAAGCATTGTCAGAGTTCCAAGTTGATTTATATTAAATATTTTCTTTTGGAAACTATTTGGGCATTGAGGATTAGTTTCATCTTAAAGGTTTTATTTAGTATAATATAATAATACAACAGGAGGAGGGTATGGCAACCCACTCCAGTATTCTTACCTGGAGAATCCCATGGACAGAGGAGCCTGGTGAGCTATGATCCATAGGGTCACGAAGAGTTGGACACAACTGAAGTGACTAAGCATACATGCACTCAGTAATACAACATGATATAGTATAATAATATTTTCTAAATATAATTGTTAAATAATGCACACATATAAATGTGCATTAGTAATAAAAGAAATAAACATATATAATCTAAATCCTTCAGAGCTAGACTTTCCTAGTTAATATTTCCAACTGAGTGCAATATTAAACATAAACTTATTAAGGATTTTTCTTTAAGGATTCAGAAGGCATCAACAAAAAATTGCTACTGGGTGGAAATTCCATCGGTAACCAAAACTCGTTCCACTGTTTCATTTCATTTAGATCAGTGATCCTAACAGCTCTATGGCATCCGGCATCAAGACAAGCAGAAACGACCGGAGGAGAGGAGGGTCAGGTCATCGGAAGTCTCTCAAGGCCCTGAGAACAGCTGGACAGGATCACAAACCTCCTGAGTGCCTGCCGCCCAACCCCTCGCCCCCCCACCCCGCCACCCGCCACCCGCCTCCACGCCCTCCATCCCTCAGACCACTCCCTAGCACATTTCTGACCTGGTCATATTTAACTCTTGAGTTGACTTTGCCATTGCCAGCACGGAACATTCCATCCAGATAAACCCACAGCAGTTCATGGAAAAGCTGTGGACAAACAAGGCTGAATAAAGACATTTCCTCCTGTGCATCTGGCAGGTTTTCTTGAGCCTTTTGCCAGGATTCATTTCCACCTTTTCTGGATGACTAGGGCTGGAGGATAATGTGAGATCAGGGACACAGGGAGCTTACCCAGTAAGAGATTAATTTTAGTTGCGCAAAGCTGTGTGAATGAAACTTCAGGTACATTTATGATATGTGTGGGCTCGGATCCAGTGTGTAAGGCAATAGGATGAAGTTTTAACCTAACATTAATGTTTAAATTCTCTTTTGGGACCTCTGTTATATGTAAGTCCAGCACAAATATGATAAAAGAGGGAAAAAGAATTATTCAGAGTTAAATACAAGATGACAATTGAGAAAAAGAAAACACATTTCTCACACATCCTCTGGTACCCTTTTCTTCCCATTATTATTTTCAGTGCTGCAACTCCACAAAGACAAATAAGGCTGTAGCTAAAACATTATTTGGTGGTGGTGGGAATACGGCAAGTGGGAGGGTATGGGGAGGGGGGTGAGGGATGCAGAGCTCAAGTTTTCTCCTGATGATAAAAGTAATAAAATCTTGCTGTTGAAATCTAAAAAGTACCAAAAAATGTAACAGGAGGAAAAAAATGAACTACCCATAATGTTATCGTTTTGGTATTTCTCCTTCTAGGAGAGGCATATTCATACTGAATATGCCATTTTACATAGTCTTTTTGTTTTTTTCTATACAAAGTATTTAAAATGTCTTATCTGAACGCTGATATTTAAGTCTGTTGTGTGGATACCTCATGTTTTTCTTCATTGTTCTTATCATCGTCCTTCCTTTTAAAAAAATGTTAAACTATTATGAAGAACTCTGAAATGAACATCTTTGTGCATCTAGTATTTTCTGTTAAGAAAGATTCCAAGGAGTGAGACTTCTGAACCAAAACCTATAGGCATTTCATAGGCTCTCTTTCTATTGCAAAATTTCTTTCCCAGCAGGGGGTTCTATCTCGGAGTTCCTCTTACATAGTGTATGAAAGTATCAGTTTCATACACACTTGGAGGCCTTGAGCATTTTCTCTTTTTGTTTTAAAGAGCTGATATGATACAATAATAATTAAAAGTACATGGTTGCTGCATTTCTTTATGTATACATTTGATTATTAGTAAGGTTGAACATTTTAATTCAATATATATTAACCATAAGGGCAAGGATTGTGTCTATTTTGCTTATTTATCAATCCCTAGTTTTGAGGAGAGTGTCTGACATATAGAAGGCATCCAATAAATACTTTACAAAATTAATTTCTAAATTATAAACTGCCCACTTATCTATTCAGAATAATGTTTTTAATGATCAGATATTTGAAATGATAAAATCCACTGTTGGGAAGTCTACAATTTTATAACAGTTATGAAAAGTAACAAGTTAACATTCCCACATGTGTGAATTAATTTATGTTTCTAATTTTGGAATATTTGTAGTCTTGAGGACAGAATCATGGAAAAGAAGTCACTAAAATGAGTTTGTGTTCTGGCTTAACTGTGTGATGGATAACAAGCAAGGACCTACTGTACAGCACAGGGAACCTTTGCTCAATGTTACGGGGCAGCCTGAATGGATGGGGAGTTTGGGGGAGAATGTATATGTATGGCTGAGTCCCTTTGCTGTTCATCTGAAACTGTCACGACATTGTTTGTTAATTGGGTATACTCACTCCAGTATTCGTGCCTAGAGAATCCCGTGGACTGAGGAGCCTGGTGGGCTGCTGTCCATGGGTTCGCACAGAGTTGGACACGACTGAAACGACTTAGCATGTATGCATGCATTGAAGAAGGAAATGGCAACTCACTCCAGTATTCTTGCCTGGAGAATCCCAGGGATGGAGGAGCCTGGTGGACTGCCGTCTGTGGGGTCACACAGAGTAGGACACGACTGAAGCGACTTAGCAGCAGCAGCAGCAGCAATAGAAAATAAAATATTAAAAAAAAAAGTTAACTCTGTGACTTTAAGGTTTTAAAGTCGCCTCCAAAAATCAAAGCAAAATTTTAAAAAGGCAACAAGTCTGTCTTTTTAATTTTATGGAACCATTGAGACAATATAATAGGATAATTATAGGTAATAGTTCAAGGTAAAACTTTCGAAATGCAAAATGTCGAATTCAAATACAAGACCAAAGTACTAGCATTTCGCTCTCAGAGTTTCTGTTCCAGGTCTCACTTTCCTCATTTATAAAAAGGGGGGAGGGTTGGGATTAGTATAATACATAAGGTACAATAAATAATAGTTGAATAAGCTATTTCCAAAGTTCTTATTTTGACTCTATGATTCTGAAATGTCTCATAGGTTGAATAAAAGAAAGAAACATGGTTATAAAAAAATAAACCAGTGCTCAAATATTTGAAGTAAAATCTGATTACAAAGAATTAATTTAGAATAAATCTTTCCTTCAGATATCTCCCCAAAAGAAAGTTTTAATATGATATACAGAGCTGTTGATAGTAAATACAAAGAAAATAATCCCAAAGGAGAGAGGATAATTAAGATAATGAAGTCCTTAAGTAAGTGTTAGTCGCTCAGTCGTGTCAGACTCTGTGACTCCATGAATTGTAGCCCACAAGGCTCCTCTGTCCATGGGATTCTCCAGGCAAGAATACTGGAATGTGTTGCCATTCTGTTCCTCAAGGGATCTTCCTGACCCAGGGATCAAACCCAGGTCTCCTGCATTGCAGGCAGATTTTACTGTCTGAGCCACTAGGGAAGCCTAATGAAGTCGTTATTTGTCCAATATCTGTCAGAGTAGCTAGCAAGTTAGAAACAATTCAAATTCTCAACAATAGGAGAATAGCTAAGCACACTAAGTTATCTTAACCTGAAAGACTGCTCCTTAGTCAATGATGACAAATATATAATCTGTATCATCATGCAAAAATGTGTATAGAAAATAGAAAGAAGTGAAAAAATAGATCACAAAACAATCTACACACTCAGGTTCACATTACATGAAAACATGTTGAATATATACTTTTAAAGAAAAAAGAACTTGCAATGAGGAAAGCAAACAGTATGTGCCCATCAAGTTCTCTTTTTTTCCCAAATAAATTGACCCAGCTGTGTCACTTTTTTAAAGTCAAAAGATTGCCATGAGTTTGAGGATAGCTCAACAGTCTTATCCCAAATCATGATGGCTATAAAATATCTGTAGTTGTATAACAAGCCAAAAGAGTTTCTCCACAAAAGACCCATCTTCTGTCCAGGCTTGTCCATTGCTTGACATTTCCTTTGACTAAATAATGATTAATGGGCTATATAAACAGCATACCAGGTACTTGTATTTGGTTGTGGATAGGGAAATTATTTATAGTTGCCTGAAGCCAGCGTGGCTGTCTGGTATTTCTATGAGATTGTCTTCATCTTAGAAAGAAGAAAAAAAGTCTGTTTGGAAGAAAAAGAAAAAAGAATTAAAAAATCTATGCAGGCATCTTTGGAGTCAATTTCTGGAAGGTGAATGAAGGGCTGAGGTCTTTGCAGGTAGCCTGGAAGATGAGGGAAAGAGAGACTGAAAATGTAAGATGAATATCTGAACTTTGTGGGAGGAACCTTCACAGAAACCACAAAAAGTTGGCTTTTGACTAAGTTCCCGAAAGAAAAAGTCAGTTTCCTGTTTGCTTGGGGTTATATTTTAATGTCCTTTTTGTTCTTATTTAGATAATTTTTCAAGAACACATGGAAAAAGTCTTGGTCATACCTTCTTCTTCCCCAAAGAACTACGCAAATGAAATGGTACAGAAATCTCTTCAATCAATCAAGGACAACATTCCATTTGATGTCAAAACTTTCTCTGGAGATAATTGACAATCATGTGCTGGTAAAATAATGCTGAGCAGCATTTCACAAACTTTAGGACAGGAAGTAAAAATTCTTGAGACAATGGACAGGAGGGGAAAAAAACACAAAAATAAGCTAAGCTCTGTTATCTAAGATTAAATCTGACTGGGTTAGTGATAGAGATAATAGTGATAGAAACCCCTTCATCATGACAAACTTGTCATGGGGAAGGGGCTTGTGTAACTCAGTGAGCCACGCCATGCAGGGCCACCCAGGACGGATGGGTCATAGTGAAGAGTTCTGACAAAACATGGTCCACTGGAGGAGGAAATGGTAAACCATTCCAGTATTCTTGCCACGAGAACCTCATGAACAGTATGAAAAGGCAAAAAGATATGACACCAGAAGATGAGCCCCACCAAGTTGGAAGGGGTCCAATATGCTACAGGGGAAGAGCAGAGGGCAATTACTGATAGCTCCAGAAAGAATGAAGCAGCTGGGCCAAAGTGGAAATGATGCTCAGCTGTGGATGTGTCTGGTGGTGAAAGTAAAGTCCAACGCTGTAAAGAATGATATTGCGTAGGAACCTGGAAAGTTGGGTCCATGAATCAAGGTCGGACTCATTGGAAAAGACCCTGATGCTGGGAAAGATTGAAGGCAACAGGAGAAAGGGGTGGTAGAGTATGAGATGGTTAGATAGCATCACTGACTCAGTGGACATGAATTTGAGTCAACTCCAGGAGATAGTGAAGGACAGAGGAGCCTGGCGTGCTGCAGTCCGAGGGTTCGCAAAGAGTCAGACATGACTTAGCAACTGAACAACAACAACAGCAAAGTGATAGAAATAAAAGCCTAAAATACTTTGAACACATTGGGTCAATAATTATACTTAATGCTTTACATGTATTATTTTATTTAATCGTAGGAACATTAAGAGCTTGGAAGAATAAGGTAAATTGTTTAAAGTCCTCAGCTAGCAGGCACTAGAGCCAAGATATAAACACAAGTCTGTCTGATTTCTAGAAGCTTAGCTCTTAACCACTAGGATATGTTGCCTAATCTTGATGCTGTAATGTTAGGTTTTGGTAAAACTCAGTTGCTTTTTTTCTGTATAACTCATCTTCTCTTGCATTATTTTCTGTAGATTAGTAAATGGAGAAAGGCTGAGAAATAGGGAAATAGTTGTATGAGTTTACATGCAATAAATGTCTTATTATACGATCCTGTAGTAGAAATTGGAAAACAATACATGTTCTCAGTCCACAAGTAAACCTAAGCTCTCTGAGTTATGCATCGTTTTTACTTCCTCAACCTTCTACAAGTGGTAAAACCATTGTAAACTGATCAAAAATAAAAGAGAAAGAATGCAAATTATGAATATCAGGAACTACAGGGTGAATAGCAGTAGACAGCTTGTAGACATGAATAGAATAAAAAAGATGCTTTAGACCCAATTCACAATAAATTTGATAATTTATAACAAAAATTTTTTTCTTAAGAGACAACTTTCCCAAACTGACACAAGAGAAAATAGAAAATCTGAATAGCTCTATTTCCATTCGAAAAGCTGAATTTTTCTCTAAAATCTTGACACGATACTCCAGAGTCAGATTATTTTGCTACTGAACTTGGTCAATTTTTAAATAAATAAATAAATAATTGACCTTAGATAAACTCTTTCCAAAAACTTGTTTTATGAAGCTAGCCTACCTTGAAACCTAAGCCAGATAAAGACATTAGAAATAAAATTTACTGACCAATATCCTTCATGAACATTCTAACAGAATGTTTATAAAGTTAATTCAGTAATATATAAAAAAAGAATAATACATTATGACTATATATATTTCTGGGTTCTCCAGAGAAACAGAACCAATGAAATATTTATAGATATATTGAATATAAAAGAGAAGATTTATTATAGGTGATGACTCACATGTTGATGGAGCATTTGCAAAACTTGCTTTGCCACCTCACCCCCTTCTTATCTTTAGAGCATGTCTTCTTGATGCTGCTGCTGCTGCTAAGTCACTTCAGTCGTGTCCGACTCTGTGCTGCCCCATAGACAGCAGCCCACCAGGCTCCACCGTCCCTGGGATTCTCCAGGCAAGAATACTGAAGTGGGTTGCCATTTCCTTCTCCAGTGCATGAAAGGGAAAAGTAAAAGTGATGTCGCTCAGTCATGTCCGACTCTTAGTGACCCCATGGACTGTAGCCTACCAGGCTCCTCCATCCATGGGATTTTCCAGGCAAGAGTACTGGAGTGGGGTGCCATTGCCTTCTCTGGCCTTCTTGATAGTGGATCTCTTATTTTCTAGCATTGTTTGCAATTTGAATCAGCTGATAACAAGTCACCAAGTTCTGATTCTTTTTAATTTTCTTTTTAATAGTTTTTACTTCAGTTTATCTCTTTCCTCTCATAGTTCTCTACTAGCATCAAGAAGAAACCAAGTTTCACATTTACACTCTGCTTAGACAGCTCCTCTGGTAAAATAATACAATTTTATCATTTACAATTTCTGTTTTTTCGGGTGAATGCCGACAGAACTTCTGCCTTGTATAATAAGGACCTCCTTTTCTCTAGTTCCCAATAATGTATTCTTCCAGAGCATTCATCAGTAGTGCCTTTAAATTCCATTGTTTCTGCTAATCATTTGTTTACAACAATTTGGGCATTCTCAAGGCAATTCATGTTTTCTCTACCATAGTCTTCACTTCCTCTGAGCCCTCAGTGGCAGAGTCTTTAACACTTATATTTTTACTAACCATCTGTTCAAAGTAATCTATGCTTTCTAATCCTGCACCTCAAAAGTTCTTCCAGCCTCTGCCCATTGCCCAATTCCAAAGCCACTTCTATAATTTAGGTTGTGATCCCTCACTTCCCAGTACCAAATTCTGTATTAGTTTTCTATGATGCTTCCCAGGTGGCACACTGGTAAAGGATCCACCTGCCAGTGCTGGAGGTGCAAGAGACACAGGTTTGATTTCTGGGTCCAGAAGATCCCCTGGAGTAGGAAATGGCAACCCACTCCAGTATTCTTGCCTGGAAAATCCCATGGGCAGAG
Source organism: Giraffa tippelskirchi (assembly GCF_054371585.1). Lineage (NCBI taxonomy): Eukaryota > Metazoa > Chordata > Mammalia > Artiodactyla > Giraffidae > Giraffa > Giraffa tippelskirchi. The sequence goes on along the minus strand of NC_137275.1, from coordinate 54,731,451 downwards.
GAGCCTGGTGGGCTACAGTCCATGGGGTCACAAACAGTTGGACACAACTGAGCAACTGAGCACACACACATATAACAAATCACTTGGAATTTAGTGGCTTAAAGCACCCAAATTTAAAATTAAGGTGTTGAAAATCAAAGCTATATTCCTTTCTGGAGGCACTAAGGGACTAGAAGAAATGGAAGCATACATCTACAAGAATAACAAAAATTTATACAGGCAGCTTTATTCAAGAGTCCCAAACTGGAAACAATCTAAATGACCACCAGCAGAAGAAGAGATAAAGTTGATACATTCACACAAAGAAATACTACAGCATAATACAAAGGAAGCAAACTACTAAATAGGCTATGAAATGGGTGAATCTCAAAAGAATTATGTTCAGTAACAGAAGCCTTATACACTTAGTATGTATAGATGATCCTGTTTATACAAAGTTCTAAAACAGGGGAAGCTATTCCATGGTGAAAAAAAAAATCCAAATAGTGATTAAATTGGAGTGGGGAAGTAGCAGCAGGGGATTGACTAGAACAGGACAAGAAAGAACTTTCTGCAGTAATGATAATGTTCTATATTTTGATAACTATTCAGATACACAGACAGGCACTTGTCAAAACTTATCAAATGAAATACTGAAGATTTACATATTTTGATGTACATACATTTTTCAAAAATTCCATAACAAAATAGAGAACTCCAGCTATTATATGCACAGTGAAGTATTTATAAGAGAGCATACTATTATTTGTAACTTACTCTGATTTTCATTTTGAAAAATAGCTTGATGGATGGATAGAAGGATGACTAGATTAATAGTTATGTGTTAACTATTTTTGCAAATATAGCAAAATACTAATTGTAGAGTCTAGAGAGGGATATAGAGGGATTTACCATAGAACTGTTGAACTTAGTATGTTGAAATTTTTTGTAATAAAATATTGGAGGGAAAAAGGCTACTATTCTGGTTGGACCACACTAATAGTGAGAATCCAGTAAAAGCTTACGAAGAACTTTCCACATATTATTGTCCCAGTGTGCAGACCACCATGTCTTCTCCAGTCCGATACAGCACACATTTATTAAAAACAAATTTTAAACAGAGATTTCTACAATGCAGTCTGAAGTTAGAAAAAAGACAATCTCTAAACTTTTCAGAAAATGACATTTGTTCTTGGTAGGACAGATACTGAACAATTAGTGTCATTAAGGTGAAATTATTAGTGGTAAGCAATATCTTTAGAAATTTTCTATAGGTGGAGCTCAGTCACTGGATGGCTGGTTCTAAATACAGCAACATGTTACCAAAAATGATAAATCATAAAACATCAAGTCATGAATAAAGACAAGACTTTCAAAAATAGTGCTAACATTTGAGAATTTTAACACTAATAGCTTTAATACTATATAATTGTATGTACTTTTATCCTTTAAGTTTAATTTTCTCTTGATTAGAAATAAGGAAAAATTGTCATCTGTGGTAAGATAAGATTTTTAAACAACTGTTGCAAATTCATAGTACTGCTAATATTTTTAAAGTCCCTCTAGCACTAAATAGCTCCAGGCTGATTAAAAGCCATCTTTAATTCTCCTTCTCACAAATGAAATAATTTTCTACTCACAAAATGAATATGCTTTAAACTAAAAGGTGATTACATTTCCAAAGCACTTCACCAAATGGGAGACATAAATGGTTATTAATTAGAGTAAGTTATTGTTTCACACTTTCATTATGGTTGTTCTTTTGGATCTTTAAATTTATTGCTTTCCAATTATACAATTTATAGGAGGGAGTGAGGATCAGTTCCTTTCCTGATAAAACCCTCAATGTGCTTTGAAAGGCAGAGGACAGACACGATGAACTTAGAGGACATTAGTCTTTTAGCAAATAAAAGAAGAGATGAATACTGTGTGAATCTAATTGTGTTTGAAAGGACCACCCACTGCAGAACGTTAAGTAGTTTTTTTTAACCTTTGCTTCCCTCTTTCTCTTCTTCATGATGAGCAAGATTATCAAAGAGATATCATGGCATCATAATGTCTTCTGGTAGGTCTGATTCTTGTAAGAAAAAATGCGAGTCATATCAACACTGGTCTTAAATTTTATCCATGTATTTTTGCCCTGATTCTGACTAGGACACATGCTAGGCTGCTCATGGAAGATGGACGGGGTGGAAGGATAAAGGATCTTGAAAAATAAATGGAAGAGTTTTAAAACCAGTGATCCAAGGGATAGAGGAGGAGGTGGAGAAGATGGTAAGAGACGTAGCTTTACTTGCCACCTCTGGAGTGTCTTCTGTGCATTCATCCCCTCAAAGGGGCCCCTCCGTCTCCTGAAGCCCAAAGGAACCCATTCCCTAGTCACTCTCCATTGTACTAGTGATTCATAAGATGTAAAGTGCTCAGAACATTAAAACTGTGTTTGTATATCATCAAATCATCTACCAACAGTTCCTGGGCACCTTCTCTGTGTAGGGCATTGCGGGAGATTGACAGACGTGAAGAGGAATTAGACAGAGCGTCTTCCCTAGGCAGTTTATAATATGAGAGCGTGAACAGAGCAAGTATTCAATCTACATCCTGGTGATCTCAGCACCTGAACGTCTGCCTGCCTGAAACACTGAGGGACAGACAGATGATTCACCAAGGTAGTGTTAGGACAGAATGAAACCAAACTGCTATGGCCCCTAGTCTATTTGACTCTTTTCATAGAAAACTTTGCTCTATTAATGTAAAGCAAAGTATGAAATAGAAATTGGTCCAAAGAGGAGTCACTGAATAATAAAATACTAGAGTTGGGGGAAGGAGGAAACACTGAAAAATCAATTAGTCAAGTAATTTTTTAAAGTGTGTGATGCTCCCTAGGATTCCTCAGAGATGGAGAGAAGGAGGAAAGGAGGGTGGGAGGTGGAGAGGAGAGGGGAATACCACTGAGCTAAGCGAACTTGCTTATTTGATTCAAAGGCAGAATGGCTAAGCAACTAATCCAAGACTATGCATGTGCCTGTGTGCTAAATCACTCAGTCGTGTTAAATTCTTTGCGACCCCATGGACTGTAGCCCGCCAGGCTCTTCTTTCCATGGGCTTCTCCAGGCAAGAATACTGGAGTGGGTTGCCATGCCCTCCTCCAGGGGATTTTCCCGACCCAGGGATCAAACCTGCATCTCCTGAGGCTCCTGCATTGTAGGCAGAGTCTTTACCAGTGAGTCACCAGGGAAGCCCCCAAGACTATACAGATAGCAAATAAATCTGATTTCCAGCTCAGGTCACTTTCAAAGGTACTATCACACTGATACTTTAACATCTGTGGCAGTCACTATGGGTTACCTTCCCAGTAGCCACCCCCTGCGTGGCCCTCCCTATCCCAACCCTTTTCTTCCTCGCCATTAGAACCCTGTATTAGTCAGGTGTTATTGTTGTTGTTAAGTCTCTGCAGTCGTGTCTGACTCTTTGTGACCCCATGGACCCAGGCTCCTCTGTCCCTGGGATTCTCTAGGCAAGAACTCTGAAATGGGTTGCCATTTCCTCCTCCAGGGAATTTTCCCAACCCAGGGATCAAACCCGCGTCTCTTATGTCTCCTGCTTTGGCAGGCAGGCTCTTTACCATTGGTGCCACCTGGGAAGCCCTTTGAAACCAGGGATGACTGAGTCTTCTCTCCAACCTGAAAGATGAATCTTAATCTATGGTGATTATTGTGTAGGACATAGTGGACATCTGCACCAGGCATGGGAGCCCATCATCTTTTGGATAGCCTTTCTATATTTGAGGGAGATTGGGATATGCTGCATGTTGGTATTACATATTCTGCCTTGCTCATGTATCAGTCAGGGCTTAAATTCAGACTCCCTTGAAGCTAGGACACAGCAGAGATTTCACCCCTCAGATGTGCTTGTACAAAACTTCAATTCAAAAGTGAGCAATATGAGGAAAGAGGCTATGTGTGATGTTTCCGTCTTTTGCTGACTCCAAGGAGGAATTGAGATGTCTGTCTTTTAGTGTCAAAAGTACCAGTTTTAAAGACAGTTCCTGGTGCAGAGGAGGCAATAGTTTCCTCTGGTGCTCAGTGAGGGTGGAGTGAATGAGGCTGTCTCCTATGATGCCAGTTTTGGGACGTAGTCTGGGGCACTGGTTGTTAGGGCTAGCCTTAAAGCCTAGCTCTCAGGTCCTCCTCCAAATACAATGAGCTACCCAGTATTTGTTCAACATTTTGTAATGTATTATAGAAAAATTGAAAGCTAGACAAAAGCAAGTGTTAGTTGCTCAGTCATGTTTGACTCTTTGCAACCCCATGGACTATAGCCCACCAGGCTCCTCTGTCCATGGAATTCTCCAGGCAAGAATACTGGAGTGGGTTACCGTTCCTTTCTCTAGGGGATCTTCCCAACCCAGGGATTGAACCCGGGTCTCCTGCATTGCAGGCAGATTCTTCACTGTCTGAGCCACCAGGGAAGACTGTCTAATGTCCTTAATATCATCTAATATCCAGTTTATCTGAATTTCCCTTGTTGTCTCAAATATGTCATTTCATGGTCAGGTTTCTTGAATCAGGATCCAAAAATGTTCACATTATTGCATTTGATTGTCATGTCTTTTAAGTCTCTTATTCTAACAGTCTCCCTCTCTCCATTTTTCCCCCCATGCCATTTGTTTGTTGGAAAAAGTGAATCATTTGCACCAAATAATGGCCTATATCCTAGATTCAGCTGATTTTCCCCTCGTGGTGCTGTTTAGCTAGTTCCTCTAGCTCCAGTATTTCCTATAAACTGGTAGTTGGATCTAGGGACTTGATAATATTCAGGTTCAATTTCATGATTTTGCAAGGACACTTCACAGAATGTGCTGGTTACTTGTATCACCTCTTATTGTAAGGTGCACTTTGGCTGGTCCTCCTTTTAATGGTGCTAAGATTATTAGTGAGTTAAAACCAATATCCTTTCTAGAACTTCCTCTTCTTTATCAGCCAGGATCGACTTCTGAGGTCTACAATGGAACATTCTAACTGATTTATGTGGTAATTCATTTTCTGGGGAGTGGCATGAATAAACTCTGATCATTGAGATGTGATGATAAGTTTGCAAGGAAATTTCTATCAGAGATTTTCTTGCCCTGAGGATGGGCCCAAAGAAAGGACATTCTTCCTTCCAACGTTCTGATATTATTGCATAAGGATATAATGCTCAAGGTTGCTACAGCCAGCATGCAACCATGAAGGGACATTATGGAACAAAAGCTAAGCTACAGAGGATGGCAGGGACAAGATAGAACTGTGGGCACTTGATGATGCAATTATTCAGCTAATGAAATTAAACCAGGAATTGTACTTCTTCCAAACTTCTTATGTGAGATAATAAATAGCCCTGTTTCAAAATTCTTGCTTTTTTTTAGTGAGATGGTACACATAGAAAATGATAATGTTTGTATAATATGCTGGCATAGATGTTCTATGAGAGGAGCTTATACTGTATGGAAAATAAAATACATTGAGGAGGGAATATATTGAATATAGAATTTATGTAAAATTTCCAAATAATAGCATTTCAAACATTTTAATGAAGAATTCAGACTTGCTTTTGTGAACATAATATTTACTTTAATCAGAGATTTATGCTTAAAATGGCTACATAAAATTACTGACTATAATCTGTAATAATGATACCTTCAAATGCTTGAATGTGACTATCGACTAGAAATTTTGTGAAAGTAGTTGAAGAAATGTTAAACCATTAAAAAAGATTTTAAAATACAATAGTTGAAATTGTAGTTGATATGTTCAACAGCTCATTTTTTTTTTGTCATTGACAATTTAGTGCTAAAATTTCTTGGATTAATGAGAAATGGATTTCTCATCTAACAAAAAAAATTCACATAAATTATTTCAAAACCATGTGGAGCTATAATTTATAGATACGCTGTTAAAGTAGAGATGCTACAGCTAGCTCAGATGCCATTAGGTGGTTACAGTAGCTACAAATGCACAGAAGCATCTTGTATATGTAAAGACAAATGTTTGGGCCACCACTTGGAGCTGTGCTACTAGGAGACCGTACTTTACCTTGCTACCCCTCCTCAAAGCTCAGACTCTTCAGACTATTCTCTTTGGGTACCTAGAACATGAACATTCCAGCAGTTTCACTGGGGAAGTCTCCATTCAGTGGTGGGGCACCTCCTTGGCTAAATTCAGCAAGTTATAATGGTGCTGTGGAACCCCTCCCTCAGGCCAGCCTGCCAGGAGTCCCTGATGAGGGTTTTCACAGCAGTCAGCCTGCAGAAGGATCCCAGCTATCTGCCTGAGGCTAAAACTGTTGCTATCTCACAGCACAGAATGCCATACCAGCCTATGTTCCTCTCTTCACACCATCCCGATTTGGATCTTCTTGTACTGCTGCTGAGCACATCTGAGCTGATGCCATACTACCTAAAAATACTTTAATTGCCTTTTACTTGTAAAAGAAATATGCTGTATGCCATTTCTAATTCATAGAGTGGCTAACTTTTAGGTGATGACCAGAGTGAAGATTACATCCTTGATGAAAAGAAGGAATTCCAATAGAGCAGATGCTTTTGGTCACTGTGTGACCTTCCCCCGGACCCCTTCTAATGGAATCCTCAGCCCTGGTGCACGGTTACTTGGAAGTGAAGCCTTGTCATGTACTGCCAGCACCTTCTCCCAGGCAGGTACAGATCAGAAGTGTGAAGGATGCCCAGAGGCAGAACTCGTTTGATGTGAGAAGGACCTATGGAAGTACACCAGCCTCTGGTCTTTTAAGAGGATGATTTTGGGCAGGGGTTCTCTACAGTTCTCCAGAGTCCTGGGCAACCAAGCCTCTTTTGCACACAGGAGTGACCTTGACCATGCACCTCATTTTGTCTTTTCCTTTTGCCTATCTCTTGCCTTCCTTGTTCCCGCACTCCTACTTCCCAGGATCATCTCCCAGATTAATTACCTGGATGTAAAACCTCCCAGGCTCTGATTTTAGAAGAACCCATACTAAATAATATCATATTTGAATTCTTAGCCTACAGGTTAGAATCTTGTCTAATAAATGAACTGATTTTTATGAGTCTCCCCAGAATAAAATTTTTATATTTGATGAGGATACTCATTTCTTAAAAATCAAAGACAGCATTATCTGAAGCGATTACACTGAAGCTGGATTCCCGCTGTGTCTCTGATGACAGTCCAAAACCCTGTGTGATATCTCATTAACAATACAGGCAGCCCCTGACATGGAACTGACAGTATTTCTAAAAATAGTTTCTAAATTGACTGTTTGCAACTTGAAATGTATTTTCTACGAGAAAATATTGCCTTTTCCAATGGAGAGTGTTCCAAATGGCAAAGCATAGCTCCAAGGCGAAGATTTATTCACTCTTGCTTTGCTTTGCCAAAGAAGAGGTAAAACAGTGCAGGAATGGGCTTCTAAAGAATTCCCTTGTGAGGTAGCTATGCCTCAAGGTACAGTTAACAGTGAGAGGGACAGAGAGGGTGCCAAAGTGAGAAGACTAGTACATAAAAGATAGTGATGACCTGTAGCTACAGTTGGGAAAGTGTGACCATATATAGCTATGCTGGATTAGATAGTGTCTCCCGAAATTCGTGTCCACAGTATTGGACGTGAAGCTCCAAAACTTGAACTTGTCTGGAAGCAGGGTCTTTGCATATGCAATTCGTTAAGATGAGGTCATATGGGTCCAGATCGAACCTAAATCCAGTGACCGGCCGTGTCAAGACACAGACACACACACACACAGTGAAGAAGGTCATGTGATGACACAGGGAGAGATTGGAGTAAGGCAGCTACAAGCCAAAGAAAGAGCTCCAGGAATTGCTGGGAGCCACCCCAAACTGGAAGAAACAAGGAGGGACTCTCCTGTAGAACCTTCTTTCCTGGAGGGTATAAGACCCAACAGAAAACTTGGTTGCAGATTTCCAGCCTCCTGACCTGCAAGCTAAAGTATTTTTATTGTTTTAAGCCACTTCGTGTGTGGTAATTTTTATGGCTTCCCTCAGAAACTAGTATAATAACTACCAAATACTTGGATCTGGGTCTTGGATCAAACCATATTAATCATTTATTTTCAAGTATCAGTTTTCTCCCTTATTCTCAAGGCAGGGGGCAAGTGAGGGGGGGTGCAGGACAAGAGAGCTGTGGCCACTTCCTTGTTTCTAAAGTTACCAAGTAGCTGGAACAGAACAGAATCTCTCATTTTACTTTCAAATGTGTGTGTGATGTGGTGAGTTAAAATGTAAAGTAATGTAATGCAACTCCATGTCCAGAGTCAGAATTCAAGTCCATCTTAATGCTTCTAGTAATGGAAATGAGGGGTGTTTGAGTGCTTGTTGTCATTGTTCAGTCATGTCTGACTCTTTGCAACCCCAGGGACTGCAGCACACCAGGCTACCCTGTCCTTCCATATCTCCTGGAGCTTGCTCAAACTCATGTCCATTGAGTTAGTGATGCCATCCAACCATCTCATTCTCTGTCACCCCCTTCTCCTGCCCTCAATCTTTCCCAGCTTCAGAGTCTTTTCCAATGAGTTGGCTCCTCTCATCAGGTGGCCAAATTACTGGAGATTTAGCTTCAGCCTCAGTCCTTCCAATGACTATTCAGGGTTGATTTCCTTTAGAATTGACCAGTTTGATCTCCTTGCAGTTCAAGGGACTCTCAAGAGTCTTCTTCAGCATCATAATTCAAAAGCATGAAGCCTTTGGCACTCAACATTCCTTATGGCCCAGCTCTCACATCTGTACATGACTACTGAGTGATGACAACAGCATAATTCAATCATCTCCACAACAACATTATTATAAGGTTGGTCCTATTATTTTCATTCCTCTTTGACAGATGAGGAAACTAAGCTGTGTGGCTGTAGCCAGGCTTTGATGCAGAAGCTCACTTCAGAGCTGTGCTCTGGACCACTATGCTACATGCCTCATGAACACAGGGATGCCACGTGAAATGATTCTTTTAAATAAATAAAAATGTCTCAGCTACTCTCCTCACTCCTGACCCACCCTTACCCAGTTGCCTGGAACTTGTCTCAACTAAGTGTGGGGAATGATTTGCTCTTGATTAGAATATTGGAACATTTGATGCACTAAAATCTGCTCTGCTTGGAAAGTCAATGGCCAAATACTTCATTACCCAAGATAGATCTAGTACACAGTCAACTCTTCCTTGAAACTTCTGTATGTGTTCTGCCATGAAATTGTCTTTCCTGAGGTGGTATGGGTTCCATGACAAGTCAAATAATTTTTACCTTTAAAGAAATGAGACTAGTACTTGTGAAGTAATTTTACTAAGGGATCCTTACTAGTTCTCCTAATTTTTAAATGATTTGTTTGCATTTTGCTATTTTATTGTAGGCATTAAAAAAAAAAAGACCCTACACCAAACCTTTGTATAACAAAGAAGATTTGTTCATTTATCAATATGTATCCATCCACAAATAAATCATTATTTTCCCTTGATCACTTTTTGTACTTTTTCAGAGTAGAAACACTGTGTATTTGGTTTAGAACTAAGTGGCGTACTTGGTATATTTGATGCTCAGAGCAGGTCATTTTTCAAGACACTTCTCCAAATGAGAAAATTCTTTTCAGGAATAATCATGAAATGAAATTAATGACAATAATGGCCAGAAGAAAACACAGTGAAATTTTTCCTCTGATGAACTTTGTATCACAGGTACTAGAGAAAGAACTTTCCAAAGGGAGTGGCAATAACTCTGAGCCATAAACTTACATTGAAACGAATGTTGTCTGTAAGCTGTGTCCAGTGTGTCAGGAGTAGGTGTATCACTGGAAGTTCTACAACTTAACTTCCCTTAGAATATAGTCTTTCAGTCTTTTCAGTGTCTTCAGTGCTCAGTGGCTCAGTCATGTCTGACTCTTCATGACCCCATATACTGTAGCCCACCAGGCTCTCCTCTGTCCGTGGGATTCTCCAGGCAAGAATACTGGAGCGGGCTATTTCCTCCTCTAGGGGATCTTGCTGACCCAGGGGTTGAACCAGTGTCTCTTGCTTCTCCTGCATTGGCAGACAGATTCCTTACCACTGCACCACCTGAGAAGTCCCATACAATTTTTTTTTAAAGGATAAGTAACATAATGTTCCAATTTGAGACTTATCTAAGTATTATTAAATTCAACAGTAACAATAGCACATGTTTAGAACTTAGATTAATAAAAGATTTTTTCTTTGAGGAAAGGAGTTTTCTCTAACATTGTTGAGAATGATTCAGCACACAGTAACAATAAAAAAACAAACATGTCATCTCTTAGCTGCCTTTATTTTTGTTCTTTAAAGGACAGAAATGGTATGGACATAACAGAAGCAGAAGATATTAAGAAGAGGTGGCAAGAATACACAGAAGAACTATACAAAAAAGATCTTCATGACCCAGATAATCACAATGGTATGATCACTCATCTAGAGCCAGACATCCTGGAATGTGAAGTCAAGTGGGCCTAAGAAAGCATCACTAAGAACAAAGCTAGTGGAGGTGATGGAATTCCAGTTGGGCTATTTTAAATCCCAAAAGATGGATGATGCTGTGAAAGTGCTGCATTCAATATGCCAGCAAATTTGGAAAACTCAGCAGGGGCCACAGGACTGGAAAAGGTCAGTTTTCATTCCAATTTCAAAGAAAGGCAATGCCAAAGAATGTTCAAACTACCACACAGTTGTACTCATCTCACACACTAACAAAGGAAAGCTCAAAATTCTTCAAGTCAGGCTTCAGCAGTACAGGAACTGTGAACTTCCAGATGTTCAAACTGGATTTAGAAAAGGCATAGGATCCAGAGATCAAATTGCCAACATCCACCGGATCATCAAAAAAGTAAGAAAGTTCCAGAAAAATATCTACTTCTGCTTTATTGACTACACCAAAGCCTTTGACTATATGGATCACCACAAACTGTGGAAAATTCTTAAAGTGATGGGAATATCAGACCACCTGACCTACCTCCTGACAAATCTGTATGCAGGTCAAGAAGCAACAGTTAGAACTGGACATAGAACAACAGACTGGTTCCAAATCAGGAAAAGAGTATGTCAAGGCTGTATTTTGTCACCCTGCTTATTTAACTTATATGCAGAGTACATCACGGGAAATGCCTGGCTGGATGAAGCACAAGCTGGAATCAAGATTGCTGGGAGAAATATCAATAACCTCAGATGCAAATGACACCACCCTTATAGCCGAAAGTGAAGAAGAACTAAAGAGCCTCTTGATAAAAGTGAAAGAGGAGAGTGAAAAAGTTGGATTAAAACTCAACATTCAGAAAACTAAGATCATGGCATCTGGTCCCATCACTTCATGGGAAATAGATGGGCAAACAGTAGAAACAGTGGCTGACTTTAGTTTTTGGGCTCCAAAATCACTGCAGATGGTGACTGCAGCCACTAAATTAAAAGATGCTTACTCCTTGGAAGAAAAGCTATGACCAAGATAGACAACATATTAAAAAGCAGAGACATTACTTGGCCAACAAAGGTCCATCTAGTCAAAGCTATGGTTTTTCCAGTAGTCATGTACGGATGTGAGAGTTGAACTATAAAGAAAGCTGAGGGCCAAAGAATTGATGCTTTTGAACTGTGGTGTTGGAGAAGACCACAGTTGAGAGTCCTTTGGACTGCAAGGAGATCCAACCAGTTCATCCTAAAGGAAATCAGTCCTGAATATTCATTGGAAGGACTAATGCTGAAACTCCAATACTTTGGCCACTTGATGCAAAGAAATGACTCATTGGAAAAGACCCTGATGCTGGGAAAGATTGAAAGCAAGAGGAGAAGGGGATAACAGAGGATGAGATGGTTGGATGGTATCACCGATGCAATGGACATGAGTTTGAGTAGGCTCTGGGAGTTGGTGATGGACAGGGAAGCCTGGCGTGCTGCGGTCCATGGTGTTGCAAAGAGTCAAACACGACTGAGTGACTGAACTGAACTGAATTTTTTCACAAAAATGTCCACCTCCTTCCCACACATCCCCTAACCCCACCACACACACGCACACACACAGAGGAAAATCATTGCTAGACTCTGAGCTGGTAGATTGAAACTTCAAATTTGGAAGTTTAATGTTGAAAATATGGCAAAATAGTATACACTCTGCTTTGCTGGGATGCATTTTCCCTTAGACTCTGTTAAATAAATTCCTTCTCCCTCACCAGTTAACCATCTCCAGGTGTTAAAAATCCAACCCTTGGGTCTGACCACATGTTTAGATTGACTTTAGGAATGTCAGCAATTTTCTGCTATGACAGTTCTACTTTAGACTTGGACTCACGATCCCTGTTCAGGTAAGAAGCCTCTCCAAATTTAGAGAAAGCAGAGAGATGGCTAAATTGGAACCAATAAGCATGTATAAATCACTCTTTAAATAAGTCATGGGAAAATGAAGCTTGGTGAAGAGAACCTACTTTATTAAAGCTGAAATCAAAATTTATATCTAAAGTAGGCATGATGGGAGTCCCTAGAACAGACAAGTTTTTAGAAGGACAGTGTAACAACCTTCATGTTTTATTTTCTGAAGCAGCTGAACTTCAGTAAAATGAAGGCCTAAAGAGGGATACTGAGTTTGTTTAGTTGAGAACCTGAGGCCTGGACAAAATTATCTTCTTGTTTGAACTCTAGCAGTTCCTTTTCTCACCTAGATAAACACAGAAGTCCTATGCCATGATTAATATTCAAGAGTAGCATAACCCTTGTACTTGCTCGTTGCAACAACTCTAGCATAACTATAAATGTAGAGGGGGTGCAGATTCAATTTAAAAGTATTCAATCTGTTTTCCAAGGGTCTATTATCATGAGGTTAGATATGTCAACGTGGTCTTCCCTAGGACAGATTTTGGATGCTGCTTATCTATTCTGCTATTGCTCTATTTAAAAAAAAAAAAATTCTGGTTATCATTTACTTCTTTCTTTACCCCATAATAGAAACAGACAATAGTCCAGATAACTAAGTGCTCAGGTGAGCCTGTTTCCATTTAATTGAACCAGATAGCAGAAGCAATTACAGTAATTTTCAATAACTTTTGTATTTAAAGAAGCCATTTTTGAAACATGCAGGCACAGATGCTGTTGGTCATCCCCACTCTGTGAAAACTGAACTATCATGAGATTCTCAGACTCTCAAGCTATAATGGATAGTGTAGAGGATTCCAAACTCTTTATATCCCCAGAGGGATATTTGAAATTGGGCTGTAATGAACATCTCCCATTTGTATTAGGAGTACCATTGCTCTGACCCCATGAGCATCCCCCACTGTTCCCTCTCCTCTGGCAGATAACCAGATGTGGCATGTTCAATATGGGCTTCCTTTCCTCTTGGCAGATCCTGAATGAAGCCAAGGGGAACAGTTAGAGAACAGAAAATTGCCTACGATGGAACACTCTTTTGTGCTACATCTGATATGATTAACAATTTATTTTGGCAATGCCCAGGATGGGTTTCACATGGTTTTCCTGAATTCAGCAGAACTCCTGCCAGGAGAATCAGGAACAGTACGAAGTAATCCAGGCTGAGGGAGAAAAAAAAAAAGTGCCATCTTGCAAAGTGTTTCATAGCCTCGACTCTATGATCTGGAAACCAGCCGTCACTTCAATCCCTCTATTTCCAACTGCTCTTCAACCCTTGTCTTACTAGACTCGAGTTGATGGATGATTTTATAATCAGCAGGGTAGACAACCTAGAGGAGAAAGCCCTGCAAGAATGGACTTAAAACATGTGGCAACCAAACATTTTGCAATATACAAGTATTCTTAAAATATGGATATTTCATCCAAATCATCATTTTTAAGAAGTACAATTGTGTGATATTTTGGATTTCAGAGCTAATGCCTCTTACAGAAATTTACTTTCAGGCTGAAAAAGATGGTTGATCTATTATAGAGGAATGCTTCTTCCCTGGAGTTGATCTTTCCATCCATGTGGAAGGACTTCCACTGGCATTACATTCTTGAATTTTCTCTGCTTTCCATCCTTTATTCATTCTCAGGGTGAATTTGAGGGCTGAGCATGCATTCTTGAATTCCTTCCTCTTCCGCTTCTCTTGGGAAGAAGCCCACTTGTAGAGAGCACAAGTCATTATTGCTCTCAGACACAGAATAAGCCTGCAGCGGGGGGAAGCCCATGGCATGCGGAGATGAAGCTTTTAACTGTTAGAAAGAATTAGGAAGCCCACTTAGAGTGATTAGCCATGCTCTTAAATTTAACATTATTGATAATAAAGGTGATGGTTTGGCTCTCTACCTGCCTTAACTTCTTGTTTGATTTCTCGGTTCAGAGCATGCACAAGAAAAAGTTGTGCTAGAACCTCAACAGATTCTTAGTAGGTTTCATCTGTCAGAAAATATATTTTCATATTGTTTTTGACTCAACTTTCAGGTTGATCAATGAATTAACATTTCCTTTACTCTCCAGTGGATTAAAAGAAATAGTTTGGTACTCCATTTTGAGCTTACATAGATAAACAGACCCTCGAAATCAGTAAGACTAAGGTACTGAGAACTATTTGGCCTTTACATTTTGCTATGACCCTTGTGAATTTCTCTTCCATTCACTCAGAGCTTCAAGACTGTTCCACATTTCCCTCTACTCTTCCTGTGACTTAGATTCTTAGGATCATACTGAGGTATATAAAGGTCTCTCTATCTGGCTAGCAGTTAGGTGGGCCTAAAATTGGCAGTGAGACTCTGGGTTTTGATCTTCAAAGAAATGTTAGCCAAGAAAGGCATGACCACAATTAAATATTGAAACTTGAGACAGGAAGAGGAAAGCCAAGAAGGAAAGGATAGATCCTGATTTTGATCTTCAGCTAAAAATTTTGAAATTAGTGTTTGTGGCAAGGACATATTTGAGAGTTTCCAGTATCAAAGATCTATCCATAAATAGGACAGTTGTCTGTGACTATAACATACAATTAATAAAGAAAGGTCCTAACATTATTTGCTTATCTAACTTACATGCAGAGTACATCATGCAAACTACTAGGCTGGATAAAGCACAAGCTGGAATCAAGATTGCTGGGAGAAATATCAATAACCTCAGATACGCAGATGACAACACTCTTAAGGCACAACGAGAAGAGGAACTGAGGAGCCTCTTGATGGAAGTGAAAGAGAGCGAAAAAGCTGGCTTAAAACTCAACATTCAAAAAATGAAGATCATGGCATCCAGTCCCATCACTTCATGGCAAATAGATGGCGAACAATGGAAACAGCGGCTGACTTTATTTTTCTTGGGCTCCAAAATCACTGCAGATGGTGACTGCAGCTGTGAAATTAAAAGACTCTTGCTCCTTGGAAGAAAAGCTATGACGAAACTAGACTGCATATTACAAAGCAGAGACATTACTTTGTCAACAAAGGTCCCTCTAGTCAAAGCTATGGTTTTCCAGTAGTCATGTATGGATGTGAGAGTTGGACTATAAAGAAAGCTGAGCACTGAAGAATTGATGGTTTTGAACTGTGGTGTTGGAGAAGACTCTTGAGAGTCCCTTGGACTGCAAGGAGATTAAACAGTCAGTTCTAAAGGAAATTAATCCTGAATATTCATTGGAAAGACTGATGCTGAAGCTGAAGCTCCAATACTTTGGGCACCTGATGTGAAGAATTGACTCACTGGAAAAGACCCTGATGCTGGACAAAATTGAGGCAGGAGGAGAAGGGGATGACAGAGGATGAGACGGTTGGATGATATCACCGACTTGAGGGACATCAGTTTGAGCAGGCTCCAGGAGTTGGTGATGGACAGAGAAGGCTGGCGTGCCTCAGTCCATGAGGTTGCAAAGAGTCGGACATGACTGAGTGACTGAACTGAACTGAACATTATTTTGTCAAAGCTCTTGCATCCGTATTATCTCATTTGATCCTTGCCCTGTGAAGTAAATGCTATCATCCCCATTTTGTGAAAAGAGCTTGGTAAACTGCGGCCCAGGGGAATAGAGTAACTTGCTCAAAATTCCTCAACACTATTAGGTGTTATATTCAAAACTATGTTTTCTGACCTCAAACCTGGTGATCTTTTTACTGTACAACTGCCTCTGTGCCTATACACTTCAGAATACATGAAACTTTGGTATATTTAAAATAAATAGATAAAACAGATGGATTTAAAATAGTTGCATTCTCTTATTAGATATATTGTGGACAACACAGTCGATTTCACTCCATAATTTGAAAAATGACTAATATTCCTTTGGTTCTATGATGTATAGTGATAAAGAAAATGATACAGATCATACTGGAGTACTAGTGATGTAGTGTTATTGAATAGACATTAGAGTCTCCTTCATAAGTCCTTGTCATTTAATTTTGAAAATTACACCGCTGAGGATATATCTGTGTGTGCATGGGCAACTGAAACCTGATGTCAGCCAAGTTCCATTTTATCCCCTTGTTAGGGGGTGTAGGACATCCGACCTCAATAAATGGGATCCTGGTGCTGTAGTAGTACATGGGAAGGGTTTTCTAGAACATCCATTCGCTTACATGAGGAATAGTTTGTTTGATCTCCGATGCAAGAAAGAATGAGGTTTGGGGCGAGGCTCATTGGGTGGAGGCCTGAAAAACAATTTTGCGTCATGGAGAGGAGGCACAGATGTGGTATCAGAATGTCAGTATGTACCCATGGCTAAGGCCTAATTGACACACATTTGTCCTTTGTCCCTTGTTCCCCAAATGCCTTGAAACTTGACTTTGCTTATCCTCCATCATCTTTTCTAAACAATCCAAGCTCTCTCTGCCCTCTAGTCCCATGCCTCTTGAAAGTCCAATTTTACTTTAATGCTTGCAAATTTCAAGCTCCAGCATCATCCCCATGTGGAGTGTAAGGTCAGAAGCTTATATGGGTATGGTAATAGCTCTTGAAATACACACAACCCTTGAAATGCACATAACTTTTTATAAAACTCTTTTATGTATAGTATTTTATTTGGTGTTCACAATTACTTCATGAGGTAGGCAAGGAAGATGTTGACCCCGACCTCAAAGAAGTTGAGGTTTGCAGAAGTTAATAACTGGCCAAACTATCACCATCTACTACATCTTTAGGTCTTTTCCTTCTCAACAGAGATTCATAAACCTTTGTACCAATGGTTCTTAAATATCCGTGGGAATAACTGTAGTGATGATAAAAAATATTCCCTTCATTGTAAAGAAACTAAAAAAAAAACCCTATACAATTATATTAAGTCTACTGAAGCTAACACTGTATTCAAGTGCAATAAAGTAACTATATAAATTCTTTGCTTAAAAGACAGCACCCTAATTAAGATTTTTAAGAGGATGGAGCATATGAATACATCTATTACACAGGATTTACTAGAACTCATTGTACCCACAGCAGTAGAGTAGGACCAGCTGTTGCCTGAAACATAGCAACAGCCTTATGAAGTGGAAACTGGATATTTCAGTGATTCTTGTTAAAAAACGTAGGAGTGCCTGTACCTTACCTTAATCCTTTCTTTCATTGTGTATCATTCAACCAAGTTTCATAGCACCTTCTGTCCCCCAGGTTCTGCATTTGTGTGCAGTCTGTCCTTGAATATTTGTTTCATGCTTGAATTTGCAAAGACTCTTTGCAGCTTTGACTCTGTCCTCCTCTAAAAATGGCATCTTTATTTGAAAAGAGTCTTTTGGCTTTTAATGGCTACAAATCCAAGTGATTTTTGAGTTCTAAAAGTTTATTGCTTTTCTCCATTTCTTGGGAATGGGATTCCTGAGGCCCATAAAGTGTTCTTCATTCATTGCTTTTGGTGCCTACAACTTTAGCTGATTGAGTGAGTGAGTGAAAGTCGCTCAGTCATGTACGACTCTTTGCAACACCATGGACTGTAGCCCACCAACCTGGAATGCTCCAGGCAAGAATACTGGAGTGGGTAGCCATTCACTTACCCAGGGCATCTTCCCAACCCAGTAATCAAACCCAGGTCTCCTGAATTCTTTACCACTTGAGCCACCAACACTTGGTTAATTGCCAGTGGTCTTGGGCTCCTGCACATCTGCTTTATCAGAGAAGCATATTATCAAAACAGTGTGCTGGGAAGTACCCTGACCACCTGGTGGGATTTCATGCCTCACCTCTCCGTGGCTGCTGGGTCAAAATGGCAAAGAATAGGTCTATACTGGCACCAAGTGTCATGGTCAGAAAGGTTGAATATTATAATCCAGACAGCAAGATGAGGCTCTAAATCCACCTGCTCCAAGAAGCAATCTCCAAATGGCCCATTGTCACTGGTTTCCCTGGAAGAATCATCTCATATTTAGGGACTTGGTTTGTTCTGTGTTGCTCTCCCAGTAAGAACATTCTTTCACCAATTGTGTCAGTTGTGTGGATGTGTGAAGCAAAGCCAGGGACTCTGGCTTCACTCTTGGGGTGCACGATGAGATTCTGCACAGGAAAAAGAAAATCATAGTAAATAGTTCAAGCAGAAAGAGACACTGGCTTAATATAGGAAATTAAGTGCTAACAAAATTCTTGGAAGGGCTGGAGAGGTAGAAATCAGGGGACAGCTCCTGGTCTTTTGGCTTCAAAATCAACAATTGTAGCTATAAGCCAGAGGTCAGGAAAAGGTTATTGTTGATGCCAGCTCTGTTCCTGCCACAGATTACCAGGCAGAAGATGTGGAGTCCGGATGCTGTTCCTTACTTTTGTCCACTGTCTCATTTATAGGAAAATGGTCACCTTCTCTCTTCTGCCTTCCAAATGTCATGCAAGTGCATTTCCCTGGCAGATCTTAAGTCTCACCCAGAAACCTAGCTGCTTTTCAGACACGCTGTTGCTTAATCGCTCAGTCCTGTCCAACTTTGTGACCCTATGGACTGCAGCACGCCAGGCTTCCCTGTCCTTCACCATCTCCTGGAGCTTGCTCAAACTCATGTCCATTGAGTCAGTGATGTCATCCAACCATCTCATCCTCTCCTCTTCTCCTCCTGCCTTCAATCTTTCCTAGCATCCAGGTCTTTTCCAATGAGTCAGCTCTTCGCATCAGACGGCCAAAGTATTGGAACTTCAGCTTCAGCATCAGTCCTTCCAGGATTGATTTCCTTTAGGATTGACTGGTTTGATCTCCTTGCAGTCCAAGGGACTCTCAAGAGTCTTCTCCAGCACCACGTTTCAAAGACATCAGTTCTTCAGCACTCAGCCGGTTTATTGTCCAGCTCTCACATTCCCATACATGACTACTGGAAAAGCCATATTTTTGACCATACGGATATTTGTAGGCAAAGTAATGTCTCTGTTTTTTAATATGCTGTCTAGGCTTTGTCATTGCTTTTCTTCCAAGGAACAAGCATCTTTTAATTTCATGGCTGCATTCACCATCCACAGTGATTTTGGAGCCTATGAGGGAACATAAGTTAAAGTAGGAATATGTGCTTCATATCAAAGATAACACCCAGCATGGGGCTTTGATTGCTGTTTAGTGCTGTTTAGATTTGCTTTTTTTTTTTTACACAGGAGTATAAGGAAAGACTCTTTTACAAATGGAGGTTCCAGTTGGACTCCATTGTCCCAAATCCTGGTTAGACTGAGAGTTCTTGAGAAAATCTCCCAAAGTGATATGCCTCAAAATCTTAAATCTACCAGGCCTTACTCTGGTTCTTAGATTGTTTGCCTGTTCCTGAGGTTTGTCTGTTACTCTGCAACATTCCACATGGTTCAGGCCAAGTAACAGGATTTGGAATTATGAAGACTAAGGCTTGAGTTTCATGTCCACCACTTTTTATCGTTCATTTAATATTTCTGAGCCTCAATTTCTTATTCGAACTTTGAAGAAAATAAGCAGATTATTAGTAGATTTCAGGGGAGTAATGGGTTTCCAAACTATAAAGCTCATGTGGAGATTGGAAGTGCTGGTTGACAGTTCCTGCTGCATCCCTGGCTAGAAATGGTCCTCAACCTGACAGTCACCTTGCCCAAGGACATGCCCCCTCCTAGGGCAGCCTGTGTCCAGTGACTGGATAGTGGGGGTCATGGGGGTAAAAAATTCTAGCCTCCTCAGCTCAATTCAGGGCAACTCTGAAGAGCCCCCCAGCTCTAGAACTCCCCAAAGGATCAGATGATGATGATTCAAGTTCTTCCACTGCCCAATCCTGCATCCCTCACCCCTCACAGATGTTGATCCTGGAGGCCACTCCACCCAAAAACCTCCTGCACACAAATCTCTGTCTGTCTGTTTCCTAGGAAACCCAAACATCAACACTGGTTTAGCAGAAAAGGATCACAGAATCTCCAGGAAGGCCAGCAAGCCAAGCATGGAGAATGTGTTCTAAAAAAGAAAATTCCAGATGACTGCATAGACAGCTCCAGTGGAAATGCTTCTGCTTCCCCCTGTACATTCTGCATCACTGACACTCTTAAGAGCCGTCACTCTTGACTCTAGAATGAATGTGGCTGCAACTACCTTCTCCAGAATAGGTGGGGGTCAGAATCTGCAACTTTGTGCCTCTAGCTTCCTGCTCAAAGTCTGGAGTGGAAACCAGGTCACCCACCTGCACTATGGGAAATCAACAGAGGAAGGAAGAACTCACAAAGTGGGGACTTTTTCCAATGCAAGGAGAAGATTCAAAGATGCTGGACTCACTAAAATAGAATGGCAGGAGCCCCATGGAAACATCATTGTGATGTTATTATGGGATGTTATGGGAATGGGTCCTTGTAAATAGGGTAATTGCATTTTCTCAGAAACCTTATGCAGAAGGCAATGGCAGCCCACTCCAGTACTCTTGCCTGGAAAATCCCATGGATGGAGGAGCCTGGTAGGCTGCAGTCCATGGGGTCACTAAGGGTCATACACGACTGAGTGACTTCACTTTCACTGTTCACTTTCATGCATTGGAGAAGGAAATGGTAACCCACTCCGGTGTTCTTGCCTGGAGAATCCCAGGGACGGGGCAGCCTGGTGGGCTGCCGTCTATGGGGGTCACACAGAGTTGGACACAACTGAAGCAACTTAGCAGCAGCAGCAGCAGCAGAAACTTTATGAGGTCACATTTTACCACATAATTTATCAGAGCATCTGAGTAGCTACTTGGGGTTAGAGATACACACTAATGTTGGAAGTGCCTTAGGGTACACACATGAACCTGAAAGTACAGACCTAAAAAGGGTGCACAATAAATACTTTTTTAAAATTCTAAATACTTGCTTTCCATAGGGTTCAGATCAAACCCATTCTTTTCTGTATAAGCACTGTTCTTGTTTGATCTCACTCAAGTGAAGCTGCTCAGTCATGTCCAAATCTTTGCGACTCCATGGACTGTAGTCTACCAGGCTCCTCCACCCATGGGATTTTCCAGGCAAGAATACTGGAGTGGGTTGCCATTTCCTTCTCCAGGAGATCTTCCTGACCCAGGGATTGAACCCGGGTCTCCCACATTGTAGGCAGACGCTTTACCTTCTGAGCCACCAGGGGGTGATTAATCCGTGGCTAAAATACCATCTCTATGATGGTGAGTCCAACATTTATGGTCTTAAGTTCTTCACTGAGCTTCAAATTCATATATACAACCATCTTTACTTCAACACCTAAAGGGTATTAATACAACTAAAATATGTCTTGATTCTGTGCCAAATCTATTTCCCCCACCATTCTTCCATCTCAGTAAGTCACATTACCTGAGTCACTCAGGAAATGTTTTCTTTCCTTGGCGCTTTCTAACTGTAGTTGATCAGCTCTACTTGGAAACGTGTCCTAAATTCATTCACCTCTCTCTCTGTATTGTGACTTCATAGTCATCAGCTACCTTCTCCTTGCACTTGAAAGACTTAAATAGCCTCCTGAATGAACTCCCTGCTTCCACTTACCCATTTCTTCCATTCTTTACCAAGAGGGTCATGCAACCATTTTTCACTGTGAGTCGACTTAGAATAAAATCTCAATTCCCTACCACATGTGACAACAACTCACAAATTCTAGCACTGACTCGGGTCCTTTCCACCTTTCTGACCTCAATTCCAGGGTGCTCTCTCTTGTTAATTATGCTCCTCCCATCACACCAACTCCCTTTAGCTCTAGGGCCTTTCTATTCACTTTTCCCAGGCTCCAAAGGTGCTGTCTCCACATTTCATGTGGCTGGATCCTTCCATTAAAGCCTCAACTCAAATGTCGCTTTCTCTAGAGACCTTGCTGACCACCCAATCTAAAATAGCCACTCTGAGTCACTTTCTATCAGATCAACCTGTTAGGTACTCTTCACAGCGTTTCCTGCTATCCAAAATGATTGGATTATTGATTCGTTGTATTTCCTTTCTACTGAAATATAAGCTTATTGAAAACATACAAGAATTCCAACTTGTCTGTCTTATTTACAACTGTGACTCAAGCATCTAGAACAGTACCTGGCATAAAGAGTGCATTCCATAAGTATTTCTTCAATGTGTTAACCTAACTCATCAACCTGTCTTGTTTACATAAGTCTAGAGCAGGGATTTTTAGCATATGTTCCTGTATCTTCAACAGATCTGTGAAGAGAATTCAGGAGGTTTGTAAACTTTGATGGGAAGAAATTTTACTTGTGTTCCCCCCCCACCAACTCCTAACTGAACCCAAACCAAAACAGGATTAGCAGTATCTGTGACTTTATCACCTATATAAGTCATAGATATTTTCATATCACATTACATTACCTCAAAATACTGTTCACGTTCATCACTACTTCACAATTGTGATGATTAGGCTCACTGCTAGATTGATATTTAATGCATGAATAAAGAAGAAAATAGAGTACTGTATTACCAACCTTTTTAAAAATAAATTTAAGATTAATAACACATAAATGTAAAATTAATTGGTTTCCATCATAATCCTATCTATTTTATACATTAATTTGAGAAGCAGTTCATGGGCTTCACCAGAGCATCCAAGGGATTCGGGATACATATAGGTTAAGATTTAGGCTATCTAAATTTAGCTTTAAGTTAATTAAAAATAAACTAAGCTAAAAATAAAAATTCATATCTTTAGTGACACCAATCACATTTAAAGTGCTCAATAACCACATATGACTAGCGGTTACTATAGTATAGGGGTCCTCAACCTCTTGGATCTAATGCCTGATGATCTGAGGCAGAGCTAATGTAATAATAACAGAAATAAAGTGCATAATAAGTGTAATACACTTGAATCATCCTGAAACCATCCCCCAACCCCAGTCTGTGGAAAAATTGTCTTCCATGAAACTGGTCCCTGATGCCAAAAAGGTTGGGGAACCACTGCATAGGGGACAATTAGAGACACAGAGTATGTCCATCACTGCAGAAAATCCTGTTGGAGAGCACTGATCTAGAGTGTAGTGTTTCATTTCTGATTTGTCTTTTCAGTGCCACACTTTGCCCTCACCCCAATATTATGGACTGCATTTTCCCATAGTAATACTGGGATTGGGTTAGGAGTACCGTGATTTTCTCTTAAAGCTCTTGTTGTCTTCCTGTTTATGTTCAAGCATTTACTCCATCTCTAGCCTCTGACCCCCAACCCCTGCCCACGGTTCAGAGAGTGGAGTGAGCCAGGGCAGTGTGGTAATACATAATCTTCTTTACGTCATTCACACACTCCAGTCCTGGTCCTGTGCAGAGGATAGCTGAGAATTATTAAAGATGGGTGGAGTGGCCCAGAAGGGGACAATTGGAGCCATAAGCCTCTGTCTTCTTGAGAGCCTCGTGGTGCCTGTGCCTTGGCCCTAGGGGGGAACAGCGGCCATGCTGGGGCATGTGGTGGGACCCTCTGCCAAGTTAGGTCTCAAGAGGCAGTGCTGTTAGAGTGCCACGAGGACTGTGGTGGGGCTGAGTCAGCAGGGAGGACCTTGAGCCTTGTCCAAACAGAGAGACCAGACCTCAAGGGCCCCAAGTGCACACTTCAGCAGCGGATTTCTGAACAGTCTGGGTTAATAGCAGCTCAGTCATCACTGCAGACACTTGCTAGCTCCTAGCTATGGAGAAGGGCAGGGCTCCCTCTCCCCAACTGACCCAAAATTTGTGAGCTTCCCACATGCCCAGATACCCTCTTGGAGAGGCAACAGGGAGAGTGATGTAAACTGGAAAAACTGACTCACTCAAAAAGACTGCTTCCTGGGATAGCCTGAGTCTACCAGGTTGGACTACAATTCAGTTCCACCAGCACTTCTCACTAGTCAGTGGCATTGGGGTCAGGGGACAATTAAGGACAATTGAGTCAGTTAGAGAAAGTTAAGAACTTACATTTTTGGGGGGACACCTAAGCCTGGGACAAGTCTGAGACTGGATTTTACCTGTCCTGAATCTTACAGGCTCCCTGATTGGATAAAAATATGGTCCTAGACATCTTCTGTCATTCGGTGAATGAGGTTCTTGTAAGAAAGACTCAGCTAAGGGGGTTGGAAGTCATCTTCTGGTGCAGAATCCCAATGCCTCTTACCCTTTATACCTTCCTATGGAAGATTTCAGATAAATAAAAACTTGAAGGTTTCAGAACAATTCCTTCTCCAAGCAGAATACTGCTGACTTTGTTTCCAAAACAACACATTAGAGCATGAAAACTAAATTTAATTGGTTGGTAGCTTTGTGTATGTGTGTGTTTCTTTATGTTCTGTCTTGTTCTGAGTTGAATAATGCTCCCACCCCCAAAAAAAAACTCATGTTCACCCAGAACTTCAGAATGTGCTCTTATTTGGAAACAGGGTTTTTGCAGATGTGATTAGCTAAGATGAGGTCATGTGGGGCTAGTACTGCCTAAATTAACATGGCTGGTGTCCTTATAATGAGGGGATGACACAGAGGACACACATACACACACAGAGAATACATGTGATAATAGAGACAGTGAATGGAATGATGTGTTTGCCAGCCAAGAAATGCCAAGGATATCCAACAACCACTAGAAGCTAGGAAGAGGCAAGGAAGAATTCTGTTATAGGTTTCAGGGGCATCAAGACCCTGCTAACATCTTGCTTTTGGACTTTAGCCTCCAGAACCGTGGAATAGTACATTTGTGTTGTTTTAAGCCACCTAATTTGTGGCATTTTGGGAAGACAGCCGGAGGAGATCCATGCTGGGGTTGGGAGAGGTCATGATAGTATATGCTTGCATGTAATAATACATGCATTGGGGGATCAGAGTGATATAACATTTAAATAAGTGAAGTGAAGTTGCTCAGTCATGTCCGACTCTTTGTGACCCCAGGGACTGTAGCCTACCAGGCTCCTCTGTCCATGGGATTCTCCAGGCAAGAGGACGGGAGTGAGTTGCCATTTCCTTCTCCAAATACTTAAATAAGTCCAGTCTAAATAGAATCACTGATCTTCATTAACTGTTCCCTCAAACATTTAAGTGAGTCCAAGTATAAGGTCTAGAGTAACTGTTACTAAGACCCCCTGCCCAGCCCTAACTTCCTCCCACCCAATTCCTAGCTCTCCCAAACTTTGATCTGAGTGCATTCTGTTTCTCTCCTGGTTCCTCTTTCATCTTGCCTGTCAATGAAGATCTCAATTCCCCAAACACAGTCCCAGGCTAGATCCACTCCCCACCACCCCCACCCTCTGGGGAGCAATCTTTTATTTCCCAGTCTGGTTTCTCTGGCAAATCTTTCTGCAATGCTTTTCTTTCCCTTAGAGAAGTGGGTGGGGGGCAAGAAACCGAGCAGGCAAGGGGAAGAGGACAGGCTCTGAACACATCAAATGTTTTTCTCCCACCATCTTCACTGTGCACTCACAACATTTAGCTTTGGTTCAAAAAACTAAGACCATGGCATCCAGTCTCATCACTTCATGGAAAATAGATAGGGAAACAATGGAAACAGTAACAGACTTTATCTTGGGCTCCAAAATCACTGCAGATGGTGATCGCAGCCATGAAATTAAAAGACGCTTACTCCTTGGAAAAAAAAGCTATGACCAACCTAGACAGCATATTAAAAAGCAGAGACTTTACTTTGCTGACAAAAGTCCACATAGTCAAAGCTATAGTTTTTCCAGTAGTCATTTATGGATGTGAGAGTTGGACCATAAAGAAGGCTAAGCATCAAAGAATTGATGATTTTGGACTGTGATGTTGGAGAAAACTTTTTTAATTAATTTATTTTTTTGACTGAAGAATAATTGCTTTACAGAATTTTGTGGTTTTCTGTCAAACATCAACATGAATCAGCCATAAGTGTACATATGTCCCCTCCCTCTTGAACCTCCCTCCCATCTCCCTCCCCATCCCACCCTCTAGGTTGATACAGAGCCTCTGTTTGAGTTCCCTGAGACATACAGCAAATTCCCATTGACTATCTATTTTACATATATTAATGTAAGTTTCCATACATCTCACCCTCTCCTCCCCTCTCCTTGCATCCATAAGTCTGTTGTTGGAGAAGACTCTTGAGAGTCCCTTGGACTGCAAGGAGATCAAACCAGTCAATCCTAAAGGAAATCAACCCTGAATATTCACTGGAAGGATTGATGCTGAAGCTGAAGCTCCAATATTTTGGCCACCTGAGCTGACTCATTAGAAAAGACCCTGATGCTGGGAAAGATTGAAGGCAGGAGAAGGGTATGATAGAGGGGTATGATAGAGGACGAGATGGTTGGATGGCATCACTGACTCAATGGACATGAGTTTGAGCAAGCTCCAAGAGATGGTGAAGGACAGGGAAGCCTGGAGTGCTGTATTCCATGGGGTGGCAAAGAGTTGAACATGACTGAGCGACTGAACAACAACCCTTGGAAGGAATAAATTGATCAGTGAAGCAGTTACATAGAACTCAAGCCTTTAAAATCTGTTCAGTGTTGTGTGACTGAAGCTGACTGTCTTCTAGTCATTTATCATGCTCTCCCCTGGGCCATCAGTTTGTTTTTCTCTATATGCGGATCAGGAAAGGGAACCAATTGGAAGGCAAGAAGGGGAGTAAGGATAAGTGTTTTAAGAGATCTTTTCCCCTTACCCTTCCTCCAAGCTTTTCTGATACAATCTCAAATGATGTTCATTGTGGACAGTGAGGGAAAGATACATGAAAAGCACAATGTTTTCCTAAGAAAATGCTGTGCTATAGCTGCTTTACAATGAAGGTAGTGATTGACTGCACTACAAAGAAGGTGTGAAATAATAATGAAAAAATAGAAGCGCAAGAGGGAGGGGTTATATGTATATTTATGGCTGGTTTGCATTGTTGTATGGCAGAAAACAGCACATCACTGTAAAGCAATTTTCCTCCAATTAGAAGATAAATTCAAGAAAAAAATAAATAAAAGTTAACAATTAGAAAATAATAATTAAAAAATTTAAAAGAAGGTGTGAAATATGCAACCTAAACTCTCCTTAGAGTTTTAAAAAGGAAGATAAAAATGCAGACATTGATGGGGAAATTCCTTAGAGCCCATTTTTAATAACATGATTTCTATTACGTTTTTGAAGAATATTTTAAACTGCCTGCCTCCCTTTGTGTTTTTTAAATTCTTGAAAGGGCTGTGGAGGCTCATGGCTAGGTCTTCAGGGAGTAGTAATTAGAGACATAAGAACAGCGAGCACAACTTCACATGGAAAATGTCTCAACTATGGTCATCATGACATGGGTTTGGGAATAAGCCACCTCATTCCACAAGACAAAATTGGGAGAAAAGAACTGAGTCATAGGGATGTAGAACTGAATTCCCAGGAAAACATGAAACACTCGCTCCAGGGTGCACCTTCGAAGATGCCACATTTATCACAGGGCCAGGAATTATTCATAGAATGTTGTGTCATTCACCTCCAGTTGAAATGAGAGACATGGGATGACTATTTTTAGGTTGATGAGTTTCAGATTTTTACATTTTCCCGCCTTCAGCCCCCTTGATTACTCATGTGGAAAGCACTTTAAGGAGAGAAATTTCAGAGTTGTTTACCATGATGAAGAGACTTTGGGTGGTCCTCATGATCCCTATATCTTGGTGTTCCTGTGTTTGTGTAATTCCCTCCCTTTGAGTGTAGCTGGGACCTATGACTTGCTTCTAATATGGCAAATTCTAATCTGGCTTCTAATATGGCAAAAGTGGTGGGGTGCCACAGGCATAATCAGATTCTGTTATATGGCAAAGTGGATGGGCTGTCACTGCCATGATTGCATTACACTGTGTAAGACTCTGTCTTGTTAGCAGGTACACTATGGAGTCTTGCTCTCCTTGCTGGCTTTGAAGAATCAAGCTTATATGAGTCCTATAGCAGTAAGTGTGAGCTGGGAAGCTCACCTTTTCCTGGCTGATTCTCTAGATGAGAACGCAGTCCTGGCTAACATCTCGACTACAGCCTTTTAGAAATTCCACATAAGGTGTGCCAAGACTCCTGACTTAGAGAAACTGTGAGACAGCAGATATATGTGTGTTGTTTTAAATTACTAAGTGTGATAATTTGTCATGCAGCTGTGAAAATTGAATACTCTTACTTTGATAACTTGTTTTTCTGACCAAGGATTCTTGGAATGGGTTTATTTCTTTAGAGTTTGAAAACTGTTGGGTTTTGGTTGCTCCCATGATCAGTGTATATTGTGTCCACATACACAGGATATTTTTTCCTTTTGGTAGAACTGACCTAGGTCACAGCATCAAAGAACCTTGCAGGAACAACAGTATTTTCTGTTTTGCACATACATCAAGCCATCTTGTGATTTTTAGCAGCAAATGATTCTCAAACTCCTTCTTAGAACTGAGCTTGGCCTGAAAACTTTGCTCAAAAATCCAATGTGACTGCTGGTGAAACTGTAATGGATTAAAATTTTTTGGAAGGTAATAGTTGCAGTAGGGCTTTCCAGGTGGCACAGTGGTAAAGAATCCACCTGCCAGTGCAGGAGACAGGGGTTCCATCCCTGGGACAGGAAGATCTCCTGGAGTAGAAAATGGCAACCTGCTCCAGTATTCTTTCCTGGAAAATTCCATGGAGAGAGGAGCCTGGCAGACTACAGTCCATGGGGTCACAAAGAGTTAGACATGACTGAGCAACTGCACACTGCACTCATAGTTGTAGTAAGTATCTAAGCTCTGAATATTTGCATGCCATTTGACCTAGAAATTCCCTTTTTAGATAGTTATCTCAAGGACATAGTCAGGCAAATGTTCAAAGTATGTCCAAGGATGTTCATGACATCATTATTTATAATAATGAAAAATTAAAAACAACCCAAATGATCAAATATGTTAATTAACTATTAATCTATTTGATCATTTGACTGTCCACACAGTGAAACACCAAGTAACCGTTTAACATTTTGCTGTGGATGTCTAATTTTTGGTCACAAGACAGTGCAAGCAAAAAAATTTTTTAAACTGCAAGAGAATCTTTCTCCATTTGCATGTGTGTAAAATATAGGTACACATGGAAAATAAAACTGGATCTACATCAAAATGTTAACAGTGGTTATATCTGGGTAGTGAAATTATGGATAATTTTACTTATTAATTTCCTGGCTATGTTTTCTAATGTTTCTACAATGTTCACACATAATTTGGTTCATTTTAAAAACTCATTGTGTGTTTTATTGATTTTTTTTTTTTTATGAGTGTGTCTGTTTCTAATTCCTGGTCTCTTGATGGATTAGGTCTGGCTGATGATCCAGAGACCCCGTGAATCTTGCTACTTGACACTGAGAACATAGTCTCTGCGTACTAGGTCTGCATCCTCCCATTTCTGTCCCCCAAAGAATTTGCCAAATGCATGTAGCTGTCACCAGCCTTGGCCCAATCTCACCCAACTGACTCATACTTCAACAACAACACTATCCGAAAAGCAAATATTTTTCCACAGTGTCGTGTTAGAATCAGTCCCTAAAATACTGTACAACAGATCCAACCTAAATCACCCCAAATTATTTCCATTCTGAGTGTTGGTGGTACAGATAGCTTTGTAAAAAGTTTAAATGCTCAAACAGCAGAAGGCTGTAAATACACAATTATGTGTCCTATAAACACTTATTAGATTATCACTGTCATCTGCAAAACCATTTACAAAAAAACACACATTATGTATTTTTTATTGTTTAGAAAATAAAATTATACTCTATTAAGTACTCTTTACTCTTTGCTTTTATTTTCTTTCTCTAGGTTTTTCATAGATATATTTTAGAGTGAAAAGAGATGCAGAGAGTGTAGGAGAGAAGGGTTAAGATGGTAGAAAAAAAAGAACTGTGGAGTGAAAGAGTTTGGGAATTTATGGTGATTGTGTGCCTACCAAGTACCAGGTGCTGGGATGCGCTCCCCACTGAAAAAAGAGGCAGTGGGGAGGCTCAGAGAGGGCTGGACAACACAAAGAAGGATTGGGGCAAAAAGAAGAAAGAGGAAACACAGCAAACAGGGACATTATAAGCCCAGAGCTATGGGGGAGTCACAGAACAGGAACGCTTTGCTGGGTTAGAAAGGGAGAAGGAAGCCATAGAGGCAAGACTTCCTCAAGCTTTCCTTTTTACCAGCCTGTGATCTCAAATGGGCACATTTGGCAGGAGGTCAAACGTACAGTTTGTTATTCTTGTTGAAATGGGACACGGGGCTGAAGTGATGGAGGAACTAGGTAGGGTAAGGAGAGGGGAAGGAAGTGGGGGAGAGGGAAGAGAACAGAGTTACCATTTTTAGATCATAATCTGGTCTGAGTGAGGAAGAGAAAGGGTTGGGGAGAGGCAGTAATCATTCCATTATGTGATAGTGAGATCTCCCTTGCTTTATTAAAAGGAAAGATGGAAAGCTAAAAACAAAACAAGCAAACATAAAAGACTCTCTTAGCCATTTTGCTCGACTTCAAAGACTAGGGAAATTATTGAATAATCAAGGTTCACCAAGAGAAAGACAGGAGACACAGAGATATGGTTTGAAAGCTGTGCCCCTCCAAAATTCATATGTTGCAATCCTACCGCTTGAAGTGGTGGTGTGAGGAGACAGGGCCTTTGAGAGGGGATAAGATCACCAGGGCAGTACCATCATGGTCAGGATTCGTGTCTTTGTGAAAGACAGCTAGCTTGTCCCTTCTGCCCGTGAGGTTACAGTAGGAGACGGCTGTCCATGAAAGAACAGGTTTTCACCAGACACTGAATCTGCTGCCACCTGGATCTCGGATTTTCCCACCCTCCAGAAGAGTGGGAAGTAAGTTTCTGTGGCTTTCAAGCTGCCCAGTTATGGTATTTTCTTATAGCAGCCCAAACAGACTGAGGCACGGAGAAACCTTGAGGTCAGGGCTCACGGAGACAATGGTACAGTGTGCCTCCTTGTCCCCGGACTGACTGACCCTCCGCATTATCCCAGTAGCTGCCATTAGCCTGCCTCTGCTAGCTCCTTGCTTCTGCCTCTACAGGTCACTCCATGGCTGCTCCCACGACTGTAACTGACAGATTCTCTGTATCCTAAGCTCAGATTCCTGAGACAAAGGACCTGATTGGTGAAGTTAGTCATTATTATCACCAAAGGACAAAGCTTACATGTTAGACCACTTCATGGACTACTAGCTAGCCCATGGCTTGTTTGCCTTTGATCCACATGCTTGTCCCATTCAAGCAAAAGGATCGTGTGATAGAGACCTGGGCCACCCACTCCCCAAGAACCACCTAGGACTGCTTGCCCAGCAAGGGACTGCGAGAGGAGGAGGAACCCGGACTGTAAATAATAGTTGTGTCGAGAACCTTGAAGGTCTGAGACCTTACCTTACTTGCAAGCTAACAAATTAGCCTGCTGCATTTTCACGGGAGTTAGTAGAAGTTGTGAGACTCGGGGTTCAGAAACAAAGGACAGTTTATTCCTCACAGCAATAGGAGCAACCAGAGCATTAGCCTCTGTGTCAGATTCCTGACCCCCAATTCCCATAGGATGATGAGTAGAGGGCCAGATGATTGTTATCATGGGAATGTCATTACAGGAGAGGAACCTGAGCTTAGGGAACCTAAACATTTATAATGGCAGCAAACATCCTGCTCTTCAAACTGGAGGGAGACACTATTTCTATCTTCCAAGGCTGTTCACTATACAAGCATCCTCAAAAAGATATTCCCAAAGGACGTCAGTCTCCCTCCTCACAAGATGTGCAAAACTCAGTAGATCCATGGAAACTATTTCTCCCAGCAAGTTTCTTTCTTGATACACACCAAATGATGGCATATTTGTTCTGCAGGTGGTTGATTAGAGCCCAGAACTAAGATTAAAGAAAGTACAGGAGGTCACATTAAAAAAAAAAACAACTTTTTTTCAAGTAGTCAAAATTAATACTTGGATTTTCTTCTGGCCTCTCCGTAATGTCTTCAAAGGCTTCCTGCTTCATCTGCTCCTTGAGTCAGGGCCCCTGAACCCCCTCAAAGCTCACCTGCTCTGAGTCATACTCTCTTTGACTCCGTGATATTTTAACAAACTTTATTTTTATCTATTTATCGAACACAAATCTATACTGCATTCTAAGCATTTTTCTATTAACTCATTTAATGTTTATGCCAGTCCTGGAAGGTAGGTATTAGTATTATCCCCATTCTTCAGATGAGGCAATTGTGCTATTACAGTCATTCCAATAAAATACACACTTTTTAATGGAAATAGTAATAGCTGAAGCTTTAAAAGAGTTTAGAAACGTTGAAAGGACTTGTAGAAAAACAGGAAGCAACACTAGCCACTCTAGCAGTACTCTGGCAGGAATTTCAGGACAATGGAGAGTACACCTTTGGAGAAAGGGACCCAGTAACATTCTTTCAATTTTTCTTCTAGTGTGGTCTGGGTGCAGGGAGAGTCCAGAACTACCTGTTTCAACCCATCCCTTACTGCCATTCAGAATCACTCTGAATAGCTGGCTGGTTATTTGTCCACAGCCAGGACGAGGGCTAGTTCACTGCTGTATACCCCAGTGCTCAGCCAGGACCCAGTTCCTCACAGTGGGCCCCAAAGTGCACTGAAAGACTGGCAGTCTGACTGAAAGAATGAATGGGAACCAAGAGGCTTCGACCTTCACTTAAGCAAGAAAGACTTCCTGGACTAGAAACAACTGATGTAATTGCATCTTAAATCAAAGGGTGAGCTATATCTCAGTCCAAAAAGTAAGGAAGTTATTCCAGACATATAACATAATAGGAGAAAGGAGGACCAAATGGCTATTTTTTTTTTATTAAGAATTTGATTAGAAAAACAAAACAGAGAATTAGAGAGAGAGAGGAAAGAGGATGTGGTTGAGGACAAACTATATGTTCCCTAGGTCAATCAGAATCAATTGAAAAAAAAAGTGAATGGCAGTGGGTAAAAGTATCAGGCAGCCAGAAATTCTGGATGCTCCAGTTCCAGGAAATGACTAAAGAGGGAAGTTAGTAGAAGATGAGGAAAGACTATCAATAATGATGATGGCTACCATGTGTGGAGAGCATGCTGTTCCAGGCAGGATTCTCATTGCTTTGTGCTTACCAATTTGTGTCAGGCCAACTCTGTGAATTAGATTCTATTATTCTTACCATCACCATTTTACAAAAAATAAGACTGAGTAACAGAGAGGTTAAATAACTTGTTCAAGGTCACACAGCTTGTAAGTAGCGAAGCTGAGGTTTGAAGGTAGGCAGTTTGCTCAGAGTCTGTATCATTCACCATTTATCGCCTGAAGGGGAAGCAGCCATGTCAAATAAATCAACAATTTAAGCTTTCTAAAATGCTTTTGTTATGCAGAAGTCCTCTCACCCTCCCACTCCTTGTTATTACATTGCAACCCCCAAGCCCATCCCACATGGAAAGTCTAGAGCTGCCATCGCACTAGCAGCTGGATAAGAGTTGAAAGTAGAGACTAGCAGAGATCCTTAGGAACAGGAAGCAATTCAGCTGTGCCCATAATAGAGGGATTCTTAGAAAACTAAATGTAGTGTAGGAAAAAAAAGATGGAGAGGGGGGCGATTCTAGATTACTAGTGACTAGAGACACATTACTACCAATACCATGCATGAAGTTAATTTTTAAAAATCCATAAAAGGCAGTTAAGGAATGGTTAAGAGATCTATCATTGAGCTAGATAATAGATGATATTAAGGAATTATAATTTCTCAGGTCTGATCTTGTAGGAGTACATCAAGGCTGTATATTGTCACCCTGCTTATTTAACTTATATGCAGAATACATCATGAGAAATGATGGGCTGGATGAAGCACAAGCTGGAATCAAGATTGCTGGGAGAAATATCAATAACCTCAGATATGAAGATGACACCACCCTTATGGCAGAAAGTGAAGAAGAACTAAAGAGCCTCTTGATGAAAGTGAAAGAGGAGAGTGAAAAAGTTGGCTTAAAGCTCAACGTTCAGAAAACTAACATCATGGCATCTCGTCCCATCACTTCATGGGAAATAGATGGGGAAACAGTGGAAATAGTGTCAGACTTTATTTTTGAGGGCTCCAAAATCACTGCTGATGGTGATTGCAGCCATGAAATTAAAAGACGCTTACTCCTTGGAAGGAAGGTTATGGCCAACCTAGAGAGCATATTTAAAAGCAGAGACATTACTTTGCCAACAAAGGTCCGTCTAGTCAAGGCTATGGTTTTTCCAGTGGTCATGTATGGATGTGAGAGTTGGATGGTGAAGAAAGCTGAGTGCCAAAGAATGGATGTTTTTGAACTGTGGTGTTGGAGAAGACTCTTGAGAGTCCCTTGGACTGCAAGGAGATCCAACCAGTCCATCCTAAAGGAAATCAGTCCTCAATATTCATTGGAAGGACTGATGCTGAAGCTGAAACTCCAATACTTTGGCCACCTCATGCGAAGAGTTGACTCACTGGAAAAGACCCTAATGCTGGGAAGGATTGGGGGCAGGAGGAGAAGGGGACGACAGAGGATGAGAGGTTGGATGGCATCACTGACTCGATGGACATGGGTTTGGGTAAACTCCGGGAGTTGGTGATGGACAGGGAGGCCTGGTGTGCTGCGATTCATGGGGTCGCAAAGAGTCGGACACGACTGAGCGACTGAACTGAACTGAACTGATCTTGTAGGAAATGCTCTATATGCTTAGGAGATGCACACTGAGTGATGCTTTGGGCTGACATATCATGATTTCTGAGGCTAACTTCCCAATAGCCAAGAAAGAAAAATAGAAAAGTTGACTGACAGTTGATCAAATATGGCAGCATGTCAACAACAATTGTTGGATTTGGTGGAGGATAGACATGTGTGCGCTGAAATACTCATTTAGTTTTTAAAAAATTTGTTTTCATACATTCTGGGGGAAAGAACCTACTGGAAGGAGGCAGTGATTACTTACAGACTGGCTGAAGAAGGCAGGGAACTTGGCCAATATGAAGGCCTTCCGAAGTGAGTTACAAAGTTCAAGACTGGCCACACAGGGTTGGATGTAAATGCTTTCTCAATAAAACAGAACCCAGACATAGGACCGGATGGGAGATTTGGCAGCATTTCCAGTAGAGATAGCATGGGGCAGCTGTAGAAGTCATAAAACTGCCTGGACTCATCTCTAAAGTCAAGAAGAGCAGACTCAAGATGAGGAAACATGGGTGTTCCAGTGGTTTTCTTTGAACAGCTGGAGCTGGTCTACCAGAAGTGAAAGCCTTACTCCACTGCTCACTAGTCCTGGGACCCTGGGCCACTTACTTATCTTCTCTGACACCCAGCTCCCTCCACTGGTACTTAACTCTGTTGCGCATGAAGATGAACTAGAACCATGTATGGAAAATGCTTAATGTAGGGCATGGCCCCACAGTGAGTGCCCAGTAAATGTTGCTGTCTTTTTCATCACACAATGGAGCAGGAGAGGGTAAAAGGGAACACTTGTTTGCCATTGACTATAGCAGCAAAAACATCCCAGCCCACATCTCCTGCAACTTTGTTTACAATTGCATGTATGTTCTGGTGATTTAATTTCCTTCTTTTAAGTGAAATTGTGTGGCCCGGGGGTTAGCAGTGATGCTGATGAAGTTAAACAGCAGAGGAGATTAAGCTGCAGTGTGGAAAATAAACACTGAGGTCCCTCCTTCAGTGTTTATCTTCAGCCATACCTCATCTTTGCCTGGGTAATTATCCAGCAGACAGTTATCCAGCATCAACTGATAATTCTATTAGCATTACCATTTAAACCCAGCCGCTCTGGCTGTTCAGGGTCTCCTGGCTGCTTGTGAAATCTTAGGGCCTAATATCATTTTAGAATTAAAAAGGGAAAATAAATTATTCAAATACATTAATTTTTTCCCTGAACAGACCTTGACTGTTCCTAAAAAAAATTTTGCTGCCAAGAATATTATCTTTAGCAATTCAGTGCCAGCTTTAGTATGGACTTGAGGCGGGGCGGGTGGTGGGGGGAGGGCGAGGTAACTAGTCGAACATTACTAATCCCGGGTGAGCTGGTTTCTAACTGAGGATGAGAAATAATAGGTACAGGAACATGATTTCTAATGACTTTGAAATGTTAGAAAGCTTTCTGGCAACAAAACCCATATCGTATATACATGCAGCAGATGTAATGGTGACCCAGAGATTTACCAAAGAAAATAAATGAAGCAAATTTCACAAGAAATTACACTTATGCTTCCATGATTTAAAATAAGAGTGTCTACTGTCTGTTTAGACCTTCGATCAGAAGCCCTTCTTTTATGGTCTCAGAGCTGGTTGGCAGTTTTAGCAGTGTGTGAGAGTAATTAGCAATAATCTCCTGCGTGTGAGGCGCTTTACAGTTTACAAGGAGCTCCCCTCCACAGTATGTCACTTAATCCTCAAATCCTCACAATAGCCTTGCCAGTTAGGGTTGTTACTCCTTCCCCTCTACCTCCCCCACAACACACCCCCATCTCCTTATCACAGATAAGGAAATGGCAACCCACTCCAGTGTTCTTGCCTGGAGAATCCCAGGGACGGGGGAGCCTGGTGGGCTGCCGTCTATGGGGTTGCACAGAGTCAGACATGACTAAAGCGACTTAGCAGCAGCATTCCGAGGCCCAGAGAACTTAAATGGGTTACTGACATGGTGTGTCAAATACAGTGGAGGGAGGATTTGAATGGAAGTCTTTGGACTTCAAAGATCTTATGTAGCTTCTTTTTGAGAGAAGGAAAATGTTTATCATTTCATTTTTCTGTGCACAAGAGGTTTCAGGCTTTCTGTCAGAGCTAAAGATTTATCTTCTTCCAAAGATAGGAAGTCAGGGTGTCTGCAGAGCACACATTTCCCCCACCAGACCGACCCCGAGATGACCTTTACACTCATCTTCACTATCTGTTAATTCCTCATGTCTGGGTTCCCACCGAAGTGTTGACAGAATGAATGAATGAGGTGAGATAAAGGATGTGTTGCACAAAGCTGACACATAGTAGGCATTCAAAAAAGCTTCTTCTAATGGAAAAACAATATTTATTTACTAACTCTGGCAGCAGATTTGGTCAGGTAAGAGGTCAAAGGGTTGACTTAAATTAGGTTGGAAGGTTGGCTGGAATTCAATTACCCATAACCCTCTAGTCTCTGCTGCCAGCCATGATGAATGGAAGCTGGCTAAAGCAGGTTGAGATTAGTAACACTGCAATCAGTCGTTTCTGGAGAATGAAGACGTGGGAATTATCTAACAAGCATTCTGAGGCTGGATGAGATTTCTTAGGTTGGAATTATCCTTGTGGATAATTTAGCCTAATAACAGCAGGGCTTGCATTTGGAGACAAAGGGCACGCATGACAAACCTGGGCAATCCTTGCTCCTAGTTTTCCTGACAGTCACACTGGCTTAGTAGCTCCTGCCTGATGTGGATAAATTCTTATCGAGGGCTGTGGGTGGTTTGGATACAGATCTTTAGAGAATATCTTGCTCTTGGATATTTGGGACGTATATTAGGGAAAAGAGGCCAACTGAAAATTGAAAAACTGCATCAGTTAAAATAAGAAAAGAATCTATCTTATCATCCATGCTTTCTTTTTTCTAGTATGGATTTCTCTTCCCAACCTCACCCTGAGGCTTATCTAATCTCATTCCAACAATGGAGAACCCAGGACCCTGCTACAGGTTTTTGTTTGTTTGTTTGTTTGAATATAAAAATATTCTTTTAGAGCTTTTGGAAGATATTTTGAAAATATGGTGATAATAATGTTGCCAGCTTGTTTGTTTTTTCATTATCCACTGACTTTACAGAATCTGTTTCCCAAAATTTCCAGTCCTCCTGCCTCTGTCTAGCAACTGTGTAACTTCTGTTAGCAGCTGAGGGAAGCCAAAGAAGACACAACGTTTATTCTCCCTTTTTGTTTTTATTCTAACCCTGCAACTCCATATCTGTCCATCCGTGATTTCAGAGTCATAGCCTGTCCTGATTTGCATAGCTGGCTTCTGGAGGCAAGTTAAGGAATCATTAAGACACCTACCCTTTGCCCCCTCCTTGGCCCAGTTGCTTAATTAACTTAGTTAAAATGCAGTCCAGGGTTATGAGAGTAATTGCATTTATGTGTCTTAATAACTTATCTGTTACTATGCAATTGCCCACTTCACTCTAATAAAAAATATATACATGCGATGTGGTGTATGGATCTTCAAGCTCACAAAATGAGCTCAAACTTGAAAGAGATCCAGACTACAACACCGTTTATTATTTTTAGAGCATTACCTAGTCATTTTGATTAATTCGCTTGGAATGCTTTTCCCTGCAGCTCCCCAGGGAGAGGTGGGGGAAAAGATGGTAAAACATAAATTTCCTTTGGTGACAAGTTCACATCTGTTTAGAACTGTAACATGGCAAATCATTGTGAAATCTTCTAATGGATGCCTGTCCAATGCCAAATAAACCCAGGACCAAAAGCACATAAAGAAATAATTGAAAGACACTGGACTGAATCCAAAAGGCCACGGCTAATGTTTCACCTAATCTCTCTCCCGGTCTCTTCTGCCTGGGGCAGTCGCCCTACCTGCAAGATTGGCACTTCAGAGCTTCCTTGCAGCTGCTTCTTGGCTGTTTGCACCCTCTAACCTCCTGGCAGAAGAATGAGATCTGTGAAGCCAAAAGCATAAAAGGGGGAAAGATTAGTACTCTAAATAGGAAGGTGGGTCTGTTGGAGGTTAGTTACCTCAAAGCCTTTTGAAAGGGTTAATTCCCCTTGGATGGCCTTAAGAGCTGATCTGGAATGGACTTCAGTCTGCACAGACCTGGCCCCCAGCCAGGGAGAGGTCCCCAGGTGGCACAGGTCAGGGACAGATAGATCCCAGATCCCTGGACTTCAATTTAGGGGAGGTGGGACATAAGACCTGGGAACAAAAGTTTGAAAAAAAAAAAAAAGCCCATTTTCTTTTCTTTATATTTTGGCTCTGTCTCTTGCACTGCTGATTCCAGAACCTTAGAAACTAAGGGTGGGGTTGGGTGGGGCTTAGAGATCTCTGCTCTTTTTTTTTTTTTTCTTTTTTTCTTAAAGGGCAAGAATAGAGAACTCTCCTGAAATATTCACACTTTGCTTGAACTTGATCAGAGTCACAAAGGAAACCATTGAGCTATGTCTGGTTGCATCTGTTTGGAACTGGCATTTCAAAGGTGGCATTAACACTGCAGAGAGGAGGAATGGAGGAATTTGACCTGCAAGATATTTATGATGTTAGTTATGCACAATTTCAACTGGTTTAAGCCAGGCTTTGAGCTTCAAGCCAATATGCCTGGAAGTGGCAACAAAACGGTCATTTATTGCTAATAAGGGTTATGTGTGTGTGCTTGGTTGTGTCCGACTCTTTGCAACCTGTGGACTGTAGCCTGCCAGGCTTCTCTGTCCATGAGATTCTCCAGGCAAGAATACTGGAGTGGGTTGCCATTCCCTTCTCCAGGGAATATTCCTGGCCCAGGGATCAAGCCTGTGTCTCTTATGTCTCCTGCTTTGGCAGGTGGGTTCTTTACCACTAGTGCCACCTGGGAAATGGGAATAAGGGTTATAAGCTTCAGCTATTTTAAGGGCTGCATCCTATATTTGGATACTGTATTCTATACTTCAAAAAAAAAAAAACAACCCAAACAAACAAACAAAAAAGGGCAAAAAAGTCCGATAACGTTCCTTCCTCCCCACTATCCTACAAAATAATTTTAGCTGGAGTTTCAGCCTTGAAATTTATTTTTTAAACAACAGAGACACACTATATATTGTAAGAAAACAATATACGAAAGTTCAAATTTGCCAAATTAAATATAGATAAATACAGCATTTTACAGAAGGATTTGTGATAGGGTCTTTTTAGTACAAAGTCTCTTTCAACTAGGGATTGATGTATATGTTAAACCTTTTAAGATCTTGTACAGGAAAGTTTTCCTGTGTAAATATCTTAACATGTAACATTCAGGGTACCTGGGGTTGAATCCCAACATATGACTGTGGCCTAATTACTTCATTCCTCTGAGCCTCAGTTTCCCCATCTGTAAAATGAAGACAGTATATACCTGCCTCATAAGATTTAATGAACTGCTTGCTACACCACCCAGTAGGTGTTCCATAGCTCTTAGCTTCCTGTGGGTTCTCCTCTGCCTCCCCTGCCCCTTACTGAGACCAAGTGGGGCAGCTGGCAGGGAACAAAGAAAATTCAGCCCTTCTTTGTAGCTTTAGATGTTTCAGATTTATGTCATGTAAGATGTGACTTCAAACAAATAGGATCCAGACAGCAATGGCTCTTTCTGCCTTTCTTACATCTATTTTTTAAACAAATACTTCTATAGCATTTACCATGTGATAGGTACATTGTAGGCATTTGACAAATACTGACTCATCTAATCTTTCAAAACAACCCTATGAAATGTACACTATTATTATTCCCATTTTACAGTTGAGGAAGCAAAACACAGATTGCTTAAGTAACTGGTCCAAGATCACATAACAGGTAAGTGGCACAGCCAGGATCGAGAGCCAGGCAATCTGGGTCCAGTCTCTCAGTAGGAGTCATGAACATGTTCTTTACGCTCATTAGGAAGCCCTGCTGAGCCCAAAGTAAGCTTGAACTACCAAAGCCAGCTCGACACACTACAAAATAACAGCAGGGCCAAAAGTATTAATGTTGCAAAAGTCTCTGTTGATAAGCTTTGTGTAGCCACAGCCTCAGATCAGGGACACCTAGATGAAGCTGGCTGAACAAGCAACAGGCTGATTTCCCAGGTCTCTGGCACTCTGCCCATCTCTCCACTCCCTCCTCCTAGGAGGGTGCAGCCTCCGCTCAAGTTTCTTCATCTTTCCCCACCCTCTTGGCTCAGTGAATATGATTTTCTAGCTGTTACAGCCAGAGTGTATGGGAGGGTGGCAGAGGAGGCATTAAGGTAACCAAAAAAAAAAAAAAATTTGTTTGAAATGTTTTAATAACCTTTTTTTTTTTTATGACAAAAGCAAACTGTGTTTGTGGCAGACGTTGCAAAGGGGCTGACTCACCTCCATTTCCCACCTCCCTTCTCTCTTCAGCTTTCCAGCTAGTGGTAGTCATGTGGCACCAGTCTGACCAGTGGGACATAAGTCTGTCCTGGAGTCCCTGGGAAAGCTCTTGTTTTCCTGAGAAAGGCACCAGTCCTTCTGGTCCCCCTTTCTACTCTGAAAACACATGTGATGACTGGAGGGGCTGTGGCCACATCAAGGTCATGAAGGAAAAACTATGAAAATTTCAGACTTTGGTCCTCACTTTGTTGAGCCACTGAACCACTAGAGTTTGGCTTTTTGTTACTTGTAGCCAAGATCAATCCTATCTTACACAATGTTCCACACGTTCTGTATAACGTTCATTGTAGGAAAGTCAGAAAATACAGGAAAAAATAAAAAGAACAGAGGAAAATATCAACTATATTCCTACCATCCAGAAATAACCAAAATTTGTATTCCAATACATAGTTCTTCAATTTTTACTCTTATAGTTTTTTAAAAAAAATATAGAATAATGCTCTACAAATACTTCTCTGTGATTGATTCTTTTCCTTCCTATGTGCTATGGCCATCTTCCTATGTTAATTTACTTGTCACTGTGTAAATGTTCCAAAGTTTATTTAATCAATTCCCTATTGTTGAACATTTGTTATTTCCAATTTTTAACTGTTGCAAACAATGATAGTGGGAATACATTTGTATATGCATCTCTTTCTGATGGTTTCCCCTAGGATTATTTCTTTAGGATAAATTTCCTAAACTGATGTGAATTGCTGAATCAATAACAATGTACAGTTTTTAAGCTTTATATACCTATAGATAAAATGCTCTTCAGAAATGCTTCCCCAAATTTTATTATTTCACTTAAAGTGTGTGCCTTTCCCCTATATCACTGTCAATACTGGGGATTATCATCTTTAAAAAAGCCGTCTGTCAGTTTAATAGACTGTTTATAGACTAATTTATATTAATTTAATAATTGAGTTTGACATACTTTCATGACAGTATTTGCCATTTCTATTAATCACCAGTTATGTGCAGAACATGTGGCTAGATAGTTTGCATATATTTTTTAATTCTCCCAAATCCATTATCTTTGATTTTATGGGTAAGTAAACTACAGCTCAGAGAGATCGAGTAACTTGCTCGAAATCACATAACTAGTAAGAGATCAAACTGGGCTTCATAACTAGATCTTCTTGACTCCAAAGCAGCTACTTTAATAGATAAAAGGGTGGTGGCACTATATCAGCTCTCAAGTGCTAGCTGGATCAGCCAGAAACCAGTAGGAAAGAGGTGGCACTCTATAAGGGATAACTGGGGAGAATTGTTTACAGGGATGTGAGGAGGGTTAAGACTCCCCAAGCCTCTTGAGAGTCCCTTGGACAGCAAGGAGACCAAACCAGTCAATCCTAAAGGAAATCAACCCTCAATATTATTGGAAGGACTAATGCTGAAGCTGAAGCTCCAATACTTTGGCCACCTGATGCAAAGAGCTGGCTCACTGGGAAAGACTCATGCTGGGAAAGATTGAAGGCAAGATGAGAAGGGGGTGACAGGGGATGAGATGGTTGGATGGCATCACTGACTCAGTGGACATGAGTTTGAACAAGCTCCGGGAAGTGGTGAAGGATAAGGAAAACTGGCCGGGCATGCTGCAGTTCATGGGGTCTCAAAGAGTCAGACATGACTTAGTGATTGAACGACAGTGACAGGGGCAGATGAAGTACCAAGAGATTATCAATGACTAGAAGTCACAGTCATCCCAGGTCTGAAAGGGCAGAAAGAAAAGCTCTTATGGAGATCTGGTGATATCTGCAGCTAGGGGAGAGTGGTTACCTGACAAGAACTGTGCTCATTGATAGAGAAGTCCAGCCATTGCCAAAGCACAGAGCAGGGGGGACACAACACTACCCCCGATTCTCATCTTCTGCTGGGGACACACTGTAAACGAATCTGACCAGAAGCCAAACAACAAGAAATCTTGGATGAATCATGCAAGAAAACCAACCTCTGAGACACACGACAAGGGAAAGGAGGGTGGAGAATGGACCTACTAGGGCAGGTTGGCTCTGTATTATCTTTAGAAGAGCAGAACAATACTATACTGCAATTCAAAAACCCATGTACATATGTGCTCAGTTGCTTCAGTTGTGTCTGACTCTTGGTGACCCCAAGGACCATAACCAGCCAGGTCCTCTCTCCATAGGATTCTCCAGGCAAGAATACTGGAGTGGGTTGCCATGCCCTCCTCCAGGGGATCTTCCTAAACCAAGAATTAAACCCACGTCTCTTAAGTCTCCAGCATTGGCAGATAGGTTCTTTACCACTAGAGCCACCTGGAAATCCCTTAAAACCCATGATAACACTTTAAAACCCATGTGCAAGGCTGGTATATAATGAAATGCAACCACAAAGTGAAGGGCTGAGAACAACTTGGTATATAAAAAATGTTCAATAAAAACAAGATACTATTGTTTTCACACTTAGAAGTAGCACCAGACATGGATCACTCCAGAAGGTTCTTCTCATTATCCTTTTATTCATTAGCAACTCAGTCCTCAAACTATTTGCTGTAAAATGACAGCAAACTATAAAAACAAAGCCAAAAAATTTAAATAAATAAAAGAAAAAGAAAGGGGGAAAAATACCCAATTTCTACTCCTTGGGAACACACCTGGGCACATTTCCCAGACTCCCTTGTGCTAAGCTATGGCCATAAGAGTGAGTTCCTGCTAATGGAACTGATGAGTACAATTTCCAGGCCTGGCCCATAAGAACCTCTCACACACATTCCTTCCCACTGTCTCCTCTTTTACCAACTTAGTGCCAATGAGCAAGACATCCTCAGAATCCCTATTTTGAGAAAGAGTCCCTTGCCAGCTTGTGTTTGAGCAGAGCCCCCATCCCACCCAAACCCTCCTGACCTGGAATTGGCTTGGCTCCATAATTATGGAAGGGTAAACTATAAGTTGATGATGTTAAGCTATTGATACATTAGAGCTTCTTTGCAATAGCATCTAGTGCTTGCATCATTAAGACAAAGACCAACATATTAGTGCAATATTCAGACAAGGAGCCAGACCAGCATTTACAGAAATTAATAAATGCACAGACAGGCTTCTCAGGAAGGAAACCTTCAGGTCTAAGGTCCCCAACTTTACTTTCTATGATGAGAACTTAATTG
Source organism: Giraffa tippelskirchi (assembly GCF_054371585.1). NCBI lineage: Eukaryota > Metazoa > Chordata > Mammalia > Artiodactyla > Giraffidae > Giraffa > Giraffa tippelskirchi. The sequence goes on along the minus strand of NC_137275.1, from coordinate 54,686,996 downwards.
TGGTTTACTTGGATTATTATGCTCTACCAAGAATCTCTAGTAAAAATCATTGACAATGATGAGAAAGATCCAAAAGTGAGAGACCTGGCACTGTTTTTCATCAGCTTGAGAAGTTTTGGGTGACGTCCAGTGCCCACTCCTTCAGAGAAGTAGATTTCAGGCAAATGACTCAACTTCTTCAAGTTATAGAAAAAGAACTGAAAACAGTGTCAAACACACAGCTGGCAGTCAGTGCAGGCTTGATGAATAAGAGAATAAAGTGAGAGAAAGAGATAAAAGTTTGGTCTCTCCCTTCTCTTCCTCATTGAAGCCTATGTTTGACTTCTGTGGTTCCTTGTCTCAGAAGGAGGTTCAGTTCAGCTCAGTCACTCAGTCATATCTGACTCTTTGCAACCCCATGGACTGAGGCACGCCAGGACTCCCTGTCCATCACCAACTCCCGGAGCTTGCTCAAACTCATGTCCATCGAGTTGGTGATGCCATCCAGCAATCTCATCTTCTGTCATCCCCTTCTTCTCCTGCTTTCAATCTTTCCAGCATCAGGGTCTTATCCAGTGAGTCAGTTCTTAGCATCAGGTGGCCAAAGTATTGGAGTTTCAGCTTCAGCATCAGTCCTTCTAATGAATATTCAGGACTGATTTCCTTTAGAACTGACTGGTTTGATCTCCTTGCATTCCAAAGGACTCTCAAGAGTCTTCTACAGCATCACAGTTCAAAAGCATCAATTCTTCAGCTCTCAGCTTTCTTTATAGTCTACTCTCACATCCACACATGACTACTGGAAAAACCATAGCTTTGACTAGACAGGCCTTTGTTTGGCAAAGTAATGTCTCTGCTTTTTAACATGCTGCCTACGTTGGTCAGAGCTTTTCTTCCAAGGAGCAAGCATCTTTTAATTTCATGGCTGCAGTCACCATCTGCAGTGATTTTGGAGCCCAAGAAAATAAAGTCTCTCACTGGTTTCATTGTTTCCCCATCTATTTGCCATAAAGTGATGGGACTGGATGCCATGATCTTAGTTTTCTGAATATTGAGCTTTAAGCCAACTTTTTCACTCTCCTCTTTCACTTTCATCAGGAGGCTCTTTAGTTCTTCGCTTTCTGCCATAAGGGTGGTGTCATCTACATATCTGAGGTTATTGATATTTCTCCTGGCAATCTTGATTCCAGCTTGTACTTCATCCAGCCTGGCTTTTCACATGATGTACTCTGCGAATAAGTTAAATAAGCAGGATGACTCAATACAGCCTTGACATACTCCTTTCCCAATTTGGAACCAGTCTGTTGTTCCATGTCCAGTTCTAACTTTTGCTTTCTGACCTGCATACAGATTTCTCAGGAGGAAGGTTAGGTGGTCTGGTATTTCCACCTCTTTCAAAATTTTCTGCAGCTTGCTGTGATCCACACAGTCAAAGGCTTTGGCATAGTCAATAAAGCAGAAGTAGATGTTTTTATGGAACTCTATTGATTTTTCGATGATCCAACGGATGTTGGCAATTTGATCTCTGGTTCCTCTGCCTTTTCTAAATCCAGCTTGAACATCTGGAAGTTCACGGTTCACGTACTGTTGAAGCCTGGCTTGGAGAATTTTGAGCATTACTTTGCTAGCATGTGAGATGAGTGCAATTGCGCAGTAGTTTGAGCATTCTTTGGCATTGCCTTTCTTTGGGATTGGAATGAAAACCGAACTTTTCCAATCCTCAGCCGTGTGGCCACTGCTGAGTTTTCCAAATTTACTGGTATACTGAGTGCAGCACTTTCACAGTATCATCATTTAGGATTTTAAATAGCTTTGGAATTCCATCACCTCCAATAGTTTTGTTCGTAGTGATGCTTCCTATGGCCCACTTGACTTCACATGCCAGCAGGTCTGACTGTAGGTGAGTGATCACACCATTGTGGTTATCTGGGTCATGAAGATCTTTTCTGTATAGTTCTTCTGTGTATTCTTGCCATCTCTTCTTAATATCTTCTGCTTCTGTTAGTTCCATACCATTTCTGTCCTTTATTGAGCCCATCTTTGCATGAAATGTTCCCTTGGTATCCTTAATTATCTTGAAGAAATCTCTAGTCTTTCCCATTCTATTTCTTTGCACTGATCACTGAGGAAGGCTTTCTTATCTCTCCTTGCTATTCTCTGGAACTCTGCATTCAAATGGGTATATCTTTCCTTTTCTCCTTTGCCTTTAGCTTTTCTTCTTTTCACAGCTGTTTGTAAGGCCTCCTCAGACAACCATTTTGCCTCTTTGGTCTTCTTTTGCTTGGGGATGGTCTTGATCACTGCCTCCTGTACAATGTCATGAACCTCTATCCATAGTTCTTCAGGCACTCTGTCTATCAGATCTAATCCCTTGAATTTATTTGTCACTTCCACTGTATAATCGTAAGGGATTTGATTTAGGTCATACCTGAATGGTCTAGTGGTTTTTCTTATTTTCTTCAATTTGGTAAACAGTAATTGGGAAGAAAAGGAAGACAAAGGAAGGATAAAGGGATGGTGATGGCCAGCTCCATGTCTCATTCCTCTTCCTCTGAGGTTGACATGGGACCCACTTCCTCTGTGAGCATCCCTGCAGCCCACTGGTGTCTCCCAAAATATAACCATGAAGTTAGAAACCAGATTCTGGATTCAGACTGCCTGGGTTTGAATCCTGGCTCTCTCTCTCACCAACATGCACTTCAGACAATGCCTAAAATAAGAGGCTGCAGTAAACATTAGCTGTCATTACTATTATTGCTTCAGTCAAACGCTTCAGTACCTGTCAGCAGATGGAGGCATTCTGAACAATGTCATTTCCTTTCCTCCTTGGAAAGTGCCAACATTTGTTCCACTCCAAGGAAGCCTCCAAGGTGGTGGAGTTTGTAAAGGATCTATCTGGCAATGCAGGAGATGCCAAAGACATGAGTTCAATCCCTGGGTCAGGAAGATCCCCTGGAATAGGAAATGGCAACCCAACCCATTATTCTTGCCTGGAAAATTCCATGGACAGAGGAGCCTCCTGCTGGGCTGCAGTCCATGGGGTCACAAAGAGTCATACACAGTGGAGCATGCACACGATGAAGGAGGCATCTTGTCTTAAAGCTCCTGCTCCCATTCATATCCTGTTTGAATGAATGTCACCAAGTCAGAAAAACATTTTTTAATGATTTGCGAGTCTCATAAATAGACTAGAAGAAAGGGGGAAACTTCAGAATTACTAGGGCACAGGCCTCTGTTCTAGTTTTATGAAGACAGTGATGAATGGATAGATGATCTGGTTACACCAGGTTTCAACTGCGTGAGTGGACAGTGCCACTAAGGCCAACATTGTTATTGCTGTTGTTCAGTCACTAAGTCATGTCCAACTCTTTCCAACCCCATGGACTGCAGCACACCAGGCTTCCCTGTCCTTCACTATCTCTTCAAGTTTGCCCAAATTCACGTCCATTGAGTCAGGGACACTATCTAATCATCTCATCTTTTGCCACTGCCTTCTCCTTTTGCCTTCAATCTTTACTAGTATCAGGGTCTTTTCCAATGAGTCTGCTCTTCACATCAGATGGCCAAAGTATTGTAGCTCAGCTTCAGCAATAATCCTTTCAATGAATATTCAGGGTTGATTTCCTTTAGGATTGACTGGTTTGACCTCCTTGCAATCTGAGGGACTCTCAAGTGTCTTCTCCAGCACCACAGGCCCAAAACATCAATTCTTTGACTCTCAGCCTTCTTTATGGTCCAGCTCTCACATCCATGCATGACTACTGGAAAAACCATAGCTTTGACTATATGGACTTTGTCGGCAAAGTGATGTCACTGCTTTTTAATATGTTGTCTAGGTTTGCCATAGTTCCTTCCACAGAGCAAGTGTCTTTTAATTTTATGGCTGCCGGCACCATTTGTAGTGATTTTGGAACCAAAGAAAATAAAATTTGTCACTGCTTCCACTTTTTCTCCTTCTATTTTCCATGATGGGATCAGATGCCGTCATCTTAGTTTTTTTAACTTTCCGTGAGTTAAATGGAGAATTATCCCCCTCTATAATGACAAGAGAGAAGTAATGACTACAGAGAGTTAAAACATCTATAACATGATTGCAATAGGTAAAAAGACATATTTTTATATATATCACATCATTTTAAGTGGTCTAAACCCCAACATCCCATACAATGAAATTACAGTGTAACATGGTTAGTGTATAAAGAAGGTGTAATGACTATATAGTGACTGAGGTTAACCCAAAGTTCCCTAACCTAAAGTCTTGGTGTCATGTCATAGCATGGCCAGGAGGAACGCTCTAGATAAATGAATAGGCAAAGAAATGGAGAAATAGAGATTATTCAGGCCCATCTCCTATGTACCAGGTGCTTGATGGTGACTTCTTCTATCACCACTGAATCTGTGTTTTATAGATAGCTTTCAGGAAGCCATATGTTCCTGCAATGAAAGTACAGCTTTAAAACCAGGAATTACAATGACCTGGATTTAAAGCTGTGCTTTGCCGCTTTCCAGCTATGTGATTTTTAGAAAAGTTACAGAGCCTCTCTGAGTTGGAAGGAGAAAAAGGGCTAGTGTATGTAAAACCCTGGAACGTAATAGGAGTCTAAGCAGTACGTTTTTTTCTCTTGCTTTTATTAGTGGTTTTCAACTTTGGCTACACATCACAATTTTTAAAAAATACTCTAGATTGAGTCCTTTCTTTGGAGGGTTGGATTTAATTGGTCTAGGGCGCAGGCTGGCCGTGGGCAGGGGGATTTTGAAAATTTCCCCTGGGGGAAATCTAAAGTGAAACTAAAGTTGAAAATCATTTGTCTTAACTGAATCCAGTGTCTGAAGGGAGTCAGCGAGTGATAAAATAATAGGATCGCTGATCATCTTGGGCCGAGGAATCAGAACCGGGAATTCTGGAAATGCTGATACTCCCTCTTCCATTCAGGAAAAGGACACAGAAATCCTGCGTCCCTCTGCTGAGTGTCCTCCAGGAGAGCCGATTTATGCGGCTGAAGGACAGGACTGACTGGTGGTTTTATCTTAATGAACGATGCCATTTGGGGTAAACCAGTTCCTTAGAACTAAGTATCTGAGTCAAAGAGCCTGTGGGTGTTAATTCTTCAAATGAAATACATGTTCCAGGAAGCAAGAGAAGTCAGTGCTGTGTCTTCCTGGAGAATTGAGAGTCTGGATGCAGTTGCCTGGCTGTGTAACACTTAAGGAAAGTTCTCTAAACTCACTTTGCTTCAATTTTCCTGTCCATTAGGGACATGACCACTTTTAATGAGAATTATCTGAAAGCTTGATCTTCTAAGGGGAAATAATAAAAGTTATACGGATCCTGATTCACAACTTTACATATGTTTTAGATTTATAGAAGTTCGATATGCAGATGACACCACCCTTATGGCAGAAAACGAAGAGGAACTAAAGAACCTCTTGATGAAAGTGAAAGAGGAAAGTGAAAAAGTTGGCTTAAAACTCAACATTCAGAAAACTAAGATCACGGCATCTAGTCCCATCACTTCATGGAAAATAGATAGGGAAACATGGAAACAGTGGCAGACTATTTTCTTGGGCTCCAAAATCACTGCAGATGGTGACTGCAGCCATGAAATTAAAAGATGCTTGCTCCTTGGAAGAAAAGCTCTGACCAACCTAGAGAGCATATTAAAAAGCAGAGACATTACTTTGCCAACAAAGGTCCATCTAGTCAAGGCTATGGTTTTTTCCAGTGGTCATGTATGGATGTGAGAGTTGGACTATAAAGAAAGCTAAGCACCGAAGAATTGATGCTTTTGGACTGTGGTATTGGAGAAGACTCTTGAGAGTCCCTTGGATTGCAAGAAGATCAAACCAGTCAATCTCAAAGGAAATTAATCCTGAATATTCATTGGTAGGATTAATGCTGAAGCTGAAGCTCCAGTACTTTGGCCACCTGATGTTAAGAACCGACTCACTGGAAAAGACTCTGTGCTGGGAAAAATTGAAAGCAGGAGGAGAAGGGGACGACAGAGGATGAGATGGCTGGATGGCATCATGAACTTGATGGACATGAGTTTGAGCAAGCTCCGGAAGTTGGTGATGGACAGGGAAGCCTGGTATGCTGCAGTCCATAAGGTCGCAAAGAGTCGGACACGACTGAGTGACTGAACTGAACTGAACAAACCAAATTAAAATTTTCCTGATTAGATAAGCCCTAAATTCCCTTCCAACTTTATAAAATTAACTCCAATTAAAATATTGTTTAAGGTTATACTATCTGGGTGGGCTCTACTGGGAGATTGCTGAAGGGAGAGGGACTTCTGGAGGTGGGAGATCTGAGCAGGAACTCAGTTCAGTCCAGTCCAGTCACTCAATTGTGTCTGACTCTTTGCAACCCCATGGACTGCAGCACACCGGGCCTCCCTGTCCATCACCAAATCCTGGAGTTTACTCAAACTTATGTCCATTGAGTCGGTGATGCCATCCAACCATCTCATCTTCTGTCATCCCCTTCTCCTCCTGCCTTCAATCTTTCCCAGCATCAGGGTCTTTTCCAATGAGTCAGTTCTTGCATCAGGTGGCCAAAGTATTGGAGTTTCAGCTTCAGCATTAATCCTACCAAGGAATATTGAGGACTGATTTCCTTTAGGATGGACTGGTTGGATCTCCTTGCAGTCCAAGGGACTCTCAAGAGTCTTCTTCAACATCATAGTTCAAAAGCATCAATTGTTCAGTGCTCTGCTTTCTTTATAGTCCAACTCTCACATCCATACATGACTATTGGAAAAACCATAGCTTTGACTAGACACACTTTGTTGGCAAAGTAATGTCTCTGCTTTTTAATAGGTTGGTCTAGGTTGGTCATAACTTTTCTTCCAAGGAGCAAGCATCTTTTAATTTCATGGCTGCAGTCACCATCTGCAGTGATTTTGGAGCCCCCCAAAATAAATTCTCTCACTGTTTCCATTGTTTCCCCATCTATTTGTCATGAAGTAATGGACCAGATGCCATGATCTTAGTTTTCCGAGTGTTGAGTTTTAAGCCAACTTTTTCACTCTCCTCTTTCACTTTCATCAAGAGGCTCTTTAGTTCCTCTTCGCTTCCTGCCATAAGGGTAGTGTCATCTGCATATCTGAGGTTATTGATATTTCTCCCAGCGATCTTGATTCCAGCTTGTGCTTCATCCAACCCAGTGTTTCTCATGATGTACTCTGCATATAAGTTAAATAAACAGTTTAGAGCAGAAACTAAAGGTACCTAATCTCTAGATGAAGAGAGTCATTTCAAAGACCTTGAACCTAGGCAGCCCTCGTGTGTGTGCTTAGTTGCTCATTCATGTCTGATTCTTTGAGACCCCATGGGATCTCAGGCTCCTCTATCCATGCCATTTCCTGGCAAGAATACTGGAGGGGATTGCCATTTCCTCCTCCAGGGGATCTTCCCCACCCAAGGATCAAACCCACATCTCCTGTGCCTCCTGCATTGCAGGCAGATTCTTTACTTCTGAGCCATCGGGGAAGCCCAGGCCAGGCAGTAGCTAAAAGATTCTCAGGAGAAGGAATCAGGCCAAAGAATTACAATCCTATCTCTTTCTTCTGGAATAAATGTCTTTAAAATGGTTTTCAAAGTCTGGTATAGAAAATCCACATTTTATTTTCTTGTTGGGAGCCACACACTCTGTGGACCTGCAAAGCTGGCTGGAAAGGGAACCAGTGCACTCAAATCCCACCCCTCCCAGCAGCTCATTGTGGATCCCGACCTGGGCAAGTGGCTTCACCTCTCAGTGCCCTTGCCTGTAACATGCAGATAACAGCGCTAACCTCACAGGGCTGGTATGAGAAATAGCTAATAAAATGGGATAGAGACACGCCCAGTTTAAATGCAAACGGCTGTAAAACAACAAAAAGCATACTTAAAGATTTCCACTGCTGGGAGATTGTGGGGGATGGTGAGGGAGGAGAGACAATAGGCCTTTGAGAGAAGCTCATTTACTTTTCTCTCTAGTGTACACTTCAGTTAATCAATGAAAATACATTATTCCATGTGCCAGACACCAAGCTGGACTGGGAAACACAGAACAGTCTTGGTTCTCATGTAACTTGTTAGTCAATCATTGCAGGAAACACACGCAAAAACCCATTGAAAAATATTTGAAATCACAGCTCGCCCCTCTCTCTCTTTCTATGGTATTACCAAATTCTATCTCTCTGCAGAAGATAGTGCTAGAGTTACAAGAAATGCAAAGGCTTATAAGATGCATCACCACCCTTGAAGAGTTTGAAATCTCACCTTAAAGAGAAGATATGTATGGAAAAGGGGTTAATAGTCCAGGGCAATGTAAGACCCAAGGCCAAGTAAATACTCAACTTCTTTCATTTGTATTTATTTTCCATTTGAGTGGCTCCTTTCTCCACTCTCTCTTTTCCTTCTTAAGACTCAATTCGACACTCCTCCCATTTTTCTAGGTCTCTCTCAGGATTGATGTAAACCAACTAGCATATTTGCAGTACTATAAATAGCCAGGACCTATAAAGTGCCTGCCCTGTCAAAGCATTCAAATTCATATTCTTACACGGTTATGTACATGTAATAAAATGCTCAGATTCTAAGTATACAGCTGAGTGAGTTTTTGACAAATGTATGCACCCTGATTAACATACAGAACATTTTTCTTCCCCAGGAAGTTTTCTCCAGTTCCCTTCCATCAGTTACCTCTCATCTAGAGCCCATTGCTGTTCTGATTTCCATCACTGCAGCTTAGTTTTACCTGTAGATCTTTATATAAATGGCATTATAATGTATGTACTCTTTTGTGTCTGGCTTTCTTTGATGCAACATACTGTTTTTGAAATCCATTCACTTTTGTTGTATGTCTCACTAATATGTTTCTTTGCACTGCTGAGTAGCATTTCTTTGTATGAATATATGATAGTTTGTTTACCATTTAATTGTTTAGGGACATTTGGCTTGTTACTAGGTTTTTACCATTTATGACAAAGTTGTTATAAACATTCTTGTACAAGTCTTTGTGGACATATGTGGTTTTCCCCTTAGTTTTATTGAGATGTAATTGACCTCATCTTGTGTAAGTTTAAGATAGATAATGTGATGATTTTATACACATATATTTTGAAGTGATTACCACAATAGAGTTAGTTAACACCTCCATTACCTCACATAATTACCATTTCTTTTCTGTGGAAAGAATATTTGAGATCTACTCTTTTAGCAACTTTCCAGCATATAATAAAATATTGTTGGAAATTCCCCAGCAGTCCAGCAGTTAAAACTCTGTACTCTTTCTGCTGAGGACCTGGGTTCAATCTCTGGTAGGTGAACTAAGAAGTGGAGGAAAACACACACACACACACACACACACACACATACACACACACAGAGTTAACTATAGTCCCCCTGATGTACATTAGATCCATAGAACTTATCCTTCTTATAGATGGAAGTTTGTACCCTTTGACCAAGATCTCCCCATTTCTTTTACCCTCAGTTCCTGGTAACCACTAATCTACTCTCTGCTCCTATAAATTCGGCTTTTTAAAATTTCACATGTAAGTGATATTATATGATATTTGTCTTTTTCTGTCTGACTTATTTCATTCAACATTATGTCTTCAGGATCCACTCATATCATCAAAATGACAGAATTTTCATCTTTCTCATTGCCAAATAATATACTCATATGTATACCCCACATCTTTATTCATCCATCATCCTGTCTAAGAAACCTTTGCCTGCCCCAAGGTATTCTCTGTGTTCTACCTTGAATTATTTTTGGTGGTTGATATGTCAAAGAGTCTACTAATGCCATTCTTTGCAAAGACTGCCCTCTTTGAATTATATTGGTCCCTTGGCCAAAAATCAATTGACTTTATGTGTGGGTCTATTTCTGAATTCTATTGTGTTCCATTGATCTATTTTCAATCCTTATGTCAATACCACACTGTCTTGATTACCATAAGTTAAAAGTAAGTCTTTGCATTTGTCATCTATTGCTACGTAACAATTATCTCCAAATTTAGCAGCATAAAGCAACAGACAATAATTATTTCACACCATTTCTGACAGTCGGGAATCTGAGAGCACCTAAGCTGGGTAGTTCCATCTCAGAATCTCTCTTGAGGTTGTAGTCAAGCTATTGGCCAGGACTGCAGTCATAGGAAGACTGAGCAGGGACTGCAGAGTTTATTTCCAGGTTCACTAATGCAGCTGCTGACAGAGGCCTCAGGTCCTTGCTGGCTGGTGGCCATGAGCTTCAATTCCTCACCATGTGGGGCTGTCCATAGGACTGTTCAAGACTGACTGGTTTCTCTCAGAACAAGTGATCAAAGAGAGAATATGAGAGAGAAGGAAATGAAGAGAGAGAGATCACAATATCTTTCCTAACTTAATCTAGGAAGCAACATATCATCACTGTCATAGACTCTTGGCCACACAGACCAACCTGATATCACCTGGGAAGGGACCACCCAAGGATAATATCAGCAAGCAGGGATGATTGGGGGCTATTTGTATGCTGGTTACAATCTTGAAGTCATACGTATGAGTCACTTAACTTGGTTTTTCTCTTTCAAGATAGTTTTGACTACTCTAGATTCTTTGCATTTTCAGCAAGTTTTAGAATAGGCTTTTTGATTTCTAAAAAGTATACTGCTGTAACTTTCAGTGGGATGGCACTGAATCTATAATCAATTTGGGTAGTATTAACATCTCATCAATCTTGAGTCTTAAGTATATGAATATGGTACTTCTCTTTATTTATTTAGGTCTTTGGGCTTCCCTGGTGGCTCAGATGGTAAAGCCACCTGCCTGCAGTGCAGGAGACCTGGGTTCAATCCCTGGGTTGGGAAGATCCTCTAGAGAAGGGAATGGCTACCCACTCCAGCATTCTTGCCTGGAGAATTCAATGGACAGAGGAGCCTGGCAAGCCCCAATCCATGGGGTCGCAAAGAGTCAGACACAACTAAGCGACTTGCACTTTTCACTTCCATTTAAGTCTTTAATTTCTCTCAGCATTTTTTTTTCATTTTTGATGTAGAAGGATTGCACATTTTAATTTATTTCTAAGCATTTTACATTTCCTGATAATATTTTAATGACATTAAAAATATCATCTACCAATTGTTGCTAACATAGAGTAGCAAGACTGAATTTTTTGTACCTACCTTGTATTCTGAAGCTTTGCTAAATTCAATTATTAGTTCTCGTAGTTATTCTATAGACTCCTTAGGATTTTCCATGAAAGCAATAAAGTACACTAAAACTAGTGTTCTTCCTTTCTGACATTTATTCTTTTCATTTCTTTTTCTTCCCTTCTAGTACTGTCTCACATAAGGGTCAAAAAAGATTTTCTGTAGAGGGCCTGGTAGTAAATATTTTAGGTTTTGCAGGCCATATGGTCTCTGTCACAACTACTTAGCTCTGCTGTTGTAGCCCCAAATCAGCCTTAGGCAATATGTAAATGAACGTATGTAACTGTGTTCCGGTAAAATATTCTTTCTAAAACTGAGTGACCAGGCTGGATGTGGCTGGTGAGTCTTGTTTAAAACTATTAAGGTCATGAAAGTTAAGGAAAGACTAAGGAATTTTTTTACACTCAAGACGACAGAAGAGACATGATGATTCAATGTAGCATGTGAGCATACATCATATCCTTTTGTTTAAAGGACCTCATTGAAATTGTTGGTGGAAATAGAGTGGGTCTGAAGATTAGGTGGTAGTGGTGTCAATGTTAATTTTCTGATTTTTATGGTTATGCTGTGATTCATGTCTTTGTGTAGAGGAAAATTGTACTCAAATATCAAAAGTGATGGGGCATTATGTTGGCAGCTCACTTTCAAATGTTTCAGGAAAAAAAGTTCTTTGTGCTGTTCTTGCAAGACAAAAACTTATTATTAGGCCACATAATATAAAGAGCAATTGTAGATCTGTGGCATAAAAGAAGGATAAAGCCAAAAAACTATGAGCCTATCTAAACATCCTAAAGCTAGAATGAGGCATGGAAAGATAGCTCTTTAGGTTTTATATGTAGCACAACTCTGCTGACACCTCAACTGTGGACTTCTAAGCTCCAAAATTATGAAGCAATAAATTTCTGGGTTTTCTTAAAGTCACCTAGTTTATGATACTTTGTGATGACAGCCTGAGAAACTACTATCGACACCTTGCTTTTGTGGTCCAACTATTATACCCCCTCAGATCCTCACACCACTTCCCTCTTGAAAAATGGTTCTCATGAAATATGGTTCTTAGACTGCTCTGCCTTTTCCTCCTGCCTTCTTCCCCAACTTGCTCTGAAAAAATCATTAAAAAAAAAGATATGGAGGCTCTACTATTTGCCAGGTCCTATTCTAGGGGCTGAGAATATAACATTTTTAAAGACTTTTATCCCCCTCTTAGCAATCATATAAAGTTTTGACTACTTTTCTTACTATTTCTCCTAAATTGTTAATAAATTTCAAAAGAACATTTTATATTTCTATCATTTTTCTATACTCTTTTTCAAAACTCTAAAAAATATCTTCCTCCACTTTTAGTCCAGGTTTAGAACTTTCACACATAAAATGGCACTTTTAATTTCATAGCTACATTTCATCAGATGGAAATTACAGCATGTTAGAATTATGGAAATAGGATCTATTATAACTCACATCTTTTCCTCAAACATGATGTGCTACAATTTTATGCAGGCTTTGATTAGTATTCATGTGAACAAAATTGAATGTTTTATAAAATAGATGTTATTAATATTTATTTCCCTTTTTATTTCCCTTGCTAGCTGCTAATTAAAAGTCAGGTGGTCTCAGGCTCCCAGATTAAGCCTGTAAGACAGAAAACTCACTGACTGATTGCCTGTACTTTTGGTGACATAGTAGTGAAAAATCTGGGTTTGGAAGATGGGGTAGGGGATGGGGCCTGCAGAAATAGCTTGAAATTCACAGATCCAGGTGGCCTGCTTTTCCTGCTGTTTCTCTTACACAGTTTGAGTTTCCTCTGGAATTTGAGCAGTAGAATAAGACTTTCAATCTGAAAATTCGACTTTCTGAAGAAACAGTTAAGTTAGTTGTTTTGCAACCTAATGGATTGTATGCCAACCTCTTCTGCCCATGAAATTCTCCAGGCAAGACTATTAGAGTGGGTAACCATTCCCTTCTCCAGGGCATCTTTCCAACCCATGGATAGAACCCAGGTCTCCTGCATTGCAGGTGGATTCTTTACCATCTGAGCCACCAGAGACAGTAAAAAGTTAAACTATTGAGAAGGAACTTGCCATACACTGAAAGTTTTTATCTCTCTGGAAATTCATATCTTAAAATTTACTTCCCAAAGTGATGGTATTTGGAGGTGGGGCCTTTGGGAGGTGATTAGGTCATGAGAGTAGGACCCTCATGAATGAGATTAGTGCCCTCATAATACAGACCCATGAGCGCTCCCTTGCTGCTCTGCCAGGTAAGAACACAAGGAAAAGACAGCTGTCTATGAACCAGAAAGTGGGTCCTCACCAGACGCTGTATCGGCCAAACCCCTGGACTTCTCAGCCTTCAGAACTGTGAGGAACAAATACTTGTTGTTTATAAGCCACTCAGTCTATGGCTCAGTGTATATTCCATTATAGCAACCCAGTGACTAAGACAAAACTTTCTAGAACAGTTCTGAGAGACCATCAGAACTCTATCTTAGACACTAAGCCAAAACACCTGGTAAGAAATCAATGCATCTAGAATTATGTTCAACAAACGTACTTGTCAAAAGTTTCATCAATGCATAGTTGAATCCATAATTTCATAATGACTATTTTCAATAGGTCAAGACAGTTCAAAGTTAGTCTTCAAACTACATCTAACTTTTGATGTTTTCTGTTTTTAAAAAAAGGAAAGAAGGAAGGAAGGAAGAATGGGAGTAAGAAAGGGAAGAAAGAAGGAAGGTTGGAGGGTAGGAAGATGGGAAGGAGAAAAAGACATGTAAAATTTCCATATTTTAATGCTTCAAGTATAACTGCAAAGTCAAACACATAACTAACACTGGTGCCTCACCTCCACAGTTTCTGATAAACAAAAGCATTGCTGAGGCTGTGTGTTCTGTGACATGTTTGGAAACAGCCACTTTCCTTGAGACACAGTGAAAACTTTAGGAGAAGACAGCGTCAGAATTGTAATATTTCTTGTTCACTTGCTAAGCAGAGTCACTTACCCAGCCACAATGCTGTAGGGTGCTCCTGTTAAGGATGGATGAAGCACAAGAAGAAATGGGCCCACTGTTGTCCCTAAAGCGTCTGATACTGGAGTAAGGCAACAGGGTTCACGCTTGGGCAAACCTAAGGGGAAAGCAGAGCCTCAGAAAGACTGAATCTGTACCTTTGAACTTCTTCTTGGACTTCCCTGGTGGTCCAGTGGTTAAGACTTCACCTTCCAATGTAGGGGATGCAAGTTCAATCCCTAGTCAGGCAGCTAAGATCCCACATCTCTTGAGGCCCAAACACCAAAACATTAAACAGAAACAATATTGTAACAAATTCAATACAGACTTGAAAAATGGTATGAACACACACACACAAATAATCTTTCAAAAAATAAATAAAACAAAAACTTCTCCTACCACCCTGGCCCATTGGAATGAGTCCCTCAACTGATCTGAAGCTTTCCTTTTTCTCATGAAGGGGAGATTACAGTTCCTGCCCAAGTAGGAATCTGCCTTCTCTTCCTTTCCTTACCCGGTCCCTCCCTCATGTCCTCTGTTCATCATATCCACTGGGGATGAGTAGACCTCTTCCTCTTCCTCAAAGCAGATTTCAGAGCAAATAGCAGAAGATGGATCATGGATTTGGAAGTCTGACAGCAAGAGAGAAAGATGGTCTTTCTTGACCACTTACTACTTGTGTGACCCTGGGCAAAAGACTTAACTTATCCAAGCTCTTAGCTATAATATGAAGACAATAATAGCACCTGTCTTTGGTTTTGTAAGACTTCAATGAAGTGATATATTTTAAATGCTTTTGGCACATATGCTCCATAAATAGTGGATATCATTATACACTTGGCACAGAGTAAATGCTCAAAAATGGGAGCTATTGTTATGATTTATTCATTTAAAAATGAATGTCAAGATAAGACCATCTCTATTGATACAGTAGTACCGTGTCATTTTTAAAGACACTGTGTCAACCAGCAAACTATTTGTATCAATTGATAGGTGTCCCCAGGAAATAAAGAATCAAAACTGTCACTCCTACACTCTGCAAAATAACCAATCAGAGTCACTCCCACACTCTGGTGTGGAAGTTTGCTCACTGTTGGGGGATCTAGGGTAGGAGTGGAGGGGAAGACTAACTGAAGGAAGCAAGACTCCCTGCCTGGAGCAGGGATCGATCAGAATAGCTTCAGGAAATTACTAGGTGTCCTTTCTCCTTCATTCAATACATATGTTTTGGACACCTATAAGCTTTTTTTTTTTTTGAGATTCTGAGTAGAGCATAGAATAGATATGGGTTTGCCCCATGGATTTTACAATCTAGTTGGAAAGACAGATGATAAATAAGAAGGGAATCTAGTAAATGTACAGTTAACAGTTGCTAACTGTGCGGTGATAGAAAAGAATGGGAGGTGCTGGGAAAATAATAGGAGTGGACAAGCTTAGTTCAAGGCAGGAGGATCACTCTGAGGAAGTGTCCTCTGAACCTGCCGGGGCAAGCAGCCCCCCGCTTCCTGCCCTTCTACCTTCCTGTGGTCCCCACCTTGGTCTTCCTTCATCCTTCACTGGGCACTGTGCTTGTTGATGAGAACACAGACGCAGGAGCCGGAATTGCTCCCCTGGAGAGTGGGGGTGGGCAGGCGGGCCAGCCGGTGTTGATAACAGAGTGGTGGTCGGCCACACAGGAGTGGTGGCAGGGGGACTGCTCATTATCCCAGGGTGTCCTTCCTTGGGCAGTTTTTGAGCTTCGTTGATTACAGTGCTGCAGTGTGAGGTCAGGTGCAGCTGTATGCTTTGAGGATGGCCACTGGAGGGTAGTGATGATGGGCGGGAGAGGGGAGTGGAGGGGGTTGATGTAGGGTTCCCACGCAATGGCTTCTTCAAGAAGGAAGGCTGAGCTGGGGCTCCAGGAGCATCACTGAGATGCTGCTCTTAAATCCCTCCACCCTCGATGGGGAGACAGTTGGGTTGTAAATTCTCACTGGGTTTGGGTGATGGAGAGGCCACAGTTACCGTCCGGAGGCAGCAGGCATTTTCTAACGTATAATTTCATAATTGGAAAATGAAGAGCAATTCTAATCATTGTGTAATAGAGAGCCATCTAGTCTCTAAATAAATGTTTATTAAGCGACTTCAGTGTGCCAGGCATATCTTCCCTGCTGAACCTACAACTGTGAACAAATCAGGTAAAAATATCTGCTCTCAAAAGAAACTTGACATGTTCTTCTTGGATGTTACCAAAAAGTATTAGAGGGATTAAATTAACAAGGCAGATGGCCAACATTGAGTTCCCTACAAGGCATGGGGTGCACTGGAATTCTGTGCTGAACATGACTGACATGGTTTCTCTATATCTGGAAACTTAGAGCCAGTGCCAAGATTCCTCTAAATATCCCCTCTGGACACTGAATCACCTGGTGTGATATTTCATGTGATTCCTAGCATCTCCCCAAACCTGCTATAGAATCTCAGGAATTTGCATTTTTAAAAATTTACTTGTATTTTGGCCCTAGTTCCCCAACCAGGGATTGAACTCCCAGCCCCTGTAGTAGAACTTCAGAGTCTTAACCACTGGACCACCAGGGAAGTCCCAGGAGTCTGCATTTTAAATGAGCCTCCCCAAATGATTCTCTGATTTGAGAAGTGCTGTGTGAGGCCCTTAAGTAGAGTTAACTCCTACTATATGTGCAAATGTGAACATTTTCTGTTTTATTCACCAAAGTATAACATTGATCCCAATTCTATTGATGATTTAGGAGAAAGTTTGATTTTGCAGTGACCGTGATGTAGATCCAATAAGGACATGAGATTTTTATATTTATCAAAAGGGAGACTGATTCAGTTGAATGCTTCTATACACCTGAATAAACAGAAACTCATAGATGCTAAAAGACTCGCCTAAGGTCACATATCCTGAAAGGATGGCAGTTGCCCTGACCCTGTGCTGGGCCCTTTTACCGCCCCCATAAAAGGCACTGAGGTTTGGAGAAGTTAGTCTTGACTCCAGGAAAGACAGAGCTGTCCCCTACTCTCAGCCCTTAGGGACAGGCATTCCTATATTGGGTGGACACAGCTCCTACTCCCAGGACTCCAGCACAAGTTCCAAGAGATAAGGAGCCAGGAAAGTCCGGTTTTGCCCCGGGCGAGGGCTCCTGCCAGCTGTCTCCTTGGCTGAGCTGACCCTAGTAAGGGTGCTGGATCCTTTGAAGTCAAATGGACTTTTTAAAAACGGATTTCCTGAAGTGAGGAATAATTATTCTCATATGTGAACCTGGGGAAATGTCGGTAGTGATGCCAGGGAACAAACGCAGGTTGAAAAACAAAATTTTCTCACTGCCCAAAGAATTTCAGGGTTCTTTCATATTTTCTACCCACTTCCACAGGAAAAGAGCTTAAGACAAGGCAATCAAGATAGAAGAAATAGCTAAAGTTTGCTAAAATACAATTCCAAATTTGTTAACATATAATGACGCTAAAAGCCTTCTGCCCTCTTCTGTTCTTGGGAACAGCATTGGGAAATTAAAGGATATGAGCGTGTGTGTGTGTGTGTGTGTGTGTGTGTTACTGAGCTCAAAGGTGAATATTTAATGACTGTGCCTGCATAAATAATGTGGATATTTAAGCTGAGCTGGTTAATTTAGAATTGTCAGCTAACCACGACAAAAGCCAAACAATTCTCTCAGGTCTGATTTACCTCAGTTAGCCTTCTATGTTGATCAGATAAACTCAGTCACTGTCAGGTCTCCCTCATGTCCTGTGATATCTGGAGAGAGTCAGAAGGTACTCTATCTACCCACATCCTAATGAGATGCTAATTTTTATCTGGAAAGTTATTCATTGCTTTATTGTTAGTTACTCTCACCAAGTTTGATCGTTTTGGTTCTGCCCTGACCACCCACCTCATTGTATATTCACAGTTGCAGATGACAGAAAATTAGTTTTATTTTTCTACAGTTTTTCCCTCTAATGAAGAACTCTAACTGAAACCCACTCTTCTATACAAGTAACTCTATAAGATGCTGTTTACACATACACAGTCTCTGTCATTTTCATGTTACTCCTTCCTTTGCAAAGAACACACACACACACACTCACACACACACTCAATTCAAGATACTTCAGTGAGTCAGTGATCAACTGGGATAGGTTTCAATTCCCACGATTTACTGACAAGAGTTTTTCAGCCAACCTAACATAAGTATTGTGTTACGGAGTTGCAAATAGAAATGCCTGAAGAGTGAGGCAGACAGCAGAAAGGAGTGGGGCTACCCTAAGGGGGGAAAGCAGTGACTAGTGGGGACACAGGATCTAAAAGCAACACTGTCCAATAGAAATTTTGTGATGATAAAAATGGTCTATACCTGTACTGACCAATATGGTAGACATCAGTTACATGTGGCTATCAAACACTTGATATGTGGCTACTTGAAACTGAACTTTCAATTTAATTTCAATTTTAAGAGCTGAATGTGCTAGAGGCAACCCCGTGGGACAGCACCCAGGGAGCCCCTGCTTGTCAGCACCAGCCAACTACTCCCATGTAGGAGTACAGACTCAGGGGAGCCAGGTCTTCTTCTTTTTCTAGAGAAACCGGAAATCCCAACCTTTGTGGGAACACATTAATTTTAAAAACAGCAGACTAGTCTAAGCAAACATCTATGGTTCAGTTTTGGCCAATACACATCTAGCTTGTAATTATAGGTCCACTCTCCTCATCTTGTTCTCTCCTGGATCCTGCTCCTTCGATCCTACCAGGAAAACATTTCCACAGTCTACCTTCATCAGCCATTTGCAACTTGGATTTTCTTCTCCCAGCCTGTCAGGTTGGAAGAGCCACCGTTTCATATCTCCTTAGACCTCTGACCTCCCTCTTCAGAATGCTTCTTTGACCTCACCTCAGAAACGCACCCTCACTAACAAGAAGAGTGAGCCACTTACTCCTATTACAATTCCTCTCTCCTAATACTCCCTGCAGAAACACCTGTATAGAATTCCCCTAACACCTTTAGAACATCAAAAAAGTTCAGTCTGTCTTGTAGTGTATGTTCTCAGAAGGTAGAGAAAAAGCCTTTGGCTACTTCAATTCTACAGAGCAGTATTTTTCAAACACTTTTTGAACGTAATGCATAGTAAGAGATATAGTTTACATTGCAGCTTATTATAGACATTCTGTATACACACACATTTAGAAAAGTTTCACAAAACTGTATCTGTTGTTATTCTGTGTCATACATTCTGATATTTTCTATTCTTCTCTTTTAATTTTTAAAATTTCTTTTAGCACTGACCATAGAGTCCACTAATGGGTCCCAGTCCATAGTCTGAAAACATTGCTATGGAGAGTCCAGCCCATGTTTTGTAACCAAGAAATAGTCATTGACCAATCTAAATGCTTTTTATCATTTCCTTCAACAGCCCTCAACTTCTTCCTGCCTCCCTGATATGCACACCGCATTAGTAGCAGCAAGTCAGAGACCAGCACAAATGAAATTATTCTCTAATATGCTGGGGGTCTTTGTAATCTCCACTTAAAGAACCTCATTACACTCAGATTGTTCTTCATGGGAAGTGATTTACATTAAAAAAAAAAAGAAAAAGAAAAAGATCAAACAAGTATTTTCCCTTCACAGTATATTACTTCCTGCGATTCATCAAAATTCTTTTCATGGGTAAAGGTCACTTTTCATTTATATATAGCATCTGTGTACACTTTGTTGAAAAGGGTGTGGCTCTCAAAACATAAATCATGCCTTGTGTGTTGATGAAAAAACTTATGAAAAGCGATGAGATGGAAGGGAGAGCAGTAATATGGTGAAAAGAGGCACAGATGCCATCAGATTTTCTAGAACAATGAACTCAGCCCATCTGACTTCAAAAGGGAAAGATGCAAATAAAATACCTGCACAGAATTATAGGACTCTGCATGCATTTGCTATGAGCTGTAATACTTTTCCTAAAGTATTTTGAAAAAAGAAAGAAAAGCATTTGTGTCTAATGTAGACTCAAAAATTGATGTTAGTCCCGGAAAAACTGAACTGACTCATTAGGAAGTCTTTTCTTTTTAATTAATCAATTTATTTATTTTGGCTGTGTCGAGTCTTCGTTGCTTCAGACAAGCTTTCTCTAGTTGCAGCAAATGGGGCTACTCTCTAGCTGTGGTGCACAGGCTTCTCATTGCAGGCTTCTCTTGTTGCAGAGCATGGCCTCAGTAGTTGTGGTGCATGGGCGTAGTTGCTCTGAGGCATGTGGAATCTTCCCCAGCCAGGGATCGAACCCATGTCCCCTGCAGGGAATTGGCAGGTGGATTCTTAACCAGAAAGCCTTAAAACAAGAAATTCATGCCCCATTTTTCCCCCATAATGTAGTGGTTAAGAGTCTGGATACAGGATCTGAATGTCTGGATTTGAATCCCGACCCTGCTGCTTATCAGACATGTGATTTTGTACAAGTAGCTTAGGTCTTAGTGCTACCATTTCCCCAACTACATAACATGAAGAATCTCAGCACCATCCTCAGGAGGTTGTTCTGGGGATGAAATTGGCTCATATTTGGAAAGCATTGAACCCTAGTGCCTGGTATATGGTAGGGACAATATAAGCACTTGTTAAATAAATCATCTAAGAGAAGATTAAAATATATCGACTCTTCTGTCCCCTAACTTCAGGGCAGGAGAAATATTAAAAAAAAAAAAGAGAGAGAGAGACTGAATAAGTTATGTAACTGCTGTCCTGTTTGTTTATCTATGCACAGATTTGATACCCAAGGTGACAAAGCTTAAATGTCATCCTCTGTGAAAAATTACAAGCCATTAAGAAAGAAGAACAAGGAATAATATCTCAGTCCCTAAGCCAAGACGGAAAAGTGAACTGTGTGAAAAACATAAAACAGAGCTGTTCGTGATACCTGAAGACCAGACAAGGCAGAGAGACCACCCAGTGTCAGCCGGGGAAGAAAGAACTGAGAAAGCTAAAAACCTAAACCTAGGGGAAGTGGGGAGGACATCGGCATACCAGACACAATTTGGGAGGACAATTAAAAGCCACACGGGCAAAATTTGTTTTAAAAAAAATTCCTGGGATAGAGCTTACAGAAATGAATGATTATATGTGCAAAAGTCTACTGAAAGGGGTAAAATTAAAAACCATAAGAGGGGCCTATCTAAGTGTGGTCCCAGCAAGTCATCTAGAGAGCTAAGAAATGTATCTCACTGCAAGACATGCTCTCTAAGATAATAAAAATAGACATGAAAGAGGGACTCTGGATTGTTCAAAAATACCCTGCAATGCTTTGTTCTTGCTTTCTGAGAAACTGTATATGGAAGCCTTATGTTGGATGGATGTATGTATACGGTATATGTGTATGTACCCACAAAATGTTTCCATATTCAACATATGCATACATATATACATATAAAGAAATATCTCCTCTTTAAAAAAACTTCTTTTTAAGTAACACCAAGAGGTGAAAAGATCACCCAGAACCAACTGACTATTGGCGTTAAACTAAATAAAACCCACACCCTGGAAAACATAGAAATCGTTACAAATCTGGGCATAGGGTCTACTTCCCTAAAGATGACTGGTTTAAACAGTTACAAAAATGGCCTGGGACTGAAAGAGAGACCTCTGAGCTTGAACAGTGAACACCATGGGTCACAGGGAGCCACTCTGATGTCAATAGCAGCTTTGTGTAAAGAGAGCAGAGCCTCTGACCATATGGGAGTTCCTTGGTGTCTCCAGCTGCATTCTGCCCTGACCGGCAAGCGCGGCCCCACTGCCCACGGCAGTGGTGTGGGACGGGCTGATGCCGCAGATGGCTTCTGGCCTGTGAAGTTCAACTCGACTCACTGTCAGCTATGGAAAGAAAGGGAGTTCAGCTTTAGGCTCACTACTTGCTTTGCTTTTGTCTCTTTCCTTTCCCCACCTTTCCTCCTGGGTCCCTTCACATCCCAGATTGCTTCCTTCTTTCCTTTTTTCCTCCCCTTTCTTCCTCCCTTCCTCTCTTCTATAACTCTCTCTCTCTCTCTCCCTGTTGACATCCTTAGGCCCATTAGTGCCCTTGCCCCTTTCCACTTCCTCTCCCTTCTTGGTCTCTATTTCTTTCCTCATTCAGGCCCTTTCCCCAGATGCTGCTCATTCTCTCCCAAATGTATTGATAGTTTCTGCAGAATGTCACAATCACCAACTCTGGTGAAAGTAAACGATCCCAGCCAACAATTTCATTGAGGGAAAAACAAAAGGGGGGGCATCCATTAGTTGGGCTTGAAGTCTCTTCCACAATCACTTTGAATCCTGCGATTTCTTGGAAGTGTGAAAAAAATTCTCCCAATCTCTGTCTTTCCTGCGTCACACAGCAGTGGTGCCAGACACCGCTGCCTGCCTAATTTCACTGGTGGCCCCTTCCATCTTCAAAGCCAGTCAAGTCTCGCTCAAGTTGCATCCCTCTAACATGCTGCTTCTGTCATCCCATTTCCTTCTCTGACTCTCCTTTTAGGACCCTTGGGGTTCTACACAGTCCACTCCAATAGTCCAAGATAATCTTTCCATCTCAAGATTCTTAACTTAATCACGGCTGCAATGTTCCTTTGGCCATAAAAGTAACATATTCACATAAAAGTAACATAATCCTCAGGTTCTGAGATTAGGGTATGGACATCTTTGAGGGGGTTATTATTCTACCTACCACAGGGCTCATAAAATGTTTCCATTTCTTTTAAAATCACAAAGAAAAAGACTTTCAGGTAGAAGAAAATGGTTTAACATAGATTATTAATATATTTGTCTTTATACCAATGTATGTGTGTGTTAATAGCTCAGTGTGTCTGGCTCTTTGTGACCCCATGGACAGTAGCTCACCAGGCTCTTCTGTCCATGGAATTCTCCAGGAAAGACTACTGGAGTGGGTTTACCATTCCCTTTTCCAGGGGATCTTCCCAACTCAGGGATCGAATCCGGGTCTCCCACATTCCAGACAGACTCTACTGTCTGAGCCACCAGGGAAGCCCTCTTCAGAGCAATAGGGCAAGATGTAATTTTTAATATTAAAGAGGAAATGGGCCCTCAAATTTAAAAAATGCTTGTCTTAGTGTCACATACAGGCCAATTCCTGCAGTATGGCCAAAACAGCTTCTATGATAAGGGGATTGCAGTGGAGAGCACATGCCTTGAAATCATAAGAGGTAGGCCTTGGTCTAGCACTGCCATTAATAATTTATGTCAGATAGATTTTTACCAAGGAAATAATGGGCTGATGAAAAACACAGTTTATCAGCATCCTCTGGGATAGCACAGTGGTTACAGTAAGGGGTTTGTAGCCAGACAGAACCAGAGTCACTTTATGCCTCATTCACTCATACTTGTGTGACCTTGTAAATTACATAACCTTCACAAGCATCAGTTTCTTCATATAGGATAATGCTCCCTCATGGGATTAATGTGAATAAGTGGAATAAGGTATACAAAGTGCTTCTCACAGTACCAGGTAAACAGTAAGCACTTAATAAGTGGCTGCTATTGTTGTTACTATTTATTATTTTTATTATTACTATTGCAATTATTAAGTAATAGTTATTATATTTTTGTCTATAAGTTAAAAAATCACACAATCTTCTTTAAGCAATTTTTAATTTGAAAAAGCAAAAATCAGTAAAAATAAAAAATAAAAATCAGAAAAAAAAAAAAAATCAGAAAAAATAAGCAAAAATCTTATCCCCAAATCAGTGGGGATAAGAACCTGGTGGTGGGGTGGGAGGCTCAGGAGGGAGGGAATATATGTATACATATAGCTGATTCACATTGCTGTACAGCAGAAACTAATATAACATTAAAAGCAATTATAGTCCAATTAAAAATAAGTAAATAAAAAAGAACAACAATAAAAGAACTTAGAGGGTTCACATGTAGAAGCTGGATAAATTTGTTTCTAGCAATGATCTGGACCCAAAAAAGTAAACTGTTCTGAGCAGATTGAACGGCAGCCTGCCTTACTCTTTAGGGTTCAATGCCTGAATTAGATGATTCTATCAGGCCAATGGATATTCCAGTGTGGAAAATGAAAAAGAGCCAACCTTCTTTCAAGACACACATTCTAAAGTCTAGAGCTATGCTGTCCAACACACACATGTGGCTACTTATATTTAAGTTGATTAAAATTAAAAATCCAGGTTCTCAGTCACACCAGTACATTTTTGAATAATAAAGACCCATGTGTGGCTAGCTGTTTCTAGAGTGTATAATGCAGATATAGAATTTTCCACTGACAGAAGTTCTATTGTGTGGTGCTGATAAAGTCTAAAGTATTAGTTGCTCTAAAAACTGATGTGTGTGTGCTTCAGTCGTGTCTGACTCTTTGCAACCCCAGGGACTGTAGCCCACCAGCCTCCTCTGTCCATGGAATTTCCCAGGCAAGAATACTGGAGTGGGTTGCCATGCCCTCTTCCAGGGGATGCTCCTGACCCAGGGATTGAACCTGCATTATGTCTCCTGCATTAGCAGGCACGTTCTTTACCACTAGTGCCACCTGGGGAGCCCCCAAAATCTATGTAAATAAGCTTAATTATTATTTAATATGATTTAACTTGCAACTATGCAATCTAGTGGATCATAGGTCTTAGATCATTAAGTCTTAAAAATACCAAGGAGATTGACCTCTTCTTCAATTTCAACTAGATGCTTTACTCCTTTATTACAGATCTTTTATAAGCATTCATAGAAATCCACGTTATAAAACTCAACATTCAAAAAACTAAGGTTGCGGCATCTGGTCTCATCACTTCATGGCAAATAAATGGGGAAACAATGGAAACAGTGACAGACTTTATTTTCTTGGGCTCCAAAATCATTGCAGATGGTGAATGCAACCATAAAATTAAAAGATGCATGCTCCTTGGAAGAAAAGCTATGAGCAACCTAGACAGCATATTAAAAAGCAGAGACATTACTTTGCCAACAAAGATCTATCTAGTCAAAGCTATGGTTTTTCTAGTAGTCATGTATGAATGTGAGAGTTGGACTATAAAGAAAGCCGAGCACTGAACAATTAATGCTTTTGAACTGTGGTGTTGGAGAAGACTCTTGAGAGTCCCATGGACTGCAAGGAGATCCAACCAGTCAATCCTAAAGGAAACCAGTCCTCAGTATTCATTGGAAGGACTGATGCTGAAGCTGAAACTCTAATACTTTGGCCACCTGATACGAAGAACTGACTCGTTGAAAAAGATCCTGATGTTGGGCAAGATTGAAGGCAGGAGGAGAAAGGGACGATAGAGGATAAGATAGTTGGATGGCATCACCAACTCAATGGACATGAGTTTGAGCAAGCTTTGGGAGTTGGTGATGGACAGGGAAGCCTGGCGTGCTGCAGTCCATGAGGTCACAAAGAGTCAGACATGACTCAGCAACTGAACTGAACTGATATTATCATGTTGGTTTGAATTCTGTAGCTATGATTGTATAACAAATAAAGCCCCACTCCTGATGTATTCAGGTAATTTAAGGAAAAACAAAACATAAAGAGTAAGCTAATATAGCAAACTAAATGTTTAACCAAAAAGTTGGATTATTTAAATTTTCGTTAGTCTTGGCTTTCAAACACGTTATTGCAACTCATAGGGAGAAATACATTTTCTAATACAATCTAAGTGCAAGCAACACACAAAACAATAGAAACAAAATTTCATCCAATACAACAAACCCTTACTGCAGGTGGTAAATTCTGATAGCTTGTATTTCTTCCTCTTCCTCTTCTTTCTCATTCCCTTCCTTCCCCTTTTCCTTCCTTTAGTGTTGGCTATCTACTACACTGATTTCATGACTCACAAAGGGGTCATAATCTGTAGTTTGAAAAACACTGGTCTAGGTTGTAAGCTCAAATGCTTAAAGCCATGGGCAAGTAGCATATATGAATAGAAAGAGCCGTGTGGGGATTATGGGACATGGAGGGCATATTGCCCCTGAAAGGGCACAGTGGTTCCTTGGCTCCAGCCAATCTTTCCCATGTAGGAATACAGGTCTCTGTTGCTAGAATTTATGATTGTTCAAGAAAATACTAATATCCAGATATTTTTGTGAGGCTTCCCAATTTAAAAGTGTAGTAAATAATTCATAAAAATTTTAAATTCTTGCAAGCTGAACAAAACAAGTATTTCATGTGGTATTGGTCTGATTAAGGATAAATTTTCTTTTTTCCTCTAAAGGAGAATCTAGACTCGCCATAAAGGGGTATAGCACAATCCTCGGTCTTCTCATGACCTGATGGGAAATAAAAACAGGATCTCAGCTGAAGAAGGGAGTTGAAAGTGATATTCTCTCTTTGAATGAGGCCATGTTGGGTGCCCACTGACTGCCAAGAAGAGCAGAGAGACTCAGTCATTCCTGTAGCATAGAGTCCTCAAGAAATTGGTTTTTTTTTCTCAGACAATCAGAGAGAACAGAGAAGTTGAACAGCAGGTCTTGCTCAACACTGTCCCTCGGTAGTGGCCATTGGGTTCTCTGTCTTTGAAGGTCAGCTTATGTAGTTCTCTTACCTAGACTGACCAGACATCCAGGGTACAAATACTTAGTCAATCATTTTAAAACAACTATAGGTAAAACTTAAATTTCAAACATAAATCTCATTACTGTATAATTAAGAGATTGAATCAGCAGTCTACTTTATATTCAAGGCCTCTAGACTTTATTAGGGGCTTCCCCGGTAGCTCAGATGGTAAAGCATCTGCCTGTAATGCGAGAGATCTGGGTTCGATCCCTGGGTTGGGAAGATCCCCTGGAGAAGGAAATGGCAGCCCACTCCAATACTCTTGCCTGGAAAATTCCGTGGATGGAGGAGCCTGGTAGTCTACAGTCCATGGGATTGCAAAGAGTTGGACACGACTGAGCAACTTCACAGACTTTATTAAACTATGTAAAATGGTTAATATTCAAATATTTTTAAAAATGAACTTCTATTTTGGAAAAAAATTTATAGAAAAGCTGCAAAAAGTGTCTGAAAGTATTCTGTATATACCCACTGTTTCCCTTAATGTTAACAGATTACATAAGCATGGCACATTTGGCATACTACAAAATTAATATTAGTACGTTACTACTAACCAAACTATTTTATTTGGATTTCATAATTTTTTTCACTATTCTCTTTTTTCTGTTCCAGAATGCAATCTAGGAAACTCGTATTTAGTAGGACTTTTTAACCTATGTAAAAAAAAAACCAAAAAAACAATTTTATATAGTTTCACTTAATACTTTAGGACAGTAAGGAGATCAAACCAGTCAACCCTAAGGGAAGTCAACCCTGAATACTCATTGGAAGGACTTATGCAAAAGCTAGATCTCCCATACTTTGGCCACCTGATTCAAAGAGCCAACTCATTGGAAAAGACCCTGATGCTAGGAAAGATTGACAGCAGAAGGAGAAGAGGGCAGCAGAGGAGGAGATGGTTGAATGGCATCACCAATTCAATGGACATCAACTTGGGTGAACTCCAGGAGATGGTGAGGGACAGGGAGGCCTGGTGTGCTGCAGTCTATGGCATCTCAAAGAGTCGGACACAACTTAGCGACTGAACAACAGCAATACTCTAGCAAACAGTCTAGCAACCAAAGAAGAAAAACCTTGTTACAATGCACCCATTAGGCCCTAGGGAGGAGGTGTCTTTGGGACTCCACATCAACACACATCCATTGCCAAAGTGAGATGCTAATCTCATCTAGAATCTAGACAAAGTCATTGACTTCTGAGTCTCTGCCCACTGCCGGGCATGTGCTAGGTGCCCAATAAACACATGCTGAATATCTACTGCTTGTCAACAAACAAGAATTCCATCCCTAGAAACCCATACAGGGACAGAAGAACCACTTCCTGCCCAGAAATTGCTCTTTGATTAATTTCATTTTCCATCTAGAACTAACACCATTTGAATATTAAAGCTTGTATTCGTTTTCTAGGGCTGCTATAACAAAGGACCACAGTCTGGGTGGCTTAAACAAAGGAAATTAATTTTCTCACAGACCAGGAGGCCAGAAATCTGAGATTAAGGTGTCTGCAGGGCTGGTTTCATCCAAAGTCTCCCACCTTGGCTTGCAGATGGCCATCTTCTTTTCTCCACGTCTTCTCATGATTTTCCTCTGTACATGCCTGCGTCCTCTTCTTACAAGGACCACTTCTTACAACCACTAGGTTTGGGGCCCTCACTAAGTAACCAGAAGTTACTTTCTGTGTATATGTTTGAGTAACTGGAGAAAAATAAAGGCCCTTCCCAACAACTTGCAAACCAGGAGAGCGGGTATGAAGGTGGTGTTGCTGATAGGGTCAAAGGGCAGTGCCTAGAGCCCCTTCATCAGTGAAATTCTGTGCTTTGAAGAATGTGGGTGGGTCCGAAGCGCATTTTTCTAATGTGCTTCTGTGTGTCTGTCTGCGCAGGCGCAAGGGAAGTGTTACACCTTATTAAAAGCTTATCCTCAAAGCTGTCCTTGATGGGTGTTTGGAGACTTGGAAAAATGAAAACAATCACAGCATGCAGATGTTACCTGACAGGCAGGGGTCTGAAAGAAAAATTAAATAATGAATAGGCCAAAGGCACGAGGAGCAGGAATACGAGGTGTAAGCCTTCAGTGCAGGCACGTTTATAAAGAGAGGCTGCAGGGGGAGAGCGATTCACCAGGAAGAGGCCAGGAAAAATGGGCCCAGGAAAGCTGCCCAGGGGCCCGGGAGGAAAGGGAGAGTGGCCGCCAGTGTGCTGGCCGAGCAGTCATTAGCCCAGAATTATCAGGCACCTGAAACAACAAGGTCAAGAATGTGACCCAAAGGATATATGAAATATTTGGTTAGGAAACTGCATGCTGGGAGAAAGACCTAAGAAAGAGTTAAATTGGGGTACTTACCTTTTCTGATTGCAGCAAGAAAGGGCAATCGTTCAAGCAAAGCCTATG
This sequence comes from Giraffa tippelskirchi, assembly GCF_054371585.1. Lineage (NCBI taxonomy): Eukaryota > Metazoa > Chordata > Mammalia > Artiodactyla > Giraffidae > Giraffa > Giraffa tippelskirchi. The sequence goes on along the minus strand of NC_137275.1, from coordinate 54,657,918 downwards.
GGCTGGAGGAATTCTTTTTACTAACATGCTGAAGAAGAGTGATAGGAGACAGGGTGAGGAGAGGGCAGGGCTCTGAGACTGACGGATTTCTTGGTGTGGGCCTGGCAGAGGGCAGGGGGAGGAATCTGGGGGACAGGTTGGGCCTCAGCCCCTCCCTGCAAGGGCCCACGGCCCGGCCTGCTTAGGCATCCGGATTCCAGGCTTTCAGTCCTCCAGGACAAAGGCACCCTCCCCCCTTGTCAGCCTTCCTGTTCCTGGGATTGTGTGGCCTGGCCCTTTGATCAAGCTAAGGGCATTATGTCTGCAGACAACTGCTTTAAATACGAAGGTTTCAGGGCTTGCTCTCAGGTCCCCTTCGTGTTCCCAGGCAAATGGATTATGCATGACTTCTTAAGATTTTTGCTTTTCCCTCTAAAGTAACCAAGTCTCTAAATAGAGCTTTCAGATGCTGTCCCAACCCTTCGAAAGAAGGTGTTGTTAAAACGTGGGCCTAGTGGATACATTCCCGTTATAAACCCTCCATCTTTAAAGTGGCTTTGGCTTAAATATTTTTTATAAATTCCCACAGTCGAATGAGAATCACCCATGCCCATAGTGAATCTATGGAAAGATGCACTTAAAGTAACAGGCTGGGAGCCAGGACTCCTGGTTCCAGACCTGGCTCCACAGCTTCCTGACTGAGTCATTTTTAGGCATTCAGTCCCTCTGGGTCTGAGTTTTCACTCTTTAAAAAATTAAATGTTTAAACTTGGCAAGCTCTGGGAGCTAGATTTTAAAATCCTATGATTCCTTCATTGAAATATGTGCTTTGACCCAGCAATGACATAAATACAATGTAGTACATTGGCTTCAAGAAGTAGGTAAATAGAAAGAGGAAAATAAACAACTTCAAAAACTGTTTCTGATGGTGACATGTTTCTCCACAACTTACTGATTTAATAAAAAGTTGGTGTCATAACAAAGTTGGATGCAATGTCTCTAGGTGACACTTTATGATTTTATTGGGGAAAATATAATGACAACCCTATTCTAGAAGGGTCCTTTTCTCTTACTCCTTGGATCACTTCGCTTTCTAGTCAAGGGGAATCCCCTTCCTTATGGCAGTAGTGTAAGAAGTTGCAAGACAAGAGAAACAGACATGAGATCTCCTGAGAACTGTTGAAGATTCAACATACATTGTGTTCTTTTAACAGAGCAGCCTATCCAGAGTGATATCTGAAAGTAGTTTTGCTAAGTAATGATTGGATTAAGCGCATTTAGAGAAATGTTGAGATTCTTAGAGTTGTTTTATCATCATTCTTGGTGACAAAATTTCATGTCTTCTATTAACTGAACTCAATGAAATTATTCTAGTCTTACGTATCAGAACTTTTAAGAGTTCAGAAGCACACTAAGTGTCTTTTCTTCAGGATTGCATGGGAGTAGTTTCTGGACATCAGAATCTCAGGGTTTATCTAATTCCTTTCCTGATCTTTGTTTTTAGGTTTTAAAAAGTGCTGTGAGACTTTGCAATCTCTATGTGCTTCTATTGCAATAAAATTCACGATGAACTAGAGGGATGACTTTAAATTTCTAAAGAAAGCCCTTGTCTCTGACTTGGTCCCTACACCAGGGCCCTATTTTGATCTTTAGATCTCATCCAGAGTCAAGACTCCATCCATTCTCGTGAGCCATCACTTTATGAGGCTGATGTCTAAATCTCTGCTTCCTGATTCAATTTCTTTCTTGAGCCCATCTTATTGTACAAAACATTTCTATTTGGATGTTCCTCAGGGATGCTAAATTCAAGTACTGAAGACAATTTGTGACTTTTCCTCCAAAAAGCAGCCTCCTTGTTATCTTTTATTCTATCATGGTAACTCAGTTCTCCTGGCCACCTGACTTTACTTGACATCACTACTAACTAGTCCTCTCTCTTGCTTGCAGTTCAGTCATCAGGTCATGTCAATTCTTCCTTCTCAGTGTCTTTTCCATATATCCTTTCTGGCCAATTCTCATTGTCATCACCTTTGTCTGAATCCTTATCCTCTGATCTTTTGTTTGCCATTTTCTGCCCAACCATCATGTAAATTCACTTCTAATGGATTCATTCACTCAACAAATATCTGCTGAGTGCCTTCTATGTTCTCTTCAACTACCATTGATTGACATCTATGGAATTAAGATGCAAACTCCTGAACCCAACATTCAGTTCCCCTTCTCCCTACTTAAACTTGGCCTCCACTCACTTTTCTCATATGCACCTGTCTTCCCCAGACAAACAGTTCCACTCAGCTTCCTCTGAAAACACTTAGAGCATTCCCCTTCCTACCTGGAAGTTCTTTCTTCTTTCCTTACTTAACAGTAACCATTTCTCTTATGGTAGCTGTACCATTCAGTCAGTTCCTATAACTTGATGGTGACTCTGTTGCCCTCACAACTGGCACTTGCAAAATTGTATTTCTGTCTATATTTTCTATGTCTCGTTGCTCCAAGTGGCCTGTGAGCACCTGAAGAGAAAGATCCAATGATTGCTTGCAGCTTTGTGATCTATTATACTAATGGAATAAATTGCAAGTAGGAAGGAAAATGAACAGTTATTAAGTGCCTACAGTATACCAAAAACTCTTATGTGTTGGGTTTTTTTGGTTTTGTTTTTTTTCCTTTCAACATCTCATTTAGTGCTCTGATCCCAGGGTTGGCAAGCTATAGCGTGTGAGCCAAATTTAGCCCATCTGTTCTTATAAACCATTACAGAAACAGAGCCACATTCATCATTTACATTTTGTCTATGGCAATCTTTGTACTATGCTGGTGGAGCTTAGTAGCTGTGGCAGAGACTGCATGGCCAGCAAAACCTAAAATATTTACTCTTTCTCTCTCTTTAAGAAAAAGTTTGCTAGGACTTCCCTGGTGCTTCAGTGGTTAGGAGTCTGCCTGCCAATGCATGGGATTCAGGTTAGATCCCTGGTCCTGGAAGATCCTACATGCCTAGGAGTAACTGAGCCCATGAGCCACAACTACTGAGCCCACTCTAGAGCCTGTGCTCCACAACAAGAAGCAACCACTGTGAGAAACCCTGTGTACCACATCTAGAGAGGAGCCCCTGCTCACCACAACTAGAGAAAGGCTGCATGCAGCAGTAAAGACTGAGCCCAGCCAAAAATAGTTTTTAAAACAGAATAGAAAAAGTTAGCTGTCTAAAAATAAAAGCAGAGAATGTAAGATCTGTTATCAACTGTTTCTATAGGTGAGGACACAGAAGTTCAGAGAGTCTGAGTAAATTGTTTAAAGTCACACAGCTAGTAAAGAACCCAGCAAAAATGTCAAGCCAGGTCTATGTGATTCTAGAACTCACAAGTTTTTCATCTGACCACAAGATATACATGGGAGATGAGAGTGAAGCTATCATCTATGTAATATCCCATGGCTCAAGTTCATACTTTTTCAGGAAGCAATCCAGTAGCTGGAATTGCCTGGATTTTCAGACACATATCAAATCCCTATTACTGACCACATTAACATTATTTTAAAAGACATTTCCAAGGATTTCCCACCACAGAGTTACCTCCCACTCCTATAATTGCTTCCAGAAGGACATGACTTCTTGAGGGCTGGAGCCAGATCTTGTTCCCTGAGCCTTCAAGGTAGACCTGGCACATAATAAACCCCAACATGTACAAGTTGCAGGATATCCATTTTCAGGATGACTTCTTTTGAGAAAGATAAGTGCTTTTCACAACTACCAGATTTAGTAGAAGTTAGTATGGTAAAGCTCCCACTGTGGGGTCACTGACCACCTAGATTCAACTCCTATGCTGTTACTTACTAGCTCTACTATTATGGGCAAGATGCCTAATCCATGTGGACTTTTGTATTTTTATCTGCAAAATGAAAATCATATAGTTATTTTGATGAGATAAAATAAGACAAGTAGAGAACTTACAGCAATTCTTGGCACAGTAGGTCATCAGCCTAGACAGAAGTTGTTATTATCTTTGGCTAAAGTCTTTGCATCAGTGCTCAAAAACTTAAATTCATCTTTGAAGAGGCATAGAATCACACAGAAATGGAAAATGCAGCAAAAACAAATAAACATGGAAAGGAGACAAGAGAAAGATGATGAAGAAAACAAAGAAGTCCTTCCTCTGATTTATCTCTGAAAAAATATTTTCAGAAAATCTTTTTTTATCAGTGCATAAAGATACTCGTATTCTCAGGAAAGTATCCTGCTCTACAAAGGGAAAGGAGGGGAAGGAAACATTGCTGAAACAATAGTTTCAGAAGACAAGCTCCAAATATTAGTAAAAAGAGGAGGGTTAAAGAGTTTCTAAAGCAGCACACTTAGTCATGTTAATTATTGCATATAATAGCCAGCAATGCCCAAACTGGCCCCTCACTGAGATTCACATCATTACCCTGAATTAATTAAGCTTCTGCCAAGATCCCACATCATTTGAATCAGTTCTACCTGGAAAAGCTATTAGAGTTATAATCATGCCCCATTTGAAGTCTTGACTTCATGAAAATGATTGAGAGCTTGTTGAATGAGGCAAAATTTGTCTCAGCCTCCAAGGGAAGAAAGGAATAGACCTGCTGCTGATGGCAGGCAGCAGTCACTGGGTTACAAGCTCGGGTCCTTTCTGCCGACTCTCACAAATCCAACAGAGAATGAGTCCCTTATGGATTCTCAGATTATTCTTGGATCACATCATTAAGATGTGATTCCCATTGATTTCCTGTTGTCTTAACTTTTTGTTTAAGTTCAACTGTAGAAGTCTGCACTCTATCTAAAATGTTGTTTAAAAGACACACACACGCACAAGATGGGGAATGGGAACAATTGCTCAAACTCTGAATTTCTCCTCTCTCAGGGTTTCTTTTTCCTCCAGAATGTAAAATTATCCTCTTTGCACACACTTTATTCTTTAGTAATTTGGTTTTATATATTAATTAAGTGATTTCAAATGACACAAAAACAGAAGTCTATGCTTTCTCTAATTTTGTAAAATTTAGTCCTTGGAGTTGGAAAATGCATTTGTTCTCTACAATGGATCATGAATATTCTGGAGCAGCTACCAGCAAAAGGAAGTGAGATTTGCCAATATGGTTGCCACTCTGCTCTCATGACATGAGTCTTCATAACAGGCCTCTGAGAACCCCAGAGGGATCCACAAAGTCTGGTACCAGCCTTCCCACATCAAACTATCAGAAAGAGAAACAGAAAATTCTATTTCCAATTGCAACACAAAGAATAAAATACCTAGGAATAAATCTAACCAGAGGAAATGAAAGATTTACACTCAAAAAACTGTAAGACTTTGGTGAAATAAGTTGAAAATACGAACAAATTCTCATTTATATATTAAAAGAATTAATATTGTTAAAATGACCATACTACCCAAAGCAATCTACAGATTCAATGCAATCCCTAACAAGATATCAATGGCATTTTCACAGAAATAGAAAGAATAATTCTAAAATTTGTAAACACAAAATTTGAAACACAAAAGACCCCAAATAGCCAAAGAAATTTTGAGAAAGAAGAACATAGCTAGATTCATCCACCTCACTACAATTGACTCAATTCATTCCTTTTAATGGCTGAGCAATATTCCATTGTATATGTGTACCACAACTTCTTTATCCGATTATACAAAGTGAAGTTAGTCAGAAAGAGAAAAACAAATATCACATATTATTACATATATATGGAATCTAAAACAATACTGAAAGTGTTAGTCTCTCAGTCATATCTGAGTCTTTGTGACCCCATGGACTATAGCCCTCCAGGCTCCTCTGTCCATGGAATTCTCCAGGCAAGACTACTGGAGTGGGTAGCCATTGCCTTCTCCGGGGGATCTTCCCAACCCATGGATCAAACCCAAGTTTCCTGCATTGCTGGCAGATTCTTTACCACCTAAGCCACCAAGGAAGCCCCACTGATGAACCTATTTACCGAAAAGAAATGGAGACAAAGATGTAGAGAACGCTCTGGTGGGCACAACAAGGGAAGGAGAGGGTAAGACAAATGGAGAAAGTAGCATTGACATATATTACACTATCATATGTAAAATAGATAACTAGTGGGAACTGCTGTATAACACACGGAGCCCAGCCTGGCATTCTGTGATGACCCAGAGGGGTGAAATAGGGAGGGAGGGAGGCATAAGAGGGAGGGAATATATATTTAATTATGACTGATTCATGTTGATGTGTGGCAGAGACTATCATAACATTGTAAAGCAATTATCCTCCAATTTAAAAAAGAAAAAATGAAGAAGAAGAACAAAGCTAGCAGTATCACACTCTGATTTCACACTATTCATCAAAGCTACAGTAATCAAAACAGTATGTTACTGGCATAAAAACATATACATAGATCAATGAGATAGAATAGGGAGCCAGAAATAAACCCACACTTATATGGTCAATTAACTTGCAACAAAGGTGGCAAGAATATACAAGGTGGAAAAGACAACCTCTTTAATATGTGGTATTGGGAACACTTGACAGTTACATGCAGAAGAATCAAATGGGACTGCTTTCTCACACCATATACAAACAAGCAAACCTCAAAATGGATTAAAAGCTTTAACATAAGACCTGAAACCACAGAATTCCTAGAAGAAAATATAGGCAGTGCACTCTTTGACATCAGTCTTAGCAGTTTATTTTTGGATCTGTTTCCTCAGGCAAGAAAAACAAAAGCAAAAATAAACAAATGTGACTTCATCAAACTAAAAAGCTTTTGCACAGTGAAAGAAACTATCTATGAAACAAAAAGGCATCCTACTGAGTAGAAGAAGATATTTGCAAATGATATATCTCATAAGGGGTTGATATCTAAAATATGCAAAGAACTTACACAATTCAGCATACAATTCAGCATCCCCCCCAAAAAAAACCTGATTAAAAAATTGGCAGAAGACATGACTATGAATAGACATCTTTCAAAGAAGGCATACAGATGGCCAACAGACACATGAAAAGATACTCAACGTCACTAACCATTAGTGAAATGTAAATTAAAACCACAATGTGACACCATATAACACCTATCAGAATGGCTATCATCAAAAAGACAATAAAAATACAAGTGTTGGTGAGGTTGTGGAATAAAGGGAATCCTTATGTATTGTTGACAGGAATGTAAAGTAGTGCAGCCACTGTGGAAAACAGTATGGAGATTCCTCAAAAAATTAAAAATAAGACTGTCATATGATTGAGCAATTTCACCTCTTAATATTTACTTGAAGAAAATGAAAACACTAATTTGAAAAGATATATGAATTCCCATGTTCATTGCAGCATTATTTACAATAGCCTAAATATGAAAACAACCTAAGTGTCCATTGACAGATGAATGGAAGAATATGTGGTGTATGTGAGTCTTCATAATGGTGGTGTATGATATTTATACGTGTGTGTGTGTATATATATATACAATGGAATATCACTTAGCCATAATAAATGAAATTATGTTATTTGTGACAACATGGTTGGATCTAGAGGGTATTACACTAAGTGAAATAAGTCCAACAGAGAAAGACAAACACCACATGATATTACTTACCTGTGGAATCTAAAATACAAAACAAATAAACAAACAAAACAAAATGAAAACTCATTCACAGATACAGAGAATAAGTGAGTGGTTACCAGAAGGAAGGGGAGTGGGAGACTGGCAAAATAGGTTAAGGGGATTTAGAGGTACAAACTTTTATTTATATGATGAATGAGTCATAGGGATATAATATATAACATAAGGAATATGGTTGATAATATTGCATTGCTTTATATGGGGACAGATGGTTACTAGATACATTGTGATGATCATTTCACAATGTATGCAAATGTCAAATCATTATGTAGCATATTTTGATACTAACATAATGTCATATATTTTTGAATGTGTGTGGATCATACATTTGAATGAATGTGGTTCATTTTTAAAAAAGAACCACAATAAGTATTAAAAAAAAAGAGCAGAAAGGGGGACAGAACAATGACATAGATAGTAGAGAAATAAATTTTTGTCCATGGAGTTCTTATAATCATTATAACAATATTATTATGTTTCTGCTTTTTAAGGTGTATAAAACGTTTAAGTGGATATACTTGGAAAAGATTAAGTTTGTAATCAACCTATAATTGTTTGGGAGAATCCAATTTCCTAAACTAATAGGCTTTGACTTATTAGCTGTATGAGGAGACTGTTTCAAGGAAATATTGATCATTGAAATGCTAAAAACAAAATGAAAACAAATTCACAGAAACATCCAGAATCATGTATGACCAAATATCTAGGTACCTAGCTAAGGTGACACATAAAAATTAACTATCATGCAGTGCTTGGCACTTAGTAAGTGCTTTTCAGGTGGCACGGTGGCAAAGAATCCACTTGCCAATGCAGGAGATGCAGGAGATGCAAGAGATGCAGGTTCGACCCTGGAGTAGGAAGTGGCAACCCTCTCCAGTATTCTTGCCTGAAAAATTCCACGGACAGAGGAGCCTGGTGGGCTACAGTCCATGGGGTGGCAAAGAGTCGGACATGACTGAGCAACTGAGCACAGTAAATCAGTAAATACTATGATTACTTTTTATCTTTCTTATGAGTATATAAAAAGAGCTTTCTTTCTCTTATTGGCTCAAATGTATTCAAACACAATTGGCATGTTCAGAGTTAAAGGGAAAAAAAATTGCATAGTCTAAAGAGGAGCAAAAATGACCAAACTGTTATTAACCTAAACCATTATTTGAACCACTGTTTTTTTCTCAGAAAGCAAAGAGGGAAAAGGACTGTTACATCTGGATAAATAGTAGCTATATGACACTCCCTCTGGGGAAAAAAATTATCAGTGTTATAATTCATTTGAAAAGAATGTAACCTTCTCTATTACAAGTGGCAACACTTTCTCAGATGACTAAGATGTGGTCAGACCCTCACTTCAATCCCCTGCTCTAATTAGGGTAGTTTGGGTAAAAACTTTTCATTCATGGCCCTCAATTACTCTCACTGAAACTGAATGTTCATAGGATTTAAGAGTTGGAACAAACAAGCCATCCACTCAAGAAGATGCTACAACCGTTGGTAAAAGAAGAGGCCAAGCAGGCAGGGCTCTGAGAACTCGAATTTGTTTTTAAGAAATGCTTCTTCATCTTCTCTAATATTTGTCTTCCACCAAAGATTTTATTCATTTGTAGGAAAAGTTTTATGACTTAAAGGGAAAAAAAAAGGATTGAAGCCACTGTTTGGCCCAGCATCATGTCTGATGCTACTATGTCCCTGTCAAGTGTTCATTTAGTCTATGCTGGGGAATCCCAGAGATAGATATTTCCCTATTTTATGAGCTAGCTCATTCCCTTGCATATTTTGAGAGCAGAACATATCAGAAAGTCCTTTATTGTATTGATGCCATAGACATCTTATGCATGGTGGTCTTACACAAACTGTTCCCTGGAGAGAAGAGAAGGAAGGGCCTGAACAAAAGAATAAGATAGGAAGGATGGGCAGGAAAAAAAAAAAAAAAAGCAACAAATAATAATCTTGGGCTGTGTTTCCAAAATTTCATTACTCAATATCCATTTTTTGCCATATCCAGCTCTAGCCATTTTTTTTTTAACTTCACTGAGGTATAATTGACATACAATTGACTGCCTGTATTTAAAGTATACAGATTGATGAGTTCTGACACGGATATATACTTATGAACTCATCACCACAATTGAGATGTTGAACATACTAATCACCCCCAAGGGTTTTTTGGTACAACATCGTAATCTCTCACTCCCACCCCTCTCTGACTTCTGTCAGATAGAAAGATCTTCTTTCTATCACTACAGATTCTTTTGCACTTTCTGGAATTTTATGCAAATAGAATCATTCTGTATGTACATTCTTTTTGTCTAGCTTCATTAACTCAATTGTATTGAAATTCACCCATGATGTGTGTATCACTAATGCATTTCTTTTTATGACTGAGAAATTAGCTATTATACGAGCATACTGCAATTTGTTTATCCATTCACCTATTGATGAACCTTTGAGTCTCTTATCTATTCGGCTATTATACACAGAAGTACCAGAAACATGTTTGTACCAGTCTCTGTATGGATACATGCTTTTATTTCTCTTGTATATGCAGCAATTAGATGGCTGAATCATTGAGTAGGTGTATATTTAACTTTCTAAGAAACTGTCATATTGGTTTTCAAATTGATTGTGAAGGAAGGAAGGAAGGGAGAGAAAGAAAGAAAAAGTGAGGAATCTAGTAGCATAAACCAGTGGACTGCACCATAGGGCTCCCTTTAGCAAACATGTGGCAAACCTTTATCAAGGGTAATCTGTATTTGAAGCTTCTCTGGCACTGTTCTATAAAGAAGGTGATCCCAGCTGAGCTGGGTTGTGTGGGGCATCAAGAGTGAGAGGTTGTCAGATTACCTTCTCTTATTTTAGGTTGAACTATATTAAAGTTTGGGCTTCCCAGGTGGCCCAAGCAGTAAAAGAATCTGCCTACCAAGAGTACGGGATGCAGGTTCAATCCTTGGGTCAGGAAGATCTTCTGGAGAAGGAAATGGCAATCCACTCCAGTGTTCTTGTTGGGATAATGCCCTGGACAGCAGAGCCTGGCAGGCTACAGTCCATGAGGTAGCAAAGATTTGGACATGACTAAAGTGACTGAGTGTCTATGAAAGTTCTGCTTTTTTTAAAGTCAGAAAGTGTGGAATATCTTCAGTGTCAAAAGAATTAGCCTAGCAGAGTTGCTGGTAAACACCATGACCCTGGGCATAGTCCTATGACTGAGTTAACAATTCCTGAAATTTAGTGGCTGAAAATGAAGAGTATTACAAAGGTGAAAGTCGTTCAGTCGTGTCCGACTCTTTGTGATCCCATGGACTATACTATACAGTCCATGGAATTCTCCAGGCCAGAATACTAGAGTGGGTAGCCTTTCCCTTCTCCAGGGGATCTTCCCAACCTAGGGACTGAACCCAGGTCTCCCACATTGCAGGTTGATTCTTCACTGCCTGAGCCACCAGGGAAGCCCAAGAATACTGGAGTGGGTAGCCTATCCCTTCTCCAGGGGATCTTCCCGAACCAGTAATCCAATCAGGATCTCCTGCATTGCAGGCTGGTTCTTTACCAACTGAGCTATCAGGGAAGCCTGCAATACAGAGGTAGGCTAACTGCTATTACCAATAGACTCTAGAGACAAAGATGGCCCAAACACAGTAAGCTTATGCCTCCCTCATCACACAGTCCAAAGCAGCTTCAGCTTGCCAGGAGGCTCTGTTTAACACCAAGGCAGAAGTTCTCCATCTTCAACATTCAACTTTCAAGGTCACTCTACGTGCCCATATCCAGCAGCAGCAGAAGAAAGTATATGAGAGGTTTTTGTGGGCCAGCTCTGGGAGTGGCCCACTTCATTTTTGCTCACATTCCACTGCAAGGGAAACTGGAAACTGCCTTTCCATTGTGTGCCAAAAAAGAAAGGAAAGAAAGGTTGGTGATTGGCTGGCAATCTCTGCCTAAAAAAGGAAGACTTGAAGTAAGTTGTCAACTGAGTTAAAACGTAGGAGATTAAGCACATTGACCTTTAGGAGATGTCTGGCTCTGAGTCCTCAGAATTTAAGCACAAATTCTGGAAAGACAGTTTTCCAGAGAACTTATAGAATGTCAGGTTTGGAAAAAAAATTTTAAGCCATTTTGTAAGTCAACTTTAACAGTGATTGGTGGAAAGAACATGGGCTGTGCTACTAACTAGCTCTGTGACCTTGGGTAAGTTTTAACCTGCCTGAGACTTAGACTCCCTTTCTAACCTATGGAGGTAAAATATGTATAATTTTTAGTGTTATTCTGAGAATTTGAGATGACTTACATAATATATGTGCATGACACACAGTCATTATGAAATCCAGCCAAATGGTTATACATGCTCCGTTAAGATGTCTCCACAGGCAGGGAGCTCAATGCTTCCAGGGTAGCCCTTTCCATTTCTATGCAGAGCTGACAGCCAAGAATGATCTTTGTGTAAAACAAAATCTGTTTTCACCTTGAGTCCTACTTCTACCCACTAAAATGACACAGAATGAGGAGAATCATTCTGCATGCTAGCCCTTTGGAAGACTAAAAATAGCACTTGTGCTCTGAGACTTCTCTTCCATTTCTTCTTCTTTGACTCCCTCACCATTCCTGTTGATTTTACCTGAAAAACCTCGGCTTTGTATCTATGCTCTTATAATGTGATTCACTTGCACTCCAAGTAAGATCTGAGTAGCACAGAGCACAGTGGGAGCACCTTCTCTTTTGTTTAAAAAATATATCAGTCAGGGTTAGGGTATCAGTTATGCTACTGTAACAAAGAGACTTCGAGATACACTCTTTCAAATAAGAGAAATCTATTTTTCTCTCGTGTAAGAGTCTAGGCAGGTAAGACCACAGGCAGGTGGTCCAGGAGAGATGTGTGGCTTATTCAAGCACTAAGGTTTCTTTCACTTTCAAGGTCTTCCTGTCAGCTAGGATGTTGTCTTTATGTATGGTTACGATTGGCTCATCAGTGCCACATCCAGGTCCCAGCCTGTGTTGAAGAAGAAGTGGCAGGTGAACAGTGTTCTTATACGGAAGCAAATACAATACATGCTCAACACGTCTGCTCTATCCATTAGTGAGAGTTTAGTCACATGGTCACAACTAGCTGCAAGGGAGATTGGGAAATGTAATTCTTCTTTGGGGGAAGGAAAAGAGGGTGGAACACTGTATTTTGCTCTAATGGAAGTAGGTTCTATTACCAGGAAGAAGGGGAGAATTGACACAGAAAGAAAACTAAGAGTCTGCCATAAGAAACTGAAAAATTAAAAGGCCCTCCAATTAAAAGAAATTAGGAATAATTAGCAAGAATAAGTAAAAATTGCTAAGAATAAGTGGTGGAAAATACTAAATAGGGTGTTGGTAGCTCAGCTATGGGGTGAGCTAGAAGGTAATGACGACAAATAGCTACATGCATCGAATTGTCTTTGCCTAGAAAATGAATGACTAAACTCGGTGGAGGCTTTCACCAGAAAGTTGTTAGAAGTTAAACATTTTTTAAGTCCTATATGTTACAGTTATGAAACAATCTAGTAGAAGTCATCTTTCCAAGAAAAAAAAAGGTAAGAAACTTCTATGAAATGAGAAAAATGACTATCTTTCCTGTTCTCTGAGGAAGAATGAGATTAACTGAACTGAACAGAGTTTTCCAAACTCCAGTGTCAGTGATCCTGCCCTCCACAGAATGGGCAATTTCATCTGGAAATTTCCCAAATGTCAATAATTGAAAAAAGCAGACAAATTGGGGAAAACAAAACATTTTCATTTCGGAGTGGGGTAGGAATAATTACTGTGAAATATGCTAAATGCCTAGCTTGGTTTCTGGAGGTTTCTTGAGGTTTTAAGATTTCACTTTCATGATTCACTGGCCACAAATCATCAAAAATACCAAGAAGTAAAATATGCTTTAGGCTAAATGCATAAATTCCCCCTTAGGTTTTAGTAGGACTCAAGTATTGACATTTAGAAGGAGGAATTTTTTTTTCATACGATAACTGCAATCAGGCCTTAACATTATTATTGAAAAATACACCTCCAAGTGTACATACCCTATTGAACAGTAGTGAATTCAGCCAAATCATCTCATTTTTTTAAAAAAGGATGCTCTACTCATTAATTTAATTGATTTTAAAGGAGAGCAGCAAAGGCTAAGTGACCACATATTACATATGTTCTCCACTGCAATATTATATATAGCTGATGGTTAGTATAATGGCAAGAAACAACATCTGAGAAGGTAGCATGTACTAGACTGGACTGAGAGTATGTGCCCTCATTGGCAAAATTTTCCTGGGCAAACTTTCGATTTGAGTCATTTTAAGAAAAGAATAGAGGTTATCAAATCTGAAATCATTCTTTGGAATGGGGAAGTCCCCATTCTTGAGCAAAAGCACAAAAGATTTTGGAATTTGTAAATTAATGCAAAGGCAATTACGACAGGAAGATTTAGTTCACTTCTCTTGTCATCTACTCTGTGGGATTTCTTTCTTTTTTTCCCCCAAAGGTAATTCTCAACAGCCTCCTTCTAGAACTGGCTTTGAAGTCCTCTGCACACCTGTGTTGATTATAAAGCAGGGAGCAGAGCTTCCACACCCAAACTCTAAATTTACAATGCAGCATGAAGTTAAGACATGCCCCCTAGCATCTTGTTTAAAAGTTAAACCCAAGCTTGATATAATCTCCTGCAATGGTTAACCCTTGCCCAGATTGAGCACATAGTCCCCGTGCTGGAGAAAGAGGATAGACTCTGCTTCTATAAGCAGTAACTCTTTCCTCAGAGACATATAACATAGATCTTGAGTGAATGACTTTTGTGATAGGTGCTCTCAGAACATTATAGAGAATTTCTGACTGTCCCTTAATCTTTCCCTGGGGGCCAAGAGTGACAAAATGCATACATCTGATAGGTGCCTCCACTCCTTTGGCTTCTCGGATTTTGAATTAACATGTTAACGACACTCTTGGGGAATAAAGGGACAATTTCTCTTACCAACATTACCTGAGCCACAGCCTTTACCTTATTCTCTTTCTCCTCAGGTATCCCCACCCCTTATCCTGAGTGAAAGCATTGGCTGCTGCTGCTGCTAAGTCGCTTCAGTCGTGTCCGACCCTGTGCGACCCCATAGACGGCAGCCCACCAGGCTCCGCCATCCCTGGGATTCTCCAGGCAAGAATACTGGAGTGGGTTGCCATTTCCTTCTCCAGTGCATGAAAGGGAAAAGTGAAAGTGAAGTCGCTCAGTCGTGTCCGACTCTCAGCGACCCCATGGACTGTAGCCTACCAGGCTCCTCCGTCCATGGGATTTTCCAGGCAAGAGTACTGGGGTGGGGTGCCATTGCCTTCTCCGGAAAGCATTGGAGACTAGCCTTATTTCCTGCTGTAGGTACAAGGATGGGATTGAAGGATCCCAGGAAGAGTGCAAGAGGCTGGGACCAAAAAAGCTGGGACAAAACATTGGGGCTTGGGTTGGCTCGAGTTGGGAGAATTCGAGGACCAGGCGTCGGGGGCAGTGAAGGGTCACAGAGCTGGCAGGACTGGGCAGGCAGAGACAAGGGAAGAATAGCCAGGAGAACTTGATTGAGAGCCAAATGTTTGCCCTAGGCAGGAAGTTCCTCACATCCTTCCAGCTGGGGTGGGACCAGACCCTGGGCTCAGCCAGCCTCAGCCTTGCAGGTGCTGGCAGGGACGTAGCTGCACCTGGCTCGAGTGGGTGTGTAGGTGGGAACTACAGATAGGCACCTGGTTTCTGGCTACACACTTGGCTCTGATCCAGTGCCACTCCCTGACCCCATAAACCATGAACTCTCTGGCTCTTGCCTTGGAGTCCAAGGAGTCCTCTTCCTAGCTCGTTTCTCAGTCTGGGTTTTATCTTGTGATTTTGGCTTTGCCATAGCTCCTGATTGTTGTCATTCCGTTCAGTTGCTCAGTCGTGTCCGACTCTGCGACCCCATGGACTGTAGCACGTCAGGCCTCCCAGTCCCTCACCATCTCCTGGAGTTTGCCCAAGTTCACGTCCATTGAATTGGTGATGCCATCTAACCATCTCCTCCTCTGCTGCCCCCTTCTCCTTTTGCCTTCAATCATCCCCAGCATCAGGGTCTCTTCCAATGAGTCAGTTCTTCACATCAGGTGGTCAAAGTATTGGAGCTTCAGCTTCAGCATCAGTCCTTCCAATGAATGCATAGGGTTGGTTTCCTTTAGGATTGACTGGTTTGGTCTTCTTGCAGTCCAAGGGACTCTCAAGAGTTTTCTCCTAGCTTGGTCCTAATTTCATCCTCTGTGTCTAAGATCAAGCCTACTCCTGTTCCTGATCAAGCTTATAAGGGCCCTTCCTGAGTTCTTTCCTCTTTGGACCCCAGATTCTAGTTTCAACCTCTAGTTAAGATGAATCTCTAAGTGGTAGGTACCACCTTGTTATCAAGAATTATTTTTTGTAAAATCTTTCTCTCAGTTTACTATTTGAACCCCTGGCTCTAACCTTTATGCATAGGAAGAGATCATGACATAAAGAAGACTTGGTCAGCATCCCAAATCTTGGAAGCCTCAATCAGCTCATACCACAAGACCCCTGGAAGACAGCTTTCTCTTTGTCCCCCCACCCTTCTCTGGCCTCCTCTCTCATGGGCCCTGAGCCTTTTGACCCTCATATAGAGGTAGCCTGGGAGGCTGACCCCTAGGTTGGGTCTAGGACTGCAACTCCCCATCTCAACCCCTTACCCACCAAGCTGGAGGTAGCATCCATCCAGCCTGTCTTCCTGCACCTGCCTCGGAACATGGACTCAAACACGATATAAAGAAGACAGAACCAAGATTATTCAACACACTATTTTTATTATAAATTTTATTTCCTCCAACCATTATATGTACTACTCTGTAGAATAGTATAATCTTACAAAATCCATTGTCAATTATGTCCATTTCAGATTTTCCCATCTTTGTGAATAGAATTTCTATTCCTAGGAAAAAATGCACATACAGAGACAATTTGTACACAATTTGGGGGCTTCTCTGGTGGTTTAGCTGGTAAAGAATCTACCTGCAATGTGGGAGACCTAGGTTCAATCCCTGGCTTGGGAAGACCCCCTGTAGAAGGGAATGGCTACCCATTCAGTATTCTGGCCTGGAGAATTCCATGGACTGTATACTCTCCATGGGGTTGCAAAGAGTCAGACATGACTGAATGACTTTCACACTCAGGGTGTCCACGGAGCCCCAGGATCCCCTCCATGAACCCTGGGTTTAGATCAGGTTAGGTTATGCCTTCTAACCTTGGTCAGTTGACCTTTAGACACTTTCATGAGGCCTTTGCTGTTCATTTTGATCCAAAACAATTTTCCACAAGTTCTCTGGGCTCTGCACAGGCCATCTTTTCAGTTCCTCTCTGCACAGCCACACCTACATTATCATCATCAATACCATTTTCATTATTAATGTCATTCCACCTGTGCTCCATCTTACCCCCTAGACCTTTTCTAGGAGACATGTTATTAGTAGAAGAAATCTAAATTTATTGACTCGAAGCTTAAAGGAACCCTCTTTAAGAAAGAGAGTATAAAAATATCTTACCATTGCAAATTTTACACCCCCCCAAATCTATGTATGTATGTATATATATGTGGGTATGTGCTAATACATAATGAAACATACACTGAGGTCCCATACCATGACTTGGATAAGGTCTATGCAAGTGAGGGGCCCAAAGATTAAACCTCACTGTCTCCATGGTAAGTCTATCTCTGTGTATTAGCCTGCAAGTGGCCCACAGAAGGATGGCCTGCTCAGTGATTCTCCATCTATTTGGAGGGTTAGTGGATATTTCTTTTACACACAGCTCAGAGCTACTATAACTGCATGTCTGTCAGAAAGCCTGCACCTGACTGTCAAGCATGGCAGCGACAGCTTATGATGATTAATTATATTTTTAATTAATGCCTCATCACTTAATTAAGAAGGATCCCTTGGAGTAAAATCCCAACTAAATATTCTTTCTTTTATTAATGCTCCCTGTCTGATAGCAGAGGAAACGATGAGAGAAAGTATGTGATGTGTGTTGGTTTTTATTCTCCCTAGAGGTCATAAAGATAGTATCAGAACAGCTGAATGGGTTCTAATTTCTTTCTGTAAAATGTTCTCATTTGTTGGATTGCCTGGTGTCTTTTCTCTGGGATTCATTTTCATTTTTCAGCTCCTTTTCATGCAGCAACATTTATTGAGCCATTACTACGTGCTGGGCGTTGTAGGTGCTCTATAGATTGAAAGAGGGTAACTGCTGTCTCTGCCTTCTGGGGAACCCTGGGCCCAGAGAGGCAGCACCGGGGTAAAAAGATAACTAGGACAAGAAAGATGAGGCAGAGTAATAAAGAAATGACCATGAACAGGGCTTGAAACTCCCTCTGGTGACAGTTCTCCAAGAAGAATCCCAAAACTGGCTTGAGTTGTCACAGTGTCTTTATGGACCAAGCCTAGTGCTGGACACTTGACACCCATTAATTATCACTATTTAGAGCAGAGGACAATGAAGCAGTGAGTACCTTGCCCATGATCCTTGCCCTGGTCAAACCCCATTGCTAAATCCTCGCACCACACTGGGTTGGTGGCCTGTCGTTACACACACACACATCCCTTATAATAACTGTTCAACAGCCTCTCCACTGCAGGTCCCATCAGAGAAGGGATTGTGTGTCTGCCTTGGTCACCACTGTATCCTCAGCACTTGGCACAGACCAGCATAACAACTCAATCAATGTTTGGTGAGTGAATTGATGGAATGAGGGGAGGGAGGAGAGGGGTAGAAAGGGAAGGAGCAAAAAGGAGAGGGAAGATGGAAAGAAAGGAGGGAGAAATTGAAAAGCAGCAAAGCCGTGATTCTAGTCTAGGTCTGACTCCTTTGACAGTCCGCGTTTTTTCTGCTCTACCACACTGCCCTTCGGGATCATCAATGAGTGTGTGCATAGACTCAGAATGACTCCTGGGAGGGAAAATGCTCTTCCATGTGTAGTCTGCTTGCTGCTGCTGCTGCTAAGTCGCTTCAGTCGTGTCCGACTCTGTGCGACCCCATAGACGGCAGCCCATCAGGCTCCGCCGTCCCTGGGATTCTCCAGGCAAGAATACTGGAGTGGATTGCCATTTTCTTCTCCAGTGCATGAAAGGGAAAAGTGAAAGTGAAGTCGCTCAGTCGTGTCCGACTCTTAGCGACCCCATGGACTATAGCCTACCAGGCTCCTCCGTCCATGGGATTTTCCAGGCAAGAGTACTGGGGTGGGGTGCCATTGCCTTCTCCGCGTAGTCTGCTTGAGAAGGCTGCAAATCATTGTCATTCTGTGATGGTCATCAGGTCAGCGGGAGCAACGCCCACAGCAGAATATGTCTCCAGTTGCTGGGATGCCACACCACCTGTCCAGTCATGCTGGTCCCCTCTTCTAGGCTAAGTCAGTCCCAGCCTCCCCCCGCACTTGGCCTCCAGAGAGGCACTGAGGCCCTGTCTGTCCAGCTCAATGTGGAAAAATTCCTTGGTCTGTTTGCTCAGCCAAATCAAGATGGGCAGTCCGCTAAAGAAATTTTTACTAATGAAACTAAAAAAGGAAAGAGAAAAATAGTTTCCCAGAAGACTAAAATTGGATGAGCTTATTGAGTATCTTTTGCTAAATCATGTGTACCTAAGCTAAGAGTGGTACACAACTCACAGGGCGAACTCTCAGATTTTGTTCCTTGATCCTGCCTACCTGGGCTGAATGCTAAAATTAAATATTCAGAGCTTTTCTCTCCTATGATAATTAGATTGTCGACAAGTCTTCCCAATCTAGTGGGAGCCCAAATCTCTATCAGAACCTGCTCCCTGATCCTCCCACTCATACCCACACTGTCTTCTCTGGCTCTGAGCTGTGGTAAGTTCTCTCCTTTGCAACCAGGGTCAGTTTCAGGGGTGTTTGACCCATACAATTGCTCAGGGCCCCTTTCTCAGAAAGGCCTCTTGCCTGGGGTTTAATGCTCACCAGTTGCTGTCTTGCGGAGAAGGCACTGGCAACCCACTCCAGTACTCTTGCCTGGAAAATCCCATGGAAGGAGGAGCCTTGTAGGCTGCGGTCCATGGGGTCGCTAAGAGTCGGACACGACTGAACGACTTCACTTTCACGCATTGGAGAAGGAAATGGCAACCCACTCCAGTGTTCTTGCCTGGAGAATCCCAGGGACGGGGGAGCCTGGTGGGCTGCCGTCTATGGGGTCGCACAGAGTCGGACACAACTGAAGTGACAGCAGCAGCAGCAGTTGCTGTCTTGAAATTCTTAATAATTTCATCTTTGAGTTTATATTTTGGAAGTGAAGCCATAAAATAACTTGTTCATAGTCAAGGGCTTCTCCAGCGGCTCAGCTGGTAAAGAATCTGCCTTCCAATGCAAGAGATGCAAGAGACTCGGGTTTGATCCCTGGGTCAGGAAGATCCCCCAGAGAAGGAAATGGCAACCCACTCCAGTATTCTTGCCTGGAAAAGTCCATGGACAGAGGAACCTGGTGGGTTACAGTCCATAGGGTCACAAAGAGTCAGACACAACTGAGCACACACGCATGCACAGCCAAGGAGCTGGTAAAGTGGTAGATCCAGGATTCAAACCCAGATCTGGGATGTTCCCTTAACCAATATGCTCAGAGATAGAAGGGTTCAGAGGAGAAATAACTCAGAGTTGGCATGGTCAGGGAAGAGATCCCAGAGAGGGAGGGACCCAAAACAGGATATGGATAAAGGAGAGGCTTTAGGAAGAAAAAAGAGAGAAAGAGAGCTACTGAATCAGAAACCCTGAAAGTGAGCTCAGCGATCTGTCTTAACAGCTATATGCTCAAGCTTGAGAAATGCCAAGTTTGTTAATGCATTTCAAGTCCTTAGAGAACTGCGCTTGGCATTCTAATGCTTCCTCAGTATGAAACAGTATTAATAGCTGCAGGCCCACAGATCATCACCTGCGGCTTTGACCCCACCCAGGTCCTGCCCTGGTTTCCTGAGTCCCTTAGGGGTCTCCACCCTGACGGCGTGTCTTCCTGCGTGTTTCTTCAGGCCTTCCGTAACCTCCCCTGACCAGTTTGCCCAGCCCAGGGAGATGCTGGCCTGGCTGCATGCTGGGCCTGGAGGCTGTCCTGAAGCTCAACTTACCTGGTGGAGTCCACACCCTTTCCAGGTCCAGTCTTGGCAAAAGAGATCTTTCCTTAGGTGAACCTGGCTCTTGCCTAGGGCTTTGCTTGTGAAAATGCCTCTCCATGACTTAAGCCACCCTCTGGGCGATGCAGGAGGACTCAGAGCTAGGGTGGTACCTCAAATGTGTTCATTCTTCACTCAAGCAAAGCTGTTTTGCATGAACTAAATAAAATAAATGGATGTGGTTTTGGTTTGTTTTTAGCTAATTGGGGAGACATCAATTTGTACCATTTCATCTGTAGAATCCATTGACCTAGCTATTGTCAACTATTTGTTGTTGTTGAGTCACTAAGTCGTGTCTGACTCTTTGTGATCCTGTAACTGCAGCACGCCAGGCTTCCCTGTCCTTCAGTATCTCCTGGAGTTTGGTCAAACTCAGGTCAATCGAGTCGATGATGCCATCCAACCATCTCATCCTCTGTTGTCCGCTTCTCCTCCTGCCCTCAGTCTTTCCCAGCAAGAGAATCTTTTTCAGTGAGTTAGCTTTTTGTATCAAGTGGCCAAAGTATTGGAGTTTCAGCTTCAGCATCAGTTTTTCAGTGTTGATTTCCTTTAGGATTGACTGGTTTGATCTCCTTGCTGTGCAAGGGACTCTCAGGAATTTTCTCCAGCACCACAGTTCAAAAGCATCAATTCTTCAGTGCACAGCCTTCTTTATGGTCCAACTCTCACATCCATACATGACTACTGGAAAAATTTGACTATATGGATGTTTGTCAGCAAGGTGATATACACATTAAACTAACAAATAAAAGCCACATTTAAGTGTTTAGGTTTAAAAGGTGTATAACATCACTTTGCTGCCAAAGTGATGGTGGCAACGTGAATAAGCTTCATTGACCTGGGACACAAGAAAAATACCACAAACGCTGACTCAGCAATATCTACATCTCCATCTAGATGTCTACTTCCTGGAGCCACTCTTCTGGAAGTCCTCCCAAATGGGGTTTTGAGAGTCCTAGAGACAGAATACTAGAAATAACCAACTTAAATCAGGGCTAGATGAAGAGCCAGCTTCACAGGCACCATTTTAAAATTTTTCATAATTTTTGAAGAAGCCCACATTTTCATTTTGCACCAGGCAAAATTACATAGCTGGTTTTGTTAAGACATCTGGGTTGAAGGGGGAAAGAAAGAACCAAGAAACAAAAATCGGAATTGCAAATCAAGCTCCCTATCAGCTTCCTCTCTCTGTATGCTGACTTTAACCTCCATGACCCTCAATGGAAAGTATCACTTCATGAGACTTCAATGCCACCTGGTAGTAATGAAGAGTGTGAACTTGGATAGACCTGGAGCCTCACAAATCTGGGGAGCCATGGATCAGCCATGGTGACTCTTAGCAAGATCCCCAATCACCTTATACCTCTGTTCACTCATCTGTACAATGGCAAAACCAATAACACATGCTTTTTATACGCCCCAGAGGGATACTGTGAGAATCAATAGAGGAAAAGAGGGTAGAGTGCCCAGCAGACACCCTACACATAGTGAGTGCTTAGTGAACACCAACTTTAAATATGGAAGGTTATACTCTCACCAAAGTTCTTTGGTAAGGTAAGAGTAGAAATTTTGTGTCAGATGATGCAAAAACGGCGAACTTTGTGACTTTGACTTCTCTGTTCCAGAAGTGATCTTACTCTTACTACCTATTGCTGCTGCTGGTTAGAACATTTTGCTGCTGTTGTTACTTTCATTTTGATGAAATATATCATAATGGGAGCCTAAGCTTTTGACCTTAAATTCGAAGTGAGAAGAATTTTGTAGAAGATAGGAATGGGAGTGGGTAGAACTGTGGGGAAGTGTTCCATAGAGAAGGCTGGTAAACAAAGCTCTGACCAGACATTGTCATGGCAGCATATAGGATTTGTTGTTGTTCGGTTGCTGAGTCGTGTCTGACTCTTTGCAACCCATGGACTGCAGCACACCAGGCTTCCCTGTCCATCACCAACTCCCAGAGCTTGCTCAAACTCATGTCCATTGAGTCAGTGGTGCCATCCAACCATCTCATCCTCTGTCGTCCCCTTCTCCTCCTGCCTTCAAACTTGCCCATCATCAGGGTCTTTTCCAATGAGTCAGCTCTTCACATCAGGTAGCCAAAGTATTGGAGTTTCAGCTTCAGCATCAATCCTTCCAATGAATATTCAGGACTGATTTCTTTTAGGATTGACTGGTTTGATGTTGCATTTCAAGGGCCTCTCAAGAGTCTTCTCTGACACCACAAGTCAAAAGCATCAATTCTTTGGTGCTTAGTTTCTTCATAGTCCAACTATCACATTCATATGTGACTACTGGAAAAATCATTAACTTTGACTAGATGGACCTTTGTTGGCAAAGTTATGTCTCCGCATTTTAATATGCTTTCTAGGTTGGTCATAGCTTTTCTTCCAAGGAGCAAGTATCTTAATTTCACGGCTGCAGTCACCATCTGCAGCGATTCTGCAGTGATTTTGGAACCCAAAAAAATAGTCTGTAACTGTTTCCATTGTTTCCCCATCTATTTGCCATGAAGTGATGGGACCAGATGCCATGATCTTAGTGTTTTGAATGTTGAGTTTTAAGCCAGCTTTTTCACTCTCCTCTTTCACTTTCATTAAGAGGCTCTGTAGTTCTTTGCTTTCTGTCACAAGGATGGTGTCATCTGCTTATCTGAGGTTTTTGATATTTCTCCCGGCAATCTTGATTCAAGCTTGTGCTTCATCCAACCCGGCATTTTGCATGACTGACTCTGCATATAAGTTAAATAAGCAGAGTGATAATATACAGCCTTGACAGACTCCTTTCCCAATTTGGAACCAGTCCATTGTTCCATGTCTAGTTCTAACTGTTGCTTCTTGACCTGCATATAGATTTTTCAGGAGGCAGGTAAGGTGGTCCAATATTCCCATCTCTTGAAGAATTTTCCAGTTTGTTGTGATCTACACAGTCAAAGGCTTTGTTGTAATCAATAAAGCAGGAGTAGATGTTTTCCTGGTATTCTCTTGCTTTTTCTATGATCCAATGGATGTTGGCAATTTGATCTCTGGTTCCTCTGCCTTTTCTAAATCCAGCTTAAACATCTGGGAGTTCATGATTCATGTACTGTTGAAGCTTTGCTTGGAGAATTTTTAGCATTACTTTGCTAGCATGTGAGATGTGTGCGATTGTATGGTAGTTTGAACATTCTTAGGCTTTGCTTTTCTTTGGGATTGGAATGAAAACTGACCTTTTCATTGTAGCCCAGCTGGTAAAGAATCCGCCTGTGATGCAGGAGACCTGGGTTTGATCTCTGGGTTGGGAAGATCCCCTGGAGAAGGGAAAGGCTACCCACTCCAGTATTCTGGCCTGGAGAATTCCATGGACTGTATAGTATAGTCCATGGGGTCACAAAGAGTTGAACATGACTAAGCGACTTTTACTTTCACTATGTCCCAAAATGTCCATTGAGTTGGTGATACCATCCAACCATCTTATCCTCTATCTCCCCCTCTTCCTCCTTCCCTCAATCTTTCCCAGCATCAAGGTCTTTTCCAATGAGTTGGCTCTTTACATTGTGTGGCCAAATTATTGGAGCTTCAGCATCAGTCCTTCCAAGAAATATGCAGGGTTGATTTCCTTTAGTACTGACTGGTTTGATCTCTGTACAATCCAAGGGACTCCCAAGTGTCTTCTCCAGTACCACAATTGGAAAGCATCAATTCTTGGGCTTTATGGTCCAACTCTCACATCCATACCTGACTACTGGAAAAACCACAGCTTTGACTAGATGGACCTTTGTTGGCAATGTGACGTCTCTGCTTTTTATTTTTTTTATTTTATTTATTTATTTTTTTTTATAAATTTATTTATTTTAGTTGGGGGCCAATCACTTCACAACATTGCAATAGTTTTTGCCATACATTGACATGAATCAGCCATGGGTTTACATGTGTTCCCCCTCCTGGACCCCCCACCCACCTCCCTCCCCATCCCATCCTTCTGGATCATCCCATTGCCCCGGCCCTGAGCCCTTGTCTCATGCATCGAACATGGAATGGTGTTCTGTTTCACATATGATAATATACATGTTTCAATGCTATTCTCCCAGAACGTCCCACCCTCACCTTCTCCCTCAGAGTCCATAAAATTGTTCCATGCATCTGTGTCTCTTATTCTGTCTCGCATATAGGGTTATCGTTACCATCTTTCAAATTCCATATATATGCATTAGTATACTGTATTGTTGTTTTTCTTTCTGGCTCACTTCACTCTGTATAATGGGCTCCAGTTTCATCCATCTCAGTAGAACCGATTCAAATGTATTTTTTTTTAATGGCTGAGTAATATTCCATTGTGTATATGTACCACAGCTTCCTTATCCATTCGTCTGCTGATGGACATCTAGGTTGCTTCCATGTCCTGGCTATTGTAAACAGTGCTGCGATCAACATTGGGGTACACGCGTCTCTTTCAATTCTGGTTTCCTCGGTGTATATGCCCAGCAGTGGGATTGCTGGGTCATATGGCAGTTCTATTCCCAGTTTTTTAAGGAATCTCCACACTGTTCTCCATAGTGGCTGTACTAGTTTGCATTCCCACCAACAGTGTAAGAGGGTTCCCTTTTCTCCACACCCTCTCCAGCATTTATTGCTTGTAGACTTTTGGATAGCAGCCATTCTGACTGGTGTGAAATGATACCTCATTGTGGTTTTGATTTGCATTTCTCTAATAATGAGTGATGTTGAGCATCTTTTCATGTGTTTGTTAGCCATCTGTATGTCTTCTTTGGAGAAATGTCTGTTTAGTTCTTTGGCCCATTTTTTGATTGGGTCGTTTATTTTTCGGGAATTCAGCTGCACGTCTCTGCTTTTTAATACTCTGTCTAGGTTTGTCATCTCTTTCCTTCCAAGGAGCAAGTGTCTTTTAATTTCATGGCCACAGTTACTCTCCACAGTGATTTAGGTGCCCAAGAAAATAAAACCTGTCACTGCTTCCACTTTTTCCCCTTCTATTTGCCATGAAGTGATGGGACCGCATGCCATAATCTTAGTTTTTTGAATGTTGAATTTCAAGCCACCTTTTAAACTCTCATCTTCCACCCTCATCAAGAGGCTCTTCAGGTCCTCTTTGCTTTCTACCAGGATCTGGCCCCCTATAAATGTGACCAGCTTCATAGTTTACATTATCCTTAGGTTCTAGGGAGTTGGGGAGAGGTTGGAGTATCTATCTTCATTTGCTAAGCAAAACCTCTTTTGACAGATTTTGACTATGGATATAGCTTTGCCTTCTCCTGCATCAGGACACCAGGAGGTCAGAGTGAGCCCAGAGGTTAGAGAAAATGGTGGTGGTTATTGTGATGCTCTCCCCCCCCAACCCCCCCCCCCTTCCTCTGTGGCCGGAGGAGGAGAGGGATGAGCTAGCCAGAAAGACTGATTCAGTTGCCTCCCAAGGTCTTCTCTCAAAGGGTACATTTACTTCTGTCCATTACAAACAAAAAGATCTATGCGAAATAAAAATGTTAAATCCTTAGTGTTCCTTTATCATAGGGCTTGAAAGTCTGAAGGACCACTCAGTCTCATCCCCTTTGCCAGTGAAAATTCTTAGGCAAGATGGAGGCCATCTTTTAGGATGTTTACACCAGTCCCTCCCAGGAAGTTAGCTGAGGAGTCAGGCTGATGAAGCACCTGATGTGCCAGGTGGCCACACATTATGCTTGTTAATCACATTATTCACGGTGAGACTCTAAGGATATTCATGTGGATGACATACCTAGTGCTGATATAATCTGAAGTGTTTCAGTGAGAACTTTTTAAAAGGCACTGTAAAGCTTTTTAGACATAAATAGAGCCAGGTTCTTAAAGCATCAAAATTGCTAAATACTACCTTGATGATGCTAAAACAGTAGAAGTTTCAGAGGTTCCTAAATTAAAACATCCAAGTGAACACTTAATTGGTGTTAAAGGAAAAGCAACCAGTTAACACCCTGATGTTGGCAGTCAGAAATTTTCATGATGTAGCTTCCCAGTCCCTGGGCACCAGGGCGCTATCTATAGAAGTTAAGAGACTCAGAGCCTGCCCAGCCAAGCCCTGATTCATGACCCCCAACCCCACCCTCAGCCCCCAGAGGAAAAAGCTCAGAATTTCCCAGAGCAACCCAACTGTAGCTATTACATATTCCACTCAATCACTTAACCTTCTGGTGAGCCTCCCTGTCTCTGAAAGTTGTTCTACCAAGTTGGGTAGCTTATGTTGTAACTTTACTTTTAAAGGCAGATGCGTGATCCTGTGGCCCTTCTTGACTTACATCTATATTCATGTCATTTTGCTTAAAGACACTTTTTGAGTTGGCACTGAGCTTTCCAAGTAGCTGAAGTTCCATAAGACCAACCCCAGTTTTCCAACTCTTCTCCCTTTTCAACCCAGAATGATGTCTATTTTTTCTCATTTTAGCAATGACCTGTTTAATGGGAGCTGAATGACTATGTTGCATAGTCAGGAGTCCGAGCTGGCAGGCTCCATCCAGAAAAAAATGGCATAAAGAAACACTGTTCTAGATCAAGCACCTTGCACATGCGGGTAATCCCCTCCCCTCTCCCCATCCCCCCTCCCCTCTCCCTTCCTCCCACTCTCCCCTCCCCCAGGGATTGGCACACAGGGTTAAATTGTTTGCTAACATCTCCATCTGATTCTCCCAGTTTCCTATTTGCCTCCAGGAAATCTGGCTACGTGAAAACAAGGTTTATATTTTCCAAGAGGCAGGTGATAAAATGATGAACTCTTTTTCATTTTGGGCATTTGTTTGACGCAGGGTCCCCATCCCCCAAAACCTTGCTTTTCCACAAACACCTCCTGGAATTGCTAATTAATTATCTCACTGAGATGAGAACAATATGAGGAAGACGTACTTAGATCTAGCAGATAATGAAATAGTCAGGTTAGATTTAATTCTGCTTAGAACTCTTTTCATACAGCACTTAAGAATCTAATTCTGGCTTCAGAGCAAACCGTAAAACAAGTCATTTAAACAAATTAAAAGAGAAAAAACCTAAGATATACTACACATCATTTGTGTGACATGATGTGAGTAGTCAAATGTTGATCAAGTACTGGGCAAATGAGGGTCACAATTCAGTGAAATCTAACATTGCCATGCTTGCTCTGCCATGAAGAGCTGCAGCCACCACTCCCTGCTGTTCTGATAGTGAGCCAATAGGTCTGCTAAAGGACTTCCCAGGTGGTTCAGTGGGTAAAGAACCCACCTGCCAACATAAGAGATGTGGGTTTGATCCCTGGGTCAGGAAGATCCCCTGGAGGAGGGCATGGCAACCCCCTCCAGTATTCTTGTCTGGAGAATCCCATGAACAGAGCAGCCCATAGGGTCACAAAGAGCTGGACACAACTGAAGTAACTTAGCATGATCTCACACAGGCCTGTAAAATGGGGACTGATGACCCTAAGACTCACTCTTATAAAATGGTAGCTAATTATCAGGTGCCCTGTTTGTGGTTCCCAAGCTGCTTCACCTGGCTTTGAGTCAAGTCACCGAGGTAGAGTAATAGAGTGGAGCGTAGCCAAGCCAATGAAAGCCGGCACTTAAGAGACTGCCACCACCCAGGCCCAGGCCCAGCCCCAGCCCAGCCCCAGCCCCACCCCAGGGAGGCTTGGCCCCAGCCACACCTAATCAAGCTACTGATTTGTCTTCAGGGAGGGACCCAGAGAGTGCTCCGCCAAGGTGGCCTTGTTAGGACTTGTCACTCCCTGGGACTATTCTGGTCGCCACTGCTGGGGCTTGTTTCTTGAGGCTATAAGGGTACAATTAATTGCAACAGCTATGGCTTTATCTGTCCCTAAGCACCTCATTGATCTTGACAGTAATGACAACGATGGAAAAAAATAATATCAATATATTTGAATTGCTCAAGAATGTTTCTCCAAGGTTCGGCTGGGTGTGGTTTTTACCTAATCTTGCCAGGATTACATGAAAACCACTTTGGTTAATTTTTAAATGCTAACAGTGACAGTTGATGGGTATGTAATGATTGTTTCTCAAGAGTGTGTTTCTGAGCATTTATTTAATCTTTTAAAAATCAAGCTTATAATTTCCACAATTCATGATGTTAAATACAATTTATCTACTTTGAACTCAGTGTAGTACGTTAAGGTGTTTCTAAGAGTTGGGTGCATGTCTGAGGTTTTATTTAATTAATCAAATAATGTATTTTGAATGTCCATTTACTGCAAGGTTTAAAAGTTTTATGATGCATGAAATAACTGATCCATACGTAAAAATTATAGGAAACAGAAAAAAATTTTACTGAAGCATTGGAAGAAAGATAAATATATTCTGACTGAAATGTAAGTCCAAAACATGGAAGGCAGAGAACTCTGAAGAAAGAAGAAAATAGCTAGAGACTGAAAAAGCAAAACTGGGAGGACTCCAAATAATTAAAAGCATGAAATACAAATAATGATCAATCTATAATCAGGAACGAAGAATACAACATAAAAAAGATGTCATAAATAGGTACAAGATATTGCAGAGAAACAGTAAAAATACCAAATAAACAAAAACATTACATTTTAACATGGTAGAAGTGTTTCACTCAATCCATCGTATGTCAGAGACTAATCAGGTACCCACCAACCCTATTTCCCTCTTCTTCCTGGTGCATGGCTACGAACTAAATTTCCCAAACTTCCTTGTACTCACTGTGATCATGTGACTGAGCCCCAGTCAATAGAATGTGGATCAGAAATGGTATCTACCACATCACGTCTTGGCACATAAGGCCTCCTATGCAATTCCCTATACTCTTTCTCTTTTTTTTTGTCATTTCCTAGCCAAATGATGAGGATCCAGGGGAAGACTTTGGGGCTCAAGGTCTTAGTGGAGCTGCTGAATGGAAGGAACTGATCCCTGCCATACTGAGCTGGACTACAGTATAAACCAGAAATAAACCGTTACTGGATTAAACCACTGAGCTATGGGGCTTATTAGATTAGCCCAACTAACACCCACTGAGGAGTTATCACCTCAATATGGATGAGTACAGGAAACATCCAAGGCAAAGTTGGTAGGCTACATGTACCAGGGTATAACTTTGTTGTCATCTCTGCTCCAATATTACTTCACCCTTTGTATTTAGCTAGGGACAGCTTTAGGTTACTTTTATGAAAGTTTGATTATTGGACCCTTCAACATCTTGGGTTTGTGAAGAACAAGATTATTTATGATGTTTAGAATAAAGTAAATAAACTAATAAACAAATGAATGAACAAACGAGTGGGTATTTTATTAACAGCAATTAAGTATACTAGATGAAGTTAAAGCTTTTTTTTAAATCATACTACTTTTTTTTTTATAAATTTATTTATTTTAGTTGGGGGCTAATTACTTTACAATATTGTAATAGTTTTTGCCATACATTGACATGAATCAGCCATGGGTTTACATGTGTTCCCCTTCCTGGACCCCCCACCCACCTCCCTCCCCATCCCATCCCTCTGGGTCATCCCATTGCCCCGGCCCTGAGCTTTTGTCTCATGCATCGAACCTGGAATGGTGTTCTGTTTCACATACGCTAATATACATGTTCCAATGCTATTCTCTCAGAACGAACCACCCTCACCTTCTCCCTCAGAGTCCATAAGACTGTTCTATGCATCTGTGTCTCTTATTCTGTCTCGCATATAGGGTTATCGTTACCATCTTTCAAATTCCATATATATGCATTAGTATACTGTATTGGTGTTTTTCTTTCTGGCTTACTTCACTCTGTATAATGGGCTCCAGTTTCATCCATCTCAGTAGAACCGATTCAAATGTATTTTTTTTAATGGCTGAGTAATATTCCATTGTGTATATGTACCACAGCTTCCTTATCCATTCGTCTGCTGATGGACATCTAGGTTGCTTCCATGTCCTGGCTATTGTAAACAGTGCTGCGATCAACATTGGGGTACACGCGTCTCTTTCAATTCTGGTTTCCTCGGTGTATATGCCCAGCAGTGGGATTGCTGGGTCATATGGCAGTTCTATTCCCAGTTTTTTAAGGAATCTCCACACTGTTCTCCATAGTGGCTGTACTAGTTTGCATTCCCACCAACAGTGTAAGAGGGTTCCCTTTTCTCCACACCCTCTCCAGCATTTATTGCTTGTAGACTTTTGGATAGCAGCCATTCTGACTGGTGTGAAAGAAATCAAAGAGGACACAAACAGATGGAGAAATATACCATGTTCATGGATTGGAAGAATTAATATAGTGAAAATGAGTATACTACCCAAAGCAATCTATAGATTCAATGCAATCCCTATCAAGCTACCAATGGTATTTTTCACAGAACTAGAACAAATCATCTCACAATTTGTATGGAAATATAAGAAACCTCGAATAGCCAAAGCAATCTTGAAGAAGAGGAATGGAACTGGAGGAATCAACCTGCCTGACTTCAGGCTCTACTACAAAGCCACAGTCATCAAGACAGTATGGTACTGGCACAAAGATAGAAATATAGATCAATGGAACAAAATAGAAAGCCCAGAGATAAACCCACGCACATATGGACACCTTATCTTCGACAAAGGAGGCAAGAATATACAATGGAGAAAAGACAATCTCTTTAACAAGTGGTGCTGGGAAAACTGGTCAACCACTTGTAAAAGAATGAAACTAGAACACTTCCTAACACCATACACAAAAATAAACTCAAAATGGATTAAAGATCTAAACGTAAGACCAGAAACTATAAAACTCCTAGAGGAAAACATAGGCAAAACACTCTCCGACATAAATCACAGCAGGATCCTCCATGACCCATCTCCCAGAATATTGGAAATAAAAGAAAAAATAAACAAATGGGACCTAATTAAAATTAAAAGCTTTTGCACAACAAAGGAAACTATAAGCAAGGTGAAAAGACAGCCTTCAGAATGGGAGAAAATAATAGCAAATGAAGCAACAGACAAACAATTAATCTCAAAAATATACAAGCAACTTCTGCAGCTGAATTCCAGAAAAATAAACGACCCAATCAAAAAATGGGCCAAAGAACTAAACAGACATTTCTCCAAAGAAGATATACAGATGGCTAACAAACACATGAAAAGATGCTCAACATCACTCATTATTAGAGAAATGCAAATCAAAACCACAATGAGGTATCATTTCACACCAGTCAGAATGGCTGCTAAATCATACTACTTTTAATCTAATAACATGGAAGAAGGAAACAGTAAATCTTAGAAAACACTAAATCTTACAAACACTATAGACCCTTTACTCTCAAACCTCTAGACTATCTTCTGTGGGAATTCTCTCCATTCTGGTGACTTAATTATAATCTATGCATTGGCAATACTCAGATCTCTATCTCTAGCCTAGATTCTCCTCCTCAAGATTCAAATCATATACTCTTCCTGGAAATTTTCATTTGTGTGCCCAACATAACAGGCATTCAAATGAATGAGTCATTGAGCTACAAAGGACTAATAGAAGTTACCTTCACTGGAGACTGCTGGTTATCTTTTCAGCATCAGCCCTCTCAGCTCCCTTCTCCATCCAAAGAGAGCCCAGATTTGGTTCATATGCCTGCACTTACCCACACAGCAATGTCCCTGGGGTCAGGTGACCCCACTCTCTACTCCAGGGTGGTCTGTTTGGGTTGAGGATAATTTATTGGTTCAGGAGTGGGCATCTACAATGAGATGTAGAATTGTCTGCTGGGAAGTTTCTGGGGAAAGTTTCCTTACTTCTTAGAGAAAACTACAAGAAAAGACAAGAAAGAAAGAAACAAAAGTCACAGGGAAAACATATAAAGTACAGAGACTAATTGCATGTATTCTTGTGCCAGACTGACTGGATTTGAATCTACCACTTATAATTATGTAACATTCCGCAAATTTCAGTGCTTCTGTTTTCTCATCAGCAAAAAGAGTTATGAGAACAAAATATGGATTAACATATGTAAAACACTGGCACGCAGAAAGCACTGTATAACTGTTTATTATTATTTTATTATGAATGTTGTTGCTTGAAACTGCTGGCATGATCTCGCTTTGAGCCTGAGGATTAAGCATTCTCAAGAGATACAAGGAGAATTTGAAGTAAATTTCTTCAAAATGTGTTGAAGCAAATTAATAGAAGGAAGCTGGGTCCTCCATGACACAGGTGAACTTTGTACTCAATTAACCCTCTACTCTGCAGAACATCTTGTTACACAAAATAATATAAACTGCACTACTTTTCAAGCCTTATCGTTTAGATTAGGTTTTGTGGTATTTGCATCCAAAGGTGCCCAATTTAACATATCAACTAGTACAGGGCTTTCAAAACTTTCTGAAATCATGAAACTTTTTTAAAAATTTCGTAACATGAGTAATGGGAGAAGGCAATGGCAACCCACTCCAGTACTCTTGCCTGGAAAATCCCATGGACGGAGGAGCCTGGTAGGCTGCAGCCCATGAGGTCGCTAAGAGTCGGACACGACTGAGTGGCTTCCCTTTCACTTTTCCCTTTCATGCATTGGAGAAGGAAATGGCAACCCACTCCAGTGTTCTTGCCTGGAGAATCCCAGGGATGGGGGAGCCTGGTGGGCTGCCGTCTATGGGGTGGCACAGAGTCGGACACGACTGAAGCGACTTAGCAGCAACATGAGTAATAATAAAATTAATTTCTCTTTGGAAGCATTCCAAATAAAATCTTAACTCCCTTCTGATTAAGCATCCCAACCCAAGTCTACTTCTTTTCCCCTCCCCAGAGGTGATCACAGTTATGTCTTTTGTAAGTGTTCTTTTCTGATTTTTTTCTTATTTATTTACATAAAGACTTCTGTATCCAAAGTAAATACATAGCAACATTGGGTGTATGTTAACGTAAGTGGTTTTATATTATTGTACCCATCTTTCTGCAAAGTTGCTTTCTCAGACAACAATACATTTTAGAGAGCTAGCTATGTTAGGACATTGACTGACCTCATTCTTTGTTACTAAATACTTCAAAGTGTTACTATTCCACAGCATACTTAGCCAATCATCAGTTGATGGACTTTTAGGTTCTTTTCAATTTTGTTTTAATTTATGTTTTATAACCATCAACAATGCTATGACCTATCTCCTCAAACTTGTCTGTCAAAGCTACATTATCAGGTACATTAAAAGCGCATGATGCTATATATTTTCAGTGACTTGTTACTCTCCTTAACATGAAGTATCTTTTTTCATCCTCAAATTCTTTTTTTGTCTGATAGTATCTTTTCACTTTGACTTACATTTTGTCTGACAGCTTCACTTGTAGCTCAGTTGGTAAAGAATCCTGCAATGCAGGAGACGTGGGTTCAGTCCCTGGTATGGGAAGATCTCCTGGAGAAGGAAATGGCAACCCACTCCAGTATTCTTGCCTGGGAAATCCCATGGACAGAGGAGCCTGGAGGGCTACAGTCTATGGGGTCTCAAGAGTTAGTGACTAAATGACCACCAATATTGCTTAGTCTCTTTTTGTTAGCATTTACTTTATAAATTTTTCTTTAAATCCTGTGTTTTTTAGCTTTATGATTACCTTTTTCTTCCAGTTTCATTGAGATATAATTGACATTCAGCACTATATAAGTTTAAGGTGTACAGCATAATTATTTGACTCATATATGTCATGAAGTGGTCATCACAATAAGATTAGTGAACATCTATGATCTCAAACTGCTGAAGAATGCTCAAACTACCACACAATTGCACTCATCTCACACTCTAGCAAAGTAGTGCTCAAAATTCTTCAAGCCGGGCTTCAATAGTATGTGAACCGTGAACTTCCAGATGTTCAAGCTGGATTTAGAAAAGGCAGAGGAACCAGAGATTAACATTCGTTGAATCATCAAAAAAGCAAGAGAGTTCCAGAAAAACATCTATTTCTGCTTTGTTGACTACTCCAAAGCCTTTGACTATGTGCACACAACAAACTATGGAAAATTCTTCAAGAGATGGGAATACCAGACCACCTTACCTTCCTCCTGAGAAATCTGTACGCAGATCAGAAAGCAACAGTTGGAACCTTACATAGAACAACAGACTGGTTCCAAATTGGGAAAGGAGTATGTCAAAGCTGTACTTTTCTTATTTAATTTATATGCACCCTTTTATGTACCCTTCTTGTTTAACTTATATGCAGAGTACATCATGAGAAATGCTGGGCTGGATGAAGCACAAGCTGGAATCAAGACAGCAGGGAGAAATATCAATAACCTCAGATATGCAGATGACACCACCCTTATGGCAGAAAGGGAAGAAGAACTAAAGAGCCTCTTGATGAAAGTGAAAGAGGAGAGTGAAAAAGTTGGCTTAAAACTCAACATTGAGAAAACTAAGATCATGTCATTCAGTCCCATCACTTCATGGCAAATAGACAATGGAAAGAGTAACAGACTTTATTTTGGGGGTGCTCCAAAATCGCTGCAGATGGTGACTGCAGCCATGAAATTAGAAGACACTTGCTCCTTGGTAGAAAAGCTATGACCAACCTAGGCAGCATATTAAAAAGCAGAGACACTACTTTGCCAACAAAGGTCCATCTAGTCAAAGCTAGGGTTTTTCCAGTAGTCATGCACAGATGTGAGAGTTGGACTATAAAAAAAGCTGAGCACTGAAGAATTGATGCTTTTGATCTGTGGTGTTGGAGAGGACTCTTGGGAGTCCCTTGGACTGCAAGGAGATCCAACCAGGCAATCCTAAAGGAAATCAGTCCTGAATATTCATTGGAAGGACTGATGCTGAAGCTGAAACTCCAATACTTTGGCCACCTGATGTGGAGAGCTGACTCAATGGAAAAGACCCTGATGCAAGATTGAAGGCAGGAGGAGAAGGGGACAACAGAGGATGAGATGGTTGGATGGCATCACAGACTCAATGGACATGAGTTTGAGCAAGCTCCAGGAGTTGGTGATGGAGAGGGAAGCCTGGTGTGCTGCAGTCCATGGGGTTGCAAAGAGTCAGATACAACTGAGCGACTGAACTGATACTGAATCTCTCTCACCCTTTCTTCCCTCCCTCTAGCTGCCTCTCCTGTGGAAACCACCTGTTCTCTGTATCTGTAACTGTATTTATATTTTGTTATGTTTTTCATTTGTTCTTTTTAATTCCACATGTAAGTAAAATAATAACATTATTTGTCTCTCTGTATCTGACTTATTTCAGTTGGCATAACACTCTCTAGGTCCATTCATGTTGTCAGAAATGGCAAAGTTTCATTCTTTTTCATGGCAAGTAATATTCTATTACATATGTATATACCATGTTTTCCTTATCCATTCATCTACTGATGTGCACTTATGTTGCTTTCATATTTTGGATATTGTAAATAATGCTACAGTGAACAGAGGGGTACTTATATATTTTCTATAGTTTCTTGTTTTCTTTTGAGAATATCATGAGGAATGAAAGCATTAAATCATATGGTAGTTCTATTTTTAATTTTTTGAAAAATCTTCATGCTGTTTTCCATAATAGCTGCTGCATTCCTGTATTTTCAACTGTTCTGTGTTATTTTTCTTTAAGATATTTCTTGTAAAAAATGTAGGTATATTTTTAAATACAATCTGACTGTATAGATCTTCCTCAGTTTATGATGAGATAATATCCCAATAAGCCTATCTTAAGTTAAAACTATTGTTACTTTGTTGCTGCTGTTTAGTCACTAAGTTGTGTGTGATGTTGCAGTTAATAAAACTAACCTACAGGACATCTTATCTTAGCATAGCCAATCTTAATCGTGCTCAGAACACTTCTTTTATCCTAATTGGGCAAAATCATCTAACACAAAACCTGTTTTATAGTGAAGTGTTAAATATGTCATGTAATTTATTGAATACCACACTGAAAGTGAAAAACAGAATGGCGGTCTGGGTATAGAACTGTTACAAGCTGTGTGTCACTTGTTTATCCTTGTAATCACGTGGCTGACTTGGAGCTGTGACTTGCTGCCCTGCCCAGCATCATGAGATAAGATTGTACCACCTATCACCCAGGAAAAGATCAAAATTCAAAGTACAATTTTTGTTGAATGCATTATCACTTCAACACCATACTAAAGTCAAAAAATCACAAGTTGAATCATCCTAAGTTGAAGGCTGTGCTTGATTTTCAATGCAGTTGTGTGTATTTTTATATTTTTGCCAATTACATGGCCTTGGTATGAATGGCAGGTAATCAGTTCACCATCATGAAACTAGAAGTTGTCAACCATGAAATCTTCATATATTTAAAAATTTCATATAAATTTTATAAATTATTAACCCATAATAATACATGTATGTTAAAGAGGTGCCAGAATACATTTTGTTCCTTATGTATAGAGACAATCCCAAAGTAAATGATTATTTATGAAGTAACATCCTGGAATGTGAAGTCAAGTGGGCCTTAGAAAGCACCACTACGAACAAAGCTAGTGGAGGTGATGGAATTCCAGTTGAGCTATTTCAAATCCCAAAAAATGATGCTGTGAAAGTGCTGCACTCGATATGCCAGCAAATCTGGAAAACTCAGCAGGGGCCACAGGACTGGAAAAGGTCAGTTTTCATCCCAATCCCAAAGAAAGGCAATGCCAAAGAATGCTCAAACTACCATACAATTGCACTCATCTCACACGCTAGTAAAGTGATGCTCAAAATTCTCCAAGCCAGGCTTCAGCAATACGTGAACCGTGAACTTCCAGATGTTCAAGCTGGTTTTAGAAAAGGCAGAGGAACCAGAGATCAAATTGCCAATATCCGCTGGATCATTGAAAAAGCAAGAGAGTTCCAGAAAAACATCTATTTCTGCTTTATTGACTATGCCAAAGCCTTTGACTGTGTGGATCACAATAAACTGTGGAAAATTCTGAAAGAGATGGGAATACCAGACCATCTGACCTGTCTCTTGAGAAATCTGTATGCAGGTCAGGAAGCAACAGTTAGAACTGGACATGGAACAACAGACTGGTTCCAAATAGGAAAAGGAGTACGTCAAGGCTGTATATTGTCACCCTGCTTATTTAACTTATATGCAGAGTACATCATGAGAAATGCTGGGCTGGAAGAAGCACAAGCTGGAATCAAGACTGCCAGGAGAAATGTCAATAACCTCAGATATGCAGATGACACCACCCTTATGGCAGAAAGTGAAGAAGAACTAAAGAGCCTCTTGATGAAAGTGAAAGAGGAGAGTGAAAAAGTTGGCTTAAAGCTCAACATTCAGAAAACTAAGATCATGGCATCTGGTCCCATCACTTCATGGGAAATAGATGGGGAAACAGTGGAAACAGTGTCAGACTTTATTTTTGGGGGCTCCAAAATCACTGCTGATGGTGATTGCAGCCATGAAATTAAAAGACACTTACTCCTTGGAAGGAAGGTTATGGCCAACCTAGATAGCATATTAAAAGGCAGAGACATTACTTTGCCAACAAAGGTCTGTCTAGTCAAGGCTATGGTTTTTCCAGTGGTCACGTATGGATGTGAGAGTTGGACAGTGAAGAAAGCTGAGTGCCGAAGAATTGATGCTTTTGAACTGTGGTGTTGGAGAAGACTCTTGAAAGTGCCTTGGACTGCAAGGAGATTCAACTAGTCCATCCTAAAGGAGATCAGTCCTGGCGGTTCATTGGAAGGGCTGATGTTGAAGCTGAAACTCCAACACTTTGGCCACATGATGTGAAGAGCTGACTCATTTGAAAAGACCCTGATGCTGGGAAAGATTGAGAGCAGGAGGAGAAGGGGACGACAGAGGATGAGACGGTTGGATGGCATCACCGACTCGATGGACATGGGTTTCGGTGGACTCCGGGTGTTGGTGATGAACAGGGAGGCCTGGCGTGCTGCGATTCATGGGGTCACAAAGAGTCGGACATGACTGAGCAACTGAACTGAACTGACTGAACATTAGGATGACAGTCTTGGTGGTTATAAGATATTCTCCTTTTTGTAAAGAATGTTTTTGTAAGAGTTAATAAAGTAAACAGTTAATTTCATTGACCATTAATGAAGTAAAACTGCTAATTTCATTTACTGGAACTTTATTTAAGCAAATTAAATAAATTTACAAAAAAATTAAAATTTTCAACCTTTTTTCCCCTTATACATTGGTACACTTAGTAACAAATGTGCTACTAAGAGAGTGGATACAAGAGCTCCATTTGACAATATGCAGAAGAATAGGACTTAAGCTCAGAAATAGCACTGCTTCACAAAAATAAACCAAGAGGGGCTTCCTTGGTGGCTCAGTGGTAAAGAAACTGCCTGCCACTGCAAGAGACATGGGTTCAGTTCCTATCTGGGAAGATCAAATATGTTGAGGAACAGCTAGGCCCATGCTCCACAGCTATTAAGCTTGTATTCTAGAGCCTGTGTTCCACAAGAGAAGCCACTGCAATGTGTAGAACCCATGCACTGCAACTAGAGAGTAGCCTCCTACTCACCTCAACTAGAGAAAAGCCCATGAAGCAACGAAGACCCAGCACAGTCATAACAAAACAAAACAAAAAATTGAACCAAGAAAAGAATACGGCACTTTCAAAAAATCCTCAAGGCTGAACTGCCATTAAAAAAAAGATCTCCAAGCACCCATAACTTTCTGTAGAAAGTTAGAAAGCTCTTTATTGGTTTTAGTTATTTTCAAACAAATTTTAACAGGGTCTTTGTGTCTCATATGGTGACCTTAGGGCCACTTGGGGTATTAAGTGTTGGGAAGAGAGTAAATGTCGTTAGGGCCATACCATTGGCTTAACACAAACAGCATCACTTTTCATTCATCTGTTTCATGCAAGGTTTCCCTTGAAAAAAATAGCTCTTCTACCAAAAAAAATAAAAAGGTCTGGTCTAATATTTCTGTCTTCAGTATGCATGCATGTGTGTGTGCATGCATGCTAAGTCACTTCAGTTGTGTCTGATTCTTTGTGACCCCTGGATCATAACCAGCCAGGCTCCTCTGTCCATAGAAATCTCCAGGAAACAATACTGGAGTGGGTTGCCATGCCCTCCTCCTGGGGATCTTCCTGAACCAGGGATGGAACCCATGTCTCTTATGTCTCCTGCATTGGCAGGCGGGTTCTTTACCACTAGTGCTATGGGGGAAGCCCATCTTCAG
Source organism: Giraffa tippelskirchi (assembly GCF_054371585.1). Lineage (NCBI taxonomy): Eukaryota > Metazoa > Chordata > Mammalia > Artiodactyla > Giraffidae > Giraffa > Giraffa tippelskirchi. The sequence continues at coordinate 54,618,108 of NC_137275.1, read as the reverse complement.
TATAACTAATCCTAATTTTTTTTTTACAGGCTTATAATATGTTCTCCTTAAATAGCTTCAGAAAGCAGATTTTCTTCCAGGTCCCAAAGATACCCATTTCTTGGTGGGGAAATCATTAGTGTTTTCAGCCCAGTCCCATTTTGCTCAACTTTCAGTGCTCATGCACCTTTTTTGTAATAACCCTCATATATTTGAAGATGATCATTCAGTTACTCCTCAGTCTTCCTTGCTTGAGGCCAAATCAATCTGATGTCATTTAATCCCTTTTACAGATCTCACTTTTCAACATTCAAATCATTGCTGTGGGGTCCTCATCTCTCTGAAACATCTCCAAATTTCTTATCTCCCTCCCCTGTTATTGAAATCACAACTACATACCCTAATGCTCAGTAGGTGGGAGGAAAAAGCCATCCTTTCTACTTAGTTCCTTCAGGCTCTAATTTGGTTCTTCTTTCATCCTTCAAGATCATCTTGATGGTGGTGGTGGATTAAATATGGTAACAAATTCTTTGACACTATTTCCATCCAAGTGGGATTAAATTTCCCTCCTCTTAAGTTTAGACTGACCCGTGACTAGCCATTGACCAACACAGAATGGCAGAGAGATACTATGCTGGTTTGGACCCAGTCTTCAACAGGACTGACAACTTCTACCTTGGCCCCTTGGAACATTTGCTCAGGCAGAAGCTGGCCATCATGTAAAAAAAAAAAAATCAAGCTAGCCTGAGATTTCCAGGCTGTAAGGAAGTCCAGCCTGTCATGTAGAGAGGTCGCATGGACAGCAGTGCCCCCACTGCCTCTAGCTCTTCCAGCCATGTCAACCCAAAGGATCATGAGAAATAATAATGAATTGATGTGCTATGTCACAAACTTCTCATGTGGCTTATTATGCAGCAAGATGATTAGAATGATGGTTTTCTTTTCCCCTTTGTGATTTATTCTCCTTTCCCCTTTTCAGGTATCTTCTTGAATGCTGACACTCGGGTCCCCATACCAAAGGGGATCCTCCTAAGAGTTTCAACATGAATTAGCCCTACCTTATCTGTAAAAAAGAAGTGATGATTTCCCCTGCTTGTCCACCAGTTTTCTTGTCTTATGTCTCTAAAATATCTGTTTTTTAAGAATACCCCAATAGACAATCTCTACTAGTGAGATTATCTCTGTGAGTATATATTCTACTTCCATCTTTCCTTAAAACAGTGTTTCCAACATCCCATTCACAGCTTATTTTCCAAAGTTGTTCAAGGTCTGTGATATTATGGATGAGGTTACGAGGTCCAGTGCATTCAAAAGAAAAATAATGGCTTCTATTGTTTGATATTAATAAGTATTTTTAATTTTATGAGGTAGATGTATCAGTTATGGGGTTTACTGGGTCACAAAGGAAATCATAGCTGGGAAATGGTGCTGCTGGTTTAAAACTCAGGTACTTTACTTAATTCTCACAGGATAGAAGATAGCACCAAGAGAAGCAGCAAATGTGGGGGTTTTCTCTGAACTGAGCTCAGTTAAACTATGTATTACTTACACAGAAACATTCATTTTTGCATGGAGGTATCATGACCCTTCCAATCCTATATGACTCAGAACCAGGGGCTCAGAGATGACATCATCATTCAGTGGTGTTCTGTTGTTATACCCCAAGAAGATCAAATATCAGAAAACAACTTCAAGTTTTCAAAGTTCACCTCAAAATATCTAAGAGTTCCATTTGGAGATAACATATAGAAATAACAATTAAAAGTTCAAAAATGAAATATTTAACTTCCCCCTCAGTCTTAGAACCAGATGAAGTAGAACAGAAGACCCACAGGCTAATAGATCTCTGTTGCCTCACAGAGAGAGTTGTTTGTATCTGACAGCCTGAGTAAGTTAACAAACCACAGAAGGAAAGAGAAATGGCCTGTGGCATTAATGCTCAGCTAGAGTTGGCAGCACCAAAATTGTTTATTGCAAGTACTTTCTTAGTTTCTCTTTTGCCTTATAATTTATTTATTAATTTTCAGAAGTTTTATCTCTTTTATTCAGTTAAATAGTTCTATTCCTTTAGGATTTTCATCTTTAATACTTAGACAGCCAGTCACCAAACACAGATTAACTACTCTGTCTTGGTTCATCCAGGCTGCTGTAACAAGATACCATAATCTGAGTAACTTATAAACAACAGAAATGTATTCCTCACAGTTCTGGAGACTGGAAAGTCCAAGAAGAGCAAGATGCTGGCAGTCCTGTCTGGTAGCATTCACTTCCTGGTTCATGGATGACACTTTCCCACCATGTCCTCATATGGCGGAAGGGTTGAGGGGGCTCCCTGAGGTCTCTTTTTAAAGGACATTAATCCCAATCATGAGGACCCCATCCTCTTGACCTGATCTCCTTTCAGAGCCCAATCTCCTAATAGCATGATCCTGATCATTAGAATTTCAGCTTATGAACTTGATGGGGATGCAAATATTTGGCCAATGACATCCTCCACAATGGGCACTTCTTGGAGAAAGTCCATCTATAAATATAAGTTCAGTTCAGTTTAGTTCAGTCGCTCAGTCGTGTCCAACTCTTTGCAACCCCATGAATTGCAGCACGCCAGGCCTCCCTGTCCATCACCAACTCCCTAAGTCCACCCAAACCCATGTCCATCGGGTCAGTGATGCCATCCAAACTTCTCATCCTCTGTCGTCCCCTTCTCTTCCTGCCCCCAATCCTTCCCAGCATTAGGGTCTTTTCCAATGAGTCAACACTTCGCATGAGGTGGCCAAAGTATTGGAGTTTCAGCTTCAACAACAGTCCTTCCAATGAACACCCAGGACTGATCTCCTTTAGGATGGATTGATTGGATCTCCTTGCAGTCCAAGGGACTCTCAAGAGTCTTCTCCAACACCACACAGCAAAAGCATCAATTCTTCGGCACTCAGCTTTCTTCACCGTTCAACTCTCACATCCATACATGACCACTGGAAAAACCATAGCCTTGACTAGACGGACCTTTGTTGGCAAAGTAATGTCTCTGCTTTTTAATATGCTATCTAGGTTGGCCATAACCTTCCTTCCAAGGAGTAAGCGTCTTTTAATTTCATGGCTGCAATCACCAACAGCAGTGATTTTGGAGCCCAAAAAAATAAAGTCTGACACTGTTTCCACTGTTTCCTCATCTATTTCCCATGAAGTGATGGGACCAGATGCCATGATCTTAGTTTTCTGAACATTGAGCTTTAAGCTAACTTTTTCACTCTTCTCTTTCACTTTCATCAAGAGGCTCTTCAGTTCTTCTTCACTTTCTGCCATAAGGGTGGTGTCATCTGCATATCTGAGGTTATTGACATTTCTCCTGGCAGTCTTGATTCCAGCTTGTGTTTCTTCCAGCCCAGCATTTCTCATGATGTACTCTGCATATAAGTTAAATAAGCAGGGTGACAATATACAGCCTTGACGTATTCCTTTTCCTATTTGGAACCAGTCTGTTGTTCCATGTCCAGTTCTAACTGTTGCTTCCTGACCTGCATACAGGTTTCTCAAGAGACAGGTCAGATGGTCTGGTATTCCCATCTCTTTCAGAATTTTCCACAGTTTATTGTGATCCACACAGTCAAAGGCTTTGGCATAGTCAATAAAGCAGAAATAGATGTTTTTCTGGAACTCTCTTGTTTTTTCAATGATCCAGCGGATATTGGCAATTTGATTTCTGGTTCCTCTGCCTTTTCTAAAACCAGCTTGAACATCTGGAAGTTCACGGTTCACGTATTGCTGAAGCCTGGCTTGGAGAATTTTGAGCATCACTTTACTAGCGTGTGAGATGAGTGCAATTGTATGGTAGTTTGTGCATTCTTTGGCATTGCCTTTCTTTGGGATTGGGATGAAAACTGACCTTTTCCAGTCCTATGGCCCCTGCTGAGTTTTCCAGATTTGCTGGCATATCGAGTGCAGCACTTTCACAGCATCATCTTTCGGGATTTGAAATAGCTCAACTGGAATTCCATCACCTCCACTAGCTTTGTTCGTAGTGATGTTTTCTAAGGCCCACCTGACTTCACATTCCAGGATGTCTGGCTCTAGGTGAGTGATCACACCATTGTGATTATCTGAGTCATGAAGATCTTTTTTGTACAGTTCTTCTGTGTATTCTTGCCACCTCTTCTTAATATCTTCTGCTTCTGTTAGGTCCATACCATTTCTGTCCTTTATCGAGCCCATCTTTGCATGAAATGTTCCCTTGGTTTCTCTAATTTTCTTGAAGAGATCTCTAGTCTTTCCCAATCTGTTGTTTTCCTCTATTTCTTTGCATTGATCGCTGAGGAAGGCTTTCTTATCTCTCCTTGCTATTCTTTGGAACTCTGCATTCAGATGGGAATATCTTTCCCTTTCTCCTTTGCTTTTCACTTCTCTTCTCTTCCCAGCTAGGCCTCCTTCCCAGTAAGGCCTCCTCAGACAGCCATTTTGCTTTTTTGCATTTTTTGCATCTCTTTTCTATGGGGATGGTCTTGATCCTTGTCTCCTGTACAATGTCACGAACCTCTGTCCATAGTTCATCAGGCACTCTGTTGATCAGATCTAGTCCTTTAAATCTATTTGTCACTTCTACTGTATACTCACAAGGGATGTGATCTAGGTCATACCTGAATGGACTAGTGGTTTTCCCTATTTTCTTCAATTTAAGTCTGAATTTGGCAATAAGGAGTTCATGATCTGAGCCACAGTCTGCTCCCAGTCTTGTTTTTGCTGACTGTATAGAGCTTCTCCATCTTTGACTGCAAATAATATAATCAATCTGATTTCGGTGTTGACCATCTGGTGATGTCCATTTGTAGAGTCTTCTCTTGTGTTGTTGGAAGAGGGTGTTTGCTGTGACCTGTGGGTTCTCTTGGCAAAACTCTGCTAGCCTTTGCCCTGCTTCATTCTGTACTCCAAGGCCAAATTTGCCTGTTACACCAGGTGTTTCCTGACTTCCTACTTTTGCATTCCAGTCCCCTATAAGGAAAAGGACATCTTTTTTGGGTGTTAGTTCTAAAAGGTCTTGTAGGTCTTCATAGAACCATTCAACTTCAGCTTCTTTGGCGTTACTGGTCAGGGAATAGGCTTGGATTACTGTGATATTGAATGGTTTGCCTTGCAAACGAACAGAGATCATTCTGTCTTTTTTTGAGATTGCATCCAAGTACTGCATTTCGGACTCTTTTGTTGACCATGATGGCTACTCCATTTCTTCTAAGGGATTCTTGTCCACAGGAGTAGATATAATGGTCATCTGAGTTAAATTCACCCATTCCAGTCCATCTTAGTTCGCTGATTCCTAGAATGTCGACGTTCACTCTTGCCATCTCCTGTTTGACCACTTTCAATTTGCCTTGATTCATGGACCTAACATTCCAGGTTCCTATGCAATATTGCTCTTTACAGCATTTATAAGGGTGAGTGAATGAGACCCAGGCTTCTGAGCTGACATTATCTGGGACAGTAAATCTCCAGCAAGGGCCATGTTAAGACCTCCTTTATTTATAATACATGTAAGTCAAATCATTACGCTGTATGCCTTAAACTTAGTTGTTTGTTGTTGTTTAGCTACTAAGTCATGTTCACTCTTTTGCAACCCCATGGACTGTAACTTGCCAGGCTCCTCTGTCCATGAGATTTTCCAGGCAAGAACACTGGAGTGGGAGAATAAGATGGTAGAGGAGTAGGTGGACGTGGAGTACATCTCTCTCCACGGATGTATCAGGAATACACCTTCAGACAAGGAGTGCATGCAAAACACCAGCTGAGAGTGGACAGGGTACCTAACAAGTGGAAAAGAATATATAAAAACCATGCAAAACTCGGTAGGATGAAGGAACTAGGAGGAAAAACAGGAGTGTTAGTAGGACTGGACCTGTCCTCAGCGGGTGGGGGAACTGAAGCAGGGGTCTGATCCTCACAGCATGGCAATTGTCTGAGTCAGAGGAGAACAATTTAAGGCCAAGAGTGAAACAGCTGATCTGTGGCAGCCTAAATGGAATGAGAATCAGACAGTCCTTGCCACAGCCATACATACCCTAGACAGGAACGCTGGCCTCCTGGAAGGCACAGTGGCTGGGAGCTGGAGTTTAGGGGTTGTGGAGCAATCCCAGGGCCAGGGCTGATGTTGACTGTGGAGAGACGGATTGAGGGGATGTGAGGGAGGAGATCGTGGTGGAAAACGCTGGTGGAGGCAAGCCAGGCAGCCATGGAAGCAAGGTGATACTGCTGAGTCACGTGTAGCAGGTGAAGCCATTAGGATAGCCTCTCTCTCCCCACACACCAGCATCGGCTGCTGAACAATAAAGAGACTGGCCCATCAAACGCCTGAAGCACTGAACTACAGAGTAGCACCCCACCCAGGGTGCTCCTTTCAGTGCCTGATGCTCTGATTTACAGAGCAGAACCCCAGCCAGGGGGCCCCTCTATGTGACTGACAAGTTGAACAACAGAGAAGGACCCCAGGCAAGGGAGCCCTCCAAGTGCCTGAACAAGCGGCGCTACAGAGAAAGCCTGGTCAAAGAGGCCTTCTGATCGCCAGCTACAAGAGGCTCAAAAAAAGACTCTGATAGTGACAGACTTTATTTTTGGGGGCTCCAAAATCACTGCAGATGGTGATTTCAGCCATGAAATTAAAAGACACTTGCTCCTTGGAAGAAAAGCTATGACCAACCTAGATAGCATATTAAAAAGCAGAGACATTACTTTGCCAACAAATGTCCATCTAGTCAAATTTACATTTTTTCCAGTAGTCATGTATGGATGTGAGAGTTGGACTATAAAGAAAGCTGAGCACCAAAGAATTGATGCTTTTGAACTGTGGCATTGGAGAATACTCTTGGGAGTCCCTTGGACTGCAAGGAGATCCAACCAGTCCATCCTAAAGGAAATCAGTCCTGAATATTCATTGGAAGGACTGACATTGAAGCTGAAACTCCAAGACTTAGGCTACCTGATGTGAAGAACTGACTCATTTGAAAAGACCCTGATGCTGGGAAAGATTGAAGGCAGAAAGAGAAGGGAACAACAGAGGATGAGATAGTTGGATGGCATCACTGACTCAATGGATATGAGTTTGAGTAAACTCCGGGAGGTGATGATGGACGAGAGGCCTGGCATGCTGCAGTCCATGGGGTCACAAAGAGTCGGACACGACTGAGCGACTGAACTGAACTGAACTGAGGGCCATAACTCCTGTGTCGGAGGCCGTCCATGTCCCTGCACACTTGGTGCCGCCAGGGTCCCCGCAAGCCAAGCAGCCACACCACCTGCACACTTAACTCTCACTGGGGCAGAGCTGCTACAGGCAAAATAAAATCTTGCATCTATGCAAGGGTCTCTTTGGTCATGTCTGACTCTTTGTAACCCTGCAGACTGTGACCTGCCAGGCTTCTCTGTCAGAAAGGGGTTTCTCCATGCAAGCATACTGGAGCGTTTTGGCCAATACTGGTTGCCATACCCTTCTAGAGGACTACATTTCCTGCCTCCCTAGCTGCCAACCCCCCTGAGTACCTGGCGCTGCCAGAATCCCTGAGACCCTAGCAACTGCACCACCTCCACACCTGACCCTCACAGGTGCAAACCCAAGTCCTCCAGGGCAGCCTCAGAAACTAAACCCCAGTGGACGACCCACATGTAGAAGTGGAAATAAAGCCACAATTGAAACCCAGGGGCAGTGTGGCTAAGGAAGAAGCCCCCAAACCTTCCCACCAGCTGTATAATCCACACAATCAACTAAGCAGACTCTGTGTCAATGGAATATATAAAAGGCCATTGAGAGCTCCCACAAAAGAAAATACACTAACTCTGATAGCTGCGGACATTGGAGGCAAGAACACACAGGAGTAGGACCAGATTAGAATCTAAGCTGCCCCCACAGCAGGTCTCGAGATCAGCACAGTGTTGGAGGACATCCTAGGGAGATAAGGTGGACCGTGACTCCCAGCAAGGGAAAGGACTCTGACAGCAGTGACTCAAGAAAAACATTATTCTTAATTTTTCACTTGTTCTGTAGATTCTTTTGGATTTTTCTTTCTTTTTTCTTTATTTCCTGCCCCGTCCCCCACGTTGTAGTTGTCGATTTTATTGGCACTAAGAAATCCAATTAAGCTTTTGAGCTTTTTTATTTTTTTCTCAGTCATATTTTTTATTGTTGTCAGAAACCTCTGCCTCTACACTGGGCTTTTGCAGTTCTGTGGAGTTTTCTCTTTTTTTTTTTTTCTTTTCTCTTTTTTTATTTTTAATTTTTTAAACCTATTATTATTTTTTCTACATTTATTCCTTTGTGTGCTTTTCCTACTGTTCTTTTCCCCTTGCAGGTAATCTTTAATATATATAAATCTTCTTTATCTACCTCTATTTAACTTTGCATATCTATTCTTTCTTTCTCTTCTTTCTCTCCTTTCCTCTCAACATATTTGTTAGTTTTATTTTCATTGCTTTATCCCCCAATTGGCACCTTGCTTTAGTTTTGTTTTCCAGTTTGTGCTTTAATTAGTTTTGTTCTGATAGATATAATTTTTGGTTTCCTTTGTTTGCCAGGTCAATCTACTGTACTTTATTTTTGTTGGACTGTTTTGATTTTGATTATGGGCATATAAGTATATGTGTATATTCAGCCACACTTTCTATTGTTATTATAAACCTCTGCCTCTATGTTGGGCTTTTGCAATTCTATGGAGTTTTCCTTTTTTTTTTTTTCTTTTTTCTTTCTTCTTCTGTTTTTTTCTTTTCTCTTTTTTATAATTTTAATTTTTAATTTTTAAACCTATCATATGTTCCTACATTTATTCCTTTGTTTGCCTTTCCTATGGTTCTTTTCCCCTTGAAACTAATCTCTAATGTATATAAATCTTCTTCATCAACCTCTATTTAACTTTGCATATCTATTCTTTCTTTCTTTCCTTTCAACATATTTGTTAGTTTTGTTTTCATTTCTTTATTCCCCACTTGGTACCTTGCTTTAGTTTTGTTTTCCAGTTTGTGCTTAAGTTAGTTTTATTCTTAACTGATGAATATAATTTTTGATTCCCTTTTTTGCTGGATCAATCTACTGTACTTTATTTTTGGTGGACTGTTTTCACTTTGTTCATGGGTTTATACGTATATGTGTATATTCCATTATTTTAATCATTATTTGCCTGATTTTGTAACTGATTTTGTAACTGTTTGGGGTTCAACTTTGGTTTCTCCTTTTGGATATTTGTTTTAATCTCTCTTAATGCCATAACAAACCATTTGTGGAATCTTCATTCCTCACCAGAGATCAAGCCCTGAGCCTTTTGAGTAGGAGCACTGACTCCAAGACCCTAGACTACCAGAGAACTAACCCTAGGGAGTATGGGATAGTGAGAACTCACACAAAGGAAACCACTTGAATACAAGACCCTGCATCACCCAGCCACCAGTATCGCCCTGTGCAGGACACCTCATCTAAGGAACAAACAAGACAAAAATACAAACCCAATCATCAGCAGACAGGATTACCACCTCACTCACTCCTGCCCATCAGAGGAAAAACAAACAAAAACTCAGCACAAATCTCATCCTCATCTCACACAAACCACTGGACCAATCTTGGGAGGGCAGAAATCAAAAGGAAGAAAGAATTCAACGTTCTTCAAGAAAAGAATTCAACTTTCCTTGAAGCCTGGGAAAGGAGACCTCAAACACAATAACTTAAAAAAAAAAAAATGAAAAGCAGAAAAATACTACACAAATGAAGGAACAAATTAGAAACACAGAAGTCCAAATAAATGAAGAGGAAATAGGCAAACGACCTGAAAAGGAATTCAGAATAATGATAGTAAAGATGATCAAAAACCTTGAAAACAAAATGGAGACAATACAAGAATCAATTAACAAAGACCTAGAAGAATTAAAAAGTAAACATACAGAGACAAACAACACAATTACTGGAATTAAAAATACTCTAAAAGGAATCAATAGCAGAATATCTGAAGCACAAGAACGAATCAGTGAGCTGGAAGATAAAATGGTCGAAATAACTTCTGAAGAGCAGAATAAATTACAAGGAATGAAAAGAGCGGAGGATAGTCTCAGAGACCTCTAGGACCATATCAAATGCACCAACATTCGAATTATAGGGATCCCAGAAGAAGAAGAGAAAAAAAAAGGGTATGAGAAAATTTTTGAAGAGATTATAGTTGAAAATTTCCCCAACATGGAAAAGGAAATAGTCAATGAAGTCCAAGAGGCACAAAGAGTCCCATACAGGATAAACCCAAGGGGAAACACACCAAGACACATACTAATAGAACTAACAAAGACTAAGCACAAAGAAGGAAAATTAAAAGCAGCAACAGAGAAGCAACAAGTAACATACAAGGGAAACCCCATACACTTAACAGTTGATCTTTCAGCAGCAACTCTGCAAGCCAGAAGGGAATGGCAGGATATATTTAAAGTACTGAAAAGGAAAAATCTACAACCAAGATTACTGTACCTGGCAAGGATCTCATTTAAAATTGATGGAGAAATAAAAAGCTTTTCAGACAAGCAAAAGTTAAGAGAATTCAGTACCATCAAACCAGCTTTACAGCAAATGTTAAATGGACTTATATAGTCAAGAAATACAACAGAAGAAAAAAGATCTACAAAATCAACCCCAAACAATTAAGAAAATGGCAATGGGAACATATGTATCAATAATTACTGTAAATGTAAATGGATTAAATGCTCCAACCAAAAGACACAGATTGGCTGAATGCATACAAAAACAAGACCCATATATATATGCTGTCTAAAAGAAACCCACTTCAGACTTCAAGACACATATAGACTGAAAGTGAGAGGATGGAAAAATATATTCAATGCAAATGGGAAGCAAAAGAAATCTGGAGTAGTAATCCTCATATCAGACAAAATAGAACTTAAAGAAGATTACAAGAGATTGGGAAGGTCACTACATAATGATCAAGGGATCAAACCAAGAGGAAGACATAACAATTGTAAATATCTATGCATCCAACATAGGAGCAGGAGAAGGCAATAGCAACCCACTCCAGTACTCTTGCCTGGAAACTTCCACGGGTAGAGGGGCCTGGTAGGCTGCAGTCCATGGTGTCACTGAGTTGGACAAGACTGAGCGACTTCATTTTCACTTTTCACTCTCATGCATTGGAGAAGGAAATGGCAACCCACTCCAGTGTTCTTGCCTGGAGAATCCCAGGAACAGGGGAGCCTGGTGGGCTGCCATCTATGGGGTCGCACAGAGTCGGACTTGACTGAAGCAACTTAGCAGCCACAGCAGCAATGTAGGAGCACCTCAATACATAAGACAAACACTAACAGACATAAAGGAGAAGTTGACAGTAATACAATAATAGTAGGTGACTATAACACCCCACTCACACCAATGGACAGATCATCAAAACAGAAAATTAATAAGGAAACACAAGTCTTAAATGATACATTAGATGAGATGGATCTCATTGATATCTTCAGGACATTCCATCCAAATGCAATCGGAATATTCTTCAGGATAGACCACATCTTGGATCACAAATCAAAGCTCAGTAAATTTAAGAAAATTGAAATTGTATCAAGCATCTTCTCCAACCACAATACTATGAGACTAGATATCAATTACAAGAAAAAAACTGTAAGAAACACAAACACATGGAGATTAAACAACACATTTCTAAATAACCAACAGGGTACTGAAGAAATCAAAAGGGAAATAAAAAATTTTCTAGGAACCAATGACAATGAAAAAGTGACAACTCAAAACCTATGGAAAGCAACAAAAGCAGTTCTAAGATGGAAGTTTATAGCAATACAATCCTACCTCAAGAAACAAGAAAAACGTCGAATAGACAATCTAACTTAACGCCTAAAACAACTGGTAAAAGAACAAAAAACCCATCAAAATTAGTAGAAGGAAAGAAATCATAAAGATCTTAGCAGAAGTAAATGAAAAAGAAATGAAACAGTAGTAAAGATTAGTAAAACTAAAAGCTGGTTCTTTGAGAAGATAAACAAAATTGACAAACCTTTAGCCAGACTCATCAAGAAAAAGAGAGAGAAGAAACAAATCAACAAAATTAGAAATAAAAAAGGAAAGGTTACAACAGGAAATGCAGAAATAAAAAGGATTAAAAGAGACTATTATGAACAACTATATGGCAATAAAACAGATAACCTGGAAGAAATGGACAGATTCTTAGAAAAGTTCTACCTTCCAAGACTGAACCAGAAAGAAATAGAAATTATGAACAACCCAATTACAAGCACTGAAATTGAAGCTGTGATCAAAAATCTCCCAAAAAAGAAAAGCCTAGGACCAGATGGCTTCACAGGAGAATTCTATCAAATATTTAGAGAAGAGCTAATGCCTATCCTTCTAAAACTCTTTCAGAAAATTTCAGAGAAAGAAACACTTCCAAACTCATTCTACAAGGCCACCGTCACCCTGATACCAAAACCAGACAATGACAACACAAAAAAAGAAAACTACAGGCCAATATCACTGATGAACATAGATGCAAAAATCCTCAACAAAATTTTAGCTAACAGAATTCAGCAACACAACAAAAAGCTCATACACCATGATCAAGTTGGGTTTATTTCAGGGATGCAAGGATTATTCAATATACACAAATCAATCAATGTGATACACCATATGAACAAATCAAGAGATAAAAACCATATGATAATCCCAATAGATGCAGAAAAAGCCTTTGACAAAATTCATCACCCATTTATGATTAAAGCTCTTCAAAAAATGGGCATAGAAGGAACCTACCTCAACATAGTAAAGGCAACATATGATAAGCTTACAGCAAACATTGTTCTCAATGGTGAAAAACTGAAAGCATTACCCCCTAAGATCAGGAGCAAAACAAGGGTGTCCACTTTCACCACTATTATTCAACATAGTTCTGGAAGTCCTAGCTACAGCGATCAGAGAAGAAAAAGAAATAAAAGGAATTCAGATTGGAAAAGAAGCAGTAAAGCTCTCACTGTTTGCAGAAGACATGACACTGTACATAGAAAACCCTAAGGATAGTATCAGAAAATTACTAGAACTAAGCAGTGAATTTAGCAAAGTTGCAAGATACAAAATCAATACACAGAAATCACTTGCATTTCTATGTACTAACAATGAAAAATCAGAATGAGAAATTAAGGAATCAATCCCATTCACCATTGCAACAAAAAGAATTAAATATCTAGGAATAAACCTACCTAAGGAGACAAAAGAACTGTACACAGAAAATTATAAGACACTAATGAAAGAAATCAAAGACAACATAAACAGATGGAGAGATATTCCATGTTCCTGGGTAGGAAGAATCAATATTGTGAAAATGACTATACTACCAAAAGCAACCTACAGATTCAGTGTGATCCCTATCAAATTACCAATGACATTTTTCACAGAACTAGAACAAAAAATTTCACAATTCATATGGAAACACAAAAGACCCCGAATAGCAAAAGCAGTCTTGAGAAAGAAGAATGGAGCTGAAGGAATCAACCTTCCTGACTTCAGATTATGCTACAAAGCTACAGTCATCAAGACAGTATTGTACTGGCACAAAAACAGAAATATAGACCAGTGGAACAAGATAGAAAGCCCAGAAATAAACCCACACACCTACGGGTACCTTATTTTTGACAAAGGAGGCAAGAATATACAATGGGACAAAGACAGCCTCTTCAATAAATGGTTCTGGGAAAACTGGACAGCTACATGTAAAAGAATGAAATTAGAACACTTTCTAACACCATACACAAAGATAAACTCAAAATGGATTAAAGACCTAAATGTAAGACCAGAAACTATAAAACTCTTACAGGAAAACTAGGCAGAACAGTAGATGACATAAATCAAAGCAAGATCCTCTTATGACCCACCTCCTAGAGTAATGGAAATAAAAACAAAGTAAACAAGTGGGACCTGATTAAACTTAAAAGCTTTTGCACAGCAAAGGAAACTATAAGCAAGGTGAAAAGGCAACCCTCAGAATGGGAGAAAATAATAGCAAATGAAACAACTGACAAAAGATTTATTTCCAAAACATACAAGCAGCTCCTACAACTCAACATCAGAAAAACAAACAACCCAGTCAAAAAGTGGGAAAAAGACCTAAACAGACATTTCTCCGAAGAAGACATACAGATGGCTAACAAACACATGAAAAGATGCTCAACATTGTTCATTATTAGAAAAATGCAAATCAAAACTACAATGAGATATCACCTCACACCGGTCAGAACGGCCCTCATCAAAGTCTACAAACAATAAATGCTGGAGAGGATGTGGAGAAAAGGGAACACTCTTGCAATGTTGGTGGGAATGTAAATTGATACATGGAAAACAGTATGGAGATTCCTTAAAAAACTAGGAATAAAATCACCATATGACCCAACAATTCCAATCCTAGGCATATACCCCGAGGAAACCAAAATTGAAAGAGACACATGTATCCCATTGTTCATTGCAGCACTATTTACAATTGCTAGAACATGGAAGCAGCCTAGATGTCCATGGACAGATGAATGGATAAAGAAGTTGTGGTACAGATACACAATGGAATATTACTCAGCCATAAAAAGGAATGCATTTAAGTCAATTCTAATGAGGTGGATGAACCTAGAACCTATTATACAGAGTGAAGTGAGTCAGAAAGAGAAAGATAAATACCGTATTCTAACACATATACATGGAATCTAGAAAAATAGTACAGAAGAATTTATTTACAGGGCAACAATGGAGAAACACATAGAGAATAGACATATGGACATGGAGAGAGGGGAGGAGAGGGTGAGATGTATGGAAACTTACATTACCATATGTAAAATAGATAGCCAATGGGAATTTGCTGTATGGCTCAGAAAACTCAAACAGGGGCTCTGTATCAGCCTAGAGGGGTGGGATGGGGAGGGAGATGGGAGGGAGTTTCAAAAGGGAAGGGATATATGTATACTTATGGCTGACTCATGTTGAGGTTTGACAGAAAACAGCAAAATTCTGTAAAATGATTATCCTTCAATAAAAAAAAAAAAAAAAAAAACAGAAACAGACTCACAGACATAGGGAATAAAAAAAGAACACTGGAGTGGGTTGCCATGCCCTCCTCCAGGGGATCTTCCTGACCCAGGGATAGAACCAACATCTTCTGCATTGTAGGTGGATTCTTTATCACTGAGCCACCATGGAAGCCCAAACCTAGACAGTGCTGTATGTTAAATACGTCTCAAAAAAATGGGGAAAGATAAGGCTTATTTTATTAGCCAGGACAGGTGTGGCCAGGTGTCAATTCTTCTTTAATTTGATTGCCTTTAGACGTGCCTTCTCATTGGTCACAGGCTCTTTACAGCCCCACTTTTTTCCCTCCATCTGAACACTTCTCACTGAAGTTACCAGTCTGGCAGGCATCTGCTTGTAGAGCCAGCGTCCATAGGACCTCCTTCCCAGAGAAGGAAGAGAACCTAAATTAGGAAAAGCAGAGAAAGACCTCTGACACGGCTTGGTTAGCTATGACTGGAAGGTTGGGGCTTGTTTCCAGAAAGGGGCACAGGAAAAGAAGCTGAGCAGACAAAAGCTATAGCTCTTTCAGTGGCTTAGTTCCCCTCTGACTTGGTCTCTACTGTTTCAGCTAACTGACCCTCCAAGAACATCCTGAGTCCCAGCTCACTGAGAGAGCTGACTGAGAAAGGGAGTTGCCAATACTCCAGATGAGCAGAGATGAGGAGAGCTTCATAAGCTATTAATTAGCCTCTAGAAGAACCGTTGGAGAAGGAAATGGCAACCCACTCCAGTACTCTTGCCTGGAGAATCCCAGGGACGGGGGAGCCTGGTGGGCTGCCGTCTATGGGGCAGCACAGAGTCGGACACGACTGACGTGACTTAGCAGCAGCAGCAGCAGCAGAAGAACCGTCCTCAGGTCTGGTGGCTTCCTCTGATCCAAACAGCAGCAGACAAGGGGACATGACTTGGAACACAGGCAAGCCTACACTGTCACCTGTTTCTGCTTTAACAGTAAATGTTACTTGACAATATTTGCCCATTCTGGTTTAACAGCTGCAGTTGGAGCGAGTGTTCTTAGTTGTATAGTGTTGACAACTTTTGTTGTTGAAGGTGTGAGTGAAGTGTGCATGTACATCAACCCAATTCACCTCTGTACCGTTTTTGTAAATACAATGGTTTGCACAACCTCTCAAAAACCTCTGTATTAATTTCACGTATTGAAAAGTAGGTGATGTGGCAACCAGAAGCACAAGAGTTTCCTACACAAAACTCTACGTCATTAGAATTTTTATACAAAAGTGAGAGTGGTTTGCAATCTTGGCTTATAGAATATCACACTGAAATCTTTGCTCCCTCTGCCTGCCATAGACAAGCGTTTTCATTGTTACTGATATCCATGACATTCAGGGGCCTTGAGCAAATGAGGAATGTTGCTTGAAAGTGAAAGTCACTCAGTCACGTCCAACTCTTTGCAACCCCATGGACTATACAGTCCATGGAATTCTCCAGGCCAGAATACTGGAGTGGGTGGCCTTTCCCTTTTCCAGGGGATCTTTCCAACCCAGGGATCAAATCCAGGTCTCCCACATTGCAGGTGGATTCTTTACCAATTGAGCCACCAGGGAATGTTGTTTAGGCATATCTTTTGGCCTAGGCAGAATGTTTCATTTGGACTTCTATTAATATGAAAACTACAATTCATGTAATTTATATAAACTTTTTAAACATAGGAAGTTTCATCTGCAGAACTCCAAACCTCCCAACAGGCAGAGTGTGGAGGAGTGAACTGTGCACCTGGGGACTGAGGAACCTTGCACCCCAGACACCTAGGCAGTGGCCATCAGGGCGCAGTGATCTTGACCTGCGCTGCAAGCAGCTGGGCCAGGCCTGCAGCCCAGCAGGGTCGCCTGACCTGCCAGCAAAAGTCAGGAAAATGCAGGAGAAGCCGGCACGACTTCGCCCCCTCCAGCTTCTGGTGAGCGTGGCTGAGGGTGTAGAGTGCCGGGGAATTGGAAGGTCTGGGGCTGAGCAAGCAGAAGGTGACAGGAGCCAGTGCATGGGGAGCTCCAGGAAACATGTTATTTCCATGGTCAATTTGGGGAATGTACTTCTTAGAAGCAAATATCAGTAAATGCATTTAACCAACAATACATTAATGGGCTTCCCAGGTGATACCAGTGGTAAAGAACTCGCCTACCAATGCAGAAGATACAGGAGACGTGGGCATGGCAACCCACTCCAGTATTCTTGCCTGGAGAATCCCATGGACAGGGGAGTCTGGGTCGCAAAGAGTGAAACAGGACTGAAGCAGTTTAGCCCACACTCAAGAATACATTAGCACATAAAAAGTGGATTTGGAAGAACTGGAGCCTTGCTCTAACGTTTTCCTCAATCTGTCCTAGGGAGATGCTGTGGGATGCTGAAGACACAGTATTCAATGGTATGTTTCAAAAGAGGAAACAGTAAAAGCCCCTTTAAGCTTCTATTTCAGAATTTTCCTTTTATGACTGTTTCCAACTTTGTATTCTACATACCCAAAGGTTATATTTCTCCCCGCTAAACTCTTGCATCATCATCTCTCAAAAACCATCCCATCACCTAAAAAAAAAAGCAAAATTAAAAAACCCTGTTACAGTCTCTGTACTACATAAGGAACTACGTTAAGTACTTTGCAGCACTCCACAAGGCCGTGCTCAGGAGGGGCTGTGAGCACTGTAAGCACTTTGCCTTCCTCCACGTGAGCACCATAACTCACACACACCTGATTGATGGGTCCAGTACAGAATTTGTCTGCTCAACACTGTGCTGATCACTTCACACATTTCATTTAATTCTCTGAATAACTAAAGGTATTCTTGTCCTCATTTTCCAGGTTGTATAGAACTGTGAAATGATGATACATTAGCACAAATTTGAATGTTAAGAGGACAAGAATGAAAAATCTGGATGATATAAGATTGCACTAAGTAATGCAATCAACTCCAATAGACTGTGGGACCTTAACTCCAGCAGTGCACCCACCCCACCCTGAAGAAGGTCCTGGCCAATGGCAGCATAAACATCTGGCAGATCCAGTGCCAAAAGCAACATTGTAAGAATGAATATTCAGAGGGTCCCTAAGGATTTTCTGTTTTAACACCCAAACATTTACAGAAGGAAGTATGGCTTTTATTTTTGGCTGTCAGAGCCTCTTCGTTAATTAAAAACCTTAATGAAACAAAGAATTTGCTACCAACTCTCCCACATCTGTCTCATTAGTAAGAGTGAGGAATAAAGAGTCATCTCCTCCTGGATACCTACTATAAAACCCACGATCCCATGACTTTGTGAAATAAGAAATCCATTTAATTTGATAGTGTTATTTTCTAAACGAGTCTAAAAACCAGAAAACTGGGGAAAGAAACATAACTAGGAGGAGGTTCCACTAAGTGTGGTAGGAACTGGTTACACCAAAAAGACACCAAAGAGCTAGTGCCACTGAAAACATCTCTTCGATTCTCAGAAAAGCAGGGCCAGGGAGATTCACACACGGTCTGAATTTGACAGAGGAAATGTTCTCATCCAGAAGAGGGCTGCCGGGACCTGGAAGAGCTTGTGCAGTGAATTCTAGCCTGGACACCCATCCGCATTAGTCAGAAAATTTGCATCAGAGTTGCTTCTCCAATGTAGATTCTGGGGAAGAATTCTGCCAAGCCATTTTTTTTTTTTTTTAGTGCATTCCCTTTTTTCATTAAGGAAATAATTTAACTTAATGTAAAATTTAGAGAAAATTAGCATAGAGAAGAATAAAAGCAATCCCTGCAGTACCACTACTTAACTTACATTAACTATTGTTAATATTCCGGTGCATTTCCTTTCAGTCTTTCTTCTTTGCATGTAATGTTTTGCTTGGTATTAGTTTTGTTTGTTTTGTACCTGGCTGTGGTTGTCCAAAATACTCACTTTGCACGCTTCTTCATTTTCTCGCTTAAAATTGCATCACACATGTTTCCCTGTATGGCTATGCAGGCTTCCTAAACGTTGTTTTTAATGGCTGCCTGAATCCTGAATCCCAGGGTGGCTCCTCCCAGAGTCAGCTGCTCTGGGCTTAGAAAAAGCAAGCTCATTTTATCACGAAACAGCCTTGGCTGGTAAAGGAAATCTGCTGTCCCCAAAACTCATAATGCATTTCATTACCTCTGGATTATCAGTGTGGAATTATTCACATCACTGCCCTTAATTATCCACCTCACTGCCTTCTTCATTAGCATGGAGGGTGGAACCCAGGCTGGGCTGTATTCTCTTCAGAGCCTCAGTCACTTCTGATTAGTGAGTGGCTTAGAAAATAGCCTCAGCTCAAGCAGGCCACTGCCAGTTAGCGCTCTGTACCGGCAAAGCACGTCACTGTGGTCCCTCTCTGGGTCAGCAGAAAGGCGATGGGGTGAGGGGTGGGGGTGGGGCTGGAGTAGGGAGGGGCGGGCAGGTCTCAGGGGCTACACTGCCCCTCTCACCTCTCCTCCCTTCACCCCACCCGCCAGAGCTCACTCTCCTGCTTCATCCAGCTTCCCCTCAACCGAAGAAAGGAGTTTGGTTGTAGGAGCTTGCTTGTGAGACAATAGCCACCTACAATCCTATAATACTTGTCATTCCGCCACCTCCTTGGCCCTCCCCCTACTCAGGATGCCCCCTAACAAAAGGCCTCAGTTTGACCCCCAAGGCAGGCAAAAGCTGATTCAAAGTGGGGATTTGAATCTATTTCGCTGAGCAGACCAAAGACCACAAGCCCGCCACATTCAATTTACTAACCCCAAAGTCAGGCAGAAACACGAGTTATCTTCTTCCTTTTCTTTTTTTTTCTTTTTTTAAACAGAAGCCAAGTAAAATTATATACAGTGTTTTTAAAGGCCTGAAGCTGTATATAAACACAGCCTCCAAAGTAGCAGAGAACCATGAGAGTACTCCACCATTTTTTCAACACGAGCTCCTGTCAGAAACTCTTTATTCCCAAACGACACACCTTTGCAAACTCTCTACCACTGAAAAGGAATTCCTGGTAGATAGGCATTTTTGTTGTCCTAAAGGCTAGCCTGTGAACACTACTGCTGAGTGCTACTTTTTTAAAAGGCTGGCATCATAACCTACTGGTTTGCTTCCCATCCACGGCTCAAAAATATGTATGTAAAGTCTGCTGTCTCAGGGCTGGGGCTCCTCGCTCACCAGCTGGGACAGTCAGAGGCTGTTTCCTCCCCAGTCCCAAGGCGAACAGAGGCTCCTTGTCTGGAAGGAGCCTGCCAGGAAGTGCCTGCTGTTCCAGAGTAAACGTGGACATTCACTTAAGAAGTCAGGCTGTCTCGAGAATGAACTCTGATCAGACAGGATGGAGCAATTAGGGCCAGGAGCTGCGACAGTGACAAATAGGAAACTGTAGGTAATATCTGAGCTGTAGGCTGCGGCTATTCTTTGCCTAGAGCTTAAGCAAGATTGTTTTGGGGGACCGAAAGAAATGACTGGTTTATATGACAGAATTTTTGATCTTCAGAAAAAATTCTCTCACCTTTTCTGACTCAAAGTTTACTAATAGGAACCTCTGGGAGACTCTTCTGTGTCATTTCATAGGCTGAGCTTTCTTCAGTCCTACTGGTAAATACACTTTCCTATAGTTTCACTTACATATTTACATACTTGGTTATTCTATTTTGAAGTTAAACTGTATTTTAGAGTAGTGTAAGATTCATTCACAGCAAAATTGAGGGGAAGAGATTTCCCACATTCCCCCTGCCCACCCACGTGCACAGCCTCCCCTATTAACAACATCCCCCACCAGAGTGGTACATTTGTTACAATTGATGAACCTACATTAACACATCACAGCACTTAAAGTCCATAGTTTACATTAGGGTTCACTCTTGGTGTTATTCATTCTTCGGGTTTGGACAAATGCATAATCTGAATCTACCATTATCATATCATACAGAATATTTTTATTGCCCTAAAAATCCTTTGTGCTCCACCTAGTCCTCCCTCCAGCTCTCCCCTTGGTCTTTTACTATCTCTGCAGTTTTGCCTTTTCCAGAATGGAAATCATACAATATGTAGCCTTTTCAGGTTGGCTTCTTTCACTCAGGGATATGCATTGAAGTTTCCTCCATTTCTTTCCATAGCTTGGTAGGTCACTTCTTTTTCAGTTCAGTTTAGTCGCTCAGTCGTGTCTGACTCTTTGTGACCCCACGAACCACAGCACGCCAGGCCTCCCTGTCCATCACCAACTCCCGAAGTCTACCCAAACTCGTGTCCACTGAGCCGGTAATGCCATCCAACCATCTCATCCTCTGTTGTCCCCTTCTCCTCCTGCCCCCAATCCTTCCCAGCATCAGGGTCTTTTCCAATGAGTCAACTCTTCGCATGAGGTGGCCAAAGTATTGGAGTTTCAGCTTCAACATCAGTCCTTCCAATGAACACTCAGGACCGATCTCCTTTAGGATGAACTGGTTGGATCTCCTTGCAGTCCAAAGGACTCTCAAGAGTCTTCTCCAACGCCACAGTTCAAAAGCATCAATTCTTCTACGCTCAGCTTTCTTTATGGTCCAACTTCTTTTTAGCACTAAATAATATTCCATTGTCTGACTGTACCAAATTTATTCACCTGCCTGTTGAAGGACATCTTGGTTGTCTCCAAGTTTTGGCAAGTATAAAGAAAGCTGCTACAAACATCCATGTGTAGGTGTTTGTGAAGACATGGACTTTCAATTTCTTTGAGTAAATACCAAGTAACGCGATCAGATCATAGAGTCAAATTACATTCAATTTTGCAAGAAATTCATTCTTTTTTTAGCAAATATTTATTAAGTGTAAACTATGTGTTAGGCATCATGCTGAGCTGGAAATGCCTTAGAGAATACAGTAAACATGAGCTCTGGTCTTGGCAGAGTGTTCTCTGTCACTATATCTAGATCTAGATCTATCTAACTTATAGATCTATATATAATATCTCCTATCACTTTGTCTAGCACTTACTAGGTGGCAGGCATGCTGCCCAGTACTGTACATGCATTATCTTTTTTTAATCCTCATGACAACCATATGGAATAGAAGTTGTTTTCCACTTTTTCCAGATGAGGAGATTCAGGTTCAGAGAGGTTACATCATTTGCCCAAACCATTCAGCTCACAGATGGCAAAGCTAGGATGTAAGACAAAGTCTGACTGGTTCCCAAGTCTGTGCTTTTAATCACTGCATGATGCAACCTCTCTGGTGCTTACTAGCCATTTGGATGACCTCACTGGTCCAAGATCAGGCTTCTGGTGATCTCACACACACCCACAAGGTATCACTGGAAAAAGTGGACACCTGAGAGCAATGGGAAAAGCCCAAGATGTTGCTACAAAACTTCTTCAGAAAAAATTGTATTTTTATGCCAAATCCTAGACCGTTAGAACTAGAGGACACCTTAGAATTTCTCATTCTGAACAACTCAAAATCCATCATCAGAAAGATGGCTAAATCAGATGGTATATTCATTTAACATGACGTTGTACAGAACAAACCAGAACAACGTGCGTCAACATCCATTAACCTCCAAACATGGGATTACATCTTTAAAAAGCAAACTGAAAAAGGATAAGAATAGCCATCCCCTTCATTTCAAGTGTAAAAGCGAGCAAAATGATGTGAGACATTGTTTGCAATCAGGTGTAGAGTATCAAAAGCACCCATGGAAGGGACTTCCCTGGTGGTCCAGTGGTTAAGGCTCTATACCTTAGGTGCCCAGGTTTGACTCCTGGTCAGGGAACTAGATTGCACACGCCCCACCTAGGGATTTGCATGCTGCAACAAGGATCAAAGATCCCGAATGCTGCAACAAAGACTGAATGCAGCCGAATAAATAAACAAATATTTTTTAAAAATACACAAGGGAATGATAAACCCCGCTAAAGAGATAGTGATTGTTTCTGGGGATGAAGAGAGGAGAATGGGATTAGGCCTGAGTTCACAAGAGGCTGCCAAAGTATCTTAAGAAGGAAATATGGCAAAGGAATAGAAGTTATTTGAGTGGGTGGCACTCTAAATGTTATGTCATTCTATATGAGTTTCTGTTCAAAATATCTCATGGCTTTCTAAACCATCTAGTCCATCTCCCTTATTTTTTAAAGAAACAGAGATCCAAACTGACCCCTGATCACACAGCTGATGAGAGAGACAGTATTAAAACCCAGGTCTCCGAGATCTGGGTTGTTTCTGCCTTTCCATACCTAGTAGATTCTCTTGGGCTTTAATTCAAACTCTGCAATATAAGAATTGTGAGGCTGCCATGTACCAAATGGACTGGCCTACCCTCTAGTCCATGTTTTATGTTTCTGGGCTCTTAGTTCTCAATCTTCTCGACCTAAGAATTACATACATTTTAATACTTGGAAACCTTGAAGCTGGAAGTTTAGAGGACCAAAGAGTCAATTGCCAAAAGGGAGAATGATCGTGAACCACAATTCTAACATGTTTGGTTAGCAGCTTCCCTAGATAATATGAACATCATTTGAAAGATTAAATTAGAACACAGGAGAGGAGGAGGGAGGACAGATAGCTCCTAGCAGTAGAATGGTGGGCTAGAATGGTGTCAACAGCAGTGGAAAAAGATGATGTCTAAATAGCAAATAAAAGCATTATGAATCCTGATACAGTGTAAGTGGCAATCTGGCCATTAAAAAATATATTAAATTTTAAATGTTTTAGGGCAGTTGTTCTCAAACCTAGATGCATAGGAGGATCTTTGGAGAAGCTTTTTCAAAAACATCCCTATTTGGGACCCACCCCCACCAAATTCCATTCAACTGATGTGAGTTTGGGCCCAGGTATTAGCATTTCTGGGCTTCCCAGGTGGCTAGTGGACAAAGAATCCTCCTGCAGTGCAGGAGATGCAGGCTTGATCCCTGGATCAGGAAGATCCCCTGGAGGAGGGCATGGCATCCTACTCCAGTATTCTTGTCTGGAGAATCACATGTACAGAGAAGCCTGGAGGGCTACAGTCCATAGGGTCACAGAGAGTCGAAGTGACTTAGCACGCAGGCATGCATATCTGCATTTGTATAAAGTTCTTCAAATGATTCCAAATGATTACCAAAGTTGAGAACTATCATTTTAAGGTGTTAAGTATTAAAATTCAGCTATTGAAAAACAAATATATTTGAGGCACTCTTTACTCCTTGGTAGAACCTGATATCAAGGTTGTACTTTGTGTGTGTGTGACTTAGTTTGGCACTCTGGATACCCCACCTGCCCTCCTACACAACCAGACACCCAGACTCTCCAACTCGGATCCTCCCACATGCAGGTCTCCTACAGTGACTTTCTAAGATCTCTGGGAGTTTTCACAGGTCCCTCTCCTATCTCCACCCCAAACCTCTTACTTTGTCCAGAGGTTTTCCACTGATTCTATTTTCATGTGTCCACAGCTCTGTTCAGCCTCTTTAGAGTAACACTTCAGGTGGGCTGTCTGCTTGTCTTTCAGTCTGGCTTTACCTGTCAACACTGACGTCAAGAATTTTCCACTCTCTCACCCCTGTCTCTTCTGCCCAGATCCCCAGAACTCTTGTCCAGGACTCACTTTCTGGGCCCTCTCCTGCCTGTAAGTAAATTTCAGACATTGTATACTCTTTCTTAATCATTCACTCTGGAAAACAAAAATAACTTTAGTTAGTCCAAGTTTTCTTAAATAGTGGCATTGTTAAACATCAAGAATGACCACCTTAAGAGCTGTGATGTGGGATCTGCAGAGTGAGTTGGCCCACCTTCATATCCCTGACCGATGGGTCTGGACTTCCCTTTCAAATCCTATCACTAGACACGTTTCAAAATCTGGAGTCCTGAAACTGAAGTTAACAGGTATGAAGATTTGCTAGTCAGTTGGGTAAAGTAATCAAAAGTTCAGGAAACAGGTAAAGTGGTCTGGTATTCCCATCTCTTTAAGAATTTTCCACATTTGTTGTGATCCTCACAGTCAAAGGCTTTAGCATAGTCAATGAAGCAGAAGTAGATGTTTTTCTGGAATTCTCTTGCTTCCTCTGTGATCCAAATATGATCCATAAATAAGGCTGAGCACCGAGGAATTGGTGTTTTTGAACTGTGGTGTTGGAGAAGACTCTTGAGAGTTCCTTGGACTGCAAGGAGATCAAACCAATCAATCCTAAAGGAAATCAATTCTGGATATTCATTGGAAAGACTGATGCTGAAGCTGAAGCTCCAATAATTTGGCCACCTGATGCAAAGAGCCGACTCATCATTAGAAAAGATCCTGATGCTGGGAAAGACTGAAGGCAGGAGGAGAAGGGGATGACAGAGGATGAGATAGTTGGATGGCATCACCGAATCAATGGACATGAGTTTGAGTAAGCTCAGGGAGATGGTGAAAGACAGGAAAGCCTGGTGTGCTGCAGTCCATGGGTGTCGCAAAGAGTCGGACATGACTGAACGACTGAACAACAACAACAACAAAATCAAACTATAGAACTTCTGAAACTATAGAAGTGGGTCATGAGTTCCATACAATTTTTTCTGAGGTATGTGATAATGAATGCAATAATTTTATGTATATAATAATATAATTGTTATATATGAATGTAATAATTGTATGTATGTAATAACTGCACCGTATGTAATAATGAACATTGTCATTCATTGAGCACCTACCTCCTCTGTGTTACTGCTAAACAGTTAAGGTTATACCAGTTTTACAGATGAAATAACTGAGGTCATCTAATTTGTCCCAAATCACTTCATTAAAAATAGCTGAAATTAGTTAGGATTTTAACCTGTGTCTATCCTATTCACAAATCCTTTATTTTACATAAATTATTTGTATTACAGCAACTCTCATTCATTCAGACGCACATGCGTGCTCACACACACACATACTCCCATTTTTCTTTTTGACCACCTCTTCCATTTAACTTAAAAAATTCCAGAAATCATGAGATTCACTAAGATGGGAATAATAACACAGTAGTGACTTGCATTAAAAGAAAATAAAATGTCCCTGAAAAAAAGTCAATTTCTGCAAAACAAGTCAGATTTTCCCATTTGTGATTCCAGAGCTATGCACTCACAAAATGTTTTGACTTCAAGAAAAAATATTTAGTTCAAAAAGTTGAAATGTCCTTCATCCCTGAGTAGTGCTGTACTTTGTGAGCCAGCAAGGGACTAAGCCCAGCCTGCAAGAGGACAAGGTGTGAAGTAGCTTTAACCTCTTCGTGTGACCCCTCGTCCAGATCCTGCAGAGGGCCAAGGGCCTAAATCTATTTCTTCTCCTAAAGTTATCACCTATAGCTCTTGCTGGTTTAATGTGAAATTAAAGAGCAGATCTGTCAAGGAGGGAGGACATCTATGATACTTCCAGTTCTCTGGGCTATTGGGCTCACACTCTAGCCCAGTCTCCTGCCACAGTGGTGTCTGGATGCCCTTTAAGAACACACAGATCATGGTGATGACTGTCAGAAGATCACCAGCAGAGAAGCACACACTGCGAGGACTCCTTCCTCAGCCAATGAATCGGATTCATCTGTTCTTCTGTCCAGATCCTAATAAGGTATGTCTTTGTACTGTGGGAACTTTCTCTAC
Source organism: Giraffa tippelskirchi (assembly GCF_054371585.1). Classification (NCBI taxonomy): domain Eukaryota; kingdom Metazoa; phylum Chordata; class Mammalia; order Artiodactyla; family Giraffidae; genus Giraffa; species Giraffa tippelskirchi. Next base: position 54,591,539 of record NC_137275.1, on the reverse strand, counting down.
CAAATAAGATAGGAAAACTGGAGACATGCTCTTGTGATTTTTTTTTTTAACATGGACTATTAAGAAGCATATCTTTACACAAAGGGATATTAATTAGTTCTATCAGTTCAGTTCAGTGGCTCAGGTGTGTCAGATTCTTTGCAACCCCATGAACTACGGCACACCAGGCTTCCCTGTCCATCACCAACTCCCAGAGCTTGCTCAAACTCATGTCCATCGAGTCGGTGAGGCCATCCAACCAACTCATCCTCTGTTGTCCCCTTCTCCTCCCACCTTCAATCCTTCCCAAACACCATAGATCAAAAGCATCAATTCTTTGGCACTCAGTTTTCTTTATGGTACAACGCTCACATCCATATATGACTACTGGAAAAACCATAACTTTGACTAGATGAACCTTGGTCGACAAAGTAATGTCTCTGCTTTTTAATAATGCTGCCTAGGTTGGTCATAGCTTTTCTTCCAAGTAGCAAGTGTCTTTTAATTTCATGGCTGAAATCACCATCTGCAGTGATTTTGGAGCCCAAGAAAATAAAGTTTCTCACTGTTTCCATTGTTTCCCCATCTATTTGCCATGAAGTGATGGGACCAGATGCCATGATCTTAGTTTTCTGAATGTTAAGCTTTAAGCCAACTTTTTCACTCTCCTCTTTCACTTTCATCAAGAGGCTCTTTAGTTCTTCTTCACTTTCTGCCATAAGGGTGGTGTCATCTGCATATCTGAGGTTATTGATATTTCTCCTGGCAATCTTGATTCCAGCTTGTGATTCATCCAGCCCAGCATTTCACATGATGTACTCTGCATATAAGTTGAATAAGCAGGGTGACAACATACAGCCTTGACATACTACTTTCTCCATTTGAAACCAGTCTGTTGTTCCATTTCTGGTTCTAAATCTTGCTTCGTGACCTGCATACAGATTTCTCATGAGGCAGGTCAAGTGGTCTGGTATTCCCAACTCTTAAAGAACTTTCCACAGTTTGTTGTGATCCACACAGTGAAAGGCTTTAGTGTAGTCAATGAAACAGATGTTTTTTGGAATTTTCTTGTTTTTTCTATGATCCAACAAATGTTGGCAGTATGGTCTCTGGTTCCTCTGCCTTTTATGAATCCAACTCTAACATTTAGAAGTTCTCAGTTCACATACTGTTGAAGCCTAGCTTGGAGAATTTTGAACATTTCTTTGCTAGAGTGTGAGATGAGTGCAACTGTGCAGTAGTTTCAACAATCTTTGGCATTGTCTTTCTTTGGGATTGGAATAAAAACTGACCTTTTCCAGTCCTGTGGCCACTGCTGAGTTTTCCAAATTAGCTGGCATATTGAGTGCAGCACTTTCACAGCATCATCTTTTAGGATTTGAAATAGTTTAACTGGAATTCCATGACAGCCACTAGCTTTGTTCTTAGTGATGCTTCCTAAGGCCCACTTGACTTCACATTCCAGGATGTCTGGCTCTAGATGAGTGATCACACCATCGTGGTTATCTGGGTCATGAAGATCTTTTTTGTATAGTTTTCTGTGTATTCTTGAGACCTCTTCTTAGTATCTTCTGCTTCTCTTAGGTCCATACCGTTTCTGTCTTTTATTGTGCCCATCTTTGCATGAAATGTTCCCTTGGTATCTCTCATTTTCTTGAAGAGATCTCTAGCTTTCCCATTCTATTGTTTTCCTCTGTTTTTTGCATTGATCATTTAGGAAGGTCTTCTTATCTCTCCTTGCTATTCTTTGGAACTCCGCATTCAAATGGATAAATCTTTCCTTTTCTCCTTTGCCCTTTGCTTCTCTTCTTTTCTTAGCTATTTGGATGGCCTCTTCAGACAACCATTTTGCCTTTTGGCATTTCTTTTTCTTGAGGGTGGTTTTGATCACAGCCTCTCATACAATGTTACAAACCTCCGTCCATAGTTCTTCAGGCATTCTGTCTATCAGATTTAATCCCGTGAATCTATTTGTCTATAATTAGTTTTATAATGTCTTCTATATTAAGCCCCTTTCTGATAAACAGACCTTTGACTCTACAGTAAGCTGCAAAGTTGTATTTTTAAAAAAATGTTTCCTGTACTTTTCTGAGCTGATAGACCTTCCATCAGTCCTGGAAGTATATTGAGTCTGTCATCGGACACGACTTAAAGACTAAACCACCACCACCATCCTTGGTATAGAAGAGCAGGCAGAATGTACCAGGGCCATAGACATCTAGAGCACAGTAGGTAAGTAATGAGTGCTTTGCAATAGATGCATTGACTGATGATATGAAGTACACGCCCTGCCTCCCTTGATCCATCTCTGTTGGGTTCATGGCATTCACGATTTCCCACAACTGTGCCCCTCCCCCAGACACCCGCTGTCCCTCTCTCTTCAGTTACATTGACCTTGCTACGATGATTCTGTTCTCTACTGAACTAGGTAATGAAGCAGTTGAAAAAAAGGGGGGGATTATTTTTTAATGACAAAAGACTCCGGGAAACAGTCTACTAATATTTGAGAAAAATAAACAACTGGGGTCTGACTCTACTCCCTCCCTCCCACCCCCAAGTCACCACAGCTTATGACAACAGTCACTTAGAAGGGCCACAAAATTGCTGACGTTGAGCCGCACTGACCTCTGGTTTACATACTCCCTCTCCTATAAACAACGTCCTCTTTGAACCAGTGAGGTACAGTGTGGGGTTACTTCTGACTCATTGTAGTGGGGAAAGTACTTCTGCTTCAGCCTTTGTGGTGACCATGGGAGAATGGTTGTTTCCTCCACGCCGAGGGCCTCAGGAAGTGTCACTGACACCATCACCAGATACCTTCAGAGGAACGGCTTCTGAGGCTTAGCCATGGCTATGTTTGTGGGGAAAGACCCCCTTCCCTTTCATCAGCACGTGAAGCCACACCAGCCACTTTTTGGAATTCTAAGACTTGACCACCCAGACTTAGGATTTCAGTTGGAGCAGAACTCAGTTTAGTTTCTACCCATAGGAATAAACTTTTGTACTGTGAGTGACTTGAGTATATGCAATCATTTTTAATTTTTATTTTTTTAAGTTTTTTTTTAAGCTAAATTGGGCCTGCCACATGTTTTTATATAGTTGATTTACAATGCCATGTTAGTATTGGGAGTACAGCACAGTGATTCCATTTTATACACACATATATTATTTTTTCAAGATTCTTTTCCCTTGTAGTTTATTGCAAAATAGTGGGTGTATTTCCCTGTGCTATACAGTAGGTTTCTGTTGGTTATCTATTTTGTATATAATAATGTGTATATGTTAATCCCCAATTTTTAATTTATCCCTCCTTTCTCCTTTCCTCTTCAGTAATCATAAGTTTGTTTTCTATGTTTGTGGGATATGTGCTTTGATGTCATTAAAATTCTAGAGTAAAAAAACTGGAAAAAAAATTAATGCACCTCTGTTTACATTTTGGGGGAAAACATGACAGAATAGAATAGAGCAAGGGCTGGCAAAGAGTGTCTTGAAAGCTAAATCAGGCCTGCCATGTGTTTTTATATGAGTCACAAGCTGTGAATGGTTTTTATATTTTTAAATAGTAGGGATAAATCAAAAGGAGAATAATATTTCATAATATATGATATTATATGAAATTCAGATTTTGGCATCAAAAAATAAAGTTTTTTAGGAACCCAGCTATGCCCATTCATTTAAGTATTGTCCACACTGGCTTTTGTACTAAAATGACTGGGTAAATTTGCTACAACAGAGGTTGATGGCCCACAAAGCATAAAATACCCACTACTGACCCTTTACAGAAAAGTTTGTCAACTCCTGGAATAAAGAAAGAAAACACAATATGCAAAGTTTCATTTTCTGAAAGAAATTTTTTTCCACTGTTTTCCTGCTTTATTTCTGTTGGTAAAGGAGGCCTTGCATTATTTTGTATTTTCTTAAACTCATATTTTCCTCTAGTTTCTCAGTCATGTCCAACTTTTTGCGACCCTGTGACCTGTAGCCCTCCAGGCTCCTCTGTCTATGGGATTTCCCATGCAAGAATGCTGCAGTGGGTAGCCATTTCCTTCTCGAGGGGATCTTCCTAACCAAGGGATCAAACCTGGGTCCCTCGCATTGCAGGCAGATTCCCCACCCTCTGAGCCACCAGGGAAGCCCCTAAAAGAATATAACTTAACCACTATAGAAATAAAAAGTGGCACAAAATAATAAAGAAGGTGTGTGTGCGTGCATGCTAAATTGCTTCAGTCATGTCCTACTCTTTGTGACCCTTTGGACTGTAGCTATTTCAGGCTCCTCTGTCCATGGCATTCTCCAGGCAAGAACATTGGAACGAGTTGCCATGCCCTCCTCCAGGGGATCTTCCAGATCCAGGGAACAAACCTGCACCTCCTGTGGCTCCTGCATTGCAAGCAGATTCTTTACCCAGCCACCGGGGAAGCCCCTAAAAAAAGGTAAATATCCCCCCAAAATAATCTCAATATCCAGAGAAAACAAATGCCAACATTTAATACATAGTCTTTCAATCTTTTTAATGTGTGTTTTTCCAGTTTTTACAAAACTGAGCTCCTGATTTGGCATTTTGGCATTTTGCTTTCTTTCAGTTCAATTTAGTCGCTTAGTTGTGTCCGACTCTTTGCGACCCCATGAACCACAGCACGCCAGGCCTCCCTGTCCATCACCAACTCCCGGAGTCCACCCAAACCCATGTCCATTGAGTTGGTGATGCCATCCAACCATCTCATCCTCTGTCGTCCCTGCCCTCAATCTTTCCCAGCATCAGGGTCTCTTCAAATGAGTCAGCTCTTCGCATCAGATGGCCAAAGTATTAGAGTTTCAGCTTCAGCATCAGTCCTTCCAATGAATATTGAGGACTGATTTCCTTTAGGATGGACTGGTTGGATCTCCTTGCAGTCCAAGGGACTCTCAAGAGTCTTCTCCAACACCACAGCTCAAAAGCATCAATTCTTCTGTGCTCAGCTTTCTTTATAGTCCAACTCTCACATCCATACATGACCACTGGAAAAACCATAGCCTTGACTAGACGGACCTTTGTTGGTAAAGTAATTGCTTTCTTTCACTTAAATTTAAATTATGAACATTTCCTACACGCATTTCAATGTTAAAGTCAACTAAAATGAAATGTTTCTCTCCATTCCTTGAATAATGCCTTATCAGCTATTTTATCACATGATAGAAAGTGGTCTTTTTGTCTAGAAAAAAAACAGAAAAGAAGACTTCCCTGGTGGCACAGTGGATAGGAATCCACCTGCCAATGCAGGGGACAAAGTTCTGATCCCTGGTCTGGGAAGATTCCACATGCCTTGGAGCAGCTAAGCCTGTGTGCCACAACTTCTGAGCCCGTGTTCTAGGGCCAACAAGCTGCAAATACAGAGCCGGAGTGCTGCAGCTACTGAAGCCTGCGCATCTAGAGCCTGTGTTCCACAAGAGAAGTCACTGCAACGAGAAGCCTGCGCACTGCCACAAAGAGTAACCCGCCCCCCACCCCAAGCACCACAACCAGAAAAAGCCCTCACAGCATCAAAAACCCAGTGCAACCAAAAGTTAAAAATAAATACATTTAAAAAAAAAATACAAAAGAAAGTAGTGGAAACCAATTTCCATGAGTTTAGAAGATCAGTCTTGTTCTTTCAAGTTATCCACCATCTTTATGTTCTGTCTTATATTTCTTTGAAGAAATAAGACCTTTTTCTTGAATAAGTAAACAATTAAAAATATAGATTGCCCTCTTTTAGGCTTTTGCTTTTGAATCTAACAGGACAATACGAATCTTTCCAGTGGGGGTCGTATTGGTTTCTGTGTTGTTAAGAGTAGTATTTCTGCCAGTCTATAAAATCCTCCCTGTATCTCTGTACAAATACTAACATGAAACTTAACTATACTTGCAGAGTTATGCCAATTCCTTTGGGAGAGTGATTGTTGAAAAGCATTACTAATTTCTAGAAGGGTCATGTTATTTTGTTATCAAAGGATATATATTGAGAATAAAAGTTGCTTTAAAACCACACCAAGCAACAGGTTATGGTAATGCATAACTATTATATTTAAGCCAAATTATTTTCTTAGGTCTAAGTAGCAAAGAATCAACATAAAAATATTAAAGAATGGGAGGAGGGAATCTTTGCTGCCTTGGGAGAGTTTTCCTTGCTATCACAAATGGAGATTGCCCAAACTGTTAGAAAATAAGCTACATTGAAAAAGAGTGGTTTCAGTTCCACACATGGCCCTTATTCTATGCAGAAACCAGAGTTGCTTTTGTTTTACATTACAACTTCTATTATCCAGATGGAATTGAGGGACATTGAATCAATTTGAAAAACCAAAGTTTTTATTATAAGTGATGCATCTCAAGGCATTGGTCCTCATTGTGGATAACCAGAGTGTGGAGTAGAATTCATTTTGGTTTCCTTAACTGTCCAGAGGGCATCAAATAAGTTTACTGTAGTGAAGACAAACTAGTGATTAGTGATCTGTAAACCTTAGCTTGCTGAAACCTCAATCTAGGCTGTTTATTGCAATTGCAGTGATTTCTATACATCCCCCCCACTCCCAGAAAAAAGAGCAAAGAAAAAATGGAGAAATGGAAGGAAGGAGGAGAGGGAGAGAGGGAGGAAGGAAGGGGGGAGGGGAGGAGAAAGGGAAAAAGGAAGGGACAAAAGGAAAGAACATCAGAAACACTGTTGACTTATAACATCTTTCATTAGTATCTCTATGTGTTAACAATGGAACCATTGCAGCTGAGGAATTCTTTGATGATTTACAGCCAAGAAGAACTTCATCCCCTGTGGACTGAAAATACATGCATGTTTTCAACTGCCTTGGGCTCTAAGCCTTTGCTGCCAGATGCAGTGTTGAAGTTAAGGAGATAATTCTTTCCATGAGGAAGAATGGGACAAGGAAACAACATCCTAGAATGCAGTAAGAACAACCACAGAATTCTGAGGTTGAACTGTGCTAAGTGGTCAGATTGCTCATCAGCAAAGCAGACTGACAATGCCCCCACCACCCGGAAGGTGGGAGCCCACGGGCTATGAAAGAGTTTGGAACAGAGCAGGCTGCAGAGCTCGAAATGAGGATATTCAGCAAAACTGGGGCTACCTGAAAACATGTGCCTGGTAGGTCACATGTAAGGAAGAGCTAGTATTTTATAAACTACAGCACTAATATCCCTCAGAGAGGTTCGGGTAGCTTCTCTGAACACCGAATATTTAACAGGGTCTTTTAAAGTGGATTAGCCATGTCACAGTGCAAATGCATTCCCCAACAAGGTTCTAGAGGCCATGCTTCTTCTGGAAGAAAGATGCTTCTCCCTACGATCTGATTTAGCACCTGCATTATTACCCAGCCGCTTGAAACATAGCCAGCAAAAGGCAAACTGGGCAACTATAAAAATTATTTTCTAATAATAATTCATTGTTAACTCCCAGCTAAATGTGACTGGCTCTGTGGCGGGCTGGCCGGGGTCCAGGCCGTGGAGAATGGAACTGAGAATGCTGTGTGGGGAGTTGGCATACTTCAGCTTGAAACTGGAGTGCTGGGTTGAGGAGATGAAAGGTAAGCTTTGGGTATGACTGTGCAGCAGAAGATGGAGCCAAACTCTGCTCCTCACCTCCACCCCCCAACCCCAGTCCATGGTTCTCCGTGAGCTAGTAAACAGGGGAAAGAAACCGTAGCCACCACCAACTCCCTTTCTCCTAGGAATCATGTGGAATATACCCTTGTTTATCATTGTTAGAGGGTAATTTTTTGGTCACTAAATTCTAATCAGAAAAGTCTTTAGAAGATTCAAACATGAGCTTTCACTGAAAAGAAAAGGTCAGGATCCTGGCAAGCTGGGTGGGTTGTGTCATCACTGCTTCCAATCTCAGGAAGCCACTAATAAATATAACTCAATTTATTAAGTGCTTAAACACATTCCTCTTTAATCACCAATCAACTCTGTGAGGTAAGACTTTATTATTCCTATTTTACAGATACAGAAACTGAGGCATAGAGGTTAATTAACTAGCCCAAAGTCACACAGCTGGTCCCATAGCAATCATACCTCTGATTTTCTGAAAACATAACCTTTTAGAATAAAGAGACTTCATTTTCCAGCCTCCCTTGCAGCTGGGTACAGACACAAACTAAGATCTGGCCAATGGGCTAAGAGGAGAAATGGTACAGGTTGGGTAACTTCCTGGTCTTGGCTTTAAAGGGAAGGAGCATCCCTGCTCTCTCCTCTTCCACCCTCCTGCTGCTGGAAATGTTGAAAGAGTAAGACGTCTTGGGCCTTACAGTTGAAGGCATCATCCTATAGATGGTGGAATAAGATCAAATGAGCCTGGTTCTTGGGAGCCTAGTGGTGTAGACCATTCCTGGGCCACCTACCTCAGACTAGTAAGTAATGGAAAAAATATACTTCTCTCTTGCTGAAACCTCTGATATTTGGATTTCTTGTAAATAGCCAACCTATATCCCAAATTATTTCAAAGTTGAACTGGAATTTGAACCTGGTTCTGCCTGATTTTATTAATAAAACCATGTTTTATTAACTGCATGATAACCATGCAGTTATCACTCTAGGTGCTATTATCAGATGAACAGTATGAATTCTTAATGGGAGAAGTATTTGTGATTGCTTCTTAAAAATAGACGACCACTTTCTGACACTTGATTCTAAAGAGTAATGGTGTCAATTAAAGACCCTTTAGGTATGAATCTTCTATAAAATAAAGTTTGTGTGGCATTTCTAGGTTATCAATAGGGCCAACTGTCTCACACTCATGGTTTCCATTAAACAAAAGAATCTGGTGAACTTTCCTCTTATTTTTGCAATATGATTGAAAGTAACAGGATGAGTCTAGAGGAGGCTTCACCAAGATACACTTGAGGGCAGCTTTCGGTGCACATGTTTACCCTTTCCAGAGGTGATTCCTCCCCTAGCCCTGGTACCCAGCCCCCTTCCTGCTGGCTCACCCTCTGCCAACTTAGGAAAGGCTCTGATCTCTGGAATCTGCCATCATGACATGCCAGCCTCCCCTTTCCTGTACCCTTTGCTCCTAGTCCAACAGTGCCAAGAATGGGCATCATAGGAGATGCCTGGGCAGAAGGATCCATTTTTATCCCCTCTTGAGGCACATAGTCAAGCCCAGACCCTGCCGCTTAATTAGCAGGAGTTCCTATCTACATAACCACAACGAAGTCCCTAATCCCTAACAGGAATAATAACAGATCTCTCGGGGCTGTAGGTTGAATTAAGCGAGATAATAAATGCACATGAACCTGACTCACAGTAGATGCTCAGTGAATGACCATTCTCTGAACTTAGTTGTTTCTCCACTTCTTCCTTCTCTTTTTCTCCTGAGCCAACAAGGTTCAGACCACATTCCGAGCTGTAATTCCTCTTATTTCACTGTCCAGCCTAGGTAATTTTTAGATGGTGCCTGACGTTCTATAACTGTATCTTATATTTTAAGTATCTCAGCACATTAGTAATTCATAGGCCTGAAAGGATAGGGGAAGGTGTGATTACAAGAATGCAGAGAGGACTGTGACTGTAGCTCTAGGAGAGGCTGTGTGACCAGAGCTGTAGCTTTTCATAGAAGTCCTGGGCCACTGCCACCTCTGGGTCCAGCAGCAGGGCAACCAGGGGCATAGATACCCCATCTCCCTCTCCTCCTGCTCTCTGGCCTCATCTGATACCTCCCATTGGTTGATCCCAACCAGAAGCTGAAGGGCAAGAGGCACGCACTAAAGTATGCACATGACTTGCCTCCCGGGGACCGAGGAAAGTGGAAAAGGAAAGAGAGTGGATATAGGCACACAGAAGGTATCTAGCCTAGGAATCTGGTGTGCACATCATCCATTTTCACACCTGGTGGGATTCGGTGGAGGCCACATAATCAAATATATTAAAATTTCTATTGCAAAACATAGAAAAATTTATACTGCCTGGAATAAATAGAGGAAACAGTCCCTTATCAGGTCAAGTACTGTAGCCAAATAAAGATGAGCCCCCACTTGCCCCCAGATCCATTAGAAGTATAGGTAAGGAATTGAGAATTGTACCTGGAAAGGAGAGGTTTTATGGTAAGTACTTTCTAAGTCACTCTCCTGGGTGTGTGCCCTCAGCTTGGTGTGTCCCCTCCACCTTCCCCAGTCCTACGAGGGACCACCACTCTCTGTGTTGGTGGTCAACACCTGAGGATGTTCCCTGGAACACAGTCCCAGTACAGAAGGGGGCAAGGGTGGGCTGCACTAGAGCTGCTGCACTCACTGAGAAGGCCACAGGGAACCAGCGTCCCCAGTTCCTGACTGTGTCCCCCTAGAGAAATGCTGCAGTGTCCTCTGCTTTGTGTAACTCTCTGGTACAGAGAGCACACTAGACTCTCAACAGGTATTTGTTGAATAAGTGAGCACATGAAATTATAGGTTGCATTTTCTCCCTACATTGAGCGCTCCCTGTGCCTCCATCTTAAAAACAAGTCACATAGTTAAAATGTGGACTATAATAACATACATAATTTCAGTTCAGTTCAGTTCAGTTGCTCAGTCATGTCCAACTCTTTGTGACCCCATGAATCGCAGCATGCCAGGCCTCCCTGTCCATCACCAACTCCCGGAGTCTACCCAAACCCTTGTCCATCGAGTCGGTGATTCCATCCAACCATCTCATCCTCTGTCGTCCCCTTTTCCTCTTGCCCCTAATCCTTCCCAGCATCAGGGTCTTTTCAAATGAGTCAGCTCTTCGTGTCAGGTGGCCAAAGTATTGGCGTTTCAGCTTCAACATCAGTCCTTCCAATGAACACCCAGGACTGATCTCCTTTAGGATGGACAGGTTGGATCTCCTTGCAGTCCAAGGAACTCTCAAGAGTCTTCTCCAACACCACACTGCAAAAGCATCAATTCTTCTGCGCTCAGCTTTCTTCACCGTCCAACTGTCACATCCATACATGACCACTGGAAAAACCATAGCCTTGACTAGACGGACCTTTGTTGGCAAAGTAATGCCTCTGCTTTTAAATATGCTATCTAGGTTGGTCATAACTTTCCTTCCAAGGAGTAAGCATCTTTTAGTTTCATGGCTGCAGTCACCATCTGCAGTGATTTGGGAGCGCAAAAAAATAAAGTCTGACAGTGTTTCCACTGTTTCCCCATCTATTTGCCATGAAGTGATAGGACCAGATGCCATGATCTTAGTTTTCTGAATGTTGAGCTTTAAGCCAACTTTTTCACTCTCCTCTTTCACTTTCATCAAGAGGCTCTTTAGTTCTTCTTTGCTTTCTGCCGTAAGGGTGGTGTCATCTGCACATCTGAGGTTATTGATATTTCTCCTGGCAATCTTGATTCCAGTTTGTGTTTCCTCAATCCTTCCAATCCCTAACGCCTCTATAATAGTCTGAATCGCTGTCGTCCTTCAAACATGGGGAGTTCCTGATTCTCTTTCCCATGCTCTACCCTTGCCCACTTATTTCTTGGAATCCTTGGGAGTCCGTATTCCATAAGCCTATCCTGGTTGGTGCATGTGCCTTTGATTGGCCATAATCCTATCCGCCCAGACATCATTATCTCAAGAGGAATATCTTTCACAATATTAGGAGTGCAGACTTAGGCATGGAGAAGCCTAGCTTTGAATTCTGGCTCTCTGGCTCTACCATGTACTGACAGACAATGTTTTTATTTATGTATTTGCTTCAAATTGACTTTCTTTATTGATATTTGTATCCAAGCTGGAATTTTGACACCATATTTGTGAAGATTTAAAAAAAGAAGTGGGGAGGAATTGGAGCTGAAAGGGAAATGTTGCTAGAAATGGCTGATACCTATAGTTAGGATGAGGATGGCACCATGTATTGGCAGTCAATGTTTTTAACATCCCTGTGCCTCAGTCTCCTTATCTGCAAACTGGCGATATCTCATCAAACAGCCCATTTGAGGATCAAATGAGTTAACACATGTAAGGTACTTAGAAGGCTGCTTGACATATGTGTGGAGATGTTAGCTGTCATTATTGTTAGTATCGGCCTGACAAATATAGCCAAACCAATCTGTACCAAAGACAGACTGTAGACTCCATCAAACAGGCATCAAGTGCTTTCAGTATTCCAAATGGCAGTTCTCCAGGTTTCAAGAAGTCAAGATCTAGTTCCTATCAGCACCTCAATATATCATGAGAAAAAGAAAATAGTTCAAGAAGTTTTACTGATTTTAATGATTAACATTTAGAGAATCCTGAAAGAGCAAAAGGAGAAACTGACCATCTAGTAATATTACTCCTCTCAATGCACCTATCAAAGTCATGGTACCTGACCCAGCTGAAGTCCAGCAATGATTAGCAAGTGATAGATTGAGTCTATGTAGATGTTAGGGTTTCCTGCTACATTTTATTTATTTAAATGATGACTGTCCTCCTTCTGAGCAACTGCAAGAACATAACAAGAGCATTTGTTGATTGTGACAAAGTTCACCAACATATGTTCTACTCTTTTCAGGTCCAATTTGTATCAGGTTTACTTCTTTTTTAATTACTTTCAGAAGACAGTACTCTTCTCGACATAGGCAAATTGCTATTGCACGTAGAATTGTCAACAATGTCATAAGGGTATAATAATCCCTTATTATTATACCAATAATCAATTCAAATTGGGCGATTTACAGATATACACTGTTGTATCTCCACCCACCTGCAACCAGCAGGGCATTGTACCATCAATATGGCACTACTGTTCAGCCGCTCAGTTGTGTCCAACTCCTCGTGACCTCACGGACTGCAGCACTCCAGGCCTCCCTGTCATTCACTGTCTCCTGGAGTTTGCTCAAACTCATGTCCTTTGAGTTGGTGATGCCATCCAATCATCTTACTCTCTTCCATACCCTTCTCCTCCTGCCTTCAATCTTTCCCAGCATCAGAGTCTTTTCCAATGAGTCGGCTCTTCACATCAGGTAACCAAGGTATTAGAGCTTCCAATGAATATTCAGGGTTGATTTCCTTTAGGATTGACTGGTTTGATCTCCTTGCAGTCCAAGGGACTCTCAAGAGTCTTCTCCAAGAGTTCAAATTTCTCCATAGTTCAAAAGCATCAGTTCTTTGGTGCTAAGACTTCTTTATGGTCCAACTCTCAGATCCATACATGACTACTGGATATGGCATAGTGCACCACAGTTAAAACTTCTGCTGAGCTGAAAGAAAAGATGAACTTTGCAGAGTATGAGTACAATTTGTAGAAAATTATATATATACATATATGTAATTGCCTTGGATATTTATGGAAGGAGAATAGACTTAGATGAATCATTTGTTAAAATGTATCTGCTCTCTTCTTGTTTAATTCAGAGGACATAATATGAAATTAAATGAACACATATCTTCCAATAGGTGATGTTTCATCCTCTCTAGCAGCAAGTCACTGCTAACATTATTTATCAGATTTATATGAAGATTTACTGGAATCTTCTAAGTTGATTGTCACTTTCTCTATTGATAGAACAGATTTCTAACCCTGTAATAGTCAGATGTGTGACACATTTTAGTGAGAAGCCAGGCCTGCAAATACAGTCTAAGGTGAAGGTGTCACACGGAGACACTTAAATCAGGCCTGGTTCCTCAGTTCATTGGGAGATGTGAGAATATCAGAATCTGTGTCTCCAAGAACCTCCTGCAACATGAGGTTCCAAGTAGAGTTCCCAGGTTAATATAGCCGCCAAAGATTTCACATTTAGTCAGTTTCCCTTTGCTCTCAAAACCATATATCCTTTCTGTACTTTTTTCTGATTTTACTCAAATCAGGAAGTATTCACTTTACACCAAAACTTCCCCGTCATTTCGTTAATGAGGAGGACAGCGTGCGTGTGTTGTTCTTAGTCGCTCAGTCGTGTCTGACTCTTTGTGACCCCATGGACTGTAGCCCACCAGGTTCCTCTGGCCATGGGATTCTGCAAGCAAGAATATTGAAGTGGGTTGCCATGCCCTCCTCCAGGGGATCTTCCAAACCCAGGGATCAAACCCAGGTCTCCCACATCGCAGGCAGATTCTTCACTGCCTGAGCCTCCAGGGAGGCCCAAGAATACTGGACTGGGTAGCCTATCCCTTCTCCAGGGGAACTTCCTGACCCAGGAATCAAACCAGGGTCTCCTGCATTGCAGGTAGATTCTTTACCAGCTGATCTACCCGGGAAGTCAAAATTATAAAACTTTTGGATAGATAGAAAGGAGAAATTGAAAGTGGGGAGGGTAGTTAGAGGGGTGTGATCACGGCACCTCCCCTGACCCCCAGAAGGACCACCAATGTCCCAATTATTCACGTACAAGTTTAACTCTAGGATGGTTGCCTCTATAAATATTTCTTCTCTACCCACCAAATTCCAAGATCTCTGAACAATTCTCACCCTCTTTTGTTTTTTGTTTTTAATGAATTTGTTACTTGTAAACAAAATGATTCAAAGACAGTTTCTACAATTACCTTAAAAAAAAATAGCAGCAGCTGTCAGAAAGCCAAATTGGCTTGATTTCCAAGCAGACCTGAGATAAAAGTGTAGTTCCCTTTCTCTTACTAAGATTAGGAACTGAGGTGTCAAGGCTGACAGAGGTGATGTTCCCTCCAAAAGCATTTCACCTCTTCTGTAGACCATCTTGCCTTCAAATGCAAATTTAAACGGTCTTCATTAGGAAGTATTAGTTCCCTTTTTAACCTCAAGCATCAATGCCATCTGTGATAGGCAATTACTATAATTGGGCCCTGGGCTGACAATATACCAATAAAGCAGGCTGCTGTTTCATGGGTGTGGTTTTTGGGGTATCCACCCCCTGAAATTCCCACTGGTTAAGGTACTTTCCTTGAGTGAAGACATAGTTTTTCTTTTAATCTGCAAATATATAATGAACTCATCCCCCAGCTCCCCTTCAGTCCCTTTCATTATCATGAAAATGAAGACACTTAAAGATTCTAGTTCCAATTTCCACTGCCCCAGCCAGGCTCCACATCCCTGACTATTGCCCTAAACACCTAACTCATCCCAAGCCCTCAGGTCTCGTTTCTAAAGTTAAGAGTCATTGGTCAAAGATGTGATAACATCACTGTGGGATAAGGGCCAGGTTCCAGATATTTGCAGTTGAAGACTTGGTAAACGCCCTCCTACTTTTGCAGCCTTTTCCCCACCACGTGTACTCAACACAGAGATTATAGAAAACCATTTAACCTGAATCACTTTGCTCCCCCTTGTTTACATAGTTTCTTTGACCTAGAATTTCCTTTCCTGCATTCTAACACTAGAATCTAACACTAGCCAATTTTCCATCCTCAAAATCCGACTTATTTTCCTAGACTCTGTCAAAATGTATTTAGTAAGCCTTCCAGAACCCCTATTCTTTCCTCTCACCATCATCGACTCATAAATCTATTTTTCCAGATATCCAATAAAGACAATGGATTAAACTAGTGGTTAACTGGACAATCCTTTACCTCCTACCCCCCTGTCCCTGAAAAGGGACATTTAGCAATGTCTGGAGACATTTTTGGTTATCACAACTGCGGGTAGGAGTTGCTGGCCTCCAAGGATGCTGCTAAACCTCTTCAACGCGCAAGGAAGCCCTTTCCCCACAATGAAGAACCATCTGGCCCAAAACATCAACAGTACTGAGATTGAGAAGCCCTGGATTAAAAATTGCATTCATTACTGCCCTACTTCCAAGCCCTATTAAATTGACAGTAAAGGTATGGAAAGATCAAAAATGGAAGAAGGCCAAAATTCAGGAGGAGAAAAAAGTGAGCCAGAGCTGTCCAAATTTTGCATATGGAAAGCAGATGGTGAAGCTGATGACTACCTTAGAGTAAAGAAATCATTTAACCTAAATCACTTTGCTCCTCATTTGCTCATGTAATATCTTTGACTTAACTCAGCCATTAAAAAGAATGCATTTGAATCAGTTCTAATGAGGTGGATGAAACTGGAGCCTATTATACAGAGTGAAGTAAGTCAGAAAGAAAAACACTAATACAGTATACTAACGCATATATATGGAATTTAGAAAGATGGTAACAATGACCCTATATGCGAGATAGCAAAAGAGACACAGATGTATAGAACAGTCTTTTGGACTCTGTGGGAGAAGGCAAGGATGGGATGATTTGAGAGAATAGCATTGAAACATGTATATTATCATATGTGAAACAGATCGCCAGTCCAGGTTCGATGCATGAAACAGGGTGCTCAGGGCTGGTGCACTGGGATGACCCTGAGGGATGGGATGGGGAGGGAGGTGGGAGGGGGGTTCAGGATGGGGAACATATGTACACCCTTGGCTGATTCATGTCAGTGTATGGGAAAAAACACTACAATATTGCAAAGTAATTAGCCTCCAATTAAAATAAATAAGTTAATTAAAAAAATAAAATAAAAAAAGAAACAAATGACAATCAAATGGAATTTCTATGTACCTCATAACTCAAAATGTTTACTTCCTCATAAACACCCTGATATTATAATAATAAAAGCAATATTTTAAAAAAATCTTTGAATTAGAATTTTCTTCCATACATTCTAATAACCCAGCCAGTCTTACTATAGTCAAAATCTACTAATTCTTCAAGACCCAATCAAAATGCCATTTCCTTTGCAAACCTTTCAAAGCCCCCTTTTCTCTTCTCTCTCCATCATCCATTGATGGTTTTATTGGCCAGACATCCAATTTCTCTTAAATGAAAAAAAATAAAAAGTGAAGAAAGCTGAAACCTAACTCTCTTGGGTCAAGAGATGGCACCAATAAAAGCAAACTCATTCAAAAAAAAAAAGAGAGAGAGAGTTGCAAGAGGTCCTGAAACCAAAATTTAGAGATCTACTCTTCAGTTTTGTTTCTTAAAAATCGTTATTATCTGTACTTTGTTGTTTTTTGGCAGTCTATGTCATAAATTATACATAATTAGGAAAAAAAAAAGGAATTGCCCAGATCATCATGATGTGTCATATGCTAACAATATAAAATAAAACTTATTCATTAACATAAAAAGCAAACCCATTCAAATCACAGCACCCTGGAAAGACTCAGTAACTGGAAGACCAGTTTGCAGTGACGGGTAGGGCTGCAAATACCAAGACTGGTTCAAAACTTTAATATAGGGTAGCAAGATACCTGGATTCCTACCTTCACCTGGAAGAGTGTGGCAGTTGCCTTTCTCCTACTGGGTTTACTCTCCAGAGACACCAACTGGCATTTTCAGTGGAGAGAGGGGCTGAGTGGGGAGCTCCCTGTTGATGTCAAGGAGGTTAAGTGCACACTGAACGGAGAAACTCCTATGCCTTCCCCTTCTTGACCCCAGAGAGTTATTCTCCAGAGAAACAGAACTTTCAATGAAAAAGACCCAGAAATACAGGCATTTGTGAGTCTCCCCATCGGAGTGCATTCAATCACCCGATAGCCCGTAGATCAGCAAGTCCTGTGTAGACACAGAGCCTCCACCACCTTGCTAGTGCCTCATCCTCAACTCAAATATAAATGGACAACCTAGGATCAGCAGACACTTGAGTCAAATAACCGTGAGAGACAGAGACCAAACCCCAAATAAACACATGGACGAGGAACTCAGAATAAACAGAGATCTAATAATAGTGTGGGTAGAGAGAGCAAAAGACCGCTGGAAAATGACTCTAGGAAGGTCACAGAAGATTTAAACAGCATTACCCACCAATTTGACCTCACTGGCAACTATGGGACACTCCATCAAACAACTGCAGAATATAAATGTGAAAAGTGGTTCAGAGAGAGGACGAGGGGGGTGGGGGTGGGGAGAGCAAGGAGCTATTGGCTGAGGAGGGAATTAATGGGCTGGAGGTGTGCAAAATCAAGTGGTTTATAGAGAGTTTTGTTGTTTGCTACACAGTGTGTCACATAAGCCCTTTTCTCCTCTTCCTTACTAACTTTTCAGTGTAATCTATATTACTCTATGTGCTTTACACGTTACTCTGTATTTCATTTTGGAGATATGAAAATGTATTGACAAAATTTGTTGTTGGCTTAGGGTGAAACCAGGGCTTCCTGTGAGAAGTCAACCATACTTGGGCTATGGTTCTCGGTCCCACCCTGGATCTTTAGGGCAGAGAAGTCAGTTCTAGTTCAGATTAAACTATCCTCTGAGAAGAGAGCAAGGTGGGCACCTTCAACCCGATGACCGGAGAGGCCAGAGGACAAGCTGGTGCCATCATGAGGATCTTCAGATCTATCACACCTGTGGATGGGAGCTCTAAAATGATGCTAGCTTTGGGATGACTGCCTCTGAAGGTCATCCAGACGTGCCAGTATATGCAACATTAGCACACTTTCTCCCACAAACTCTCTCAGAAAATCCCAGGCCAGTGGACAGTGTGAAGACTGGTGATGGAAGCACCTTAGTTCTTGAGAAATTGGATTCTGACCTAGAAGGTGACAGGAGATGCAAGAGACTAAATTGTGCTCCTTAGCCCTCTCCCAAGCCCCACCGCCCCCCCATGCAGTGTTGCATGTTTACCTGGGGCTGGAGTCCTTTCGTGGGCTGACTGCCCAGCAAGTGCTAACCAAGGCTACGGACACTCGGGGAGAACAGAAGGCCAGGACTGCAGAGGAGGCCTTGAGCTGTAGGTTGACTACACAGCAGGCATGCTGCAGACCTGGCCCACAACCCCAGGGTGGAGCAGCAACAAATTAGTGCAACGTTTGCAAGGTTCTGGTATTAGGGATTATATGAGGCCTCAAAGCCACAGAGGCCTCTCTGTGGTAGAACGCCTGCTGGCCCTCAAACGAGCATACGGTGGTGTGGTGAGAGGCTGGCTTCTATATGGCAGGTTTCTGACCACACAGCAACAGAAAGGCCAAAGACCCTTCTGTGGCAGACTCGAAAGACTTCGCAGCTACTCCTAGCTATGTAAACACAATTTTGAAAATCAGGCCTAAGGGAGTGTTTATAGCAAAATAGAAAAAAACAAAAAAACCCACTTCACCAGGGAGCAGGGAGCTCCCAGATTCTCCCCTGATAGCAAAGTTCATTTGGAAGGAGGAAGTACACAATGGTGAAAAGTGTTGTTTCAGGGGACACAACTGAGCAGCATGGTTCTGAGGCTTCCGTGTGGGTTTAGGGATGGGAGGTAAGAAGTACACCACAGGTCTCTGAGGTTCTGATGCTTGAAGTGAACCTGTCCATGGGCTGTCCTTGCATGGCCCCTGCCCTTAGCACGCCAGCTTATTCCCACCACAGGGTCTCTGCACTCACTCTTCCCTCCTCAGATCCACGGCCAACCTTCCCTCTCCCTCTCCTGGCGGAACTCCTCTTCATATCCTGTCTTCTTATTCAGCCCACTTGTTCAGCTTCCAGGTGGGTCACCATCCCTCCTGTTTGAGTGCCTCCCACGTCAGCCTGGCCCACCAGGCACCCCTCCACAGTCCAGGGAGAGCTGACTCTTGTGTCTTGTTTTCTCTTCTCACACTTCTTACAGAGGAAAGTCTGATAGATGAATCCAAGGGGGCAAATACTAGCCCAGTAGGAGATGCACGTACAGAGAAGGATCATGGTTTCCTCAGCAGCAGAGTAAGCTCCCAGGAAAGACCCACTTGTGCTGAGTCAACGCTTTGGTGGTAAGCAGAGGGTGCCTGGTGGCTTAGATGGTAAAGAATCAATCTGCCTGCAATGTGGGAGACCTGGATTCAATCCCAGGGTCGGAAAGATCCACTGGAGAAGGAAATGGCAACCCACCCCAGTATTCTCGCCTGGAGAATTCCATGGACAGAGGAGACTGGCACCTACAGTCCATGGGGTCGCAAACAGTCAGACACAACTGAGCTACTAACACTAACAGTGAGCAGGTGGAGAGGCAGGGCCTTCAGGGGCTGTGGGTAGGCAGGCTAAATCACCCTGAGTGCACCAAGGTGAGGTCCAGGTGCTGCTTGAGGAAGGGGTGGAAACCAAGACCTGGGAGAAGAGGCCTAAAGGGTCAGAAACCCTAAAGGGTTATTGGCTGAGTTGTTTATACAGTTGGCTGTGGAATAGACCCACACCCACCCTCTCAGACCTTATGGTCCCCAGTGAAATCTCCAAGGTTTGCTATTCAGCACCTGCTTCAGGGCCGCCCCTGTAGGGGCTGCACCTGGCTACGCCGGTCATCGGGATCCATCCACTGGGCGGAGGGAATTAATTTTCTTCATTTTTACCTTTGACAGAATCCTGAAAAATAAACATATAAATTCCTTAAAGTCCTTTGGAGCATATTACAGAGAAATGAAAAAGAATTGACAAATTAAATAAATAGATGCTATTGGAGCAGAGCTGACAATATTCCCTTACCCTCTGTATTAGTTTGCTGGGGCTGCTATAACAGATCATGGGCTGGGTGGTTTAAATGACAAACATTTATTTTCTTAAAATTCTGGAGAATGGAAGTCCGAGATCAAAATGTCATCTGAGGCCACCCTCTTTGGCCTGTAGATGACCATCTCCCTTCCCCTTTGCATACTTTTTCTGTTTGTGTGTCTGTGCGCTAATAAGGACAACAGTCATAGTGAATTAGGGCCCACCCAAATGACCTCATTAACTGTAATTCCCTCTTTAAAGACCGCATCTCCAAATACAGTCACATTTTCAGCATACAAATTTTGAGGGAACACAATCCAGCATGAAATACCTTCCATGCAGAACTACTTCTTCTGCCTACATTGTTAGAAAGTGAAAGTGAAATTCGAAAGTTGCTCAGTCGTGTCTGACTCTTTGTGACCCCATGGACTATACATTCCATGGAATTCTCCAAGCCAGAATACTGGAGTAGGTAGCCTTTCCCTTCTCCGAGGGATCTTCCCAGCCCAGGGATCGAACCAAGGTCTCCTGCACTGCAGGTGGATTCTTTACCAGCTGAGAGTCGCTTGGGCTGCAAGGAGATCCAACCAGTCCATCCTAAAGGAAATCAGTCCTGGGTATTCACTGGAAGGACTGCTGTTGAAGCTGAAACTCCAATACTTTGGCCACCTCATGCGAAGAGTTGACTCATTGGAAAAGACCCTAATGCTGGGAAGAATTGGGGGAAGGAAGAGAAGAGGACGACAGAAGATGAGATGGCTGGATGGCATCACTGACTTGATAGACATGAGTTTGGGTAAACTCCAGGAGTTGGTGATGGACAGGGAGGCCTGGCGTGCTGCGATTCATGGGGTCGCAAAGAGTCGGACATGACTGAGCGACTGAACTGAGTCCTCTAGAAAAAGCCAAGAAACCTGAAACTTGTCCATTTTGGAAATAAGTGCTGTTTTTCCTGTCTTTCTCCCAAGGACTTGACCACTGAGACTCTCTCAATCTCTGCTCCACCCTCAACCCCAGTCTGTCAGCAGGGGTTGTGAACTTATCTGTGAACACCCTGGAGAAGGTGGAACACAACACCACAGCTCCGCACACCACAAAAGAGGCATGAAGACAAGTGAGATAGCAGGGTCAAGGGGAGTTGTCCCAGCCAAGCCCAGGTGAGCCAATTCTTGATCTCAGTCCATTTGAGAGCCCAGAATTAAGAAGACAGTGAAAGCAGCTTCTGAAGGAAAAGTTCCATGTAATGTTTCCTAGAACATCACTCGAGTTATGAGGTTTTCACTCTTTTTGCCTTTTCTCCACTAGTCTCCTAAAAGATGCCTACACTCCAACCATCAGTAGTTACTGTTCCCCAAACTCATTGTGCTTTCCTGATTCTTTGCCTCAACTAAAATCCCTCCCTCTGCCTGGAATATTTTCTCTGCCCCAACCTCAACATACTGAGGTCTATTCATTTATGAAGATCAAATTCCACTGTACAGGAGGTCTTTATCTATCATCACAAATTGAAACAGTCATCTTTACCTCTGAACTCTTAAAGTATTTCATTGATTTCTTTTTCCCCTAAGGATTTGCGTAGAAATGGAAGAGTCCACCTGCTATGGGGTAAATACTCCGACTTTGGTTTGATGGTGACCATGATAAATGTTTTTGAACATTTACCATATGTTAGGCGCTTTCCAGGTGGCTCAGTGGTAAAGAATCCACCTGCCATCTCATGCAAAGATGGGCTCAATAAAGGACAGAAATGGTATGGACCTAACAGAAGCAGAAGATACTGAGAAGAGGTGGCAAGAATACACAGAAGAACTGTACAAAAAAGATCTTCACAACCCAGATAATCATGATGGTGTGATCACTCACACTCACCTAGAGCCAGACATCCTAGAGTGTGAAGTCAAGTGGGCCTTAGGAAGCATCACTACAAACAAAGCTAGTGGAGGTGATGGAATTCCAGTTGAGCTATTTCAAATCCCGAAAGATGATGCTGTGAAAGTGCTGCACTCAATATGTCAGCAAATTTGGAAAACTCAGCAGTGGTCACAGGACTGGAAAAGGTCAGTTTTCATCCCAATCCCAAAGAAAGGCAATGCCAAAGAATGTTCAAACTACCACACAATTGCACTCATTTCACACGCTAGTAAAGTAATGCTCAAAATTATCCAAGCCAGGCTTCAGCAATATGTGAACCGTGAACTTCCAGATGTTCAAGCTGGTTTTAGAAAAGGCAGAGGAACCAGAGATCAAATTGCCAATATCCACTGGATCATCGAAAAAGCAAGAGAGTTCCAGAAAAACATCTATTTCTGCTTGATCGACTATGCCAAAGCCTTTGACTGTGTGGATCACAATAAACTGTGGAAAATTCTGAAAGAGATGGGAATCCCAGACCACCTGACCTGCCTCTTGAGAAACCTGTATGCAGGTCAGGAAGCAACAGTTAGAACTGGACATGGAACAACAGACTGGTTCCAAATAGGAAAAGGAATACGTCAAGGCTGTATATTGTCACCCTGCTTATTTAACTTATATGCAGAGTACATCATGAGAAACACTGGGCTGGAAGAAACACAAGCTGGAATCAAGATTGCTGGGAGAAATATCAATAACCTCAGATATGCAGATGACATCACCCTTATGGCAGAAAGTGAAGAAGAACTAAAGAGCCTCTTGATGAAAGTGAAAGAGGAGAGTGAAAAAGTTGGCTAAAAACTCAGCATTCAGAAAACTAAGATCATGGCATCCAGTCCCATCACTTCATGGCAAATAGATGGGGAAACAGTGGAAACAAGTGTCAGACTTTATTTTTTGGGGCTCCAAAATCACTGCAGATGATGATTGCAGCCATGAAATTAAAAGACGCTTACTCCTTGGAAAGAGAGTTATGACCAACCTAGACAGCATATTTAAAAGCAGAGACATTACTTTGTCAACAAAATTCCATCTAGTCAAGGCTATGGTTTTTCCAGTGGTCATGTATGGATGTGAGTTGGACTATAAAGAAAGCTGAGTGCTGAAGAATTGATGCTTTTGAACTGTGGTGTTGGAGAAGACTCTTGAGAGTCCCTTGGACTGCAAGGAGATCCAGCCAGTCCATCCTAAAGGAGATCAGTCCTGGGTGTTCATTGGAAGGACTGATGTTGAAGCTGAAACTCCAATACTTTGGCCACCTGATGCGAAGAGCTGACTCTTCACATCTTTTCACATTTGAAAAGACCCTGATGCTGGGAAAGATTGAAGGCAGGAGGAGAAGGGGATGACAGAGGATGAGATGGCTGGATGGCATCACCGACTCAATGGACATGGGTTTGGGTAAACTCTGGGAGTTGCTGATGGACAGGGAGGCCTGGCATGCTGCGGTTCATGCAGTCGCAAAGAGTCGGACATGACTGAGCAACTGAACTAAATGCAGGAGATGAAAAAGATGTGGGTTCAATCCCTGGGTGAGGAGGATCCCCTAGAGAAGGAAATGGCAATCCATTCCAGAGTTCTTGCCTTGAAAATTCCATGGACAGAGGAGATTGGCAGGCTACAGTCCATGGGTTGGCAAAGAGTCAGACACAATACACACACCATATGTTAAGCACATACTAAGGGCATTTCTCACTTAATCTTCACAACTCACACAAGTGAATATTATTATTTGTTCAATTTTGCAGAAGAGGAAATAGCAGCTCACAGGCACTTGTCATATAGCAAGACAGTGGAAATCAGGATTCAAACACATATTAGCAGACTCCAGAGCTCATGCTCTGGGTCCTGAGATCAATTATAACAACTACTAGCTTTGTGAATTTGCACAACTCAATCTCTCTGAACCTTACTTTCCTCATCTATAAAATGGAAATATTATTGATGCCTTGTTGGGGTTATTGTGAAGACTAAATGTGATCACAAAGAATCTGTCTGCAATGCAGGAGACCTGGGTTCAATCCCTGGGTTGGGAACATCCCCTGGAGCAGCGAATGGCCACCCACTCCAGTATTCTTGCCTGGAGAATTCCATGGACAGAGGAGCCTGATAGGCTATATAGTTCATGGTCACAAAGAATCAGACATGACTGAGTGACTAATGAACAAATGAGATCACATTTCTAAAGCACCTTGCACAGTGTCAGTTCTTTGTCAAGGGTGGTTTCTTGATAATTCATGGTGCATATAACTGGTGTTTTGTCTGTTTAGGATGTAAGCTTCTATAGAGCTGGAAATGAGTCTCATTCACTTAGTTTCCCGCAGTACTTGGCAGAGTGATTGCTCAATAATATTTATCAGTTGAATATGTAATTTACTTTCTTCCCTTGTAGGCTTTCAAAAATAGAGTCTGCATGGGAGGAATTGTCCCTGCTGTGTGATGTTGAAGCACAGGCTGCAAAATCTTTTCTACCCCTAAAATTCTAATCCAGAAATTATGCATGGGGAATTTTCTCTCTTCTAATTACTTCCTACAACCCAAGAAAATTTCTTACAGTAGTTTTAGTATTTTGTCTGGCCCAGATCTAGAAACTTTGTCAAAAAATTCTCAAGAGCCGTGTGAATGTGCTTGTCTTCTCATCATGTAACTTTAGGATAGAGAACAAGCCTGTTTTCCTATGCCTTCACACATTGTCGTACTTCTAAGTTTAGATCAGCTTCCAACATTTCTTCCTTTGCATTTTCAATGTTACAAAAGACATCCGAGAATTCCTTTAGTTTTTGCTACCATCACTTCTCAGATATCTTTGTTCATCTTTTTAATCACAGCCACATTCCTCATTTAATGTTAATTAAGTTACCCTTCAGTAAGTTTCTCTGGTTGCATGTCTAGAAACTCCCACATTCAGCTATTTCTTCTATTTATATGCATTTCGAATTCACTTCCAGCATTATTTTGTTGTTGTTGTTTTCTCGCTTCCCTTTCATTTTTGTTGGCCAATTCCTTCTTCTGATTATCCACGTTTGTAATATGTCATATGGGTTTATCACTGGGAGACAAGGAAGAAATGCAGCTGCAAACTTTGCTGTCGGTATATGAACTTAACAACAGATATCCAGTGACCATTCACAACAGACTCCGAAAGAAGAGATGTGATTGTTCATGGTCATACTGCACATGTTACCTATGTAGGAATTTGTGGACTAAAGAGCTAGCAGCAAAGCTTGTGATTTCTTGTGCTTATACAATTGCTCACATAGGGCTTCCCTGTCAACTCAGATGATAAAGAATCTGCCTGCAAAGCAGAAGACCCTGGTGCAATTCCTGTGTCGGAAAGATCCCCTGGAGAAGGAATGGCTACCCACTCCAGTATTCTTGCCTGGAGAATTCCACACACAGAGGAGCCTGGTGGGCTACAGTCCATGGGGTCACAAAGAGTAGGACACGACTGAGCGATGAACACTTTTCGATATGTCATGTAACTGAAATTTAAACTGTGTCATTGAGATCTGGTGCTATTGAACCAAACTGTGATAAACTGAATTTTGCCCATATTAGAACCAGACAAAGCAAGAACCAGTGATACCTAAATATTTCATCTCTGGCTCAGTCCCCTCTGCTTCAAAAAGAATCTATTTCCTACTCCTGTGGACCATCTCACCACTCTTTAAATTAGAGAATGCAAATATGGGGGAGGGGGAACCAATATTCAGATTCTATTTAGCTCACAAAACTGGTTATTGGGCTATTTTCAGACTTTGAGATGGAAATATCAGAGGGCTTTTGTTGACTGCCTCTGTGTGCCAATAAATATTTGGTACTCTAACAAACTTTTTGACAATCATAACTGTACAAATATATGGGGTAGACAAAAGTATGCTCATTTTACAGTTGAAAAAACAACCTCAAAAAGATGATATAATTTGACCAAGGTTACCTGGAGAATCCCCTGGACAGAGGAGCCTGACAGGCTATGGTCCACAGGGTCGCAAAGAGTCAGACACAATTGAAGAGGCTTAGCATTCATGCATGCACAGATCAAGTGACCGTGCCAATATTGGAATGTGAGTCTGTCTAAATTTAAGTCCTTGCATTTGCTCTTCACTATTCTGCTTTCCATAACGTTTTACATCATTACCCCTTCATTGCCTATATGAGCGGAGCATCTGTAATTCCATTTTCTGGTGCTGTTTGTGATCTATGGTATTGTAACCAAAGTGGTATTTAAATGAATAGTTCTGTGGACAGATCCCAGAGTTCTGGAAAACAAATTTCTTTTGGTATGTAAATTTTAAAGGTGAAAAACCTCCATAAATATCCCAGAATATTCCTAAAGGCTTCATTGGTGTCTCAGAAGAAACCTGCTACAATATTTCCAAATCATCAGAAAAGAAATGACAGCAAAATGCTATTGCTCAGCTTTTATTTTTGATGGTGGCCAGGAGAGAAGAACAGGTTCCCCGGGTCTGCCTGGGCCAACCAAGTTTCATCCCTGTGAGCCTGGACCAGTTCAGAGCCTCTCTAAACATGGATTTGAAGGTGACAGGAATCAGGTTTAAGGAGGCAGAATTAAGACATCTCCTAAACCACTGGCCCTCAAACTTGGCTGCACATTGGAATTACCTGGTCATCTTTTAAACCACTGATGCCTCTGCCCACCCCTAGAAATGTTGATTTCACTGGCCCTGGGTAAAGCCTGGGTATTAAGATTTTTTTTTTTAAGTTTCCCGATGAGTTTAATATGTAACAAAGTTTGAGAACAACTGACCTATGCAATCTAATAAGAAAAGGTTGTCGCAGATAATAATGTCAATAAGAATGGTATTATTAGTACTTGGACTGCAATTTCACTGGATGAAGTTATAGCTGTGAATGACAGGGGCTAACACATGAATCACTTAAATAAATTTGAAAGGTGTTTTTTTAACCAAAGGCTATAAACTGAAATAGCTTTTGAACTGTGGTGTTGGAGAAGACTCTTGAGAGTCCCTTGGACTGCAAGGAGATCCAACCAGTCCACCCTAAAGGAAATCAGTCCTGAATATTCATTGGAAGGACTGATGTTGAAGCTGAAACTCCAATACTTTGGCCACCTGATGTGAAGAGCTGACTCATTTGAAAAGACCCTGGTGCTGGGAAAGATTGAGGGCAGGAGGAGAAGGGGACGACAGAGGATGAGATGGTTGAATGGCATCACCAACTCAATGCACATGAATTTGAGTAAACTCTGGGAGTTGGTGATGGACAGGGAGGCCTGGCGTGCTGCAGTCCATGGGCTTGCAAGGAGTTGGACACAACTGAGCGAATGAACTGAACTGATAGGCTGAAACATAAAACTGAATGTAGTTTACTTAAAAGCAAACACAAGACAATGATGTGTGTGTGTGTGTGTGTGTGTGTGTGTGTGTGTGTACATGCAAACTAATTACCGAGACTGAGTTGACAGTCAATGGGGACTTCAGGTTTATCTGTAAGAGAATACATTGATGTGTCACTTGTAGTTAAGAATAAAGTAGGTTTTCTCATTTATTATTTGGGAGGCTTCAGGCACATGGGCAGTTGTTTATTTGTCTGTTGTTCGTCTGTTTCTAAAAGAGGTGTTTTATTCCTTTGAGCTACAACCTCTGAGTGGAGAAAGGACATTTCACTCAGAGTGGGCAGAGTAGCCAGACAGTTGGAGATAACATAGGAAAAAGGAAATAAACAAGGAGTAACTTAATTTTGTCCCAGACTTTGGCATAGGCACAAAAAACTAAGTCATTCTTTCTCCCAAAAGAAAGGGCACTATTTGTAACTCTAGAGACTGTCTTGTTCTGAATCATTTGCCATCTGTTTTGTGGGAGAGACACAAGCTGATTTTTTTTCCTTCAACTATCATGGAGATTTTGTTTAAACTGAAGCATTTTTCAAGTGACTAAGTAAAGTGCAGAAAAACCTCCTGATGTTGCAGAAGTAAGCAAAAATATGGCTAAGAGGCTTTATTGTATACACATGTAAGGTAATAAATTATAGGGAAATTATCTGAAATGTTTGCATGGAATAGCACCCCAGAGTGTTACTTATTGCCAAGAAAGAGCACCTTGAAAATATTGTAGACTACAGAACTGGAGCTGGCCCAAAAGAAAATGAGAAAAATAACTAATGTCACTTACTGAGTGGGTACAATATTCTAGTCATAGTCTAAGCACCTTGCTTCAGTGATCTCATTGTGTCCTTACAAAGCAATATGTTATGATCAGCCCGATCTCCAGATGAAGATGAGATTAACTCACCCAAGGTGATTCTGTAAGAGGCAGCATGGCCCCCTAGCAAGGCACTCAGCTTCTGTACCGCGCTGCCCAGCAGCAGTAAGAGTGATGTTTCCCAAAGCAGGTGCTGTGGAACACCAGGTACCATGCCAGGCACAATGGCAGAAACAACTCCACAGCTGGATTTACAGAGCAAAACCTCTTTCTTTACTAACAATGTGTCTGTAATACGTTAAGAGGAATCTGAAAGTGATTCAGATCACACGATTTGACTTGAGAGTTCTATTTTCACAGATTGCATGCTGTATCAGGAGATGAAAGAGTTTCCTTATGGAGAAGATGAAATGAGATAAACCTTTTGTGGAGGGGTACTGACTAAAGGGGCCTGGCAATGATAGACCTATATATTTGTTCCTAAAGAGACTCGGCTGGAGGGAGGTCCCATGCTGGATGTGGGGAGTACCAGGGGCTGGAAAGGAAGATGGTACAGAAGTGGAGAACAGGGAGGAAGCAGAACCAGAAGGATCAAAGCATCAGCTGTGGTGAGCATCAAGGAAGAATATCTCAATTTGTATGTACCCAGGATACAACTTGACACAAGAAGTGAACTAAGGACTCAGGCAAAAATCAAGTTTCTAGAACAAGGACCAGAGCTGGGGTGTGAGAGTTAGGACAAGTGAGAAGACTTGGATCAGGGGCTGCTGCTTAAGGCTTGGGTCCCACCAGCCAGAAGACAGGTCACTTCTTGCATCTTCCCTTTTATCTACATCAGAGTTCACTCTGCTCTTGCAGATAAGATGCAGAGAACCTACTAGGAGCACCCTGAGGCCACGTGACCCAGTCTGGCTTCTGCCAGCCTGTCCCGGAGGAACACTGGGTCAACCTTGATTTCAGGCTCCCTTCCTCCCCGACTCCAGCGGTGCTCCTGCCTTCTGAAAGGGCATGTGCAGGGCATCCTTGCCTCGTCCTTTTTCTCTCTGTCAGCATTCACTTGTTCTCACCATTGAAGTCAAGGCTGAAAAATCCAAATTGGTTACACTGGGATTACTGGCACCATGTACTGGTGTGCACAGCAGATTTGATTTACGGTAAGTATGTCAAATACGTCAATGTGGTGCTTTGAAGTGTGGGTGTATGGTGGGGGGGATGGTGTAAGGGGTGGGTACTGCATTGTGTTTTGGAGAACACTGTAGAACTTTTGTCTATGTTTTTCACCTGGGGAATAATTCAATTCCCAGTTTGATTCCAGAGAAACCATAAAATCAACCCAGATAAAAAAATCACACAATCAAGCATGCAGAAGAACCCAAGCCTTTTTCTTTTCCAGGAGAATCTCAAGTTAGAGTTTTGGAAATGAACACAAGGTTTCCAGGGAAGGAAAAGTGAGCCTTCCTTGCTGGCCCTTCCTCTTCCTCATCTGCTCTTCCTCTTCTCTCCCCTTTTCCTTCCCCTTTTCTTCTTTCATCAGCCCTTCAGCTGCCAGCTACTACAGAAAAGGAAGAAAGACCTGCATCACATCAGCACTCTGCCTCTTATAAAATACAACAAAATCCTTTTAAAAACGATTCCGAATGAACGTGCGCATACCCAGCCCTCGGCTTTAGCAAGGATTCTAGTTTCTGATAAAGGCAGAGTGTTAAGAGATCGTGGGATAACCCGAGTCAGGAGGTTTAAAAACCCTGACAACCACCAGTCTTGTTTCATGTCATGATTGCACCACTGGTTACCCTGATGTTGAATCAGCATTCTGCAGACCACATAAAGGTCAGGTCTATCTTCGCAAAGTGAAAGTGCTGAATTATATTGAAACTGTAGAGAAAAAAACAAACCAACCTTGACTTAAGTGTCTAAGTATCAGCTCTGAAAGTTTTGTTTTTATCTAGAATTACAGTAAACTCATTTTGGAATGGTTGGGGAATGTTGTCTTCTGAGTAATTTACTCTTCCACTTAATTGCAAGTTACCCCATGTACTCCCAGGCCCTTCCTTCTTTCCCTGGCCTTTGCCTACCCTTGGCTAGTTCTCCTATTGGCTGCATCTACTTACAAGCCCAGACACGCCTCTGTTTCTGATGGGGCAAGAAGTCAGTGGCCTCTGATATACCAAGGACCTAAGAACTCAGATATAGAGTCAAGTAGAGTTGCAGTCTGGGTGTCCTGGAGCCCCTTGAAGCACTGTTGCCCATGCTCTGCTGGGGAAGCTGGGGGAAGAGGATCAGGCGGGACTGCATTCAGATTTGGTCTTAGCCATAGCCACATGCTGGCTGCTATGCTTTGGGCCACAGTCTAATATCCTGGCCAAAGTCCAGGTGCTGGATTACACTACCTGATGCCAATGGGTGCCAACACTGGTCTATCCTTAGCTGGAGCACACACTTGCCCTTTGAACTCACTATGTCTAAACCATCTGGCCTCCTTTCCCATCCAGGCCTCTGCAGTCAGAGTAGGACCCAGGTCTCTCCCTATCCCCAGAGGAGTTCCACATCTTGTCTCAACTTCCTCCCAACCAGCCACCCCACCCCAGGCTGGAGCTTCCAACTCTTGTGTCCAGACCTGTTCCTATTATGTTGTTGTTCAGTCACTAAGTCATGTTAGACTCTTTGTGACCCCATGGACCACAGCAGGCCAGGCCCCTCTGTCCACCACTATCGTCCAGAGTTTGCTCAAACTCATGCCCACTGAGTGGGTGATGCCATCCAACCATCTCATCTTCTGTCACCCTCTACTCCTTTTTCCTTCAATCTTCCCCAGCATCAAGGTCTTTTCCAATAAGTCAGTTCTTCAGATCAGGTAGCCAAAGTACTGGAGCTTCAGTTTCAGCATCAGTCCTTCCAACGAATATTCAGGGTTGGTTTTCTTTAGGATTGACTGGTTTGATTTTCTTGCATTCCAAGGGACTCTCAAGAGTCTTTTCCAGCACCACAATTTGAAATCTTTGATTCTTCAGCCCTCAACCCTCTTTATGGTCCAACTCTCACATCCATACATGACTACTGGAAAAACCATAGCTTTGACTGTATGGACCTTTGTTGGCAAAGTGATGTCTCTGCTTTTTAATATACTGTCTAGGTTGGTCACAGATTTTTTCCAAAGAGCAGGCATCTTTTAATTTCATGGCTGCGGTCACTGTCTACAGTGATTTTGGAGCCCAAGAAAATAAAATCTGTCATAAGGGTGGTGTCATCTGCATATCTGAGATTATTGATATTTCTCCCAGCAATCTTGATTCCAGCTTGTGCTTCATCCAGCCCAACATTGCACATGATGTACTCTGCATCTAAGTTAAATAAGCAGGGTGACAATATACAGCCTTGACATACTCCTTTCCCAATTTGGAACCAGTTCTTTGTTCCATTTCCAGTTTTAACTGTTGCTTCTTGACCTGCATACAGATTTTTTAGGAGGCAGGTAAAATAGCCTGCTATTCCCACCTCTTTAAGAATTTTCCACTGTTTGTTGTGACCTACACAGTCAAAGGCTTTGGCGTAGTCAGTAAAGCAGAAGTAGATGTTTTTCTCTGGAACTCTCTTGCTTTTTCTATGATACAAATAATGTTGGCAATTTGGTCTCTGGTCCTCTGCCTTTGCTAAATCCAGCTTGAACACCTGGAAGTTCTTGGTTCACGTACTGTTGAAGCCTAGCTTGAAGGATTTTGAGCATAACCTTGCTAGAATGTGAAATGACCACGATTGTACGGTAGTTTGAACATTCTTTGGCATTGCTTTTCTTTGAGATTGGAATGAAAACTGAACTTTTCCAGTCCTATGGCCACTGCTGAGTTTTCCAAATTTGCTGATATATTGAGTGCAGCACTTTAACAGCATCATCTTTTAGAATTTGAAATAGCTCATCTGGAATTCCATCACCTTCACTAGCCTTTTTTCATAAAAATGCTTCCTAAGGCCCACTTGACTTCACATTCCAGGATGTCTGGCTCTAGGTGAGTGACCACACCATCATGGTTATCTGGGTCATTAAGACCTTTTTTTGTATAGTTCTTCTGTGTATTCTTGCCACCTCTTTTTAATCTCTCTGCTTCTGTTAGGTCCTTACCACTTCTGTCCTTTATAATGCCCATCCTTGAATGAAATGTTCCCTTGATATTTCCAATTTTCTTGAAGAGATCTCTAGTCTTTCCCATTCTATTTTTTCTTCTATTTCTTTGCATTGTTCATTTAAGAAGGCTTTCTTATCTTTCCTTGATATTCTTTGGAACTATGCATTCAGTTGGGTATATCTTTCTCTTTCTCTTAGCTATTTACATACTGAGGAAAGAAAAGTTTACATAACAGTCATTCCACTGTAGTGTTTCTGTCTGGCTCCCCAAATAGACTATAGCTTCTCAAAGCCTTGAGTTGTATCTGGTCCTCACATACCTATGCCAGCACCAGCACAGAGCCTGCTGCCTGTGTGTTTGCTGAATACATGACTTCCATCCATCAACTACATCACTCTCCTCACCAAGCCTGAAGATCATGTCTCTAACATACAGTCCTGGGTACTTCTGAGGAAGGAATTGTGCCAATCTGACAGGAGCTACGGTGAGTGGGGATAATTGCTCCCCTTCCCTCCTTCCTACTGCCAGTACCATTAAGACAGGGTGAAAACATCCAGTAAATGTGAGCAAGGGCAATAAAACCCAAGGAGCTTCCTGATGCCTCTTGTTGCTACTCCCTACAACTGTGCTATGAGCTGGGCCAAGTGGGCTGAGGCCAAGCAGAAGAGCCAGTTGAGGGGCAGAGAGACCCCTTTTCCCCCTCAGCCCAAACCTCTACCACTTGGCCCTCCCTCATTAAGACACTGTGTTTTCAGGAGGCCCAGTTAAATGCATACTGCTTTCTAAAGCCAAATGAATGATAATGGAGTCTCATTCCTTCCTTCATAGGTTCATTCATTCTACAAATGTTGATTGAACACCTACTGTGTCCCACTGACTGTGCTGCATGTTGAAGAGGCATAAACTGGGCTCTCAAAGAACTCTGGGACTCCAGAAGGAAATAGACAACAATAAAGTGTGATGAGAGCTGGAAGTGGAAAATGTCAGCTGTGAGAACATATGGGAATCAGTGCAGGACAAGGTAGAATGTAGACTAGAGGCTGAAGCTGAAAAGAGCTCTGAGCAGGATGGACTTTAACTTCTTGAAGGATGCATAGGCATTAGGCAGGTACATCAAGAAAGTGTGGAGATCAAGGAAGAGTGTGCAGTAAGACACAGAGACAGAGACCACAGCACATCCAAGAAAGGACAGAGGGTCAGGAAGTGGCAAATTGAGATCTGATGAGGAAGAACCCAGAGCACGAGATCAGGCGGTAAGTTCCAAGCTCCTGGGGCCAGGGAAGGGAATGTCCTTCAGTGGAGACTGGGGGTACTGGAAAGATAGGTGGGAGGTGATGTGAAATCTTAATCCACTTCTGGCTTTACACACAAGAAAGCAGAACTATAGAGGCAAGAAATCATTAAAGTCGTACAGCGAGCGATCGGCATAGCCAGACCTGAAGCTGGGTCTCTGGACCTACAAGAGTAAGAAGACATTAGCTTCTCAAAATGGGGAAGAGCTCCAGGTCCCTCTCTGCTGGAATCCATATTCCTATCCTCCTTCCTCCAAAGAGCTGCTTTCTCCATAGTCTCTCAAAGATAGTAAAGGCAGTCACAGGTTGCTAGAGAAAGTGGTGAAAGTTAGAAAGGCCCTTAATAAAAGAACTAGAAGACTCCCCAGCTGTCCTCACAAAGTTTACCACAAGGTCCTTTACAGACCTTGAAAGCTCAATCCCAGCATTTTTTCTCTTCAATGGTATCCTTGAGTTTATGAATGGAATGTTCTCACTTTGCATCTTTTTCCTTTGAGATTCATTCTTTTCTAATACTGCTTTTACTACTCAAATTATGATATTCCTGCTGATGCTCATGCATCCTAAGGAGGTACAATCTAGGTATCACCCACTCCTTGTAGAATTTTCCAGCTCTCTTGTCTTCCTTTTCTAAGAAGTTAGACTCATCTTTCCAATTACTAGAATGAAACAGGCACAAGACAAAGTAAATCATTCTGGAAATTCATAAATGTTGTAGTTGAATAAAAAGTAATTTTAAATGAAAATAGTTCTCACAAAACAATGAAGTACATCTCTCAGGCACTGCCTCTGTAACAAACAATATGTAAAAAGTAGCAAAACAGATCATAAAGATATCTAAACTACACACTGAAACTTCTTCCTAAAATATTTTTTCTTGTTTGAAGTTAGGACTTCAGAAATCTTAATTGACTTGGTTCAACAAATTCTGAAGATTGATATACATATTCATTAATTCACTTATTTATCCACATAGGATCAGTCTCACAATTTGTGTGGCCCTGCTACAAAATTCAAATGGGGACCACTTGTTCTGCGTTACTAAGAATTTCCAAGATGGCAATGGCAACCATTAAATCAAACATTAAACTCACCTTTGTGAGTGTGAAACCTGGTGCAACTACACAGGCTGCACACCCATGAAGTCCATTCTGCATCCGTCAAATGATGGACCAGGTGATGGAATGCAGTGGTGAGTCAGACATGTGGTCTGTGTCCTCCCTCTGGAGTGCACAGAAGAAAGGAGTGAAAGGAATAATCATCTGAAGCGTGATGAAGACTGAGGTCAGGGAGGTGCTGGGTCACCTGGAAGCTCCCTCATGGTGGATCAATGAAGAACTCTTTAAGGAGATAACCTGTAAGCTGAGGATGGGTGAATGACTAGGCTTCTGTCCTAGAGCAGGAGCGAAAGTCGTGAGGTCAAAGGAAGGGTATAACTAAGTAGTTGGAGAAAAGACTGGAGAGCGCAGAGCTGAAGGAACTGCAGAGAGGCGAGCATGACTGTAGAAAACAGAACACAGTGGGGTGTGGTTTGGGGAAGATGGAGATGTAGAGGAGGACCAGCCCTGAAGGAAGGTTGGATTTTATCCTAAAGCAGTGAGTTCTTATGGGTTTCTTAGGCTACTCTTAGCTGTACAGTGAGCCTGGAAAGGAATCAATGGTGCTGTCAGTGGAAGAAAACCAGGGGTCATTCCTGGTTCCTGATGTAGAGTAAGGGGAAAACAGGAAGTTAGCCGCAGGATGGCGCTGACAGGAAGTCCTGGTTTGACAGGTCATTCAGCCTTTGCTCTGGGCTATGATCCTACTACCTTGGAGCTTGTGCTTCTCCACAGCCTCACCAGCACATTTGGAGAGTAAGAAAAATGGATTCTTCTTCTTCCACCATCAGAGCTCTGTCAGTAGAAAATGCGTTCCAAGCCTCCTGTTTTGTCCCTAAACAACGGTGTCCATGAAACTTGGAACTTGGTAGGTTGGTAATCAGTGCTCACTCTGAAGTTTCCCAGACCAACTTGGCACCCTTTGTGCCTATTAGAACTTACCTGTTTACTGATTTGCCTTTCCTATCGAACTATTGGTTGCCTGAAAGCAAGAAATATCTTACACATTTTTGTATTCTAGTTCCTTATAAGGTAAGTCAGTAAATAACTGGTAATTAAATTATATTAAATACAGCTTGTACTGTACTCAGGCAGAGTACAGTATGCATTCAGTCATTTGAGGGAGACTGAACCTGAAAACTATTAAATGTGTAAAATTTTTGTAAAGAAAAATTCTTTTGGGTTCCAAAATACATTTGGGGGGGACTTCCCTGACAGCCCAGTGATTAAGATGCCACATTTCCACTCAAGGGTACATAGGGTTGATCCCTGGTCTGGGAATTGCCAGGCTACCTAGCCAAAAAAAAAAACATTTGGGGGACCCAATTTTTTTTTTTAATTTGGAGATTGTTCAGAAATGATCAAAGTATTTGTCTATTTGATTATAAGCTCCTTGGCAGACAGGACTATGTGTTTTCAACTTCCATCTCCCACAGGGCATGGCATATAGTAGGTGGCTCATTATCCAGTGAATGTGTAGATCACACACACACACATATACAATAAAAGTACAAACAGGAAATCACACCATATGAGGCATCTCAAAGACATGTGAATTATTATAGATAATAACATGTGTAGTTATTAGGCATCAAAACTCATAAAGGTAGATGATAACATCACTTATTTGGTAGAAGCATTTCTCCATGTGATGTTTAATAGAAAAATACATAAGGAGGGAAATGGGATGAGACACTACATACTTTTCTACTTTAAAAAGATGTATAAAATGATTTAAATAAAGTGATATAACTGTAAAATCAATTCAGAGAGGAAATATTCAAAAATAAGTGATTTTCAAGAAGTATGATTTTATGATCTGACATCAGAGAAATTGTTGAAAAAATGGAAGAATTGCCCTGCCCTGGAGTGTTATTAATAAGGCAATGGGAAGGTATTTGGTGAACCACTTGTAACTAGAGAGCCAGCCGGAAAAAGAGGGGGTGGAGTTTCTGAGGAACCAGACAGAAATGGGATTTTCTCAGCTGAGTTTGCAGTTTCACTTAGCTTCTGATAAAAGTCATCTCTAACATTTAATAAAAATAGATGCAATTTTTCTTATAGGTCTTTAGTGTTGTGACTATAAATCCCCATTTTGTCAATGACCAGCTTCTCAATCCTGAGTAATCCTTCCTACATCTCTTCCTTTGCCCCTGAGATCTACAGACTAGATCTACAGATAGATCTACAGATCTATCCCCAGACTCTGCTGAACTCCCCCACTTCTTGATAACTTTCCCCCATCTCTCCATTTGTATGGCTTCCCAAGGACTAGCATAACAGGTCCCTTGAACATGTGCCCTTCGTGGAAAACAAATACAACCATTCCTTTAAGCTGGAAGAGATCTTAGAGGCTAGTTCAGTTCAGTTCAGTCGCTCAGTCGTGTCCGACTCTCTGCGACCCCATGAATTGTAGCATGCCAGGCCTCCCTGTCCATCACCAACTCCCGGAGTCTACCCAAACCCATGTTCATCGAGTCGGTGATGCCATCCAACCATCTCATCTTCTGTCGTCCCCTTCTCCTTCTGCCCCCAATCCTACCCAGCATTAGGGTCTTTTCCAATGAGTCAACCCTTCGCATGAGGTGGCCAAAGTATTGGAGCTTCAGCTTCAACATCAGAGCTTCCAATGAACACCCAGGATTGATCTCTTTTAGGATGGATTGATTGGATCTCCTTGCAGTCCAAGGGACTCTCAAGAGTCTTCTCCAACACCACAGTTCAAAAGCATCAATTCTTCGGCGCTCAGCTTTCTTCACCGTCCAACTCTCACATCCATACGTGACCACTGGAAAAACCATAGCCTTGACTAGACTGACTTTTGTTGGCAAAGTAATGTCTCTGCTTTTAAACCAAAAAACCAGGAAACTTGCAGTAACTTCTGTGACATCACAGAGCTCTTTTAGCAAAAGAATCTTACTCCCATGTTCTGTGACCACCTCTACAACTTCTCAGTGTCTAGCCCAGGAGGAGCAGGAACAGTTGGCTTCCCAAATTAATATAGTACTTAATAATTTCATGTATTAGTAGTTCAACTCTAAACCATTCTAAAAAGTAACTTTTAAATCCACCTTGTGTATTTATTTCCCTTGTGGAAATGATTTTAATGCTTCCTTGTCTTGATTAATATGTATCCAGGCATATATATAATTTTTATGTTGGCATAATCAGTGCATGTGCTTCTTATGCTTCTTTTGTTCCATGTGAACAGTCACATTAAACACTTTTGCAGCTTTCTAGAGTATCACTGAAAAAAATGAGCAACCAATAGAACTTTCTGTGATAATGAAAATGCCTAATACCTGCTCCTGAATGGTAGCTACTAGCCACATGTGGCTCTTAAGCATCTGAAGTGGAGCTAATGTAACTGAGGGACTGAATTCTTATCTTATTTAATTTTAATTTATTTAAATGCAAATGTAGACAGCCACTTGTGGGTAAATGACTCCACTATTGGCCACCACAATTCTAAAGACTCACTGTATGTGTTTCTTACAATGGATATATAATATTTCATAGTATTGGTATCTTGTTTTATTTTATTATTTCTCTGTCCTTGGGTATTCAAAATGCTTTTCTTTTTTCTTTTTTTTGTTATTTCATCAAATGCAAAGTACAGTTACGTAGACACTGCCAAAAAAAAAATGGTTGCTTTTATGGTATATTTTTCTTTTGATGTATTTGTTTAGTTCATGCATGCATGCTAAGTTGCTTCAGTTGTGTCCTACTTGGTGACACCATGAACTGTAGCCTGCCAGTCTCCTCTGACCATGAGATTCTCCAGGCAAGAATGCTGGGGTGGATTGCCATTTCCTACTCCCAACCCAGGGATCTTCCCAACCCAGGGATCGAACTCTCGCCTCTTATGTCTCTTACATTGGCAGGCATGTTCTTGACCACTAGCGCCACCTGAGAAGTTCATCCTCCTGCAAATGAAATTATAACTGGGTGGTGTTTTGACTAAAATATTCCTCACAGTTTCCCCAAAGTCCCCAACTGTCTCTCTTATCCTCCCATTACATACCCTCAGGAGCAAGAACTCTGTCAAGAACCCAGGTCTTCCATTCCCAAATCCTCTGGTGGAGTCTTACTCTCATCCCTTTCTCCCACCCAACCTCCTTCATCACCCCTCACTCATGCTTTAAGGTTCCTCTTCCTCAAGCCATGTTTATCCTTTTTCATTATCCTTAGGAACAAAGACTCAGGCCATTTTGATTTAATGGATTAGCTGCTAATCCAGACAAGATAGAAAGTGCAGGCATGTCCCGACAGTTCAGAGTCTGGGACATATCCCACAGCCCCAATCTCAAGTCCCTACTCATGGCTGGGGAGGTGGGGAAGGGGGTTTGAAAACACAGTGTTTGAAGCCAGAGAGATCTGGTTATATGAGTGTCCCTGAGCAATCTCAGCTCACCATGATGCTTGCTGTGTTTCTCACATGCCACATCATCTCCATAGAGAGGATACTCATAAAATGGTGCACAGGGAATACAAACTCACCCCCCATCAATTAGGGAAGATGAATAGACCACTCTCCAGATCACTTGAATGGTGAAAGTTGCAAAAGCTGAGCAATCCCACCTCAATTTTCAGGTTAGACAATGTTAAAAATGAAGCTGGCACTAAAGGGACACAATGTGGAACTCTGACTCACGAGGTACTAAGAAGAAAACACCTCAGGTAATACTTTAGCAGAAAAGGAAGAATGGAACAAAATAAGGAAATTGATCACTAGATCATGTAAGATCATTGAGTTAAAGAGATACTTGTAAACTGTAATAAGCACAGGCAAGATCAAGAGAATATTAGGCAGACACCAACAATGCAAGGTAATTGTCCTGAGCAACCAAGACAGCTTGCTGCAGTTATTGGTTCATAGATGGTCCAGAGCAAAGGTTGGGTGGGATTTTCTTATGCTTGTCCCCTCAGACATCTGTCATGTGGGGAATCAGACCGAGTTAGCCCATGGAAGACTACAGGATGGGAGCCCTGATCAAAACAAATCTGAAGCCCATCTACATCTGGAATTTTCAGGCTGTATCCTTCCTTTTGATGACTGGCATTTACAATGCTAAGGCTTTCCTAATGTGAGGTTCCTGTATGTGGAGCTGTCCCAAGGAAATCCATTCCTGTAGAGACGAACATTTGGAGGAAATTCTTTTTTTCACAATCTGGGGAAATTGAGCATTAATTCAGGAATAGCAATATACTGTTAACAGGAAGTGAGGATATTGAGGAACTCAGTTGTAGTCTGCCACTGATCAAATCATTTGAACTTTGCTGGGTGTCCACTTCCTTATTTATAAAATAAGGATGTTGGGAAACATAAGTTGTTCTTTAAACTTAATTTTGACTAAACAAGTAACTTTAAACTGAATTTGACAACATAAACCTTCTCCACCTTTTCCTCCTGAATGAATTTTACAAGGAATCCCAGTGGAGAGCACAGATATATGTAGAGATGTTCTGGTTAAACCAGGGTGAAGGCTAGAGCCTGTTTACTCTACTTCCTCTCATCCCCTCAAGACGGCCCTGGAAGCACTTCCAGGAAGTCCAAGGACCTGGTGAAACAGTTTGAGACCCTCTAGACTAGAAGCTCCCCAGGTTCCTGTCTGGCTTGGACATTAGGAGTATTGAGATGCTGGATGTAGAGGTCCGTTCTTCATTGTTCTCAGTCTCCAACCTATGCATCCCCATCCCCATCTGACATATCAGCTGTATAAATACATGTTTCAAAGAATAAAGTTAATGAATATTTAACTCCAAAAGCATATATTTGCCTTCAATGTCAGAACACATCCAGTCAAATACCTGTCTCCAAAAGAATATTTTATAAATTAAGTATAGCTTCTGATAAGCAAAATTCAGGATTCTTGTGGCTCTGATATATGATGTCTTAGTTCATGTGGGATGCTATAGCAAAATACCATAGACTGAGTGGCTTTGAAACAATAAAAATTTAGTTCTCATACTTCTGAAGGCTAGAAAGTCCAAGATTCAGAGTGTCTGATGACAACAAGCTTCCTAGTTGATAGATGGCTGTCCCTTTTGCTATGTCTGCATGGTGGAAGGGGCAAGAGAACTCTCTGGGCCTCTTTTATAAGGGCACTAATCCTATTCATGAGGGTTCTGCCCTCATGACCCAATCACCTCCCAAAGGCCACATCTCTTAATACCACCACCTCAGGGACTGGGCTTCCCTGACGGCTCACATGGTAAAGAGTCTGCCTGCAATGCAGGAGACCCAAATTCCATCCCTGGTTCAGGAAGATCCCCTGGAGAAGGAAATAGCAACCTACTCCAGTATTCTTGTCTGGAAAATCCCATGGACAGAGGAGCCTGGCAGACTACAGTCCATGGGTTTGCAAAGAGTCAGACAGGACTGAGCGATTAACACTTTCACTTTCACTTTGAGGGGTTAGGATTCAACATATGACTTTGGTGGGGACACGAACATTCAGACCATAGTACACAGTGTGTCTCACACATCATTTGGGGATCTTTGAGATAACTGGTCCAGATCTCATAAAGGCACTTCGCAGTGTTGTCAGGGATCCAAGCACTTTCCAGGTCTGCTCCACGTTCTTAGCACGGGGCCTTTTTTCATCCTTTTATGAGGTGCTTTCTCATTGTTCCTCTGGACCTCATCTTCACATTCCAGGCAGGAAAATAAAAAAATAATGAAGGGCCCACCCTCACAAAAGTTTCTCCTTTAGAAAGGTTCTTCCCTGTAGGTTGAGAATGGCAGCCTCCCCCAAGAACTTACACTTGCATCTCAGTATCCCAAACTGAAAGTGTCACATGACTACCTCTCAATGAAAGATGATCAGGGGAAAAGATGGTAGAAGGAGACTGGTTAGCCAGCCAATAGAGACAGTGAACCAAAAGACAGCTACAGAGTTGATGTACCTGGAGGCAAAGAGAGGACCTCAACCTCTAGGAAACCTCTGCCTCCATCAGAGGAGCTGGAGGATGGTGATGGGAAAAGCTGGAGAGACAGGAAACAGTTCCTCTGTAGATGATGGGGTGCTTCCAGATGGTTCTAGGTTGATCTCTGTGGGGGTAGAGACAGATGAGGGAAACATTGCTCACTCTTGATGTCTCCACTCCGTTGGTATAACCTCAGCCTTCCTCTAGGACGTAGAGCAAATCTCAGTCCAGTCTATTGGCTGGTTCCTTCATCCCACAGGTTTTACAAGGTCAAGCCCCATAATGATCACTAGCATTGCCTGAAACTATGTATGAAGCCCACTGAGCTTGAGGGTCCTGTGTCTCAAACCTAAGCCACATCCTAACATAAACTTTACCAGTCATAAAGATGACAGTTTTATCCTTGTCTGTCCTACTCCTTTATTTTGTCTCTGAATTAGTTCTGAACTCAGCAGTGTGAAGAGTTATCATTGATTGGATCTCTTTTCTCTGAATCTAAGCAGTTTTGAGACTAGTGAGAGCTTAATAAGTAAGTGAAAAAAATGTTCGATCATTGCTCCAGGACTTCTCTGATTATAACATTCATATTCCCATATACATGGATCAAAGCAGATGGCAGGAGTGTAAAACCCTTGACAAGTAAACAAGAGCACAGAATTATATTAGTATCACTGCTACTAGTGAGACACCCAGCACCGTACCTGGAATTTTTTATTGAATGAATGAATGTTTAAAGTAACACACTTTCCAGCTCAGATTTGGCACAGTATAAAGGAAAGAGTGAACAACTAGGAAATTTTTTTCTCTCATGGCTTCTAGCGGATGGTTAAGCAGAAAAAAAAAAATTACAGACAGAGCATGAAAGAATGCTGGTTAAAATATTCCATTGCAGAAAAGGGAACCCTCCTACACTGTTGGCACTATGGTAGGAATGCATATGGAAATAGTATGGAGGTTCCTTAAAAACTAAAAATAGAGTTGCAATATGATCCAGCAATCCCACTCCTGGGCATATATTCAGACAAAACTCTAATTCAAAAAGATACATGCACTTCAATGTTCTTAGCAGCTCTGTTCACAACAGCCAAGACATGGGAGCAATCTAAATGTCCATTGAAAGAGGAATGGATAAAGAAGATGTAGTATATACACACAATGGAGTACTACTCAGCCATATAAAAGAATGAAATAATGCCATTCCAGCAACATGGATGGACCTAGAGATTATCACTTTCAATGAAACAAGAAAGAGAAAGACAAATGCCATATGTTAGCACCTATATGTGGAATCTAAAATATAACACAAATGAACTTATTTGTGAAGTAGAAACATACAAACATAGAAAATGAACTTATGGTTATCAAAGAGGAGAGGGTAGGGGAGGAATAAATAAGGAGTTTGGGATTGGCAGATACAAACTACTGTATATAAAATAGATAAACAACAAGGTTCTACTATATAGCACAGGGAACTATATTCAACATCCTATAATAAAATATTATGGAAGGAATATGAATATATATACATATGTATTCATATATATGTATATATATATATATATATGTATAACTGGATTACTTTGTTGTACACCAGAAACTAACACATTGTAAATCAACTATACTTCAATACAAAATTAAATATATATAGGTAAATATATAGAGAGAGATTCCTCAATAACAGAACCCCTTCTCATGTTAGTATTCAAGGCAACACTGACTCCTGTGTAGTAGACAAATGATAATGTCAAGCTTTTGCTTCATGTCATGTTAGATTCAGAATTTTAATTTGTTTTGTGAAATGTCTGAATGTATAATAATAAGCAAAAGTTTAATGACGTTCTTGATTTTAAAAATAATCTGAATAGTATCGAATACAAAAATATAAAATTACGGTATTCACATGAATTATGAGAAAACAGCTGAAAATATGATGTCATAAAAACTGTTATTTAAGCTACTCTCCATATTGTTCTTTCTTCTTCCTGACTTCTAGCTGGACACATGGCTGCCCAGAATGGAGACTATATTTCCTAGACTCCCTTGAAGCTAGGTGTGACCCTGTGACTAACTTCAAAGCAAAAACATGAAATAAAATTCATGTGTGAATTCCTACTTTCTAGAATGCAGATATGATGACTGGTGCTCCAGCAGCCATTTTGATCCATAAGGTGATTTCAGGAATAGAAGTCACACATTGGCAGAGCAACAAGATAAGCTTAAGTCCCACACACCATGGAATGCCTTACCAGGTCTGGACTTTCTCCAGACCCCTTAAACGCAAGGGAAATGGATAAGCTAACCTGCTGTCATTTTGAGTTTTTCTATTACTTGTGTCTGATCCTAAAGAATATATATGCAAGTCTTCATAGTCACATTTTATTCATAAGCTCCACACTCATACAAATCTAGGTTTGAATACAGTTGTATATTAATTAATTAACATTTGTAACACTGGGTAAGTTACCCAATCTCTCCATATCTCAAGTACAGAATAAAAGTATATACTTCTTATGTGAGAATTAAATATAATAATTCAAGTAAAGCACTTGGTAGAGTGTCTAGCACAAGTAAATGCTAAATAAATGTTAGCTATTAAAGCTGAGATTGATGATAATGAGTCACAGTAACTACTATAATTAGCCAAAGTGAATGCACTTTCAACCTTGTCATTGAACATTTTATGTAGATCCTTTTGATGTACTAACTTTTTTTAAAGTATTGAATAATTTTTTATATTTTGTCCTAAGCCATCTTAAATTTAATCTATCGGTCAGAGACAAAAAAAACTACTATTTCTACAATAACACAGTTGACATTTCTTCTGTAATATTTAACAAATTTTAAGAAGGGTTAGAAATAGGTAGAGACCTGAGTGATATTTGGCTGTATGGACTTTTTGCTAAAGCCCATGGAACTCTGTGACAAATACTCCTGTTGTTGTTCAGTGGCTGTCAAGTCCAACTCTTTGTGACCCTATGAACTGAAGCACAACAGGTTTCCCT
Organism: Giraffa tippelskirchi; assembly: GCF_054371585.1. Classification (NCBI taxonomy): domain Eukaryota; kingdom Metazoa; phylum Chordata; class Mammalia; order Artiodactyla; family Giraffidae; genus Giraffa; species Giraffa tippelskirchi. The sequence goes on along the minus strand of NC_137275.1, from coordinate 54,546,735 downwards.
GTCCTTCACTATCTCCTGAACTTCGCTCAAATTCATGTCCATTGAATCAGTAATGCTATTCAAGCATCTCATCCTCTGTTGCCCTCTTCTCCTCTTGCTCTCAACCTTTCCCAGCATCAGGGTCTTTTCCAATGAGTTAGCTGTTCCCATCAGGTGGCCAAAGTATTGGAACTTCAGCTTCATCATCAGATCTTCCAGTGAATATTCTGGGTTGATTTCCTTTAGGATTGACTGATTTGATCTCCTTGCTGTCCAAAGAACTCTCAAGGGTCTTCTCCAGCACCACAGTTAGCAATTGCAATTGAATCCGTTGAGTAGGACAGCTTTGTTTGCTTGGTTATGGAGAAATGGTTGAATTTAAACATAAAATATTCAAAGAAAATCCACATGATAGAAAATTATCATTGATTTTCAAGTTGATAAGGGCAGGAAATTAAGGTGGTTAGCAAAAGGAAGCATTATGCCACTGCAGGAAGAAAATCTGTAACTGCCAAGTGATGTAGCATTGTGTCAGCTTCAAGATCTCCTGGGCTTTCTCTGTAAAGGACAGAGACAATTCCAAAACTAGCAGTGCTTGACAACTTTCAAAACCAACTGAAAATATCATTACTCTAGAACAACTAAAAGAAACAAACATACCAGTGGGAAGACGTGGATTCAGGAACCAGATTTATAGCTGTGTGTGTTAGTCGCTCAGTTGTGTCCAACTCTCTATGACCCCGTAGAGTGTAGCCCGCCGACTCCTCTGACCACAGTATTCTCCAGGCAAGAATATTGGAGTGAGTTGCCATTCCCTTCTCCAGGGAGTCTTCTCAACCCAGGTATTGAACCCTGGTTTCCCGCATTGCAAGCAGATTCTTTACCATCTGAGCTACCAGGGAAGCCCACATTTATAGTTACATGTAGAATATTTAAAATATATAAAAAGAAAGCTCAATAATTTATCATCATACATATTCATAGTATTTTGAATAATAATAATTGACCAGGCATACTCTGAAAGTATCCACAGAAATCCCAACTAAAATTAAGTTAATCTCCAAGTTCAAGCCTAGTTCTTGGACAAATAAATCTCAGTCTCCAGGCATTAAATTCAAATCAGTAATAGTCATTGCCTGATGCTCAGTGTTAAAAGTAGGATTGCGATGATGTCCTGACTTGGTAGAAAGAATGCTGTGATCAGTTAGTGATGTCTTTATGAGTACAGGACAGAGATGATGGATCTATGCACTGACTTTATTTTATATCCTCCCAGTTCAATCTTGTGCTTCTGGCCCTATCCCAGATGACCCAGGTATCATAGCTAAGCACCTGCCTTCTTTTCCTGTACCCAAGTTCTTGTCTTGGCAACCTGCCTATTCACACCAGTCTCCTTGGAATGGAGAGACAGAGCATTCATTGTTTGTGGGTGATACAAACCCAACTCAAACTAGCTGAAGCAGAAGAAATGGGATGTATTGTCTGTTAACTACAGAGTCCAGGGATGCAATTGGTATCTAGCACAAGATGTAGAAGTTTCACCATGTAGTCAGCAGTCTATGTCTCTCTCTTCCTTTCTTCTTTTCTTAAACAGATTTTCTGTAGAGAAAGAAAAATGACCATTAGCAATGCAAGACTCACACCCGCCACACCTCAGTAATCACAGTGCAGAAGGTACAAATCTTTTCTGATTTCCCTTTAAAAAAAATCCCAGGTAGGATTCTGATTGTCCTTGATTCAGTTTCATGGGCAGATAAAAACTATGAATACCAGGAGGACTGAGAACTCTGATTGGTTTCAATGTCCACCCAGGTAGCTGTTAATAGGAAAAGGGTTCTGTAAAAGAGAGTATCTAAGCACAGGTGGCTTCTGATGGAAAAGTATCTATGGACATTCAGTTCAGTTCAGTTCAGTCGTTCAGTCGTGTCCAACTCTTTGCAACCCCATGAATTGCAGCACGCCAGGCCTCCCTGTCCATCGCCAACTCCCGGAGTCCACCCAAACCCATGTCCATCGAGTCAGTGATGCCATCCAAACTTCTCATCCTCTGTCGTCTCCTTCTCCTCCTGTCCCCAATCCTTCCCAGCATTAGGGTCTTTTCCAATGAGTCAACTCTTCGCATGAGGTGGCCAAAGTATTGGAGTTTCAACTTCAACATCAGTCCTTCCAATGAACACCCAGGACTGATCTCCTTTAGGATGGATTGATTGGATCTCCTTGCAGTCCAAGGGACTCTCAAGAGTCTTCTCCAACACCACAGTTCAAAAGCATCAATTCTTCGGCTCTCAGCTTTCTTCACCGTCCAACTCTCACATCCATATATGACCACTGGAAAAACCATAGCCTTGACTAGATGGACTTTTGTTGGCAAAGTCATGTCTCTGCTTTTAAATATGCTATCTAGGTTGGCCATAACCTCCCTTCCAAGGAGTAAGCGTCTTTTAATTTCATGGCTGCAATCACCATCAGCAGTGATTTTGGAGCCCAAAAAAATAAAGTCTGACACTGTTTCCACTGTTGCCCCATCTATTTCCCATGAAGTGATGGGACCAGATGCCATGATCTTAGTTTTCTGAACGTTGAGCTTTAAGCCAACTTTTTCACTCTCCTCTTTCACTTTCATCAAGAGGCTCTTTAGTTCTTCTTCACTTTCTGCCATAAGGGTGGTGTCATCTGCATATCTGAGGTTATTGATATTTCTCCCGGCAATCTTGATTCCAACTTGTGTTTCTTCCAGCCCAGCATTTCTCATGATGTACCTTGCATATAAGTTAAATAAGCAGGGTGACAATATACAGCCTTGATGTACTCCTTTTTCTATTTGGAGCCAGTCTTGTTCCATGTCCAGTTCTAACTGTTGCTTCCTGACCTGCATACAGGTTTCTCAAGAGACAGGTCAGATGGTCTGGTATTCCCATCTCTTTCAGAATTTTCCACAGTTTATTGTGATCCACACAGTCAAAGGCTTTGGCATAGTCAATAAAGCAGAAATAGATATTTTTCTGGAACTCTCTTGCTTTTTCGATGTTCCAGGGGATGTTGGCAATTTGATCTCTGGTTCCTCTGCCTTTTCTAAAACCAGCTTGAACATCTGGAAGTTCATGGTTCACATATTGCTGACATTAGGGATCTGTAAATTACCTTAAAATCATTTGTGGTCACAGATCCTGAGAAAGTCTTCACTTAGTGACATATACACATCCCAGAGTTGGGCCATTTTAAAAGTTCCTCTAGTGATTTAATTACCTGGTTTGCAAGACTTTGCTTACAATGCAAGAGGAGTTCTCCATTTCATAGAGAGATTACATAGGGAGAATTTATTCTCCTTTCAGCAAAGAAAACTGTCGTTCAGTTTACCAGAGAGAGAAAGACTTCTACTTTAAGAAACAAGATCTGGGAAAAGAAATGAAGCCAGGAAAGTGATCCTGGAACTCAAATCGCTTTTATGGAGGGGGCATGTGCCAATCTGGAAGAAAAGGCTGGGAAGACACATCCGCTACTGACAGCCTCTCAGGGACAAGGAAAAAAAGTCAAAAAACAAGGTCAGCTCAGTTCTCTGATAAAATTTATGCTCTCCCACTACTTTGAAGTAGGACCCTGAAGACCTGCACACTAAGTGTAAAGGTAAACTGGAAGCAAATCAGCTGTCACACTGACTGCAGCTTAGTTTTACAACATCCAGAGGCTAAAAAATATCAGTCAATGCATACTTGGATTAAGGTGATCCCAGACTGCTAATATACTCATGTGATACAAAAATAAAACTTGTCTTATGGTAAAAAGAAAATATCTCAGTTCTTAAATTATTTCTACAAGTATCTAGAATAAGATGTTTGGGACACAATTAAGAATAACTAGACACACAAACACCCCACTCCAGTACTCTTGCCTGGAAAATCCCATGGAGGTAGGAGCCTGGGTAGGCTGCAGTCCATGGGGCCGCGAAGAGTTGGACATGACTGAGCGACTTCACTTTCACTTTCCACTTTCATGCATTGGAGAAGGAAATGGTAACCCACTCCAGTGTTCTTGCCTGGAGAATCCCAGGGACAGGGGAGCCTGGTGGGCTGCCATCTATGGGGTCGCACAGAGTCGGACACGACTGAAGCGACTTAGCACCAGCAGCAGCAGCAGCAGCAGACACACAAAAGACAAAACACCATAAGTGAGAACCAACAGAAATAACAGACAACAGAAACAGACCCAGAGATCCTCCACATTCTAATAGATATGGCATAGATTCTGAAACAACAATGCTTACTATGTTCAAGGAGATAAAAGATAAGCTTTAAAATGTTGGCAAAGATCTGTAAACTATAAAAGTGACACTACAGCTTTGAAAAGCAATCAAATAGAAATTCTAGAACTGAAAATACAATGGCCAAAATTAAGAACTTTCGTTCTTAAAACATGTTTAACAGCAGATTAGACAAAGCAGTAAAGAATTAGTGAACTAAAAGATATATAAGAATAAAATGGCCAAAGTGTAGCATGGTGAAACAAAAGGTTGAAGACGGAAAGAGAACATGAGACAGAGGGTATAATGAAAAATCCTAATAGATATGCCATTGTAGACAAAAAAAGGACAGCCAGCTGTATTGAACAGGGACTTCCCAGTGGTCCAGGCTTCCCTAGTGGCTCAGCTGGTAAAGAATCCACCTGCAGTGTTGGAGACTTAGGTTCAATCCCTGGGTTGGGAAGATTCCCTAGAGAAGGGAACAGCTACCCACTCCAGTATTCTGGCCTGGAGAATTCCATGGACTGCACAATCCACGGGGTTGCAAAAAGTCAGACACAACTGAGTGACTTACACTTTCATTTTCCCAGTGGTCCAGTGGCTAAGACTCCACACTTCCAATGCAGGGGGCCTGGGCTCAATCCCTGATCAGAGAACTAGATCCCACATGCCACAATTAAAAGATCTCATATGCTGTAACTAAGACTCTGCACAGCCAAATAAATAAATATTTTTTTAAAGTTGCCCCCAGCCAAAAGTCCTAAATAGAATAAAGGCATATGGTAGCAAAACTGGGAGTTTTTTGAAGAAAAATGAGACTTCCCAGAGCTGAAGTGAATCACAAGTCTTCAAATTAAAGAGACACATCAAATACAGTTGTTGTTTTTTTTAAATTCTACATGTTCCTAAATGTTCCTTCATTTTAAGAAGCTATACACCCAATCTATTGTTCTCATTTATAACAACATGTTCCTTTCCTTCTTTTCACATCAATTACTTTGTTTATACATTTGTTTACAGTCTTGTCTTCCATAACCCCAACCCTCAAATATATTCTCCATGCACACAGAGACCGAGTCTACCTTGTTTTCTATTATTTCTAGAGAACATATGTGCAGTGCCTGGCTTCAGTGGTGGGCCAAGGGCAGAGATGTAAGGAGGACTCACTTTGAGATTCATGCTTTACACCATGAAAATAAAGCTGGAAAGATTACAGAGAGGGGAAATCACCTGTTTTAAACAACAACCATAAAAAAATTGATTGGTAATAACCTTCTTGTCAACAACACTGGATGATGGAAAAAAATAGAGCAAATCCTCAAAATTCTCAGACAAAAGAATTTTAATCTAAAATTATATACCCCAGCAGCCAGCATTCAAATGGAAGGAAAAAACAGATTTTCTTGAACATGAAAGTATAACATGCTCAGCTCCTTTCTGAAAGAAATACTTGAGAACATATTTCAGACAAATGAGACTCGTAAGGAAGGAAAAAAACAGGGCACAAAAAACCCTTGTATAGGAACTTCCCTGAGGTCCAGTGGCTATGACTTTGAGCTCCTGATGCAGGGTGCCCAGGTTCGACCCCTGATCAGGGAACTACATCCCACATGCCACAACTTAAGATCCCACAGCTAAGACCCAGAGCAGCCAATGTATATATATATATATTTTAAACAAAATCTTGTGTAGAAAGATGGGTACTTAAGTTTAAATAGTTCTGATACACAGTATAATAAATTAATGAAATCTGGAATTAAAACCCCAGATGATTTCCTTATGGTAGGAAATGGAGAGAAGGGAGAATTAAGAAATTCCTGTGACACTTGTCTTATTACTTGGCAAGGACAAACTAGGGTTTAACTTTAGACATTGAATGAATAAGATGTATAAATAAATGTACTAGGTTTTTAAGAATAATCATTAGAGGACTAGAGAATGAATAATGAATAAAATAGAAACAAGAAACAAAAAATCAATCTAACAATAAGTATATGTATCTGCATATATAAATATAAAATCATAAGGATTTTTTAAGCCTGATATGATAAGCATTAAAAATTTTATCTCTGGAGGGAAAAGCAATTGAAAGAGGGGAGGTAAATAGAAATGAAAGGAGATTTAAAATGTTTACCTCTCCATATAGTTCTGATTTGATTTCTTAAGGAAGTGTGTATTCATGCATTATGTAGGAGATTTTTAAGCACCACAGGATTTTTTTAACCCAATGAAAGTCCTAGTAGGAATTCTCTAGCTCTCTTTTTCTTTCCTTCTCCCTCCCTCTTTCTCTTTCTTTCCACTTAGTTAGATTATTCTGAAGTTCATTTGGAAAGATAATAGGCGACCATGAGAGACTGAGATATCACCTAAGACTTGATACTCCTACATTCTGGGGGTGAGGAGGAAAACCATAAGTGAACAGAAACTCTTTGAAGATAAATCTGGCAATATATCAAGAGTCGTTTTATAGGTCATGTTCTTTCACTATAATACCATGTGTAGCTTTAGAGTCTACACTAAGGAAATAAAATTGAGACTAAATATTGAAACAAAGATATTTATCCCAGTCAATATGCTTAATATCAAAAAGCTGAAAACGCTCTAAACATAAATGTTCAGAAATCATAAGTTACCACACATTTAAGTTATGATACTATGTAAACAAGAGTTTCCCTAGTAGCTCCATGGTAAAGAATCTGCCTGTCAATACAGGAGATGTGTGTTCAATCCCTGGGTCAGGAAGATCCCCTGGAGAAGGAAATGGCAACCCTCTTCAGTTATTCTTGCCTGGAAAAATCCCATGGGCAGAGCAGCCTGGCAGTCTATAGTCCATGGGGTTGCAAAAACTGTCGGACATGACTTAGTGGCTAAACAACAACAATCAGGTAAACATGAGTAATTATAATTGCAGGTAGTTTTTTGTAGGATTTTAAAGCAAATATCAACTATATCATCTCACTCATAAATACTTAGCGTGACTCTCTAATATATCAAGGACTTTTGAAAAAATAAATCCAAGGGACTTCCCTGGAGGTTCAGTGGTTAAGACTTCATCTTCCAATGCAGGGGGCGCAGGTTCAATCCCTTGTTGGGGAGCTGAGAACCCACATGCCTTGTGGTCAAAAAAACCAAAACATAAATTACAGAAACAATATTGTAACAAATTCAATAAATACTTCAAAAAAAAAAATCCATGAAAACAGGACAAGAAAAAAAATGACAATCATTTATTAATACCATCTAATAGTCAGTTGTGGCAAATTGCATTTTCTAGAAATGCCTTTAGGTGAGCTTGCCTATAAGAGGTAAAGTGTACATTCACTTCTCTAGGCTTGGTGCTGGCCTTAGCCACTCACTGGAAGGGTAGTTGGGAGATGCTGCCTGCCTCTAAAGGCAGGTTAGATAGGGAGGTCTCCTTGCTTCTGCCTGGTCCTCTGACAGCACTTACTCTCCAGAGCTCCATCTCCAGATGGTCCCTCTCAGAATCCAGCCATACCAGGGGCCACAGGTAGGTGTTCAATCAACATTCCCAGTTGAGCCTGGACTTTCAAGTCTTCCCAGCTGCACCTGACTTTGCCAAAGTTCATATGAAAGTTCACATTCCTAGACAAGGCCCCTTGGATCATAATCATGTGAGGATATAGCCCAGGAATTTGTATTTTAAACAGGATCCAGTAATTTTTACGACCATCAAACCCTGATAACCACAGCCTTGAAGAGCTGTGACCCAGGTCTCTGATTCAGTTCAGAAGGAACTTGGGTGGGGAGAGGGGGTAGGGAGTTGAAAGGGAGGTAGGAAGGAAAGAAGCTGGATTGATTGTTAAGAGGAGTCAGATCCTACAATTCCTTGACATGCTAAGGGCTCTGGGCTTTATAGGATCAGCCCACAGGGAACCAGAGAAAAGCTTTAAGGGAGGAAGGGGGTGGGGCCACATAGTGTAATTTTAAAAGGTGACTCCTATAGCAGGGTGGAGGATGAATAGAGGTGAGTTGAGGGCAACTTGAGGGGTTTAAATCTGGGGGCAGAGAGACTAACCCAGGTGACATGTAATAAAGCACTTGACCCAGCTCAGTGATGAGGCAGACAGAGAAGGGAGAGACGTGAGGTCAAGTTAGGAGGTAGAACTCACAGTCCTTGGTGGGAAAAATCAAGCCTGAACTTGCAATTCCTGTTCTCTGGGCTTGTCCCAGCCTGTGGGTGGGTGGGTCAAGTTCTTAGCTCCAGTCATTATGGGTCTGTCCTGATCCCATCATAGCCCGCAAGACCATCCAAAGTCGTGTCCTAAGATATACCATTATTGGAAGACAAACAAACATACTTCTTTTGCACTTCTATTTTCATTGCCCTAAATGTTAGACAGCTTATCTAACTAGGCTTGATAAATTAATTACTCTTAATCTTTTGTTGGAGAAGGCAATGGCACCCCACTCCAGTTCTCTTGCCTGGGAAACCCCATGGACGGAGGAGCCTGGTAGGTTGCAGCCCATGGGGTCGCGAAGGGTCGGACACGACTGAGAGACTTCACTTTCACTTTTCCCTTTCATGCACTGGAGGAGGAAATGGCAACCCACTCCAGTGTTCTTGCCTGGAGAATCCCAGGGACGGCGGAGCCTGGTGGGCTGCCGTCTATGGGGTCGCACAGAGTCGGACACGACTGACGCGACTTAGCAGCAGCAGCAATCTTTTGTTATTACAAAAATCTAAACACTAAGTGTTGTTTCCCGGGAAGCTTTCAGTTTTGCAGCCCTTTTAAAGGTTCATGCCTAAACCACTCTCTCAGCTTACCAAACAACCTCAGGGCAGCAACTCCAAGAAAATGCAAGGGCACAACTGACCAGCTGTTCCTTTTCGGATGTGCCTGAACTTTCACTCCGTGAGAGGAATGTCGCATACCCGCTTTCATGGCTGCTCCAGGGGAGCAATGAAACCACACATTCTCCGAGTGAGTGATGCATGGTCACGCAGAGGGGTGACTCAACTCATGTTCACTGGCTGAGGGTTTTGAGGTAAATCCTTTCAAGTTTACATAGGTCACCAGGGACTTCAAAAGTAAGCTATGTAGGACTACACAGAGTGAAATCCTTGGTGGCTCAATCGATAAAGAATCTGCTTGCAATGCAGGAGACCTGGGTTTGATCCCTGGGTCAGGAAGACCCCCTGGAGAAGGAAATGGCAACCCACTCCAGTATTCTTGCCTGGGAAATCCTACAGATGGAGGAGCCAGCCTGATGGGCTACAGCCCATGGGGTTGCAATAGTCAGACACAACTTAGCGACTAAACCACCACCAGAGTGAAATAATGGTTATTACCGGTTAATGTTGGTGAACACTCACAATACAGCAATGAGGTAGGTATTATAGAACTTTATGCTTGATAAAATTGATTCATTTTATGTAGGAGAGATATAGAACAGCATTAACAATTGAAATAAATTATATGTGTGATAAGAATATTCACATAACTGCTTGCAATTTACAAAGCACCTTCTTTTTCTTTTTTTTTAAATAAATTTATTTATTTTAATTGGAGGCTAGTTACTTTACAATATTGTAGTGGTTTTACCATACATTGACATCCGCCACAGGTGTACATGTGTCCCCCATCCTAAACCCCCCTCCCATCTCCCTCCGCATCCCATCCCTCTGGGTCATCCCAATATACCAGCCCCGAGCACCCTGTCTCATGCATCGAACCTGGAATGGAGATCCATTTCACATATGATAATATACATGATTCAATGCCATGCTCCCAAATCATCCCACCCTCGCCCTCTCCCACAGAGTCCAAAAGACTGTTCTATACATCTGTGTCTCTTTGCTGTCTCACATATAGAATTACCATTACAATCTTTCTAAATTCAATATATATGCGTTAGTATACTGTATTGGTGTTTTCTTTTCTGTCTTACTTCACTCTGTATAATAGGCTCCATTTCATCCACCTCATTAAAACTGATTCAAATGCATTCTTTTTAACGGCTGAGTAATATTCCATTGTGTATATATACCACAGCTTTCTTATCCATTCATCTGCTGATGGACATCGAGGTTGCTTCCATGTCCTGGCTATTATAAACAGTGCTGTGATGAACATTGGGGTACATGTGTCTCTTTCAATTCTGGTTTCCTCAGTGTGTATGCCCAGCAGTGGGATTGCTGGGTCATATGGCAGTTCTATTTCCAGTTTTTTAAGGAATCTCCACACTGTTCTCCATAGTGGCCGTACTAGTTTGCATTGCCACCAACAGTGTAAGAGGGTTCCCTTTTCTCCACACCCTCTCCAGCATTTATTGTTTGTAGACTTTTGGATAGCAGCCATTCTGACTGGCATGAAATGGTACCTCATTGTGGTTTTGGTTTGCATCTCTGATAATGAGTGATGTTGAGCATTTTTTCATGTGTTTGTTAGCCATCATTATGTCTTCTTTGGAGAAATGTCTGTTTAGTTCTTTGACCCATTTTTTGATTGGGTCGTTCATTTTTCTGGAATTGAGCTGCAGGAGTTGCTTGTATATTTTTGAGATTAATTCTTTGTCAGTTGCTTCATTTGCTATTATTTTCTCCCATTCTGAAGGCTGTCTTTTCACCTTGCTTATAGTTTCCTTCATTGTGAAAAAGCTTTTAATTTTAATTAGGTCCCATTTGTTTAGTTTTGCTTTTATTTCCATTACTCTGGGAGGTGGGTCATAGAGGATCCTGCTGTGATTTATGTTGGAGAGCGGTTTGCTTATGTTTTTCTCTAGGAGTTTTATAGTTTCTGGTCTTATGTTTAGATCTTTAATCCATTTTGAGTTTATTTTTGTGTATGGTGTTAGAAAGTGTTCTAGTTTCCTTCTTTTACAAGTGGTTGACCGGTTTTCCCAGCACCACTTGTTAAAGAGTGTCTTTTCTCCATTGTATATTCTTGCCTCCTTTGTTAAAGATAAGGTGTCCATAGGTGCATGGATTTATCTCTGGGCTTTCTATTTTGTTCCATTGATCTATATTTCTGTCCTTGTGCCAGTACCATACTATCTTGATGACTGTAGCTTTGTAGTATAGCCTGAAGTCAGGCAGGTTGATTCCTCCAGTTCCATTCTTCTTTCTCAAGATTGCTTTGGCTATTCGAGGTTTTTTGTAGTTCCATACAAATTGTGAAATTATTTGTTCTAGTTCTGTGAAAAATACCATTGGTAGCTTGATAGGGATTGCATTGAATCTATAGATTGCTTACAAAGCACCTTCTCATTTATTACCTCATTAGATCCTCACAAAAATTCCTTAAGATAAATTGTCTTGATAGTTCCATTTTATAGATGAGGGAAGTGATGTCAGAAAGATTCAGTGACTAGCCCAAGGCCACACAGCCAATGAGACAACATTTCTGTGTCTCAACCATCATGTTTTTGTTTTGTTTTGTTTGGAGGGAGGAGCACTGTGAGACTTGTGGGATCTTAGTTCCACAACCAGGGATTTAACCCAGGCCCTCAACAGTGAAAGTGCAGAGTCCTAACCACTAAACCACATGTTTTTGGTTGCAAGTAACAGAAAACGCAAATCAAAATGTACTAAACAGTAAATCGAGTATAGAAACTCTGTAATAGAAAAGGTCAGCGGTACAGGGGCTTTGGGCACAGTTTGATCAGAAATCCAGCTGTTTTATTTTGGTTATCTTGAATTTATCCTTCTTTTTGCATCAGCTCTATTCTCAGGTTCTTTCTTCATTTAGTAGCCAAATGCTAGAACAGTTTCAGAGCCCACAACACTACCTAGAAGGAGAAAGGACTTTTCTCTCTCCAGTCATCAAACATGGGACCCAGGCTTCATTTCTACTGCACCAGTGGCCAGAGGAATGCCATGTACTGATTGGCTCAGGCCTGGAGTACAGGAACCAGTGACCATGTCAATCAAGGCCACAACCCAGAAGTTGGAGGTTGGATCAGTCCTCTCCAAATTCCATGGCTGCTATGCCACTTGGGAAGAGTGGAATGGAGGCTGCAGAGTCCACCATAAGCCAGGACTTGAATTCTATGGGACTTGAATTCTACGGGACTTGAAAGACTTAGGACTCTAAATCCTATGGGGGTTTGGGGTGAGGTTGTTTTTTCTCTAAACAGACATATTGTTATCCTTCACTTCAGGAGTTGATAACTCTAAAGTGAAGTTTTAATGTGTGTGTGAATGTGCCTAAAAAGGCCCTTACATGACCGGAAGTCCCTTCCGGCTGGTGCATACCAAGACTGGACTTTGCACTGTCTGCTGCCATAATCTGTCGTCTTTTGCTTCTTTGGTTACTTCTCCAACTCATGTTCCTCTAAATTCTTTTGCCCCATTCATTTTTGTTTCAAACACCTTTTTGTTTCTTTGTGTTAGTGCCCAACCAGGAAGACAGAAACCACTCTGAATATTTAAAACAGAGGAAGTTTAATGCACTGAGATGAAAGAAATTTAAAAGCCAAACAAGGGACAGTGAGGCAATCCAGAGACTAGCCACGGCAGGAAGTCGCCACCACTCCCAGGCTGGAGGGACAAAGGGAGGAGGTGATGCTACCCAAGCCCTGGGCCTGGAATTACCCAGAGGAAACGGGAACTATGGCAGGTTTCCTGTGAGAGCTGGAGCCAAGGAAGAAAGGCAGCAGCTGCCAGAGATATCACCCAGTACTGAGAGAGAGAGAGAAATACACTGACTTCTCCCTCCCTTCTGTTCTCCAAACTCCCACCAGAGCCTTCATGGACCAAACCCAGTTGGGAGCCAGCTGACATGGGGCCTGAGAACATCAGTCTGAAGGGTTAGGCCCCCTGAATACACCCAGGGAAAGAAGGGTGAGGAAAGGATCTCAGGTCAAACAGACCCAGAACCAGGCCATCTGCATGAAAATGTCTTGTCGGGGCTTCCCTGGTGGCTCAGTGGTAAAGAATCCACCTGCCAATGCAGGAGACACCATTTTGATCCCTATTCCAGAAATATCCCACATGCTGTGGAGCAATTAAACCCGTACACCACAACTACTGAGCCTGTGTTCTAAAGCCTGGGAGCTGCAACTATTGGAGCGTGCTCGCCCTAGAGCTCATGCTCTGCAACAAGAGAAGCCACCACGAAGAGAAACCCATGCCCTACAACTAGAGAGTTGCCCTGGCTTGCCCCAACTAGAGAAAAGCCCACATGGCAACGAAGAAGCAGCATGGTCAAAAATAAATAATAAATAAATAAAAGCTTTTAAAAAAAGAAAATATTATGCATGTTCACAGTGGAAATTTTAGAAAATACAGATGTGCAAAGAGCAAAAGGTAAAAATCATGATCCTGTTAGGGAACTGCAGAGGGCTACCTATTTTTCATTAGTCACTGGAGGCCCACGTTCAGGTCCTTTCTCTGTCAATAGGCCAAGCACTCTATCAGTTTGACGTTTTTGTAATAAACACCCTGAGAAATTCGGTTTCTCCTATTTATGAAGTCAAATGTGAAAAAGTAAGAAAAAGTTTGTTTCTTCTAAGAAACTAACTTTCTTTTCCCAGATAACATGAGCCACGTGCTTATCAGTTTTCCTCTTTTTGTCCATAAAGAAGTTGGACCGTAAAAAAGGCTGAGCGCCAAAGAATTGATGCTTTGAACTGTGGTGCTGGAGAAGACTCTTGAGAGTCCCTTGGACTGCAAGAAGATAAAACCAGTCAATCCTAAAGGAAATCAGTCCTGAATATTCATTGGAAGGACTGAAGCTGAAGCTCCAATACTTTGGCCACCTGATGCCAAGAGCTGACTCATTAGAAAAGACCCTGATGCTGGGAATGATTGAAGGCAGGAGGAGAAAGGGATGACAGAGGACTAGATGGTTGGATGGCATCACAACCTCAATGGACATGAGTTTAACCAAGCTCCAGAAGATAGTGAAGGACAGGGAAGCCTGGCATGCTACAGTCCATGGGGTCAAAAAGAGTCAGAAAGGACTGAGCCACTGAACAACAAACAACAATCATGAAACTCAAGCGCACATCTCATGCTCTAGACCAACAACTTTTAACCTTCATGGAGGGCATGTGCTTCTTTCCTCTTCTCCACATTCCAAAGTGGATTGTGTTGTATCAGCTCTATGATGCATGTGTATGCATGAAGCCAATGGGGACAAATATAGGCACCTGAGAGGAAGGCCCTGGAGTTACTTCCCCAGACGGTTGCTGGGGCATCACTTACCCAGTCCGACTTTGTCCACCCTGAGCCAGCTGGCTGGCATCACAGAGCTGTCTGCCACCGAGGAACAGATTCTATCACCCTCCTCAACAGCAGATGGCCTCTCTGCATTAATCCATGTCATACATCATTGCTGAGGGAGACACCACCATCACTGTACAAATCACTAGCATCTTTGCTCCAACTCAGTAGGCGGGGGATTATGTGTATGTGCTCACACAGTCACCGGTTCAATAATTTTTCAGCCAGGCGACCCTATTAGCATCTTAACAATGGAAGGGGGTGGAGTGAGGGGCCACCAGGGGATTATGGTTAGATTTCTAATTAGATTGGGCATTTTAATTAGTTTGGGCAGGGCTTTTGCAAGGAGGTAAAAGCTCCTCAAGTGAGCACCTCTCTGGTCTGTTTTAGCTTCCTTGATTCACAAGCTAGTCCCTCTTAAAATGTTTCTCTTGCCCTTTGTTTATCTGAGGCTGATAGTCTGGGCATTGGGCCCAGTTTAATATAATTTTTACTGTTGCTACTGCATCCCCAGTTCTATTGAGAGGGTTATTATCTGGTTGTCTAAGACACCTTACCACGGTAATTACAGGCCGGGTGCACACCCATGCTACCCGACCCCACCAGGCCTCCCCAGACCTTTCTACTTCAAATTTCAGAAGTGAAGCTGACACTCATTCCCATTCCACCAAGACAATGAGAGTCTAGGATGTGATAGCATAGCAAAGTAGATATTTGGCAATTATCTATATCATTTGATTAGATAGGCAAATAGTTGATATAATTGAGGTCCTTGGATATATACGTGGGTCTAAAGAACATGGAAAATCCCCTAGTTGCTTATAATTGGTTACAAGTTCTATAAACACATAGGCTGCTTTTACAGAAAATTTGCTTTCCTAATTACGTTTTACATAATCTAATGCAGTTGTATTAGTTTAAATTCTCTTAGCACATACCAGTCCAAAGATACGTTCTAGTAGGTGGGAGAGGAAAACTGACCACAGAAGCTCACAGTGTAGAGTTGAAAGTTGGCAATAATAATAAAGCTACTGCACTAACAAAAGGAGGGAAACACTGCAGCAAATGGTTTGAAAAATGGTGTGTGTGTGTACATGTGTGTGTATGTGTCTGTGTCTATGTGTGTGTCTGTATGTGTCTGTGTGTGTATGTGAGAAGTTCCATTCCTGGCTTCAGTGCAGAGTTGGGTCAGACCCTTAGCATGACTTTAGAACACAGGCATTGAAAGTGAGTGATTATAATAATAACCCACTTCATGGGTGTGGACATTAACCAATGGACATGCACATCTCTGGCTTCACACCACAGCCTAAGGACGAGCCTGGGCTTGTCCAGGAAGTTCATGCCTCCCGCAGACAGAATCTTGCTTCAGAAGTGTATTGCACTAACAATGCAACTTATTAGAAAAACAAATAAAATGCTTTAAATGTTTAAATGCATTTTCAAATATTCATCCTCCAAATATTTAGACTGAGCCAACTGGGCCAAGAGCCCAAGCTTCCTCTGCAGGCTGGATGGTTCCAACCATCCCCCCAAGATCAGCAAATATATAACAACTTAAAATATTATCCTCTGGGAGCCAAAAAATAATTCCCCAGGTATTGTTCCAGGAAATCAGCTAGGTGTCTCTGTCCAAAGGTTTCTTTTGTAACGTCTGCAAGAGTTGATTACTTTTTAGTACATTTAAGAAATTCTCACAAAAGCCTCCTTGATACTATAGTCTGTGTCCGTGGTGAAGCTGCAGCATAAAAAAGAATGGAAATGGAGATTTAGGAGTAGAGATGAGTAGGAAGTGAGAGAGATGCAGAAAAAGCAACAAACAGCCTATTGAGGATAGAAAGCTTGGATGTCTGAACCAAGACTTAAAGAGGGAGTCTGAGCAAACCAGGGATCTTGTTTTGCTTTTTTCAGAGATGGGGGACAAGAGTGGCAGAAGCTGATTGCCTTTTGCATTTAAATTTCTCTGAATTCAGTCATCATATAATATGTTCTCCTTTTCCCAGGCATATCAATACCAAAAATTCCTTTTTAAGCCTCCACAGCAAAAAAAAGTAACAATAATTTATAGCATAGTCAGCAAAATTATCTAATTCTAGAGTTTAGCCATCTCATCTTTATCTAAGATGTTCTACAAGATAAAAGAAATACCTTTAATGTGGATCTTAATTCTAGATACTGGGTCAGTGTTTAATTCAGCTCTTCCAGTGTACTAGATAGAATGGTGGAGTGAAATCTTACATACGTTAAATTTATACATGTTGGATTATATGCGAGAAAGAGAGTATTGGTCTTAAAAAGCATATGCCCCAGAGTGAACATGAGACAGAACCACCAGCATATGTGTCTTGCCCTAGGTTTGTCTCCATGCCTACAGATCCTTCCCTGTGCAGTCTTTTGCCTAAAAGAAACATTTTTCATATATATGACCCCAAAATTTAAGCTAACTGCTTCACTGGTACTCAATCTAGAAAACAGTTGTCTGCTCCAAAGACAGAAGGAAAACTGGATGAGAAATAGTCCACCAGCTCCAACATGGTACCTCCCTAAGATTGCCTCAAGGTAAGTTTTGCTTATCTGTAATTTTCATCCTGTGGCTGACTTCAGAACCTGGTCCTCCCAGCAGACACATCTCTGCTGAATGATTCCTCCCTTGAGAAAGAGGAAAATAAAAAAGAAATGGGGTCATTTTTCTGATGTGTTTGTGCCAGAACTAGAAATTATCCTTTCCCCATCTCCATGCCCAACTACAAAGCACAAGACAATCTCTTTTGACTTGTTCTTAATTTGGGGTACAAAATGGTCTAAAAACAAAGGGATGAGAGATAGAGTCATTCATTCATTTTTTCTTTCTTTTTTGTCTTTCTTTCCTTCATCAAATATTTGCAGAATACCAGCAACATATCAGGCACAGGATTCAATAGTGAGCTAAAAGGGGAATCAAAAGACCTAATCACAACTTGGTTTACACTCAACTTGTGACGTTGGAGGAATTGCTGATCCCTCTAGATCTCAATCGCCTATTGTTTTTCAGTTGCCAAGTCATGTCCGACTCTTTGTGCCTCCATGGACTGCAGCATGCCAGGCCTCCCTGTCCCTCACTATCTCCCAGATTCTGCCCAAGTTCATGTCCATTGCATCAGTGAGAGAGAGACAGCTCAATTGTCTACTTGACCAAAAAAGTGAAAAACTTGTGACAAATAAGTTCTAAAATTCTTCTCAATAATAAAATTCTATGAAATTAACTTAGAAATCTTTTCTAAAACCTTAAAAGAACTAAAACAAACTTTCTTATGGCAACTTTATCTACTCCTAACAAGCACCGGAAAAGCGAAAAGCAAAGGAGAAAAGGAAAGATTTGAATGCAGAGTTCCAAAGAAGAGCAAGGAGAGATAAGAAAGCCTTCCTCAGTGATCAGCGCAAAAAAATTGAGGAAAACAACAGAATGAGAAAGACTAGAGATCTCTTCAGGAAAATTAGAGATACCAAGGGAACAATGCATGCAAAGATGGGCTCGATAAAGGACAGAAATGGTATGGACCTAACAGAAGCAGAAGATATTAAGAAGAGGTGGCAAGAATACACAGAACTATACAAAAAAGATCTTCATGACCCAGATAATCACGATGGTGTGATCACTCACCTAGAGCCAGACATCCTGGAATGTGAAGTCAAATGGGGCTTAGGAAGCATCACTACGAACAACACTAGTGGAGGTGATGGAATTCCAGTTAAGCTATTTCAAACTCTAAAAGATGATGCTGTGAAAGTGCTGCATTCAATTTGTCAGCAAATTTGGAAAATGCAGCAGTGGCCACAGGACTGGACAAGGTCAGTTTTCATTCCAATCCCAAAGAAAGGCAATGCCAAAGAATGCTCAAACTACCGCACAATTGTACTCATCTCATACGCTAGTCGCTCAATCGTGTTCGACTCTTTGCGACCCCATGGACTGTAGCCTACCATGCTCCTCTGTCCATGAGATTTTCCAAGCAAGAGTACTGCTAGTAAAGTAATGCTAAAATTTCTCCAAGCCAGACTTCAACAATACTTGAACCGTGAACTTCCAGATGTTCAAGCTGGTTTTAGAAAGGGCAGAGAAATCAGAGATCAGATTGCCAACAACTGTTGGATCATTGAAAAAGCAAGAGAGTTCCAGAAAAATATCTATTTCTGCTTTATTGACTATGCCAAAGCCTTTGACTGTGTGGATCACAATAAACTGTGGAAAATTCTGAAAGAGATGGGAATACCAGACCACCTGACCTGTCCCTTGAGAAACCTGTATGCAGGTCAGGAAGCAACAGTTAGAACTGGACATGGAACAACAGACTGGTTCCAAATAGGAAAAGGAGTACGTCGAGGCTGTATATTGTCACCTTGCTTATTTAACTTATATGCAGAGTACATCATGAGAAACGCTGGGCTGGAGGAAACACAAGCTGGAATCAAGATTGCTGGGAGAAATATCAATAACCTCAGATATGCAGATGACACCACCCTTATGGCAGAAAGCGAAGAAGAACTAAAGAGCCTCTTAATGAAAGTGAAAGAGGAAAGTGAAAAAGTTGGCTAAAAACTCAGCATTCAGAAAACTAAGATCATGGCATCCGGTCCCATCACTTCATGGCGAATAGACGGAGAAACAGTGGAAACAGAGACAGACTTTATTTTGGGGGGCTCCAAAATCACTGCAGATGGTGACTGCAACCATGAAATTAAAAGACGCTTATTCCTTGGAAGAAAAATTATGATCTACCTAGACAGCATATTAAAAAACAGACATTACTTTGCCAAAAAAGGTCTGTCTAGTCAAGGCTATGGTTTTTCCAGTAATCATGTATGGATGTGAGAGTTGGACTATAAAGAAAGCTGAGCACCAAAGAATTGATACTTTTGAACTGTGGTGCTGGACAAGACTCTTGAGAGTCCCTTGGACTGCAAGGAGATCCAACCAGTCCATCCTAAAGGAGATCAGTCCTGGCTGTTCATTGGAAGGTCTGATGTTGAAGCTGAAATTCCAATACTTTGGCCACCAGATGTGAGGAACTGACTCATTTGAAAAGACCCTGATGCTGGGAAAGATTGGGGGTGGGAGGAGAAGGGGACAACAGAGGATGAGATGGTTGGATGGCATCACCGACTCAATGGACATGAGTTTGAGTAAACTCCGGGAGTTGGTGATGGACAGGGAGGTCTGGCGTGCTGCGGTTCATGGGGTTGCAGAGTTGGACATGACTGAGCGGCTGAACTGAACTGAACAAGCACTGTGCCCTAAGTAGCTCTTTTCCTTTATCTTTGCTCTTCCAGGTTATCATCAATCTCTTCTCCCTGCCCCCTCTATAATTGTTCAGCATAACAATGTATAAAACAATATAGCCATCAACTCCCTCTCCAACTCCTACAGCTTACAAGTAGACACATTGATAAAATGAAGGGATTTTTTTCTGAAATCTTGTTCTCAGTCTTATATGCTGTTGTTCAGGGTGATTCAGGCTTCAGTGTTTTGATTAAAAGCAATGATAGCCACGTGTGGACAAAAGATATGGAAATAGATCTCCTGTTAAGATTAACCGTACTTTCAAATTGTGCAAATGCTTCATTTTCAATGACTGCATCATTTGTAACATGGCTTTTGTGTCATTTCATCACGCATATGGACTTGTTCACTCTTGGTTGTTGAACTTAGCATAGTGATAACTTGAGCATCAGTTGTGTTTATTCAATCTTATCTAAAAATAATAATAATAACAAAATACTTTATTACTCTAAGGGGGAAAAAATTCTATAAAATGCTTGAATGTTTGTGTTATTATATCAGAGAATGTTTACTAGTATTCCTTTAGGCAATATCTCCTTAGTTATTCTATTTAATTAATAAATACATATTTGAAGAAGACATATTCAATCAATAGTTGTGCTCAATTCACTCCCAGAGCATTAAGGAGAAGACCAAGAGTGTAAAATTTCTAGAAGTTAAGGAAGATAGAGTAGAAAGCTAGAATGCTTAAATTTGAATCCCACTTTTTTAGTTTACTAAATATTTCATCCCACAGAAGGTACTCTGTCATTCTGAGCTTTATATTCCACACAGGACATTAGTAACTCCTACTTTGTCTTCCTCACAAATAAACTGGCCTATAAGAAGAGAAAGAAAGTATTACACTTATGTAATACTTACTTGCCAAACACTTCACGTATTCACTCATTTAATACTTACAATAATCCTATTTTAAAAGAAATCACATCACTGAGAGGTTAAAGGATTTCCTTATAAAAGGTGGAGCTGGCACTCAAACTGAGGCATCATCCATGCATTTACCTTCATACAATAATCAATTATACAAAGGGAGCTACTAAAATGTTTTAATGCATAAAGGTGGGGGGAAGAATTTTTCTGTACCTTCTCCTACTTTTAAGAGAAATGAGGTTGGAGGTGGGGAAGACAAATGTTTGCAATATTATTAGTGCACATAATTAAGATGACTTTGCTAGGTTAATAGCATTTATGTTTTATGGTTTTCTCACAAAGTTATAATGCTTTGGACTTATTAGACTTAGAAATGTCATGCATTTATGCAACAATTCCACATTTTCCTCTTAGATTTGCATTCCAACAAATTAAAAAATATTTTTAATATCCTGGCACTACAAAGTGCTTAACTCAAGGGAATCTAGCATCTCTTGCTTTCTGCCTGCCTCTATGAAGCAGGCAAAAACTTGACAACCAAAGGCACCAACAACCTTCCAGCCAACAAAGGCAGTCATTATGTTTTCTGCACTTACGAGTTTTTACTCCGCCAGGCAGATACAGAGAGCACTCATCTCCTTCCAAATCCTAAACCTCTTCACTTCCTCTTTCTCCTTCTCTGTCTAGAGCCTTTTGAGTGACATGGCCAATAAGCCCCTTGTTTCCATCTCTGCAGGAACAAGTGGGTACTGCTCTCAATGTCCACCAAACCATAAGTCCTTGGAGGATACAGGAAGACATCCACCAATCTCAAGATCAAAATGCACCAGAGAAAGACTGCAAACAAAGAAAGGGCTGCCCACCACCACCTTTTCTTACAAAAGTAACAGAATCCCTGGGGATAGCAAGCTGCTTACTTTTGCATGGTATATATACTGACCAAAGTTTTGAGAATACTTAATTTTACTTTTTCAAATGTTCTTATTACACAATAAACTACACTATTAGAAATCTGATACTTTGCTACATATTCTCTCTCTGAACCTCATAGTAATCCTTCTATTCACAGCAATAGGAGACAATGATAGGATTTGAACTCATGCCCAGCAGACCCCAAGGCTCCTGCCCTTTCCTTAATAACAGACTGTCCCTTACTGGATTCCAGAGATCCAGAGTAGTCATTTAGGATCATATTTTCTTAATCAGTTTATCCTACCTTCTAAAATATGGGTAATTCTACATTTTCAGGAAAACAACACAAAAATGTTCTAGAGAATGGGAGGGAAGTCTTTTTTCTTTATTTTTCAGACTTTAATCATGAAAAGCAACACATCCACTCCAAACACACTCTCTCTCTTTGATTTTATGATTCTTGTAAAGCTCACCTAGCCCCAAATGCTAGGAAGGGGCAATTGGGTAAACTCAGAGAGGGCTATGAATGGACAACCAAATCAACAGAAAAGGTCATTTTGAAAATAAAATGGTTTAAGATGGGACTGACTACTGGAAAAGCAGAGTGCATGAATGTTCAGTCACTCAGTCGTGTCCAACTCTTGGTGACTCATGAACTATAGCCCTCCAGGCTCCTCTGTCCATGAAATCTTCCAGGCATGAATACTGGAGTGGGTTGTCATTTCCCACTCCAGGAAAATCAGAGTAGCTGACTCTTTTTAACAAGTCAGCATGCATCCCAAACAGTGTTCTCCAGTCTATAATTTGCCTTCATTGTTCAACAAAGTAGGAAGGTCCAAGGGAACAGAACCTTATCACCTCTGTTGCCAATCTTCTTCCCTACTCCCTGTGAAAATCCAGCAGAATTCAAGCCCAAAGAGACAAACTTAGTCTTGATATCTGTGGACTGACCTGGGCCAGCCCAACAACCCTAGCATCTGTATTGTCACTCCCCTCTGCGTGGCTGTTTCCACAAAGAAAATGTTCCTTATCATTCAGTAGGAACTAGGTCATCACAGTTAACTACCCACTGGTCAATAGAATGGGCTCTGCATTCTCTTCCAGATGGGAGGATAGAAGGTATCCTGTGATACAAGGTAAAGGGTCCACAGCAATATTCTCCCTCAACAGGGAGGTAGTGGATGAGGTGCTCAATCCCCAAGAAAGTCCATCAGCAAAAGAAGGCCAGTTTAAGAGCATTTAATGCTGTTCAACAAGTCCAACTGAAATTGGGAGTGGTTAATACTTGTAGGTATAGTATCTATCATTAGTTACTCAGGAAAGCAACATGGGAAGTCACTACCAGGTCAGATGGCCCAAAGCATGCAGGTCAATTAAGCAGCCCAAGAAGGTGACAGGAGTCATGAATGATGCCCAAAGAAGTTGACGCGCCCAGTGTGGCTGGTTACAAAGCAAGCCTTCTGATAGCTAAATGTGTTTTGAAATATTTGTGAACTACTTGGGTAAGCATCTCCAATTTTTGTGATAAATGGAAATTATCAAGGGAAAAATATACTAAACCACTAAGCCAAAATAAAAACTGATGAAGAATGGAACCACCCACAATACTGAATGGCCTTGGAGCTTTTTGATTTGTGCATTTCTAAGTTTGGCTCAAGGACCCATTAAAATCAAGGAGTTTATGTTTGAGCCAATAAGACTCACCCTTGGACCAGGACTCTGAATGAGTGGAACACGGATCATTTATGGTGTTTGGTGATTGGGAATGCTGACAGTAGTACTACTAAGTACCATATATACACCTCCCTCTACACCCTAAATGAGAAGGGTCTGTACCTCAGAGAGAGGTTGAGGTTGTGCATGCTCAGTCGTGTCTGAGCATGAACTAACTGTAGCCCGCCAGGCTCTTCTGTACATGGAATTTTCCGGGCAAGAATACTGGAGTGGGTTGCCATTTCCTCCTCCAGGGAAGCTTCCCCACCCAGGGATTGAACCTGCATTTCTGGCACCTCCTGCCCTGTCAGGTGGATTCTTTACCACTGTGCCACCTGGGAAGCCCACCTCAGAGAGAAAAAAAAAGCAATACCTACCCCCAGCCCTGGCACTGAAATTTTATTTGACAATATGCATCAAGCATCTACCAGGTGCCAGACAGAGCTTAAGCAGGAAGTATCCACAGATGAGTAAGAAGCAGGCCCAGCCCATGAAATTCCAGACTAGAAGGAAGTCAGTTATGCGTTCCCAGCCACGGTACAGGTCAGATTGTGATGAGGACTAAACAGAAGAAAGAGTAACTAACTATACATGGAAAGATTCTAGAAGGCTTTACAGAGGAAGTGCTATTTAGCTGATCCATAAAGAATGAGTAAAAAAATTCAAGATCTAGAAAAGGGTGGTATTCTGAGTAGAGGATAGGAGCCAAGCAAGACTCAGAAGATTGAGAGGCAGAGGCAGCTAGAGAGAGAATGTTAGAATTCTGACATGAAGGGAGTTCAAGGCCTGAGACTGGAAAAGTAGGCCAGGAGAGACTGCAAATGGCCTGTGATGACTCGCAACACATGTACTTGGGCTTATTTTGTAGTCTGCAAATTGTAAACATTTCATATATTTGTTCCATATTTATTTTAAAATTTTTATACTTCAAATATTTATATTGTCAAGCAATTATTATGAGGAACTTGAATCCATATAACAAAGAGAAGTGATGTTTTATGAGTGCAAACTTACTTTTATAATCTCAACTTTACTGCATTTGCTTATTCTTAAATTAACTAATGAGAAAAAAGTATAATAAACGTTTGTACATCAATCAAGTACAAATGACAGAAAGCCCCAGCCAAACTAACTCAGGGAAGAAAAACAAAAAGTGAGGGAGGAGAAATAGGCTCATGTAAATCTAGAAGTGGTTCTGGGATTCTGGAATCAGTTGATGGAGGGGCTGACGGAATATCATCAAAGCTTTCTGTCCATTTCTCAGCTCCATGTCCCTCCATGTTGGCTGCTCCATTCGCAAGATGGGTGTCCTCCCTGTGGCAGTCCCCAGCAGATCTAGGCTTATAACCATCTTTACAAGTTGCAATCTCCTTCTTAACAGAACCCAACACAATCTCAGAACTAAGTCTCCGTGGCCCGGTTGACTCACACACCCATCCTCAGACCTGTTCGCTGTGTCCTGGACCATGGTACACACTGAAATGGTCATGGTGGGTCCTTCATCCTCCCAGAGTCTCCATGAACTAAGAGTGGGGACAGATGGCATCTCAGAGGAAAACCAAGGTGCTATTGCCAGGAGAAGAAGGAAAGATGCTGGACAGGTTAAAATAACACAGTCTATTCTAATTTGCAAATAATATGCAAACGTTCTAAATTTGGGTTAAGAAATGACAACTGCAGGCTTATATCAGCCTTAACTTGGCAGTTTGCTTCTGCATTTATTTTATTTGCACGGTATTGAGAAAATCTTGATTCACATAGGTGAGTAGTTACAAATAGTAAGTTTTTCAAACAGCATACTAGAACATTTAGGATACTTTTAAGTTATTTAATAAATTTGTGCAGATTTTGAAAGCAGGCCAAAAGTTTGAGTAATAGGCAATTCTATTTCAAAGTTTGATTACCTTCTACTGTGAAGAGTCTCCTCTGCTAATTTAAGTGCTCACTGGGAAGAGGTTTTTCAAATATATCTGCCGTATATGATGAGAAATTCAACAATATTTTCATTTATTTTATTCATTTATTTTTATTGATGTATAGTGGATGTATATAATATTTTATGTTATAGGTATACAACACAGTGATTCACAATTTTAAAGGTTATATTCCATTTATAGCTATTAGAAAATATTGGCTATATTCCCTGTATTGTGCATCATATCCTTGTAGTTTATTTTATACCCAATAGTTTGTACCTTAATTCTCTACCCCTATATTGCCCCTTTCCCCTTCCCTCCCACTCCAGCCCAGTAACCACTAGCTTGTTCTCTGTGAGTCTGCTTATTTTTTGTTATACTCACTAGTTTGTTATATTTTTTAGATTCTGCATATAAGTGATATCATACAGTATTTGTCTTTCTCTGTCTGACTAATTTTACTTAGCATTGTTGTTTTTCAGTCACTCAGTTGTGTCCGACTCTTCACAACCCCATGTTGCGAAGCACACCAGGCCTCTCTGTGCCCTACCATCTCCCAGAGTTTCCCCAAAATCATGTCCGTTGCATCAGTGATGCCATCCAACCATCTCATCCTCTGTCACCCTCTTCTTCTGCTTTCAGAAACAATTAATATGCACCTACTATGTGATAATGTATGTCCTAGTCACAGAGGATGTTTTAAAAAGGCATAGAACACATAGTCCTTGACCTCAGGAGTTTAGTCAGGGAAAATCATAAAAACAAATCATCATAGTGCCACCTGATATGTGCCATAAGAGAGATATGAATATTACATGGTGTTGATGAGGCTCTTCCAGGTTGCCAGGAGAAGAGACGTGCTCTGGGGACTTGGGTGAATGTGGTGTGTTGTAAGGATACACGAGGAAGTGGGAAAGAGCAGGAAGCAGTTTTAGCAGCTGCCTGGCGGAGCTGGGAATGTCACTCAGGACACAGTATATCTCCAGCCACCTGTTCTTCTTGACATTGCTTCAGCAGTGGGCATCTGTTGCTCTCTATTGCTCTGCCAATATGGTGATTCAGCTACACTCTGCCTCTGCTTCCTCTGCTCCTGCTGCCACAGCCTCTCTGTATTTCTTTCTCTACTCCATTGCTCCTGCTGTGTCATGGCTCCCACTGCCTGGAGTCAGGGCTTCCAGACTCCTCTCTGGGTGTCTGCCCATTTCTGCCCAACCTTTCAGCTTAGTACTCCCAATAGGTCTCAAATTCAAATTGTGGGAAAGAGGCTTTGTTTGATTGGCCAGTCATCATCCAGGATACAGTGACCACACTGGGCGGAGTTCTTGCGTCAGCCAGTCTCACTGGCTATTGGACATCCCGAGTACCACAGCCTCTGGGTCAAGCATCAATTCTCGGTCAATCTGCTATAGCCAAGGAAGCAGGGCTCTGACTTACATCATGTCAACCCATGCATAGAGCACTGTCTGCAGCAGCTTGCATGGCAAGAGGGTGTGGCTCAGCCTGGCAATCACAACTGACTTTTCTCCAGAACAATGTCCTAGTGTTGTTTGCCATCTCGAGTTTGACTATGTCAGCTGTTCAACTTTGCTACAAATAATGTCAGACAAAATGTTACAACAATTATTAAATTGTTGGCACATTTTGAAAGTTACTTTAAATACGTAAAAATTAAAAGCAATTTGAATACCTCTACAAGAAGAAAATAGCTGAATAAATTGTATTTTTGAGAAGAAATACTATACACCCTTCCAAAGGATCATGATTTGGAGAACATATCATAACAAAGAAAAATGCTCACTGATATAATGTTAAATGAAAAGCAGTACACATAATTTATACAGTATTATTAGTGAATTAATTATACATTCACCTCTGGAACTGAGAGAGATGAATTAACAGGGACTCTGGATGATAGGGTGATGTGTGAGTTTTATGTTCTTTCATATGCACTTTTTTACTTCTCAACGTTTCAAAGGCAAAAAAAACCACACACCTCAATTGTAAGATATATAAAATAGCATAAAAGACCACCCTTTCCTAGTAGGTAAAACCCACAAATTGGTTTGACAAAAAATACAGGAGGGATTTCCCTGGAGGCACAGTGGATAAGGATCTGCCTGCCAATGCAGGGGAGACGGGTTCAATCCCTAGTCTGGGAAGATTTTACATGCTACAGAACAACTAAGCCCGTGTGCCACGACTACTAAGCCTGAGTTCTAGAGCCCACGAGCCACAAATACTGAGCCCTTGTACTGCGACTACTGAAGCCTGTGCACCCTAGAGCCTGTGCTCCACAGTAAGAGAAGCCTGTGCACTGCACTGAAGAGTAGGCCCTGCTCTCCCAAACTAGAGAAAACCCACAAAAAAGTAATGAAGGCCCAGCACAGCTAAAAATAAATAACTTAATTAAATTAAAATATACATATAAGATACTTTGGATCCTGCTTCCAGTAAAAAAGGGAGATTTCCTTTCTTATTCATGACCGTAACAGCTAAGAAAACAAAGATGACAATGAAATCAAAAGCATAACAGAACAATGGGGTGGTGGCTAACCACCGGTGCGAATCTGTAGTATTGTTAAGAGGATGTCTGGGTTGTCAACATATAGTCCCTGCTTGCCCCAGTCCTTTATCCATAGACCTCAATGGAATTGGATTTCAGGGGATGCAAAATGGGGGATAGCTGGTCTGTGAACAACTGTAATCCCAAGGAAAAAATACTAACGGAAGATAATGCGAAGGAGGGTTAAGGCCCAGAAAAGATGACTAATTCTGCCTGTGAGAGTAAGGGAACAATTTAGAAAGTTGTGGACATCTGATGGGAGCCTTAAGAAATATTAAGTGAGTTTTCAAGGGAGCTGGATAAAGGGCACCTTACTTCTATCCCTAAATTCTAAACTAGTTGAAATAGAAGAATAGGGTAGATAGGAGACCAAACTATCACCTTTACTTGATGAAGTTGATACTGAAGAATAAGGCTTTATGACTGTGGGTAAGTGGGTTTCCAAGTCTAAACCCTGAATTAGATTTATCCATACAGTCACAAGGACTGCATTGCCACACAGGCTTTCTGAAGGACAGCAAGACTCTGATAAAACCTACAATAGGAGAATCAGAGCAGAACACTTATTCTCACGAGGCAGGCTCACTCCCTACCCTCCAGAAAAAAATAAAAGGAGAGAAGGAGGCTGAAATATACATGCTCGGTATAGCAGGTTGAATGGTGACCTCCCTGCCCCGGCCCGCAAAAGATATGTCCACCCAGAATCTATGACTGTGACCTTATTGGAAAAAACCTTCACAGATGTAATTAAGGATTTTGAAATGAGATCAGTCCTGTAGTAGGGTGGGCCCTAAATCAAATGGCAAGCATCCGTAAAAGAATAGAGCAGAGACTTCACTGGTGGTCCAGTGGCTAAGACTCCATGCTCCTAATGAAGGGGCCCTGGGTTCGATCCCTGGTCAGGGAACTAGATCCCAGTGCTGTAACTAAGAGTTTGCATGCTGCAACTAAAGATCTCATTTGCCACAACTAAGACCCAGCACAGCCAAAGAAGTAAATAAATAAATATTTTTCCAAAAAAAAAAGAAAAGGACCAAAGATAGAGAGGAGAAGGTCAGAGAATAAAGTGATGTACCTACAAGCCCAGGATTGTGGATGACCATCAGAAGCGAGGAGAGGGGCCCTGGACAGGTTGTTCCTTGGAGCCTCTGAAAGGAACCAACCCTGTCCACAACTTGGCTTTAGACCCCTGGCCTCCAGAACTGCAAAAGAATAAGCTCCTCTTGTTTTAAGCCGCTCAACCTGTGCTAATTTGTTACAACAATTCTCAGAGACTAACTCCATTTCTTCTTCTAAATTAACCATCTGTGAGAGGAGAGAGGAAGGAGAGGCCAGATTATTTCCTTTGTGGAGCTTTCTCCACATAAAAGGAAATATTATGAATGGGGAAGACACATCTTCCCCTAAAATCATAATAAAAGTTACTAACATAGTTTGAGTGCTTGTCATACCAGCTATTGCTTTGAGTAGTTTCATAAAGAATAGAGTAGAGGACTGTGTAAGGCAAGGGACTTCCAGGCCAAGGGTAAAGCTCTGCGGGGTTTTCCCAACACACACACTTCCTCCTCTGTTCCTATGTGACTTCCACCCATTCCATGGGCATTAGGTCCAGGCCTGCTGGGATTCACAATCGTGGGTCCCACGTCCTCTAGTCACAAATAGGAAGGCATTTGTTTAATCATAAAATTTCTGTAAATACCATATAATGCTTATGAAAAACTGAGGTATTAGTCTCCAGAGAAACAAAACCAAAGGCATTAATTTAAATGTTAATCTGACCTAAAAAACATCTTCATTGCAACATCTAGACCGATGTTTGACCAAACAACTAGTGTGTAATAGCCTAGCCAGTTGACAAGTAAAATTAACCCTCACAATGGGCTTTTTTTCTTTTTTAAATTTATGGCTTTTAAAATTCTTGTGAAATACATACAACATAAAATTTACCTTTTTAATAATTTTTAAGTGTATAGTTCAGTGACATTGAGTACATTCACACTGTTGTACAGAATTTTTTTCATCTGGCCAAACTGAAACCCTGTGTCTATTAAGTAGTGACTCCCATTTCCTCCTCCTCCAGCCCCTGGCAAAAGCTATTCCACATTCTGTCTCTGAATTTGACTAAGTACTTGATACATGTAGGCTTTCCTGACTCAGATGGTGAAGAATCTGCCTGCAATGCAGGAGACCGGGGTTCAATTCCTGGGTCAGGAAGATCCCCTGGAGAAGGGAATGGCAACCCACTCCAGTATTCTTGCCTGGAGAATTTCATGGACAGAGGAGCCTGGCAGGCTACAGTCTACGGGGTCGCAGAGTTGGACACGACTGAGCAAGTAACACACACACACACACAGATACAAGTACCTCATACAAGCTTTGTCCTTTTGTGACTGGTGTATTTCACTTCAAGGTATCCTCAAGGTTCACCCATGTTTTGGTGTGTGTCAAAATTCTCTTCCTTTTTAAAGCTGAGTAATATCCCACTCAGCTTTTTCCAGTAGTCGTGTATGGATGTGAGAGATAAAGAAGGCTGAACGCCAAAGAATTGATTCTTTCAAACTGTGGTATTAGAGAGTCCCTTGAACTGCAAGGAGATCAAACCAATCAATTCTAAAGGAAATCAACCCTGAATATTTACTGGAAAGACTGATGCTGAAACTGAAGCTCCAATACTTTGGCCACCTGATATGCAAAGCCAACTCACTGGAAAAGACCCTGATGCTGGGTAAGATTGAGGGCAAGAGGAGAAGAGGGCAACAGAGGATGAGATGGTTGGAGAGCATCACTGACTCAATGGACATGAGTTTGAGCAAGCTCCAGGAGATGGTGAAGGACAGGGAAACCCGGTGTGCTGCAGTCCATGGAGTCACAAAGAGTTGGACATGACTGAGCAACTGAACAACAACACCAATATCCCACTACATGCATATAACTCCACTTTGTTTCTCCATTCATGGGCACTTGCGTTGCTCTTATCTTTTGGTTATTGTGAATAATGCTGCTATGAATATGAGTATGCAAATTTCTGTTTGAGATCCTTCAATTCTTTTGAATACCTAGAAGTGGAATTACTTGATCATATGGTAATTCTATTTAATTTTTTGAGGAACTGCCATACGGTTTTCCACAGTGACTGCACTATTTGACTATGATTTGGTCAGCATTTTCAAGCTGGTTTCAGAAAATGTGATTAACTCTTGCTTAAGAGAACACATATACATTAATGCTCAAATTGTAGCCACACACCCCAAAGTGAGCAAAAGCATTCAACAAGCAATCAAAATAAATTATGGATACTGCACGTCAACTCTCCAACCTTCATTGATATCTTTCTTCTTCTTTAAGAGAATTTTCATTTTATTCAGTTACTCTTCTCTCCTCTACAGTGTCATGTGCCTCAGGGGAAACTAACCTCAGCTCCAGGAATGGGTCTGACTGGTCTCAGGAGAACATTGCCCTTGTCAGGAGTTAGGCCATCCTTAGGCATGTGACTCAACTTGGACCAAAAAAATGAGAGTGAAATTGGTAGGGCTTCTGAAAGACCATGCCTCAATCCTGGGAGAGAACCATAAAAAGAGATCCTTTCTCTTCTTCCTCTAGATATTGTCATTTCTGCATGGAATTCTTGGAATTGCTACTGTCAGGCTGCCACTAACCTGAAGATAAAGCCAACATCAACTACGGAACAATGGAGAGATGAAAAGAATGTAGATTCTTCATGTTAACATCACTGAAATGCTGGATTAACTCACTCTGGAGTGCATCCTACACACTTTGGTCAACTTGATGACAGAACAAGTTGATAAAAATATCTGGCCTTCCATGAAATAGTAATCTGGTTATAAGTATGTGAAACATGGAAACACAGAAAAGGATAAAGGAGAACAAAATATAAATTGCTCACTATCTCGCTGTATTAGAGTGCTTGGTTGCAAGCAATAGAAACCAACACTGGTTCATTTAAGTAGAAATGTAATCTATTGAGGGCCTTCCAAGTGGTGCTTTCCTGTAGCTCAGGGACTTTCCTGTAGCTCAGATGGTAAAGAATGTGCCTGCAATGCAGGAGACCTGGGTTCTATCCCTAGGTCGGGAAGATCCTCTGGAGAAGGGAATGGCAACCGACTCCAGTATTCTTGCCTGGGGAATCCCATCGACAGAGGAGCCTGGCAGACTACAGTCCATGGGTTTGCAAAGAGTCAGACATGACTGAGTGACTAACATTCCACTCAGGTGGCACTAGTGGTAAAGAACCTGCTTGCCAATGCAGGAGATGTAAGAGCTGCTGGTTGGATCCCTGGGTTGGGAAGATCCCCTGAAGGAGGAAATGGCAACCCACTCCAGTATTCTTGCCTGGGAAATCCCAGAGAGGAGAGCCTGGCAGGCTATAGTCCATGGGATCAAACAGAGTCAGACATAACTAAAGTGACTTAGCATGCATGTAATGTATTGGAAGGATCATTAAGGAAATGACAAATCCAAAGGCAGGAGAACCAGCAGTCCTTCCCATGGGATCCAGTGCCAAGCTCATCCCAGGGTACAAGATGCCACCAATGGAGTCAGCAGTACCACAGCCACTGCCACCATCATCATTTATTCTGTCATAAGCACAACCCCATCATTGTTTCACTACCATCACCTCCACCCCTACTGTGATGATCTGCTTTCTGACTGTCGAGATGTCAAACCATGGCTGGGACTTGAGGATGCAGGTCAAGTGCACATATCCTAAGGGTCATACAAATGCATATCAGCACTTCAAAGATTTTGAAAATGTGTGCCTCCTTAAATTTTACACTCTAACACCCTCGATGCCTCACTTGCCTCATCTTACCCCAGGTCCTGTGACACACACTCAAGTTTTGAAGTTCCAGATGGAAGCTCCAGTGTACCAGCCCAATTCATACAACCACATTCTAGTTGCTAGGCTGTGAGCATGGAAGGGGTTCCCCTTTTCACTTCCACAGACAACTAGGGCATGGTACTCTACCAAAACCCAACATAGTGGGGATTCCCAAAGAGGAATCACCTCAGAGATCAATCACAGTTAACACAGTTTGGAGGCAGCGTTTTCAGGCTTTCTTCCGTGCATATACACTGGGGGTGAGAATGCAAAAGATGATTTTATATTTCTTAGTGCAGTTTTTTGTTCTTAGGAAAGAATATTCTAAGGTGAAATTTACTCAAAATTTTCTCCTAACCAGCATCACACCCTGGTGTCTGAAGTACATCACCGCTGCAGTATGTGATTGTGAAAAAAAAAAAGTCGATCATACATTAGATCACTGACCAATCAACCAAGTTGCTCATACTTTTCTAAAATCATTGTGGTTTACCTTTGAAAGTCCTGTCATAGATATTCAAGTTGTTTGGGCAGGAGGGTTGACAACCCAATTCCCCATATGCAAAAGCATGCTCATGACAAAATCCTACCAAAGGATCAAAACACTATAAAAGAAATCCAAAGTGTGGGATTCACTAAATGCTCTGGCTGATTTCACTTTAATGGTAATACTTATAGAAAGAGGAAAAGCTTTTGAAGTGTAAGCAGTTTAACATGGAGAAAAAATAGATAGTCAAACAAATCATAAATGGAAGGAAACTGTAGAACAAAGCGATTTTCAAGCTTGCCTTTCAGAGTAACTTCTTCTTTTTGAAAACTGTGTTTACTTTAAAATTACTTAGTTTAATCTTTCTCAAAGCATGGTCAAACATCACTTTTTTTAAAAAATTCACTTTCTTTAATGGTAAAAAAAATTACTCAGGCCTTATCTGCAGGTTTACTTGTAGTTTTACTTTGTCTTCATAAAGCTGATTCAGTTGACAGTTGCTAAGGTGATAGCCTTTTTACAAGACATTTTATTTATGGAGCATAGTTAAAGGAGAGGCATATTTTACTTACAACTTTCTAGAAAACCGATACTTGCATTTGCCATATATGTCACTCCAGGTCAAATTTTGAAGACAGGACTAATAAATATTGTTTTGACTTAATTAAATTAAGGACAAATGTACTTTGTAAACAAAAGCTTTACAGTTTCCTAGCTGGTGGCTGTTTTTTTCATCCCTTTACTCTTTGACTGTTAAAGACTGTGAAAATCAGATTTTATCACTGACTTCTAAGATTTAAAGAATTGTATTTTGTGTTACATGGCTCAAGAAGCACACATAAGTAGTCAAAATAAGGCTCACTTAATAAGAGTGTTTTTTTGTTTGTTTTAATTTACTTGAAATTGCCTTGAGTCAAAGATGTCCTACCAATTGAATTAGTTTTATGCTTGCACATGTTTACCATCAATTTTTCCTGTTGTCATTATTGTTGTTATTATGATGATGATGATGATGAAAGGAATCACTGAAAATGCTAAGAATAGCAGAATGATAAATCCAAAGCCACTTTCTGGGTAGAACTACTTGCCCTCCATTCAACATTCCTAAGTTTCTATAATTATTGAGGGAAATGTATCCCTAGCTCACCACCTCTAATCCCCATCTTTCCTGCCCAAAAGCTCCTAGTATAAGATTAATAAGCAGGGCTATTCAATCCTCAGGCACAGGCATATGATGTAATGGGATCCAACAGGAAGACCACAAGGGCTTCTGGGTAGATTCTCATTTCTAAAAGGAGACACAAGATTCCTTTTCCGGGTAGATTTTCTCATTTCTATAAGGAGACACATGCCATTCTTCTCTGGATTTTGTCATCTATAAATAAAGCCTGAAACTGTCATGGACATATTGTTAAAATGTGGACAAAAATGAACATGTTGGGAACGATAGAGTTGAAAGTTGATTGAAAGAAAAACCTAGGTCCCTGATGGCATTGCTAAGTAGCTGAAATAAGCCTGTAATCACTTTTCCTCCAAACTTCTTATTTTGTGAGGTAATGTGTCCTTATTATTTATGCAACTGGAATTGAATTTTCTATTACTTAGGCCAGAAGCACCCTAACTGATGGTGACAGATTGTAAAAATGGCCATAGTTATTCACCACTTGCTGTATCTATGGCCTGTGCAAAATGCAACTTTGCTTCTCCTTCTAGCAGAAGATAATTTCTCCACCCCTTGAATATGGGCTTGGGACTTGCTTTGGACAATGTTGAAAAGTTCAGAGCCTGATCCTGAAGAGGCTTTACACAGTTGGCTTCTCACTTGTGGAATCCTGCTGCCACCATATAAAGAAGCCCAGGCTAGCCTACGCAGGAGGAGAAAAACTGTGGAGAGTAACTCAGTTTTCCCGGCCACCTCTACCGAGCCATCAAACCATCCAGGCCCGACCAACCCATGAGTTGATCACAGATACATAGTGGACTTGGCCAAGCCAGCCCAGACCAGACTTTTGGCTATCTCAGCCCAAACTGCACACTACAGAATTAAGAATAAAATTAGTGACTATTATTTTAAGCTATGATGCTTTGGGATTATTTGTCATCTAGCAAAAGCTAACTGATACATGCATAAATGTAAACTGTTGCTAGGAACAACTTCCTGTATAAATCGCTGCTAAGAATAACTTCCCTTAACCACATTTCATTAAGCAATCTTGGCATTAGAAATGGATACATATGTGTGCTGCCAAAATTAAATCATTAAATATATAGTACATGTGAGACTCTTGCACAGTTGTGGAAATGGAATAATTGAAGGCAGTGCTGGAATCCTACTTTCGTTTCCTATCTTTGACCTATTGTAAGATTGTCCCCATTAATTGGAGAGGGAAAGGAATAGAAAGAAAGGGTGGGCATGGTATAGCATAAAACTGTACACAGTCTGAAACCATTTGTATTTGCTCTCAGAAAAACATCATTGAATGTATCTATTAATACAAACCCCAAATTTCCTTCTTAATGAAAGTGTTCCTTGGACTGGCATTGAGGGAAGATTTCATTCTCCATACATTCCTTAATCAAGTGCAAAACTAGGTAACTTGGAAACCTCTGAACCATGGTTTCAAATGAATCATGAAATCTTATAGCAGAAACTAGCCTTAGAGAACACCTAGTTCAGCTCCCTTACACAACACAGCCTTCTCCATAACATCCAATTCCATTCAGCAATAATTTACTGGGCCCCTCTTACGTGCTAGTCATCAAGCAGCAGAGAATCCAAGAAGAGAAATGCACATCCCTGCCTTCAAGGAGATTACTACCCAGCAGGGAAGATAAAGCATTACAGAGGAGGTCCAAAGCAAACTGATAACAGAGACCCAAACGCTAGCCTCTGTGAAGTCAAGAGTGGTCTCCTCTATAGCAGAAGTAGGCAACAGATGACATTGGATGTGGGCCCTGAAGGATGGGAATGAATTGAGACAACAGAGTGGAAGGAAGAAGCTCCAGATGAAGGAAATATAATAAGCATAGATGCTGTTCTTGTTGTTTAGTTGTTAAGTCGTGTCCCACTCTTTGGCAACCCCATGGAATGTAGCCCACCAGGCTCCTCTGTCCACGGGATTTTCCAGGCAAGAATATTGGAGTGGGTTGCCATTTCCTTCACCAGGGGATCTCCCCAACCCAGGGATCGAACCTGTGTCTCCTGTATCTCCTGCATTGGCAGGTGGATTCTTTACCATTGAGCCACCAGGGAAGCTTGAGCATAGATACAGGTGAGAAATAAAAAGAGATCAGTGAGTCAGGAGCATCAGATACTGAAAATAATCCTTAAGCATTTATCAGGTGAATATTCAAGACTTTTACCTTCCAAACCTGCCCCTCTCCTGTTTTCTTCATGTAAGTAAATGGCATGTCTATTCATCCAGCTTCTCCAGCCCAGAGCTAGGTGTCCTTGATTTGTTTCCTTCCCCTAAACCCCACATCCAAACCAACATAAAGTCCAGTCAGTTCTAATCACCAAGGTATGCCTAGATTCCACCTCCTTCTCCAACCAGCGGAGACTAGTCCATTGTTTTCCATGGCATCCTGCTGATTTAGCCTATTACTTCCACCCTTTAACACTTTCCAGTTTATTTCCTGCACAGCAGCCTGCATGAGCTTTGTAAAACTTAAATCATTTCATATCACCCTTTCCAATGTTTCCTCTCTAATGGTTTCCTATTGCACTGGGAATAAAATCTGAATTTCTTACCATAAAATCAAAACTCTGGGGGCTTGTAAGATCTGACTTCTGCCTCATCTGATCTCATCTCCTACTGCTTTCCCACTTGCCCCTTATACCTTAGCCACACTGACTCTTCTTCAATGATTCAAGGTTCTTCCCTCCTTGATGCCTTTGTAGGCTCTATTCCCTTTACCTAGAGTATAGACCCATGGCTTGTCTTCTCATTTCATTCAAGCCTCTTCTCAAATGTCATCTCCCTAAAGATGCCTTCCCTGACGATCTAAAAGAGCTCCCATCCCCATCACCTTCTATCCATTTAATCTGCTTCATTTTCTTCCTGGTACTTACCATTACCTGAAATTACATATATATTCACTCGCTGATTTATTTTTGTCTGCATTACTATTAGTGTCCTATTGCTGTTGTAATAAATTACCACAAACTTGGCTTGAACAATGCAAACTTATTATCTTAGAGTTCAGGAGGTTGAATGTCTGAAATGGGCCTCATTGGGCTAAAATCAAGATATCAGCAGGGCTGTGTTCCTTTTGAAGAATTCATTTCCTTGCCTTTGTCATCTCACAATGTCCATCTGCATTCCCTGGCATTTGCCCCCTTCCATCTTCTAAGTCAGCAACAGCAGGTCAAGTCTTGCTCACATGGCATCCCTCTGATACTCTCTGCCTCTTTCCATCTTTGTTATTACATTGGACCCATATAGATAATCTAAAGTAATCTTCTATTTTAAAGCCAGTTTATTAGCAAGCTCAAT
The DNA here is from genome assembly GCF_054371585.1 of Giraffa tippelskirchi. Taxonomy (NCBI): domain Eukaryota; kingdom Metazoa; phylum Chordata; class Mammalia; order Artiodactyla; family Giraffidae; genus Giraffa; species Giraffa tippelskirchi. The sequence continues at coordinate 54,509,219 of NC_137275.1, read as the reverse complement.
TCCATCTGTAGTCTTAATTCCCTTTTGCCCATGTAACCTAATATATTCACCAGTTCTGGGGATTCAAACACAGACATCTAGGGGGCAGGGGGCATTATTCTGCCTACCCCCCTCCACACATACTGAAATAGCAATTTTACTGGGAACCAGAACCAGGTCTTTGTCACTATTCTCCTGCACCTGGGACACAGCAATGTATATTGCTCCATATATGCTTGTTAAATGAATACTTGATGCAACATACTGTTATAAGAGCTTTGTGCATATTGTACCAATTTCATCTTCACAACTACTCTATGAAGTAAAATCAATCATTATTCTCATTTTACATTTGAGAAAATGGAGGCACAGAGAAGTTAAGTAACTTGCTTAAGGTCACATAGTAAGCGCCAGAGTCAAGGGCACAAACTAAAGCAAACTCTAAGGCCTTTTCTGTAACCACCATGCTATGCCCCCTCATCCCTTTCATGGATCACAGCCTTCTTGTGGCAAAGGGGCTTGTGTAACTCAATGAAGCTATGAGCTATGCCACACAGGACCACTCAAGATGGACAGGTCATAGTAAAGAGTGCTGACAGAAAAATGATCCACTGGAGGAAGGAATGACAACCCATACGGTATTCTTGATGTGAGAACCCCGTGAACAGTACAAAAAGGCAAAAAGATATGACACTAGAAGATGAGCTCCCCAGATCAGAAGGTGACCAATATGCTACCGGGGAAGAACAGAGGGCAATAGCTCCAGAAAGAGTGAAGCGAATGGGCCAAAGCAGAAATGATGCTCAATTGTGGGTGTGTCTGGTGGTGAAAGTAAAGTTCAATGATGTAAAGAACAATATTGCATAGGAACTTGGAGTGTCAGGTCCATGAATCAAGGTAAATTGAACATGGTTAAGCAGGAGATGGCAAGAATGAACATCAGTATCTTAGGTATCAGTGAACTAAAATGGACGGGAATGGGTGATTTAATTCAGATCACCATAATATCTACTACTATGGTCAGAGAATCCACTAGAAGAAATGGAGTTGCCCTCATAATCAGAAAAGTATCCAAAATGCAGTACTTGGCTGAAATCTCAAAACAATAGAATGATCTTGGTTCATTTCTAAGGCAAACCATTCAATCCAAGTCTATGCCCAACCACTAATCCTGAAGAAGCTGAAGTTAACAGGCTCTATGAAGACCTAAAAGACCATTAAAAACTAACACCCTTCCCCCCCAAAAACAGATGTCCTTCTCATCATAGGAGATTGGAATGTGAAATTACGAAGTCAAGAGATACTTGGAATAACAGGAAATTCTGGCCTTGGAGTACAAAATGAAGCAGGGCAGAGGCTAACAGAGTTTTGTCAAGAGAACATGTTAGTCACAGTAAACACCCTTATCCAACAACACAAGAGACAACTCTACACATGGATATTACCAGATGGTCAATACTAAAATCAGATTGATTATATTCTTTGCAGCTGAAGATGGAGAAGCTCTACACAGTCAGCAAAACCAAGACCTGGAGCTGACTGTGGCTCAGATCAGGAGCTTCTTATTGCAAAATTGAGGTTTAAATTGAAGAAAGGAGGGAAAACCACTAGGCCATTCTGGTATGACTTAAATCAAATCCCTTATGATAGTACAGTGGAAGTAACAAATAGATTCAAGGGATTAGATCTGGTAGATAGAGTGCCTGAAGAACTATGCATAGAGGTTTATAACATTGTACATGAAGCAGTGACCAAAACTATCCCCAAGAAAAACAAATGCAACAAGGCAAAATGGTTGTCTGAGGAGGCTTTACAAAAAGCTGAGGAAAGAAGAGAACTGAAAGGCAAGGGAGAAAGGGAAAGATACACCCAATTGAATACAGAGTTCCAGAGAATAGCAAGGAGAGATAAGGTCTTTGTAAGTGAACAATGCAAAGTAATAGAGGAAAACAATAGAATGGGGAGGACTAGAGATCCCTTCAAGAAAATTGGAGATATCAAGAGAACATTTCATGCAAGAATGGGCACGATAAAGGAGAGAAATAGTAAGAAACAGAAGCCGAAGAGATTAAGAAGAGGTGGCAAGAATACACAGAAGAACTATACAAGAAAGGTCTTAATAACACAGATAACCATGATGGTGTGGTCACTCACCTAGAGCCAGACATCCTGGAGTGTGAAGTCAAGCAGGCCTTAGGAAGCATTACTATGAACAAAGCTAGTATAGGTGATGAAATTGCAGCTGAGCTATTTAAAATTCTAAGAGATGATGCCGTTAAAGTGTTGCACTCAATATATCAGCAAATTTGGAAAACTCAGAAGTGGCCACATGACTGGAAAAGGTCAGTTCTCATTCCAATCCCAAAGAAGGGCAATGCCAAAGAATGTTCAAACTACTGTACAGTTTCTCTCATTTCACAGGCTAGCAAGGTTATGCTCAAAATCCTTCAAATTAGGCTTCAGCAGAATGTGAACCAAGAACTTCCAGATGTACAACCTGGGTTTCAAAGATGCAGAGGAACCAGAGATCAGACTGCCAACATTTGTTGGATCATGGAGAAAGCTAGGGAATTTCAGAAAAACATCTACTTCTGCTTCATTGACTACACTAAAGCCTTTGGCTGTGTGGACCACAAAGAACTGTGGAAAATTCTTAAAGAGATGGAAATACCAGACTACCTTATCTGTCTCCTGAGAAACCTGTATGCAAGTCAAAAAGTAACAGAACCAGACATGGAATAACTGAGTGGTTCAAAATTGGGAAAGGAGTACATCAAGGCTGTATGTTGTCACTCAGTTTATTTAACTTACATTCAGAGTACATCATGCAAAATGCCAGGCTAGATGAATCACAAGCTGGCATCAAGACTGCCAGGGGAAATACCAACAGCCTCAGATATCCAGATAATACACTCTGATGGCAGAAAGTGAAGAAGAATTCCAGAAAAACATCTACCTCTGCTTCATTGACTATGCTAAAGGCTTTTCCTGTGTGGATCACAACAAACAGTAGAAAATTCTTAGAGATGGGAATACTAGACCACCTTACCTGCCTCCTGAGAAATCTGTATGCAGGTCAAGAAGCAACAGTTAGAACTGGACATGGGACAACAGACTGGTTCCAAATCGGAAAGGAGTATGTCAAGGCTGTATATTGTCACCCTGCTTATTTAACGTATATACAGAGTACATCATGCAAAATGCTGGACTGGATGAAGCACAAGCTAGAATCAAGACTGCAGGGAAAAAAATCAATAACCTCAGATATGCAGATGACACCATCCTTATGGCAGAAAGTGAAGAGGAACTAAATAGCCTGTTGATGAAAGTGAAAGAGGAGAGTGAAAAAGCTGACTTAAAACTCAACCTTAATAAAACTAAGATCATGGCATCCAGCCCCATCATTTCATTGCAAATAGAAGGGGAACAGTGGAAACAGTGACAGATTTTACTTTCTTAGGCTCCAAAATCACTGAAGATGGTGACTGCAACCATGGAATTCAAAGACGCTTGTTCCTCAGGAGGAAAGCTGTGACAAACCTAGACAGCATGTTAAAAAGCAGAGGCATCATTTTGCCAACAAAGTCCATATAGTCAAAGCTATGGTTTTTCTAGTAGTCATGTATGGATGTAAGAGTTGGACCATAAAAAGGTTGAGAGCTGAAGAACTGGTGCTTTTGAAATATGCTTTGGAGAAGAGTCTTGAGAGTCCCTTGGACAGCAAGGAGATCAAAGCAGTCAATCATAAAGGAAATCAACCCTGAATATTCATTGGAAAAACTGATGCTGAAGCTGAAGCTCCAATACTTTGGCCACCTGATGTCAAGAGCCGACTCATTAGAAAAGACCCTGATGCTGGGAAAGATTGAAGGTAGAAGGAGAAGGGGATGACAGAGAACAAGATGGTTGGATGGCATCACCAATTCAATGGACAAGAGTTGAACAAACTCCAGGAGATAGTGGAGGACAAAGGGGCTTGGTGTGCTGCAGTCCATGGGGTTGCAAAGAGTCAGACAAGACTTAGCAACTGAACAACAACAAATACCCCCTCCTAAAGGAATCATGGAAAAGGGAAAGGTGGGCCCTCCTAGAATCTGCTTTGACTAAAGCAAGTGGCAAGTCTCAGTGGAAAGCTCAGGGAATGCTATTCCCCTTCATACAAGGCGATGGGGTCTCTGTCTAGATACTGCTCATGAAGAGAAACTCAGTCATTTGAGGGGAAACTTGTTTCAATCTTTCAACCAGGTCTGGTTTGCTCCAACTAATCACAGCTACCCACAGGTTCCAGAGGATTCTTTCAAGCTAAACTCAAACTCTGTTTTTCTAAGTGGGCTTCTGGCATAGAATCACTGTCTGCTTTCTTGCTGTGGTGAGCTGAGCTGGACCTTGAAACTCAGGGACCAACACCACCTTGGCTTCAAGGCTAGACCAGAATCAGTCTTCTATAGCATTTCCCCTGAGTCTCACCCTCAACTTGCCCTAAGAGCAAAGACCCCCTGCCTCCAAACTCATGATGCAGAACGCTTCAGAGGAGGGAGAGTAAGTGAGGGACTTTTATAATCATTTCCCTCCATTCCTCCCCAAATTTCCATCTCCCAGGCCAAGAGAGGGGGTGGATGATGCATTGTTCTAAGAGGACCCATTGTATGTTTGACAAATACCAGGACCCCTCCCTCAAGAGGCTGGGAAGAAGAAAGGAGAGTGGGTGGCCAACAGTCAGTGCTTTTATTTTCTGGTGTGTAATCCAGAAAATGGATAATTCCCACAAACATAATCAAGTTAGCAATCCATGTATAATTTGGCAATATGCTTCCTAGTTAAATAACGACTTAAATTGTTTTGGGGAATTTTTTAAAGGAAAAATTACTTAGTCATTTTAATAAGGATGTTCCTGGGAGACAAATTTTTCAAAGAATTTTGCAGCAAATAAGACTAAGGTCAAAGAATTATCTCTAGGTCTATGTCATAACAACTGTTCTGAGTACATTATCTCCCCTTTAATGATCCAGCTACCATGCCCACATATCCTCTCTATCTATCTACCTATCTATCTGTCTACCTACCTACCTATCTACCTATCTCTATTTATTTCTCATGACTATCTCAATCATATGCACACATCCATTTATATACACACTTACATATTTCCTGCTAGTATCTCCCAATTACCCAGGAATTCTCCCAGTCCTCCTGCATGCTGTCCTGCTCTCCACTTCCACAGATAATTTCACTTGCATAATTGCAGCACTGGAATTATCCAGTTCGATTATAATTATTCAATTATTCATTGACTGCTATCCATGTAGACTGTTATCAGTCCCTATGAATAAGTTGGTATCCCAGCTCCAACTACCTCCACTATCTCTGTGGCTTCAGACAAATTATTTAACTTCTCTGAGCCTCTGCATCTGAAACTGGCATAATGATGGTACCTATCCTATGCTCAATATTGAGCATCAACCATGTACCTGACCTTGTTCTAGGTACAGAGGATACAACAATAAAACAAACAAACAAAAAGATGAAATTCTTGCTCTTAGCAAGGTTATATTCCAGTTGGGAGGAAATGAGCATCAAAGAAACAAATTTGATAATTTCAGAGAATTGCTATTAAAAGTAATACACAGTAATATAAGGTAAGTTTAGGGAGGAGGTGATAGCCAGCCTCAAAGAAGGGCATTCATGATGGTCACCTCCTGGTATTTTTCCTTGTATACTTCTCACTACACTGAATGGAGCTGGCTGAGGTAACCAATAGGATGTTATGGAAATTATGGTGTGTGGTTTCCAAGGACAGGTCACAAAAGACATTGCAGCTTCTATCTCACTCTTTCTTGGGTCACTTACTCTGGGGGAAGCCAGCTGCCATGTTGTGAGAACATTCAAATGGCTTCATGGACAATCCTATGGCAAGGTGGTGATGAAAGGCTAGTCATCACCTGGTGATGAAAGACAAGTGCTGACCTTGCCAACAGCTAGTGCTGACCTTGCCAACAGCTAGTACCGACCTTGCCAATAGCCGATGTCTACCTGCCATGTTGAAAGCAATGCTTGCAACCCTAGAATATTCATAAAAGACTCCAAGCCATAACAAGTCAGCCAAGCTGTGCTGGAATTCTGACTCACAGAAACTATGAGACTATCATTTTTACTGTGTTTTTTTTTAATTAGTTTATTTTCTATTTTTTAACTTTACAATATTGTATTTGTTTTGCCATACATTGACATGAATCCACCATGGGTGTACATGTTTTCCCCTTCCAGAACCCCCCTTCTACCTCCCTCCCCATCCCATCCCTCCAGGTCATCCCTGTGCACTAAGCTACTAAGATTTGAAGCCATTTGGTACATGGCAATAAATAATTAATACAGAGTTTTAGATAGGATGATCAGGAAAGGCTTCAGTGAACTTCACTGAGCTTGGGTTATGTGCAGATTAAATAAATAAGATGTATGAAATGCTTAACACAGAGTCAGACTTTTGGTAGCTGCTCAGTAAACACTGGCTATGGTTATTTTTAATATTTGTGGTGAGATTAGTCTTTACCCAACACCCTCCTACTACAGACAAGGATCTTGAGACCTAGAGACTTTCAGACATTTGTCCCTATCACACAAAGCAAGTGTCAGTTGACCCAAGTCTGAGGGCTGGATCTCCTAGATTCTGCTAGAACCTAAACCAGACTTCTTTCTTCTTCACTCTGTCTCTTCTTTCCTTGCACAAAATCTGTTGAAGTGAGAACATGACGAGTCTGCCTACAGATTACGACTCTACTGAGTCAGTTCTACCATCCATGGTTCTACCATCCATGGTCGACAGAGCAGGGCTCAGAGAGAAACTGGGTGTGGTGTGTGCGGGAGGAACTATTCATTGACTCACCCAGGAGGGCTTCTTCACAAAGGAATGGCCGCGGCCAGATGAGCACTTCTGAACCGATGTGAAACACACTCTTCTTTGCTAACCGCCACTGGGAACTCAACAGCTGTTTTTAATATTTTGATGCTAATCACCTGAAAGGCCATGGGGAGGAGGAAAGAGAGAAAGGCAGATTGTCTGCACAGCCATGAGCCTATCTGTGCCTCGGCCTAAAAAAATCTTTTTAGAACAGCCTGGCTCCCATATGCTGCTGTTCTCCTGCCATGGGGTCAAGGATACACCCCACTTTCTCTCTTGGTGGCCACCACACCCATTCTCTCCCTGGGCGTTCTGTCCTCCCCTCCACCCCATGACCAGCTGTGGAGCAGCACGTGTCCCACATACCTCCCTCTTTCCTTGTAGCCTTCATAGATAAGCTCACAGGCTCTGCTTATTATAGAGTTCACTGCTAGTCACTGTAGAGAAATAGTAACAGGCAAAGAAAAAAACCAAAGTCGGGGAAATTACAAAGACTACGGAACCTTTCAACACGGCCATTCCACTCCCTTACTTAAAACCTTTCCTTGGGGTCACATCCCATCACCTACAGAACAAATCCCAAGCTCTTTCATGAGGCACACAAAGTTCTCCAAGTCTTGTCTGGGCTTAAATCTCTACTGTGCACTTGCAAGCCATATAGCCTTGAACAAGTTATTTCTTTGTCTCATTTTCTTCTGATGTAATAAAGGAATAATAATATAGAGTTGTGAGAATTAAATGAGTTAATATATATATAACCATAGGTCAGTATCTGGCACGTAGTAAAGTTCAAGAAATGTAATCAATGACAATGATAATGATGAAGAACATCTCTGCAACCTTGTCCATTACTCCCTGTCTTACAGACCTTGAAGTACCCTCACATATGTTGTTGTGATTGATCAGTCGCTAAGTCACATCTGACTTTTTGCAATCCCATGGCCTGCAGCACACCAGGCCCCTCTGTCCTCCACTATCTCCTGTGGTTTGCTCAAATTCATGTCCATTGAGTTGGTGATGCTATCTAACCATCTCATCCTCTGCCTCCCCCTTCTCCTGTTCCTTTCAATCTTTCCCTGCTTCAAGATCTTTTCCAATAAGCCAGCTCTTTCCATCAGGTGGTCAAAGTATTATAGTTTCAGCTTCAGCATCAGTCTTTCCAATGAATATTCAGAGTTGATTTCTTTTAGGATTGATTGGTTTGATCTCCTTCTATCCAAGGGACTCTCAAGACTCTTCTCTAGCACCACAATTCAAAAGCATCAATTCTTTGGCGCTCAGCCTTCTTTATGGTCCAACTCTCACACCCATACATGACTACTGGAAAAACCATAGCTTTGACCATACGGACTTTGTTTGCAAATTGATGTCTCTACTTTTTAATATGCTGTCTAGGTTTTTCATAGCTTTCCATCCAAGGAGGAAGTGTCTTTTAATTTTGTGCTATAATCATCATCTGCAGTGATTTTGGAGACCAAGAAAATAAAATGTCACTGTTTCCACTTTTTCCCCTTCTATTTGCCATGAAGTGATGGGACCAGATACCATGATCTTAGTTTTGTTAATATTGAGTTTTAAGTCAGCTTTTTCATTTTCCTCTTTCACTCTCATCAAGAGGATTTTTAGTTCCTTTTCACTTTTTCTTACCATTAGAGTGGTATCATCTGCATATCTGAGGTTGTTGATATTTCTCCTAGCAATCTTGATTCCAGCTTGTGATTCATCTAGCCTGGCATTTCACATGATGTACTCTGCATATAAGTTAAATAAGCAGGGTGACACTATACAACCTTGGCGTACTCCTTTCCCAATTTTGAATCAGTCAATTGTTCCATGTAAGGTTCTAACTGTTGCTTCTTGACCTTCATACAGGTTTCTCAGGAGACAGCTAGGTAGCCTGGTATTCCCATCTCTTAAAGAATTTTCTAGTTTGTTGTGATCCACACAGTCAAAGGCGTTAGTGTAGTCAGTGAAGCAGAAGTAGATGTTTTCTGGAATTCTCTTGCTTTATGATCCAGCAAATGTTGCAATTTGATCTCTGTTTCCTCTGCCTTTTCTAATCCCAGCTTGTACATCTGGAAATTCTTGGTTCACATACTGCTGAAGCCTAGCTTGAAGGATTTTAAGTGTACTTTTACTAGCATGTGAAATGAGTGCAACTGTATGGTAGTCTGAACATTCTTTGGCACTCTCCTCCTTTGGGATTGGAATGAAAATTGATCTTTTCCAGTCCTGTGACCACTGCAAGTTTTTCAAATTTGCTGACATATTGAGTATAACACTTTAACAGCATCATCTTTTAGGATTTGAAATAGCTCAGCTGCAATTTCATCACCTACACTAGCTTTGTTCATAGCAATGCTTCCTAAGGCCTACTTGACTTCACACTCCAGGATATATGACTCCAGATGAGTGAGCATATCATTGGGGTTATCAGGATCTTTAGGATTTTTTTGTAAAATTCTTCAGTGTATTCTTGCCACATGTTTTACCATGCTGTTAATCACGTCTATGATATTTTGCTCAATTCTCCTGTATCTAGACAGACTTCACCCTCCCCTAAGTCTGGCTCACATCTGGGTCCTTAGAGAAGATTCTACTCAAGAAAGCCTCCTCTGGGAGGCATTCCATGTCCATCCTGTCCTCACACATGCTGGCTCAGGTATCTTTTTCTGTGCTCCTATAACATCCCATGCATACCTCCTTCAAGAAAATACATGTAGCGAATTCCCTGGCAGCCCAGTGATTAAGACTCTGCACTTTCACTGCCAAGGGCCCAAGTTCAATCTCTGGTCAGGGAACTAAACTCCCACCAAAAAGAGGAAAAAAAGGAAAGGAAATATGTGTATATGTTAATTATCTAGAGCTGCATAACAATGTACCCCAAAACTTAATGGGGTCAAAGAATAGCCATTTTATTTGTTCAAAATGCTATGGGTCAAGCTTTTAGATAAAGCTTAGTTGGGTGGTTCTTCTGCTCCACATGGCATCAGCTGAGGTCATTTACTCAGCTGAGTTCATTCAGCCACTGGACTGAACAGAAGGCCCATGATGGGTGCACTCACGTGTCCTTAGCGGTCCTCTCACATTGTTGCTCTGTGTGGCTAGCTTGGGCTTCGTCACAGGATTGTGGGCTTAGGATGGATCAGCTTCTTACATGGTGGCTGGCTTCCAAGAAGAACAATTTTAAGTGGCAAAAGCCAAAGCTGTAGCTCCCTTAAGGCCCAAGCTCGAAAATTACACAACATTGCTTACACCACATTCTATTAGTCAAAGCAAGTGATAGAACAAGCTCAAATCCAAAAGAAGGAGTAAAAAGAATGTATAGCCAGCTTGACATCACCACCACAGGTCCCTCTGCCCTTAAGACGCTGAGGTCCTTGAAGGCAAAGAGATAATTCTGTATTAGTCTTGGTACCCCCAGCACCTAACTGGGAGGAGTGCCTGGTTTAGAGTAGGTGCTTAACAAGTTGATGTGTGAACTCCCACACAAACATGGAAAGCTCTAGAAGTAGGTGAACTGGCCTAACAAAACACTCAAGGCAGCTCCTCTGGCAGCGGTCAAAACCTCCCACCCATGACCTCTGCTTCTCATCAAATCCATCTTCAGTTCATTCCCAGCACTACAAAAAGTATAAGCAATGCCAAAGTCATCAATCAAGTACCAGTGTCTCTAACCAGCTTTAACACAGATAAAGGGCAGAAGCGAAAGAAGTTAGTGTAGTTGGAATGTTCTATAGGCTTATCTAAGTGATAGATAAAATAAAATCATACCTGTGTAAAAATATTTTCAACTCTAGTGCTATGGGGATCCAGAGCATCCCCCAAACAAAAGGACTCTCAGTTCTCCCTGTTTGGGATAAACCCTCACCCCAACCTCACGCAAATAGCAATAAAAGGCAGTGTCTAGTCCATGAGGCTCACTCCTGAATTCCCTAAGGAAAGCCCTGTTACTTTTGCCTATGGCTCAGGGCAGCAGTCTGAGACTACTACCAGAATACCAGCCTTCCAAGAGCAGGCTCCAGGGGCATTGCCATAGGGAAGGGAAGGGATGTGTCAGCTCAGATCGCCAGCAGTTGTCTGTAGAGAGAATGTCCAGGCCTTGTGTGCAGCCAGCATGGGCACAGGCACTCAGTTTTTAATGAGGAAACCATTGGGAGGAAAACAAACACAGTTTTAAAATATCTGAGTCAGCAAATTGACTTTTTCATTCATCTTAGAGGCCCAGACCTTCTCCAATAGGATCAATCAGGTCCATTCCTAACCTGGAATCTGAAATAGCTGGAGGTGCCTGAGGGGAACAACCACAGAGCCCACCCGGCACTCAACAGAGGTAGGGAAGCAGCTCTTCTTCCCTCCCTGAAGCTGAGGACAACTGGGCAGAGGCTAGCCATCCTGCAAAGAGTCACTTATACAAGTTAGGAGTGTGCTGGATGCATGAGAAAAATGACCCATTTAGCAACTCCCTAGAATCCCTGAAAATGAAGAGTGCTACCCAAGTCACCATATTGTCTTCTTATGAGGCAACCAAGGGTAGACAGTAAGGGCAGGGAAAAATACAGACCCCTTTCCTTCACATTATAAGCTAGGCAGAATCCTGGCAGCTATAACATATAGACAGATGGAGGAGGGACCACATTTTAAATTCCTCGGGTTAATCAGCTCCTTTTTCAGTGCCCTTCATTTCCCCTCAGAAACAAAGTAAAAAGTAAAAGACCCATGCCAAACACTGGTGTTTCCAACCAACAGGTATTTAATGAGCACCTACAACATATCAGGCCCGCCTCCAGAATGGAGATCGCAAAAGAAACTAGGAGACAAGACGTCTGCTATATTGGAATTCTCCAGCAAGGAAATAAAAAGGGAATTTTAGATCATAAGTGACATGAAGAGAATAAACTAGGAGAAGTGTGATAGAGAATGGCTTCTTTAAGGAGAGAACACCTCTCTGAAAAGGAGACATTCGTAGCCTTCAGTGATGACACAGAGAGAGCCATAAACTGACAGAGAAGAGCCCCAGGCAGAGGGGACAGCAAGCACACCCTTGAGACAGAAATGAGCCTGCTGTCTTTAAGGAACAGAATGGAGGCCAATGCAAAAAATAAAAAACACAATGTGAGATAGTGTGGGAGAGATAGACAAGGGCTCTGTCATGCAGGGCCTTGAATATCACAGCAAAGCATTTGAATTTTATTTTACTCCATATTCTGTCTAAATATTCCTACTCCTGGTTCTTTAGCACTGCAATGCTTTATTTATCAGAGACAAGAATGCTCCAAAACAAAGGTCCTCAAAATGTAGCACCCAGGCCAATAACATTGGCACCTCTCTGGGAATTTATTAAACATGCAAACCCGCTGAATCAAAAACTCTGAAGGTGGGGTCCAGAAATCTGTATTTAGTAAGCCCTCCAGGTAATTCTGATGCATGGTAGTTTGAGAACTACAGCTCCAGAGAAAATAACTTTCTAGACTACTGAAACTTCCGTAAGTACAACACATTGTTAAAGAAGATAAGAAAATGGGCATTATATGTGTCAGTGTTGTTCTCATCTTTTAAAAACAAAGGGAATAAAGGAAATAAAAACAATATGTGACCTTTTATGAATAATTCATGATCCTCATTGTGTGGACTCTGACATGTTCTGAGGGTCTAGGAAAACAGATAAAGCTACTTGTTCCTATACTTATTGTCCCAAAATGGTTATTCTTTGTGAGATTTTTGTGCTTGCTTTTGATAGCTGCTCTATGAGTGACTGAACTGAACTATAGCTTTCTTTGTTCTTAAGCATTGGCTTTACTTAATCATAGTAGAACAATAAAATAAGTAATAGACATATTCAAATATAGGCCAAAATTTTGTTAGATTTGTAAGACGTAAAATTACTCTGTCAGTTGCTATAAAACCTTCAAAATTCTTACTCTCAAGTTTTGTACTTAACTTTTCTCAGACCATAGCACTGACATAAAAGACCCATGAAAAGTTTTATGTATGTTTAATTGAAGTCCTGTAGGGTGAAGACAGAGATAATGGAACAGAATTAAGACTTGAAGAGGTAATAGCTGCAACTTTTCTAAAACTAATTGAATGTATCAACTGTTAGATTCAGGAAATCCAAAACTGAAAATAAAGTACTTGGGTACTTTAAAGCAAAGCTGTTAAAGATCATGAACAAAGAAGAGAAAAGCAGCCAGAGGAAGAAGACAGATTTCCATCAAAGGACCAATGATTAAACTGACAACTAATTTCTCAACAGTAGTCAAAAGACATCTAAGACAATGGAATTGGGAGACAAGAGGAGATGGGTCACAAAACCAGATTAAGAAATTACATACAGATGCTGAAAACAGAAAGGAAGGTTGGTTTCATAGTCCTCTGAGCTACCAAACCAGGATTCTTTAAATTACCCCTGACCAGCAATGGTCAAGTGGCTCTAGAAATGAGGAATGGAAGTGTGGGGCGACAAGAAACTAGACAAGGCTTTATATAACTCTTTCTTCATATGCACACACACCAGGCAAGAGTGTTTTGTTTTTTTATTTCATCTGGACTCCCATAGCACCCTGTACATCCCTCCTTCCCATCATGTGTAAGGCAATAAATAGTAAATCGCATTTCTGTCCACCTACACTCAGTCACATTATACTCTGAATTTCTGAAAAATAAAGACAGGGTTGTGTTTGTCTTTGAATCCAAGCACCTAGCAGAGTGATTGACACAAGAGGCTTCCAATAAATACTGAGTGAACCAAGAGACAAATGAAAGAATCAATCATGTTGTTTCATTTGCAAAAACCAGAGATCTGAACCTCCTTCCCCAGTCTCCTCCTGCCTCACCCACATTTTGCCGCTACCAGCTTCTTCCCAATCCTGTAGAAAGAAGCCTGGAGCCTGAGGGTACATTCCCTGGCTTCTCTCATTTCACCCAAAATATTCTATTAGTTGCCTGATATTTACCTGAATGTTGCTTCTATTTTCTTCTGCAGATCTGGGTGAGACTATTCTTGACAGTGACTATGCCAAAAAGATATTGCCTTCCTCATGATCTACCCCACCTCCATTCTTTACCTCTGGTCAAATAGCTGGGGTTAGGTTTCAAGGTAGCCCAAGTGAAGAAATGCAGTGTTTGGTCCAGAAGAAAACGTCCTGTCCTCAGAAAGAGCTGCAGGACTTGGTGAAGATGTATCAGCCTGAGCTAGGGGGACACATGTGGGAGCAAGTTCAAGGATGATACACAGGAAAGGATGGAGGAGAGCAGAATACAAAGGTGAGGGAGGGGTTGTTGACTTGGGAACCCCGTTAAAGCTAGAATGAATGCATTTCTGAATGGCTCCTTGAAGCTTGGGCATGATGCTTTACAGTAAACTACAGGGAGAGGCTGCAGTACCGTGGCAGAAAATTGAGGATAGGATCAGAATGTTCAGGGAGACAGAAATGTCAGAACAAATTTATGTGAGACATGTGCTTTCTGGGAGGGTTCAGGGGACAGTCCCTGCTTTAGGGCAATAAGGAGTATGTCAGTCAGGGGAAACTACATCCCTGAGAAGCTTGGAGATAACTGTCCATAGTGGGCCAGGGTGAGAAGAGGTGACTCTGCCATATAACTGGGCTCCCTAGACTCAGGGGGAATGATGGGATTCCAGAATAACAAAGGCCAAGAAGTCAGTGCTTTACCACCAGAGTCAAAGTGGACATAAAACACAAAGGCAACACGGCCAGAGGGACAACCAGAGATGTCTGGTGCCTCCACCCACAAGTTTTTGATGAAGGCTAATAGACCGTGGTGTTCCTGGAACTGGGATAGAAGACCAACCAATAAAGGTATTGTGTGACTTGTATAACAAGAAGAAAAAAAAAAGTCAAGAGCTATCAAGAAGAACGTTGATGTGCTCATAATTTCCAGATCTGAGTCAGTACTCAGACTCCTAACCTGGGTCCCCTTGAGAAAGGATCCAGCAATGTCTCCCACACTAGTGAAGTCTTTAGGAGTTCAGTGATCTAAGGCATGTCAGGACAACCCCTGACATGATAAAGAACACATTATTACACATTGGGCTTACTACTACTAAGAAAGAAATAACAATGCTAGCTAAGGTTTTAGAGAAACATAACCTATAATAGGGAATATTGCTATGTATTGGGTGATTGAAGTCGTTCATGGTTCTGAGTGAGGTCTGGAGCAAGAGAGGGCTCTGCAGTAGATCCAGGCTGCCATGTGAGGTGCCCTTAGCTCATGTGATCTGACAGATCCAATGATGCTAGAGGTATCGTGACAGATAGGGATGCAGGGTAGAGTCTCTGGCAAGCCCCAATAGGAGAGCCACAGCATAGACTCTTACAGCTCTTTTGGAGGGGAAAATGACTTCCTATTTGAAAAGCAGCTTCTGGCATGTGATAGGGCCATATTAGAGACACATTGCTCCCTCTGGCAACTGCCTCAATTTGGGGGTGGGGGGGTTGCTTCTCTTTATACTTAATTGGTTGAAAAATTATCTATATCTTCACAATTTCCACTTATTCCTTTCTGACTCTGTTTCAAAACTACTCCAAATCAGGTTTTCACCCCCACAATCTCACTAAAACTGGTTTTTGTGAACTTTACCAACAACTTCCATGTTCCAAATACAATGACTAACTTTAAGTCCTCTTTGAACTTGATCTCTCAGCAGCCTCTGACCCATCAGGACATGCCCTTTCTTGGGGCTTCCCTGGTAGCTCAGAAGATAAAGAATCTGCCTGCAAAGCAGGAGACACAGGTTCGATCCCTGGGTCAGGAAGATCCCCTGGAGAAGGGAATGGCAACCCACTCCAGTATTCTTGCCTGGAGAACTCCATGGACAAAGGATCCTAGCAGGCTTACAGTTCATGGGGTCACAAAGAGTCTAACACGACTGAGTGACTAACACTTCCACTTTTCTTGAAATAGCTTCTCCCCTTGTCCCTGGGACTTTCCTCTTTCTTCCTATCTCACTGGTTCCTCCTTATCACCTTGGCTGGCTCTTCTCATGTTCTCAGCTACTAATGCTGGTGTCCCCAAGGCTCAGCCCCAGGTTACTTTCCATTCCATCTATACTCTCTCTTCCTAGGTGACATTCTCCCATCCATAGCTTCAATTCTTTTATGTGCTTCCCATTCCCAAATTTATACTTCTAACCTCACCCTCCTCCCCTCATGCATCCAACAGTCTATTAGACCTCTCTACTAGACATCTGATAGACTTAATTCCAAAGAGGAATTCTGGCTCCCCTATTTCCAAATGCGTTCCTCCTCCAGGCATCCCCATCTTAGTAAACAACAGCTCTACTCCTCCAGCTGCTCAGAACCAAGACCTTGACTCATTTTTTGCTCCTTTATTTCCAGGCTCACATTCCATTCATCAGAAAACCTTGCCAGTTATTCCTTCAAAATATTTAGAATCTGTTAAATCCCTTGTCTAAGCCATCATCCTCCTTGCTTAGATTCTTGTATCCTGTTCTCATGCTTCCATCTTTGCCCTATTCAATTTATTTTAAAATCAGTAGCCACAATGATCTTGTCCCACTTCTACTGAAAACCTTCCACAAGCTTCCCACCTCCTTCAGGATAAAATCCAAAGTCCTTGTGGTGACCCACAAAGCCCCACAACATCTGCACAGCCCGTGATTCCGGATCCCCTTTGACTTCACCTCCAACACTTTCCCTGAAGCCCCTCTGGACATCCCTTTTTCTTTGACATGCTTCCTTCAGTCAGCCTCAGGGCTCACCGCCTCACTTCTGCTCCAACTCCACTTCCTCAGATATACTACTCCTTTCTATCTCCTGGAGCCCTCTCTATTTCTCTTTCTAGCAGATCTCACTACTTGGTAGATTATACAACATTAATTTTATTGTCTGGCCCAACCCAGTAGAGTGTAAGTTTGGGAGAGCAATAGCTTGTTTAATTTCTACGTCCTCAGCCCTTAGCACAGTGGTTGGAATAAGTTAAATATTGAATAGATTTTTGTTGAGTGCATGAGTAATTTTAATTCTAGTGTATAGGAGGGGAAATAGAGATTAAAAATGCTTAAGACCTATATACACAATAGGACATTACTCACTCATCACAGACAATGAAATCTTGCCATGTGCAACAACCCGGATGGACCTAGAGGGTATTGTGCTAAGAGAAATAAATTAGACAGAGCAAGACAAATACTATATGATTTCACTATATGTGGAATCTAAAAAAAAAAAAAACAAAACAGACAAGCAAAGCAAAATAGATACAGACTCATAGATACAGAGAAACTGGTAGTTGCTAGTTCAGTTCAGTTCAGTCACTCAGTCGTGTCCAACTCTTTGCAACCCCATAGACTGCAGCATGCCAGGCCTGCCTGTCCATCACCAACTCCCAGAGTTTACTCAAACTCATGCCCATTGAGTGAGTCGGTGATGCCATCCAGCCATTTCATCCTCTGTCATCCCCTTCTCCTCCCACCTTCAATCTTTCCCAGCATCAAGGTCTTTTCCGATGAGTCAGTTCTTCGCATCAGGTAGCCAAAGTATTGGAGTTTCACCTTCAACATCAGTCCTTCCAACGAATATTCAGGTAGTTGCTAGAGGGGAATTTATATCAAAATGGGTGAGAAAAGTCCAGAAGTACAAACTTCATCATAAAATAAATAAGTCATGGGGATGTAATATGTAGCACAGGGAATATTGTCAATAATATTATAAAAACTTTGTGTGGTGGTTGAGTCTAGATGGTTACTAGACTCATCATGGTGTCAATTTATAATGTATATAAATGTCAAATCACTACATTGCACACCTGAAACTAATATAATATTATAAGTCAGTGAAAGTCGCTCAGTCATGTCCGACTCTTTGAGACCCCATGGACTATACAGTCCATGGAGTTCTCCAGCCCAGAATATTGGAGTGGGTAGCCTTTCCCTTCTCCAGGGGATCTTCCCAACCCAGGGATTGAACCCAGATCTCCCGCATTGCAGGCGGATTTCTTACCAGCTGAGCCACAAGGGAAGCCCTTATATGTCAATTATACGTTAATTTAAAAATTAAAAAGAAAAAATAGAAGTTATAAAATTGTTTTTGAAAAAATGATTAAGGCCTTTAGAAGCTCCCAGCTTGGTGCCCTTCCCCAGAGCACAGGGTATATACCTTCATGCTGTTGTTGTCGTTTGGTTGCTAATTTGTGTCCGACTCTTTTGCAACCCCATGGACTGTAGCCCACCAGGCTCCCTCTGTACATGGGATTTCCCAGCCAAGAATACTGGAGTGAGTTGCCATTTCTTTCTCCAGGGGGTCTTCCCCACCCAGGGATCGAATCCACATCTCCTGCACCTCCTGCACTGGCAGGTGGATTCTTTACCACTGAGCCACCAGGGAAGCCCATATACCTTCATAGGCCACAACAAATAGTTTTAACCAGAAAAGTGTTATCAAGCATACCAAATAACTGGTTTTATTGCTTTCGCTGCTCTGAACTTAGGATATTACCTTATTTTGAAGTTTTGACAAAAGATCCATTTGCTATAGCAAATTCAGACATAAACAGTCTAATCCACATATATTTTCTTTCTCCTGTGAATGGGAGGATTCCACATGGCCAGGTCTGGACTTACAGACAGACAGCAAGAGTTTCCTAGATGCCTGAGTGACATCCCCCACCCCCCTCAAAAATGCTCCCTACTCTGGTTCAGCAGAATCTGAAATTACACAATTTACAATTCATTGACCTCTGAAAAAAACAAGTCACGCCCCAAGGAGAGCTGCAAACAAAAGCGTTCCTGAGCCAGATTCCTTGTTGACACTGGTCTCTGGTTACACCCTGGCATAAAAAGGGAGGAAATTCAGTCTTCAAAGCCAGTGCATCCCCACTTTTGTCTGTCCCCAGAGGAATCCCTTCCCCCACTCCACAAGAGGAACTCTCTGGGAGTTCAAAAACACAAATACTGCCAGGGGAGGCATTTTCAAGTTACACACGATAGATTGATAGATGGATCAATCCAAAGTAACTCATAGGTCTGGTTCATGTTACTTGCCTTGGAATGGGTTTAAAGCTTTAAACCATTCCTCTCAAGTACGCCCTGTTGTGAATCTCCTTTCCTGTTCAAAACCCTTTCTTGGCCCAGACCCCAGGACTCACCTTCCAGAAGAATATGGCCACTCCCAGCGGCCCTCTCTCAGTCTCTTCACAAAGCACAGACTTGTCCCAAAGGGCCTGGTCTGCCCCGGAGGAACAAAGCCACAAGGCTGACATCTCAAAAGTAATTACCTTGTCCCCAGAATTCCAGAGAGGCCTTTCCTCGGGCTCTCCTCAGTGTCCTGGATGGTGAGTCTCCTGTTTTATCGGGCCTGGGTCAGAGGCCTGGATGAACACTGCCCCCCTCACACACCATCAGCAGATTTCACTCATCCACCCTGACTCCTGCCCTCTTGGCCTCACCCGCATTCTCAACACAACGTCCATAGAGCCCTGGACCAGAAGTAAAATAAAGCAGTATTTGTCATTCCCAGTTTGGGCTGTTTGGTCCATCTATGCTAACCACGTGCATCATTTTTACATAAGCCCCCCAAATGGAGGCTAATGTGCTAAAGGGCAAAAGCCTGTTAGGGTCAAGGTGGTGCAGGAATTCCCACCCTGGAGATAAAGACCAGGCTCCTCTTCTGGCACCAATCTCATCACTAACATTCTTTAGAGTTTCTTCCCGGTCCTCTCTCTCATCCTACTTTTAAATCTTCCTTAAAGAGTTATTTCTTCCAGGGTTTCCATGCAAACCCATGCACAACTCAGTAACTTCCGCTTGTTCTATGTACAAGCTCACAGCTCTGTCCCCCCAGCACCCTCAGCCCACTTGTTGGGTTCAGACCCTCCACTGCTCCCTTCTTGCCTTCATGCATATTCTATTGTAAAGGACTTTGGAGTTCCTAAAGTGTGTTTATGTACCACACCTCACTGATAATCACATAACATCTTGTCAAGTCATCTAGGAAAGTGGGTTGTTTCCTACATTTTCACAGACACTGAGGTTGAGATGCCAGGTAAAGGCTTTGTCCACAACCACCCAGTGGAGGAGTCACAGAGCTCAGAGCCTCCAGGGGAGGATCTTCATTCCCCACCTCTGCTTCTAAGGGTCATTCACGCTCAAGCTTGTCTCCCTCCGTGGGGTGCTTCCCAGGACACCATCCTCACCCAAATTTTTCCTCTGCACACATTCATTCCCTCGAAGTCGGAAATCAGACAGACCCTTATCCACATCCCAGCTCTGCCTTTAACCTGCAGTGTGACATCAGTCAAGTTATTTAACCTCTGGAGCCTCAATTCCTTCTTTTGTACACTGAGGGTATGATGATCTCATGAGACCACTGTGAGGATTAAATGAGGATGTAGTGGCACATGGTAAGTACTCAGTTAAACAGTAACTGTCATCTTCATATTCATTACCCCTATCTCTTATCTGAGATGGCAAGGGTCTCCTAATCATTTCCCTTGCCTCCAAGTATGCTAACCTTCCCAATCCCTTCCAACCTTCCACCCTTTCACCCTCAACCCTACCAACCCACCCCCAACCAGGCTGTCTCCAGGTTACCTTTCACAAACACACATGCCTAGAAGAAAAATGCAGGACATTTTCAGGAAATTTTTGCTTCCATACTAATATAAACAAAAGAATAACAATGAATTAATTTTAAAAATTGAAATTTCACTACACCCTCCCACTCCTCACCTCCCACCCAACCCCCCAAAGAAAAACCATTTGCAAATTCTGACCAGATGTGTCATTAGGAAACATTACCCTCCAGATAACAAGGAAATCATCTCCCACCACACCTTCAAGAAACAGATCGGACTCTAACTCCATCAAGTCACTCAATATTCCCCAAACAGCAGCAACTTTCTGAAGATGATAAGAGCCAGGGCTCTGGGGTTCAGCTCCTGGCTCTCCCACTCACTAGCATGTATCTGTGGGGAAGTAGCATAATCTTGGTCTGCCTCAATTTTCTCTTGATTAAAACAGGGATAAAATCTACCCTAAAGCTTTTATGTGAGAATTCAATGAGATAATCCAAGAAAAATAGTTGGCAGAGGACTGCACGGAATAAACTTTCAAGTACTAGGCACTCATTATTATTAGTGTTCATTTGTTCTTTTCCTTTGCCTGAGCTAGTTCCACAGGATCCCATCACCACCACTCCCTCCCCACTTCCTGTGTGTCTAGTCATCTGCAAGACACCTCCTCCGTGAAGCCCTTTTGGATTGATGCTTCTGAATTCCCTTTGTGGCGGGTATGTATCTTTTCTCTAGAGCCCTTTCTGCTCTAGCCTATCTGCATTTTTTTTTCCTGGAGGCTTTCTTAAGTGTATCATGAGCATCTTGAAGAAGGCAAGTTTCCTGCCCATTACAAGAAAGAAGAGAATAAAGGAAGAAGATGGGGGTGTGGGGAGGGAAGGTGGGAAGTACCACTGATGCTGGAAATGTAAACTCTTCAAATTTTAATGGTATACCTTAACCAAAACTTACAATGTTAAAAAGCAGAGTGAAGTAAGTTAGAAAGAGAAAAACAAATACCATATATTAACACATATATGTGAAATCTAGAAAAATGGTGCAGATAAACCTATTTGCAAAGCAGAAATAGAGACACAGACATAGAGAAAAAAATGTATGGACACCAAGGAGGACAACAGGAAGGTGGGATAAATTGGGAGATTGGGATCGACATATATACACTATTGATACTGATGTATAAAATGGATAACTAATAACTAACTAATGATAACCTACTGTATAGCTCAGGGAACTCTACTCAATGCTCCGTGGTGACCTAAGTGGGAAGGAAATCTTAAAAAGATGGAATATATGTATAGAGATAACTGATTCACTTTGCTATACAGCAGAAACCAAAACAAAATTGTAAAGCAACTGTACTCAAATAAAAATTAAAAAGAAAAAAAAAAAGGCATTACATTAACCCATAGATTTCAGTACTATCCTCCCAAAAAATATTTTTAAATATTTAAGAACCCACATTTACATCATATCACATCTGCCTCCAACTCCACCCCTCAGTCCAGAATCCATTTGAGGAAGAGTGCCATTTTGACCACACTCTTTCCTAATATTCTCTTTTTTAAGGTTTTCTTAAAAAAGAAATAGTTATGAATTTGCTTATTGTATCTATTCTTCTTTATCCAAAGATCCTGGTCCATCATCAGGCCGATTTGTCTTGAAAGAATGTGCTGTGCTGGGGAAAGAACAACGGAAACCAAGGCTATGACAGCTATAAATGTACAAACCTGCACGTACATAACACAGATTCTGGCCCAAAGACCAAGACATTCTGTTTGTCGTTATCTATGTTCTTTCTGGGTTTCCCTGGTGGCTCAGCGGTAAAGAATCCTAATGCAATGCAGGAAATTTGGGTTTGATCTCTGGGTCGGGACGATCCCCTGGAGAAGGGAATAGTAACCCACTCCAGTATTCTTGCCTGGCAAATCCCACGGACAGAAGAGCCTGGCAGGTTATAGTCCATGGGGCTGCAAAGGAGTCAGACATGACGTAGCAACTAAACAACAACAAAATTTTCTTTCCAGGAATTAAATGTCTCATGGCAATGAGAAAGAAATAGTTTTTCCACATCACCATCTTCTCCTCCCAGTATCTCCACCAAATTCATACCTTCCATGTATCTATTAAAGACTGGGGCTACGGTTGATACAAACAGCTCAAAGCAAATGAGGAAAATTGAACATGAACATCTGCATTTTACAAGAAAAGAAATACATCTCATATCCTCTTTAGTTTGTCATGACTCCAAAGAGAGAGAGAGCAAGAAAGTCTAGATTTTGTTCTTTTCAATCTGGAATGCAAATGACAGACACCAGCCTTCCCATTTCACAAAGAGTGCCTTGGAGAAATGGTGATGTGCCAGGGCTGGGGGAAGAAAGCTGTTTTTAAAGAACCAAAGCAAAGTTGCAGAAGCTGGAACGCCAAAATGTTTGCAGTGTCTCAACTGGCCAAGAAACTGGCACGAAAGCCCACAGCCAGAGCTTGTAGGTACCTGAGTGGCCCAGAAGTACAGATCTCTCTGGGCTGAATATTGTGAACTGCAGGTGCAAGCTACCAATGGGAGGTTCAGCTGTGGGAACATGCCAAGTATGTAACAAAACTCAATTGAAGGGAGCCAAGTTTAAGATCATAACCCGAACTCGAATACAGGAGGCAGCAAATTCCATAGGATTTAGTTATAAAAGGAGAATTGCCATATTTTTCCTTATGAATTAATTTAAACACTAAGTAGGTGAAAGTAGCACTATGTTTACTTTTCACTGAGTACATTTTCATTAACAGAGTCAGCCCTAAAAAGACAAAATTCTCCTGCACATCATTTAGTTCTCCAAGCATTGTATCAGAATCAGCCCTATATTCATCAAAATAAATTAATTTTGTTAAAGAATGCTTATTGAAACTTGTATATTTAAGGTCCAAGCAGAAAATGAAGGAGCCAGAAATATCCTAACACTAAAACAACACAATTCTAACTTAGATCACAGTTTTGACTATTTTAATCTCCAAATTTATTTATTCTGGTGGAATGGATTGGGGAAGATGAGGATGGAATGTATATTTTTAAGCCTTTACAGGATGATAGGTACTGTTGAGACTCCTTACAAATATCTCTGATCCTCACAGCAGCCCCTTGAAATAGGTATTATTATTATTCCTGTCTTACAGAGAGGGCACTGAATCTCAGAGATGCTAAGTAACTTACACAAGATCACACAGCCAGTAAATGGCAGAGACAAAATTCAAACTTTTATATTTAGGATATTTCCTTGCACATTTAATAAGAACCCTTACGTATCAGTAAGTATTGCAGAGAATCTGATGCTAACTTAGGTATTAATGAAACTTTGTTAAAGTGAGGCGGTTTTGGTTTAGATTTTACTACTCATTAGAAAATAATTTCTGGGGAGAGTTTATGTCATATTTTTTTATGTGTCAAAATTTGAACTTTGGATTTATACTCCAATTTGTAATCCTTTAAAAATATTATCTGCTCTAATTTAAAGGTATTTTCATGTTTTCCTTTTTAATTTTTTATGATCTAGTTCTGAAATTATAAGTGAAAAAAGAAATTCTAATTTAGCATGTGCTCTGCACTTCCAATTTTTTTTAGCTATTACTAGTAGCTCCTATATACACAAACGTGAGAAATTGCTAAAGCAAAATTTCAGTTTTGAAATAAAGAAAAAAAAAGCTTAAATCACATCAAAGAAAAATAAGCATTGGAAGACACTTTCTAGAAAAAAATAATATATAATTATTTTAGGAGAAGCTACAAATCTGTTTAACCACCCCAACCTCCCCAAAATTAAATAACCTAATCAGATCACTTAGAAATAAGTGCTTTTTGCTGCCCTACCCTAAGCTCATATTGCTATTTAACCTGCCTTTAAACAAACAAGAATTTTTTAACATTTTCTATCCTTTAAGCAAATGTTCTTTGCTTGGCTAAATGACAATGTTCCAGAAATGCCTACCACAGAAGCATAAAAAACCCTTGGCAACATTCCAGGAGAAATTCACCCTGCATAATGTGTTCCAGCAAACGCTCAATAGCTTTTCTGGTGAACCTGCTGGTTCTGTGTGCACTTGAACAGGATCTGAAAAGAACAAAAGAAAAAACTGATAGACATTTTCCTTTTTGTTAGTCTGGTGAAGTAGCCCTTAGCTTGAATTAACAAACCTTCCAAACTTGGAAAAGTGAATGCATGTAGGGCTAACCTAAACCCGGCTCTGGGCTCTGATGTCAACTTTGCTTTACTCTTTGATTCCCTGAAATTCAAGTATAATTATATTGTTTGTCTTTTCGTCTAATAAAATGTGCATTAGCATTTGGTTCTCCTTGGAGTGTAGTATTTGTTTAGATGAATGTATTCTTTCAAATGATTAGTAGTGCTGTCATAATGAGAATGCTTTAGATTAGACATCCACTCTCCATAGAATATTAAAAAGAGGGAGACCGGAGGGACAAACCTCTTCAAAAGGGTTCAGAAGTGTGCTCACAATTGGCTAAGGCTATCACCTTCTCCAGATATTTATGAGAATTTCACCAAATGCAAAATACTTGAAGATGAAATCCATTTTATAAAGTGAGATAGATGCAAGTTTTAATATTTTATGCCCCTTTGCAACTTTTTCTTAGGATAAACATTTCTTACTTAAAAAATAAAACGATTGGACATTTTACAGCCTATGAAACTGTAACAAGCCCCATTTGGCCCCACTTCTCCTTGGACATGGGGGGATGCAGAGGTGGGCTGAGTTGCCCAGAATCTGTACTAAAAGCCTGTTTGACCTTAAATGCCCTGAATGGAGGAAGTGTAGTGATACGAAAGGTAAAATTTTCTCCATCTGATGTTCTAGAACACACACATAGAGCTGAAACTCAACCCATTTTGCAGGCAAGACCTCCCTCTAGATGCAAATGCCAGGCGGAAGGGAGAACTCAAGCCTGGGAAAGGACTGAAGGCCCTGGAGTTTGCCTTCAGAGGCCTCCCACCAACAGTCCATCAGCCTGCTCCACACAGGGCCTTTTTCTGGCTCCCAGGGCCACTTGGAGGAGCACAGCAGGCAGACAATTGGGACTTAAAATATAGACTTCTGATGGTATCACGAGAGATATCCTGACAGGGTTGAAGGGACATCATCGCACAACTTTAACGGCTAAACATAGTTTAAATGTATGGTGCGCTTGTAACATTCTTCTGGCATTTCTTCATTTATTACTTTGCTGGAAACCTCCAAAAAAAAATGGAAAAGACCTAGAGAGGCCCTGGCTACCAGGAAGTCACATGGTGTATTAGGAGAAGGCAAGATCTTTACAAAACCCTCAACTGCTTCCTGCAGAAGAAAGCTGGGCCTCTAGACTCCCAGTCAGCAGAGGAAATCACCAAATGCAAAAGCAGCATGAAACAGATGAAACTAAAGGGAGCTTTGACTGTCATCCTTCTCCATCCTCAAAAAGTAACCACGATTCTGAGTCAAGGTGTTTCCTTTCAGATCTTTAAAAAGAAATACACACACGCACACACAAAGAATAAATGATGTTATTTCATGTGTTTTTCTTCATACATGGTATAATGCTACGCTAGTGTTTGCATGAACAGTCGTGTCCACCTCTTTGCGACCCCATGGACTGTAGTCCACCAGGCTCCTCTGTTCATGGGATTTCCCAGGCAAGAAGACTGGAGTGGGTGGCATTTCTTTCTCCAGGGGATCTTCCTCATCCAGGGATCAAACCAGAGACTCCCATGTCTCCTGCACTGGCAGGTGCATTCTTTACTACTGCACCACCTGGGAAGCCCATAATGCTATACACATCCTCAACAAATTGCTTTATTTTTTATTTTAAATTCATTTAACAATATTTTGAAACTTATCCCCATGGCTTCATATAGATTTATTTCAATACTTCTGGCTACTGAATAGTACTCCATCTTTTGAAACCATCGGTTTTTTTTTTTTTTTTTGAAACCATCGGTTTTATTTACCCATTCCCCTGCTGAAGTACATCAATTTTTGTGTGTTGCTGACCTGATGCATTCTTCCAGCCCACTTAAGCTTTCCCTTCTCAGAAGTCTGACTGTACTTTATTCTCCTTAATTGTTCCATGTATGTGAGATCTGTCTCCCCGACTAGAAAGTAAACGTCTAAAGAGCAACTTCTACAGCCAGCAACTAAGAGAATCATTGTATCTGTGTAACAATTCGGTGAATGATGAATTTTGGGCTTTTGACTCTCTATCAGAAAGCTTCGCACAAGCTTTGGACTCACAGAGGCTCAACAAATTCTATCTAGTTATTTATTTCCTCTTGTTTCTTAAAAGAGAAGTTCTGTATTTTCAAAATAGGTTCAACTAAAATTCACTTCCTTTCCTAATCTAGATTTGTGGGGGTCAACATCTCCTTAAGATGTTCCAAATCCTAATACTGGTGATACAATGAAGGTTGTGCTTTTTAAAGATGAGTGTGTGTGTGTGTGTGTTTGAGAGAGGGGGAGAGAGAGAGAGAAAGAGATGGAGACAGAAATACAGAAAGAGAGAGAAAAAGACAGGGAGAGAGGAGAGGGAGGGGATGAGGGAGGGGGAGAGGAGGGGAGGAGGAAGAGAGAAGGATCCCAAACCTGCTTTGAGGAGTGGCCCTGTGGCCCCTGCTAGCCTGGAGGCAAAGCCAGGCACAAAGGACTAATTCTGTTTATAAACGAAATCTGGATAACAAGCACTATTCCTTCTTTTTCTTTAAAAATCTTATTACCCTGCCACTTTTACTTTACCCTTTTAGGTTGCTGGTGTCAAAATCATTTTCATTTTTTCCCCTGGAAACTATTCTCTGAGTCTTCAGTCTTCCTAAAGAAATTTAAAAAAAAAAAATTTTTTTTTTTTAATTGTTAATGCTCTTTCTAGGGACAATGAAGAAAGCACAAAGTCTCCACATCCACTCACCAGAAATCCTCCAGACCATTCAACCAGACTTCGGATCATGTCATAAAGAGCTGCTTGGAAAATGTGAAAATTTTGCCAAAGAGACTCACCCACTGCATTGTTTGTTAGAGGAAAGGAGAAGGTGTGCACTTATTAAAGCTGTGGAAACAAACAAGTATTCGGGGACCTCTCTGTGTTTGTGTTAGATCATTTTTTCATCTTGTAAAATCATTTTAATTCTTTCTTAGTCTAAGACACCTTCAGCAGCTTTGTTGGCTTTTTCGAGTCTGACCCCTCCCAGAATGCACATATGCTCATATACATGCAGTTCTGCAAAGAATCTCAAGGACTTCAAAAATCCACTGGGACTAGAGGAGCCCAGGTTAAGAAGATCTAAAGTAAAGTGAAATTTTCAAGAATCCAGATGTCGGCAGAAATAGTGACAGGCACTACATGCATTGACAGTAGCTACAAAATAAAAAACAGTCTCCATCTTTGGGTTTTGGAGTATATTTGGGTTTTATCTTGAGTTGGTCTTTTCGAACATGCCCATATCCATTATGGATGGCAAGAGGAACAATATGTCATCAATGTGCCACCATCTTCAATCACAAAGGTTGACTCTGTGTCTGGAAGATAATATACCAGACAAGGCACAAAACAACACTGATCACGAGGAGATGGTCTCACTGAAAGTACCTACACCTGTAGCAAGTACTGGAATTAAGTAAATGAATGATCTTGCCCATCAGTGCCCTTCACCTGTTTCTTATCACATCCTTGGCATTATCTCTTTCAGCAGCTACCCTACCCTCAAAATCATTCTCAGTACTCTTTCAACTTCAAAGACTTCTCCATATGCCATCTTCCTTAGACTGAACCTATTCCAAACCCTTAACTATTCCCCAAACCACATACTCATAAGATTACTGTCATTAGAGTAACTTCCACCATGCACAGAGTGACTCCTATGTGTCGGCTATGCATGTAGTGCCAAAAATATGCTAATATATGTATTAAATCTGTACAACAACTCTGCTAGGTAGGTAGCAGTGTTTTCATTTAAAGATGAGAAACATAAGCCTCAAAGAGAAGTGATTTGCTAAAGGTTACAGAGCAAAAAAACTGGCAGAACTGGGTTTATCCTTAATTCCATTTGACTGCAAACTCTGTCTCAGTCTTGTTGGCTGGTACCACCATCATGCTTTTCCAGAAAATTATTAAAATTACAGAATTCTCAATGTAGATGTGTTCTCAGCCTGCTTTGGCTCAGAATGTTTGAGCAGAAAAGGATGTTAGAGATGATCTTGTCTGACTCTCACACTTTACAAATAAGGAAACTGACAGTCAAGTAGGATGGGTTACTGGTCCAACAATGACCTTCCCTTTTCTAGTTCTTAAGTGGACGGGAACCACATCCTTTGGGAAGTCATTTCATGCTCTGCCTAGCATAGCTCTAAGTGCACCAAAAGTCTGTATGTGGACTTGATGTCCATTCCAAAAGGAGGAGAATATCAAGTCCAGAACACCTGAACGACCAGAGCAAAGGAAGGCCAGACTCAGATGGCATCAACCTCAAAGGGAATAGAACAAGCCAAGGATGTTGCCTGGTCCTCAAAGCTAGCAAAGCAACGAAGACAAGACATGTAAAACCACAGCAAAGCCCTCCCCCCAAAACCAACACCTGCATCCCAAAGCCACTTTTACCAACAGCAGTGACATGCAACCCAATTAAGCAGATAATTTCAAAGTCCTTCTCTTTAAGTCTGAGTAGCTGGAATGAGGAGAGAGAAGACAAGTCAGTGCTTGAAAGCTTGCCTTTAGGTTTGTTATCAAGAATAACAAGTGACTGCCATATTTCAAGTGTGTTTAAAAGTCCTGAATCATATAACTATTCTGCCTTGTGTTGTCCTTGAAAATGCAAAACTAGAAATGGAAGAAATTATCAAAGAGCAATAAAGCAGGGAAACAGATTAGGCGGGGGTGTGGGCTGCAATTCACTATTACAGATGCTTTAAACACTTACTGTATGGCAGTAGTTGACAAGCTGGGTTAAGAACAGAGTAATAAACATGCTTTCAATCTCTCTCCTAAAGAGAGACATAATAGGGCAAGAGAATAAAGAGTGTAACTGTTTAATAGCCATCCTTATTTTCCAAAGAAGGCAGTTTTGGTGACCCTAATGCTTTTAACATTCATTTTTTGTCCCTTTATTATATCATTAGGCTACCTCAAAAACACAAAATGTGCTATTTACTAGATCACATTTAACAAGAGAGGACACATGGGGTGGGTCAATGATCAAGGCTTGCCTGATTAGCTTTAATTGATTCACTTATCTCCAAGCTTCCCTAGGCTATTTTGTAAATAAGAATGATTCAATACCAGGTGTTACATAAATATTTAATGTAAATACATATACACACATAAATGTGTTGAATATATTGTGACCATTTGCTACATCCAGGTACTAAGCCTGCTGACCAGCTAAATAAGTTCCCTAGGCTCTAAAAGTACAAATCCTGAGCCCTCCCAGGGCACATGAAGTGTTTGCTCAATCCGTAAACACGTAATTATTGAACTTGCCTTCTAAAGTAACACCACACCCTGGATATGATGCAAAACCCAGCATTACAAGATAAGCTCTGTCTCAAGTTTCTGCTCGTTATAGTGCCTGAAGTATTTGCTCATATACCCAGGGACTGAAGCAGAAGTAAACAGTCAGGCCAGTATTATAGGGACACCTGGGTTTCAAAATCGACTTTCTTCTATTGTGAAAGCAATGAATGAAGTTCAGCAAACTCCTGTAAGAATGCCGACTCATCCCACATCCCACATCACGTGGGTCACAGGACTTTGACCTTAGCTCAGACCACCCTAAGATGTCTAGGGCCATCCCCTTCCCTGGGGAATCAGACCCAAGCTCCCAGTCTCCCACCACCACACATCACCTCCTGCCTGTCTCCTGTCTGCACCCTCTTGCACCGGGGCGTTAACCAAGACTGTGCTCAGATCTCCAGACAGGGCTCTGCACGGTACATTTAACCTGCCTGGACCCATGACTCTTTATACCTTTAAAACTCTACAAAATCATTTCTTAGGTATGATTTTTTTTATATCCTTCCCTCCCCACCAAGATACGATATAGCTAGCTGAGCAATTAAGAGCCAGAACCTGGGAGCCCAATGCCTGGGGTTGAATCCTGATCCACCACAGACTAACTGCACCTCAGTTTCCCTACCTGTCATTCTTGAGTACATAAAGTGGCTCAGTCAGAAAGAATCCACCTGTAACACAGGAGACTGCCTGCAATGCAGGAGACATGGGTTCGATCCCTGGGTTGGGAAGATCCTGTGGAGAAGGAAATGGCAATCCAGTCCAGTATTCTCGTCTGGAGAATTCCATGGACAGAGGAGCCTGGTGAGCTAACAGTCCATGGGGTCTCAAAGAGTTGGACACAACTGAGCAACTAAACAACAACAGTCAAGATGAATAGGTAAGCAAAGAGCTTAGAGTAGTGCCTGGTACGCGGTAAATGCTGCCACCCAAGTGTAAGCATAATAAAT
This sequence comes from Giraffa tippelskirchi, assembly GCF_054371585.1. Classification (NCBI taxonomy): domain Eukaryota; kingdom Metazoa; phylum Chordata; class Mammalia; order Artiodactyla; family Giraffidae; genus Giraffa; species Giraffa tippelskirchi. The sequence continues at coordinate 54,478,312 of NC_137275.1, read as the reverse complement.
GTGATCAACAATGGTAGCTCCTATCTACCTTGGTGTTCAAGAGACAATGGGGACTGACAGGGCTGTATCTGGGCTGGCCCATCAAGGAAATGCCTGTAACAGCCAGCATTGCATTGCCAGTTGTCCCTGCAAACATTGCAGCTGGCCTGGTGTGACCGGCTGTTCACAGCTTCACGAAGAAGCAAAATCCACATGTCTGGATTTTAACTTATTGGTTTACATTTTAAAAATTCATGTTTGAGCCAAAGAAAGCACATTTATAGGCAGATTTAGCCCTTAAGCCACTATTTTGTGACCTCTGACATTTAGGAATCTATAATGGGGGGGGGTGTATGTATGTATGCGTGTGTGTGCATTTTCATTTTTCTGTGTTTATCCTCTTCTTCTGCAATTAAATATCTGAGGGGTAGTAGAAAGCATGCAGAAAGTCCTCAGTTAAGATCAGCTGACCAATGAAGGCTTATTGACAAACAGACACCAAAGGGACTTGGCTGAAAGAAAACAATGAGTAAGTAAGTGTCACTCACATTCAGTGCCCTCCGCATCCTCAGGTCAATAAGCCAAGCCCTGATGACACAAAGATGAACAAGATGCAGTCCCTGATCTTAAAGAATGTTATAGACTCATGGGGACACAGACGTGTAGACAACTGTAATCATTACAAAACACATGAACATGTCTTATCTCAACATCCAGAGAACCTAAGGTAGCTGGTACAGCGTGTGACTTTATACTCAATGTATAGAAGAGAAACAGGTTAAATGACTTGTCCGAGGACACTCCAGCAGTTCGTGGAGTTGTAACAAGAACCCAGCTCTGCTGACTCCAAACCCAGGGCTCTTTCTGCTGAATGCTAGTGTTCTAACATAAAACTTTTCTATTTCCCAGTGCCTCTACACTGGAGAAATCGGGCTCAGGAAAAGGGTCAATATCCAGTGAGTTAGATGGAGGCATTGATAGCATCATGGAAGGCAGGCTTTGAAAAGCACCTGTGAACAGTTCAATATTTTTATTTTCATTAATCATAATTTTCCATCTACAAAAAAGAATTTGAGGCTACTTTCAACAAAGCATAAAACCATATATATTTTTCATGTTCAAAAAACAAAGTAATGAAGGAAAACAAAGATGAAATCCCTGTTTCAGAAAGTTGAGAGTAAGCACGAGTGGGCATAACTCCTAGCTCTGAGCTTCCTGAGAGACAAGGTAAACTGGGAAGTGATAAGATTCTGGTTTATAAAAGGAGGCAGACCAATTTTAATTTTAGCATATATCATCACCATTTGTTCTCTGAATCCACACAACAAAAATCAGTATTCTTATGGAAAACATTGATTTGAAAATGCACTTTACAAAAAAAAAAAAAATGAATTTGTTATATTTGTAAAGTCTGTGGGTTGATCAGAAGATTTGGAGATTTTGTAACAACATACTCACTAGCACATGATTGTCAACATTAATGGTTTGGCCTGTTCTATAAAGGAAAATGCGAGAATTGGCATCTTGTTTAGAAGGATCATGCAGCAGAGTATGGGTTATGTTTTTCCATAAACAGTAATGGGTGGGGGGCGGGGGAGGGGGGGAAAGGGTGAGCAAAAGGTTGCCTCTTTATAAACAACACACATTTCAAGTTCTTAACTGGTGTGCTAAGTCACTTCAGTCATGTCCTACTCTGTGCGACCCTGTGGACTGGAGACTGCCACACTCCTCTATCCGTGGGATTCTCCAGGCAAGACTACTGGAGTGGATTGCCGTGCCCTCCTCCAGGGGATCTTCCCGACCCAGGGATCAAATCTGTGTCTCTTACATCTCCTGCATTGGCAGGCAGGTTCTTTACTATTAGCGCCACCCGGGAAGCCCTAAAGTAGACTTAATGGCCCATACGGGGATTGAACCCACAACCTCGGCATTATTAGCATCACACTCTAACCAACTGAGCTAACCAGCCAGCTTAACTGCAACTATTGCCAAAATGGAACATCAAACACAAGATGACATTCATAAGCTATGAGGATATTTCATCATTCATCATTCATTCAACAAATATTTACTGAGTGCCCACAAGTGGGCATTCAAGGCCTGTCCTTAGGGATGAAGATGGGGCAATGAACAACACAGACAGAAATGCCTGCCTTCACCAAGCCTTCTTGAGGCAAAGCCTAGCATGTTGCACAAATTAAAGATGATTGTATACTTTGTCTATGAGAGAGCTGGAGTTCCCATAGCCACACTGGCATCCAAATCTGTTGTCCTAAAAATGCTGCTGCTGCTGCTGCTAAGTCGCGTCAGTCGTGTCCGACTCTGTGCGACCCCATAGACGGCAGCCCACCAGGCTCCCTCGTCCCTGGTATTCTCCAGGCAAGAACACTGGAGTGGGTTGCCATTTCCTTCTCCAATGCTGGCTACATCTCTGTATTACTGCAGATGGTAAGGTTCATTTGCCAATGCAGGAGATGTAAGAGACACGGACTTTACTAGTAGTAAAGAACCTGCCTGCCAGTGCAGGAGATGTAAGAGACACAGATTTGATCCCTGGGTCGGGAAGATCCCCTGGAGGAGGGCACGGCAATCCACTCCAGTAGTCTTGCCTGGAGAATCCCATGGACAGAGGAGCGTGGCAGTCTCCAGTCCATAGGGTCGCACAGAGTAGGACATGACTGAAGTGACTTAGCACACCAGTTAAGAACTTGAAATGTCTGTTGTTTATAAAGAGGCAACCTTTATCACACTATCTGGAGCCAGGAAGGGAAGCACAAACACTGATCCTAACAGGGTTGAAGCCCAGGTCCCACCTTTGGAAGCTCACAAACGGATGGAGTGTCGGCAGGCACCTCCTTCAGTCTGAGGCAATGGTCCCCCGCCAACCCCATTTTAAACATGGCTTTAAGAAGCAGCTGGAAGAAAGAGGGGGAGGGGAAGCTAAAGCAACCATAGAAGCTGTTACACACGGTAGAAAATAAACAAATCCAAGTTTTCTAAGACCCACGCATGCATTTACTTAACTAATATTCATAAATCTTCATATGCAAAAAGCACTGTGTTGGAAACTAAGGAAAGAGAGAGTGGGGTGGGTGGAGACATGGTTCCTGCTCTGATGTCTCTTGACTTCTAGAAAGAGAGGCAGACATTGAACAATTAATTAATTAATTAAAGTAGTACAACTACTAGGAAGAACTACAGAACTTTACATGGGCAAATGAACCTCGTGCCAAAGATAACAGAAACCCTTTACACCATCCCACTCTCTCTCCCTCTCCTCCATCCCCTGCCACCCCCCCCTCCTCTCTCAGACATGCACATGCATACACAGACGCACACACAGGCGTACATAGCTATGATGTAATCAGGAACCACTTGTCTTCCTCTTTCAAAGAGGCAATTTTTGAGCTGTAAATACTAGAGATACTACACATACTGGCTTTTAGGCCAACAGGCTGCAATCCTGGCAAAAAATTATAGCCAGAATTTCTACTCTGAGCTAAGATGCAGCCCAACTACAGAGGGAAAAAAGAATATTTGAACAGAGTGCATCTTCAAATATTTTCTAGATCTTTGAGTTTATGGTTGTGCTTGTCCTTCTTGATACTAAATTATCAAGAATTAGAATGTACAGGCCTCAGACATGAGTTTGCAGGAGAGCACAGTGTTCAGACAAAAATGACAGCTTTTCATCGGATTGTGTGCTGTTCTATAAACAGCTCAGTGTCAGGTGTTGAAGTTAAGCTAAACTACATAAACATAGAAGATGTAAAAGTAAAATTGAAAAATCAAACCTCAGAGTCCACATATACTGAACTTTGGCTATTCAATTAAAATGTCAAGTTGGAAAAAAGCATAAGAAAAACAAGTAAGGAACACAATTTCAGACAAAATATTGAGTTGGGCATATTTTAAAACTTTCAAATAAGTTACATAAGTACAAAATATTTGTGATGGGTAAAAATTAGGAAATACAGGTATATAGAAGAAGATAAAAATACAGCCATACTTAATTACCAAAGCACTTTCCATAAAATGACTATATCGATGTATTTAACCAATTCTTTATTATTGGGTATTTATGCTTTTTTCTAATCTTTATTAACATAAATGTTCCAGTGAACACATTTATGCATGCATTTCTGCACATCTCATTATTTTCTTATAATAAGCTCCTAGAAGTGGAATTTTTTAGATGGACAGTATTCAGATGTTTAAAATCAGAATTAAAGCAATAGCCAAATTCAAAATCTCTTCAAATTCTTTTTTTAAGTGCTTACAACACCTTCAAAATTAAGACACATCCAAAAATGGAAAGAAAACAGTCTTTAATTCCATATCAAAGTCGATATTAAAGTGTTAGTCACTGAGTTGTGTACGACTCTTTGCGACCCCAAGGACTGTGGCCCACCAGGCTCTTCTGTCCATGGGATTCCGCAGAATACTGGAGTGGGTTGCCATTCCCTCTTCCAGGGGATCTTCTTGACCCAAAACCTGAAACCCATGTCTCCTGCACTGCAAGCAGATTCTTTACCATCTGAGCTACATGGGAAACCCCAATATTAATATTAGATATATATATATAATTTGAAGATTCTGACATTTCTTAAAACCTCACCAAACACTGACAGTCAGCAATATCATATGGTTATAGATATTTCTCAGAGAGCAAACCTGTTTCTGACTATAATACAACAAACATGTTAACTGACTGTTTCATTTCTAAATTTAAAAGGCTGAACAGAAAACCAATTGCACCAAACATATCTGTAAAAATTTTAAATGTACACAATTGCATTAAACATAATAGCAGAAAGATACTGAACTGAAATGTTTATTTCTTGGTTTGGCCATGGGCAAAGTCACAATCTCTCTGGATTTTAGTTCTGAGCAGAAAGACACAAGAGCTCGAGTTTCCAGAATTTTTGATTTAATAGAACTTCTCAAAAATTACTAGCATAGAATTCAAAAATAACCTTAAAATGAGAGGGAAACATAATATCAGAATAAGAAAGCATCATTTAACCTATTTTTTTAAATCTGCTCCATTGCTCATATTTTTATCATTTTTCCTTTGAGTGTGAGAATTTGCACTAATCTATTGACCCTTAATTGAAAACAATTCCTCCTAAGTCATTTCCACTTAAAAAGTACAGTAGTTTTGTGATTTTAAATTTCAATCTAGGTTCTATGCAAAAAAAGTAACTGGCAAGAAATTTTTAAAATTCAGTGTCTCGTAGTTCTTTAAGGATACCAGAAGCTAGTATGGGCATTTTACCTTCAGATAGCCACTTGGTGGGAGCCTCCTGTGGCCAGGGACTGGGTTATGCAATGGAGACACAGTGACACAAAGCCCTGCTTCTATCTTCAGAGTGTTCTTACCTAAAGGAAACAGATGCAAAAACAAAGTGGCAGGAGGGCACAAAATGTGGTGTAATATGGGAAATATATCTTGGAACACGGATCCCTTAGCAGCACCCTACCCACTGGGCTGGAGGTGGCTGATGGACCAGAGGTCGTGGGAAAGGTGATGCTGAAACTGAGTCATGAAGGACAGGATGAGCGTTAGACAGCTGAGGATGTCTTAACAGGCAAATGCATATATATTCTAAATATATACAAGAGCATTTATATGTAACACAGATCTTTTTATGAGTTCTCTAATAGAGTTCTTTAACTCATTGCTAGTGAGCCTGACCGGAGAAGGCAATGGCACCCCACTCCAGTACTCTTGTCTAGAGAATCCCAGGGGTGGGGGAGCCTGGTGGGCTGCCGTCTATGGGGCCGCACAGAGTCGGACATGACTGAAGCAACTTAGCAGCAGCAGCAGCAGTGAGCCTGACCATCTTTCATATATTTATTGGCTAAATATAGTTTTATCTATGAATTAACTTTTTACAAACTCTACAGGTCAGATATTCCTAAATTTAGGGTTCCAGAACCCCTGATATATATGAAATTTTCTGTGTGTAATGGATGTGGATTTTTCTCAAGATAAGGTCCAAGAAATATTAAGAACCACTGATCTTAAACTCTGTAGGCTAAGAGGATCATGTGGAAAGAAAGAAGCAGGGCTAGAAGGAAGGATGTGAAAGGGGTGATGGCAGGGTTCTGTGACTGGTTAGGTGCATGTACACACACCCAAGTGTGCACGTACACACAACTTTTATTATCTTATCCTCATCAATTATTAACCTTCCCAATAATACTCCCTCATTTCCCTCCCTGGAAGTTTCCACCCCAGCCGCATAGAGGCTACTAGATCATAGTAGATGGGGTTTACTTCTTACTAATATTTGTATACATATCATAGAGAATGTTGACAAACCACTCAAGATGCTTCTTTATCAACATTTTGGTTCATTGTTGTTGCTGTTCAGTTCTGACTCTTTGTGACCCCATGGACTGCAGCACGCCAAGGCTCCCCTGTCCTTCACTATCTCCCAAAGTTTGCTCAAACTCATGTCCATTGAGTTGGTGATGCCATCCAACCATCTCATCCTCTGTTTCCCGCTTCTTCTATCTTCAATATTTCCCACCATCAGGGTCTTTTCCAAATGAATCAGCTCTTTGCAACAGGTGGCCAAAGTATTGGAGCTTCAGCTTCAGCATCAGTCCTTCCAGTGAATATTCAGGACTGACTGGTTTGATCTCCTTGGTGTCCAAGGAGCTCTCAAGACTCTTCTTCAGCACCACAATTCGAAAGCATCACTTCTTCAGCACTCAGCCTTCTTTATGGTCCAACTCTCATATACGTACGTGACTACTGGAAAAACCATAGCTTTGACTATATGAACCCTTGTCAGCAAAATGACAATGCTGCTTTTGACAATGACAATGTCTCTGCTTTTTAATAAGCTGTCTAGGTTTGCCATAGCTTTTCTTCCAAGTAGCAAGTGACTTAATTTTGTGGCTGCAGCCACCTCCATAGTGATTTTGGTTCATAGAAACATTCAAAAACTTACACGTACAAGCCATAATCTATTCATTTGAACCATGGAAAAGCCATTGACTTCAACCCATAGGTGCAGCATAGTTACTTTCAAAAGTAACAATTTTCCTAATGTGTACAATAAACTAGGTGATCACTTTCATTATACATATATATGTGCATCATGTGTCTACTGGTTTGTGAAGTAAAGTTATTTCTTATTGTGGACAATGGTCCAAAAAGTTCGAAAAAGGTTTTTCTGGAGAAGGTCAAACTTCTGAAACTCAAGCACTGTGGAGGAGAAAAGCTAGGGAGAAGCAGAGAGAATAAAAGAATATCTGGATATCTTCCTCATCCTCATACTATCCTATTCCATTTGGCAAATTCGAGAGCTAAAGCCCACAGAGCTTAAAGACCTTGCCCAAGTCACAGTGCCAGCACTGAAATCTAGTCTACACAGGGGGAAACGTACAAGCATTTTGTTCTACACCTGGAAAAGAGAAAGTATCCTTTCCACTTCTTGAAGATGGCAACATTTGTAGTCACATAAAAATTTAGGAGGGTATAAAGTAGCATATCTCCCACTCTAGTATCATGAGTTTTATAATTTAATAAACATACATTTATTTTGGAAGTATATTTTGCATTTGTAACTGCTTAATACTTTGACTCAGATAGCAGCTCTTAACTATGGGCTGAAAAAGTACATAAATGTTTTTGTTGTGTTGTATGCATGTTCAGATGTGTCTGACTGTTAGCGACCCCATGGACTATAGCCCACCAGGCTCCTCTGTCCATGGAATTCTCTAGGCAAGAACATTGGAGTGGGTTGCCATTTCCTCCTCCAGGGGATTTTCTGGACTCGGGGATCCAACCCACGTTTCGTATGTCTCTTGCATTGGCAGGCAGATTCTTTACTGATGAGCCACTTCAGGAATGATGACAACAATCTTGCTGGCAAAAGCACAGAGAATGAGCAGTTCTGTATAAAGTGTACATTAGCAAAGTGTGTTAGTCACTCAGTCGTGTCTGACTCTTTGTGACCCCATGGACTGTCCGTGGAATTCTCCAGGCAATAATACTGGAGTGGGTAGCCATTCCCTTCTCTGGAGGATCTTCCTGACCCAAGGATTTGAACCCAGGTCTTCTGGGTGCAAATTGCAGACAGACTCTTTACCATCTGAGCCACCAGGGATCTGGAGACAGACAGTATAGGTCCAAATGCTATGGGACTGTGGACAGGTTTTTAAGTTTCTCTGTGCTTTTTGTTGTTGTTCAGTCGCTCAGTTGTGTCGAACTTTTTGCAATCCCATGGACTGCATGCAGTACGCCAGGCTTCCCTGTCCTTCCCCATCTCCTGGAATTGGCACAAACTCATGTCCATTGAGTCAGTGATGCCAGCCAACCATATCATGCTTTGTCCTCCCCTTCTCCCCCTGCCTTCAATTTTTTCCAGCATCAGGGTCTTTTCCAAAGAGCAGGCTCTTCCCATCAGGTAGCCAAAAGGATTGGAGCTTTAGTTTAAACATCAGTCCTTCTAATGAATATTCAGGGTTGATTTCTTTAGGATTGACTGGTTTGATCTCCTTGCAGTCCAAGGGACTCAAAGCGTCTTCTCCAGCACCACAGTTTGAAGGCATCAATTCTTCAGCACTCAGCCTTTTTATTGTCCAGTTCTCACATTAGTACATGACTACTGGAAAAACCACAGCTTTGACTAGATGGACCTTTGTAGGTAAAGTCATGTCTCCACTTCTTAATACACTGTCTAGGTTTTCATTGCTTTTCTTCCAAGGAGTAAGTGTCTTTTAATTTCATGACTGTAGTCACCACCCACAGTGATTTTGAAGCCCAAGAAAATAAAGTCTTTCACAGTTTCCATCGTTTCCCCATCTATTTGCCATGAAGTGATGGGACCGGATGCCATGATCTTAGTTTTCTGAAGGTTGTTTTAACATTCTGTGCTTTAGTTTACTTATTTATAAAACGGTACCTACCTCATAGGGTTCTTGCAAAGATTAAACGAGATTAATTCACATAAAACTCTGAAAATGCTTTCTGGAATGTGATAAATGCTTGGAAATGTCAGCTGCTATAAATAAGAATGGAAATCAAGACTATTGGAGCTTGTGATATTCCCTTTTTATCTTTACTTCCCATTGGCATACATCCTCGTCTTCAATGGTTTTCCTCTAGACTTTCTTACTTTGCTGAAGAAACACCTACCCCTTTGGTTACAAGGCATTATTTTTTTTTTTAAGAGATTGCTGAATTCAACTTGCTATTATTTTACTAAGAATTTTTGTAGTTATGTTCATGAGGCATATTGGTCTCTACTTGTTTTTCTTTCTCTCTCTCTCTTGTGATGTTACTGTCAAATTTTCATATCAAGGTGATACTGGTCTCTTGAAATGAGTTCAGAAGTATTCCATCCTCTTATTTTCTCAGTTCATGAAATATTGGTATATTTCTTTTTACAATATTTTCTAGAATTCACAAGTGAAGCCATATGGACCTAAAATTTTCTTTGTGGGAAATTTTTTAATTTACACATTTAATTTCTTTACTAGATTTGGGATATTCAGGTTTCCTACTTCTTCAGTCATAGTTGGTTAATTGTATCTTCTAAGGAATTTGCCCATTCTTCTAATTGTTGAATTTATGTACATAAAATTATTCATATATTTATTTATCACCCTTATGATGTCTACAGCATCTGCAGCATATCCCATTTTCATTCCTGAATTGACAGTTTGTGTCTTCTACCTTTTTTTTGTCTTAATGAGTCTAGCTAGAGGTTTATATCATTTATTGAAATTTACCAACTAGCTTTTCATTTCTCTGACTTTCTCTATTATATTTTTGTCTTATATGTTATTAATTTCTGCCTTTATCTTTATTTTCTCCCTTCTACTTTATTTGTGTTTAATTTGTTCTTCCTCTCTTTTAAAGTTATCATCTTAGATTATTGATTTTAGGCCTTTCTTTTTTTCCAATATAAACATTTAACTATATAGCTCCCTCAAGATTCTGCTTTAACATCACATAAATTTTGATATATGTTTTCATTTTCATTCAAAATATTTTCTAAATTTCCTTGTGATTTCTTCTTTGAACTGTGTGTGGTTTAGAAGTGTGCTGTTTAATTCCTAAATATTTGGAGATTTCCCAAATAGTTCTTTTTAATTTCAAATCTAATTGCACTATGGTCAGAGGACAAATTCTATGATTTCAATACTTTTAAATTTGTTAGCACTTGTCTATGACTAACATATGGTCTCTTTTGGTTAATGTTCCATGTGACCTTGAAAAGAAGGTGTAGTCTACTGTTGTTGGGCAAAGTATTCTATGAAAGCCAATTAGATCCAGTTCACTGATGGTGTCATTCAAGTCTTCAATATCTTTGTGGATGTTCTGTCTTCTTTCTTGATTACTAACTGAAGAATGTTGATTAATCCAACTGTAATTGTGGATTTTAAAATTTCCCTTTAGTTCATCAAGTTGTATTTTTAAAAAATTTCACATGTACTTTTATCTAATTCTCATAAAATTCTCATGATATATGTGCTATCATTTTTATTTTATAAAGGAGTAAGCTTTCACTCATAGATGAAATAATTTCCCCAGTGCCACACAACTGATTAATTTCAAAGAATTTAAATGATTTCCAGACCTCAGACTCATTCTGTCAGGTTTTGCTTCATGTATTTTGAAGTGCTATTATATTTAAGGTTATCAAATCTTCCTGATTAACTGATCTCTTTATCATTATGAAAGCTCCCTTCTCATTTCTAGCAATATTCTTTTTTACGTTGTCTGCTTTGTCTAATATTAACAAATTATTGACCAGGGGATTTTGCAGAAACTAATGCCTGTGGTCAGTGATTTGTTATGTAAGTGAATATTGAAACACTCCAGTCAATAACGTTTGCATAAAAAAGGCAAGAGAGTTCCAGAAAAACATCTATTTCTGCTTTATTGACTATGCCAAAGCCTTTGACTGTGTCAATCACCACAAACTGTGGAAAATTCTGAAAGAGATGGGAATACCAGACCACCTGACCTGCCACTTGAGAAATCTGTATGCAGGTCAGGAAGCAACAGTTAGAACTGGACATGGAACAACAGACTGGTTCCAAATTGGGAAAGGAGTACGATAAAGCTCTATATTGTCACTCTGCTTATTTAACTTATACGCAGAGTACATCATGAGAAATGCTGGGCTGGATGAAGCACAAGCTGGAGTCAAGATTACATCGAGAAATATCAACAACCTCAGATATGCAGATGACACCACCCTTATGGCAGAAAGCAAAGAAGAACTAAAAAGCCTCGTGATGAAAGTGAAAGAGGAGAGTGAAAAAGTTGGCTTAAAGCTCAACATTCAGAAAACTAAGATCATGGCATCTGGTCCCATCACTTCATGGCAAATAGATAAGGAAACAGTGGAAATAGTAACAGACTTTATTTTGGGGGGCTCCAAGATCACTGCAGATGGTGACTGCAGCCATGAAATTAAAAGACACTTGCTCCTTGGAAGGAAAGTTATAACCAACCTAGACAGCATATTACAAAGCAGAGACATTATTTTGTCAACAAAGGTCCATCTAGTCAAAGCTATGGTTTTTCTAGTAGTCATGTATGGATGGGCGAGTTGGACTATAAAGAAAGCTGAGCCCGAAGAATTGATACTTTTGAACTGTGGTGTTGGAGAAGACTCTTGAGAGTCCCTTGGACTGCAAGGAGATCCAAGCAGTCCATCCTAAAGGAAATCAGTCCTGAATATTCATTGGAAGGACTGATGCTGAAGCTGAAACTCCAATACTTTGGCCACCTGATGCGAAGAACTGACTCATTTGAAAAGACGCTGATGCTGGGAAAGACTGAAGGCGGGAGGAGAAGGGGACGACAGAGGATGAGATGGTTGGATGGCATCACCGACTCAATGGACATGAGTTTGGGTAAACTCTGGGAGCTGGTGATGGACAGGGAGGTCTGGTGTGCTTCAGTCCATGGGGTCGCAAAGAGTCAAACACGACTGAGCTACTGAACTGAACTGAACAAAGGACATAATAACATGTCGTTCGTCAAGAAGTTTTTAATATAGCCACTCCAGCTTTCTTGTAATTAGTGTTTGTATAGCACATCTTTTTCCATCCTGTTCATTTTAACCTATCTTGTCTATATATTTAAAGTGGTTTTCTCACACAAAGCATGTAATAGACTTACTTTTTAAAATCTAGTCTGACAATCTCTGATTTTTCATTGAACTATTTAGAATATTTACATTTAATATAATTATCAGTATGGTTAAGTTCAAATATGTCATTTACTATTTGCATTCTATTTGTCTCAACTTGTTACTCTTTTCTTTTTTCTTGGTTATTTTGAATTAGTTGATATTCTTAGTATTCTCTTTATACATAACACTGTTGGTGTTATTTTTTTAACTTACTAAATTTTTAGTGATTGCTCTACACTTTACAATATGTATTTTTAATTCATAATATATGTTCAAATAATATTATACCACTTCATGTATAATGTAAAACCCTTATGACTATGGATTGCCATTTTCCCCACCCTGTTCTTCAAGCAACTGTCATATATTTTACTTCTAATTATTTGATACATCTCAAAAATGCATTGTGATTATTTGTTCCTTAAACAGTGAGGTTAACTTTTTAAAAAAATTTTTAAAGAAAATATTCTCTATTTATCCACATATTTAGCATCTCTGGCACACTGTATTCCAAGTTTCCCTCTGGTATCATTTTGTTTTAGCCTGAATTATTTTCTTTAATACTTCTTACAGTATATATTTGCTGGCAACAAATTTCCTGAGATTTTGTTTGTCTGATGAAGTTTTTATTTCACTTTTGTTTCTGCAAGACATTTTCATTGGATACAGAATTATAAGTTGACTTTTTTTTTTAGCGCTTTTAGGATGTTATTTCATTGTCTTCTGGCTGCAACGTTTCTGAACTGAAATCTATTGCCACATACATGTTGGTTCTTCCATGTGTAAGGTGGACTTTTCTCTAACTGCTTTTAAGTTTCTCTTCAATGTTTAGTTTTTAGCAATTTGACTATTATGTGTCTTAATTTCTTTTTTTTAAATGAGCTCTTAAGCTTCTGGATTTATGAAATATAGTTTTCATCAAACCTGAAATTGTTTAAGGCATTATTTCTTCAAATATTTTTTCTGTCCTCTTTTCATTTCCCCAGTTATGGTAGATCATTTTATATTATCCCACAGATCACTGAGCCTCTTTTCCTTTTTTTTTTTCAGTCTTTTTTTCCTCTCTGTGGTTCACCTTGTATCAATTCAATTGCTATGTTTGCAGGTTTATTAATGTTTTCTTCTATAATGCCTAATCTGCTATTAATCTCATTCAGTGAAATCCTCATCTTAAATAGTATTTTTTTCATCTCTAGATGTTTCATTTAGTTCTTTTCTATATTTTTCATTTTTCTTCTGATTCTTTTAATGTTTTCCATTAAATACTTATATATAATAATAAAGCCTATTTTAATACTCTTGTCTGCTAATTCTATTGTCTGCTCGTTTCTAGGTCTTTTTATCTTAGCTAGTTCTTCTCTTTGTTACAGGGTTGTTTTTTGTTTTGTTTTTTTTTTTGGTCCACTTTTTAGCATGTCTAGTTAATTTAGCATGTCTTGATATTGACAAGTGTCTGCATTGTATTGTCTTATTTTAAAGAGCATTGGGTTTGGTTTTGATGGGTGGTGAAGTTAATTGCTCATCAGTTTGATTCCATCAAAACTTGTTTTTAAGAGATTGGCGTTGTGCTATCCAATATGGCAATTACTATGTGGTTATTGAACTATGACTAATCTGAAATAAAATGTGTTATAGGTATAAAATATACAGGTTTTGCTTCATCTATAATACACAGATTTTGAAAACTTAATGTGAAAAAAAGAATGCAAGCTTTCTCATTAATAATTTTTTATACTGATTACATGTTGAATTGATATTTTGGATATATTGTGTTAAATAGAATATATTATTAAAATTAATTTTACCTATTTATCATTAATTTTTTACTATAGTTACTAGACATTTTGATTTACATATATGGCTTGCATTAATTATATTTCTACAGGTCAATGCTGGTCTAGAGCAGAGGTCAAACTACAACCCACAGGTTGGCCATCTATTTTTGTTAATAAAGTTTTACTGGAACATAGTCACACCCATTCACTTATGTATTGCCTGTGGCTGCCTTCAAGTTATAATGGCAGGACTAAGTGATTGTGATGGAGACCATACGACCCACAAGCCAGAAATATTTGCTATCTATAAATTTAAGAAAATATTTCCCTGGCCTAGAGGACCTTTCACTCCAAGGATAGTTCAGACTCATTACTAATGTGTAATTACTTTCGCGTCTCTACTGAATATTCCAAGGATGAACAAGGACTTACCTATTTGGCTCTTCAAGCCACAAACATGTTCTCATTTCATGTGTGCTCTGGGATTTATTCATCCTACAGTTCACCAGTCTTTTCTGTCCAGCCCTGTGGAGTATCATTCTATACATTTGTGTCATGATATTCAGCAAAAGACACCCTTCACTACATATTGACACTACATTTTTCTGCATAGCTCCCTCCCTCCCAGAATTCCATCCCACACTACCTCCACTCACCTTACCCTCCCCAAACTCTGACCTCCATCTCATCAACTCAGCAAGGCTGCCAGGATCTATTTGAATCTACACTCTAGAAATTGCTTCCAGGCAGAAAGCCAGGGTAATTATCAAGTTCACTTTGTTTCTTTTCTCTCAAGGATCACAGTCTTATGCAGCCTGTTGTCTAATGTCTGAAAACCACTGGTTCAAATTTTATCCAACCATAATCATTTATGGTGAGCAGTTAGGTCTGGTCCTTGTTGCTCCAACATGCCTTGAAGGGGAAATCCCCTCTACTTTTCTTTTGATAAGTGGAATGTTCTAGATAGTGTACTCTAGCTCCTCAGACTTTCCAAAGAACATTTGTTGAATGTAACTGACCTATAAGACCTTTTAGAACTAACACCCAAAAAAGATGTCCTTTTCATTATAGGGGACAGGAATGCAAAAGTAGGAAGTCAAGAAAGGACTTCATGGAGTAACAGGTAAATTTGGCCTTGGAGTACAGAATGAAGCAGGCCAAAGGCTAATAGAGCTTTGCCAAGAGAACGCACTGGTCATAGCAAACATCCTCTTTCAACAACACAAGAGAAGACTCTACACATGGACATCACCAGATGGCCAACACCGAAATCAGATTGATTATATTCTTTGCAGCCAAAGATGGAGAAGCTCTATACAGTCAGCAAAAACAAGACCAGGAGCTGACTGTGGCTCAGATCATGAACTCCTCATTGCCAAATTCAGACTTAAGTTGAAGAAAGTGGGGAAAAACCACTAGACCATTCAGGTATGACCTAAATCAAATCCCTTATGATTATACAGAAGAAGTGAGAAATAGATTTGAGGGACTAGATCTGGTAGACAGAGTGCCTCATGTAGGGACGGAGGTTCGTGACATTGTACAGGAGACAGGGATCAAGATCATCCCCAAGAAAAAGAAATGCAGAAAAGCAAAATGGCTGTCTGAGGAGGCCTTACAAATAGCTGTGAAAAGAAGAGAAGCGAAAAGCAAAGGAGAAAAGGAAAGATGTACCCATTTGAATGCAGAGTTCCAAAGAATAGCAAGGAGAGATAAGAAAGCCTTCCTCAGCAATCAAGGGAAAGAAATAGAGGAAAACAATAGAATGGGAAAGACTAGAGATCTCTTCAAGAAAATCAGATATACCAAGGGAACATTTCATGCAAAGATGGGCTCAATAAAGGACAGAAATGGTATGGACCTAACAGAAGCAGAAGATATTAAGAAGAGGTGGCAAGAAGAACTGAACTTCTTATACAGTTCTGTACACCGAAGAACTGTACAAAAAAGATCTTCACAACCCAGATAATCACAACGGTGTGATCACCCACCTAGAGCCAGACATGCTGGAATGTGAAGTCAAGTGGGCCTTACGAAGCATGACTATGAACAAAGCTAGTGGAGGTGATGGAATTCCAGTTGAGCTATTTCAAATCCTGAAAGATGATACTGTGAAAGTGCTGCACTAAATTTGTCAGCAAATTTGGAAAATTCAGCAGTGGCCACAGGACTGGAAAAGGTCAGTTTTCATTCCAATCTCAAAGAAAGGCAATGCCAAAGAATGCTCAAACTTCCACACAATTGTACTCATCTCATACGCTAGTGAAAGTAATGCTCAAATTTCTCCAAGCCAGGCTTCAGCAACACGTGAACCGTGAACTTCCAGATGTTCAAGCTGGTTTTAGAAAAGGCAGAGGAACCAGAGATCAAATTGCCAACATCTGCTGGATCATCGAAAAAGCAAGAGAGTTCCAGAAAAACATCTATTTCTGCTTTATTGACTATGCCAAAGCCTTTGACTGTGTGGATCACAATAAACTGTGGAAAATTCTGAAAGAGATGGGAATACCAGACCACCTGACCTGCCACTTGAGAAATCTGTATGCAGGTCAGGAAGCAACAGTTAGAACTGGACATGGAACAACAGACTGGTTCCAAATTGGGAAAGGAGTATGACAAGGCTCTATATTGTCACTCTGCTTATTTAACTTATATGCAGAGTACAAAATGCTGGGCTGGATGAAGCACAAGCTGGAATCAAGATTACAGCAAGAAATATCAACAACCTCAGATATGCAGATGACACCACCCTTATGGCAGAAAGCAAAGAAGAACTAAAAAGCCTCTTGATGAAAGTGAAAGAGGAGAGTGAAAAAGTTGGCTTAAAGCTCAACATTCAGAAAACTAAGATCATGGCATCTGGTCCCATCGCTTCATGGCAAATAAATAGGGAAACAGTGGAAATAGTAACAGACTTTATTTTGGGGGGCTCCAAAATCACTGCAGATGGTGACTGCAGCCATGAAATTAAAAGACACTTGCTCCTTGGAAGGAAAGTTATAACCAACCTAGACAGCATATTACAAAGCAGAGACATTATTTTGTCAACAAAGGTCCATCTAGTCAAAGCTATGGTTTTTCTAGTAGTCATGTATGGATGGGCGAGTTGGACTATAAAGAAAGCTGAGCGCCAAAGAATTGATGCTTTTGAACTGTGGTGTTGGAGAAGACTCTTGAGAGTCCCTTGGACTGCAAGGAGATCCAATCAGTCCATCCTAAAGGAGATCTCTCCTGCATGTTCATTGGAAGGACTGATGTTGAAGCTGAAACTCCAATACTTTGGCCACCTGATGCAAAGGGCTGACTCATTTGAAAAGACCCTGATGCTGGGAAAGATTGAGGGCAGGAGGAGAAGGAGACAACAAAGGATGAGATGGTTGGATGGTATCACCGACTCAATGGACATGAGTTTGGGTAAACTCTGGGAGTTGGTGATGGACGGGGTGGCCTGGCATGCTGCGGTTCATGAAGTTGCAAAGAGTCAGACACGACTGAGCGACTGAACTGAACTGAAGTGAACTGACTTGTGTGGATGCAGCGGGGTAAATACAAACCCTTTCCTGATGGGTCTGCCTAAGTAGTCAATGATTTACTGTATTACTGCTGACTTGGATTTCTCATGTCCAGGTTATGACAGAAAGGACAAAGATAACTTTATAGGAGTTATCTGAAACCACATTAATCTTGGGCTGTGAATTTCTGAATTCATTTCTGCATTTATATCAGAGGTGCAACAAACACATTAGAAGACCCAAAAAGGATTGCCTCTTTTAAAAGTTTAGGAAGTGATTACCACAAATGCCAGATGCTATATTAAATTAAACAGATAGAGCTAACTTTTTCCAGGAGTTTATAACTAAAAGGAAGAAATGATCCAAAATACAGATAGGTGATAGATGCAGATAAATATTTTGATTTTGTTTTATATTAGCAGCATTACTTTATTAAGGCATGAAACTATAATCAGTTGACTACACACTCACACACACCCCAAAAAACTCATTTTCTTCTACCTGATTAGAAAATTTTCAAAAGAATGTGGAGAAACAATCTGTTTGTTGAAAATAAGATGAGAAGTGATAGTTTAGCCAGAGAGAAGGGAATAATAGAAAGGACTTGAGAAGGGCATAACATTGAAGATGTGGGTCAAAAATTGGAGATCCAAGAATCAAATAAAGGGGCAGAAGTTAAGGCAGTCAAAGGAGAGAGAAAGAGAGGAGAGAGAAGATAGAAAAGTAAACGATTCAGGGCACAATAGTGCCAAGGACATGGTTGATGTTCAATGAAGGTTGGGTGGATGGATGATGGATAGATGGATGGAGAGATATATATACATATATATATAATTAGTGTTTATGTATATTATAATTACATTTATTTGTAATAATATAATGTTATTACATAATACAACTTATTGAACTATCTACAGAGAGAAAAAGATAATTATCAAAGATTGCTCTTATTTTTGGTTTTATTCTTAGAACCCAATATAAAAAGACAAAACAAAACAAAAAAACAACTTCTACTCTCTATACTCATACCCAGAAATTGTCAGTTCTGCATCTGAATAAGCCATAAATACATGCTGAATACTTTTAGCCATGGCTCACTTTCCATTTCCAAGGTTTCAACCTAGTGAAAACATTAAACACAGTATCACTAAAGCAAACCCCCATACAAACTAAATGTGGTGTGCCCTCAGTTTCCTCATTGTACAGTGGGGCTAGCAATACTTACTTCACAGGCTGGCTACAGCGCCAAATGCAATGATGTGTATGAGTGTGCCAGGTACAGTGCCTGGCACACAGCAGTAAGGAACACCTGAGTTCTAGGCATCATTCACTGCTCTGCCATCAATGTCACCTGTGATGGGCCAGATTGTGTCCCATGGCCATCCCTCTGGCCAAATCCATATGCTGAAGTTCTCCTTCAGAATATGACCATATTAGGAGATAGGATCTTTAATGAAGTAAATAAGTTAAAATGAGGATTAGGGTGAACCCTTATCCAATATAAGGATATTCCTTATATATTATATTCTTATATTGTCATTATAGGAAGAGGAAATCTAAACACAGACAAGGAAAGAGGGAAGACAATGTTAAGACATAAGGAGAGACCATCCTACAAGCCAAGAATCCAGGTCTGGACTGGATCATGGCCCTAACAAGGAACAGATTCTACTGACCACTTGATCTCATACTTCTAGCCTCCAGATATGTCAGAAAATGAATTTCTGTTGTTTAAGACACTTAGGCTTCCCAGGTGGCACAGTGATAAACAATCCACCTGCCAGTGCAGGAGACACGGGTTCAATCCCTGAGTTGGGAAGATCCTCTAGAGAAGGGAATGGCAACCCACTCCAGTATTCCTGCCTGGGAAATCCCACGGACAGAGGAGCCGGGTGGGCTACAGTCCATGGGGTCACAAAGTCGGACATGACTGAGCTCACACACACACACATGCAAGACACTTAGTCTGTGGCAGTTCTAGAAAATTAACATATCACTGAAATAAAAGCTCCATGGGAGCAGAGATTTCTCTTTTCCATTTGTTCAGTAATGTACCTTCAGTGCCTAGAACAGGGCCTGACACATAGCAAGCACCTAATAAGTAATTTTTGAACTTTTACATGAATGTTCATTCCTGAACCTGGAACAAAATATTGAGCAAATATTTGAAGACTGAATAAATGATCCTACTTCCCAAAGATCGGACTTCCCTGGTGGCTCAGAGGTTAAAGCGTCTGCCTCCAATGCGGGAGACCTGGGTTCGATCCCTGGGTCGGGAAGATCCCCTGGAGAAGAAAATGGCAAACCACTCCAGTATTCTTGCCTGGAGAATCCCATGGACGGAGGAGCCTGGTAGGCTACAGTCCACGGGGTCACAAAGAGTCGGACACGACTGAGCGACTTCCCTTTCCCAAAGATCAAATCAGGACATAGGCTGAAAAAAATAGTTATGTAATTATATTTGTATAAGCAGTGTAAAACGTTTAATATGAAATCACACTTAACAATCACCTCAATTGAAAAGGGCAAATGTCATGAAATTCAAGCTGGTCTAGGAAAATCCAGCTTTAGTTGAATAAGCTGCCAACTGTTTGATGCCCCTACTCCTTGACCTAAATTGAAGTACTGTACTTAAAGCTCTCACTTGCTTTTCCAACCTTTTTCTTCCACATTTTGCTGGAACTACTGTGTACATTGAAAGGACTGATGTTGAAGCTGAAACTCCAATACTTTGGCCACCTGATGCAAAGGGCTGACTCATTTGACAAGACCCTGATGCTGGGAAAGATTGAGGGCAGGAGGGGAAGGAGACGACAGAGGATGAGATGGTTGGATGGCATCACTGACTCAATGGACATGAGTTTGGGTAAACTCTGGGAGTTGGTGATGGACAGGGAGGCCTGGCGTGCTGTGGTCCATGGGGTTGCAAAGAGTCAGACTGAGTGACTGAACTGAACTGTGTTCTCTGCATCCCTTCTAGATACACCCTGCTCAGTACAAACCCCTCCTCACACATGAAGCCTCTTCTGACCCTATGAAGCCAAAGTGATACCACTTTTTATTTGGACTGCTGCTAAGTCGCTTCAGTCGTGTTCGACTCTGTGTGACCCCATAGACGGCAGCCCACCAGGCTCCTCTGTCCCTGGGATTCTCCAGGCAAGAATACTGGAGTGGGTTGCCATTTCCTTCTCCATTATTTGGACTACCTGTTTAAAAAAACACATCATCTACTTCCTCATACCATCAGTTATCTTTGCATGAAGAGTCCTTTCTGGTTTCCATTTTAGATTGAAAGTCTCTGAGAACAAGGATGTTGTAAATTACTTAATTCTACCCCTATCTAAGAAGAGGTCCAGCAAATATTGTGGATTTTTTAAATTAAATCACTGGAAAACACCATCGTCAGCACTTAACACAGAAGCCCAAGCTTGAGTACAAAGAGCCAGAGAAGGCAGTGGCAAATCTGAGTCTCTTTAACAACCTGGGCACAAGTCCTACTAAAAGTGGGAAATGGAGAATTGCAGTTATTAATGGAGAACGGCGGTGCCATTAATGCCACCATTAACACCACTCTAACAAACATGGATCAGGCCCTATTTTTGAATAATGTCTATTTGATTAATGCTGGGAGTTTCCTTTCCAAGGATTCTTACTATTCTTTCATCTGTTTTTTTGGATCGACTAGACACCTTAGATAACCAAATCAGCAGCATGATATGGAAATATGGTTGATCTCTGCCTCTCTGGGCTTGGGAAACAACTAGAGTGTGTTTATGGCAATCACAGGCAAAAGAAACACTGCATAGAATTAAAAACTACCAGTCATTTTTCTGGTGTGAAAACATGATATGATATGATATGATATTAATACGAAACATGACCCAATGTAAGGAAAGGTCTTTTCTCTTGATTTAACACAAGCCTTTAGGAAAAGTGAGTGTGATATTCCTTAATTTGTTTTCAGACCACTTGATCTCATCTTCATATGACCTTCACAGAATCCTGCTGTTATACTTCTTTCCATTTAAATAGAACCAGGCAATAATGATAAATAAAGATAATTGGAGAAAGGACGATCCTAACCTCACAGGTAAGTATGGATGTCACTATCTTCCACTATTTTAATGTTTCGCTCACTTGTGTTTGCTCACTTCCCAGTCTAACTTTCTCTCCATTTTTATGTGATAGAAGAGGACATTCTGAATGGAATTTTTATTGATAATAGTTTAAATATAATGTTTAATTACAATATTTTCTTTGGGAAATCAGACTTTAATAACACTATTTTGAGTAAAGCTTGTATTTTCAGGAGTATAACTCAGAGATACTAAAGCAAGTGATATATAAATCAATACTATATAAATCAGAGTATTGACATCCTATTATAGATAATAAATTCAAACATAAAAAGACCATTTACATGGTCAAGGAAATTAGTCATTGGAATAATATAGAATTTTCTAATAAGTATAATGGGCTTCCCTGGTGGCTCAGACAGTAAAGAATGCACCCGCAGTGTGGGAGACCTTAGTTTGCTCCCTGGATTGGGAACATCTGCTGGAGGAGGTCATGGCAACCCACTCCAGTATTCTTGCCTGGAAAATTGCCATGGACAGAGGAGCCTGGCTGGCTCCTCTGGCATTGCAGTCCATGGGGTTCCAAAGAGTCAGACACGACTGAGCAACTAAGCAAATATAATGAGATTCCCGGGTAGTGACAATGGTAAAGAACCCACCTGTTCAATGCCATATTAAAAAGCAGAGCCAGTACTTTGCCAACAAAGGTCTGTCTAGTCAAAGCTATGGTTTTACCAGTAGCCATGTATGGATGTGAGAGCTGGACCATAAAGAAAGCTAAGTGCCAAAGAATTGATGCTTTTAAACTGTGGTGTTGGAGAAGACTCTTGAGAGGCCCTTAAACTGCAAGGAGATCCAACCAGCCAATTCTAAAGGAAATCAGTCCTGAATATTCATTGGAAGGACTGATGCTGAAACTGAAGCTCTAATACTTTGGCCACCTGATGCGAAGAACTGACTCATTGGAAAAGACCCTGATGCTGAGAAAGACTGAAGGCAGGAGAATGGGATGACAGAGGACGAGATGGTTGGATGGCATCACCAACTCAATGGACATGAATTTGAGCAAGCTCCTGAATTTGGTGATAAACAAGGAAGCCTGGCATGCTACAGTCCATGGGGTCACAAAGAGTTGGACACGACTGAGCAACTGAACTGAACTGAGCTGCCAATGCAGGAGATGTTAAGAGACTCAAAATCAGTCCCTGGGTTGGGAAGATCCCCTGGAGGAGGGCATGGCAACCCCCTCCAGTATTCAAGCCTGAAGAATTCCCATGGACAGAGGAGTCTGGTGGGCTTCAGTCCATAGGATTGCAAAGAGTTGGACACAACTGAAGCAACTTAGCATGCATTAAGTATAACACTTTCAAACTGTGGTGCTGGAGAAGACTCTTAAGAGTCCCTTGGACAGCAAAGAGATCAAACCTGTCAATCCTAAAAGAAATCAACCCTGAATATTCATTGGAAGGGTGGATGCTGAGACTGAAATGCCAGGACTTTGGTCACCTAATTCAAAGAGTCGACTCATTGGAAAAGACCTGATGCTGGGAAAGACTGAAGGCAAAAGTAGAAGGGGGCAGTGAGGACGA
Organism: Giraffa tippelskirchi; assembly: GCF_054371585.1. NCBI lineage: Eukaryota > Metazoa > Chordata > Mammalia > Artiodactyla > Giraffidae > Giraffa > Giraffa tippelskirchi. The sequence continues at coordinate 54,455,208 of NC_137275.1, read as the reverse complement.
TATTAGCATCATTGATTCAATGGACGTGAATTTGAGCAAATTCCGGGAGGCAGTGGAGGACAGAGGAGCCTGGCGTGCTGGAGTCCATGGGGTCGAAAAGAGTCAGACACGACTTGTTGAGTGAATGAAGACAACAGTAAATATAAAGAGTTGAAATAGGAACTATAAAAAGATATAGCCTTCACCCTTATACTACGTGTAACTCCTGGAGTTCAAGCTAACTAGAAATAAATATAAACTGCACGGGGAGCTAAGAAAGGAGGAAATTCTATTGATAAAAGCAATTTTAAAAATGTGTTGAAAGAATTCTTTTTTAGATTCAAAAAGAAAATTTGAATTATACACATTAAAAAATAATACAGGAAAGGTATACTTTAAAATAAGCTATACAAACTTTGCCTTCCTGCTTTAGTTTCTAAAGACTATGAAATAGAAAGATGGCTATCTAGAACTGAAATAACATAATCAACAGCATTATTAGGGAGGACATCGGGCATAGCAATCACTGTGTCTGAATCAGACAATGCATTTGTTGGGTCATTTGTACCAAATGGTCTAGATTAAATTAACTGGATTTTTTTTCCTTTTAAAAATCTAAATGTACTTTTGCTTCAAGTACAGAACAAAGTCAAGGGAAACACATCAAGATATATAACAAATTTTGTCATGCTAATGGCACAACTCATTTGATAGCACTACCACCCAATCAAAACCACAAGGTGCCAAGGGCTGGGCTTTGGAAAAACTCTTTCAAATGCAGCAGAATGGGGAACTCTTAGAGATACCTGGTGAGGGAAAGCAAACAGATTCTACCAACAGTATCTCTCTTAAAACATGGTAAATAAATCCTCATCAAGACCTTTTCTGTCTCCTCTTGAATCTGAGAACCTCTTTAACATGCCCTCATCTTCTCAGGACTAAGTGAAAGACAGTGAATTGTATTTGAAAATTTTGCCAAATAAACAAACATACGGGAAAGGAGAAAAATTTGTGTGACTCTGGGAGAAATCATTTTTCATAAATCCACAAAATATTAAGGGAAATGAGTTTAGGATTCAACTGTTATTAATTTCAGCTTCTTTTAAACTTTCATCTTTCTTATCTCCAGCGCAGAAAAGGAAACTGATTAGACAAATTACTGTGTAGCAAAAATTGTATTCCATGAGTTTTGAAAATGTTTCCCTCTTTTTTTTTAGAAAGTGAATTTCCTCTCCTAGAAGATATTGTGACTACTAGGCAGAACTATATATTCACTTGTACTAATAGCTTGCTTTATGATGGTATTGCAAATAAAATCTTTTTAAATTTTATTTATTTATTTTTGACTGCACTGGGTCTTCATTGCTTCACGTGGGCTTTCTCTAGTTGCAGAGAACAGTGGCTACTCTCGAGCTGCGGTGTGGAGGCTTCTCATTGTGGTGGCTTCTCTTGTTGCAGAGCACGGGCTGTAGGGCGTATGGGCTTCCGTAGTTGCAGCACACATTAGTCATGGGTTTCCTCAATAGCTCAGACAGTAAAGAATCTGCCTGCACTGCAGGAGACCCAGGTTCAATCCCTGGGTCGGAAAGATCCCCTGGAGAAGGGAATGACATCCCACGCCAGAATTCTTGCCTGGAGAATTCCACGGACAGAAGAGCCTGGCAGGCTACAGTCCATGGGGTTGCAGAGAGTTGGACACTACGGAGTGACTAATAACACTTCTACCTCTCTTGTTGCAGAACACAGGCTCTAGGGCAGACGGGCTTCATTAGTTGCAGCACATGGGCTCAATAGATGTGGTTCAGTTCAGTTCAGTCGCTCAGTCGTGTCTGACTCTTTGCGACCCCATGAATTGCAGCATGCCAGGCCTCTCTGTCCATCACCAACTCCCGGAGTCTACCCAAACCCATGTCCATCGAGTCGGTGATGCCATCCAACCATCTCATCCTCTGTCGTCCCCTTCTCCTCCCGCCCCCAATCCTACCCAGCATTAGGGTCTTTTCCAATGAGTCAACACTTCGCATGAGGTGGCCAAAGTATTGGAGTTTCAGCTTCAACATCAGACCTTCCAATGAACACCCAAGATTGATCTCTTTTAGGATGGATTGATTGGATCTCCTTGCAGTCCAAGGGACTCTCAAGAGTCTTCTCCAACACCACAGTTCAAAAGCATCAATTCTTCGGCGCTCAGCTTTCTTCACTGTCCAACTCTCACATCCATACATGACCACTGGAAAAACCATAGCCTTGACTAGACGGACTTTTGTTGGTAGAGTAATGTCTCTGCTTTTAAATATGCTATCTAGGTTGGCCATAACCTTCCTTCCAACGAGTAAGCGTCTTTTAATTTCATGGCTGCAGTCACCATCAGCAGTGATTCTGGAGCCCAAAAAAATAAAGTCTGACACTGTTTCCACTGTTTCCCCATCTATTTCCCATGAAGTGATGGAACCAGATGCCATGATTTTACTTTTCTGAACGTTGAGCTTTAAGCCAACTTTTTCACTCTCCTCTTTCACCTTCATCAAAAGGCTCTTTAGTTCTTCTTCACTTTCTGCCATAAGGGTGGTGTCATCTGCATATCTGACGTTATTGATATTTCTCCCGGCAATCTTGATTCCAGCTTGTGTTTCTTCCAGCCCAGCGTTTCTCATGATGGACTCTGCATATAAGTTAAATAAGCAGGGTGACAATATACAGCCTTGACGTACTCCTTTTCCTATTTGGAACCAGTCTGTTGTTCCATGTCCAGTTCTAACTGTTGCTTCCTGACCTGCATACAGGTTTCTCAAGAGACAGGTCAGATGGTCTGGTATTCCCATCTCTTTCAGAATTTTCCACAGTTTATTGTGATCCACACAATTGCACTCATCTCACATGCTAGTAAAGTAATGCTCAAAATTCTCCAAGCCAGGCTTCAGCAATACGTGAACCGTGAACTTCCAGATGTTCAAGCTGGTTTTAGAAAAGGCAGAGGAACCAGAGATCAAATTGCCAATATCTGCTGGATCATCGAAAAAGCAAGAGAGTTCCAGAAAAACATCTATTTCTGCTTTATTGACTATGCCAAAGCCTTTGACTGTGTGGATCACAATAGATGTGGTTCCTGGGATCTAAAGCATGGGCTCAGTAGTTGTGGCGCATAGGCTTAGTTGCCCCGAGGCATATTGAATCTTCCCAGAGCAGGGATCTAATTGCATCCCCTGCACCGATAGGCAGGTTCTTAACCACTGGACCACCAAGGAAGTCCCTCAAAATTTTTCAATATTTCTCATAAATCTGCTAAACTTAAGAGGTGCTAGAATCCATAACGGGCTTCCCTAGTGGCTCAGACGGTAAGGAGTCTGCCTGCAGTGTGGGAGACCCGGGTTCGATCCCTGGGTCAGGAAGATCCCCTCGAGAAGTAAATGGCAATCCACTCAGTAGTCTTGCCTGGAAAAATCCCATGGACGGAGGAGCCTGGCAGGCTACAGTCCATGAGGTCACAAAGAGTCGGACACAACTGAGAATCCATAATGTTCAGTAAGCAACAGATCCATTTGCAACAATAAAGAACAAAATTGAAATGTAAATCTAGGCAGTTCATGTAAAACTGAGTGGCTGAAATATTCTTTAAAATATAACAAACTAAATATTATACTGATACAAGCATGAACACAATATACATTTTTATATCTTTCTTGTCTCTATCATAAGTAACTTTAAATAGACAAAGATCACCCCAAAAATCCTGTACACAGTTCAAAGTTCTCCATATTTCCTTCTACGTGTGCATGCATGCTAAGTTGCTATAGTCGTGCCCCACTCTCCGTGACCCTATGAACTGTAGCCTGCCAGGCTCCTCTGTCCATGGAATTCTCCAGGCAAGAATATCCCCTCCTGAAAATACAGTGTCTTCAAGAAAAGAGGTGAGGGGAGATGAACCTTGGAATACACGCTGAGACATAATTTAGAGGTATTCATGATAGAAGAAAATACAAAGCAATGAACTAAAACTTGAACGTATGGCATGCCTCCTTTGGTATGAGAACACATAAAAACAGAAATTCAAAAGTAACTTACTGAGGGAAGAAAAACATGGCTAAAAGGGTTGGTAACTGAGTGGGGGTGGGGATGGGGCGGGGGACAGAGTCAGGGAGACAAACAGGATGCCAGGAGGTGAGAAATAAGGGTGGGGAGTAGTGGGCAATCTCAAGAGGAACTAACAAGGTCTGTTGCTTATAGTTACCCAGAAAACTTTAAGAACAATAACAGACAAACAAACGGAGCTTAAAGAAACCCAAGAGAAGCTACCCTTGGCTGGCTGGGACCGCACAGCCCCCTGTATCAATGGAACTTGGGGAGGTGAAGATAATCTCCCACATATTCACACCCAGTGCAACTGCTGACACTTCTGTTTCCCGCTGAATCAACAGATCCTGGCAAAAGACCACAGGGAGAGGATGAGTGGACTTTGTGCTCCAGGAAGTATATTTCTATCTCTTGAGAAATAGGAACTTCGGCTCTATTCAGTCCAGTGTGCTGGGTTTTCTGGTTTTTTGGTTTGGTTTGGTTTTTTAACTTTTGCTCTTTGGAGTGACTTTTAAAGTAAATACATGTGATTTTGAGGAAGAACTTCAGTTCCAAGAACTTGCACAGGTCCAGCTATTCAAGCAGTAGTTAAAAAGACAGAGTCAGTAAAGGGAGATGGTCACCCTCTCTCACAGCCTCACCTCCTAGAGCCCCTCCTCTTCCACCACCACCCCTCTAAAACTCCAAGGCACAGAACCACACCTCTGGGTTTGGGTGCCTTCAAGGGGCCACCTTGTAAAACTGTGCTTCAGGCTTTACATTTAATTAATTACACATAGCGTGCACATTACTTTCTTAGCTATTTGAAAAAGCACACTTATTACAAAAGTAATACATACTCAGAGTCAGAGGCAATTGAAACACACACACACACACACACACAAATACATGCTCACTAAAGAAAAAAACACAGAAGAGCACTGAAAGGCAAAAACAAAAAAAAAATCACCCTCACTCTTATCACTTTGATATGATATTATTATGATTTTAATATCATCTGCTGTTTGCAAGTCTTTTTGTATTACAAGGGCAATGAAGAATTTTCTACTCTTCATGTGGTTCCACCATATGCTTAGTATTTTTCTAGACATATCAGCAAACTTCTAAAGCATTTGGGAGTGTGGACAGGCTCGCCAGCCTGGGAAACTAAGGAATGAAAGTTGAAACCTTCTTCCCCAGTAAGTACCAGGGAAACTGGTGCAACTGGACTTTCACATGGAGGTAAATGCTTCACATGTGACAGTTTAGGGTTTGGGTGTAAGCATGCAACACACAATTGCATCAGCAGAAAAAGGGAAGGCGGCAAGGCCTCTTCCCAAGAGTATAATTCACACACCATCCCTCTGCTGGCTTGGTTGCTGAAGGGAGAAAATGTGCACGTGTGTGTGTGTGTGTGCGTGTAGAGTGAGAGAGAAAGAGATGGTATACGTATATATGTGTGTATATATGTATTTCTCCCCACGGTACTTGTACCATAGTTGCTGCCTCCTGCACTGCCCTGTTGGAACTTTCCATTAGAGTTGTATTTCATGTCATTTTATACGCTATCATGCAACTCCCTTGTTCAGAAACCTTCCATGGTTTCCCAAAGTCTGATGGAAAAAGTTGCATCTACTTGGCATTGCATTTCCCCCCCTGCACGGCCTCAGCTGACCTTAGTTAGCTTCCCTTACACCACACCAGAGTGTTCCACACACCCACCCCAGGGCCCCTGGGCCCCTCTGAAGACTCCAAAATGCAGTGTGCAGCCCCCCTCTAACTCCAGTAATGAAGTTATAGCACTGTTATCACCTCCTCCATGAAGATTTTTGGGAATTTCCAGACCAATGCGATTTCTTTTGCAAAACTATAAGCTCCTTGAAGACAGGGCCCAAACCATGCAAGAATACTCATAGCTTTTGAATGAAGCAATTTACCTTTTTATCCTTTTAGGGCCCATATCATGATTCTTTTCTAAATTTTACTTATTCTATTCTACACTGTGTAATAATTAAGCAAATATATATATATTATCTCAAATCCCTTGAATACAGGGATCATATACTTATTTCCAACTCTTCTACATCCACCTCAGATCATGAATGTTCACCAGTACTTACCAAGCTAACTTCCAACCAGAATTTAAAGGCCAGTAAAATTTCCATAATGCAAAGGAGAGGATTGGAAACATAGTCAGCTTCATTCCAAAACAAGCTGAAAAATGGGAAGTAGTTTATCTTACTTTGTGGGTCTCCCATTCTCTAATCTCTGCCTCCTAGAACAGAGAAATCTAAATATTCCCCAAAATAAAAATAAGTTACATTCTATACCTTTGTATGTGTAGGTCATTGATTTGGAAATTACAATTGATTTCCTTTTAAAATAGTATTATAGGGACTTTCCTAGTGGTCCAGTGGCTAAGATTCCATGCTCCCAATGCACGGGGCCCAAGTTCAATCCCTGGTTGCAGAAGTATATGCCACATGCTGCAACTAAAAATTCATATGCTACAATTAAACATCCAATATGTCACAACTAAGACTTGGTGCAGTCAAATAAATAAATATTAAAAAGGAAGGAAATCATATTATAAATAATGTTTAAGGCCTCCAATAAGTCTCCCAAAGCCAAGTTCAACTCTCAATGAAAGAGAAATAGTATGTTGCAAGAAAAAGTAGAAAAATTACTTACATATTTCACTAGTACAATAACTAATAAAAACAACCAAATATAAGTGATTATTTTTAACTTGAATAATCATGATTCAAGGAAAGTAGATTTAACTATATGAAATGGATGATCTATCAAATCATTTTCTCCCGGTTGCTGGCATTCACCAGTCTCTTGGGAAATGAAGATGTGGCCCAAGGACCTGAGTCTTAATCTTGATTCCCAACGCTGGCTCCAATTCTGAGTAATTTCAAGATCCACATGGAACCATGTTTAATATTTGGTTCATTCTTTCCCTCATCTCCTCATTTCCAGGTATATTCTCCACCCCCTTCTCACCTTTCACTCCCACAGCCACACCCTGAATCATGCTATCCCCAGGGACTGCAACAATTTTAAATGTTAAACTCACATATCCCCACTCTCTGGCTACTAACCACCTAACCTTCCAGACCATTCACTTTATTATTCCCAACACATCCACTCTTCAACTTATTTGAAATGTTCAGTTCACTGATCCATTGACCAGATCTCTAGAGTCTCCTCCTGTTTTATCTCTCCAACTTAGATTCCAAGATCCAACATTTCAACTATTTTTGTACTACTGTCCTTCAATTATATTGTTTTGACAAACATAATCCAGGACAATTTCAACTGTCCACCTACACAAGAAATGCTGCGAGTTCTTGGGGTGGGAGCACAGGACATATGTTCAGTTTGATCTTTATTAAAAGTCATGGTCACCTAACTCAACCTCAGTATTTCCTGGCATTCCTAAATTGGATGGTTGGATGGATAATATAGGTGAAAACTTGTAGAGATGCTAAAGAGAAACTCTGCAACCTTTGCAATGCTTTCAAGATGAGTGACCCTTAGTTTAGCATTTCTAATTTTACTTCAAAACATATGGATTTGCAATTTTGAGAAAGAAAAAAGTTGACGGCATCACAACTTCTGGCTTTAAAGTATATTACAAAGCTATAGTAATCAAAACAAGATGGTACTAGCATAAAAACAGATATATAGAACCATGGAACAGAATTGAAAAGCCAGAAATAAATTCACATATACACAGTCAAGTAATATTTGACAAAGAAGTCAAGTACACTCAGTGGAGAAAGTATAGTCTCTTAAATAAAAGTATTAGAAAAACTGGATACATACATGCAAAAGAATAGCCTGGCCTCCTATTTTATACCCCTCATAAAAGTTAACTATACATGGATTAAAGAGTTAAATATAAGACATGAAAACATAAAACTACTAGAAGAAAACATAAGCGAAAAACTCCTTGACACTGGTCTTGGAAATGATTTTTTGGCTATGACATCAAAAGCACAAGCAACAAAAGAAAAAATTAACAAGAAGGATTGCATCAAACTAAAAAGATTCCCACAGCAAAGGAAACAATCAACAAAATGAAAAAGAAACCTATGGAAAGGAAGAAAACATTTGAAAATTATCTATTTGATAATGGGTTAATATCCAAATCATATAAGGAATTCACATAACTCAATAGCAAAATACAAAAACAAACAAAAAATCAATTTTAAAGTGGGCAAAGCACTTGAATAAATGTTTTTCCAAAAAGGATACACAAATAGCTAACAAGTGCATGAAAAGGTGCTCAACATCACTAATCATCAGAGAAATGCAAATCAAAACCACAATGAGATATCACCTCACACCTGTCAGAATGGTTATTATAAAGAAACACAAGAATAACAAGTGTTGGTGAGGACTGGCGAGAAGAGAACCCTTGTATATTGTTCATGAGGATGTAAATTGATACAACCACTATGAAAAACAGTGTGGAAATTCCTCAGAAAGCTAAAGATAGAACTACCATATTATTCAGTAATCTCACTTCTGGGTATACATCCAAGGGAAATGAAATCACTTTCTCAAAGAGATATTTGTACTCCCATGTTCATTGCATCATTATTTATAATAGGCAAGATATAGAAACAACTCAAGTATCCATCAGTAGATGAATGGGTCAAGAAAATGTGATACATACACACACACACACACACACACATACACACACACTAGAATATCACTCAGCCCTTTAAAAGAAGGAAATTCTGGGGACTTCACTACTGGTCCAGTGGTTGGAAGTCTGCCTTGCAATGCAGGGACACAGGTTCAATCCCTTGTCAGGAAACTGGGATCTCACATCCCTCAGAGCAAGTAAGCCCATACACCGCAACTGGAGAGTCTATTCAACACAGCGAGGGATCCCACATAACACAGTGAAGATCCTGTGTGCTGCAACTAGGACCCCATGCGGGCAAAAAAAAAAAAGGAAATTCTGCCTTTTGCAACAACATGGATGGATTCCGAGGGAATTATGCTAAGCAAAATGTCAGACAGAGAAAGACAAATACTGTATGATCTCACTTACACATGAAATATGAAAAAGCCAAACTCATAAAAACAGTAGAGTGGTGGTTGCCTGGAGCTGGGAGATGGGGGAAATGGAGAGATGCTGGTCAAAGGATATAAACTTCCAGCTCTAAGATGAAGAAGGTCTGGGGATTGAATGTACAGCACGGTGTAGATAATAAACAAATTGTATTCTCTACTTAAAAGTTGTCAAGAATACGTTTTAAATGTTATCACCATCACCACCCCCCCAAAAAAAAAGGTGTGAAGTGATGGAGGTGTTAACTTTATTGTAATTATTGTTGTACCATTTTGCAATATACATGTCTATCTAATAATCATACTGTACATCTTAAACTTACATGTGTTATAAACCAGTAACATCTCAATAAAGCTGGAATAAAAAGAAAGAAGAAAGAAAACATGTTTTCCTTTAAGGTAGATGTGTCTGTGTTGCTCATAATTTCACGAGCACATGACACTTTTCTGCCTTCATAATTTGGTCCATCATCACACAAAGAGAAGAAACTTTCCTGGGAGGAACATGGAAAAGCTCTGAAAGAGAGTGGAGGAGGAAGAAAGAATCTCAAGAATATGTGTTTGTGTGTCAGAAAGAGATTGCCTGAAACAGAACTGTGATACAAGCCCTGAAAGAGAACCTGGAGGTGTACCGTGGCTTGTATCCATTAGGCTCTGAAGCAATCTCAACATAGTGCTATTGTTTAGTTGTCATCCATTAATCAACAAATACTTTTGGAAAACTTATATTTGCCAGACACTGTTCCAGAAGTTTGGGAAACAGGAGTGAAGAAGACAATGCCCTTGCTCTCATGGATCCCAGGTTCTAATGGGAAAAAAGTTGGGTTGTTTTTTTGCTTGTTTGAAGTAAGGACAGCTAGACATCGAATGAGGAAAGGAGGGATATTCTAGATTGTGTGGTCATTCCTAAAGAGGTTATATTTGAGCTGAAAACTAATATTGAAGAAAGAGCTATCTGTATGGAAATCTGAAACCGTGCCTTTTCCTTATGAATACAAGATGGGTGCCATAGCTTCAAGCATCACATCCTCACATAATTTCCAAAGTAGGTCTGATGGTTTATCCTTGCAAGAGTTTCCTTTCATCAGGAAGAAACATACTTCCCATAAACACCAGCACACTTCCCTTCAGGTCCCACTGGTGGCTAGAACAAGGTCACATATCTACTCTCTGAACACATCAATGATTGGCTGGGAGCAAGGATGCTGGGGCTAGGAAGGGGTATCCTTGCCTGAGCACATGCTGCCCCAAACCTAAACCAAACTGGCCTGCTGTCCTCAAAGAGCAACAGTGAAGTAGCTACTGCAAGGACCACACAAGAGATATTTCATTTACTTAGGATTTATGGGTTCATCCAGCACCTCAGCTTGTGTAAGGCATTGTGCTAGTGTTAGGAATAAAAAGAACACTTAAGACACCACTTGTACCATCTCACTCTACTTCCCTTACCCTCCCCCTTACTATTTCAGAGGTACATGGCCACTTGCCACCCTGAAGCCTCCTCTCATCTTTTCAGCCTAAATGACTTCTTCTCAATTCATAGCTCACATTTATTCATTTTACAAATATTCATCGAGCATCTGAGTCATTGGGATACAATTTTGCTAAAAAGACACGGTCCATGCCCTCACAGAGTTTCTAGTTCAGTGCTGTAAAGAGTTAAATAGTCAATTACAAGAAAGAATAAAAAGTGTTAACAAGAGGTGAAGTCTGGGTGCTCTCAGAGCACTAAGGAGCCACCTCCACTTGTTCAAAGGGACGGCAGTAAGAAAAGACATTTTACTGAAAATGTCATTTAATATTTATTTATTAAATAATAAATTTAACTAAATAACCAAATAAATTTAACATTTATTTAGAGGATGAATAGAAATTTAGGGAAATGAGAGTGGAGGTAAGGAGTCGGGGAGAAGCTGAGGAGGCTAGTCCATCTAGAAAAAAAATGAGCATGTGCAAAGGGCCACAGGGGGAGAGAGAGAGAGCTGGAAGAAAAGAAAGTGTTGGAGAAAAGAGTGGAAGGGCAGAACAGGGAGAAATGAGTTTATAATAATAAGTGGAGGCCAGGTCAACATGGAGGCTAAACTCAGATTTTATCAGCAGAGAAGCCACTGAAGGGTTTGACATGTTTAGGTTTGCCTTTTAGAAAAAGGCAGACTTAATCCTTTGCTCCAGTCCCTAACTTAAAGTTCAGCCACGCTGCAAACAGGATGACCAACAAGACACTGTGGGAATGGGTTGGGCCGGGGTGGTGGCCAAGGAGCGGTGGCCAAGGAGTGGGTGGGGACTGAGGAGGTCTGGGATTGAGTGAACCGCAGGGCTGTGACCAGCAAGGCAGGGGAGGAGTTAAGGAAGACTTCAGGCAGTTCTGGTTTGGGCACCCGGAGAGATGGTGGTGTCCTTCACTGGATGGATTCATTCTTGTGCAAGTTATGTTTGAGCAGTCTCCCACAGGGCACTGAACATGGTGTGTTCATTAATTAACCTTTTTTACGACTTTTCTCTTCCCTCCTGCATCTTTCACATCAAAGACACTCCCTACTTTTCTTGAATAACGCTTTTTTTAGATAGACCTACTTCACTCTTCAGGTTTTCATCATTCTGTGTCCCTTGAGTGAAGCCTGCTTCTTGAGTCTCTACCATGAGCCAGGCATGGAAATGCAAAACAATTTCATAAGTCGTCACTAATGTTTTTTCAGCTAATACAAATCTAAGGCATCCGATCAGACATTTAATGATGGCAACGATCAATAAGTTGCGATTAGTAATTGACACAAATCCAACTTTTTTCCTTGCACTTGTCTTTATTCACTAAGAAAAACAAAACAAAAACCCTCATTCTTTTACATTTTAAAGATTAGTTTTATGGGACAGAAGGATGGCACATAAACTAGTGTCAGTTCTGGGTGTTTTCCACGTGGTCTTTTATGTATATGCTTTCTTTTTTTTTTTTTCACAATAAGCAATTTCACTACTTGAGGTTACCCAGTACTAATTTTATAATATTGTGTAGTTACACGCTGGGGTTCCGAATATACGGTATTTCTATGTTTTCAGTAGTACCATGCCTGGATGAAGCATCAAAGTGAAAATGGTGAACTTAAAGGGCCTTTAAAACATCTTGAAGCAATAACAAGCCATAGACTGCAGCAGGGGCGTTTTTAAACAGTGCACAAGACTAAAAGAATTGAACCAATTTGTCTTTTGTTCTTCTTATTGCATTCTTTATTACATTAATACTGTTTAAAAAGAAACTCAAAAAGCATTAAACTTGGGTACCAAGCTCTGCAAAGTCCTCCCAGGGGCCTGGCTCCCGGGAAGGCCCCCGAGGACGCTCGCCCTCGGTCCTGGGGAAGCGACATGTAAGGAAATGTCCCCGCTCCTAGCCCTCGGCTCGCCCCAAGGTCTCCATCCAAGCGGGAGGATCTGGACCGAAGTTTGCCAAGTTTTCCGACAAGCCCGGCTGAGCAAACGCCGCTGCGCCCGGTCGCCGTTTCGCTCCAGCGGCAGGCCCGGCCGTGGGAAGTTTGCTCGGGGGTATCCGGGCCTTCAGAGAAAAGTCCCCGGGAGGCGGGGGCGCCACCGGCCGGGCCGCACCTCCCCCCCGGGGCGGACGACAAGGAGGGGCCCGGCGCCCCAGGCACAAAGAAAGCGCGCTGGAGGATGGTGAATGACCTTGGAGACGCAGGACCGTTTTAGGGCTGCAGTCACCCCAACTGCCCTCCCTTTCCTCGCCGTTCTGTCTCTCCCGAATCCGCCCGGGTCCACCCGCTGCAACACCAGCGGTGCCCTTTTCTGGTTTTTCTTTAAGAGAGTTGTCCGCGCTGGCCACTGGGCCCAGCCCTTCCCACCGCGCCCGGGGCCGCCCTTCCAGCCGGAGCCGTCTGATTGATGGCCCCGACCGCCCCAGGTCCCCCGCCTCGGCTAGCCCGCGAGCCCGGCTGTGTGTCTTGGAAGCAGCGCAGCGGGCTGCTGCCCTGTGACGCCCGGAGCGGCCAGCGCCGCCCTTCCTTCCCCCCAGGCTCGGGCGGCGGCGCGGCGGCGGGGCCGGGCCGGGCGGGGCCGCGGGCTCCGGGGCCGAGGGCGGAGGGCGCCGGGAGGGGGCGCGGGCGGGGACTCCGGGGGGGGGAGGGGAGGCGGAGGGCGGGGGCCGCGCACGCCCAGCCCCACGGCCGCGCCGCGCCTCGCGGGACAGGTTGGGCCGGCGGGGCGGCGCCCGGCTCCGGGGAATAATGAGTGTCTGTCAGGCCGTCCCCGGGTGACTGGGCGGGGCGGGGCGGAGGCGGCGCGGGAGGCGGGGGTGGCGGGGGAAGGGCGCAGGGCGGGGTGCGTGTTTGCGCGAGTGACTCGGCCGACCCCTCCGGCGGCTGCCTCCACCCAAGTGGGTGGGGACCCGCCCAGCCCGGGCGGCCGCGGCGGCTCCCTCTCCCCTCCCTGACCCTCCCACCCCGCGTCCCAGCCTCTACTTACCCCGCCAGCCCTGGGAGGCTCGCAGAGCGAGCGGCGCCGGCGTCATGTGACTGCCCGGAGTTGGTGCCAGGAGCCAGAGGGGAGCCAGGAGCGGAGCCGCGCGGAGCCCGGGCCCGAGCCGGAGCGCTGCGCGAGCGCCCGCCGAGCCGAGCCGCGCCCGCCGCACGCGCGCCTGTCCCCGTCCCTGTCCCCTGCGGCCGCCGCCCGTACTGGAGCGCTGACACCACTGCATCCGCGGGGTTCCAGGCAGCCCGGATCCGGGCCTTTATTTCTCGCCTGCAGAGCTCAGCACCGCGCCTCGAAAAGTAAGTCCCCTCTCTCTCACCTTTCCTTCTCGCCCCGACTCCCGCTGCCCCCCTTTTCGGCAAGTCCAGTTTCCTTTTTTTTTTTTTTCCCGGGGAGGGGGGAACGTGCGGTGAATGGGCTGGGGGTGCAACGCGGAGGTGGGGGCGCCCCCGGGCTTGGGAAAGTGCAACAGCTCCTCGCAGCCGGGGGCGGGGGTGGAGGAGGAGGCGAGGGGGAGGGGGGCCCCCGGGTTCAGCGGTGGAAAGTGTGGGATTGGGGAGAACCGCGGTGCAGATCTGCGGGAGCGACGAGCGAGGCCAGCGGTGCCCGCCGCGGCCCGGGATAGGGCGCGGGGCGGGGGCTCACCTGTGTGGTCCCCCTCCCGCCTCCCGCCTGCCCGCTCGCGATTCCCTCCAGAGCCCCAGAAATCTCAGTGTTCTCCGCGTGTGGCAACGCTGTTTGGAGAAAGGTAGCGCCGAGGCCGCGCGCTCCTGCTCCTCCCCCTCTTCGTCCCCCACCCCCCGCGCCCTCCCCCTCCCCGCCCCCCGCCTGCGCCCCCTGCCGCCCCCCTTCTTGGACTGGGCTCGCTGCTGCTCACCCGTCGCCGGAGCAAACTTGGAGCAACCTGGCCGGCCCTCTGGGAAGAAACTTGGGGCGATCGGGAGTGGAGGGAGCATCCCATTCTCGGTCCTGGAGTCCAGGAGCTGGCCAGGGCGTCTGGATCCCTGAGGGCAGGGGAAAGAGCTGGCCGGGTTTGGAGAGTCGCCCTCGGGTGCAAGGAGAGAACCTGCCGCAGTGTCTGGAGGAAGGATTGCAGCGTGGCTGGAGGCGGAGAACGCCTTAGGCAACTGCCTGCAGTGTTAGGGACCCGAGCCGGGTGGGGACCGAGGGAGGGATCTCTGGACCTGGACGCTTGGGACCTACCTTTGGAGATGGCAGACAATACCTGGAATTGTCATAGCTGCTTCTTTGGCAGATAAAAGCGAGAACAGTATTCTACTTTAAATTTTACTGCAATTTATAAAACTAGATGAAGAACGTGTGAATGGGACTTTTTTTTCTAAGCCAGGTTAAAGGGAAATTGGTAATTGCTCACCTTCTTGTATTTCACTACAATAAACATTGTACACTGAATTTGTTTTTTACTAACTCAGAATGTATTTTTCGATAGCTCATCCAAGACATTTTAAACATATTGATTATATTCTTATTAGAGTCTGGTGTGTAGAGAAAAGTACGAAGTGGTATTCTGACTTCATTTAGATTTAGTGTCTAATTATTAAACAAAATCGAGTAGGGTATAGGGCAGTTGTTCATTATAGGTTATTCCACAGAACAATCTTGTGCCGGCCTTTTCTGAGTGCTTTATATGTATGAGTTTGAGGAGCGTTTTTAAAAGAGAAATTCATCTGGATGATGATCTGCATAACCCAAGAGAAGACTTGCTTTTAGGGGAAAAACAATTTTATGATACTAACTTCTTGAAAATTTTGTGAGTTAGTAGTATTTTTTAAAGAGTGGATGTGTTTCTTCCGTGAAACATGGGGTATGGAAGTTGACTTGATTCTGTTCACAGAAACCTTAAATGGAATGTTTGATGAATTTCATTCAGCTCCCTAAAGAAGCTGATATCTGAATTTCTACAGTCAGTGGGGTTTGCTGCAGAACTGTTAGAAAAAAGCAGCCTGATGTACCATGGGTGAGGTCAATGAAAATAGACTATAAGGAGCATTCTGTCTGCCTGAAGGAAAATGCAAGTATGAAAATCCTAACGTGAGAATAACAAAACTAACTGCTTAGACCACAGAACCTTGTCAGATGTAAAACATGGCAACATAGCTTTGGAGAAAGCTATTGTTTTTTTCACTGCAAAGTTTCTAAATTAAAACCCAACCTTCTGGTTGCTATGGACACGGTGATGCCTTTTTTTTTTTTGCCTTTTTTTCTTTTTACCTGTAGTTATATCTACACACAGATTCTTAAATCTCTGTTAATGGGAACCTAGTTAAACAGTACTGGCTAACAAAATAAAGAGAAATAATGGGGAAAGGACTAGTGAGTGGATTTTGCTACCTTACAAATACCTGAAGGAAAATAGACATTTTAGAACATCTTATAAAAATCGATACCCTGTTCTACAGATTGTATAACAATTTTTCTATTGGATTAAATGAAATATCAGGAACAGAATTGCATTCTCAAAAAGTGGATTTCTGTAGATGTGTGTACATGTAGAACAGATGTGCAGCGGTGTGCAAATATCTTTGTAACTTTGCAGTTGAAAAAGACTGAAAATTTGGGATGACTCTAAACGTCTCCACACTCTTTGTCTTGGGATTTAGTTCTGTGGTTCAGGAACACTCAAAATTGGTCCCATTTCGGTTATGTGGGATGACCCCAGTGTCATCTGAATTCTCAGCTGCAGTGCTCTCTCCTTTTCCTCCTGATGCTCTGAGACTGTGCAGTATGCATTACCCCAACCCAGAATCTGACTGTAGCTAGACCAGCCATTGGGATGGGGGAGAAAGAGACAAAAGAAATTGGTAGGGAGGCTGGTGTTAATTAGGAAGGTTGCTGCTGCTTGAATATGATAAAATCACATGTTCCCTTATGATGTTTACTGTATGTGGAAGCTCCTATTTGTAAATAGGGCAGGTCTCCTGTATAAAGCTGGTGTTATTATTCACACCCATAGAACAAACACCTCCACCCCCCTGTTGTTGTCTTAAAAAACTCCAGCTGCTCATGAATATAGGGTCAGGGAGGGCCGGCTAAATGTTTCTCTGTGCTTTCTCTCCAGCACAGCCAGCAGAGCTGTTTCCTGTTCTTTGTTTCAAGGCTGGGGTTTGCGTCATACATTCCAAGTGGCATATGTGTGCTCTTTCCTGTTTCAGGCTGTTTTCTGGTAGATCAGTAGCCCAGACCAGGCCATGGTCCCTGCCCTTAAACTCCCTGTCCCCACCCAGGGAGTTATCATGTCTCCACACACTTAGGATTGCCTAAGATGCCTGTGTTATGTCATAATGACAAAAGTCAGTTAACCTTTTTACGTACACCCTTTGCTCCAGTGTGTTTGTATAGGTGAATAAGTACTTTTACGTTTTTTTTATAGTTTATCAATGCGATTTCAAGAAGTATGTGTGTGTGTGTGTTGGCTGGAAATCTAAAGGAGGTTGTTTTGTTTTTCCTTCTTGTTTTGAGTATTGATTTGGCGATAGGCATTTTGCCCTGGAGCTGTCAATTTTGGATGGGGTTACACCTTACAGTTCAGAAGATCTAGCAGGATCTGAAGGATGTGGCTCATATTGCATTTACTACCGGACACTAGGCATAGGAGGCTTCACTGAACGGAGAACTCAAGCAGTCTTGGACTGCTTGTACTGACTTAAAAGAAGTCTTGCTTATGTTTTAAGGGAGAAATCGTGTATTGAAATAAATTATAAGATGTATTGAGAGCGCTACAGGATTATTTCTTTTTAAGGACAAAGATTTTACTGTATCCTACATCTGATTTCCAAACTGTTTTAAGAATAAAATGCTCAAAGAAAAGGAGAACTGGAATAAGTTCATTTAATGATAGTTTGGAAATGTTTAACCTAATATTTTGAAAACAGAAGGAGAATGCTCTTTGTTTTTGTTTTACAACAGCAACTTTCTCATAATCTCCGCCCTACCCCACCCCCTTTTTCTTCTTTGGTATATTCTGTCAGTTGTGAGTAAGCAGATTTCTGGGTTAACTATTTAAAACCTGCTTTAACAAGCTATTTTTCTCTTGGTTCTCCAAAAAAAAAGTTTGCATAAAATGGTTGGAAAAGAAAAGTTTTTTGGCAAATTTCTCCCTTAAACTTCTTATGTGGGGATTTTCTCTAAAATCTAGAGGAATTATCTACAGTATTCTCTAATGGAATTAATGGAAAGAGTTTCTGAGGCAGCACATCAGGCCTTATTCTTTCCCCAAATTGGTGATCATAATAATAATAATGTTTTGGTTTTAGCATCTCAACCCATCACATTTTTCCTTAATGGATAAAAAGGAAAATACACAGTATGATATTAAGAAAGCTGCTAGGATCAAATAGTAGGATATTGATAAGCTTCCATGAAAAAAAGATGGCAGTTCAGAAAATTTCAATAAGATTTTCTTCTTTGGAGGAAGCAGACTTGCTATATTAAGTTGCTTGTAGGACAAGAGATCTTTAAACTGAATTCATAAGTAACCCAAATTGAAGTAAGGTTTTTTATTTTAGCTCCAAAGTTGTTAACAATCCAACTAGATTTGGTAGATGGAGTCTTTATTTGGCTTACTCTCAAATCATTCTTTCCTCCCTATTTATAGGGAGAGGAAGGTGGTTAATAGAGATGTTTAGAATCTAATATTATTCTATCAGGAAGTATTCTGCAAGCTTTTAAATGTAAGCTAAACAATTAGGGAAAATTGTACCAATCTGGTAGTTGTTATAATCACCAAAAAAAGTGGAGAGGCGGGGGTGGACGGTCTACATAGAGAACGTAGTCTCTAAACCATGTAAATCATCTACCTCCATCCCCTTCTTTAGATATTTGCCTTCTTCGTGTGTGCAAATCAACATATTTGCTATAAAATGAATAGCTATCTTAAAGTGGCATTTCTCACTCTGTTTTCACACCCAGTTGTGTTTAAGAAAAATAAAGAAAAGCAACCTCACCCTTTAAATACCAGGAATTACATTATTCTGAAAATTGGGTTTCTTTCTGAAGTGCTTCAGTTATCTATGGTGCTAACTTTAAAAAAAAAAGAAAATCCCTAGAGTCATAAAACAATTGATATCTGTATTCCAGCCAGAATTCATGTTGGAGTGAGTTGGAAGGAAAGGATTATGGTGACTTCTACTATTCTCATTTTCAAGCCTGATCTGTCCCCTTATTAGACCCCTTTTCTCATCTGAAACAGTAATGCCAGCTCTGGAGACAGGAAACCAGACGGCAGTCTGCCCTGATAAGGGAGGGCATTGTCTAAGGGAGGGAGCCCTGCTTCCCCCTCAACTCTCCTTCCTTGAAATTTAGTAGCAATAAAAGAGATACAATACTACAAACGCAGTTTCTCAACCAGAACTATGACTGTTTTCTCCCAAAGCAAAAACTGGCTCTGCTTTCTCTGGATAGTCACCATAGTTTAATGGCACATTAGAGAAAACTGTTGGTATATTTTGTGTTTGTTGGTCAGAGTATTTAATAGTAAGGTCCTTTCTCTAGCAAAGCAGGTTGCTAGAGCGATTGGAAACTCATTCCATTGTGTCGGCAGGTCGAATACATTACCATTTCCCCATCTCATTATTAAGGGGAGCCGGAGACCAACTGTAGTCACTTGCGTGGCCCGTCAGCTTCTATGTAACCTTGGGTCTCGCTCTTAACCCTCTCCTGGGAAGGGGGTGCTCCCTTGAGACGCAGCCCCCTTTCAGGAGGACCAGCTTAACCTGGGACACGTCCAAGATGGTGGCCAATCTCTGGAAGGCCTGGAGCTAGTCTCAGCCCAGATCAGTGGAGTTTGGCCAAATCTAGACAGAAGAGATCCAGCGGACACTGAGGTCAGTGCCTTCTACCCAGGAGAGCGACCAGTGGTCCAGTGTGGGGTTTTTCTTCTTTGGCCCATATGCTCTAGTTCTTTTAACTACTGTTGCCTGAGTCTGATCACTGAAATCCCCTCCTTTATCTGTTCTTGCACTATACGCCCTGGTCCTTTACAAAGCTTTGAGCCTCAGAACCACTTTCATTAGTAAGTTCAAGTTCTATTCCAGTTCTCCAAGCAAGGGTGTTTTGTCTCCCAAGTGACGGTTTTCACATTTACTTTGCGTTTCAGAAGATGATTTTCAGACTAGTTCCACTGGCCCCTGGGCAGATTTTCCTTGTGTGACACCTGATGTACAGTCAGTCTTAGGCCCTTGCCCTTCATTTTATCCTAGCATATGAGAAAGGTAGTTTGACATCCATTCATGTATTCATCCCACAAGTATTTATTGAGCACCTACTCATTAGAGCTAATCTCAGATTGCGTGCGGTCATTATTCTCAGTTATGCC
Source organism: Giraffa tippelskirchi (assembly GCF_054371585.1). Classification (NCBI taxonomy): domain Eukaryota; kingdom Metazoa; phylum Chordata; class Mammalia; order Artiodactyla; family Giraffidae; genus Giraffa; species Giraffa tippelskirchi. The sequence goes on along the minus strand of NC_137275.1, from coordinate 54,435,275 downwards.
ACAAGGATATGGAGTAGGTCCCAAGTGATCTAACCTGAAAAGTCATTTTGAAATCATAATTGCCAGCTGGAACCTCCCCATGGCACTGCCTCCCATGGACCAGTGAGGCAGCACACACATCCCACGGCCTGCTGGCCCTGGGGGAATGCCCAAGTATAACATGATTTGACTTCAGAGTGGGTCCCACAGCACAGAGTGGAGCAGAAGAACAGAGTCCTGGGTCTGCAGCAGACACACTTCTGTTCTTGGCTGCAGCTCCCGCCAGCTCGGCGAATTTGGGCGAGTCATTTCACCTCTGTTCCTTCATTTCCTCATTTCTAAAATGGGGATGAGGACCTGACCCTTCCACCTTTGTACAGTTATTATGAGGATTTCCGTATTTACTTGGGTGAAGCTGCCAATTTTTTCTGAGCAGCTTTATGGACCAGTTGCAGGTGCATTGGCCAGGAAGAATAGTTTGCCTAAATTGGGGCCTTCAGACTGTGTCTTTTGATGTTGCATCCAAGCCTGCACTCAGCGAGGGGGAGGCAGCAGCGGCCAGCGGGCAGGAGTTGAGGTCGCCACTGCCATAAATCCACTGCCCCTGGTTCTGGATCCATAATGGACGGACCTGCCTGCAGAACTCTCTGTTCCACTCTAGCTATGGGTCGTGCCCTGTTGCTGGAGGCAGTGGAAGTGAGAGCCAGGTCACCACCAGCCTTGAAATCAGACTGCTTTGGGTTTGCATCCCAGCTCTACACCTTTAACAGCTGTGTGATCTTGGGCAGATTACTTTACCTCTCTGTTTCACCGGTAAAATGAGAAGGTAGTACCTCCCCATATTGTAGGTATGAAATGACACAGTCCTTGTAAAGAATGGGACCTGGAGAGTGCCAGTTATGAAGGTGGTGATAATCAGTAGGAAACCTGTGACATCACTGAGCTCCTGGCTTTCCTTGTTCAATAGAAGTAGCATTGAAACAAAACGAACCTAATGTTTGTTAACACACATATGCACACACGCATGAACACACACTTCAAGTTACCACATTCTTTTCTCTCACTGTCGCCCCCCTCCCCCGCCCCCTGTAATTTAGGTTTAAAATAGAGACCTTGACACTAGACTTGTTTAGAAGAGCTCTCTGGGTGAGTAATAAAAAACGAAGGGTTAAGGTTAGGAGCAATAGGTTTTTTGAGGAAGTTTCATTTAATAGATTTCCTTTAGGTTAGGCCCCCTCGCCCCCTCACTCCTATTACTTTTTTAAGGGAGATTTTCAAGTGCATTTGAAGAGAAAGAGAAGTGACTGGGACTCCTACATCTCAGGGCTTTTATATCTACTCCTTATGCCTGGTAAAACCCTGACTTAGTGAGTGTGCCTGATCTCCTTTGGGGAACAGGGAGGGAACCCCTCTAAGGAGCTGTGAAGTATGCCTGTGCTCAGGTGCTTCCAGTCCCGGTGGTGGTCTTGGACAACTTATTTGGAAGATAGAAAGGCCCACCTATCTAGGTAAGAGGAGGCGGCCTCAGATGGGCCCAGGAGCAATCAGCTGGCTGCACTGAGTGGGGAGGGCCTTGAGCTGGTCTTTGAAGAATTAGGAGGATTTAGATAAGCCGGAAGGGGATGGGCATTCCACTCTGGTTGCCCAGCATCGGGGCCAAAAATGAACAAAGGCTTTGGGGAGCGGGGGCAGGTGGAGGGGGAAACAGGGCAGTCAGAGTGGAGGACTTCTGGTGGAGCAGGGGGCAGCTGGTAGGAAAGGGGGCGCTGAGCATGGTGCTTGAACCTGCTCTGCAAGCCCTAGGGGTATACCTTGGAGGAAAGTTTGGGAGTTTGGAAAAGACTCACCGAGAGCTTTGTGATATATAGGTGGCAAGTGGCAGGTCCTGGGGAGGAATGGTCAGAATGGCTTGGAGGGTCCTAGGGGCAAGCATAGGAGACCAATGGAGGGGAGACCCAGTAACACAGTCTTGAGGTATAAGTGAGAGCCTAGCCACGGCAGTAGTAGAGATAGAAAAGTTGGTGAGAAAGCTTGAAACATGACCTCTAGGATTCTGAGCTGAGTGGCTAGAAGATAAGGCAGATGTGGGGCGCAGCGTTTTGGAGACAAGGAGGAGGATTTGGGTTTGGGGCATGTTGAATTCTCTTACACAGCAGTGGTGCAGAGTGCTTTGCTGTTTGTTAGCTTCTGAAGGGAGAAGTCAGCAACAGCTCACGTTTCCACATCCAGAGGTCCTGTGGCTCTGTGAAGCTTTTAGTGAAGCATCCTCAGGAGCTAGGGGAAGCAATGCCACTTCTTTCTGGTTATTTGCAAGGTTCCAGCCATCGCTGCTGAGGCCGGAATTTCCAGGAACTGGCAGCTGGCTGGAGCCAATTGGTCCCTCCCAGCCTCGCACTCCGAGGGTGGGGCCCCATGGGTGGAGGCCCCTCAGGGTGGAGCGGGGTGGGTCTCCAGTGATAGGGCACCCGGTGGAGAGGCGGTGGCCTCACACAGCCCTTCTGGATTTGATTATATAACACATCAGAGGAGAAAAGTGAGGGCCAAGGCAGGCTGCGTAAGCCATGTACACAGCAGGATTACGCATTAGGGGTGCTTTTCAACCGAGTTGGGGTCGCTGGCCCTTAAAACTAAAAAATGAAAATTGTCAGCACGAGGGAGGAAAGCCGAGTACATAACCTTAGTAGGGAAAATGACTAGTGTTCGCTAAAATTTCTTTGAGAAAGATGTGGTAGGCCACTAACTGGGTGGCATTGAGCTTGAGAGTTCACCTAAAGGGTATGGGTTTGTGTCTCCCTGCCCCCACCCCTGCTCTGCTGGGCCCTAGTCGGGAAAAGTGGAGGGACTTCGCTTGGTTGTTACCTTTGCACCTGTCCTTATTTACATGCAAAATCAATTGCTTCACTTGGTCTTTCCGAAGTACAGGGTGTGGGCAGAATCTTATCTGAAGCCGTGTCCTGTTTGGACAAGTTGGACTGCCTTGGCAACTCTCCATAGGGTGGAGCAGATGGGTGGAGGCAGGAAAGTAAAATTGGGTGGCTTGTTAGCCCAGAGAGGAGAGAGGGCGGATTGTTTGCTCATGGATCATTATATTTAATCTGAAACTAAATAATTAACTTCTTTCCCATTTACAAAACATTTTGATGCAAAATAACTAATTTATGAGGGGCAAAGATTTAGAAGTGTTCCACGGAATTTTTTTCCTTTCACACCAACAGTAGAAGACTGAGGTAGGAGAAAAATCACCGAGTGACATGAAAACGAGACGCCTTTCCAGGTAGGTGCCAGCATTCAGCTGTTCTGAAAGGAGGCTCCGACTTAGAAATGTCTACTTCCATCTGTTGCCCGGCCCCTTGGATTTCTGGCCAGAGCAGCTGCCATTAAATACGCAACTCCTGCGAGCTCTTGGAAGAGTTTGGGTACAAAAGTAAAGAAAGAAAAGTTTCTTTGGAGAGGAAGTTTAGGGATGTTACCTGCCTGCCCTGGTCCTCCTCCTGACCAAGAATCTCTTTCACATACACCCACACACGCACACACTCACCCACGCACACTTTTTTTTTTTTAATTTGTCTTTTTAATTTTTTCCCTGAAGTTCCTTTTGGGAGTGAGAGGTGAGAGGAGGCGACGTGCTTCCTCCTTTAAAGCCCAGAGGCTTGGGTGGGTTGAAAGGGGCACTTACAGATGGTGTGCTGGTTTGGCCCATCATCTTTTTCTCCTTACACCTGGCTGAGGTCGGCTAGGAAACAAAAGATCAGCTTTGAAGGAGGCAGGTAGTCTGGAAGCTTGGGTCAGGCTGGGCTAGGGGAGAAGAATTCAGGGTCCCTTTGAGTGCATTAGACAGGAGAGGAGAAGGGAGGATGTCAGAGCAAATCCTGACAGATCGCCAAGAAATTTATTTCAGATAACATTCTCTCTCCAGAACCCCCTCCATCCCCTGCCCCACACCTCCCTCTCTCTTTCCCTTGCTTCCCCACCCCCCCCCACCTTCTTCTAAGGAAGGGGCAGTTGTTTTTAAGGTTGTTTCTGTAATAAAACGTGCCATAGCTTCAAGACAAGCTATTTTCAAAGGAGGCTGGCAGCATAACCTCTTACATTAAGGCCTGTGTGTATTTCTAAGCTCTCCAGCTCATTTGTACCCTCATGAAGCAATTGTCGAGTAGGCCTCATGGAGGGCTGAAAAGGACCGTGTGAGAGGGAACTGTATTGCTTGTGATACTTCATGTAAGTGATTCACCAAAGCCTCTTACGACATAAACATGCGGTTGTGCATCTTGACAAAAATCTGAGCCTTCTTATGACAGCTGAAAAGTCAGAAGTGTAAGTAGAGTGTGAAGGAAAATCTGTTTCTTCCTTTTGAAGGAAAATTCTCTATTGACCCTTCCCAGCAAAATAACAGTTGGGAAAGAAGACTGTTTGTTCCGTGATGGAAAATTATTTTGGCACTGGTGATGTTCCTATACTTTTGCTCTTAGGCACTTTGATAACTTAGACTTTTTTTTTTTTTTTTAACCTGTTTTGCCTGTTTTTTCCCTCTTGTAAATGCAGTGTTGTTATCCTGGGATTACTAGTTTAGAATGTATGTCTCCTAAGCTAGTTTAACACAACTAAGATGTAAACCTGTTAATGTTTGGGAACTAGTTGTAAGAAAAACAGAACCACTTTTGGGGGCCTTCTAATCTCTGTGATAAGAATTCCTGAGCCTAGTTAAAACCCACTAGATTTAAAGACCCTGACTTTGGCAAACTCTATTTACTGCCTGTGTCCTAGTCTTTAAATGCTTGTTTTGGCGCGCCACCTAATGGTCATACTTGGAACTGCTGTCAGGGTTATGTAGTAATAGATTTTCTATAGCATTTAAAGTTTACTTTCAGTAGCCCCAGAGCTCAGAGTTGCCCACGCATAACAAAAGCCACTAAGTTTAGAGACCCCACTTCTTCCAGTGCTGAATTATATGGAAGGCCCTTCAGTGACATTGCAGTCACTCTTTTCTTATTCTAGATCAGAACCCAAAGATAAGGTCAATACTAGTGGCAAAAGTGGTCCATTCAGAGATAGAAACAGTAGGTACAGAGTCTAGACTTATGCAAATAAATAAACAAAAGTCTGATTTACATTAATGTGTTTGAGTCTCTTCCTAAATTTGATTTCTTCTAACTTAGCTTCCCTGCTATTTTTATTAAAAGTTTTAATTGTAGAATTAATAAATTTAAAAATAGGCATACAAGTATGTATAAATCTGCCCCTACCTCTCCCAAGAGTTCCTTATTAAAGGTTAGGGTGTGTCTTTTTCTTGTATTTCTTTTTTTTTTACATGTCCTCCTTCTTGTTTCATAGCCTTTGACTATAACTGAAAGTATAATCAGTCATTTTAGAAGCTACAAGATTGAGAGCAAAGTGCTGTTAAACATGTGAGTGGACAGTGAGTATGGTTCTGTTCACAGTGACATTTGAATTTTGCACAGACCTTTTATCGTCAAGTGATGCTTTATTTAGTTAGGAGTTTTAAAATGAGGTATTCTAAATTCTATAATATCATTACTTGTTTATTAGCTGAAATCCTTGTGTATGAGAAGTGTCCCTTCATCAGTGATTGAGTTATTCTTCGAGGTACAGTTCTGAATAAACAGCCCTTACAATTATTTCAATAAAAATGAATCCAGTTTTGTTAGGAGGGATGCTTTATGCTAGATGAATTTTTCTGTTAAGATTACAAGTGTTTCAAAGCACTAATTTCCTTAAATTTAGATAAAACATAAAAACTAACGAATGAAAGGAATTTCACTAATGTCTTAAAATGACACAAACTAGAGCAGGTTAATGTGTCATTCATTTCAAAATGGGTTCAGTACTTACTGCTGTAGACATTTGAAAAAGTCATTGAAAGGCTTTATGAGCTAAATGATGGGGTTAGGATTTAAACCAAAATGAACTCCAGACCCCATCATCTTTAATTCCACTGTGCTGCTCCTACTGGTAGTAAAGGATTCCAGATAAGGCGAGGTGTAGAGATGATAGGAAACTATTGGGATGGTGTGGTTATCAAGTGACAAGGTCCTGTATGAGATCTCAGATAGGATGAAAGCAGCCATTACTTTTTAAACTGAATTTAGTCTGAGTTTTTTAAGGGTGTGTGTCTTGGGGAGGTGGTAGTGTTGGCCATTAAGGCTAAATAGTCTAGGAAAGAGGCAAGTACTTGACATTGTTCCAGAGATAAGAATCAACAAATTTACTGCTGTGTGTATAGTGTTATAGATTCAAAAATTGTGTGCATATTCAGATAAACAGCTTGTAGGGCAAAAAGAGTTTTTCTTTTTTTTGGTTTTACTATTTTTAATCTCATTTAATTTCCCCAAAACCTTGAAGATAAATCTTTTAGGAAGTAGACAAAATCCAGTGCCCTGGATTTTGCATGTAAAAAAAGGGCCACCCCACCCACCCACTCCCCCATGGCGAGGGTCAAGTACAGATCTCCTGCTTGAGTTTCAAGATCAGAACTCTTCCACTACACTCCTGAGAATATGAGTGCTATTATTTAGAAGGATTTGCAGCAAGATACTCTCTAGTGGAGTGGATGAATCAGTAAGAGTAAATTAAATTTTAAAAGCTTGGGGGTGGATGACCAGCCATGGGTCGAGGCTGCTGAATCATCTGACCTCGTTGATATAAGCAAGTGATCTCACATCTTTTGTGTATGGTCCGCTCCAGGGCCCCGGACAGCAATTCTTAGCACCATATCCATCTGTACAGCTGCTAGGCTGGGAACTGGTTAATAATAGATCCCAAGACACAAAAGGGGTTTTCATCCTTCATTATGAAATCATCCATTTTTCACTGGCTATGGGGTTTGTTCTCACTGGGACACAGAAGAGGGTGGTAGCACCATTGATTTGAGCAGCCTGGTTTCAAATTGTGTTCACAGATTATAATACGTCCTGTGATGTAGGAAAATATAATTTTGAAGTCAGGGCCTTATGTTGAGTTAATGATGATACTCACGTGTTGTCATGAGACCCAGGACAGTCTTTCTTCAGCGAAGCAGTGAAGCACAAGAACTACACAGTATTACTTTTACAATTGTGTGTGAAGATATCTTAGTTTAACCCATAGAGCATGGCCACCACTAATGACAAGATTGCTATCAGGGAGGTGGGGATGGGGAGTTTAAATACTGAAATACAGGAAGTAATCTAAACAGGGGTTTCTATACCTTTTTCAGGTGGAACTCAATCTAGAACTCGTTCACCTTCCCACCCAAACAAACGTGATATATAAAGACCTCACTTTTAACCAAAGTGCTGAACACTTAAACCAGATTTGGATAAGAGGGGCCTGAAGCAAGTTGTTAAAGGTCTGGATAGTACATGGGCAGTAATTCCATAACCTGTGAAATGCAGTTATTAATAAATGTTCATCAGACTGAATATTTTGTCTTGTGAGGAAGCAGTTGGAATGATATAGTACAGAACACGGAGGAAAAGGGATAACACATGAATAAGAAAAGAAAAAGAGAAAGATCAAACAGGGTCAAGATGGACATTGTCTTTACATTAGGCTAAAAATTGGCTTATTTCCTAATAAGGAGAAATTGAGGGTGAATACAAGCTAATATTCTTCATATTAAAAAAAGTACTTAGAAAACAATAAGAGGCACAGAGTTTTAATTTTTCTTAAATGATCATGCACATGGCCAGTAGAGATGTTGGGAAACAGGTTCTGTTTTGTTGATGGCAATTACAGAGTATCTTTGCTAGATGATACAGCAGATGCTTTGGAAAATGTACATGCTTCTCACTCAAGAACTCCTCTTCATAAAATTTATCTTAAAAATTAATTAAGGACATGCACAAGGATGTAAATATTAAAATGCTCATTGCTGTCTGTAATGGTGAAAATTTAGAAGCAATCTACCCAGTAAGAGGAATTTTAAAAAAATCTAACTGGGGACTTCCCTGATTCTCCAGTGGTTAGGACTCTGCACTCTACTGCATGGGGCCCAGGGTCCATCCATCCTCTGTTGGGGAACTGAGATCCCACCAGCTGCTCAGCACGGTCAAAAATAAAATCTGATTGGTTCACACAGTGACACATTGAACTTGATGGTATGAAAGCATACTTACTGGAAAAGAAACATTTTCCCAATAATTGTTAAGTGAAATTATGGGTACTATATAGTATGCATATTACAATCCATTTAAAGAGTTTGGAGGGATAAAAACAAAGATAGTCATGATAATTGTTTCTAGGTTGTCTTTTTGCCTGCCTTATTTTTCCCTGATTTTTCTTTTATGACATAAGATGGAAAGGAAAGTTTTTTTAACATTTGTATATGATATGAACTTCTATTGAGCTGCACAGTAATCTTATTAAACAAGCTTAGCTGCTCAGAAGAGCTGTACCTATTGTTCCAGAAACGTCAGGGGTTATGTATTTGAGTTAGAAATGCCAGTTGGCTCTCCCTTGGTTATGACCACGGAGTCTGGTCTTAATTATATAAAATGGCATTTTCATAGGTAAGGAAAACAAATTCCAGCCATTCTGGGGGCAGGGGACAGGAAGGACCAGAGAAGCAGGGTGAGGAATTTTTTTTTTTTTTCCCAATAGTTTATATTGAAAGTAACCTCAGGATTTAGACAGACACCTTGTTTTGTTTTCCAGGCTAAACACCAGAGCACCCTAGAAAGCATAACTAAAAGAATGCTCATGTTTGACCCAGTCCCTGTCAAGCAAGAGGCCATGGACCCTGTCTCGGTGGTAAGTTTTCCAAAGCTAAACACCTCTTGTTTATTCCAAGTGGTAATAACTTTACTGTGTGTTGTGTTATTCCTTAAAAGTACTCATTACGTGACAGGCATTTGATAGGCAAACTTTTAAACAGGATCCCTGTTTTCTTAAACGCTATGCCCCAGTCCCCCACCCACCCCCAGGATGTCATCAGCATAGAACTTGAGCCACAGGTACATCTGCTCACAACAGAAAAGGTTTTACAGAAACCCCTTAGTTATCAGTTTTTTAGTCTGAGCTCTCAAGATTATTGATTTTGGCCAAAAGAAAAAAAAAATGGCCAGACTAGTTTTTAAAAATTAATGTGTATATGGAACGTTAAAAAAAAAAAAAACCGTACACAATGTTTATCATGATTAGGAAGCAGTTTCCAAATGTACCTACAAGAAATCTTCATCAAGAATGAGTTTACTCAGAGATATTTTTCACTCAAGATGACCACCCAGACTATATAGAGGAGTTTCTTAAACACGTTTGTGAATGTCAGTCTTGTTTTTTTTGACTGGAAGCAAAGAAAGACTCTGTTTTGCCTCACGTAGTGCTTAGGATGTCCTTCACAAAACTCATTAAAAAGATGAAAATTGGGAGAAAAAAACCCTTGATCATTTTGCATGTAAAAATATATTAAGAATAAGATGATTTGCTTTAACTCCAAGCAGGCAGCCTTGTGGAGCTGTGACTTGGGAGAAGCTAGCGAAAGAACGAAAGAACGTGACCCTGAGGATGGAATTTTGTTTCACTCAGAAGAGTCTGTGGTGGCTGGGAGGCAATTACATTCATCGTCTCTTTCAACACTTTAGTGCTAAGCTAGCCTGGTCTTCATGCTTGTCGACCACCAGGGAAGGAGTAAAGAGTCCAGTTGTTGATAGAGGTGCCACACCAGCACTGTGGAGGTTGGGGCTGACAACAGGAAGGTGTCCGACTGCAAAGCTGGGAGTGGTTGAGACTTGAGGGGATCTGGTTTAGTGAATATGAAATAACACGGCCACGCTCCCAACTCGGTCTTGTTCTTTTCTTCCTCGGGCTTGGAAAATACTCACAAGGGGAAAAACTTGGCCTGAGTTGTGGCTCTGAAGGTTGGTAATGACACGCTTGCAAGAATTAGATCATCCTTATGCGCTGGCTATGGAGGTTCCTGCCAAAACTGTTTATATGAGACACGGGGGTCACTCCAAGGCCCTTGAAACTTAGTTGCCATGGAGATTTCTGCGCCGGTGTTTACCACTGTGTACGGTGAAAAGTTAAGTCAGAGTGGCTTTAAGGAAATAGCATTTACATTCTTGCCCGACAACTGTATAACCATATGATAATAACAGAGCAATAAGAATTGTATTAATCAAAAAGCTAAATTGGCTTCTAATGTTACTCATTTTGTCATCAACCCCTTCTCCCAACTATTGCATGATCATACTGGAGGAATATTAAGGTATAAAATGTCCTCATTAATTGTACCCTTGAAATATGAATAGGGTTTTAGTACCAGAGACTATGATTAATTTGGTAAATGATGTAGGCCCATCAGTGATGCATTTTACTATTCAGTATACTTCCAGAGCTTTTAATCAAGCATGAGAATGTGTCACAAGAGCCTAATTTAAAGCTGAAATGAACTTCATCATACAAGGAAATGCACTTAGCTGAAAAAAAATGGAAATAAAATGAATTTGTTGTAATAGTTATACTTGTAATGCTGTAACATATTAATGCATGGCGTTAAAATATGTGGAAGTATTTTTGCAATTAATGGTTTTTTTCTCCTTCATGCTCTAGTTTTCAAGTTCTGCTGATGCTTATAGAATTTAATTATATTGTTTCACCAAAAGAGAGTTCCAGTCCTTACAATGAAGTTTGTTTCCACTCTTAAATCTTCAAATTTTATCTTTCCTACCTTCATAGGTGAAGTATATGAAATCTGATTTATTGTTCCTTTATTCCTTTTCTCTTTTTCATTCTGCCTTTGACCTAAAGGTTGAGGTCTTTGTGTATTCAGGTCAGTGTTCTAAACATGAAGCAGTAGCATGTAAGAGTGGGTTTTGCTTCAGTTCCACATATGAATGAAAATATTTTACTGTCATTTACTCCCGTCTCTCACCTCTTTTCCCTAAAAGTTGAGAAGAATAAAAATTATCTGCCTAGTCTGTTTTGCTATAATTCAGAGAAAGTGAGGAAATGTCATTTTTCTCTTACTGAAGTATAAACCTTCATACTGCTCACTAAACCTTGTCCCTTGGGGCAGACTAGCCTTTGGATTGTTGATCCTATTAAGATTTTCAAGAACGAGGAGCAGAGTATGCCCCCCCCAATTCTGTGCTGTAAATCTCTGCCACTTATAGTCAGTGCGTTGCTGGCAAAGCCATCAGCAGCTCCCTGAGTCTCCAATTGTTTTCTTATTTGTAAAACTGGAGATACGTATATGTAAAACATGAAATGGCAGGTGTATATAAAATGTATGTGTAAAAGAGTTGTTTTTACCAATACTGCCAAAGAAGGTTGAAAACTAGAATTTAATTCAGGAAATGAGAAAATAAAAATTTTTTTAAAAGTACTCCTTCATACTCTTCTGTTCCTACCTAAAGGAAGATTACTTCTGAAGAAAGTTAATTTTTTTCTTTAATGAAAATTATCATCTAACAGACTCCTTACAGATTAAGAAGTACTTAAAATCAGTAGTCCCTCTGCCGTGTTCTAACAGAAACTTTTCATGACTTTTCTGAGCCTGGTAGAAAGAGAGCTTTCTACTTTTGTTTGCACAGAGGGGCATGACATTTGCTGTTTCCAAAGAGTTTGTTTATAAATGCACCGCGCCTTCCTGCACTTGGAACTCCACCCTTGGTATGAAGATTCCTTTGACTTGCCATCGCCCTGTCACGGACGGTCGCATTTTTTTTCGTATTAATAAATAGTGAAACAGAGACTCACCCACGTTTCATGCAGTCACTCTGTCCACTTAAACCATCTTGTAATGGAAAACTTCACCAAAACTATTTCCAATAAAATGAGAAACTATTAATTCTCACTTTCATAGGAAGTGATAGCATTGGAAAATTATCCAAACCCTGTGCCTTTTTCCTCATCACACTTAAAAAATTTTTTTTTTTTTTTTTTTTGAGAATCAAAAAATTGTTGTTATGCTGAGCCTGGTCAGTGGTAAAAACTTGCTCAGAGAGCGTGTTGATTCATGTCATCCATTCATCCAGTGTTCTCTGAGTACTTGGGCTGGACCATCCTCTCCCACTCCATTGACAGGAAGCCACCAACAAGTAAATAACCCACGTCACAGAGGTGTGAACACTTGAATGCATGTTACCACAGAGGGAGAGAACCCTTCTTAATAACAGACCTTTTGGAAAAGTAACCCCCTTGCCACCCTTAGTGAGGGTCAGGAGTGGAGGAGACCTTTGCTTGAGTCAGTAGGGCTGTGGATGCCCAGCAGTGGCCAGAGGACCTCTTTCTGCTTCATCACTACTTGCGGCTGATGTGGATTTTGCTGGTGCAGCCACACTTATTTGCATTGCTTCATTAGAACACAGGAATGCTCTGGAACACAGAGGAAGCAAACTATTACCAGTGTATATCCACCCAAGGCACACACCCCACGCAAGCCCTGTGTCAGTCCTTATGCTGTGGAGGACCAGATTGTTGCAAGCTGATTGCAGTGGCTTATGTGCTCCACCCAAATGATTAAAGTAAACATGCCTCATAGAAGGTTCTGGTAAACATTGCTGTGAAGTTTGCTAGTGAGACAGTTGAAGAACCACATTTCTTCACCCTCAGGCGAAGCAGTCAGACCAGAAATAGTTAACACTGGACTCAGTTGTGTGCCCAGGTCAACGAAAACAGTCCCCCTGCTTTTAGCCCTGGAGCCTTCCAAAGACCACATGTCCAGTGTAGGGGACAGGGGGCATTCATGGGAGGGAAGACTCTCAGCACAACTGTGCATAATGTTGATAAAATTCAGCTTTGTGTGGCTGTTTCTTTATGGCTTGAGAAACCTGAGACTTATTAAATTTGCAAATCCCCCAGGTTCTAAATTCCTGCTTTCCTTAAACTCACCCCACAGATAGAAAAATCCAGCAATGACAGCAAGAAAAGTTTGTCCTCATCTTGCTTCCTATGTAGTTGCCAATAACTTGGTATTAAAATCTAGGTCAGAGGGATGTCTTTGAAGACTAGGGCTGAAAATAAGGGAGAAGCTACATTTCTGTGAGTAGAAACAATGAAACACTGCCTCCCATTTCCTGGAGGTTTTGTTTCTTGTACCAGAACTTTGGCCCTTTAGAAAATTATATCAAGCTGGCTAAACTTTAGAACTAGGAGAAATCTTTTTTCCTCCTGTAGTTAATTACTTCCTTAAGCCCTCATTGTACATAATGTGTAATTTCTGTTTGCAAACCTTGTGCCTCTTGCTTTTGCCTATTTTAATATTTCAATTTAAATCTATTGCATATTAATATTACTGTATATTTTGAACCTCTCACCTTGTGTTGCACCTATGTGTGTCTCATTCTAAAGAAAGGTAGAAATAGTCTTTTCTTCATTTGATCTTTGATACATAATTCAAAACTATTTTTAAAAACAACAGTTTGTTTTGTGTTTCCTGATTTTATATCCTCATGTCCTTGTTTTTAAGCAGTATTATTAGTGAAAATTCTCCCTCCCCACCTTTAAATTGCATTTAAATAATTTACCAAATGTTAGTAATAAAAATTAGTATTTTTATTCTATATCTCATCATTAGAGCCATGCTAGTCCAAGGCCAATCTATGGCACCTTGAGTCATTCCCCAGTAACTCAGAATCTGCATTTTAACAAGATTCCCAGGTAAAGTCTGAAGAATACCTGATAACATCAAAGCCCACTGAAGTAAACACCTGTTGTATACAGCAGGAAGAAAAGACTCCTGGGATCACAGTGTGTGTTAAGTTCATCTCATAGGCATCTATCTCATTGGGTCCATTTCTAATCTTAACATCACAGCCTCCTAGAAGATGAGTATACAGCACCACCTTGACAAGTTTTGACATATCCTCGTGACACTTTCATGTCTAATATTTATTTAGTAATTTTTCTTGCTTTCTTTTATAGAACTGCTTTTGAACATAATAAAGTTATTTTGAAAGTGCAGGAATGGGATTTTAAAGCAGCACTGATGAGTTGGATGCATAGCCAGGTGGAGATTCACCCAATGAGGCCCTGAGATCACTACTGAGAGTGTGATCTCAGTAGTAATCCCAGTCAAAACCACTGCTGTCCCAGAGTTATCTTTAACTCATATTAGTGGCCACTGAAGGGGCCAGGGAGGTTCAGAAATTAATAGTGCATTTAAGCTGTTTAATTATAAGTTCCCATTAGTGGGTTTTCTCAGTTGCATTGTGAGCTAGTGTTGCTTCAGAATCACAAATGCATTCAATTTTTAGAGCTGGAAGAGAGGCACAGTATGTTATTTTTCACCCTTACTATAAAACATTCAAATATAAGTAATCTTCTGCAGGCCGACTTGACATGTTACCACTGAAAATTTGTTCCCCTAAAATGCATGCAAGTAAAGGGTTTATGTTGAGTTTAATTTTTTTTTAAGCATTCTACAACAGACTTTATCTTTTAAATTTTACTTAAGGAACAGAAGTAATTTTAATGAATTCCATGGCCAAGGACAGTACCTATAGTGTGCAATTATGATTGATTTATATTTCAACCTGGTAAATGAGAGTTACGTTATCTTGATATTATAAGAAAGGAATGTATTTGAAGACAAATTAAGTCAGTTATGAACAGATCTTAGATTTGGGAGGGGGACTATTTATCTCACCTCCAGTATCTTGTTAAGTTGTCCCCCAGTCTCCTGATGAGGGAGTAGCAAGGTGGAAAGGAGAGAAGGCAAAGCCTTGGCTTGTGTGCACATCCCTTCCAACATCATGTGTCCTTATTTGAGTCCTATTATATTTCCTCTTTCTTAATAGTTCTGTGTCATCCTCAGATTTGGAGATTAAGTCATCTTCTACAGTGTCTCAGTAAATAAATCTGTTGAACAAGTTGGGACCAAGGACATAATCACTTTCGTGTGGGTGGCTTTTTGTATATAAGTGTGTGCAGTGACGAGCCATCCTGAGTTGCATGATACTGAGGCGTTTCCTCAGACATTTAGCACTAAAGCCAGGGTTCGTGGTCACCTTAGCATGGATTGGTCAGTGGCTGGAGAGCATCCAAGGCACTACTGCGTGGCTCTGTTTGTCCATGTTAGCCACAAGCATATGGGAAATGTTCTGTGTCTTTATGCTCAGGTGGAGGACACTGAAGCCAAGGAGGGTATTTCCTGCCAATTAAGAAACCCCATCAGAAAAGCAATAAGGTTCCTTGGCTTGGCTGGTTCTTGGTGAATCCCAACTCCTAATGATAAAGGCCCATAAGCCTTTTATAACCTGTTTTAGAATTTTTCCAGGCGTCATCATCAGTCTTAACATTGGATATGACCATCACTGTAGAATTAAACTTGAGATTTTTTTGTGTGACATAGTTACCACATTAACTTTAGTGCCTACGTTTATTAGACCAACTCTTTCATGGTATTTTTTTTTTTTAGTGTCAAGCATGTATCTCAATCCAAACCATTTATGAAAGTCCATGTAACTGAATGTGCCTTGTTGTTTATTTTCATCTTATTTCGTATTTCAAGCAAACACACCTGTCCGTTAACACGTTTCTGTCTTTTCTAATAGTCGTACCCGTCTAATTACATGGAGTCGATGAAACCCAACAAGTACGGCGTCATCTACTCCACGCCTTTGTCGGATAAGTTCTTCCAGACGCCGGAAGGCCTGTCTCACGGGATGCAGATGGAGCCGGTGGACCTCACCGTCAACAAGCGGAGCTCGCCGCCCTCCGCCGGGAACTCGCCGTCCTCCCTGAAGTTCCAGCCCTCGCACAGGCGAGCCTCGCCCGGGCTGAGCCTGCCCTCGTCCAGCCCGCCCGGGAAGAAGTACTCGCCGCCGCCACCCGGCGTGCAGCCCTTCAGCGTGCCTCTGTCCATGCCGCCGGTGATGGCCGCGGCCCTGTCCCGCCACGGCATCCGGAGCCCGGGTATCCTGCCCGTCATCCAGCCCGTCGTCGTACAGCCCGTCCCCTTCATGTACACCAGCCACCTCCAGCAGCCGCTCATGGTCTCCTTATCGGAGGAGATGGAAAATTCCAGTAGTAGCATGCAAGGTACCTTTCTGTTCTGCAACTCATCCACGCTGCTACCGCCCCCGCCCTCTCTACCCCGCATTAATCCGGACTTGTGGGTCTTCACTACCAGGTAGTCTGATGGAGGGAGCAGAGGAAGCAAGGGGCCAAGAGCTGCTGTACTCTGAAAAGGAAATATTCAACTGAGAGGCTGCCTAAGGCATTTCCTTTTTCTAAGTGTTGATCCTGGAAGAGCTCCCAAGAACCAGGCTGTCTGTTTAAAGCCATGAAACGATTAGTTTCACTATGTACTTGTCAACTTTGGCATAACAAGAATCTTGACTTTACATTTTGCCTTATTGAATGCCAGCATGGTTCTAGGTGCAAAAGGCTGATAAGAAATATTTTTAGACCAGGGCTCCCCAGCCTCCAGGATCTAATGCCTGATGATCTGAGGAGGAGCTGACATAATAATAGAAATAAAGTGATAAAGTGCATGATAAATGTAATGGGCTTGATTCACCCCCACCCCACACCCCCCACCCCAGTCCATGGAAAAACTGTCTTCCACCAAACCAGTCCCTGGTGTCACAAAGATCGGAGATGGCTGCTTTAGACCTTGTGATAACTAATGCCTATTAAAAGCCAGCTTGTTTACTGATTGATCAGAGGCAGCGGGTTATTGTAAAAGGAGATAACCAAAAGTCATAAGAAAGAAATCCCCTGGGGGCTATGTCTTAAAAGTCCAACTTCCTACATAGTGTTTGCTAACAAAGTAAGAATTCCACCCCCAGGTTCATTTCTGCTGTCATTTTGCCAAAGGTAGATACTCACACATCAGTGTGGTAGCTAGAAGCTGTGGGATAAGCTTTTAAAGGCTGACATTGGTAAAGTGTACATAGAGTAACTTTTCTATTTTTATTTTTTAGTACCTGTAATTGAATCATATGAGAAGCCTATATTGCAGAAAAAAATTAAAATAGAACCTGGGATTGAACCACAGAGGACAGATTATTATCCCGAAGAAATGTCACCCCCTTTAATGAACTCAGTGTCCCCCCCGCAAGCATTGTTGCAAGAGTAAGTATACTGAGGTCTGCCCGGCAGTTGCATAGCAGCATGCATCTCAGAACTGGAATGGAAGCCCGAGCTTCCGACGAGGGATGTGGTGTGGATTGCTAGGAGCACCTGGTCGTTTGGGGCAGCCCCTGGGCCAGATGAAATCTCTACAGAATCAATGTGCTCTGTTACACTCCTTGTGTCACTTTTCAGTGAATCGATCACCCTTCATTTTGCCACTTTACCCCTTAAATCATGTTTATCCTTTTTTTTTCTGTCCTTCCAGACTGTGTATATAGTCCTCCTCCCATCATCTTTATCCCAATGTGGATTGAATTTGGTGTTCTAGATATCCCACTTAAGGTTGGATCCTGAAAACTATGGGATCACTCATCGTCCTTCCTGTTGTCAGTTCTCATGAAGCACAGTGTTTCTGTGATGGGGTATGGCTTTGATCAAAATTTTCAGGCCAACCACAAAGCCCAGGAAAGATTCTCCAAAACCAGTCCTATGGCAACAGAAAGTTGACGATATTGCTCGGAGAAGCTTGGCTTTGAAAGAACTCTTTCTTCTCCAGTCTTTTTCATTGTGTGTGCTCTAAAATGTTCAGTCTGCTTTAGAAATGCCATCCAGGAGAAAGTTTACACTGTATCCATCAGCCTCCGGGCACCTGAACAGTGGTTTAACTTGCTGTCATGTGAGGGTGTCACACACAGGCTAAATAACATCATTATTGTGGTTTGCACTATCCTTGACTTCTCCCAGGGATTACCCTGGGGGCTGTGCTTGCAGTAGGTACGGACATCATCTTTGGGCCCAACATCTTTGATCCCAGCTCTACTCTCCGCCATATGTGTGACCTTGGCCTAGCCACTTAGTCTTCTGCCCCTGCTTTCTCTTTATTTACATTATTGGTTATAATTATTTTTCTTATGGTCCTTTCAACATTGGGTTTAAGGACCAGCTGCCTAGTACAGAGGAAGTACAACAGTTATTGTCTCCTCAGACTCCCTTCTGTCACTTTCCTCCCCATATCACTTTTTCCCCAGCTTTTCTGCCCACCTTTCTACTTTATCTTCTGCATTCCTCTCTCCCTTACATAACAAATTCTGTAATAGAATATAAATTCTCTGGTTTTAGAACGGCTATTTTCTGGAACTTCAAATAAATTCTGGTTGTATCTACATTCAACCCAAGTAGGTGCGTTCATAAGAACTCACGGGTTAATTATCATTTGAACCAAATCAGCTTTTTTTGGGGGGGAGGTGGAGTTCATCCACTCCCTGAGACATGAGAAGAAGAGAATGAGTCTCCTGCCCCAGCCACACCAGTAGGGAGACTATCTCATGGTCTTTTCATTGTTACCCTTCACAATTGCATAGCACTCTTTTCCCACAAAATTTTTTTTTTAAAAAGAACTTTTCCAAGTGTTTTCAAAGGAGTTATTTCATTCTCCCAAAACAAGCATGTGGGAGTCAGAGCAAATAGAGAACTGATGAGCCAAGACATATGTGAGTCTCCTGTAATCACACCATTAACAACAGCAGAGGGGACCTGGGCTGATCTCCTGCTTCCAGATGTGTGCTCTTCCTGCCGTTTTTAGATCATATCCAGCCAATTGCATCTGCTACTGTACTTGAGTGAAAGACACAGACCAACCAAAATGGGGGACTTCCCTGGTGGCTCAGTGGTAAAGAATCCACCTGCAATGTAGGAGACATGGGTTGGATCCCTGGGTCAGGAAGATCCCCTGGAGGAGGAAATAGCAACCCACTTCTCTTGCCTGAAAATCCCATGAACAGAAGAGCCTGGTGGGCTACAATTTATGGGGTCACAAAGAGTCAGACACAACTTAGTGACTAAACTACAACAACAAACCAAAATGGACACAGCTGAATTGCCTCCTTTTTAGAATGACAGGTGTCTCTGCAAGGTAACTGGTAACGTGGCATAGCACTTGTAATTGTTCATGAACAGATGATAAAAAAGATGCTCTAAAGCCAGCTACTCACAAAGGGAGGGGTCCATTGACTATAAGGGGTTATTCCAAAGTCTAGGTTATTATGAATTACAATGTAACACATTTCAGAAGAAGAATATTTGAAAGCAATATTCTGTGCTCTGAATGCTGCTGAAAAGAAAACATCTTATTTTAAGTAATGTTCTTTTGATGATCTCAAGTTCAATGGCTTTTAATGATTAAATGAGTAATGTGCTGCTTCTAATCTGATCTAAGAATGCATTTTGCCTCTCAGAAAATTGAACAGAGTAGCCACAACTGTAACATGTACTCTTCAAGTAATTCTCTCACAGATGTGATTAAGTAATGTCTTGGAGTATGCCCAGTAGCAGCCCACATAGGAAACCAGCTAGCCAGGAAAGAATCACTGGAAACCAAATACCTGGTACCATTTGAATGAGGCAGACCCAATAATATTTGCCTTAGGAAGCCATTCCTTTTCAGAGGAGGACTATAGCTTTGAAATCCATTTTGCTTAATCATAAAGTTGTAGCTTTAGAATTATTTATAAAGTCACTCAGATTCCTTTTGTTATTTATTTACATGTATGAAAGTGTATTTAGAACAAAATCTTGAAGATCAGATTTCCCCATTGAGTTGTCTACATGAAACTGTAGCAAACTTAACAGGGATCAGCTTGGACTTCCCCGATGATCCAGTGGTTAAGAATCTGCCTGCCAATGCAGGGGACACAGGTTCAGTCCCTGGTCCAGGAAGATTCCACATGCTTCGTGGTGACTAAGCCTGTGGGCCATAACTACTGAGCCCATGAACCCTAGAGCCCATGCTCCACAATAAGAAAAGCCACCTCAGTGAGAAGCTCTTGCACCACATCTAGAGAGCAGCCCCCGTTCTCCTGTGACCAGAGAAAGCCTGTGAGCAGAGTGAAGACCCAGTGCAGCCATAAATAAACAGTTGAAAAATAAAAAAGAGGGATCAGCTTAATTCGAAACAATGACCAGGTGTCTACTATTTATTAGGAATTCTAACTTCTTATAAAGATCTCAAAACAACCTCCTTAAAAATAAGCTGTGAAGAGAGCAAGAAGGGTGAATGAGATCCCAAGATCCTGAGCCTCAACCTATTCCAGTGTCTGGCCCTTTCAAGATGGACTGCTGACCCCTCTCAAGAGTATTACTGCCTTCTGATGCTGCCAGCATCTCTGGATCCTGGAGTAGAGATTCATGGTCTGGTGTTAGGACATCCCCCCCAAAATTCCTCAAGACTAGACAACTGTAAGGACGAAGTTTGCAAGTGGATTTCTGAACCTCGAAATATCAACAGCTACCGTTGAGCAGATTTTTCATCTGGACCAAATGTTAACTGCTTTTGTGTGCATCACTCACAGCAGTGATGCTCAGTGCTAAAATATACCCACTTTACAGAGAGGAAACTGAGGCACGGAGAGTGTAACTACCTTGCCATGGGTCACAGGGACCATCAGTGGTAGAGCTGGGATTTAGAGCTGAAGCTCACAGCCTTTTAGGGTCCCTCTTTTGAGGCTGACATTTTCACAAAGTGAGTAACTGAAGCAGTGATCATAATTACTACCCAGAAACTAGTAGATTCCCAACCTTTAAAATCTAATAACTGGGAGAGACTTCTGAACTCATCTGGGATTCTCTCCCAGTGTCCCAGAAGCACATAAAATACATTTAACTGTTCATTTTTTTCCTTCAGCACTTTTATTTCCTGAAGTTCTCTTAAGATGAAAATTTTCAGTCGGTGACATTAAAGTTGAAATTTTAAAGTAAACTGATAAACTTTTCTTTTTATTGAAGGATCTTAATAATGGGCTTTTATTAAAAAAAAAAAAAAACTCTGTCCATAAATCTCTTTACTTATCTATTTTCTCTGTTACTTATACATTTATATAACTGAGTCCTTGTTCCCTACCCCACCCCACCCCCCACTAGTTCGTGTTCACTTTTCCATGTATCTAAACTGGCTAAACTTCATTCTTCCGGGTAGGAAGCATCAGGGTAGGAAGGTAAAGTGATACTCAAAACTGACAGTTTAAAAAAAAATGGAAAAAAACAGTTTTCTTTGCTAATAATTGAGAAATAAGTAAGGTCACTAGAGATAAAATATACCTTTTTATTCTTTTCCTAGTCACTTCTTTGGGTGCCTGAAAAAGTTGTTGATAAGAGATGTATTTATTAATATATTTTTACCAAGATAAATAAGTTTTATTTCAGGAACTAAGTATTTATTTTCCTTTCCACCAGTCTTTCTCCCCAACCCCCCCCCCCCCCGCATATGTTCTTGTAGAACATTTTAAGAAATTTAGGTTCAGATTTAAAAGGAAAAGAAGTCTTTTGTCACAGTTAAGAGACCAACTACATAAGCTTGTAATGTATTAAGTAATTAGTCATTAGGGAAGCGAATGGACGGATTAGAACTTGTTAATTACTTACATCAATCAGCAGGAGAAGCCTGAGAAAACTACCGATTTTTCCTGGCTCTTCTGCCATTTTTCTCCACCAACTTCCGTTCTGAAAAAGAGGAAGTTCACAGTAATGATGTTTAACAGAATTTTATTTCAACCCTTCCCCCACCCCGGAAAGGTATGAAGGCACAGGAAAAGGCGGGTGTGGGAGAGGAGCCAGGAAGGTAGGGAGGGTGGCGGGCAGCTGCTGAGGGCCCCGGAACCATGCCTGGGTCCTGGGTGAGGTGCTCCCTCGCCTGACCACTAGCCCTGCCTCAAGTTCTCTCCCAAGGAGGAATAATAGTGACAGCATGTCAGCTTTTTTTTTTTCTGAAGATCAAAACCAAATGTAAGCCTCTTTAAGAGACTCAAACTAAATGCCAGTTACATAGAGGATAAAATATAGATACATCCTACAGTGTGGTTGCCTGAGACTGAGTGTGAGCTCTTATGTTTTCCCCAAAGGAAGAGTAAATGGAAACCAGAGCAGCCTGTAAGAAAACACAGTATAGTGTTTAGCCTCCAACCACAAAATTCTGCAAAGCAAATTTCTGTTGAGGGAAAGACTCTCCCAGCACTTCGCACCTCCCTCTAGCATAGCACCTAACCCTTCTTACTGTCATTACTTATCTACATGTCTGTCTCCCCCTAGAGTGTGAGCTCCTCCAGGGCAGGAACCCTGTTTTTATTCATCTTTGTGTCCCGGTGCCAAGCACAGTGCCTGGCTCATGGTAGGTGCTCACTCCATGTTTGTTGAATGAATATAGCAGTGCTTCTTGGGTTGATCAGCTAATTTCTTTCTGTTTATTTTGTTGGGTTTTTTGTTTGTTTGTTTCTGCCCAGTGTTGTTAATGCTTTTGGTAGCCTGAAGGCAAGGAACTTGCACCTCACCATTTTGCATTTGACATTGGCTTTCCTAGGAATCACCCTTCGGTCATTGTGCAGCCTGGGAAGAGACCTTTACCTGTGGAATCTCCAGACACACAAAGGAAGCGGAGGATACACAGATGTGATTATGACGGATGCAACAAAGTGTACACTAAAAGCTCTCACTTGAAAGCACACAGAAGAACACATACAGGTATTAAGAGACTCGCTTCATTTACCTTCTTAAGAAGTACTAGAATGGAGTGTTAAATGTTCTGTCTTTGAGAGATTACTACAGTGAAATTTTTTCAGGCATCTTGAAAGTTACCACGGTCAGCTACAGCTGTCTCTCGTCAGTTGTAAAGAATGAAGTTTCTGATAATGATTTGTTTTTATAATAGAACATAGTCAGGGTTATCTGCATAACAAGGTCCCTCACAACCACTTGCAGTTCTGTGGTCTCTGTATAAGAGAGAGAAGGGCATGACACCTCCTCTGGGAGCAGAGGGGAAAGTGCCCTTAACCATGGGCCTAGGTCATCAAAGATGTGGCCTTCGTGTAGGCTGTCATTTAATAAATGTTGTACATTTATTAAAAAATAGTTCTTCATGCAGAACAAGTAAATGCAGCAGTTTATAGAAATGGAATTCAAATGGGAATGGAAGTCATTGAAGGGAAAAAAAAGTAAAGAAATATTGGTAATAACCATCTTCTAAAAGTGAGGGACCTTGTATGCCATTGCCTGCCATATTTGTTCTAGGATATTTTCCAGCTTGCCGGGTGTTGATTATAGAGCAGGCAGGCAGATCTTACAAAAATTGTTAAATAGGTGAAGAAGACATAAAGTTGTCCCCTGGGCTCGTGAACAAAACATCTTAAGGAATTCGTACAAAAGTATTTTAAACAAACCCGATTAATTGCAGTTGGTAGTGCTAATTAGTGTTTATGGGAGGCCTCATCTGACATGACCTTAAGTCTTCAATGTGAAATTCTAACATAATAGTCATTTGCCTCTCTGTACATTTCCTTAACTCAGAATATAGGGTTTTTGGAGCCTTGTGAGTCATTCTTGTTAGGAATATTTACAAAGAGAACAATCTGGGATTCGGAAGAGGAAGGGAAGTAAAGTGTCTGGCGGAGTGGAAGTGAAGTTTTTTGGTACATCCTGCAGAGGAGGCAGAGGAATCCATCCTGCACACAACTGTCCTTTGGCTTCCTCACAGTGTTACTGTGGAGAGAGCTGAGGGCAACAACCTTGGCGGTTAGGGGATCACCCAGTGGGCAGTGCCAAAAAGATTCAGGAATGCCTCCCCAGGGGCATGAATGGGACCTAAGAGGTGGATGTTATCACATGCCAGCATAAGATTAAAAAGACATTGGGTATTTGGATAACAATTTAGATGTAGGAAAAACTACCTCTTACATGTATATTGTGTGCAATAAAGTAGGTAGTAAAACTCTGAATATGTCATTGAAATGCCAAGGAATGGCAGTCCTTTAAGGTTTCTGGAAAACTGAGGAGATAGTAAGTGGAAATGAATCTGTGATGCCCATTACCCATTATTACTAGTTTAAACAGGTAAAATTGCCATTAGCTGCCTTTTTATTAATACAGACCTTCATACTGGCTGTCCTTGTGACTTCCCCACGAGTAAGTAAGTAAGTGAAAGGCGCTCAATCGTCCAACTTTTTGCGACCCCATGGACTATACAGTCCATGGAATTCTCCAGGCCAGAATGCTGGAGTGGGTAGCCATTCCCTTCTCCAGGGGATCTTCTCACCCGGGGGTCGAACCCAGGTCTCCCACATTGCAGGCGGATTCTTTACCAGCTAAGCCTGTGACTCCCCCACACGAGTCTTCTTTTTCTTACCTGTGAATTATCCTCACCCAGGAGAGAGTTGCAGAAACCTGACATCCCCTGACAGGGTGGGGAGAAATTACTCTGTTTTCATTAAAGCATTATACTTAGGCATTGGTGTTGTTGACTAATCAAAAAGCAAAATGTTGAAATCCCCGATAAATATTTCAGCTCACAAAGACTAAGGGACTTTACATTTTTAGAAAACTATTGAATAAGAAAATCCCACAGACTTTCGATTTGGGCTTCTCATTGAATGGATAATGCCTCATGTAGCTAAGTTCCTAAGCAGGTTTACAACTTGAAGGTTAGCAAATACAGATCACTGTGTATTAAGAACAGGTTTGTTGCTCCTATTGAGGGCAAACCCAAAATTATTTGGTAGCCCCTTAAAGTGGGTTTCAGTGCCATAAATATGCTTTAAGAACTCTTAAGATCCACCCTTCCCCCCTTTTGGGGAGCAGAAAGCCAATTACATATTAAGACAGTTTCTTTTTCTTGTCTGTCCCCTAGTGGTTCATACGGCACTATTACTGAGGAACAAATGTATGATCATATCTTGTAAATAATGTTTGTCAAGAGCTATTTTTCTTAACTTTTTATTTTATATTGGAGTATAGCCTGTTAACATGGGCTTCCCTGGTGGCTCACATGGTAAAGAATCTGCCTACAACGCAGGAGACCCGAGTTCATTCCCTGGATTGAGAAGATCCCCAGGAGAAGGGAATGATTACCCACTCCAGTATTCTTACCTGGAGAGTCCCAAGAACAGAGGAGCCTAGTGGGCTATGGTCTGTGTGGTCACGCAGAGTCAGACACAACTGAGTGGCTAAGCTCACAGCCTATTAACAGTGTTGTAATAGTTTCAGATGGAGAGCAAAGGGACTGAGCCTTACATATACACGTATGCATTCTCCCCCAAACTCCCTTCCCATTGTCAAGAGCTTTAGCTCAAAAATATTTGCTGTCTTTAATTGTTAATATCCTTTTGCTATTAGAAAAAAAAAATAAGCTCCTTTCCCCCACCTCTCTGCAGGAGAAAAACCCTACAAATGTACGTGGGAAGGATGCACGTGGAAATTTGCTCGGTCTGATGAACTCACAAGACATTTCCGAAAACACACTGGAATCAAACCTTTCCAGTGTCCAGACTGTGACCGCAGCTTCTCCCGCTCCGACCACCTTGCTCTGCACAGGAAACGCCACATGCTCGTGTGAACACCTCCACCATCCGCCTCAGCGTGGCCCCCCACCCTCCAGCTCTCTCTCTATCCTCCTTCCCATCAGCTAACTCATTTTTTACATGTACATTTTAATTTTGATTCAGCTGGTCTGAATCTGAATTTATATCATTCAAACTTCCATATGGTCAGTAGTAAATATCCTCTAATCCTCCCTCTCCTTACCACGGGTCAGACCTAAAGAATGTGAACACTTTTTTTTTTTTCCGGGGATGCTAAGCAAACCCTTTTTAGAGATAACGTTTAATGTAATGAGAACAAGGGAACATGTAAACTAACATAACCAATTGTCGGTTTCTCCATGTATTCCTCAAGAGAACGTCAAAGTAAATGTATTAGAAGTACAGTATCCAGCCTGCTAGTCCTTGCCAGAGACATCCAGACCTGTGTGCCCTGAGATCATGTTTGGTGCTCCACAGCAAAAAGAACAGTGTAAGCTTTCACAGATTTGCTAGACTTGCAGCCGGCTGTTGGGCTAGTACAGTCAGCTCTTCCATTGTCCTTCACATATCTGGCTTGTCAACTTGGATTTGTCACTTCATCTAAATGTACATCCTTTAACCTCCTTTGTGCCTGCAGCTACTTGGGAGGTCTTTGCCACCACTGGGAGGGGAGCCAGAGCTGCTGATTTAGGTGGGTGATGTCTGTCAGTTGAGGGGGTGGATGCTCTACTTGCCTAGCATGGAGTTGGAGCAAAGGGGCGTGGAACAGAAGCAGAGCAGGGTGGGCAGAGGAGGAAGCCATCCATTCCTGCTGGGCAAGGGCTTTCTGGTGAGATTTCATCATTTTGTAGCTGGGCAGAGCATTCCCAGAGTTTCAGTCGCTATGCATGTTCAGCTGTGCAGAATCCTATTGCAAAGCCAGTTACAGTGGGTTTCTCCATGCACCTGTCTCCATTTCTACAGTGTCCTTCATGTGGATCACTAAGCATTGATCATAGGAATGCCACAAAAATATCTGCCCAGAAATGGTAAAAAAAATATTCTGGGTAAGGGTATGAATGGCCTTCTTTTACCCCACCTATTTAATAGCTTTTTTGCAAACAGGAAAACTTTGAATGGTAATTGTATTCCCCTATCCAATTAATCATGGAAACTTCATACGGAAACTTTTCTGTTTGAGCTGCAAAGTGCCTAATTGGCTGTCATCTGTGTTCAAAACACATACCATAAACAAGCGTCTGCTAATGCTTTAGTAGATTCCTTCAATCTAAGACCTGAGTGACACTATTTGTAAATATAAATAGTTGTGAAGCACACATACCTTTCTTTGGGGGACAGATTTCTGAAAAATCTGGAAAACCACAGTTCAGGGATTCATAAATGTAGCTCAAATTCCCAAATGTTTACTGTCGGAGCTGGCAATCTCCTGTCATTATCAAATATCCTATCAGAACAGAACAAACTGAAAATGACTCGTGTTTATGTTGAAGATTAATAGCACCATTATTTTAGGGGAAGTTTTCAAAAGCAGGCTTTTGAGCACCATAGTGTAAATGCCAATAAAAATAATCTACGCGTAGAAATGCCATTGGTCCTAAATTTGAAGAAAGTGGGCGACGGTGGTCTAGTGTGGGTGCATGTAAGTAAATGCGCATTCATCCCTCGATGAAGGAGGAGCAGAGAGAAGAACAAAATCCTGAAGATTCATCCCAGCCACAACTCAGGATGCAACACAGCTGTAACTGGGAGGAATATACTGTTCAGTTGTTTTTAAAACATCAGTGCATGAGTGATTCTGGAGGCCTGCGATCGTGTGGGGAGCTTACTTTGATGGCGCCATGTTAATAAAAGTGAGTTGTAGGGACTGCGCACCTAAGAGATCCCGCTTATCAGCCCTTGGATCCAACTGAAAGGATATATAATTGAGAAATGCAGAGTAATCTGTTATGTGGCACTTGGTTTTTATTTTCTTTATTTTTTTCTTAAGCACTGCAAAATTTGTTTAGAATATTAAACCATCCTTATGAGGCTTTTTTTTTTTTTTGCAACTATGACATGAATTGAGGGATTTAAAAAAAAAAATGGCTCTTGGAAAAGTAGGTATTGTCTATATTGTAGATGCTTAGTCACATTCATGCCAAAGTGTTTATAGCTTGAAATGGTTCTTCCACAACACACAGAATGAAGTTGGAGTGCAAAGAACATTTTTTTTTTTAATGAGCTAACCAGTTTGTGCATGTTCTAACCCATCTTGAAGGTGGGAAAAGAGGCAAGAAAGGGTAGAAAATTGATCTTTGGATAATTAGCTTTGAGTCAAAGTCCAGCTGATAGAAAGCTTCATGGGTTCTCATGAAATTTAATTTGTGTTTGCTATAGCATATTTAAATTTTTTTCGAAAAAGCAAGCAGGACCCTGCAAAGACTTATTAGATTACTATTCAACTTGCTTAGATATGGTAACAAAGATACACTTCATTAACAAGGATACACTTCAACTCTGAAAATAAAGCAACCCAGGAAGCTTTTTTCTGTTCCCATGCTGGCCTATATACTTCAGTTACCAATTGGCTGTTAACCAAATTTTCCTTTTTTATATATATTTGTATTTTAATATGATAGTTGAGAAATTTAGTATCTTAGTAATTTTTAGCTGTTATTGTGGAAGACCTCCAATATAAGATAAGGTACCCTTGAACGTGTGGTTTTAATGATATGCCATGTTACTATCAACGGTGATTTTAATTTTAATATTTTAAATTGATGAGAATTATTTGTAAACATGAAGTTGGTGTTGTATAAATTCTGTTGGTTATAGAATTTCTTTGATGATTATCCAAGTGTCATCCTGGGGCAGAAGTCAGAAAAATTAAATCTGCAACCATCATAATTTTAGAGTTCTAAAATGTGAACCTACATCATAAATGGGCATTAACATTCTAAATCACCTGGTTTGGAGAATGTGTTAGCAGCATAGCTATGTTCAAGTAAGGAAATGCTAAACACCAGAAGTTTCAAGAGCCTTGGAATAGACTTGCAGGGGAACTCTATATGTATGTGTATATTTTATTAAACACCCATCTGCACTATCAGTGTTGCACTAATGTGGAGTTTGAAAAACTATATTGCTGATACTGTATATCTGCACATCATTCCTGATTAGATTGTTTAAAAGACAATCTCAAAGGTCTAAGATTTTAAAATAATTTGGTTGGTTTGAAAATATACAGTCATCTTGAAGGAATCACTGTCATGCATGAAGTTGCTCAGAGTGGTCTTTATTCTCTTCTTGGTCAAGGTTAACAATTTCTAAATGATTGCAAATTCACTTAAATAATACATTTACAAAGCCATTTTACATGCATTAAACGAGGGCTACAACAATATTATGTTTTACAAATACTAGCACTTTTTTTTTGCTGTTATGTACTTAGTGTTAGAGGGTCAAAATAATCTTTCTGCTTAGCATCTCTTAAACCATACCTGCAAATATAGCAGGATTATTACATTTACAGTACTTTAATACTTGTATAAACTATGCAGAAATTTTTAATAAAGTGTAATATATTTTATAAGCTAATAAGACTGAATGGGTAAAGGTTTTTAGCATGCATTAGTATACTTGCAAATACTGAAACATTTTGGTAATCTTTCTTACTAAAGATGTGAATGTTTAATGTTCCTTCTCTGTTTCTACTCTGTAGTCCAATGGGAATTCAGTAATGACATTTTGTCATGTCAAACTGTGAACATAAATTTGTACTGTACAGTCCTCATATACTATATACAGTATGCAATATATGTATTATATACTTGTTAATAAAACCATCAGAATATTAAATGTGATCATGTGATTACTACATATACAGTGATCACTAGGAACAAAACTTACTAGCAAAGTAACATGAAAGAGACCCTTATTTACAAATTTCAAAGTAAATCATCTTTTATAATAGGCAATCATTAATGGAGGGAAAGAAAAGCAGGTCTAACTGGGGGATGCACTATATGAGTTAACCTTAAAGCTGTGTCCTTGGTCTTCTGATAAATTTTCTAAGTACAAATCATAAACTTGTAGACAAGCCAGCATGAACCTACAAACTCACCTAGTGTATTCTGAGAATATTTTATTATGACCCTGCTGCTGCTGCTAAATCGCTTCAGTCGTGTCCGACTCTGCAACCCCATAGATGGCAGCCAACCAGGCTCCTCTGTCCCCGGGATTCTCCAGGCAAGAATACTGGAGTGGGTTGCCATTTCCTTTTCCAATGCATGCATGCATGCTAAGTTGCTTCAGTCGTGTCCAACTCTGCAACCCTATGGACAGCAGCCCACCAGGCTCCTCTGTCCACGGGATTCTCCAGGCAAGGATGCTGGAGTGGGTTACCATTTCCTTCTCCCTATTGTGACCCTACCTACCTCCAAAAGGAGTTTTCAGCTTCATGTGTGTAATAATTTTAAATTTTTAAATAAAAGATCAAAATTCATAACTTGGGCAGTGGGAGGTCAGGAATTATATCTGGATAAACGTGATTTCTTTAAGCCTTCAATAAGCCATGTCCGTGGACACTGCTGTGTCCTTGGCATTTAGAGTGTCTAAGACAATATGCCCTCTCAGAACCCCTAAATGTAATTGAAGCTGGCTTTTTAGCTCTCTCAACAGCTTCCTCCAGCAGACTTCTTAGCATAACACAAAATAATGTCTGACTGGTGCTGGTCACAAGACTCAACTTCACGGGTTGGATGGGGGAAGGAAGACGGGGAGAGGCTGAATTCAGCCTTCGAGTACTCTCCATCAGCCTTCTCCAGGGAACTCTGCGTTTATATTGTGATAGTTGACTGCAAGCTCTAAAAGTGTTTTATGGGACTATTGCATTCTAATGGAATGTCACCTTGAATTAGCCCAAATGATTGGTTGCCGTCCTCCCCTATATAGGGGTGAGATGATACCTGCTGAGTTGAAAATGAGACCTAGTCATCTAAGAAAATACTTTGTTAAAGCTGGATCTGCCTGAGTGATCAGAATGACAAATACAGGTTTTATGAGAAACTAAATTCTTTGAGGAATGGTTGAACAAATTAAGATGTTCAGCACACACACCAAATACATAACCATTACCCAATATTTTATATGCCTTGCTGGGGGCAAGTTATCAAGTCTAGTATGCCTTCAAGGAAAGAAGTGGCTCTGTTAAGGGAAGGATGGGTTCAGACTGTAGTGAAAACACAGACTAGGTGGCCCAATGGGTAAAGAATCCGCCTGCAATGCAAGAGATGCAGGAGACGTGGGTTAGATCCCTGGGTTGGGAAGATCCCCTGGACAAGTAAATGACAACCCATTACAGTATTCTTGCCTTGTACAGTATTCTCCCACAGAGGAGCTTGGCAGGCTACAGTCAAAGGATCTCAAAGAGTTGGACACGACTGAAGCTGCTGAGCAGGCACACATGCATAGGTGTCTGAGTTGAACTAACAGACCAGAGTGACCTGTGTGTACGCACAAAACAATAAATTGCCTTTCAGGGGTACATTTATTTTCTTGTTGTTCAGTGGCTCAGTCGTGTCCGACTCTTTACAACCCATGGACTGCTGCACATGAGGCTTCCCTGTTCTTCACTGTCTCCCGGAGTTTGCTCAAACTCATGTCCATTGACTCAGTGATGCCATCCAACCATCTAATCCTCTTGTCGCCCTCTTCTGCCCGCAGTCTTTCCCAGAATCAGCATCTTTTCCAATGAGTTGGCTCTTTGCATCAAGTGGCCAAAGGTATTGGAGCTTCAACTTCAGCATCAGTCCTTCTAATGAATATTCAGGGTTGATTTCCTTTAGGATTGACATTTATTTTAAGATATATAAACTGGACTTGTTACCACTTCCTATTATCTGAGCCAGTAACAGGCCTGGTGGCTGCAATGAGACTGCATATGCAGAGTGTGATCCCCAAGTTAAAATGATACATGCAGTAATTAGAATACTTTTTAAGCTTATTCCTTTCTTGTGGGGAATAAGTTCTCACCAAATAGTTCTCACCAAATCTAGACATACTTATTGCTTTGAGTTCTGTTTGTTCTGTTCTGGTTTTGTATTCCCTGTGGGTATCCTGAGTGATCTGGGTTATGGCTAAAAGACAGAAACTGGGTCCGCAGGTTCCTAGACCGTATCTCTCTTTCACACTGAACATATCCAGTGTTTCTTCCTTCTCAAGATTCAGTGTATTAGTCATGGTTCTCTGGAGAAACAGAAACTATAGGACATATAGAAATGCAAGTGTAGATATAAAGAGATTGTCAGTGTTGAATTGGAGGCTGAGAAGTCCCATGATCTGCTATTTACAAGCTCAAGACCCAGGGAAACCAATGATTAATTCTAGTCCAAAAGGCTCATAACCAGTATAACCAAAGGTGTAAATCCTAGTCCAGGGGCAGGAGAGGACCAGTGTCACCGCTCATGAAGAAAAGAAGCAAAAAGAAGCAAATTCCTCCTTCTTATACCTCTTTGTTTGCTGCAAGCCCTCAATTGGATGATGCCCACCCAAACTGGGGAGAAAAGCTGCTTTACTGAGTGCACAGATTCAAATGCTAATCTCATCAAAAAACACCCTCACAGGCACACCCAGAAACACTGGTTAATCCAAGCACACTACAGCCCAGTCAGGAAAAGACCCCGATGCTGGGAAAGACTGCGGGCAGGAGAAAAAGGAGGCAACAGAGGATGAGATGGTTGGATAGTATCATCGACTCAGTGGACATGAGTTTGAGCAAACTCCGAGAGCGAAGGACAGGGAAGCCTGGCGTGCTGCAGTCCATGGGGATGCAAAGAGTCAGACATGACTGAGCAATCGAACAACAACAACAACAACTACAGCCCAGTCAAGGTGACAAAATTGACTATCACACTCAGAAACTTCATCAGCCCAAGGACTTGGCTTCTAAAGAACTCTGTGTGGAAGAGGAGGCCTTCGAAGACCTTTGAAGACCTTTTGCTAATATTTTCTCCCAGCTTGTAGCTTGTCTTTCCATTCTCTTAACAGTATCTTTTGAATAGTGATGTGTTTAATACTGATGAAGCTTAGTTGATTGATTTTTTCTTTTATGGGTTATATTTTTTATATCCTAAAAAATCTTTGCCTAACCCAAGATTACAATTTTTTTTTTTGTTTTTTCTTCTAGAGGTTTTATAGTTTCAGGTTTTACATTTAGGTCTATGATCCATTTGGGGTTAATTTATGTATATAATGTATGAGTCAAGATCAAATTTTTAATATACATGTCCAGTTGTTCCAGCATTATTTTCTTGAAGACCATTTTTTCTTCATTAATTTGCCTTTGCATCTTTGTCAAAAAATCAATTAACTATATATATGCATGGGTCAATCTCTGGGTTTTGTATTTCATTAATCTATGTGTCCATCCTTTCACCAATATCACACAATTTTGATTACAGTAGCTGAAACCAAGATCTTCTACATAAATCCATGGACATGAGTAAATGCAAAATGCAAAACACTTTTAGAAGAACATACCCTTAACCCATGACACAGAGAAAGCCCTATTTATTTAAGTCCACAAGTCAAACTAACAAACTACAAGCAAGAGTCAGCAGTCACTGCAAACAATACAACAGAAGAAAGTCATATGGTGGAATTGTCAGAAAGAATATAAAGTAAGTGCATTTACAGACATAATGGGATTAATAAAAGCCCTGAGAAAAGAGCCTCTGTTTCAGTTCAGATATGAATAAATGCATTCCACTGTATTCCTCCTGCTAATTACAACCAAGAACTCTAGAGTAAAACATAAAAGTGACTATAAGTAGACTCTAAAAGGTGATGAGAAGATGGTAAACCAGCTGTAGAACTTAGGACTTAAGGGACAATCCAGTAGTAAGTTTCCTGAGTAGTTTTTTGTTTAGTTGTTTAATATCCTGCCATATATCCTGGGACCTAGAGCAACCCATGACCTGGAACCACTATCTAGTACAAACCAAAAAACAAAACAAAACAGAAAACACCTCTTTCTTAACAAAATACCAAGAGGATGACTACAGGATGGAACATTTTTTACTCTAACAGACCTAATCCAGGCAAATACCATAAATGGTGCAATATCCCCCATTGCCCACCATCACCATCCCAACTGTGCACAAAATGAATGTCAAGCAAAGAAGTGGCTCCCCTTCCCTTCCTGAGAGACAGTTGGAGGAGTTCTGTCGATGCTCCCTGCTCCGCATTAAGTAAACGCACACAGAAGCAGCACTTCTACCACCAAGCACGGTGGTGAGAGGCTGTGGGGTATTGCCCTGTTGACAGTATTCACCCAGCACTAAGCAGCAAAGAGGCAACATTTGCTCCCCCTCCCAGCTAGAGAGTCAGGAAAGGAGGGAGTAAAAGAAAGAGACCTTTTAATCTAAGTCCCAGGCTCATCTCTGAGTGGCTCAAGCATTAAACTGACCAGAATCAACATATCAAAAGCTCTGCGAACTGAACCACAGTGTTGAATACCACCCAGGTTTCAGACTGGCCTCTCAGTAGCACACAGTGGGGCAGACCAGAATAGTGCTGCAAGAGTTTAAAAGTTAAATTAACATTCAAACCACAGCCCACAAAAGTGGGCCAGGATGTGTGTTCTAAATCTAAATGGGTTGACTGCTTGCTAAAACAGAAGATTTAAAGAGGAACAAGAGTCTCATAACATAATACACAGAATTTCTAAAATACAATCCAAAATTACTTGGTATAGCAAAAGCCAGGACAGTCTCATCTTGTGTGAGAAAAGAAATCAACAGATACTAATGCCCAAAGATGGAAGTGTTGGAATTGTCTGATGAAGATTTTTAAGGAAGTTTCATCAAAATTCTCAAAAAAGCAATTATAAACATTCTGAAAACAAATAGAACACTAGAAAATCTCAGCAAGAAATAGAAGATATAAAAAAAAAATCAAATGGAAATTTAGAACTGAGAAATACAATATCCAACATAAAAATATTCACTGGATAAACTCAATTACAGAGATCACAGAGGAAAGAGAAAATTTAACATGTGCATGTCAGTCACTCAGTCGTGTCTTTGCAACCCCATGGACTGTAGCCCGCCAGGTTCCTCTGTCCATGGAATTCTCGAGGCAAGAATACGGAATGGGTTGCCGTTCCCTTCTTCAAAGATCTTCCCAACCCAGGGATCAAACCCAGGTTTCTTTTTAGTGTAAAAGCTCCCCCAATTTGTCGCAAGATAAAAAGAAAGGAAAGAAAAGCAAACTCCAGATTCAAGTAGCTGATTAAATTTGAAAAACAATAAACCCAAAGAAATCCCCACCCAGACACATCATAATCAAACTGCTGAAATGAAAGACAGGGGAAAAACCAACAAAACAAAACAAAAAACCCAGGGTTAGACATAACGTGGATGAGACATGATACAGAATTTTTACATTGGCAACTAGATAGATAATAAATACTAGAATTGTAAATGGTTTTCCTGATGAAAACATTTAATAATAGTTTGTGTCGTTTCTAAAAATTAAATGAAACTTCTCCACCTGCCCATCTGCCCAATCCTGTTTCCCACACTCTCATGCAGGGCCCATTCTCTATTACAGGTTCTGTTCCCCCATTAAACCACCTACATGCAGATCTCTGTCTTGGAGTGTATTTCCCAGGAGCCTAACCCAGCTATGTGCCATTGGCCTGATGGCAGAAAGAAACATTGGTCCTCTGTCTCCACTTTCAGAAGGTGATGTAGTGAGACAAGCAAATGGTGAGCTTGCTGGTAGATACTGTTAAATGTACTCCTATCTTATATGTAACTAACTTAATTTAAATAGCTTTGTTTTTTTAATATTTATTTATTTGTCTGCATCGGGTCTTTGTTACGGCACACGAGATCGTCAATGTAGAAGATCTTCACTTGGAATCTTTTGTTGTGGTGCGGAGACGTTAATTGTGGAGCGTAGGCTCAATAGTTGTGGCACCCAAGCTGTCTAGTTGTGACACACACACTCTGGCTTCAGTAGCTGCGGCGTGCAGGCTTAGTTGCTCCTCAGCATGTGGGATCTTTGCTCCCTGACCAGGAATTGAATCTGCATCCCCTGAATTGTGGGGAGGATTCTTAACCACTGGACCACCAGGGATGTTCTAGCTTTGATTTCTAATTTTAGATATTTAAATATTTGATGTGTCTTCATTTTGTATTCTTGTCCTGGGTGCCACAAATATTTGGAGTAGGCCTACTCATCCCTCTTTATTTCTGTTATATTTTTTAGTTTCTGTCCTAGAGGAACACTATTGGTTTTATAAAAATGATCTTGTATCTGGAAAACAAGGTGAATTTTCATATTAGTTCTATTCCTTTTCTGATGATACTACTGAATTGTTTTTTAGTAAAGAAAATTATAATAACTGCAGTAATAACTATTAGTTATTATTACTTCAATCCTCATAGCTCATATGCTTTTCTCCTCTTACAATGTTGGCTAAATTTTGCAGTATCATGGTAGGTAATAGTGGCACCCTGTTGCATCCTATTTATTGTTATCTTCAAGGGAATATATCAAAATTTGTTCAATAAGCATGATTTCTGTTGTAGGATTTTTAGTATACTCGCCTTTATCTAGGCACAGAGGCTACTTTCTTCTTCTGGTTTTCTGAGCATTTTTTATGAAAATAGGTGTTAAACTTCAACAAATGTTCTTCCTTCATCTGTTTAGATACCCTTATGTATTTTCTCCTTTAGATGATTAACATGGTAACTTACAGTGATCGATTTCTTTGATGTGAAATCATTCGTATATTTCTCATGTAAAGCCTGCTTGTGCACAGGATATACAAATATGCATATTTTAATAAAATATAAAATGTGTTTAAGAGTTTATATCTGTGACATTAAGTGAAATGATCCTATAATTGCTTAAGGTTTCATTTGCTTCCTAAACTGTGTAGAAATAAACAAAGACCAACCAGACAAGAATAGACAGGGTTATTATTCAGAGCTTGCTGAAGCAAGAGAGTCAGCCATCATCACTTGCATTTGGGAAAAAACTCAAAGGCAGGCAGAAAAGGGGGAAAGCCTTAGTGAAAAAGATGAAAGGCTGAAGGTTTGACCTGCTTGGAGGTCTTTGACGTGGGGAGGCTGTAGGAGGGCTAACTAGTGGGCCCTTCTGTGTGATGGGTTAAGGGTACACATTTGGCTTTCTCCTGGTTGGTCCTAAATTGGAAATGGGGACAAAAATTAGAGAAGCTGTCAGTTATTAATCAAGTCCTGGCTGTTCAGGGCTGATGATTGCAAAATTATTGTTGATTTCCTGGACTGTTTGCTAGAGACAGTGGTCTAACTTTCTGCAAGTCTGACTTGGAGATAGTCAATTAGCTTCCTAGGCTGGTTACTGTAGATTGTGGACTAGTTTCCTAGGCCAATTATTGCTTATTTTGGGTCAGAGTTCTATTTTTATATATAATCTGGTCATCATCTGTTTGTATATTTAGACCCTTCACTGACTTTGGCAGTTTTCCCTCTTTTACAATTTTCTGGAACAACTTGTAAAAGATAGAGATTCTTGAAAGTTTGGGGAAATTCCTCTGAGAAACTACCCAGGACAAATCCTGGACAGTGGAGGTCTTCATTTTCAATAGTCATTAAATAACCAAATAATTGTTCCACTATTTAAATTATCTATTCTTCCACCAATTTATGCCTTTCTTACTTTCCCAGAAACATATCTGCTTCATCTGAGTTATCATATTTACTTGAAACAGTTCATCATGGTAGCATTTCACAATCATTTTCATCTCCATAACCCTACATTTTATGTATTTCTGTCTTTTTTTTCTTTCCTTGATCAACCTTGCCAGAAGTCTATCATTCCAATTTTTCAAGCAGCCAAATATGTTTAGCTAATTAATCTTCTGGGGCACTTCGTGTTAGTTTGGTTAGTATCTGATTCCATTAGTTTCTTTGTTACTTCCTTCCTTCTTGTTGGGTTTGCACTGTTGCTATTTTTTAACTTCTTGAGAAAATTGCCTAACATTTGTTTTCAACTTCCCTTGTTTGTTTACTTTTTCGATGTATTGTTAAAGTTACGAATTTCTTTCTGTTTGCTTTAAATGGGTTCCCTAAATTTTGGCACAAAAATAGGGAAGGCCACATAATGTAACGCATGCACCATCGGCCCGTCTGAGAGGTGAGTGGAGGCTCTCTGTATGAAGATTGTTATCTTCCTTTTAAATATGTAGAAGATGTGGACATGCCCTTGGGTACTAGTAGGTATAAACACACAAAAAGTCAAGAGATCTGTGCTCACAACTCTTCTGTGTTGGGAGGAGGGTGGTTTATTGAATTTGTTACAATATTGCTTCTATTTTATGTTTTGGTTTTTTGGCGGCAAGGTATATGGGTTTAGCTCCCCCACCAGGGATTGAATCCCCACCCCGTGCATTCAAAAACTAGTAAGTGAAAGTGAAGTTGCCCAGTCATGTCCGACTCTTTGCGATCCCACAGACTGTAGCCTGCCAGGCTCCTCTGTCCATGGGATTTTCCAGGCAAGAATAGTGGAGTGGGTTGCCATTTCCTTCTCCACAAAAACTAATAATGCCTCCTCAAGTAAAGAAAATCCCCTTGCTATTTCCTGCATCATGAATCTCTTTGGCTCTCCAGTTACTCTTCCTCCTCTTCTCGCTCTTCATCCTTCCTCTGGACCTCCGATTCCATCAGGTCTTCATTAGTAAGCTACACAGTGTACGCAAAGCACAACCACTTGTAGAGTATGCACAGACATGACAATGTACGCCAGTCACAGGAACTGACTTACATGATTGGACATGCAGACACCCATGCTCATCTTTGAAAGCTGGCAACTTGAAGGCTTATATGTAGGAGACTTACTTATAAACATTAGGAATATATACATATATGTATATACATATATATGTATATATATATATGAAGGCTGCTTTTGGTTCCCATTAGAATTCACCATTGGACCCATGCCCCTGATACATAAGAAAGATAATAACACATGTAAGAAAGATAATAACACACATTAAGACGTTTGGATTTTTTTGTTTCTGTTTGTTTGTTTTGGCCATTTCACATGTCTTACGGGATCTCAGTTCCCTGACCAGGTATTGTACCTAGGCCACAGCTGTGAAAACCTGGAATACCAACCATTAGGCCACCATGAACCTCTCGAGAGGTGAAAAACTATTTAGAAAATGATTAGAAAAAACTGGAACACTAGTCAGAGAAAAATAAGCTAGATTTTCTACTTATATACAAAGACAAATGTCCGATGTAAAAGAAAAAAGCTAAATGCTGACAGGAAAATGGAGGAGACCATCATTGTGAGCTCCAGGCAGGGAGAGATTTTATGAACGAGACTGGAAATATATTAACCATATGGCAAAATTTTAGTGGATTTCACTGTACCAAAAGTCATTTCTTTCAACAAAGTTAGCAATAGTTAACAGAACAGAAACAGATACTTCAAGTATCTATATAAAAACTGTACAAAATACATATAAACCATTATTGATAGACCTCAAAATCAGTGCTGAGTGAGAAAAGTAGGAAGCAATATTAATCTTGCATGCCATCCATATGGGGCTTCCCAGGTGGCACTAGTGGTAAAGAACTTGCCTGCTAATGCAGGAGACATAAAAGATGCAGGGTAAATCACTGGGGTCAGGAAGATCCCCTGGAGGAGGGCATGGCAGCCTACTCCAGTAGTCTTGCCTGGAAAATCCAATGGACAGAGGAGCCTGCAAGACTACAATCCATAGGGTCAAACAGAGTCAGGCACGACTGAAGCAAATCAGCTCTCATGCATGCCATGAATATAAATAGATGCTCGTATGCATGCAAAACAAAATGACATGTTTTATAAGAATATAGACATATTTAAAGTCATGACTTAAAGTGTGTATAGAGGATGGAGAAGAATGACAGTAGACAGTAAGGGAGAAAAGGGGGAGAAAAAGACAACTTACACTTCGGCTTAGAGCACTAGTCTAAACATGAGCACTCAATTCTATGCAAGAAAAAATTAGACTAAAAAAGGTTTGTCAAATGTTTAGTCCAGCAACTCATGGACCAGTCATTAGCTCCCTCCCCAGCACCACCTCAAAGACTCACGTAAGATTGTGCCACCAAGACTAGGTTTACTGTACATATTTTTTTCAATGAGCAGAATCATTCAACCTTCCTAATCAGAACTTTCTTTTTATTACAAATAACAGTAAGGAAATAGTTGAACTGAGTGTTCGAAATGAGAAGAAATGGCTCATTTCTTTTAAAGGCTTCCCTTCCCTAATAAAACATGGAGTGAAACAATTGGTTGCATTTGAGCTTTTAATTAGACCAAATTTAATATACCTACAAGTATTTTGCCTGCCAGGCATTGCAAAGATCTTTGCTGCTGATTTTACAAGAATTTAAGACATGGGAAGACATGTTGGCTGGGATTAAATAAGAGATTATCTTGGCAAGTGAGAATGACAAAAAGTCAGGGAGAAATACAACCTTATTGGAAGGGGTGGGGAGAGAGGGATGGGCTGGCAGCCATATGGAAAATGATTCTCAGAAATGCAGTGTAATTGACTCAAGAGTAGGTATAGTTTTGTAGATATATATATATATATCTCAAATATATATATTTGAGAGGGGAGAGGCTTAAAAAAGCATAAAACTATGAACACAAAATTTAAAAATATGAAATCAGTTATGATTGTGAACATTTATTTCAAATGAGAAAAGAAATCTCAGTAAATTTTAAAGGCTCACAGATATGTTAAACATTACAAAATTTCTAACAATATCGTACCGTCTCTTCACAAACCACCTTGACCATTTCAGCAATGCTTGCTTTTCTACATTTTTTGGCTGCATAGCTTTTTTCTAGGATAATAATTTCATAACTCTTTATAGAGAACAGAAAGATAAGTCAGTCTTTCCTCTGGTATGGTTGATTAAAATTAGATTTTTATTATTAATCATTGGATGTATGTATGACTTCACACACAAATATACACGCTTTTGTAAGAATGTTACAGGTTTGTGCCCTATAAATACAGAAATTCTGAAAAACATCTATTTCGTGTGATGCCATCAAAAAGAAAAGGCATGTTATGCTTCACTTAGAATGATACTCGTTGCATTATTGAGTAGATTCTTGACAGGAAACAACTTTTGTTTGGATCACGTATTGAGGAGAACTGAGTCCCGTGCTTGGGATTCTGCACGCCTGATGCCTGGGAGCGTTTCCCCTGGGTTAGCTTCTGACCCTGTACATTTCAAACCTCTGGCACATCTGGGCCAGATGCTGCAGGATCTTCTCTTATTGCTCTACAACCTCTAGCCCTGCAGCTGCATGTAGCCACCAGGTTGAGCCAGCCCTGTGGGCGATAAAAATATTCCTGGATGTTATTCCCACACTGACAACAACGCAGCACAGAAGTAACAAAAAACCAGGAATACATCCTTCTAAGCCCCCCAAAATGAAATTCCTCAGTTAGTAGTCCTTTCAGCAAATCCCCAAAGTATCCAAAGCTGCTCTTATCCCATAACCCAAGTCGAAGTCACGAAGGAAGCAGACAGCCGTCTTGACTAACCTTAGTTGAAGTATTATACTTCTGCAAATATCGCAAGAGCAAATGGTGAGGGAGCAGGACACTGGTCCCTACCTTCCCCCCATCACAACCTGCCCCCCCGCCCCAGAACTTGGAAGAGCCCATGCTAGTAAAGCCCTGGAAACTTCTTGGCTTCTCAGCAAATCCACCTGTGACCCTATAGGGCTGCAAACCTGGCTAACAGTCCTACTCAGCTGCAGACCTGGTTAGAGAATACAGACTCAAAGTCCTCTCAAGAGTGGAAAGGGAAGTGGTGTCTTTGTAAGCCAAGAGGG
Source organism: Giraffa tippelskirchi (assembly GCF_054371585.1). Classification (NCBI taxonomy): domain Eukaryota; kingdom Metazoa; phylum Chordata; class Mammalia; order Artiodactyla; family Giraffidae; genus Giraffa; species Giraffa tippelskirchi. The sequence continues at coordinate 54,394,056 of NC_137275.1, read as the reverse complement.
GTGGGGTGAAGTCCACGAGGAGATGGGAGCAGAGAGAGGACAGAAAGCACCCCCTGAGCCCTCATTATCTCACCTTAAATAAATGAAAAAAAAAAAAAAAATCACCCTGGGGCTGGTCCCAGCAACCAATGAGCCACTTATCATCTTTTAAAGTCTCCTGGTTTTTCAAGAAATGGTGACCAAGACCAGCTTCTTCAAATTGCTATCACTGACTTTCTGCCACAAACCTACTTCTCCTTTTACTCTCTTTTTGACCCTTTTCATTTATTCATCTTCAAAAACTTATTTTATTGAAGTATAGTTGATTTACAATGTGTTAATTTCTGTTGTACAGCAAAGTGATTCAGTTATACATATAGATACTTTTTCATATTCTTTTCCACTATGGTTTCTCACAGAGTATTGAATGCAGTTCCCTGTGCTGTACAGTAGAACCTTGCTGTTTATCCATCCTATACATAACAGTTTGCATCTGCTAATCCCAAACTCCCAATCCATCCTTCTCTCATGCTGGCAACCACAAGTCTGTTCTCCACATATTTAGACCCTTTTTAAATAAGCCACAACACACACATAAACACACACACACTCACACATACACACACACACACTCACACACACACACACACACACACACACACACACACACACACACACTTTGCATTTTCCTCTAAGTTCCTACCACCCAGGCAAACATTAAGTCAGGAACTGAATCTATCAATTGGAATCTTGGACTGGCCACTTGGAAACTGGAAACCTTTTGTCTCTTTCCTGTTATAAAACCTCCACATATCTCCCAGACAGTTGAGGTAAGAGATCACATCAATGCCAGCCACCCACAGTGTATAAGAAGGAAGCTCCTTAAAACCTAAGGACGGTTTTCCCTCTTAAAAAAAAAAAAAGAAGAAGAAGCCTTTATTTCTGCACTGCTGGACAGTAAGAGACTTCCCATTTAAATCATCAAAAAACAACTGAGAAAGGACATGAAAGTTAAAGTCATGTGACTTCCACTTCCATTTAGGACAGAGTAGCCTACAAGACCAAAGCTTCTGCCAGGAAAAACTGGAAAATCTAGATATGATTAAAAAAAAAAATCATTCAACAGTGTCAGAGGGCTGAATGAAGTAATAAGTCTTGGGCAGTGCCGATTCTGGAGACAGGAGAACTGCAGGCTAATTGGCAGCCACTCTCCCCAGGGGCCCCTCATCCCACGAGCTGCAGAGAAAGAGTCACTTCCTCGGAGGAGGAGGACTCTGTCTTAAAAGAAGCTCTTTTCCACTTTATTCTCTGCCAAGGGATCTCCCAGGGTTCACTGCAACTTGTAAGCAAATGTGGATTTTGTTGCACTTTTATCTGTTTCTCCCTTTAGACTATGAATTTCTTGCAGGCAGTTTTGCCTATCTTGTTCCCTGTGGTATTCCTAGCTCCCAACACAGCGCCTGGTTGGTGGTGGTTTAGTTGCTAAGTCATGTCCGACTCTTGTGATCCCATGGACTGTAGCCCACCAGGCTCCCCTGTCCATGGGATTCTCCAGGTGAGAATCCTGGAGTGGGTTGCCATTTCCTTCTCCAGAGGATCTTCCTGACCAGGAAACAAACCCCAGTCTCTTGCATTGCAGGCAGATTCTTTACTAACTGAGCTATCCTCAACACTGTGTCTGGTACACAGTAAATGTTGAGTTGAATATGTTGAATTTCAATTGAGTTGAGCTGAGTTGAACTGAAACAGTGAATACTTTCTGGCTCTTTCAGATCTTCTGGATTCCAGAGGGACTTTTTCCCCAAACCTAGAGGCCCTATTCTTATACAGCTTCATCAATAGAGTCAAATCTAAGATCCTTTCTGACTAGAACTGCATCCTCTGGGTCCTGCTGTAATATCTCAAAGGCTTGGAAATGGGCGGTGTTGGGAGCCTTGCCATCAATTTTCTATTAGTAAAATCCCAGGCCAGGTCCATGACAACACTGCTAGGGCCCCAGGCCTTCTCTCCCTGACCACACACAGTCCTAAGACTCTAACAGGAGAAGTCTAAGAATTTCTCTGGTGGCCTAGCAGGCATTTTCTGTTTAACTCAACCCATTTCCAAATCTCCACAAAAGGTTGTAGGTTCCTCAAGTCCGCCTTCTGAGCTCAGCACTTACCTGGAGTTTCTACACCAGGCTCCATTCCCATTGGGCTCTGGGCTTCCCCTCACTCTACAGGGGCCTCAAAGTCCCCACCCTGAGGGAGCAAGGATGCTGATAGGAAACACACTCTATGACACAACTTAAGTCCCCAGTTGTGGGATGCTTTAAAAGTATGTTTCTAAGTTGGCTTAGACATCCTCAGAACTTGATTCCTGTGCATTTTATGTCCTTTTTTTTTTTTCCTTTCCAAGTGTAAAGAACTGTGACTGAAGCCAAGGCAACTGAGTTCTACCCCTGGTTCTGCTGCTGAGTGTCCTTGTATTGTTATCAAAAGAGGGTGTGGGGTTTGGCTGCTCACTGCTCAAAAGCCAGTGAACAGCCAGGTTGGTGGAAAGGAAAGTTTGCTTTATTTCAGATGCCAACAACTCAGGGAGAAGGGCAGACATCTGTCCAAAAACCAACTCGCCAAAACTGGCAACCAGTTGGGCAAAAGGTTTTATAGACAGAAGGAGGGGGCCATATGTGGGAACAGCACAGTCGTCTCTGACAGTCTTCTTCAAACTGGTCATCGGTGGTCTGACCAGCATCATCTTGATTGTTTTAGGTACAGTTAATCTTCAGTTCCAGGGTCCATTTGTTCCCATTTCCCTGAGTCCAGTTCTCAGAACTGTAGCTGCTTATGCTGTGGGTACAGTGTGGTCATCATGTAGTTAACTTCTTCCACCTGGTGTTTTAGTCGCTGTAAGACAGCTCACAGGCTATGGCTCAGAATATTATCTATAGCCCTTGAGAAAGAGCCAAAGGTCCTTGACTAAAGCTTAATGACTACGTTATTATTGTTTGGTCTCCTTTGACTGTTTTCCTTTGTTTCCATGTGTTCTTATTTCTCTGATTAACCTTATTCTTTGACTAGAGTTTTCCACAGACAAAAGGCAAGCAGAGGATATAGGGGGGAAGGACCATAGGGTCCTGATCTGTTTCGGTATCATCAGTTCTTTGAGGGGACCCTGACCCATTCACTTTGGGGTTTGGTCCTTTGGAGAGAATTTTATTTTCTTGGAGCACCTTGAGGCTTTCTGGCTCCAGAAACTTGAGGCCAACATTTACATGAGACTAGGCTATAAACCCAGTGCCACATAATTAAATCACAATGAGAGGCCTGCAGGCCCTGTGTGCTACCCACCCTGGATCCAGTGACCGAGGAATCCAAACCACTCATGAGAGGACTATTTTGGTGCCTACAGAAGGACTGCTAGTGCTGTGGGTAAGAGCAGGGGCCCCGATGCCATGTGGCCCTTCTCTACTACCTAACCAGCTGTATGAGACGGTAGCCTTCAATAAGTTACTTAAACCTCTCAAGGCATCAAATTTTGAAATTGTTGGAGGGACAGTATACCTATTCCATAGGTTTATTGTGAGGATTAAATGGACCATCAGATGTCAAGTGCTAAGAACAGCCCAGGGCACAGAGAAAGCCTCTGTAAGTACTAATGTGACAGATTTACCCAGGTATGGAGAGTCCTAAAAAGCTTTCTCTGATCCAGACAACTCACACCTCTTCTGATGGGATCTTGGGCCCTCCTGGGGACTTGATAAAGACTAAGCAAATAGGCTTGAATGCTTCCTTTCTAGGACACCATGCTGGCTGTGTATTTTTATTGTCACACCAAGGCTTTAACCACTCAGATTAGTTCAGTTGATTAGGTTATACCTTTCTTTGTTTACAACCAGTTCCAGGTAGCACTCTGAGGCACCTAAGGGGCAGGGGTGAGGGTTTGCTTCATCTTTAAATCCCCACTGTTTCACGTAGTGCCTATAGAGTATTCTGTAAATATCTGTTTCATAAAGGCAAGAGTTTGCTCTTGGTTTTTAAAGTCTCACCCTGCAGCACATCTTATGGAGTGGGGAACACTTGCAGATACTCCATCTCATCAATACTTTCTTCCTAATTGCTCAGTGAGTGACATTTTCCTGACCTGTTTTCCAGGATCTGGAAGCAATTTCCTAAAGCCCACAACTTAGAGAAGACCCCTGTCCAGAAGTACATGTACCCTACAGTGGTCTTTCCTTTCCTCAAGCCCTTATCAAATCTTCCTAGTCTTTCAAGGAAAAACTGAAGACTGAGGAATAGATGATCAATATCTCTTCTAGTGTCTTTCCTTCTCCTATTTAACAGTCCATTTAAAACCTCAACCTAGAAATGGGAATTTCAAGCAAAGTAGGGGTTGATGGTTCAGTTAAGGACCTCAAAAGAGATAAGGGAGCTCAAGAAATTGTCCGGGGCTTCCTTGGTGGTTCAGTGTAAAGAATTCACATGCCAGGGCAGGAGACACGGGCTCCATCTCTGGTCTGGGAAGATCTCACATGTAGAGATCCACATGCTACCTCCATACGTGTGGCCTATGCGCCACAACTATTGAGCCTGTGCTCTAGAATCTAGGAGCTGCAGCTACTGAGCCCACGTGCTGCAACTACTGAAGCCTGCAAGCTCCAGGCTTTACAACAAGAGAAGCCACCACAATGAGAAGCCCTTGCACCACAACTAGAGAGTAGCCCCCAATAGCCACAACTAGAGAAAAGCCCATGCAGAGAAAGGAAGACCCAGTACAGTCCAAAAAAGGTTTAAAAATAAAAAAGAAATTGTCCAGATGGAGTTGCAAGTAGAAAGAGTCGTTAGAAGAGTAAACGTGCCAACGTAGGAGCTCTTCTTCTTCGTTTGCAGACTGGCCTGTGAGCTCCTTGTGGGCAAGACCAAGGTTCTGCTCACAGAGACAGATCCTGGACCAAGCGCAGTCCCCAGCTGGATAAGCTCTGTATGTGCTTATGAATTGAGTTATTGGAATTTTCAGTGGATTAAAAAAGGTCACAATAGCTTGGCTCATAGTAAGGCACTCAACCAGTGTCTCTTCACGTGGAGTTGGTAAACAAAAAGCACTGAGGCACAACTATTCGGACCCAGAGTTTGGGATTCAGAGTCAGATAATCCCAGAATCAAATCCCATTTTTGCTTGCTTCTTTTTGCATGCCCTGGGCCACTCCTCAGTAAAGGCGCTACCTCACAGGATTGCCATGAGATGGCATGAAATCACACATGTGAGATTTACATTAACGATTGCTGATACTTGCTCAACTTTACCTGGAGCCAGAGGCTGTTCTAGGGCTTTCTACTTGATCCTCATACAATCTGAAAAGGAAGGTGCCCTTTTTTCCCCCACATACTTTATTTACTTGATTGAAAGCCTTTTATGGTCCATAAAATGTTTTATGTAGTTGATCTCAACTTTGTTCACACTGATTTCAGTGAGTCAGATATTGGTTTTCTATGCTCGGGACTCCACTCGGTGTCTGCCGTTGCCAATTGATTTATTTCATGATCAAGGTTGGCACTTTCATATCAAATCTTATTTTAAATCCTTCTCTGTCAATTCTTTCCTGGATTCTAAACTTTGCATTCCTACATGGAACCAGCATCCTAAAGTCACCAAGATAAACCCCTTTCCTCTGATATCACGTGATCTAATTCCACCTGCCCCTTCCTGGGATCACCAGGCTCCAGCACTTTGGCTGTGATGCCAGCTGGGCACCTTCTGCTCTACCCTCAAGGAAAGTGCTTTTAACCACCCCCACCCCACCCCCCCCACCATACAGGTGAGGACCCTGTGGAAGAAAAAGGTAAGTCAAGTCTCCGGGGTCATTCAGCTAGTGGTAGTGATTCTGTGAGCCATACACAACCCATAATCTTAATTAAGGGAGAGCTGCAGGGTGCCACATGTGGCTAGAAGTACTCATAAAAGGGATGCCATTATTATTGCTTCCCCGGTGGCTCACATGGTAAAGAATCTGCCTTTAATGCAGGAGACCCGGATTCAATCCGTGGGTCAGGAAGATCCCCTGGTGAAGGAAATGGCTACCCACTCCAGTGTTCTTGCCTGGAGAATTTCACAGATGGAGGAGCCTGGCGGGCTACAGTCCCTGGGGTCACAAAGAGCACAACTGAGCAACCTACCCAGGTATTATTATTGCAGTCGTCGTGTTTGAGGAGCAGAGAACCCAAATCCCCACCACTGCTCCAAAACAGAGCAGTAACCCCAGGGCCTCCACACTCAGGCCTGGGCTGCCCTGGCTGATTTCCCCAGTTGCCTTCCCCAAGGCCTGTCCTGGGCAGCCACACCCCGCGTCCTCACCACACCCTGTGCTGGGCTCTCACCACCCCAGAAGTTCTGGCCACACCCTGTCTGCTCCCGGAAGGTAAACAGGGCCACCGGAGAAGGGTGGCATTGTTGTGCCTGCGGTCTTGGCCCTGGAGGCCCAGGGCTCAGGCTTATAAATGCCACAAATCAATAAGCAGTAAAAGTCAGAATGGAGGCCCTCTTGAACTTCAACTGACCTCCGCTCCCAGCCAGTTAGTCACGAGGGCAAATGCTCAGGAACCGATTCCAGGAGAGAAAACTTCCGCGTGGCCTCTAGTTAACTACCTTGAAGGAAGGGGTTTGCAGCCTGGAGGAGGTGAGGGGACGTTAAGTTCTGGGGGAAAAGCAGGCAGTCTCCCAGTGTCACTCAGAGCAGAAAAAACTGCCCTGGTCCCGGTGAAATTTGCAGTTGTGAAAGAGTGCAAGACCCTTTCTTGCCCAGAGCTGCCTGCATGACTAGGTTTCATTACAGCAGCTCAGATTGATTGATGGAGGGCTTCCTGGGCGCCAAGCACTGTGTTTAATCTTTACCTGCCTTAACTCTCTGGAGGTGCTCAACGACCCTAGGAGGTGGATTTTATTATCTTCATTTCACAAATGAGAAAACCATGGTGCAGATAAAGGGTAAATAAACTGCCCCAGGGTTGCTCAGCCTCTATGAGGCAGATGCTAGAATCTGAACCCAGGCAATCTCCTGGGTTAGACAGTCACCTCGCTGGAGGCTGGCCTCAGGGATTTCTGTCTGTTTTCCCTTCTCATTCAATTTTGAATCAGAATTCGAATACAAAGATATACACGGAAAAGGATGACTTGGAGGGGCTGTTGAGGGTCCCCCTGAAACCTGTGAGGGCTCCTCAGGGGCAGCTGGGGAATGTGTTGGATGTTGGAGAAACATGCATCCCAGGGCCATCAACTCTGTTGCTGTCCCTAGATGAGAAGCCGCCAATTAAGGTGAGGCCCCTCACCTGATCTTTACTGCAGATTATTACAAGGGTGGAGGGAGCATCTGGCTTGGGGACAGACATCTCAGAGTTATTTCCCCAACACTGCGAAACATACAAATTCTGCTAAATCTGGTCTCCTGGCATTTCTGTTTATGGTGCACATTGAAGTTTGGTTTTCTGTAGTTGCTCCTTGGAGCTAATTTCTTGCAAAGGATGTGACAAAGTTCACTAGAGAGAAAACACCCGGGCACAAGTTTCGCAAGGGCGAGGCAGCCTGCACAGCATGGCCCCTCACCTTAACAGTCTGAGGTAGTGGGGGAGGAGTCACATGGTCAAGCCCACCCTGAGAGCTGGGGCTAGTTTTCTGAGTGTGATAAGAAAAACCCCTGCCTCAAGTGTCTTTGTGGCTTATCTGCTTGGGGCTTCTGCAGGTTTACTGGGTTTGTGGTTATCCATGCCCCTGGAGGAGAAAATGGCAACCCACTCCAGTATTCTTACCTAGAGAATCCCACGGACAGAGGAGCCTGGTGGGCTATAATCTGTAGGGTCGCAAAGAGTCAGACACAACTGAGTGACTAAACACATACACATGGCTGTTGGTGGCTCAGTGGTAAAGACTCTGCCTGCCAGATGAATGGATAAGGAAGTTGTGATACATATACACAATGGAATATTACTCAGCTATAAAAAAGAATGCATTTGAGTCAGTTCTAATGAGATGGATCGGAGAAGGCAATGGCACCCCACTCCAGTACTCTTGCCTGGAAAATCCCATGGACGGAGGAGCCTGGTAGGCTACAGTCCATGGGGTCGTGAAGAGTCGGACACGACTGAGCGACTTCACTTTCACTTTTCCCTTTCATGCACTGGAGAAAGAAATGGCAACCCACTCCAGTATTCTTGCCTGGAGAATCCTAGGGACGGCGGAGCCTGGTGAGCTGCCGTCTATGGGGTCGCACAGAGTCGGACACGACTGAAGCGACTTAGCATAGCATAGCATAGCATAATGAGATGGATGAAACTGGAGCCTATTATGCAGATTGAAGTAAGTCAGAGAGAGAAACACCAATATAGTATATTAAAGCATATATATGGAATTCAGAAAGACAGCAACCACAACCCTATATGCAAGACGGCAAATAGAGACACAGATGTAAAAGAACAGACTTTGGGACTATGTGGGAGAAGGGGAGGGTGGGATGATTTGAGAGAATAGCATTGAAACATGTATATTACCGTATGTAAAATAGGTGATCAGAGCAAATTCAGTGTATGAAGCAGGGCACTCAAAGCTGGTGCTCTGGGACAACCCAGATGGATGGGGTGGGGAGAGAGGTGAGAGTGGGGTTCAGGATGGGGGGATACATGTGCACCATGGGTGATTCATGGCAATGTGTGGCAAAACCACCACAATAGTGTAAAGAAATTACCCTCCAGTTAAATTATTTGAAAAAAAAGAATCTGCCTTCCAACGCAGAAGACATGGGCTTGATCCCTGGATGGGGAAGGTCCAGGGTCACTCAGGTAGTGGTGTTAGACAGTCACCTCCCTGGAGGCTGGCCTAAGGGATTTCTCTCTGTGTTTTCTCCCTCATTCAATTTGGAATCAGATTTCTAATATCAAAGTATACACAGAAAAAGGATGACTTGGAGGAGCTGAGGAGGGTCCCCCTGAAACCTGCAAGGGCTCCTCCGGGCAGCTGGAGAATATGCAGGATGTTGGAGAAACTTGCATCCTCAGGGCCGTCAACCCCGTTGCTGTCCCTAGACTGAGAAGCCTCCAGTATTCTTTCCTTGGAAATCCTCATGGACAGAGGAATCTGGCGGGCTACAGTCCACGGGGTCGCAAAGAGTCAGACACGACTCAAGGACTAAATAACAACAGTAATGCCCATTGCAGGTCCTCCAAGAAATACACTGGATCATTCCCTTGATTACTTCCACATATTGGGTCATTGCCTTGATTAATGCACTATAAATACTTCAAGAATGATACACAAAATTGAAGATCAGGGATTCTACTGAAGAGCCATGAGTTGCGGTTCTCAATAGGGGAGGCATCAGGATTTGAGGGGGAACCCAGAATATGTGGACTGTGGGCGCCCCCTGCTGGAAAGGGGAAGCTAGAAATCTGGGACCTTGAGTTCAGAGCCTGGGGTCTTCAGGGGGCTTTTGGAGCACCTCTTCTCACCTCGGCTACATGGCTCTTTTTCTTGTTGAGACTCAATTGCATGAGAGTAATGAAAGGCAACATGGCTTAGTGGTAAAGAGTGTGGATTCTAGAGCTTAGATAGTCTAGGTTCAAAACCTGTTCTGTTGTTGCTGTGTGACTTTGGGTAGATCATTAAACCTCTGTGTGCCTTACCTTTCTCATCTATAAAATCGGATGATAATACAAGAACTTATCTCACAGAGCAGTTACAAGACATAAATGAAGTAATATCTCAAACACTGAGATAATAAATGAAATAAAATATGTAAATGAGTATTGTTATTGTTCAGTCGCTCAGTATGTCCGACTCTTGCAACCCCATGGACTGCAGCACGCCAGCCTTCCCTGTCCTTTACCATCTCCTGGAGCTTCCTCAAACTCATGTCAATTGAGTCAGTGATGCCATCCAATCATCTCGTCCTCTGACGTCCCCTTCTCCTTCTGCCTTCAATCTTTCCCAGCAGTAGTGTCTTTTCTAATGGAGTCTTTGCATCAGGTGGCCAAAGTATTGGAGCTTCAGCTTCAGCATCAGTCCTTCCAATGAATATTCAGGATTGATTTCCTTTAGGATTGACTGGTTTGATCTCCTTGCAGTCCAAGGGACTCTCAAAAGCCTTCTCCAACACCACAGTTCAAAAGTATGAGTTCTTTGGCACTCAGCCTTCTTTAAGGTCCAACTCTCACATTTATACATGACTACTGGAAATACCATAGCTTTGACTAGACGGACCTTTGCTGGCAAAGTAATGTCTCTGCTTTTTAATATGTTGTCCAGGTTTGTCATAGTTTTTCTTCCAAAGAACAAGAGTCTTTTAATTTCATGGCTTCAGTCACAATCTGCAGTGATTTTGGAGCCCAAGAAAATAAAGTCTGTCACTGTTTCCATTGTTTCCCTATCTATTTGCCATGAAATGATGGGACCAAATGCCAAGATTTTAGTTTTTTGAATGTTGAGTTTTAAGCCAACTTTTTCACTCTCGTCTTTCACCTTCATTGAGAGGTTCTTTAGTTCCTCTTTGCTTTCTGTCATAAGGGTGGTATCATCTGAAAATGAGTATTATAATAGTTAATTACACAATATATAGGGGCTTCCCTGGTGGCTCAAACAGTAAAGAGTATGCCTGCAATGTAGGAGACTAGGGTTCCATCCCTGGGTCAGGAAGATTCCTTGGAGAAGGGAACAGCTACATACTCCAGGATTCTTGCCTGTAGAATTCCAGGGACAAAGGAGCCTGGAAGAGTCAACTGTTTGGAAAAGGCTCTGATGCTGAGAAGGATTGAAGGCAAGAGGAAAAGGGGGCAGAAGAGGATAAGATGGTTGGATAGCATCATCTACTCAATGGACATGAGTTTAGCAAACTCCAGGAGATAGGACAGGGGAGTCTGGTGTGTTGCAGTCCATTGGATTGCAAAGAGTCAAACAAGACTTAGGAAATAACAACAACAACAATATATGTTGATTATTGCTCATAAATGCTATCACCACTATTTTCACGATTATTATTAATAAAGTCTAAAAGAAAGCTTCCACCCTCTCTCTCTCAGTCCTCAGGGTCATTCTCATGGTCATCAATAATTCTAACAATTTTGGGGGGGTGTTGCTATGCCACTCAACATGAGGAATCTTAGTTCCCCAACCAGGGATCAAACTCATGCTCCCTGCAGTGAAAGCACAGATCCTTAACAACTAGACTACCAGAGAATTCCCAAGTTCTAACAATTTAGGAGTTGTTAACAGGGAGATAGCCCAGACAGAGAGTATGGCAGAGATAATGATATGATAATGATAAACTACATCTCCCATCCCACTCTTCAGTAAACATTCAACTACTGTCAGCTTCTAGTCATTCAAACTTTGGCATGTGTCACAGGACACCAAAAGAAGGGAAGACATCATTAACACTCTACCAACAAGAAAGCTTTCTCAGAGGAAAAGGTGGGATAACTTTTTATCAGCCAGACACATTCAACATTTGCTGGGTCTGCTGGCTTTGTCTATGATGACAAAAAAGCTGTAGCCTCCCTTCTATTTCTGCTTTTGGGGAAATTTAATAAAGTTTTAGTGTCTGAGGTAGCAACAGGTAACCACAACGAAACAATTAGTTTTCTTAGAAATTTGGAGATTATACATATGTGTATTCACATACATACATATATGTATTGTGTGTATATGTGAACAGGTGTACCTATATATTACATTTTATGGCATTTGCATACATACACATTTACTGTGAGGATTTTTAAGAATGTATGCACTACATACATTTCATGTGGAATGTCTTAAAAATGTTGATGCCCCAGGGACTTCCCTGGTGGTCCAGTGATTAAGGACCTGCCTTGCAGTGCAGGGGACATGGGTTTGATCCCTGGTCCCGGAAGATTCCACATGCCATAAGGAATCTGTGCGCCACAACTACAGAACCTAAGTTCTAGAGCCCAGGAGCCAAAACTAGAGAGTAGCCCCTGCTTGCCGCAACTAGAAAAAGCCTACACAGCAACAAAGACCTGGCACAGTCAAAAAATAAATACAATTTTTAAAAAATACAAATGGTGTATTTTTTTTTAAATATGTTTATGCCCCTTTGAGTGCAATATCAGTGGTCATGGGGAGGGAGAGAGGCATGAAAGAAAGAATTTTTGATAGTTATCGGTCTAGACAAAGCACTGTATTCTTAAGGAATGTAAAAGTTGGGGAGGGCTTAGAAGTGGTGGTGGCGGTTATGGTGGTGTATCTAAAGGTTGGGACTTCCACTTGCCACTTCCAGGAGCTTGATTTTATGGGTAGCTGGTAGTTATGGTAGAAAGAGCTTAGCCATCCCTTTGCCTGCAAAAACTTGCAGTTGCACGTGTGAAACATCCTTCCTGACCTCAGCACCTGGACTGAGTACATTCTCTGAGCCACTGCAGCACCCAATACTTATCACTCTCATGGGAGGGAGGCCATGCCTTTTTTCCCCAACTCTGTATCTCCTGCTCAGAGTTGGCATGCAATGAATATTTGTTTCGTGGATGAATGGATAAACACTTGATGGAACATGCATGAATACACAAGCAAATGAATGAGAAAATGAATAAGAGAAGCAGAGAGACCTGTGTGAGTCTGGAACTGAGGGTGATTCCTACATGAGAGGTTCAGAGAGGCAGAGTCAGAACCTGGGATTTAACATCTGCTGTGGTTTGTCTCCCAGCAGAAAGAAGGATCAGCAGCAGCAGCAGCATTTTAGTACAGCCCAAGGACATAACTTAGTGTTCTGAGTCAGCAAGTCTTTCTTCTGAGACTCTGGAATCTCCTAGCTGACAAGATAATCTCCAATGAAGCCAGAGGTAGATGGCAAGTCACTTTTGGACAAAGTCGCCCTGCAGCAGTTTAAATAAAACACAATACTATCAACACCTAGCATCCACAATCAGTATTTTCACATTCTCTCTATAGTTCAGACTGCTAACACCTTGTGAAGCAGTGTATGGGCAGCCACTCAAGATGGCGGTGCTCTTGCTCTCTGTGTGTCCCCTGCTGGACCAGCCCTGCTTCACCTCCACTCACACCCTACTCGCACGGCTATCCAATCCTCCTCATCGCAGGGCTCAGTCAGTAACTGCCTATGTGCTTGTCCCCTGCCCCAGCTGCTGGTTTCCCTGGTAACTGATGAGCCAACCTGACATCAATTCCCCTGATAATGATAAACTCCCATTCCTCCCAGTAATGAAGCATGTTGCTACGTCCTGCTTGCCGTCTGCTGTAAACAGTCGAGTGTCACTCCAGGACTTTTGCCTTGGACATGTAGGAGTCCCTATCCAATAAATCACTGATGTCGCCGGGCTCCTTGATCTTCCTGCTGGGCAATTACAAGGCTTGCAGGATGCAGCTCAATGAGTGAGTATGATTACAGATGAGAAACCTGTACCTCAAAGAGGGTGGGTGACCTCCCTAAAGTCACACAGCTGGAAAGTAGCAGAGTCGGGATTCAGTTCTGTTGGTTCCAGGATCCCCTGCAGCTATTTGGGACAACAGGGGCAATGAACCACTGGTGATGAAAGGGAAGGAAATCTACCCGTTGGTTAGGGAAACACTCACTGCTATAAAAGACTCTGAAATTTGTAATTGCTCTAGCAATCGAAGTTTATTTCTTCCTCATGTGCAATCTAAAGTTGCATGAAAGTCTGCCGAGCAGCTGGCTTTCTTCCAAGCAGGGATTCAGGAAGCTATATTCCTTCCCTCCTGTGGTACCACCAGCTTCAATATGTGACTTCAAGCTGCCACATACATCTGCATCAGGCTGGCAGTGGGAGAGAGAGCGTGGAAGTCTTGGGTCAGACTTGGAAGTGGCACACATCACGCCCAAGCACATTTCTTCAGCTAGAATTTAGTTACTTCACTGCCAATACTTAGCAACCAAGAAACTGCAAGGGAGGCTGGAAAATGTAGAACAACTCTGTGCCCTGGAAGAAAGGGAAATGAATTTGGTCAAGTTGGGTAGTTCCTGCCACCACCCATATCCTACAACAAGGAACATGAGATTCCAGGACAGAGAAAAACCCCTGTGTGACCTCTGCTGGGCACATGAGTCCCCAGACGAGTTTGTAGGAAATCAACCTTCAGCTGCACCTCAAGCTGCAAGCATGCCCAAAGCCCTTCTGTAATAAGCCTTGATTGTTTTATCCTCTTGTGTAAGAGAATACTCCCCTCCACCTTCAACCTCGCTAGTCTGAGCACCCCTAGACCCATGGCTAGAGGTGGGCACATGTCCCAAGTAGACCCAAACATATTTCCTCATCCCCTAAGAATCAGGGGTCGGTTTAGGGAAGGTCTTGCGATCCAAGGAGAGCCTATTGTCCTCCTTCCCTAACCAGTTAAGAAGGCTCTCCTGTCCCTGGTTACAAGACTATAAGAAGGGACATTTGGGGCGGTCTGGTGTCATGCCTGCAGCCTCGTGGAGACAGCTGGAACCATGAGGGAGCACGCAGAGAATGAAACTGGACAGCTTCAGTTTTTGGATCCTTAAGGCTATTCCTTCCCCGCCATTTCTGTACTTTGATTATATAACCCAATACTTTCTCTCTTTGCTTCACTTAATTCAAGTTGCATCTGTCAGTTGCAATTCAAAGAGTGACAACTTCATACATCCAACGTGCCAGAAGACATTCTAGAAGGTAGATAGAGTCAACAGCAAGTCTTTTTGTGTCTAGTGCTAGCCATATTCATGTTCTCTTGCACACATACACACACACACACACACACACACACACACACACACACACACATACTATGGGCTTGTGTCCCCCATAAAAGATATGCTGAAGACCTAACCCCCAGCGGTGCAGAATGTGAATTTATTTGTAAATAGGGCCTTTAATGGTCTTTCCTTGTGGCTCAGCTAGTAAAGAATCCACCTGCAGTGAGGGAGACCTGGGTTGGGAAGATCCCCTGGAGAAGAGAAAGGCTACCCACTCCAGTATTATGGCCTGGAGAATTCCATGGACTCTATAGTCCATGAGATTGCAGAGTCAGACACGACCGAGCAACTTTCACTTTCACTTTTCAGGGCCTTTAACAGAGGAGATCAAGTTAAAATGAGATCATTAGATTAAGCCCTAATTTAATCTGACTGGTGTCCATATAAAAAGGGGAAAGTTGAACCTACACAGCACAAGACAATGTGAAGAGACAGAGACACAGGGAGCCCACCACATGATGAAGAAGGCAGAAACTGGGTGATGCTTCTGCAAGCTGAGGAATGCCCAAGATTGATGGCAAACCACCAGAAACTAAGAGAGAGGCATGGAACAGAGTCTCCCTCACAGCCCACAGAAGGGACCCTGCAGACACCTTGATCTCAGACATCTAGACCTCCAGAACTGTGAAACAAGGAGCATCTGTTTTTGAAGTCAGCCGGTGCATTGCTCTCTGCTATGGCATTCGTAGGAAACTAATGAACCTAGTTTTTTGGCAGGTAACTTGGTAACTCTGCCAGAGTTATCTCTTCCAGGAAGAAAAGCATTAAGTGTTATTCTTGTCTCTGTAATCTCTGTAAAGGCCTTAAGGACTTCCATTTCTCCTTCTGTATTATATATTTATATAGGAGAGAGGGAAAGAGAATAAGGAAAGTTAAAGCGATGTAAGTTACAGATTCTTTGTTATTAATATTTCATGCGCGCGCGTGTGTGTGTGTGTGTGTGTGTTGGACCTAGAGGAGGAAGTTATCATAATGATAACAGCAATTGCCATTTATTGTCTACTTTATGTCAGATACAGTTCTTGGTCATTTTAAACATATTATCTCATTTACTTCTAGAAGAAAGTGAAATTTCTCTTGATGTGAAGTCAATTCAGACCTGAGTTTGAATCCCAGTTCTGCTGCTTATCAGGTATTAGGCTTTGGTCATGTAATTTAACCTCCATGAACCTTTTTTCTCAATGGAATAATAATTTCTACTTTGTGGAATTTCTGTAAGATTATGCAATAATATATATGTATAAATTGATTATCCCCTTAATAAGTGGTAAATATTACTATTCATCTTCAGAATCACCCTATATGACAGGCATTTATAATCCCAATTTTATAGATGAAGAAACTAAGGCCCACATGCGAATAAGTGACAAAAACTAAATTAGACCAAGATCTGGCTGGTGGCTTCAAAGCCAACATTTTTCTACTATACCCACCTTGAAAAGAAAATGATCCAAAAAGCAATAATTTGTCAATCTGGCACAGTTACACTGTAAGTGAATTTGAATTACATGTATCTGAAACTGTGATTAATTACAAGACATTCACAAGGTCTCAATTTGTGCTCAAAATGAGAAATCATACAAATCCCCAGAATTAAAAATCAAGAATTGCTCAATTTCAAAGCCTGTTCAGCCAAGTGAATTATAAGCTGCAACTTTGGTTCTAAAACAGAAATTCTGTCTTCATTTTGTCAGTATCTTGTGAACTACGCTGTTAGTCACAAGGCTCAAAACTTCATCAACTGATTTTGGTGACAGTTGTGTAGTTATTATGCATTTTTAAATAACCTATCACCATGCCATCAGAGTATTCATAATGTGGTGATGCAGAAAGGCACCAAAAGCAACGCATTTATTCCCTTCATAAGACGTCATAAAAAGTGCTTGCTTCAGCAGCACATATACTGGATGTCATAAAAAGGCTCTAAAGAAGACCTGACAGCCATTATGCTATGCTATGCTTGCAATTTATCAGATTTATTTCTGCAGAATATCAGAGATCATCTAAAGAAATGAAAAGCACCATTAAAAGGAAGTTACAGGCCAATGGGTGTTGATTTATGTGCTCTGGGAACATACTCTTCCATACTTCAGTTAGTGGAAAAATTTGCTTTGAATCACATGGGTTTTGAATAACACAAAGTCTTCAGGAATGCATCCATTGTATAAAATGAACCCACAGTGAAGATACCGTCACCTTCTCCCAGGAACTCAGATATCCCAATGCACTTGGTAGCTGTATTTCTCATTATGATTTACACTTTGAAAGTTGACTTATACATCAGTCTCCAATGACTTTGATTATTACGAGTAACCTCTGGCAATACTGAGGAAAATCAATTTCCTGGTTTGTAAGAGGCTGTTGCTATTTAATGCAACAACCGAGTCCCTGGCATGCAAGGCATCCAGCTCACCTACTTGAACCCCAGTCTCATCTATTTCTACCCCAACTTTGACAGAGAACCTGGGCCTTCTGTGAGGCAAGTGAATCTGTACCATGGCATGTGGTATGTAGCTTATAACAGCAGCTTTCATTTATTATTGCTTTTTGTGTGTCAGGTGCAACCCTAGATACTCCACATATGCTATCTCATTTTATTGACCTAACAATCCATGCGTATAGACAAGGGAGAAAACTAAGATATAGAAATGTTGAATAATGAGTCCAGGTTATTAGGATGTGGCAGACTTGGTTGTTTCAATGTTTTCATTTTAGTTTTAAATACTTCCATGTATACACTGTGATATGTGTGATATCTGGTTAAGCAACAACCCCGGTGTCTAGTCTGATGAATAATCAGCAGTTCAGGGGGTAGTAGCAGCATCCTCATCAGGAAGCCTGTGCTCCTGGTTACCATATATCTCGATCAGCATCTGATGCGTTGCCAATCAGCATGCTGCTGCTCCTGCTGCTGCTAAGTCGCTTCGGTCGTGTCCGACTCTGTGCGACCCCATAGACGGCAGCCCACCAGGCATAGCAGGAGTCAGAAATGGGTTTTCATCTGTGATCACAGTGGCTTCTTCACTAGCATGATGGATTTTAGACATAGGATCTGATTGGAGCAATTAAAGGTATTTAAAACATGTGACTCAGCTAAAATATTTTAGAGAAATTCTCCACAATTTCACAAATGAAATCTATGGACCCTTGACATCTGTAGCTTTCACCCTTAAGGATTCACTCTAACTGGTTCCATTGTACAGCCCTGAATTCAGAGGAACCTGGCTCACTCTCCAGTCACTACCAGCTCTCAAGGAAAGAGCCCCCTGAGTCTGGATATTTGCTGAGTCTCCTCTGAATAACTCATGTGTCATTCAGTGTATCATGTGAGGTGACGGGTAAAGCACTATGATGGGACAGAAAGCTGGGGCTTCCTTCCAGCTAAAGAACAATTTACAGACACAGTTCTGTACTGGTTAATAAATGTTCACTTAATAAGTAGTCTGCCTATGGGGCAGAATTATAACCTGGTAAGCAACATTGTGAGCAAGAGAGTTATTTACCTTCACTTCAAACCTGCTGTGACTATGAGTGAGTGAAGTCGCTCGGTCATGTCCGACTCTTTGTGACCCCATGGACTGTAGCCTACTAGGCCCCTCCGTCCATGGGGTTTTCCAGGCAAGAATACTGGAGTGGGTTGCCATTTCCTTCTCCAGAAGATCTTCCCGACCCAGGGATTGAACCCAGGTCTCCAACATTGTAGGCAGACGTTTTACCATCTGAGCCACCAGGGAAGTCCCTGTGACTATAGAAGGAACCAAATAGACTCATGTTAGTTTCATCATTGGTATTGAACCCAGAGGGCTTCCCCGGTGGCTCAGCAGTGAAGAACTCGCCTGCAGTGCAGGAGAGGCGGGTTTGATCCTTGGGTCAGAAAGGCCCCTCGGAGGAGGAAATGGCAACCCACTCCAGTATTCTTCCCTGGGAAATCCCATGGACAGAGGAGCCTGGTGGGCTATAGTCCATGGGATTGAAAGAGTCAGACACGACTGAGCAACTAAACCACCACCACCACCACCACTGAACACAGCACTGACTTCAGGAGCAGTGCTCTCAACCGCTGGGCTAGAGTTAAACAAAAACTCCATGGCATCCACCTTTGAAACAATGAGTAGGTAAAACAAAAGAGAATAACCCAAGATTCTGAGAAATAATCATGTACAGCTGACTTCCAACAGGGCCATACGCCAAGATGTCGATCTCTCCTAGGAAGGACTGGAATGACTGAGGGGAGAAAAGACCAGTCGGCTCTCAGGCTCTCCTACAGTCCCCACTACACTTGCCTCTTTGGGTCAGTATATCAGAGATCGCCATCAACTTTGACTTTGGAACAAATGGAACTGGGCTAACCCCAGCTGAGATGTTATCAAAAGGAAGTTGGATTAGATGCTTCCTATTAAACATTGGGTACTTCTTGGGAAGTACTGATATATTTTGAAAATCAGGAAACCTTTGCATTTATAGGAAGGGAGGGGAATCTGTTCCCTATTGAGAGTCTTGTTTACCAGCTGCCCTGGCCTCGATCCCTGCTCTCATCTTCCTCATTGTCCAGGTCTGGGTTCAGTCTCTGGTACTTCCTGGCTTGCCTGGTTCTCCCCTTCAGCCCCAATGAACTGGGTCTTGACTAGATTTTGAGCAGAATTTCTTTACTTCTGGTTTGATTAGTGGCTTATAGAGAAAACTCCCAAGTCATCCAAAACTCTGCTTGGCTGCAGAGCATCTATAATAGTCACCTTGACACAAATGTTGTGAAAAACCGGCAGAAAGCAGCTCTCAGACTTCAGTCCTGTCAGCCTAGGTTTCTGGTGATCAATTTCCCTGTCTTGTAGGTCCCCTGCCCAAGGAAACTGCCATCAATTCCCCCTTCATGGATTTTGGGAAGTTCTGTGGCATAGAGTGACAGCCACGTTTCTAAGGTATTTAGCAAACATGTCATATACCCACATATAAATTCGATTAAAGACTCATCAGCTTAAATCACTAAACCAAAATCACTAATAATCATCATTATAGATGTTTTTAAAACTATGAAGGCCCTATACAATCACCTTCCATCTAAATCATCACTCTGGGAACTACATGGTCACCTGTTGTATTTTCTAAGGAGAAATCTATTAAACAAATAGATATAAGGATAAAACCCAATTATAACATCGAGTTTTAATTAAAACACAAAATTAAACATTACATTTATTTTGATCAGTTGTAAGGATGACCCCACTGATTATTTTTATGGAAAACAGTTGCTAATTAATAAATGCCAGAGAGAGAGAAAGAAAAGAATAATGAATAGTGAATTCATTATTCAAACTGCCCTGGAGTCCTGGATTTAATCTGGTCCTAAACCATTCATTTTGGGCTGTGCCTTTTAAGGCTGAAGTTTTTTCACTGTCACTCAAGGCAAAAACAGAAGCCTCCTTAAATTATGTTAGAAACAGATCAGCTCCCTGATAACATACACTCCACCAGAGACAGAAAGGAAGGAAAGAATAAGTCCCGAGGTAAATTAACCCCTGATGTACAGCATCAGGTTTTATCCCCAAGCTCCAATGCACTGATGCCCTGAAAATTCCACCAATGACTGCACAGTCTGTTGATTCTGGAGGCTGGGGGTGGGGGGAAGGAGGAATCCCTAGGCTCTTAAACAAATACAACCACATTTAAATGACCCCCTTTAAAAACACAGCCTTTGTTTTTCAAAGCAGTTTTAGGTTCACAGCAAAAATTGAATGAGAAGAAAAACTGAATGGAAAGTAGAGAGATTTCCCATATACCCTCTGTCCCCACATAAGCAGAGGCTCCCCCACGTCAGCACTAGGGTGGTACATTTGTCACGATCGCTGAACCAACATTGATACATCATTATCACCCAAAGCCTGCAGTTTACATTACCGTTCACTTGTAGTGTTATACATTCTGTGGGTTTGGACAAATGTAAAACATGTATCCATCATTAGAGTATCATATAGAATAGTTTCAGTGCCTTAAAAACCCTCATCCTCTGTCCATTCATGTGTTCTTCCCTAACCCCTGGCAAACACTGATATTTTGTACTGTCTCCGTAGGTTTACCTTTTTCAGAACGTCATATTAGTTGGAATATTACAACCTATAGGCTTTTAAGATGGGCTTGTTTGACTTTGTAATAATATGTATTTAAGTTTCCTCCATGGCTTGATAGGATCCTGACCTTTAAAATAATCTTTCTACTGTACTATAGCAGATACTTATAGATATTTATGCCTTAAAACTTTAGAGGAACACTATATAGTTCTGCTCTTTTCCTGGGATAGCCCTTCTCTTTTCTACCATCTAGGCAGGTCCAGGGATCTAAAAGAACTCATGGCCAACTGCTTATTAATGTGCTTAGTGTCTATCACTGACCACTGTTCCAATTACTATGGCTGTTGAACAAACATACCCAACACTTAGTGATGCGGTAAAAACATTTATGATGCTCAAAGAATCTGTGGGTCAAGAATTTGGATATAGTGCACCAAGAACACCTTGTCTCTGCCCTTCAATGTCGCAGGCCTCAGCTAGAGGACTTGAAGGCTGGAGGCTGGAATCATCTGAAGGCTCATCTGTCTAGCAGATGAAGCTGGCTGTCAGCTGGGGGCATCACTGGTGAAAACACAAATCACCTTTGAGTGGCAGGGACTTTGCCAGATCCCAGGACTTTATAGTGAAAAACCATGGTTTCTGACTGCAGGACATGAGAAAGGATACCAGTGGCCAGGTGAACTGGCAATACCACTAACAATTTAAGTTCTAGGGTAGAACTTAAACCTAGGTGCTTCAGAAAAGCATCACAACACAAACTGGGAGCTCACAAAAGGTTTCTCAGGGAAACTGTTGCAAAAGCTTATGCAAAATCTCACCCGAGTTTGTGAAAATACAGACGTAGTTCTGTGGGATCTGTCTTCAACCTAGGCCTCAGGGCTACTTTCCAAAGCCACTAGCACAGAACCTGTGGTCACACACCACCCACCTGGGTCATCACAAGTCTTTCCTAGTCTCCTTGAGAAAGATATGAGGCTGGCAGAAAACTCCCACACCTTCTTCAAGGTGGCAACATGGACTAAACCAGTGCAGAGGCAGCAGCTCTGATCTCTGGGGTTACCTGTAACAGTTGACAGGGTCAGTAGGTAATAGAAATGGTCCTGTCAGAATTAATTGCTCCACCAGCTTATGCTGAAAATGGTCTGAGGTGAAAGGTGGCAGAATCAGACATGGGCTAATGGCTCAATTCACAGCTCCTTTCCCCCTCCTCCTCCAGTCCAGGTTTCCGAGAGGACTCGGGAAACCCCTGTTTGAAAAATGATTAAGTTTGCCATCTTCATTTTACAGAAAGGAAACAGAACCAGAGAGATACAAGGGACTCATGGTAGATGACTCACACCCAAGGTTAGTTTGGATTTGTTTTGTTTTTTTACAGTATGCAAAGCACTAGAAAATATTCCTTTGAAATGTGTGAGCAAGTGTCCAATGTGCAGTGGGGTCTGGTGGGGATTATCAATCAGTCAATTCCCTAATTGACCTCACATTTGGAGAAGGGAAAGGCTACCCACTCCAGTATTCTGGCCTGGAGAATTCCATGGACTGTATAGCCCATGGGGTCGCAAAGAGTCCAACACGACTGAGCAACTTTCACTCACTCACTTGAGTGGGATACTGCAGATGGATACAGAGATGGCTGTCCCTACTTCTCCTTAAATGTTACCACCCCACATGGCTGAGGAAGCCGGTCCTTCCCCCTTCAACCCCCTCCAACCCCCCCACTTCCCCGTCTTGCTGCCCTGAAGTACACTCAGTTCCCTCAGGGCTGAGAGAGGCGACTGAGGCTGAATGAATGATATAGCCTTTTAATTTGCTTTTAATTATCATGGCCTGGTAACCTTTCCAAAGACCCTTCACGGAGAGTAGTTTTATTTTTCTACTTATTAACCTCATTCACTAGACTGGAAAAAAGAATTCCCATCCCTCAAGGCCTCTCACTTTCATTCTTCTAATTCTTTTTTTTCAGCACCAGGAAAGTAATGTGTATAAAACCGGAGCCAAGTATATTGTGGTTTCAAACACAAGCCTGTTTGGAGCAGAAGCCCATGGGATTGCTGCGTTTCAGCCTCAGGGGACAGCCCCAGTGGCCTCAGTCTGTGAAAGGGAGGGGCCTGAATGGCCCTTTGATTCAGCCCAGATCTGGGGGTGGAGGGTGGGGAAGGAGCAGGCCTGTCATTTGACACTCTGTTAGGCTTGGCCCTGGGCCTTTCCCTATTCAGGCCTCCCTGGAGCCTGCAGGCCTCTCTGAGGATGCCCCTACTCGGCTAGTTGCTGCCATGCCAGAAATTCCTGGGCCCTCGGAAAGTACACCAGCCACCCCAAGGGCTCGGTGAATTTCACTAGCTTTGAGAATGCGGCTCTTCATAGAGTTTCTCCTCCTAGCGCTTCCAAATACACACATACACACACAGAAACAAACACACAGAGAGATACACACAGCCACACACACCCCCCACACCTTGTCCTGCTTTAATAGGGCATTAACCATGTGTTTGCTAATTGATGTTTGAAGTATTTGTTGTTCTTGTTTGCGTGGGAAACCTAAGAGTTTCCCATGAGTTAACCAGAAAATTATTAGAGCTGATGAAAGAGCTTAACAATGATAAGAGACAAATATAGTTATATAGCTATATGTATATATATAGCTGTAAATATGGTTATAACCACAGCAAATATAGGTTTGGTTATAGCTTTGGATATTGGACGAGTTTGAACTCTGGCTTCACCACTTAGGATCTTAGACAATTTACTTAACCGCTCTGCACTTCAGTTCCCTCATCTATAAAAGGTTATAATAATAAAACTTCCTTCACAGAGTCATCGGGAGACTGAGTGCATTCCATATATACAAAATGCCTTTAACAGTGTCTGGCATATAGTGAGGACTATGTGAATGTTAGCTATTACGATAAAAGTTACTGGCTTTGAGATCAGTATACAAAAATTGTTTATATGCAACACACTGCAGCACATTTTAATGATATTAAAAGATATTATTTTGAAAACATTGCATTTATATCATTTTAACAAGCATAAAATAAGATGTATAGTTATGTGAGTGCTAAGTCACTTCAGTTGTGTCCAAATCTTTGTGACTCCATGGACCATACCCTGCCAGGCTCCTCTGTCCATGGGATTCTCCAGGCAAGAATACTGGAGTGGGTTGCCCTTTCCTACTCCAGGGTATCTTCCCAATCCAAGGATCAAACCCAAGTTTCTTGTGTGTCCTGCATTAGCAGGCGTGTTCTTTACTACTGGCACCAACTAGGACACCACGTACAGTTATAAATCTAACTAACAATGGCATGCTTTAAGAAGAAAATTATAAAATCTTATAGAATGTAATTAAAGATGACCCAAATAAGAGGAAGAGTTTTTATATAAAGACTTTTTTTTCTACCCCATATTAATCTTTAATTCAAAGAAATTCCAAACAAAATATTGACGGGATACTTTTAGAGTGTATATATATGGAATTGTACAAGCTGATTCTACTAATAAATGAAGATTAAAGACCAAATAATTGAGAAGCAGAGTATTAGCAGAGGCTGACAATAGAATACAGAAACAGAAAAGAGTCCAGAGAGACATTCCTGCATTTATGGAAACTTGATACATGGAAAAAGTGGTTTTACAGATCAGTTGGAATAGGATGAATTATTCAAGAAACAATGATAGGGAAATTGGTCAGCCACTAGCAAAAACTCAGTTGAATCCCTGCCTTACCCATAGTCTGGACTAAAGACTTAAGTGTGAAAAACAAAATAAAGAAGACTATGACATTCTTGGGTCAAAGAAAGATTTCTTTTCTGTTTTCTCTTTCAGTTTTATTGAAATATACAATTGATACACAGCAAGGAAGAATTTCTTAAACAAGACTTGGAAAGCACAAATCATAAAGGAAAAGATTGGTGAATATATCTGGGTTAAAATTAATTTCTGTTAATATTTTATTATGTTCTGGTTAACCAAGGTAGGTTAATGGTCCTGACTTTACACTCTTTCCTAGTAGTAGAACAATACAAACACATCGGTGCCCTTTTTATGGTGGCTTTTCATTGCCTGCCTTCAAGTTGGTAGAATGCACAGTCCACACAACTGGGTTTGAGCTTGACCACATGACTTGCTTTAGCCAACAGAATAACATATATGATGCTCAACCAGAGATCTTAAATGCACTGGTGTGATTTACCTCGCCCACTATCATTTATCATAAGAAGAATATGCCATGAATAGCTTCTGGTGTCTTCAAGTGAGAGGTACGTGGAACAGACCTAACCAGACCTGAAGTCTAAAACAGAGGCACCCTGGACAACCGACAGAACCGTGGGTTAGGAAAATAAAATTCTGTTGCTACAAACCATTGAGATTTTGAGGGAGACATTTTTATACAGCATTATTTTAGCAATAGCTGAGTAGCACGTTAACTTAATTAAATGAAAAAAATATTTTGGAAGGATATTGGGGGTTCAAAGAATCAATAGCAGAGTGGAGGCTTGGAAATAGACAGGAATTAGGATATTTCTGGAGGACAGGATTCAAAGACCAGCAGGAAGTCTAAAAGCAGTTTCTAGAAGGTTGGGGTGAAATAGAATTCTTTTCTGTTTCTTTGATCCTCCTGTCAAGATTCTAATACCAGGTAGAGAGCATGGAACTGTCCTAGCCTGGGCCATCTCTCTACCCATTAATGAAGGAGCGCTGGAATCTTGGTCACTGTCTCCCAGACTACATCCAGTGGGAAGAAAGAATGCCCAAAAGGAAATCATTTGCTTTTAACTTTTTTTTTTTTTTTTTGCCGCAATGCATGACCTGTGGGATCTTAGTTCCTTGACCAAGGATGGAACCCATTCCCTCTGCATTGGAAGCACAGAGTCATGACCACAAGATCTCTAGGCAAGTCTGTAAATGATGTGCTTTGGAAAAGAGGGGTTTGAAACTGGGCAGCCAGAAACAAGAAATGGCCATGATTCATACTGACCAAGCAACGTTCTGGTTATGCTATTTCTTCCACTGAGACAGGGCCTGCAGCAGAGAATACTCACCACTGTTTATACTTACCTTGTCCGTTGGACAGCAGGGAGACCAAACCAGTCAATCCTAGAGGAAATCAAACCTGAATATTCATTGGAAGGACAGATGCTGAAGCTGAAGCTCCAATACTTTGGTCACCTGATGCCAGGAGCCAACTCATTGGAAAAGACTCTGATGGTGGGAAAGCTTGAAGGCAGGAGGAGAAGGGGGCAAAAGAGGATGAGATGGTTGGATAGCATCACTGACTCAATGGACATGAGTCAGTGTTGAGCAAACTCTGGGAGACAGCGAAGGACAGGGAAGCCATGCTGTAGTCCATGGGGTCGCAAAGAGTCAGACATGACTTAGCAACTGAATGACAACAACAATACTTACTTGTCAATAATGATATTTTTCACAGTAAACTCATGCTTGGTCTTGAGAAAAGGCTGTCCATTACTTGCTAGAACTGTTTTCCTGGGTCTGTGTAGGACCTCTGCACTCCAAGGGACTTAATTAAGGTAATGCTTCCTGAGGACGGTCACTTAGCCACTAGGTGGCCTCCTAGACATCTCCACTGAGGCCACCATTTTCCAACAGAAGAGACTACAGGAATAGACTAGACAGAGTAAAGGGAGGAGCAGGAAGTGGGTTGGTATTAGATTTTACTTTGAAAACCTAGATATCAGAACAGGCTTTAGCTCACATAACCAGCTGGGCATAATTGGACTAATTTTGTGTTGGGGAAGAACTCAAACAGGACTTTATTTTAGAAGAATTATTCTTTTTAAGCTGTATGGGTGGGAGAAGAGAAGGGAGCAACTGGACATGGAGTCTGTTCTTCTCCATAATGTAGCTTTTCAAGCTAGAAGTGTAATCATGGGGGAACTTCTTGGAAATCAGTTTCCAACTCCCCAGAAGTCTCCTATCCGAGGCCAAGTCAAGCCCTATTCACTAATCACCAGAGACTAGATGAAATCAGCTGTGTTCATGACTGCCTGGGATGGCATCAGTGAAGGACTGGGGGTGTTCTACATCAGGAGCTCCCAGACTGTGAGCCATGAATCCTCTGGAGAGCCTTGGAGCTGTTGCAAGAGGCTCCAAGTATATAAACATCCCAACCACAGCCTGAAGCTGAGTAGATAACGTATCGTATATGTCTGCACTGCTCTTCCCTAAATGTATGAAGAAGTGCTTGGATTTAATTCAATGCAAATTCACTTTCAAGAGTTACTACAGTCATAAGTTTCTTGTTAGTAAGACTTTTCTCAACCAGTAAGTATCACTGCCAGGTAGGTCTTCAAACTAAATATAGCATCTGTCTCACTGATGGTGACTGCAGCCGTGAAATTGACAGACACTTGCTCCTTGGAAGAAAAGCTATGACCAACCTGCTGATGTGCTCTGCTGCTGCTACTGCTGATGTGCTCAGTCATGGCCAACTCTTTGTGACCCCATACTGTAGCCCGCTAGGTTCCTCTGTCCATGAAATTTCCCAGGCAAGAATACTGGAGTCAGTTGCCATTTTCTTCTCCAGGATGACCAACCTAGGCAGCATATTAAAAAGCAGAGACATTACTTTGCCAACAAAGGTCTGTCTAGTCAAAGCCATGGTTTTTCCAATAATCATGTATGGATGTGAGAGTTGGACTATAAAGAAAGCTGAGTGCCAAAGAATTGATGCTTTTGAACTGGGTTGTTGGAGAAGACTCTTGAGAGTCCCTTGGACTGCAAGGAGATCAAACTAGTCAATCCTAAAGGAAATCATCCCGAATATTCATTGGAAGGACTGAGGCTAAAGCTGAAGCTCCAATACTTTGGCCACCTGATGCCAAGAACTGACTCACTGGAAAAGACAATGATGATGGGAAAGATTGAAGGCAGGAGGAGAAGGGGACAACAGAGGATGAGATGGTTGGATGGCATCACTGACTAGATGGACATGAGTTTGAGCAAACTCCGGGAGTTGGTGATGTACAGGGAAGCCTGGCATGCTGCAGTCCATGGGGCTGCAAAGAGTCAGACACGGCTGAGCAACTAAACTGAACGGTCTCACTGAATAGATGTGAGGTTTAATTGATTAGCACATGCAGGCTCTTAGTTCTTGAAACAGACTAAAAGTTCAGCAAATACAAACAATTATTTAAAGCAAGCTTCATGTTTAAAAGGGGGAAACTACCCATTTTTTATGATCTCTAGAACCATTCTTGTGCCACTGAGTTTTAACAGCTTTATGAATTGTATCATAAATCTTGTGAAGAGGAAAGAAATACTTCGAGATCTGTTGATCCTGCTGCTTCTCATGCAGAAAATCCCTATGCCTATAAACCGTTTTCAACTCTGGTAGAACGCATCCTTGGAAAAGTGCCGGTATCTCTTTGATTGACAGCCTGGCGGAGAGAGGCCGAACTCAGAGACCTCTGGACTCTAGTACAGCATTCATCTGTCTCTTCCAGGGATGAACAATTAACTGCTGGCCTGGAAAATTCCATGGACAGAGGAGCTTGGCGGGCTACAGCCCAAGGGGTCGGAGAGTCAGACACGACTGAACGACTGAGCACGCTTGCACGTTCAGTCAATAGCAGCTTGCCCACCAGAAAACGCAACCGCTACCGCTACCACAAGATGTCGCTGTGACCCCAAATTTCACACCAGGGCTACCCCCCGCACCCCCCACTCTCCACCCCTCCACCCCTCCGCCCCCGGGGGCGGAGGGCAAGACCTCCCTTCATTTTCAAAGCCTTCTTTCCCAGTGCTTCCCAAACCCTACCGAGCAAACTGAATCAGCTGAGGTCTTGTTAAAATGCATGCCCTAATTCAATAGGCCTGGGATGGAGCCTGAAATCCTGCATTTCTAACAAGCTCTCAGGTGATGCTGAAGCTGGAGCTTTCAGCATTTCTGCATTGTTGTTTTGATGTGGCCTGGGAGTAAGAATTAAGTAGACCCGAAAAGCGGGCCCCATTCTACTCCCTGCCTTTCAGAGGTAGTGGAGAGGAAGAAGAAATCAAAATGAGAAACAACAAAAGAAAAAGAAGGCCGCTTTCTTTTAACGTGCCAGCCTCACGAGCCTCCTGCAGTTCGTGCTCAGAAGAGTGACTGACGGACGTGGCAGGTGCCCCAGTCAAGGTGAGCGGTAAAGAAGGTCAGAAAAGGTTTTCCCAGAACGTTCCTTCTCTGACACGAGGGCTCATTAAAGAACTTACCGCAGAACTTAGTGTTTCACTGGGTGTTTTATACACTAAGTGGCCAAATGCTTCAGCACACACTCCATAGCTCCCCGCAAAAGCCAAGTTTCCAATAGAGTTCATATCAGTGGGTTGGGGGAAGCCAACCTGAGAAATGAAGCGGTGGACTAGCCGGAAGAGACGCCGGGCCCGTGGTGTTGCTCTAGCATGCACAATGGGATCTATTTTAATAACATGAACTTCTGCTTTCTGCCTCCGGAAAGGCCCCGCGGGGAGCAATTGACGAAGTGAAACTGCTTCTAACCCGATTTCTCTGGGGCCCTGGCTTCAAGGTTAGATGCACGCTGCAAAACGAGAAGTTACAGTGCCGCTGAGTTGCTGCTTTTCTTGACCCTCTTTTGTTTTTTTTTAATCTGGTTCGGTTTTCCTTTTTAGTGATCTTCGCTTATCATTTGTGTCCTTTGGGGGCCTGAAGCCCCCTAAGTCTTTTGGTTTTAAGACGGAGATTTCAAAATGAAAAACAAAGGACTACCTATTCAGTTTTGATCTATTATATCAGTTCAGCGTAAAGGTTAGCCACCTTTTTGCTTGTAAAGTCTCAAGAAGATCTTGGCTCTAAGTTCTTTTCTAAGATTCTAGAGTTAATTTACCCCCGTCCATCCTCTCCTGAGCCTCCTTAGGGGGCAAACCTGCCATCCAATGGGCATAAAATATGCAGGAGGGTGGGCTTCCCTGGTAGCTCAGATGGTTTAGAATCTGCCTACAATGCAGGAGACCCGGGTTCGATTCCTGGGTGGAAAAGATCCCCTGGAGAACGGATAGGCTACCTACTCCAGTATTCTTGGGTTTCCCCGATGGCTCAGCGGGTAAAGCGTCCTCCTGCAATGCAGGAGACCTGGGCTCGATTTCTGGGTCGGGAAGTTCCCCTGGAGGAGGGCAGGGCAACCCACTCCAGTATTCTTGCCTGGAAAATCCCCATGGACAGAGAAGCCTGACGGTCCATGGGGTTGCAAAGAGTCAGGCGCGACTGAGCGACTAAGCACAGCACATGCTGCGGGGTGTCCCAGCCAAACCCAAACTGGGAAGAGAAGTTTGACTGTTGGGGTGATGTTCACTCTTCTCTATTTGTAGGCATAAATTGATATGCATAAGTAGGGGGTTGTGTTTTGGGGGCTGTGTTTGGAGGGGTGGGAAGGAGTATGGATAGTGGAAGGGTAGGGTGCTGATTCATACTCCATGCCCCCCTGGACTGGTTTGGAGCTCCCGGAAAGGATAGGAGTGAGTGCTGAACAAATGGATTTCCTTAGAGACTGGGTGAAACTCTGGATCCCAACATAACAGCTTTGAAATGCTGAGATGTTAACACCCAGTTTTGAGGAAAGATGTTTCCTTGTTATTTTTAATCTCATCTAGCAGATACAGTTCAACTATTTGTTTTGGTTATATGAACCACATACTTGCCTTGGGGGAGCTGATTTCTGGAACTTTTTTTAAAGAATAAAATGTTTTAAAATTCTAATTCGAACTTGCTATATAAATTGTAAAGGCTAAGAAAAAAGACTCAATTTTATGGTATTTGCACAGTTAAGAATCCTGAAACAATCATGTACAAAAACTAGGATGGGAAACAGCAGAGGACCAAAGTTTATTTTTGCCCGGTAGGGTAATGATTCACAATTTTACCTTCATAATTTATTATTATTAAGCATCAGAAGATTTTTTTCTTCACTTTCACTTTTCAGAAAAATATTATAGAAAAGAACCCAAAAGAATATTTGACAATATTTTTAAGTGGGCAGAAATTTAAATTTTTTGTTCTCATTATTTTGATTACACATACTATTGATACTATTTTTATTAGAATGAATATGTGGTGTTTTCCTCTTTCCTTGTTGTTGTTGCTCAGTCGCCCAGTCATGTCTGACTCTTTGCAACTCCATGGACTGCAGCACACCAGGCCTCCCTGTCCCTCACCATCTCCCGAAGTTTGTCCAAGTTCATGTTCATTACATCGGTGATGCCATCCAGCCATCTCATCCTCTGACACCCTCTTCTCCTTCTGCCCTCCATCTTTCCGAGAATCAGGGACTTTTCCAATGAGTCGTCTGTGTGCATCAGATGACCAAAACACTGGAGCTTCAGTTTCAGTCCTTCCAGTGGATATTCAGGGTTGATCTCCCTTAAGATTGACTAGTTTGATCTCTTTGCTGTCCAAGGGACTTTCAAGAGTCTTCTCTAGCACTACACTTCGAAGGCATCAATTCTTTGGTGTCCTGCCTTCTTTACGGTCCAACTCTTACAACCCTACATGACCACTGAGAAGACCATAGTCTTGACTATATGGACATTTGTCGGCAGAGTAATGTCTCTGCTTTTCAATACACTGTCCAGCTTTGTCATCCCTTTCTTGCCAAGAAGCAGTCATCTGATTTCATGGCTGCAGTCACGGTCCGCAGTGATTTTGGAGCCCAAGAGGAGGAAATCTGTCACTACTTCCACCTTGTCCCCTTCTATTTGCCATGCAGTAATGGGGCCAGATGCCATGATCTTATTTTTTTAATATTTAGTCTTAAGCCAGCTCTTTCACTCTCCTCCTTCACCCTCATCAAGAAGCTCTTTAGTTCCTCTTTGCTTTCTGCCGTTAGAGTGGTATCATCTGCATATCTGAAGTTGTTGATGTTTCTCCCGCCCATCTTAATTCCAGTTTGTAACTCATCCAGCCTGGCATTTCTCATGATGTGCTCAGTGTATAGATTAAACAAATAGGGTGACAGGAGACAGCCCTGTCATACTCCTTTCTAGATCTTGAACCAATCAGTTATTCCATACAGGGATCTAACTGTTTCTTCCTGACCCGCCTACAGGTTTCTCAGGAGACAGGTAAGAGCTTTCCACAGTTTGTCATGATCCAAACAGTCAAAGGCTTTAACATAGTCGATGAAACAGGATAGATGTTTTTCTGAAATTCCCTTGCTTTCTCTATCATCCAGCGAATGTTGGCAATTTGTCTCTAGTTCTTCTTCCTTTTCTAAACCCAGTTTGGACATCTGGAAGTTCTTTGTTCATATAATGCTAAAGCCTAGCACACAAGATTTTAAGCATGACCTTACTGGCATGGGAGATGAGAGCGGTTGTCCAATGGTTAGCACATTCTTTGGTACTACCCTTCTCGGGAATTGGGATGAGGATTGACCTTTTTCAATCCTGTGGCCACTGCTGGGTCTCCCAGATTTGTTGACATAATGAATGCAAAACCTTGATGGCATCCTCCTTCAGGGATTTGAATAGTTCTGCTGGAGTTTCATTGCATCCACTAGCTTTACTTACTAATAACAGTGCTTCCTAAGATCCACCTGACTTCCCACTCCAGAATGTCTGGTTCTAGGTGACTAACCACATAATCTGGTTCTTTAAGATCTTTTTTATATAGTTCTTCCGTGTATTCTTTCCATCTCTTTTTGATCTCTTCAGCATCTACTAGGTCTCTACCATTTTTATCCTTTATTATGCCTATAAAAGGCCTCTTTCCCTAGTGTATTTAATTAGGAAGGTTTCTGAGATTGTGTATGTAGCCACAATCACTTTTTATTTTAAAAAGTTGACTGGGTACTTTAGAGAATTGGTAGTTTTATAGTGTATATTTATGTGCACTCAAATCAATAATAAGTTTTGTTTTTGAAGGTTTATTTATCTATTTCTCTAACAGAGTCATTTAATATGACATCAGATTTTAAATTACTTGTCATTTTCAGATAAACTCTGAGCACTAATAGGATTGTCTTATGTTTCCCAATTTTTTTATTGAGACATAATTCACATATTGTATTATAGTAGTTTCAGATGTACAATATAATGGTTCACTATTTGTATATATTGCAAAATGATCCCTACAATGTCTAATTAACATGTCACCATACAAAGTTACAAATTTTTCTTTCTTGTGATGAGAACTTTCAAGATCTACACTTTTAGCAACTTTCAAATATGCCATACAGTATATTAACTACAGTCACCATACTGTACGTTGCATCCCCTTAGCTTACTTTATAACGAGAAATTTGTACCTTTTCATTCCCCTCACTCATTTCACTCACACCCCTACCCCTGCTTCTATCAACCACCAGTATGTTTTCTGTATCTATGAGCTAGGATTTTTTTTGTTTTTGTTTTAGATTCCATGTATAAGTGAGATCGTGTAGTATTTGTCTGTCTCAGCCTGCCTTATTTCACTTAGTATAATGTCTTCAAGGTCTATTCATGTTGTCACAAATGGCAAGATTTTTTAATGACTAAATAATAGTCCATTGTTTATATACCACATTTTCTTTATTCATTGACTATCCATGGGCATGTAGGTTAGTTCCATATTTTGGCTATTGTAAATAGTGCTGAAATGAACATGAGAGTGTATATTCTTTTCAAAGTAGTGTTTTTTGGTTTTTTTTTCAGATACCCAGGTGTGGAATTGCTGGATCATGTGGTAGTTTTTTTTTTAATTTTTTGAAAAAACTCCCTACTGTTTTTCATAATGGCCATACCAATGTACATTTCTATCAACAGTGCACTACTACTGCTAAGTCACCTCAGTCATGTCTGACTCTGTGCGACCCCATAGATGGCAGCGAGTGGGTTGCCATTTCCTTCTCCAGTGCATGAAAGGGAAAAGTGAAAGTGAAGCCTCTCAGTCGTGTCCGACTCTTACCGACCTCATGGACTGCAGCCCACCAGGCTCCTCCATCCATGGGACTCTCCAGGCAAGAGTACTGGAGTGGGGTGCCACTGCCTTCTCAGTGCACTAAGATTCCTTTTTCTCCATATCTTCACCAACAATTGTTATTTCTTGTCTTTTGGATGATGGCCATTCTAACAGGTGTGAATTGATCCTGTTGCCTAGGTGCGATTCTGGATCCTAGCATTGCAGCTTTGAGATGCTGAGATGTTGACACCTAGTTCTGAGGAGAGACTGAATCCACCACTGTGTGGAACTCAGCATGGCTCCTCACCACAAGAGAAATGGACTTGGGATTATTAGGAGAAGCACTCTTAACATGAAGATTAACATGGTCTGGAAGGCACTTCATTTGGCAATATCAGTAGTGCAAGGCTCCTTCCTGGACCTTGGCAGGCCCCAGGCTAACCCCCTGAGAGAGCTGAAGTGGAGTAGACGGCAGTAGCACCAGACCATGAATTTAGCTGACAGTGTGGAGTGTGAGCATATGCAAGGTCCCTTGGGGTCTCGTGGAAGTATTCACGGGGACCAAGAATGAGGCTCCTTGATGTTGATGAGCCTTCTCTGTAGCCACAAGCAGTGAGGACTGACAGCATTCGGGTTATACACCAAATCATGCCAATTGCTCTTATGCAACAATATCCCTCCATCCAAGAACAAGGTCCAGCAGGACAGTAGTTAATTTCCAAGCTTATGGGAGGCTGAAGAGCAGAAAAGATACGAAAGCCAGCTCTATAATCAGACTGCCTGGGTTTCTCACTACAATCAGACTAACCATGAAACCTTAACCTTTTGGTACCTTGGGTACCTTATTATATGAGAATAATAATAAAATTTAATTCACAGGCCTATGAGAATTAACAAGTAAAACTCATGACAGCCTTAGAACAGTGACAGACATGTATAAACCCCAAGAAAGGTCAGCAATTTGTATTATTACCCAGTGTGCCAGGATACTTAAAACAGCATCATGGAGACTGATTCAGCTCTTTTCTAGAAATGAAAGAACCAGGAGGGCTGATTGGTTTCTGAATCTCCGTGGAGCTAATGAGTCTAGGAGTTAAAAGAAGACAATGAGATTGCAACACTATTTTATAACAGCCAGGATATGGAAGCAACCTAGATGTCCATCAGCAGATTAATAGGTAAAGAAGTTGTGGTACATATATACAATGGAATACACTCAGCCATAAAAAAAGAATGAATTTGAGCCCTAATGAGGTAGATGATCCTAGAGCCTGTTATATAGAGTGAAGTAAGCCAGAAAGGAAAAAACAAATATCCTATATTAACGCATACATATGGAGTCTAGAAAGATGAACCTCTTTGCAGGGGAGGAATAGAGAGAAATGCAGACATAGAGAACAGACTTGTGAGCACAGCAGAGGAAGGAGAAGGTGGGACAAATTGAGAGAGTAGCACTGAAACATATGCATTACCATATGTAAAACAGATAGCTAGTGGAAAGTTGCTATATAACACAGGAAGCTCAACCTGGCGCTCTGTGACAACCTGGAGGGATGGGAGGTGGTTCAAGAGTGAGGGGACATATGTACACGTATGGCTGATTCATGTTATTTTATGGCAGAAAGCAACGCAACATTGTAAAGCAATTATCCTCCAACTAAAAATAAAAAATAAAGAAGACAATGAGAGCTAGTAGCTGGTAGAGGTTCCTCTAGCATCTTTCTCTGGCCCATTTTCCCCACCAGGGTCACAGATACTGTGCTTCCAGGATGACAAACACTTCAGTGCCTTAGGATTAGAGAGCTTGTGGGCACAACTAAGGCTCTAACTTCCTCTTTGGGGAGAATAGAAGTTAATAATGTGGTATTCTCACCCATCAAGAGATAAAATGAGATTCTTCTTTCAGTTTTTATAAAAACCCTAAGAGGAACTTCCTATAACCTTAATACGGTGGAATTGCCTTTTCCAATATGTCAGACCCATTAGTCTCAGCACGGACTTTCACCACATCCCCATTAGCACTCAAGACAAAGACTGTTCCTCTGCTAATAACTTACTTTAAAACTGAAAAAAAGACATCGTGCCTCCAAGAAATAAGAAGCAATATATGTTCTGGCTGCATACGCCAGGGTATTCTTCTTCTCAAAGCTGCCTCTAGGGTATGCAGGGCTGTAGGAAAAAAATCTTGCAGAGCTCCTGTCTATGTAAATAATCTAATTTAAAAATGTTTCTAAAACTACAGACCTATGTGAAGTATAGTGACTTATTCCTGGAGTTGGGTAGAGAAGAGTTACCTGTACATTGTTCACTGTCTATTTGGTAAATCAAAAAATTCTTTATAGGGTCCAAGCACTGTCTCTTCCTGTTCAAATCCAAGAACCATCTCTTCAGGCACTTTATTGTCGAATGTAATGTTCCTGGAGAGTTTCCACCAGGAATAAATAGTAGCAATGCTATAATTAATCACAGGACCTGTTTCCATCAAACAGTGTAGATCTTTTTGTGTCTTCAGTTCTCTGCTAGCAGTCTCTAATAATGATTTTATTATTACTCATGACCCTGCATCATCTGTCCACACTGCCTTCCAATTACTCTCTCTCAAAGGTTGGTGGTACTGTGCCTTGTTGATACAAGTCTTCCAAAAAGTATTCAGGGAAATGTAAACTAATATTTGGTTTCTGGTCTTATTAAGTTTATCATTCAGAATTTTATGGTGGAAACAGAGAATAAGACATATCCCAGCCTGGACTCTTGAGGCAGGAATCACTGCATCTCTAGAATGCGAGCCCTTTCAGTGTTGACTGAACACACACCACTGCCAGTGGGGAGGGTAGTGAGGGGTCCGTGCATGAAGAGAGAGGCTCAACTCCACTGCTACAAAATAGGAACTTCCCTCGTCCACATGACTTAGGGCTGGAGAGCATGATTTCACCATGTCAATGGGAGGCAAGAGAAGACAGTGACCAGAAGACCCATTGGTGTTCAGTCTTGAAAGCCACCCTCCAAGGACTACTTCATACCTGGCACATAGCCTGCAGCATGGTGGTTATCACCCTGGATTCTGGAGGCTCAGAGGTAATGGGGGGGTAGGTAGCATCCACTGTCACACCTGCCACAGGTACTGAAGACAGAAGGTGGCACCACACTCAAATCACAGAGGGACACAGGCTTACATGGTGGCTCAAGCCCAAGGGTTAGTGGTAAACTCTTGGTATCCCAGACCCCCAAAGTCATCCTGTGGTCAAGAGAGTTACCCCAAACCAGCATATGTATACCATTCTGGCCCAATCTTGAGTGATTCCACAGTTTCAACGAGAAGAACTGAGCTGCTTGCCAGACTGTCCACCTCAGATGGGGACCCCAACACCAGTCCCTGAGAGCACTCACAGGCATGAAATCCAGAGCTCTGTAGGATACCTGGTTGGCCTCCTGTGCGAGGCAGAGGGTCAGGGAGTACCTTGAAGGATCAAGTGAAGACGAGGGTCTATGCAGGTCTGGATCTGGGCTAGGGACACCCAGCTTGGAGAACATTGTCAGGCCTGGCAGTACCAGACCCTTAGAATAAAACCATCATTACAGACATGCTGTCAAGAACTACAGCGAGAAAGAGAAAATTCAAGGAAGTCTCTCCAGAGATCTGGGTGTCGGGGAGAGCGGGCAGGGCCTGAGGTGTGGGCCACAGCAGAGACCTTGTCAATCCAGAACTTCCATTTCTCCTCTTGAAGAGCTGATACAGCCATAAGAACAGAGACGGTGATGGGGGGTTGACCCATAAAACCCATTTGTGGTGATCTGTATAATCCGCAGACTCTGAAATCATTCAAGGGCAATCCACAACCAGACCCTCAGATGAAGCAGAATCCAACAGGAAGAAGTAAAGGGAAGAGCCAAAGGTGGGGGCAGGAGAGACAACCTAGTGACGGCTGGTCCAGGAAAATGAAAGAAAGTGAGTCACTCAGTCGTGTATGATTCTTTGCAACCCCATGAACTATACAGTCATGGGAATTCTCCAGGCCAGAATACTTTTCCTTCTGCAGGGGATCTTCCCAACCTAGGGATTGAACCCAGGTCTCCCACATTGCAGGCAGATTCTTTACCAGCTGAGCCACAAGGGAATCCCAAGAATACTGGAATGGGTAGCCTATCCCTTCTCCAGTGGATCTTCCCAACCCAGGAATTGAACTGGGGCCACCTGCATTACAGGCAGATTCTTTACCAGCTCAGCTATCAGGGATGCCCGGTCCAAGAAAATGTAAGGAAAAAGATACTTGCTGAATGTGAGGAATGCTCCCTGACTAGTCAATCTATATGCCTGATTTACAAGCCCAGCACTGAAGTGGGTGAACTTGGCTGCCCTGCTGGACCTCAGAAGAGCAGAGGAGGTCAATCAATGAAGTGTCTATAGACAAACTGTGTTTCCTTCAGAAAATCCTTGGAGAGAAGCTATGTGCCGGGCACTGTCCTGGGCAAAGGTGGAGACAACATCTGTGAGCAAAACAGATAAAATCTCTGCTCTAAAAGAGTTAGCATTCTAGTGGGGGAAGACAGAAAAAGAAAAATAAGTAGAAAAATGGTAACAGAGGGCTGAGATCAGTATCAGCAGCAGAGGGGTGGAAAATGGAGCTAGGGGACCGTGGGAAGCTTCCCCAGTGGAGCATCAGTGATAAAGTTGTCCTTGCAACCTCCTGGGGAAACCAGGATCCCAATTGTTCTTCATCCTTTATATAGAGAACATATTCTGGCTTGTGGATAAACGGCAGTTAAACTGAGAAGCAGCCCCAGGTCATGAGTTACTGATAAAACAAGCACATTGTTTTAGGAATATTGGGTTGCCAATGCAGGATGCCTTGGCAAGTAGGGAGAGACTGCAAAGTCCTGATCTCAAATAATTGTGAGGAAGACTTAGGGGTTGTCCAGCTATTGAAATTAGAAGTTGCTGATAGCTAAGCCTAATGTGTTATTTTTTTAGTTATAATAAAATATCTATTTAAAAAAACTGAGTCTACTAAATTGAGAACTGGAATAACTGCCATGAATAACCCAATCCTAAAAACTTTAGGGCTGGTATTATCCTTTTTGTTCCAAATTAACTAATCTGTAAAAGTAAGTCTTACACTGAGTAATTTATGCAAGATTTACAGAATCTTCATACAGTATGTCTGACTCCTCCAGAAGCCCTGAACCACACTGATATCAGCAGCGCAGCTGCTGGGCTCCTGGGAAGAAAGGAATTCTCTCCGTCCTCTGCCATGGCTCCGCTGTGGTTTCCTAAGGTGGGAAACCCTTTTACCAGACAGACCAGGAAGGAGGAAGAGGGACATTCAGCCTCAGGGCTGCTGAACTCCAGCTCCTCAGAGTAGACAGCCGTTGGCCAAAGGGAAACACACCCTGGCTTCTAGATCCACACCAGACTTCTCCCTACACTACCAGGGGCCTTCCTGAGAACTCTTCTTTAAATGATCACTAGTGTGAGGAATTCATAAAACCACAAATCATAAGGAAATAAAGTTAGATGCAGAACCCAGTTTTAGCCTGCTTAGGAGACTGGTTTTATTAGATTGAACGAGCTGAGATAGATCTTTTCCTAAGTCGAGTACATGTGTGCTCAATTGCTCGGTTGTGTCCAGCTCTTTGCGACCTCATGGACTATAGCCCATCAGGCTCCTCTGTCCATGGGATTCTCCAGGTAAGAATACTGGAGTGGGTTGCCATGCCATCCTCCAGGGGATCTTCCTGACCCAGAAGTCAAACCCAAGTCTCTTGCATCTCCTGCATTAGCAGGCAGATTTTTTTTACCACTGCACCATCTGGGAAGACTTTGTAAGTTAAAAACAACCAAATATTGGCAAATTCACTGATTTCAAGCTATACTCAGGAATCCTTCAATTCTGGGTTCTCTGTCTTCTCTTCCAAACTTTAACCTATGCCTGATCTTACTCTTCAGCTTCTCAGAATTCACCTTCAAATTCCACACTCTATCTTGAAGCCGGGCTTCCCAAGTGGCTCAGCTGGTAAAGAATTCACTTGCAATGCAGGAGACACAAGCAGATGCAGGTTTCCCAGGTCAGGAAGATCCCCTGGAGGAGAGAATGGCAACCCACTCCAGTATTCTTGCCTGGAGAATCCCATGGTCAGAGGAGCCTGGCAAGCTACAGGCCATAGGGTCACACAGAGTTAAACATGACTGTGCAACTGAGCATGCATGCACATCCTGAAGCCAGCTGAGTCCCTGCTAAGTTTCTCTAGTTAACCCAATGTCCATTCCATGAAAGTTCATTGAGCATCTTTTCTGAACCATGGACTGAACAAACTGCTGCTGATATGAGGGCAGAGGGAAGTATGTCCTTACCTTTGTAGAGCTCATAGAAGAGGAAGAATGGGTTTTAAAAACATATGTAATCAATTTGGTGATATAAATATGTCCAAAGTGTTATAGAAAATAGAGGAGCATCATGCTTAGGGAAAAAATGAAGAAGGTTTCAAAGACAAGTCAATATTTGGATTTTGCTTGAAGGATGTGTAAGATTTCCTGAATAAGCTAGGGCAGGAAAGTATCACAGGCAGGCATGATGCAAGTCCTAGAATCTGGGCACATAAAAGGAGACGCATGTTCTGGGAAAGGGACAATAGTTCAAAAGGGCTCAGTGATAGGAAGCAAGGACATAAGTGGTGATGGTGTCAGATCTTATAGGCATTTCCTTCCTTTATCATGAGGGTGAGCCACAGACGTTTTCCTAGTTAGGGAAAGAACATGTTTGCTCTTGATGCTCATTTTTGAAATATAATTTTGCAAACTTCAAGAGAGCTTGTTCTCTTTCAATGATTTGTGAGGTTAGAAGGGAAGATCAAAGAAAATGAGTAGGACATGTAGGCTTTAGAAATTATCTTTAGGACTTCCCTGGTGGTCCAGAGGTAAAGAATCCACCTGCCAATGCAGAGGACACAAGTTTGATCGCTGGTCTGGGAAGATTCCACATGTTGTGGGGTAACTAAGATCATATGCCACAACTATGGAAGCCCATGTGCCTAGAGCCTCTGCTGCTCAACAAGAGAAGCCTCCAGCAATGAGGAGCCTGCACACCACAATGGAGAGTAGCCCCTACTTGCCACAACTAGAGAAAGCCTGTGAGAAGCAACAAAGACCTAACACATGCATGCATGCCAAGGTGCTTCAGTCATGTCCAACTCTTTGTGACTCTACAGACCCCACCGGGCTTGTCTGTCCCGTGGGATTTTCCAGGCAAGAATACTGGAGTGAGTTTCCATGCCCTCCTCCAGAGGATCTTTCCGACCCAGGGATCGAACCCGTGTCTCCTGTGGCTCCTGCATTCCAGGCGGATTCTTTGCAGCTGAGATACTGGGGAAGCCCCAAAGACTCAGCGCGGCCAACAATTAATGAATAAATAAATAATAAAAAATACTTTATATATAAAATAATATTTTTATTGTTTTCTCTGCTTGCAAAAGAAATATAGATTCATTCTAAGCAACTCCAACATTACAGAAATATATAACATAGAAACCAAATACTTCTTGTAACCCAAACTCCCAGACCCAAACCACTGTTAACTACACCAATGTGCTGGTCTAGGTTCCTTTAGACTCTTATTTCAATGTATAAACCAAAATATAATTTTCTCCATACCAGTTAATAAATACACAGCAACCTCAGTTTTAATGGCTATGTAATATTCTGTGGTGTTAATGTACTGTAATTTATTAGATAAATCCTTACTTTGTGGACATTTGAGCTGTTTTCAGTTTTTCAGGATTATAAACAATGCCAGGATGAACACCATTTTTACATAAATCTTTGCAAAATGTGTTTCTATAAGATATATTCTTAGAACTCTTTCAAGGAACTGACATGAAGAAATGATAATTTTTCATTTTAATAGATATTGCCAAATTGCCATCATAAAGGTTGTATCAATTTATATACTAACAGTGTATGCAGGTCCCAATCTCCCTAGGAGTGAGTGGAACTCTACAGGCAGTCTGTTCTGATCAGAGAGATTGTAGAACCTTGAAACACTTCATTCAGTTCTGTGAATGTCTGTAGTTCACATGTCCCTCTGGTGTCTAATAAATTAACACGAAGAGCAGCTCGAAGGTTTGCCCAAAAAAGGCCACATTTACGCCTATCCTTGGGCCATTCCAAGTATGCTTTCTTTTCCAAGAGAGCTTTCAGCTTAGGATATCTAGTAGGGATGCAGTAGAGTGGAATGGGTTCCAGTAAGATAAGAATTATGTAATCAGGACTTTCATGGAGGAGATTGTGGTGGGCAAAGTAGGGTTCATAATGGCACCACTCAGTCTGGACAAAGCTGGGAGACAAAACAAAGATGGACTTGTAACTTTTCTCAATGCAGTTTATGGTATCTTCAGTCGTACTCTTGCCAGGGTCAGAGTTTCCCTCATGAAGGCAAATCAGAACAGAACCATCTTCTTTCTCTAGACTGGGAATCAATTCATAGTTCACCCAGGCAGAATCGTGTTCACTGTATGAAATAAACACATGGAATTGGACACTTCTTTTGAGTTGTTCCTGAGTTGTCTTCCTAACCCTGAGCCATGTCTGAGTCCATTGATGTAGCATCCTGAGATACCAGGGCAAATCAAAGTGGAGGCAGCAGAAGGCCACAGCCACCCCCAGAACGAGCATGACAACCACAATGGTGACAATCAGCAAACCTGTGTTGCAAGATATTTCAGGAAGATGAACATCCTTTAACTGAGTCCCCTTTAGATTCAAAGGGTATTCACAGATGTATGAATCTGACCATCCAACCATCATGCCCTCTGAGTATTTTCCAAGCTGAATGAAATCTCTTAATTCGCAAGTACACCGGAATGGATTTCTTCCTGCATTTAGAGTTTTAACTTCCTGGCAGCTCTGGAAAAAATCCAGAGATGCACTGAGAATTAAGTTCATTTCAACGTTCAGAACTGAGAGTCTTCTGAAATGACTGCACCCAGGAAGATCAGTTAGAAAATTAAATGCAAGATTTAACTCTCGCAAAGATGTCAGGTGAATAATCTCCTTAGGGACAGTTTGAATTTTGTTGCTATTCAGGTCCAGTATTTGAATGTTTCTAGGCAAGCACCTGAAAACAGAATCAGCAAATTTGTTGAATGACAAGTTCATGGTGACCAAGGTTTCTGGCCACAAGCAGTTTTCATCATTTTCATGTTGTAGCAGATTTTCACTCAGATCTAAGTGCTTCAAGGATGTGTTGCTGGCAAAGCAACTCACTAAGGAAAGTGTCTCCAATTTATTGTCCTTCAAGATGAGAGTTTTCAAATGAGGCAATTGGATGGATTTTTTAAACACGTCATCTGTTAAGATATTATTAGCGAAATTTAAATGTTGGAGTCTTGTAGGATACATAGGGAACAGCATGTGAGGCATTTGTGCATCTGATATTGTCAGGTTTTCTATATCCATTTTGGTAAAAAGCAAGTAGACGCTCTCCTGGGGGATATTAAAAATTCTAAAATGTACATGTTCCAGTTTTATAGTTCTCATTACAGTATTTGAGTAGTCAAATGAATTGTGGTCAAGATAAACCTTACCTCCAAAGGTCACATGTTGAATCTGGAAGTACTCTACTGACGTATGCCAAACCAATTGGAAGATGAGGAAAAGATCGTCCCAGGATAAGTCAACTTTATTAAGTAACAGAATAGATGTCTTGGTATTCTCTAAAGTAGGATTTTGTTGAGATTCATAACTTGTAAACTGGCTCTTTTGCAAATCTATATTAGTGACTTCTAATATTTTTGAAGTTTTGATTCCATCATGCAAAAGAACCCAGAAATTTGTGTTCACTGGTAACACAATGTGAAGTTTTGTTGTGTTTAAGACGGGTAGGCTACCTTCTTCATAATGAGAAAGAGTTCTCAATCCTAAGAAGACAGTATTTAGATGCAAATGAGCAATTTTCTGAAAATCTGATTTTTGTATTTTTGCCCCACTCAAACCTAGGGTTTCCAGGTGTGACATGTTGCCAGTCTCTATGCAGATAGGCACAGTGTCAAAGTCATTGAAGGACAGATCTAAATGTCTGAGACCTGCCAGTGAGAACCAGGTCATACTCTTCAGTCTGTTGTTAGACACATCTAAGTATCTTAACTCTTTGTTGAATTCGAAGGTCTTGATATCCAGCTCTTGGATTCTGTTATGGCTTAGAATCAAAACTTTCAGTTTAGAGAGAGAACGAAAATCTGAATGCTGGAGTTGAAAAAGGAGGTTATAGGACAAATCCAGTGTGGTTGTGATTGGGGTCAAGTCTTCAGGAACCTTT
Source organism: Giraffa tippelskirchi (assembly GCF_054371585.1). Taxonomy (NCBI): domain Eukaryota; kingdom Metazoa; phylum Chordata; class Mammalia; order Artiodactyla; family Giraffidae; genus Giraffa; species Giraffa tippelskirchi. Next base: position 54,350,094 of record NC_137275.1, on the reverse strand, counting down.
CTTAAAGACATGCTGGAGAAGTTGGTAGTCAATTCTCTTTCTTCTGGCAGCTCTGAAGCCCCACTCTGCACGGATGTAACAATACTACAAAATATGTAAATGCTTCTGATGTGTCTCATTGTAATTCCAAGGATTTTATCACTGGTTCACCTCAGATGAATTTTATCACACATTACCTCACATAAATGAGGAAGATGAATTCAAATCCTGGAAAGACATCATACCGTTAGGTGGTTATGTGATTTGTTAAACCCTGTAGGACTTTTCTTTAATGCCAACATCTGACTATATTCACCAAGAATTTGGCCTAGGGTCCCAATCCATTTACTGAATCTTTGACTTCATCTCAGAGCTTGGCTCATAGATTTCCAAGCCAGTTGCTGTGTTACAACCCCATCACTGAGACAAGTCAAGATTCCCCAAAGGGAGATCAGTTCAGTTCAGTTCAGTCGCTCAGTCATGTCCGACTCTTTGCGACCCCATGAATCGCAGCACGTCAGGCCTCCCTGTCCATCACCAACTCCCAGAGTCTACCCAAACCCATGTCCATCGAGTTGGTGATACCATCCAGCCATACATCATAACTGGCAGAAGTGTCTCTCACCCAGTTCAAATCAGGAATGGCATTGCCAGGTCATATTCAACAATCCCCACCACCACCACCGCTACATCCCCTTTTGATAGCCTGAAAGCTTTAGGAAAATTAAAAGAAATTTTAAAAAATTAAGACATTTTTAAGAGCAGTTTAAGATTCACTGCAAAATTAAAGGGAAGGTACAGAGATTTTTCCATATCCCTCCTGCCCCAACACATGCACAGCCTCCCCCAGTATCACCACTCCTCCTCCATCAGAGTGATGCATTTGTTACAACTGATGGACCTACTTTGACTCATCATAGTCACCAAAGTCCATAGTTTATGCTATGGTTAATTCTTGCTGTTGTACAGTCTAAGGTTTTGGACAAATGTATGATGACATATATCCATCATGTCTGATAGCATCTCCACACCATATTGACTCTCCTGCAAATGAGGCAGTGGCCATTTGATGTCTTTTTTGATAGCAACTACCATTCACTGATATTCCATAGACTGACCCTTAAAACCACCACCTTGTAAGGTAAGTGCTACCACTATCCAGCCTTTATAGGTTTAGAATGTTGTTCTTAAAGAGGTCCTGAAACTGCACCACAGTCACAAACTTAATTCATGGTGAGGGCAGAACCTGGGCTCTTAACCACTCTGCTATCTTGTCTTTCTAGGATGAGTCAAGATAAATCTGCTTTCAAAATATGCTATAATACATGAATCATGATAAAATTGTATCTCACTAGGTCATATTGGTTCTTTAATATTTCCTTAAACACACTTCAAGAAATCCAGTAAATAAATCTGCAAGTGCCACCCAACTTAGGTTTTAGATCAGTTACTCACAAGGACTGACTTGGATTAAGCCATTTAGTTAAGCACTGTCTTGTTGAAGCTACTGTATTTAGCAGTCACTTGTTGTAGCTTCCTACCTATGTCCTATCTAATGTATTGATACTATTGTACTTAGAATGAAATCCAGACTCCAAATACTGAACCATAACATCCTCCATGTGCTGCTATTGCTTCCTTCTGGGATCTCATTTCATATCGCTCTTCTCCTGGCCCTCTGCACTCCAATCATACTGCCCCTCTCTTTGTTCCTTGGCTACATCATCTTGCCCCAACCTCAGCTTGGGATGCTCTTCTCTCATCCTTCCTTGGCCAGATCTTTCTTATCATTTAGGTCTTGGCTTAAAGTATATCTCCTCTAAGAGACCTGATTTGACCACTAAATCTAAAGAGACTATTTAGATTAACTTGCTGTTCATTCCCTTCATCCTATTTTATTTCTCTACAAAGTAGAGCACTGACCACTATCTGAAACTTTTGTTCATTTATTTATTTGTTGACTATCACTCCCACCTCTCACACTCATGAGAGAAGGGGTCTGACAATCTCGCTCACCTCTGCATTCCAAGCACAGAGATAGTGCCTAGTACATGGTATGTGCTCAGTAAATATACATTATGTATATATAAGTAGATTAATGATCTCAATGTTGTATTTCTTAGCACAGTGTGGTACATGATATGCTCTCAAAAAAATATATATCAAATGAATTAATTGGAGCTATGAATTCCTATTATAATGTACTACATGATGATTAGATAATGAATTTGGTGATAGAAATTAATATGTCTGGGTTTAAGTCCAATCTTAACGTCTCACTGGCCATGATAACTTAGATTATGCATTTAACTGCTGAAAGGTTCTGTTTTCTCATTTGTAACATGGGTTTTGTGCAAAGACGTTAAAGAGATAATATATATAAACCACTGGGGCTTCCCTGGTGGCTCAGACGGTATCACGCCTAGCATGTCACAAATGGTAGCAGTTATTAGGGCCAAGACTAGGGTGATTTCAGCACAGATTTTGAGAGGCACCAAGAAACTTGTTAATCAAGATAAATGATATTTTAATAAAATTTTTAAAGTAAAATTAATGTAAAACCCACAATGAACAAAATAGCAAAAAATTTTTTCATAAAAACAGGATTAGTACTACTTTTTTCCTTGACTTTTCTTCTTGTCAGGCTCCAGTATGGCTTATAGGACACTGGCAGTTTATAGACATTAAGGTGATGAGGTGTTTTTAACATTATTACGTCAAAGAGTACTTCAATTCATAACAACTCATCTTAAGTTGCTCCTATGTCTAGGAGCTAGAACCCTTGAAAAATGCAGCAAAATCTAACCCACTTGCTTTATCTGGAATCCTGTAAGTTGAGATGTCCTGGCTTTCATGTTTTACTCGTCTCTTCTCTTTTTTACCTAATAACACAATCTCATCTGAAACTTATTCTAAAGAAGTAAGCGGAACTCACTCTGAACTTCTCTTAATGTAATAGAAAGGTCCTCTCTTTCAGGCAATGCATATAAATTATGCCATTTCATTTAAACATTTTAAAAAGTAGGATGTAAACTTTTGATGAAAGATGCAATCAATAAATATATTTTCATTATAGCCATGCTACTCTTACTGGGTGCTGAAAGCAGGTGAAAAACAATGATTTTTTTAAATAGCTTATGATTTAAAAGTCCAAATCAAAAGACACCATAAAATAAAATGACAATCGGTGGCTTGCCAAATACTTAATCATCTAATCTCTCTTTTCCCAATGATGCAAAAAAAAATGGAAAAGGGGTTTAAAACCCATCAAATGTTGGAAGATCTTTACAAAATAAGAGTAAGAATGACTGACATTTTATGAGTGTTTCCTGTTTCCCTGGCACTGAGATAAACGCTTTCCATATCTAATTTTGTTCAATCTTCTCAACAACTTAACAAAATGATGGATATTTTTATCCCCATTTTGCAAATGGAGGAGCTAAAACCAGAGGTTAAGTAACTTGCCCAAGATGAGCCAGTGAATAATTGCTAGAGCATGAATTTAAACCCAGACCTATCTCGTCCCTTCAGAGTACAAACCAAAGGCATTTCAAACTCTGAGATGAAATAGCATAGGGTGTGATTACCGAGACTAATTCCATTGGCAGAGTTAGTGCTGCTGTGGTCTCTTCCTCACTTCCTACATATGTGCCTCTCTCGAAGCTAACTATGCTCTGCTAGGGGTCATGAATTTCAAGAAACCAGAAAAAGGAACTCCAAACTCTCAAGCAACTGCAGGACAATTCTTCAGCTCAGCAGTGGTCAATACTAAGCCCAAGGTCATTCACTAGTCATTAACCTTCAGATTAGTAGGCAAAATAATAAATACTAAAAATCTGAACAAGGCTACTTTCTTCCCATCTATGGAATAAGCATGAAAAATCTGAAAATCTGAATAAATTCTTTCCTCCTATTTTCTTTAGAAAAGACCCACACAGCCCTTCTCTCTATTTCATGAGTGTTATAGCAGTCAGAGCTGGAGTTCTTACCCTCAGGCTTGCAGCGGCTCCACAGAGCTGCAGGTATGGATGATTCATGCACAGGACCAGAACTGGCTGCAGAAATGACTGAATCAAGCTTTTCTGTGAAGCGTACCCTCCTTTGCCCTCTACTGCATGCTGGTGGTGTTACATGTTGCATGAGTTCATACAATCTTAGGTTATTTTTTAAAGAATTGCAGTGAAATACTGGTGGCTCAGATGGTAAAGAATCTGACTGCTACCCACTCCAGTATTCTTGCATGGAGAATTCCATGGACAAAGGAGCCTGGTGGGCTACTGTCCATGGGGTCAATTCGGACATTACTGATCGACTAACACACACATAAAGTAAAATTTGCCAGTTTAGCCATTTTAAGTCTAGAGTTCAGTGGCATTAAGTATGATATATTCACATAGCTGTTCAATCATTAGTACCATCCATCTCCAGTACACATATTCTATAGAGCCCTCTCATAAAATAAACACTTTCGTTTTTTGTGTCCAAAGACATATTCTTCCCTTTCCCAGAGCCCAGCATTTTTAAACATTTTACACTCCCAGTGAATGGGGAATTTTTCTTTACTTATGTTTAAATTTAATTTTCAGAAACAAGTCAAGCCAAGTTAGAAAATGGTGAATCTGGTCCAGACAGAATAAGAAATTTTCCCAAGGCCATTCTCCAGTAAGAGATGGAGTCAAGATTTAAAACTGAGTCTATCTGGCTCCAAAGCCCAGAATTTTCACTACTTCAGGTGCCCAAGGGTTTATATACTACTCCTTCCGCCCTCACCTGGAATTTCTAGAATCTTTAAATCTTTATTTGCAATTAGCAGTAAGAATAGTAGACTCAGAACCGTATGTGCTGATATCTTTGGCTAGTGATTATTTTTTATTCCCTTCAAAAATACTTCCCTTTTTTTCTTTCCTTTTTTCTCCCTCTCCTCTTACTTTGGGCTTCAGCGATATCTGACCCGATATTCCTCTACCTCTGTCTGTCTGTCTGTCTCTCTCTCACACACACACAAACACGCTCAGTCAGTCACTCGTATACATTTCTTCCCTCACGCCTTCCCCTGATCTCAAACTTCTTCTTGCCGTATTTGTGCCTTCGTATATAACTTGCAACCAACAGAGAGCTTGGGATTACCTGAAGTGGTGGAGGTTTATTTTAAAGACACTACAGAAAAAGAGAGAAAGAACCCACAGGAAATGCGGAGGCTCAGCAGCACACGGCCAGGCTTCACAAAGACCTGGAACACCGACTCCTCAGGACTCCCTGAGCAGCCCTGATGCCCAAGCTGTCTTGCTGTACCCTCCTAAGGGGGCAAGGGCTGTTCTCTACTCTAGTTATGACTCAGCTTCTCTTTGACTCTTTCTACTTCACTTTTAACTCCTAGCTTCTCTTTACTGCTGCCTTTGCTTCTATTTCTTCCTCCTTCTTTCTGCCTTTCTCAGTGTCTTGACTTAAGGGCAGAGCTGAGCCTCAGTGTGTGGGTACTACCCCCAAGATAAGAAATCTGACTTGGCTCTTTGTCTCATCATCCAAAATGGAACATCTCTATTTGTCAGAGGACCCGCGGACCACCTAATAGTCTACTGGCTTATTTTGTGTCTTGCCTATGGTAGGGCCTAAGTCCCCAGTGCAGACCAGTAGGAAAATCATATGACCCAAGTCAGCCCACCTGAAGGAGCTGCTTTCCCCCTAAAGCTCTTGCAGTATAGCACATATTCTGGTGTGGAAAATATGTTGTTTTTGTAGAGCTCCTCTAGTTTAATTATAAGTATCAGTAAGAGAAAATAGTCACAAGTTTTTCCTGAATTTCTGAAAAGAAAAATCCTCACGTGGTTAGGGAATTCAAATTGTTCATCATTCATTTACTACACTCACCTAGTTTTGCTCTCCGAAGCCCCATTTCTTTCTTTTTGTTGTTGGTTGTAAAATTTTTAAGTACAGGAAAATGTAAAAGCAAAAGCAAGCATCAACCACAGGCAAGCGCTGATAAGGTTTTTTAATATTTTCATCTAGACTTTTTTTCTCTGCATATTTTTAACATATTGAAACCATCCTGTACATACTATTTGGCATCCTATGTTTTTCATTTATGTTGTAATATAAGCATTCCCTTATGTTAATGAATAAACTTCCTCTACATTTTTTTTAGGTTGTGGTAAAAAAAACCACCTAACACAAAATTTACCATCTTAACTGTATACAGTACTTTTAATAATTGTAAAATATGTCACTAAATGAACTCAGCACATCCTTCCACTGTTGGAAATTTGAAGTGCTTCAAATTTTTCACTGTTAACAATAACTCTGCAATTAACATGAAAGTGAAAGTGAAATTTACTCAGTCATGTCTGACTCTTTGTGACCCCATGGACTACACAGTCCATGGAACTCCCCAGGCCAGAATACTGGAGTGGGTAGACTTTCCCTTCTCCAGGGGATCTTCCCAACCCAGGGCCCAGGTCTCTCGCATTGCAGGCAGATTCTTTACCAGCTGAGCCACAAGAGAAGCCCAAGAATACTGGAGTGGGTAGCCTATCCCTTCTCCAGCGGATCTTCCCAACCCAGGAATCGAACTGGGGTCTCCAGCATTGCAGGCAGATTCTTTACCAACTGAGCTATGAGGGAAGCCTTGTGAAGAAATATTTGTTCACATTTCAACTTATTTCCTCAGGATAGATTTCCGGAAGTGGAATTACAGGTCAAAGGCCATGATTTTATACACACACACACACACACACACACACACACACACACACACACACACACATACACACACACATATCTATAAAATCCAAATTACTTGGCCCTCCTATTATCATGGGCTGTAATCTGTCAGGTTTCTCTGTCTATGGGATTCTCCAGGCAAAAATACTGGAGTGGGTCGCCATGCCCTCCTTCAGGGGATCTTCCTGGCCCAGGGATCAAACCTGCATCTTTTATGTCTCCTGAATTAGCAGATAGGTTCTTTACCACTAGTGCCACCTAGGAAGCCCCACATTATCACCATATAAACATGTCCATTTCCCTGCAGTCTTATTAATATAAGAAACTGATAAAAATGGAACTATTTTAATCTCAGTTTGGTCAAGAACCCTGGAGTGAAGTGTGAGACCAGATAACTGCAACCCTTCACTGAGTTCTAGTCAAGAGAAGAGATTGGAGAATCTGAAAGGAGTTAAGGATTGGAAGAGGGTTTTGGAGAGAGTTTTTAGTATATTATGAATTCCCTCTTACCTCAATCCTAGAAAAAGGGGCTTCAACAGAACCACTTGGAAAGGTGGCCATGTGAACTCTGCCCTTAGGGGGACATATTGTAACCAATCTTTAATTCATAACTGGAAATCTAAAGGTCTTGACTAGCAACTCTAAGGGTTGTTGCTGTTCAGTCGCCCCGTCATGTCCAACTCTTTGCGACCCCATGGACTGCAGCATGTCAGGCCTCCCTGTCCCTCACTATCTCCCGGAGATTGCCCAAGTTCATGTTCATTACATCAGTGATGCCATCCAGCCATCTCATCCTCTGACACCCTCTTCTCCTTCTGCCCTGCATCTTTCCCAGAATCAGGGACTTTTCCAATGAGTCGTCTGTGCGCATCAGATGACCAAAATACTGGAGCTCCAGCTTCAGCATCAGTCCTTCCAGTGAATATTCAGGGTTGATCTCCTTTAAGATTGACTGGTTTGATCTCCTCGCTATCTAAGGGATTTTCAGGAGGCTTCTCCAGTACCATAATTCAAAGGCATCAATTATTTGGCGTTCTGCCTTCTTTACAGTCCAGTTCTCACAACCGTACATGACCATTGGGAAGACCATAGCCTTGACAATACAGATTTTGCAAATAATGAATTTAGGCTTGGAAAGATCAAGTAAATTATCCAGTGCCATTCACATATAAGTAATAGAGTTAGCATTACAACCCAGACAATGAGAAGCAGAGCTTACATTCACCCAATCTGCAGTGTTTCTTCTCCTTTACATGTGACATCTTTCTGATTTTCCTTACTATTCATACATTTTTGTTCACATTTTTAACTGATTCTTCATCTCCCAACTTGGAATTCTTCAGCAGGAGTTTCCACAAATACAATTTCAAGCTCCTAGTAAACTCCTTAAGACCACTGACAAGATCAGTTATTTACATAAAGGATTGATCTAACTTCTCCAAGTCTTGAATTTGTTAAATAAACTTTAACTGACTTTATGACTCCCTTAAAGGAGTTTTTTTAGACTCGCAAGAAGTAACCAGCTGAATTGTGTTCTCCAAAATTCTTCTGCTGACGTCCTAAACTCCAGTACCTCATAATGTCACTTTATTTGGAAATGTAGTCAGGTAGTATGATATTAGTTCAGACTGGGTTGTCAGGCCATAATCCAATGTGATTGGTGTCCTTATAAAAAAGGGAAATTTGGACACCAATAGGCATAGAGGGAAGACCATGTGAAGAAACACAGAGAGAGACAGTCATCTATATGCCAAGGGGAAGAGGCCTGGAGCAGATCCTTCCCTCCCACCACCCAAGGGAACCAACCCTGCTGGAAACTTGATATTGGACTTCTAGCCTTCAGGACTGAGAGACAATAAATTTCTGTTGTTTAGGCCACCCAGGTTTGGAGCCCTAGCAAACTGCTGCATGACTAGTTCTGAGCAATTGAAACTTGGTTGTGAAATCTTAAAGTTCAATACAGGAAGGGCAATCATCCTAGAGAAAACAGGAAAATCCAGCTCTAATGACTGTTGCAACATCCCTTACAGAATGAGTGCTTTCATACCTTTTTAGCATATATTTCATGGTTTTAATTTGCTTTCTACTATTAATTCTCATAGAAGTATAAATGATAACTTTCATATAGCCCTATATTCTAGTCAAGACTAGGCTATTCTAGTTAATCCTTAGACTTCTAGTCAAGTCTCCATAGCTTGACTTTCAAACCCCTGACAATATGATCTGTTTTTAATAATTAAATTTATTTATTTGAAGGACAATTGATTTTCAATATTGTTGGTTTCTGCCAAACATCAGCATCAACATGAATCAGCCATAGGTATACCAATGACAACATGATCTTAATCTAACTTTGCATACTTATATTTCACTGTTGCTTTTCATAAACTTCATGGTCCAGTCAAATTAAGACAACAGTACCAGAATAGGCCAGGGTATTCCTGTCTCTTCTCTATATATCATTCTATTTAGAATGGCCTTTCCATAGAACTGGCTGTCATACAGTGTGACTGATGAAGATGGAAAATAGCTGATACAATAAAGCTGAGCAAAAAATCTGATAAAGTCCATTCCTTGCACTGCTCCAATCTGTTCTTACCCTATTTAAATGGTTTTCTAAAAGACAGGGATGCTGTGTGTAGAAGCAGTACACACTGGCTACATTTCTTCTTATGATCAAAAGGGTAAAGGGCAAATGCACTTCTGCATGCCAGTTCAGACAACTAGAATCTCAGTAAGATCTCCAGCCACAGAAAACCAGACTCAACTTCCATTTGGCTTGAAATGTAACACATCCATGATTTGGGACCCTGAGACAAGTATGCAACTGCAAGTAGTTTATTTCAGAGGTGATCTTGGAAACACCCTTGGAGGAATGAGACTATGAAATAAAAAGAGAAAGAAAGCCAATAAAGTCATTTCTACCTTAGAAAATCAGAATTTTTCCATTCTACTGGGAGATTCAGGGAGAAAGTAAAGCAGACCCCAGGTTTGTCCCCCTAAAATGGGAGAGAAAGCTGGGTTATTCATCTGTCAATTCTCTTTCCAACATTGGCTGAGGGCTGCTTCCAAGGACAACCTCCAGCATATCTGAATCGCCCTTCATGTGGACCAAGTGGCTCCTCATGGCCAAGAAGAAATTCCTTCAGGTGAAGAATCTTCGGCATTAACAATAAACAGCCTTCAACATGCAGAGACAAATGGTGAATGGAAATGAGGAAGACACAATATCTTTAGAAATCTGCTATAGAAACCCAAGCACAAGCTGGAAACAAGATTGTCAGGAGAAATATCAATAACCTCAGATATGCAGATGACACCACCCAGAAAGTGAAGAGGAATTAAAAAGTCTCTTAATGAAAGTGAAAGAGGAGAGTGAAAAAGCTGGCTTAAAACTGAACATTCAAAAAATGAAGATCATGGCATCTGGTCCCATCACTTCATGGCTAATAGATGGGGAAACAATGGAAACAGTGACAGACTTTATTTTCTTGGGCTCCAAAAGTCACTGCAGATGGTGATGGCAGCCATGAAATTAAAAGACAATTGCTCCTTGGAAGAAAAGCTATGACAAGCCCAGAGAGCATATTAAAAAGCAAAGACATTACTTTGCTGACAAAAGTCTGTCTAGTCAAAGATATCGTTTTTCTAATAGTCATGCATGGATGTGAGAGATGGACCATAAAGAAAGCTGAGCACTGAAGAACTGATGCTTTTGAACTGTGTTGTTGGAGAAGGCTCTTGAGAGTCCCTTGGACTGCAAGATCAAACCAGTCAATCCTATAGGAAATCGGTCCTGAATATTCATTGGAAGGACTGATGCTGAAGCTGAAACTCCAATACTTTGGCCACCTAATACCAAGAACTGACATTGGAAAAGACCCTGATTCTGGGAAAGATTGAAAGCAGGAGGAGAAGGGGATGACAGAAGATGAGATGGTTGGATGGCATTATTTACCTGATGGACATGAGTTTGAGCAAGCTCCAGGAGTTGGTGATGGATAGGGAAGACTGGCATGCTGGAGTCCATGGGGTCGCAAAGAGTTGGACACGACTGAGTGACTGAACGGAACTGAACTGATAGAAACCCAGCTACAGTTACAAAAAGCATGAAGTTTTCTAACACTGACCCTGGCTGGCACACAATATCAACTGAAGTTGTTTGAACAGGTGCTTCTCCTGATTACACCATAAACTCAATAAATTCAGTCCTAGCAGAGAAATAGATGAATTCCTTTTGTGTTAGAAATTAACTGTTTCAATTCAAATTATATCATTTCATCAATTTTTATTACCACATATACATGAGGAACTGGGGCCTGAAAAGACAGACATACTTTTAAAATTAATTATATAATTATTTTGTTTTTGGCTGTGCTGGGTCTTGGTTGCTGTGTGGACTTTTCTCTAGTTGTGGTGAGCAGGGGCTATTCTCTAGTTGCAGTGCAAGGGCTTCTCACTGCAATGGCTTCTCTTTGTTATGAAGCACGGGCTCTAGGGCTCACAGGCTTCAGTAGTTGTGACTCCCGGGCTCTAGAGTGTAGGCTCAGTAGCAGTGATGCACGGGTTTAGTTGCTCTGCAGCATGTGGGATCCTCCCAGGCCGGGGATCAAACCTGTCTCTCCTGCACTGGAAGGCAGATTCTTTACTACTGAGCCACGAGGGAAGCTCCATATTTTTATCTACGTCCTAAATTCAAAATCATGTTTATATCCATGTCGATGCAAAATCAGGTCATTGTTAGAGCTTCCAAAATCAGCAACATTTTCCCAAACACAGCAGAGGAAAATTTTTAAATCTCTGTGTAACTTATTTCTGCTGCTTTTCCCATAACTTTAATGTTAATGGATGCTCTTAGGTTAGCCCAAAAAAGTCCATGTTTACTCCTCTCCTTGGGCCATTCCAAATAAGTTCTCTGTGCCATGAGAGCTCTTAACTTGTGATAGCTGCTAGGAATGGAATACTGTGGAATGGGATCCAGCAAGATCAGGATTAAGTTATTAGATCCTTCATGGAAGAGACTGTGGTGGGCAAAGTAGAGTTCATAATGGCACCATTCGCTCTGGACAAAGTTGGGAGACAAGATAAAGATGGACTTGTAACTTTTCTCAATACAGTTGATGATATTTTCCACGATGCTCTTGCCAGCAACAAAGTTTCTCTCATGGAGACAAATCCTTATATCTTCTTTTTCTAGGTTTGGTATTAATTCATTCTTCACCCAGGCAGAATCGTGCCCACTATATGAAATAAAAGCATGGAACTGAAGATTTCTTTGGAGTTCTTCCAAGGGTACATTCCTGGCCCTGCGCCGAGTCTGGGTCCACTGACATACCATCCTGAGGTACCAGGGCAGATCCAAGTAGATACAGAGGACAGTCACAGTAACAGCCAACACCAGCCCAAGGACCACAATGGTGACAATCAGCAGAGCTGTGTTGCAGGATAACTCAGATACGTGGAAGTCCTTGAGAGGGGTTCCCTTATAGTTTTCCGGATAGTCACACTTATAAGAATCAGGCCAACCCTCTACCACTTCACTTGATACTCGGCCTACACTTTGGATAAACTCTCTTAGCTCACAGGAACATTGGAATGGATTGTTCCCTGCTTTGAGGGACCTAATCTTCTGGCAGCTCTGGAAGAAATCAGCTGATGGATTGGAAATTGAATTATAGTCAATGATCAGTATGGAAAGGCTGCTAAAGATACCACATCCAGGAAGGTGGGCTAAAGAATTGGAAGCAAGGTTGAGTTCTTGCAAAGTTTCTAGACGAGTGACATCTTTAGGGATGCTCCTTATTCTGTTGTTGTGAAGATCAAGAACCTTGATCCGAGGAGGTAAACATTTGAAAACAGAGTCAGTAAGTATATTTGAAGACATATTTAAACTTAATAAATTTCTGGCCCAAGGGCAATTTCCTTCACTTTCATCATACATCAGGGAATTCTGGCTAACATCCAGTTGTTGTAGAGACTTCATTTTCTGGGTCATATGAACTATATTTGCAAGTTCTTTTAACTGATTCTTTTGTAAGATAAGTGTTTTCAAATTAGCCAAGTTTGTACAGTTTTTGAAAACCATGTCTGTTAAGAGATTACTGGAAAAATTCAAATACAGAAATGGGCTAATTTGGGATGGGCAGACCATATGGACCATGTGTGCAGCAGACACTGTGAGATGTTGGATGTTCATATTTGACAAGATTTTATAGATATAACCTTGTGGAAGACTGAACATGTTATTGACAACTTTGTGTATTGACAAGGCCTTCAGTGAAGTGTCCGAATAATCAAAATCTCTAGAGTCAAGGTAACCTTGTAGTTTCACATTTGAAATGGAGAAATATTCGATGTTTGTATGCCAAACAAACTGGAGGACCGTAATGAAGGAATTCCAAGTTATTTCAATGTTGTTTAAAGTGAGATTTGATAACCTTGAGTTCTTTTGAAGTTTTGACAGAACATTTTCAAAATAAGAACACCTATTATCATGGAGCACACATTTGATATTAGACAGTTCCAGGCTCACTGTGGTGCTGACTGACACATCCAAAATAAAATGGAATTCCTTTCCTGTGGGGAAAACAATGTGAAGGCTCTGTGTGTTAAGGTCTTGAAGGCTCTCAGCGTCTTCTTTTTCCCCATAAGTGTCTCCTAAGACCAGTAAAACCTTGCTGATGTGCAAATGAGCAATCAACCGCACACTGTATTTTTGTAACTGTGTGGCACTCAGCCCCAGAAATTCTAGTTGAGACATGTTGCCAAACTCTTGGCATATGGGCAGGGCATCAAATGCGTTAAATGAGAGGTCTAAGTGCTTGAGGTTCAGAGTAGGGTGGCAAGAAATCTTCTCCAAATTGTTGTGGGACAAATCCAAGTATTCCAGTTCCTGGTTGAATTTAAAAACACTCAAGTCAAGATACTGGATTCTATTATGAGAAATTATCAAAACCTTCAGTTTTGATAGTGAGAGGATGTCAGGTGTCTGAAGCTCAGAAATATAGTTGTATGATATATCTAAGATTGTTGTTTCCAGGGATAAGTCTTTGGGAACATAGGTGAGACCTGTTTTTGACCTGTCAATTAAAAATTCACTTTCATCAGTTAATTGGATTCTGACCTCAAGTATTAATATAATGATGATGGCAAAATGGAAAATGCTAGAATTTTTTTTAGTCATTTTGTAACAGCAGACATTCCTAAGGGTAGTTGCTATTCTTCAGAGCATCTTGATACAGTACAGATCCTAGGGGTAAAAAAGTCAGCATTAAATGACTATATTAAATTTAGCATGACTGACATTAAACATTTTTTCACTAGAGACTCATTAAATGAAGGCTATGTTCTTGGGAGTCACGCAAACTAAAACCAGGAAAATACACATGTTCATAAACAATTATACTACCTCTCATCAAATAACTTCTAATATGGATATGTAATGGATTGAATGGTGACCCTCCTCCCAAAAAAGATATGTCTACCTCCTAACCATGTCCTAATCTCCTAATTGAATATTACCTAATTTAGAAAAAGAGTATTTGTAGAGATAATTACATTAAGAGTCTTGAGAAGATCATCTTGGTTATCTAGGACTCGGCGGTCCTCAAATTTTTGGCACCAAGGATCGGTTTTGTGGAAGATAATTTTTCCTCAGACAGAGGTGGGGGGTGGTTTTCGTTTCAATCTCTGCTCATCTCCTGCTGTGCTTCCCACGTCGTAGTAGGTCATGGACCAGCACCAGTCCGTGGCCCTGGGGTTGGGGACACCTAATCTAGGTAGTCTCTAAATCCAATGATGATTTATCCCTATAAGAGAAAGAGGGAGCGTTATTTACAACAGCCAAGATATGGAAACAAAACTAGGTGTTCATCAATAGATGAATGATAAAGACGTTCTGTGTGTGTGTGTTTATATATATACATATATATATAATGGAATATTAGTCATTAAAAAATGAATTCTCGCCATTTGAAACATGGGTAGGTCTAGAAAGTATTATGCTAAGCGAAATAAGTCACACAAAGACAAAAACCACATCATCTCACTTATATGTGGAATCTAAACAACAAAACAAACAAAATGAAAACAGATTCATAGACACAGAAAATAAGTGTGTTCCAGCAGAAAGAGGGATGGAAGGTGGGAGAAATAGGTGAGGGCACTAAGAAGTACAAACCACCAGTATATAATTAATAAGTTATGGGGTTGTAATATACAGCATAAGGAATATGGTCAGTAACACTGCATTTACTTTGATAAAAGATCTTTCAGAAAACAATAAAAGATCAGAAAATCCATTCATTCATTCATTGATTTATTCAATCAGTATTTATGGATAACCTTCTGGCCACGTTTTAGGAACTAGAGATAAAGCAATGATCAGGATAAGGTTCTAATTTTCAAGAGCTTATTATCTAGAGGAAAGACAGAACATAAACATATAATAATTTCATGTAGTGATACCTGCTATACAGAAAAATAAAGCAGGATAAATGAATCAAGAATAATGGTAGGTATATAACAGTGGTTGGTGGTGGCTTTTTCAGATTGATTAGTCAGAGAGGGCCTTTCTAAGAATATGATGTTGGAGTAGAAATCAGAATGAAGTGAATGAATCATCTATGGGAAGATCTGGGGGGAAAGCATTTCCTTCTGCAAAGGAAAAGGCAAGTGCAAAGGTCCTGAGGTAGGAATGAGGTTGGCTTGTCTGAGGCACAGTAAGGAGGCCAGTGTTAGCATGGAGTGAGGTAGGTGAGGGGAGTTCAGGCCAAGAACACAAGGGGCAGATCATTGCAAGGAGTTGGGATTCTATCCTGAGAGTGAAGAGGGGGTCAGTGACCACTGAAAGGTTTTAGATGGGAGCAGTTTCCTTCTCTCTCTTATTCAGAAATCTTTTCTTCATTCATTTGTTAGGGGAAACACTTACTGAAACCACTTGCCTTAGCCAGGTACCACAGTAACCACCTACAGGAGTTATCTTAAACAGGAAGTCCTTGGTAAGGAATGCAGAACTAACAAGCTACCACCAACTGGAAGAATTCAGGAAAGGTCAAAAGGAGAGAGAAGACACCAGTCCATATATCCTACCAACCTTCCAGAATCCTTCTCACTGGAATCCACGTTGGCCAAGTGATGCTCACACCACCAGGAAGGACCCTGAGTCAGAATGATTGGCCAGAGACAACCCGGAAACTAAGCCCATCACTAATCCCATAAAACTAATCCCATAAAACCTGAGATTTCGAGTCATGTGGCAGAGCAGTCCTCCTGGGTTCCCTTACCTTGATGCTCTCCACGCAGGTACCCCTTCCCCATAAACTCTCTGGCTTTGTCAGCACGGGTGTCTCCTTGGACAATTCATTCTTGAGTGTTAGACAAGAGCCCACTTTTGGGCCCTAGACAGGGGTCCTCCTTTCTGCAACACGTTCATTCATCAAATATGTATGTATTCCCTATGATATAGTAGGTATTGTCCTGGGTTATGTCATTACACCGGCCCACCATTATTCAGACACTATTTTGTTAGCAGCATTCCCATAGCACATGAGACCAGAGGGTCATGTTGTATGAACCCTAGACAGTGAACCCTCTCACCACCAGAGATCCCCACAGTAGGGGGCTACATGGCTATGCAGATATTTTAAGGAAGTAATTCAAAACCTCCTAGAACCACATTATATAAGCAGGCCCTTAGTATCAGTAAAGAGTTAAATTCCTCTTCACATGTCCCCTCAGATCTCTCAAGGAGAGCTGAGGGACCCAAATAATTCATGTTCCAGAAACAGTCGTGGGTTGTAAAAGTTCCCCAAGTGAGACATGCAAATTTATCTAGTTGGGGGAATTTCTTGGACTTACCCTTTCACAGAGATGCCCAATGATGCCTTGCTGATCCTGACCTCTTCAAACATCAAAGAGGGCCATGTATACCCTCTTCATCACTGCTCATGAAGACCCTGCAGAGGGTAGGGGACAGAGACATTACAATGTATGTGAAAAGTACGGGCGGTATTTCTATGTCATTGATTGTATTTGGCTGAAAGACCCAGAAATGTCCCAAGTCTCTCTTTCCAGCTCCCTGAAAGAGCTACCCACACAAGGAGAAATTTTTCAATGAGAATAAAAATAGTACTCAATTACTGCCTGGGCCAGTGCCTAATATCTCAGAACTATCCTGTATAAGCTAAGTTGAAGCAAGAGCAGCTTGGGCTTAAGGCTCAAATGGGATTCTTTACTTATTCCTAAACCTGAATCCAAATCTAGGGATCTTTTAACCATCCAGCCAAGGAAGCAGTGGTCAGCACCATCGGGTGTGATGCACAGAATGGCCAGAGACACAAGGGGCAGAGACAGGACTCCATGCACAGACATGAGTGCTTAGCACACAGTGAACCCACCACAAGCAAGAGGAAAGCTGTAAGGACAGCTTGTTGTTTCCTAAACAACAGCAACAACCACATAAAAAACTACATTATAAAACTGAGATAGGCTGAGACCAGGGGCCTTTTACTGCAGTGCTATAGTGTTTGCATCTCAGCAAACATCTCCTCAAGCAACAAAAAACAAAGAAACTACAAGAGACTAAAAATAACTGCATGCACGTGCAGTTGAGACAAATTCTGGACAAAAGACACTAAAAGACCAAAAAAACTCAACTGCTACCTCCAAAGAGCCTACAGCAAAGACAGGGTGTCTGGAGCAAAAGCAGACTGTGTGTGCCCTTGCACACAACACCAAAGGGGTCAGCAAACCACCTAAGCCACCCCTCCAGGTCCACCCCTGGACATACCTCTAACCTCACTCCCATAGAAGGAACCAGCTCACCTCCCCCTCAGGCCAGTGACCAAAGGAACCTGTTACTTGTTCTCACTCCCTCTGCTTCAGCAGGGGCCCCAGTGAAGTCTTGCCTGAATTTCTTGTCTGCCCTCTAATCAGTTTCCAATGACTGGGGAAGGCTGAGAATCCTGGTTGGTATCAAACTCCCTGTCTTCAAGCATTGAATGAAAGCATGGCCTCAGTTTTCTGCCTAGCTGAATTAGTTGACTCAAATATCTTCTATTTGCTCAACTTCCATTTTGCCCTTTCACTTGCAGTCACTATTTGAAGCACTCAGTTTATTAAATCATTTATATTTCTATAATTAAGAAGTCAAAGTGTTGCATACATGTGTTTAGTCACTTCAGTGATGTCTGACTCCTTGTAACCCCATGGACTGTAGCCCACCAGTTTCCTCTGTTTGTGGAAATTCTCCAGGCAAGAATACTGGAATGGGTTGCTGTGCCCTTCTCCAGGGGATCTTCCCAACCCAGGGATCAAACCCAGGTCTCCTGCATTGCAGACGGATTCTTTACCACCTGAGACACCAGGTTTAGGCACTTAAAGGAGATATAAATTGTATATACCAAACTTGCTATATCAGTGAAAATCAATGCTTTTGTCAAGGTTCTAATGAACAACACAGAATCTCATCTATAGTAGCAGCTCAAAATTACTTTACTGCCAGATAAAATTATTATTTGCGAAGTTAACTAGTAATAGATTGCTGTAATTTGATAGTACAAAAATATCTCCAGGTGTGTTTATGTCTATTTTCATCATTATGATAAGTTTAGCCTCAACTTTTATGATTCAGTGTATCAATAAATGTGAATTGCCTTTGCCTGAAGACTTTGGAGGCATGGAGTCGAGACTTTGACTTGTCTTAATAGCTAATACTCATACAATCAATCTGGCCCATTAAGTTCAGTCCCACAAATATTTATTGGGAGTTTTCTTTGCATGAGGGAGCTATAAATGTTAACCACAAGCTGAAAGGATCAAAACCAGTTCAAGAGCTTTTCTGCTTTGTTTGCTATGCGGTTTTGTGAACTTTTGCTTTCTGTTGTAAAGAAAAACTCACAACTCTTTGGATACAATTGGGTGTAGCCTGGGAAACATTTTCAAAACCTGCAATTCCACCTCAATAGCTGCACCCTAGGACAGTTTCAGTAGTCTGAGAAAACAGGAAAAAAATATAAATTGTGGGAATTGCCCAGAGAAAAAACTCAAATGCAGGAGTCACTGGGCAGCACTGCCTCCAGGAGTGATTTACCTACAGCTCATTGTCCTCAGCATTTTCATTACAAAGAGATAAATGGAGGGAATAGGATAAAAAGAGCAGTGCCATCTGAATCAACTGCTAGCAGCTCTATCAGAAACCCATGAGATGTTTGTGATCCAAATATTCATCTACCAACTCAAATCTCTTGAAAGCAAATCATGCCTGAGATGAGGTTCATTTAAACAAAAAAATCCACACAAACACAAAAACCCTTTCTCTGAATCAGAACAAGCAACTGATAAACAAATGCTAGTTCAAGTCACAGTAAGTACATATCAGAAATAACCCACTTAGAAAAACACCCAGGACTTAATCATAGAGATGTCTGAGATTTTAGGGTCTAATAACTAGTTATACATTTATTTTATTTTACAAAATTTAAAAAGATGTTGCTTACCAAGTCGGCCTGTTCCTCTGTCCTGTTGGCAGTCTGTAGAAAAATCAAATACTTCCTCAAACATTTTGTTTTGCTGGTTTAATGTTTGTGGGTGGACTGGGGAAGCTCTTTTACGCCACCTACTGAATCCCACTGAAATTACATGACACAATCAGTGTAAACCTATTTTCTCCTATTCATATGTAGAAATAGTCCGTAGATTCACAGACCAGCAATAAGATAGAATCACCTCTCTGTGGCCCTCCTTCCCTACAATCAGTTCACTAGTGTCTACTCTAACGAAGTGAAGGAGGCAGTATTAATATTCCACAGATGATTTATTCAGTCCAGTTCAGTCGCTCACTCATGTCCGACTCTTTGGGACCCCATGGACTTCAGCACGCCAGGCCTCCCTATCTATCACCAACTCCCGGAGTTTACTCAAACTCATGTCCATTGAGTCGGTGACGCCTTATTTGCTGAATTCAAAATGTTTATCGTCACCATGCTGATGGACATGGGGGTAGAGGTGTTTCAGGTGTTTTACTTCTAACTCTTCAATCAGGCCACTATTAAAAGTGACTGAAGGTGGAAAGAAGCAGGGGTCAAGGTCAAGGTTTTGTTAAAATTCATAAGGAGAAAAAAATTACTCATGGGCTTTTACAGAATGGATGCTAATCATGTCTTTTCTGACAAATTGGCTTGCAGAGAAAATCTGGTGCTCAAATTTTTCAAGCTTTTTTCAAAAATTGATTTTTTAAATCTCTATGTGGAAAATGGACTAGCTAATGATCACAATAAACTGTGGGAAATTCTGAAAAAGATGGGAATACCAGACCATCTGACCTGTCTCTTGAGAAACCTGTATGCAGGTCAGGAAGCAACAGTTAGAACTGGACGTGGAACAACAGACTGGTTCCAAATAGGAAAAGGAGTACGTCAAGGCTGTATATTGTCACCCCGCTTATTTAACTTATATGCAGAGTCCATCATGAGAAACGCTGGGCTGGAAGAAATACAAGCTGGAATCAAGATTGCTGGGAGAAATATCAATAACCTCAGATATGCAGATGACACCACCCTTATGGCAGAAAGTGAAGAACTAAAGAGCCTCTTGATGAAAGTGAAAGAGGGGAGTAAAAAAGTTGGCTTAAAGCTCAATGTTCAGAAAACTAAGATCATGGCATCTGGTCCCATCACTTCATGGGAAATAGATGGGGAAACAGTGGAAACAGTGTCAGACTTTATTTTTTGGGGCTCCAAAATCACTGCTGATGGTGACTGCAGTCATGAAATTAAAAGACGCTTACTCCTTGGGAGGAAGGTTATGACCAACCTAGAGAGCATATTTAAAAGTAGAGACATTACTTTGCCAACAAAGGTCTGTCTAGTCAAGGCTATGGTTTTTCCAGTGGTCATGTATGGATGTGAGAGTTGGACAGTGAAGAAAACTGAGCACCAAAGAATTGATGCTTTTGAACTGTGGTGTTGGAGAAGACTCTTGATAGTCCCTTGGGCTGCAAGGAGATCCAACCAGTCCATCCTAAAGGAGATCAGTCCTGGGTGTTCATTGGAAGGACTGATGTTGAAGCTGAAGCTCCAACACTTTGGCCACCTCATGCGAAGAGTTGACTCATTGGAAAAGACCCTAATGCTGGGAAGGATTGGGGGCAGGAGGAGAAGGGGACAACAGAGGATGAGATGGTTGGATGGCATCACCGACTCGATGGACATGGGTCTGGGTAGACTCTAGGAGTTGGTGATGGACAGGGAGGCTTGGCGTGGTGCAATTCATGGGGTCGCAAATAGTCGGACATGACTGAGCGACTGAACTGAACTGAGCTGAACAATCTCTTTTCTCCAATAAAGCTTTATGTGGTTCCTTGTTGTTGGCATGCTCAAGGAATCCAACCTGATAGCTCCCACTCTGGTCTTTTAAAACAACAACAGTAACAAAATAACAAGTGGGCAAATAAAGCTGAGAAATGCTGGCTTTCTTCCTCCGAATTTGTGCTCAGCTTGGTGCTACAAGATGTCCTCAACAAGCTGGCTGCAATTCTTGCTGGAATCAGCTTTTCTACCACAGCAAACAAGGCCAGCTTCCCCAAACTAAGAACCTTGAGGTGCTTTTTGACTTGTACTATTCTGTCTGTCTCAGTTTCCTCCTATCCTCTCACAACTTGTTCAAGAAGGGAGGTGTACCTATAAACATATTTCTGTGACTGAAGGAATGAACTTCCTTCTCCCTCCACTCTAACTCACCACTACTTCCCCCAGACCCATAACTGGAGATAAGCGTGCTCTTTGATTAACAATTCAGTTTTAGGCTCCCTAAAGACATTTGACGTTGTGAACTAGATCTAGAAAGTGATACCCAGGAGAGAGGTCAGCAGGGCAGAAAGAAAGCACTTCAGCACTCACAAAGTCCCGTGTTTCCCTTCAAGCTCATCTCCACTCTGAGCTGCTCCCCCGCCTCCTTTCACTCTCCCTATTATCCAGTGGGTTTGTACCCATGCTTGTGCTCACTCACTCAATCGTGTCTGACTCTGCAACCCATGGACCGTACCCCGCCAGGCTCCTCTGTCCATGGGATATCCCAGGCAAGAATACTGGAGTGGGCTGCCATTCCCTTCTCCAGGAGATCTTCCTTATCCAGAGATTGAACCCAAGTCTCTTTCGTCTCCTGTACTGGTGGGTGGATTCTTTAACACTGAACCAGTTACCAGTGGACCAACACACTTGTAATCATGTACACCCAGGCATTGAAATATCCACCTCTTCTAAGGAATAACTTTAATTCTCAAAGAATATACCTTTTTTAAGTTTTAAAAATGTTTTCTTTAACACAATATATCTAAAATAGCATTTAAAATGCCACAATATAAAACATTATTAATATCTTATATATATTTTTCATTCAAAGTTTTCAAAATCCAGTGTGTGGGGGACTTCCCTGGTGGTCCAGTGGGTAAGACTCAATGCTCTTAATGCAGAGGGTCTGGGTTCAATCCCTGATCAGAGAACTAGATCCCACATACCACAAATAAGACTTGACAGAGCCAAACTAATTAATTGATTAATTTTTAAAAATTCAGTGTGTGTTCTAAATTACAGCACATCTCATCTGGACTGCCTGCATTTCAGGTGTTCCATGGTCACATGTGGCTAGTGGCTACCATATTGGATGACCTGAGTCTAGGTGGGTTTATCATAGCCATGCAAATAAGTACAAGCCTAAGTCTAGTTAACAGCAGCTCAAAGAGCTAACTCAACATAGAAGTTTCATATCTGAGACTCTAGGCACCTCTTTGCTTCTCTCAACAGCAGTTTTTGCCACTCTTAAAAATTGCACTCATCTCACACGCTAGTAAAGTAATGCTGAAAATTCTCCAAGCCAGGCTTAAGCAATACGTGAACCGTGAACTTCCAGATGTTCAAGGTGGTTTTAGAAAAGGCAGAGGAACCAGAGATCAAATTGACAACATCCGCTGGTTCATCGAAAAAGCAAGAGACTTCCAGAAAAACTTGTATTTCTGCTTCATTGACTATGCCAAAGCCTTTGACTGTGTGGATCACAATAAACTGTGGAAAATTCTGAAAGAGATGGGAATACCAGACCATCTGACCTGTCTCTTGAGAAACCTGTATGCAGGTCAGGAAGCAACAGTTAGAACTGGACATGGAACAGACTGGTTCCAAATAGGAAAAGGAGTACGTCAAGGCTGTATATTGTCACCCCGCTTATTTAACTTATATGCAGAGTCCATCATGAGAAACGCTGGGCTGGAAGAAACACAAGCTGGAATCAAGATTGCCGGGAGAAATATCAATAACCTCAGATATGCAGATGACACCACCCTTATGGCAGAAAGTGAAGAAGAACTAAAGAGCTTCTTGATGAAAGTGAAAGAGGGGAGTGAAAAAGTGGCTTAAAGCTCAATGTTCAGAAAACTAAGATCATGGGATCTGGTCCCATCACTTCATGGGAAATAGGTGGGGAAACAGTGTCAGATTTTATTTTTTGGGGCTCCAAAATCACTGCTGATGGTGATTGCAGCCATGAAATTAAAAGACGCTTACTCCTTGGAAGGAAGGTTATGACCAACCTAGAGAGCATATTTAAAAGTAGAGACATTACTTTGCCAACAGAGGTCCATCTAGTCAAGGCTATGGTTTTACCAGTGGTCATGTATGGATGTGAGAGTTGGATGGTGAAGAAAGCTGAGTGCCGAAGAATTGATGCTTTTGAACTGTGGTGTTGGAGAAGACTCTTGAGAGTCCCTTGGACTGCAAGAAGATCCAACCAGTCCATCCTAAAAGAGATCAGTCCTGGGTGTTCTTTGGAAGGACTGATGTTGAAGCTGAAACTCCAATACTTTGGCCACCTCATGCGAAGAGTTGACTCATTGGAAAAGACCCTAATGCTGGGAAGGATTGGGGGCGGGAGGAGAAGGGGATGACAGAGGATGAGATGGTTGGATGGCATCACCGACTCGATGGACATGGGTTTGGGTAGACTCTAGGAGTTGGTGATGGACAGGGAGGCCTGGCGTGGTGCGATTCATGGGGTTGCAAAGAGTCGGACACGACTGAGTGACTGAACTGAACTGAATTCCACACTCAGATGTTTCTTTTTGGATCCATGGCAATGTAAACATTCTGCCAATTAGATGTGACCTGTACTGTTGTTTTTTAACAAAAACTTTGTTAAGATATAATTCATATATCATAAAAATTTCACCCATTTGAAGTGAACAATTCAATGACTTAAGGTAAAGTCACAGGATGTGCAACCATTACCACAAACTTTTTCAACACCCTGCAAAGAGCCACATCCCTTAGCTGTCACCTTCCAATGCCCCATTTGCCTCAGACCTAGACAATCACTATAGATTGTACTAATCTCTATAGATTTGCCTGAGTATTTCATATAAATGGAATCATGTAAAATGTGGTTATATGTGGTTTTTTCCACTTAGCTTAATCTTTTCAAGATTCGTCCATGTTGCAGCATGTATCAAGTTTCATTTTTTTGTTGCTAAATAACTTTTCATTGTATGGGTATACCACATTTTATTTATCGATTCATCAGCGAATGGAAATTTGTGTTGTTTACACTTATGGCTGTTATGAATATATAAAAATTCATGTACAAGTTTTGGGTAGACATTCTCTCTTGGGTATATACTTAGATACTTAAGCGTGAAATTTCTACTTCGTATGTAAATATGTTTAGCCTTTTGAGGAGTTCCAGGCTAGCTGCATCATTTATCTTTCCACTAACAGTGTATAAGAGCTCCAATTTCGCCACGTTCTTGCTAACACTTGTTGTCATCTGACTTTTACTATAGTCTTCTTATGAATGAATTTGTATCTCATTATGGTTTTAATTTGCATTTCCTTGATAACTAATGATGTTGAACATCTTTTCATGTGTAAATTCAGTTCAGTTCAGTCGCTCAGTCATGTCCGACTCTTTGCGACCCCATGAATTGCAGCACGCCAGGCCTCCCTGTCCATCACCAACTCCTAGAGTCTACCCAAACCCATGTCCATCAAGTGGGTGATGCCTTCCCACCATCTCATCCGCTGTCATCCTCTTCTCCTCCTGCCCCCAATCCTTCCCAGCATTAGGGTCTTTTCCAATGAGTCAACTCTTCGCATGAGGTGGCCAAAGTATTGGAGTTTCAGCTTCAACATCAGTCCTTCCAATGAACACCCGGGGCTGATCTCCTTTAGGATGGACTGGTTGGATTTTCTTGCAGTCCAAGGGACTCTCAAGAGTCTTCTCCAACACCACAGTTCAAAAGCATCAATTCTTCAGCGCTCAGCTTTCTTCACCATCCAACTCTCACATCCATACATGACCACTGGAAAAACCATAGCCTTGACTAGATGGACCTCTGTTGGCAAAGTAATGTCTCTGCTTTTAAATATGCTCTCTAGGTTGGTCATAACTTTCCTTCCAAGGAGTAAGTGTCTTTTAATTTAGCTGTTTGTATATCTTCTTTGAAACCTTGCTGAACTTGTTTATTAGTCCTACTAGTTTTCCAGCGGATTCCTAAGTAGTATTTCCTATAAATAAGATCATGTCATTTGCAGAATGTCATCTTCTTCCTTTCCAAAATGGGTACTTTTTATAACACTTGTCTAATGGCATTCCCTGGTGGCTCAGATTGTAAAGAATCCACCTGCAGTGTGGGAGACCTGGGTTTGATCCCTGGGTTAGGAAGATCCCCTGGAGAAGGGCATGACTACCCACTCCAGTATTCTTGCTTGGAGAATTCCATGGACAGAGAAGCCTGGCAGGCTACAGTCCATGGGGTAACAAAGAATCGGACATGACTGAGTGACTTTCACTTTCACTTTTGTCTAACTGCCCTGGCTAGCACTCCCAGTACGATGTGGAACAGAATTGATGAGAGAGGTCTGATGCCAAGGTTCTTTACCTATTGAGAGCAGTTCCCAAATATCAGGGAAGAGTTTTGAGAACCATTAAGTATGAGGTTAGCTGTGAGTTTTCCATCTATGCTTTTATTTTTTTAAACACCAAAACCATTTTGTATTGGGGTATAGCCCATAAACAGTGTCGTAATAGTTTCAGGTGAACAGTGAAGGGACTCAGACATACATATACATGTATCCATTCTCCCCCCAAACCTCCCTTGCATTCAGGCTGGCACATAACATTGAGCAGAGTTCCATGTGCTATACAATAGGTTTTTGTTGGTTATCCATTTTAAATATAGCAGTGTGTACATGACCTTCCCAAATTCCTTAACTATTCCTTCCCCCCGCCACCGCCCTCCACCACCACCCCCCTCCCCCAACCCAGCCCTGGAAACCATGAGTTAATTTTCTAAGTCTGTGAGTCTCTTTCTGTTTTGTAAATTCATTTGTATCATCCCTTTTCAGATTTCGGAATTTCCCATCCACTTCTAGTTTGTGAGTACTTTTTTCAGGAAGAGGTAGAAAGTATGGTTTCTTTTTCTGTAGTATTTAAAAAAATGTTTTTAATTTTTTTTGGCTGCTCTTGGTCTTCACTGCTGCAAGCTGGCTTTCTTGAGTTGCAGCCAGCAGAGGCTACTCTTTGCTGTGGTGTGCTTTGCAGTGCTTCCTCTTGCAGAGCATGGGATCTAGAGCACAGGCTCAGTAGTTGTGGTGTGCGAGTTTGTTGCTCCATGGCATGTGGAATCTTCCCACACCAGGGATCGAACCCATGTCTCTTGCATTGACAGGTGGATTCCCAGTAGGGAAGTCCCCAGAGTATGGTTTCTCACTCAGCAAGGAAGAGAACTAGTTTGAGGGATGCCTCTCCCAGCAGAGTTAATACAGTTGACCCTTGAACAAAACAGGTTTTAGAGTGCCTAATCTGATTATAACTTTACAGGTGGCCCTTTGTAACTGCAGTTCCTCATCCTCAGATTCAACCAACTGCAAATAGTGTCATGCTGTAGTACTTTTTTTTTTTTTGGAAAAAAATCTGTAAGTGGACCAGTGCAGTTCAAACTTATCTTGTTCAAGGGTCAGCTGTACTCACAGCTGTGTTCCATTCCTTCCATCCCTCCCTCCATATTTTCCCAACAGAAAGCACAATTCCTCTCTCCCACTTGACCCTAGAGTTCAAATTGTGCCCCATGAAGCTGGCTAGGAATGAAAAATGGCATCAGTTAGACATCTGGCATTGAATCAATTCCCCCTTAACTAGTTAAAATTTTCCAGCAATTTTTTTTTAAAGTTGCCACCTGAGTAAATCTTAGACCAAGGCCAGTCTGTCTCCAGCTACCAACCTGGGTGTTTGGCTTCATGAAAAGTTGATAAGCACCTTTGTACGCAGTTTTGGTCCAAGTTTTTTATTGTCACCTTAGGATAAATTTCTGGAAAGAGTGAATAAATGCCTTGGGTGGTTTTTTATGTTTACTGACAGTTTCTATCACTTTTGTGAATTACTTGTTCACATCATTGCATATTTCTTTATCAGGTTTATGTTTTCAATACTTAATCATACCTTCTGTTTTATGTTATTGACACTCACCCTCTGTCAAACTTTTTGTAAACATCTTCCCTCATTTTTTATCTTTTTATCTCATGATCTTTCAAACCAACAAATATGTACCTTTTTATATAAACAAGTAAGTTGACTTTCTCTTTGCTATTACTGTCAGTTAGTTGTGTGTTGGTGAATCAGGTTGACTTCCTAGGTGGCTCAGTGGTAAAGAATCCGTCGTCTGCCAAGCAGGAGACATGAATTCAATCCCTGGGTTGGGCAGATCCCCTGGAAAAGGAAATGGCAACCCACTCCAGTATTCTTGCCTGGGAAATCCCATGGACAGAGGAACCTAGTGGGCTACAGCCCATACGGTTGCAAGAGTCAGATGTGACTTGGGTACAAGATGTGACAGGCTACAAAAAATAAAAAGCCTCATTTTTTTTAGCACTTGCCAATATCTATGGTTTAAGTATTTCCACTACAGCTGATTTCTAACTACCAACTGACTGCTTGCAAAATTCCTTAATATTTAACCACTGGTTCTCACAAGTCTTTATAAATCAGCTCCATCAGACTACTGCTGCATTTTGCTTTTAGGTTAAAAGAGTTCATCATAAAAAGGACAGATAAATAAATGTGTATGTGTTCTTCTCAAGGGCTTCCCAGGTGGCTCAGTGGTAAAGAATCTGCCTGTCAATGCAGGAGACATGAGTTTGATCCCTGGATCAGGAAGATCCCCTGAAGGAGAAAATGGCAACCCACTCCAGCATTCTTGCCTGGGAAATCCCATGGAGAGAGAAGCATGGCAGGCTGCAGTCTGTGGGGTCGCAAGAGTCGAACACGACTGAGCAACCAAGCATGCACACACGTTCTTCTCAAAGGTCATTTTTAAAGTTAATTTAATTTTCTATTATCTAAGAAACATGTTTACTGAAGAAAACTCAGGAAAGACAAATAAATAAAGATAAAAATTCAAATCAATAATAATCTTACCAGATAAATACATCAGTATCATTTTTGTAGCAAACATGCAGACTTTTTAATATTTATATTAACATGCTTTAGGCTCTTGATGCCGGTCACTAAATTGCTAAGCAGTAAATTTGTGCAGCTTACACACACACACACACACACACACACACACACATTCCTGAGATGGCGTTGGACCAAGTATTCTGTTTTGTAATCTCTTAATGTGAGAGACCTGGGTTCGATCCCTGTGTTGGGAAGATCCCCTGGAGAAAGGATAGGCTACCTACTCCAGTATTCTGGCCTGGAGAATTCTAGTATTCTGGCCCAGGTTGCAGAGGCAGACACGACAGAGTGACTTTCACTTTCTTTTTTCTTAATCCAACCAGCTGGTTTGACAGATTATGGTGTAGGGTATTGACTAGAATTTTTCCTATGACTTGGGTCCAAAACCAAGCACTAGGAAGTGTAATTTACCCCCTATTTTAAGGATAGCTGCCAACAATTGGGGCAAGCACTTCCTGAAGCAGTTGAATCAGACAGTGCAAACCCCACCTCCTCGCCATGCTCACATTTTCCCCAGGCACACATGCATACAGGGGAGGCAGTGAAAGGGTCAGCAGGACTGAGATATCTGTTTGTGATGTGAAGCTGCAGCCTATGATATGGGGAAAGGAGATGAGCTTAAATGGAATTGGAGATTGAAAATGCTAAGCTATATTGCATTGTTAACACCTCAAAAGAACTGAAGAGGTCGGAAATCTGCTCACAAAAATTACTTCATACTTAGACTTGACTCTTGAGACTCCTTATAAACTAACTATAACTAGAAATCCCCAGAAAGTCCCTGTGGCTTTAGAAATCCCTTGAAGTCCCTTTCACTGCCTATAATTTATTCTCATTCTCTTCTAATCAAACAAATCTCCAGAAATCTAGAAGAAATTGACTTCCCCTTTTCCTAGTGTGTGGGTTTTTCTTTTTTCTTTTCTATGTTCTCATTCTCATTAGGGCTTCCCTGCTAGCTCAGATGGTAAACAATCCATCTGCAGTGTGGGAGACCTGGGTTAAATCCCATGGTTGGGAAGATCCCCTGGAAGAGGGCATGGCAACCCACTCCAGTATTCTTGCCTGGAGAATCCCCATGGACAGAGGAGCCTGGCAGGTTGCAGTTCATGGGGTTGCAAAGAGTTAGACATGACTGAGTGTCAAAGCATTCTCCTCCATTTATATTGCAGTCATCCTAGTCATGTCTCTTAACCATGCTCTCACACCCCTCCATCCCATTCTCTCTGCCAATCTCTCCCTTTCCTGGACTTCAGAACTGTGAGAAATACATTACTGTTGTCTAAGCCACCCAGACTGTGGTGCGTGGCATGGCAGCCCTAGCAGACCCATACACCATTCCTCTCAATGATGGTCATGAGTCAGGCAGCCCCCCTACCCTCGTCCATCCACATCCTCATCCCCATCCTCACAGCAGGTCCTGAAAAGGGGCTCAACTTTTATTATAACTTCAAGGGGAGGTCATTAGATCTTTTTAAGCAGGGGGATGGCTTAAAATAATTTATATTTTAAGAACAATTCCTCTGATTGCTGTTTGGAGAATGTATGAAGCAAGAGTAAAATCAGGGAGGCCAGTTAGGTTACTGTAGTCATACAGGTGAGAAATATTGTTGGCTTAGTCAAGACAGACATCAGGAAGTCAAGAAGAAATCCAAAGCCATCTCCCTACAAGTCTAGAACCTCTACTTGCTGCTAAGTCGCTTCAGTCATGTCTGGCTCTGTGCGACCCCATAGACAGCAGCCCACCAGGCTCCCCCGTCCCTGGGATTCTCCAGGCAAGAACACTGGAGTGGGTTGCCATTTCCTTCTCCAATGCATGAAAGTGAAAAGTGAAAAGTGAAAGGGAAGTTGCTCAGTCGTGTCTGACTCCTAGCGACCCCATGGACTGCAGCCTACCAGGCTCCTCCATCCATGGGATTTTCCAGGCAAGAGTACTGGAGGGGGTTGCCATTGCCTTCTCCAAGAACCTCTATTTAACGACTCTTTAATCACCCTTTTGAATCCAAGCCTCTGAAGATGGGTAACACGAGTTGATAGTTACTGGCCTCTTTCTGCTCTTTTTCAGTAAGTCCAACCTGGCTTTGTCTAATATCTGTTTAAAATGTGGTGATATTTACCACCTTTTTGCAGTTTTGAGGCATTTACCAAAATTCTAACACAACCAGAAATGCCTATTCAATAATCAGTTATAAATAATTTTGGCTCTGAATTTCCTTGGCAAGCAGGTAAATCATGTCTTTGGCCTCAACAGCCTGTAACATATACATATTTATATATAGTTGTTGTTTATTCACTCAGTCATGTCCGACTCTGCAACCCCATGGACTGTAGCCCACTAGGCTCTGTCCATGGGATTTTCCAGGTAAGAAGACTGGAGTGGGTTGCCATTTCCTTCTCCAGGGGATCTTCCCGATCCAGGGATCAAACTTGCATCTCTTGCTTGGCAGGTGGAATGTTAACCACTGAGCCACCTGGGAAGCCCCATATATATATGTGTGTGTAAAATGTCATAAGTTGCCACTGATTAATCCCGTATTTGTATAGCAAGGTCAAACATTTTGTAAAGTTTTACTCAGATGTGAAGAAAAAAGGCTCTTTAATTTCTGTATCTGGTCTATTTTCTCCCAAAGTCCCAAAGTAGAGCAGGATGACAGAGCCGACCTCAAGGCTGATGAAGATCCACAGGACTCTCCAAGCACCACTCCATACAGTTCTGAGGCTGACTTTTTTCCTTGTGGCCAGGAAGTCTCATAGACTCCTGCTCACACAACATCCACTCGGGAAAGGAGAGAGGGGGGAAAGGTCCTTGAATGACTGAGCATTCATTCAACAGAGACTGTTTCAATTTGAAACAGAATGGTTAAACCAGAGAGACTGAGGTACCTGTAATCAGCAAGTCTGAGCACTAGCTCAGTCCCCAGCTTGGTTTCCAGTTCAGCTGAAACATGGTTTTCAGTAAGTCTTCCCTGCATTCATGGAAATAATGGAAGCAGCATCCAGAAATAACTTGAAACCAGTGTCCATCAGAATCCAAGTAAATGATGGTTTCTTAAATTGGATTTCAGGCGTTTTATTT
Source organism: Giraffa tippelskirchi (assembly GCF_054371585.1). Classification (NCBI taxonomy): domain Eukaryota; kingdom Metazoa; phylum Chordata; class Mammalia; order Artiodactyla; family Giraffidae; genus Giraffa; species Giraffa tippelskirchi. The sequence continues at coordinate 54,318,824 of NC_137275.1, read as the reverse complement.
TTTTTTAACCTTTCACATCATCGTTTTCAGTGACTAGTTTTAATTTAATATTAAAAGCAGCTCTAATATTAGCCCAAAAGAGTCCATGTTTGCTCTTCTCCTTGGGCCATTCCAAATAAGTTCTCTGTGCCATGAGAGCTCTTAGCTTGTGATATCTATCAGGAATGGTGTTCTGTGGAATGGGTTCCAGCAAGATCAGGATTAAGTTATTAGATCCTTCATGGAAGAGACTGTGGTGGGCAAAGTAGAGTTCATAATGGCACCACTCACTCTGGACAAAGTTGGGAGACAAAACGAAGATGGATTTGTAACTTTTCTCAATACAGTTGATGATATTTTCCACGATGCTCTTGCCAGCAACAAAGTTTCTCTCATGGAGACAAATCCTTATATTTTCTTTTTCTAGACAAGGTACCAGTTCATCCTTCACCCAGGCAGAGTCATGTTCACTGTATGAAATAAAAGCATGGAACTGAAGATTTCTTTGGAGTTCTTCCAAGGGTACATTCCTGGCCCTGCGCCGGGTCTGGGTCCACTGACATACCATCCTGAGGTACCAGGGCAGATCCAAGTAGATACAGAGGACAGTCACAGTAACAGCCAACACCAGCCCAGGGACCACAATGGTGACAATCAGCAGAGCTGTGTTACAGGATAACTCAGATACGTGGAAGTCCTTGAGAGGGGTTCCCTTATAGCTTTCCGGATAGTCACACTTATAAGAATCAGGCCAACCCTCTACCACTTCACTTGATACTCGGCCTACACTTTGGATAAACTCTCTTAGCTCACAGGAACATTGGAATGGATTGTTCCCTGCTTTGAGGGACCTAATCTTCTGGCAGCTCTGGAAGAAATCAGCTGATGGATTGGAAATTGAATTATAGTCAATGATCAGTATGGAAAGGCTGCTAAAGATACCACATCCAGGAAGGTGGGCTAAAGAATTGGAAGCAAGGTTGAGTTCTTGCAAAGTTTCTAGACGAGTGACATCTTTAGGGATGCTCCTTATTCTGTTGTTGTGAAGATCAAGAACCTTGATCCGAGGAGGTAAACATCTGAAAACAGAGTCAGTGAGTGCATTTGAAGATAAATTTAACACCACTATACTCCCAACCCAAGTGCAATTTCCATTACGTCTGTCATATTCCAAAGAATTCCAGCTAACATCCAGTGTTTCCAATGAAAGCATATCCTTAGTCATGAGACTTGTTTTGAAAAGGTCTTTTAATTCATTCTTTTGTAAGATAAGAGTCTCCAATCTAGCTAAAGTGTCACAATTTTGAAAGACACTATCTGTGAAAGCATTCTGGGTAAAGTTCAAAAACTTAAACGTGCTTGGTTCCTGAGGACAAAGCATGTGTATAAAGCGTGTGTCTGATATGGTTAACATCAGAATATTCATCTCAGAAAACACTGTGTATAATGCTGCCTGTGAAAAAATAAAAACTTCATTTGTAACATGTTCTATTGTCAGTGCCTTCAATGTCGTTTTATAATAAGTAAAAACTTCTTCATCAATGCTTTCAACTATTGTTAAATTGTAAATATTGAGATATTCTACAGGTCTGGGCCAAAGGAATTGAAAAACTTTAACCAAACATTTCCAAGTTGTTTCCATATGGTTGAGGGTAAAATTTAGTAAGGTTGATCCTCCAGTGAGTCCTGATAAAAATTTAAGTAAAACTTGGCAATTGTCATCATTCAATTTAATATTAGTCAGTTGTAAGCACCCTAAACTATTCACTGATATGTTCACTTGGACCGAGAAAAAGCTATTTGGGTGAAAAACAAGGTGAAGTTTCTTTGTATTTGGAATTTGAAGACTTTCTTTCTTATTTTCTTTCATATAATAATCTTCCAAATCCAGAAGGATACAACTTAGGTGCAAGTGAGCAACTGGTAGTAAATCTAATTGTTGTAACTTTGTAGCACTTAATCCTAAGAAATTCAGTTGGGTCAGGTTGCCAAATTCCTTACAGATAGGCAGGGCATCGAAGTCATTGAATGAGAGGTCTAAATGCTTGAGACTCTTGGTGACTGGATGACAGGATATCTTCTGCAACTGATTGTGCGATAAATCCAAATATTCCAAATCACGGTTGAACTTGAAAATACTAATATCAAGGCCCTGGATTCTATTATGGGAAAATCTCAGAACTTTCAGCCCTGAGAGAAAGCTGACATCAGACAGGTGAAGCTCAGATATGTTGTTTTGAGACAAGTCTAAGACTTGGGTTTTTGGTGGCAGGTCTTTGGGAACATGAATAAGGCTTTTTTTTGACATGTCTACCACAAGTTCACTTTCATCAGAGAACTGGATTATGGTTCCAAATACTAAGGCCACAATGTAAACAAAATGACAGCTTCTGATGGTAGATTCTTTGTCTTTGGTCATGGCGTTGATGTGACTATCTCCCGGAGGGTTGCTGCTGTTTTTCAGAACATCCTGATGTGCATCCAATTCTAGAAATATAATATATGTTAAGATGTATAAACATTAGCTGATTACTCTCAATCCTCAGCTTACTAAACATGAAATCTCAATGAGTTCTTCATTTACTATCAGGATCATTTCTGACCCCATAATTTAATGTGTCATTTTTTTCCAGTTATGCAAGTTGCTGGTGCTGGGAAAGGCAATGAAGACCTTGTTATCAAAGAACTGTGGTTGTGTGTTCCACTCAGGAGCCTGTCTTTGTGTACTCCGACTCAGAACTTTCTCAGGGCTGAAGCAGCCTCCTGGACAGTGTTTGGAAACCCTTAAAGGCATGTACACTACCCACAGCCACCTGGAGCCAGATAATGGATAGGGCAGGCAGCACATATACCAAAACCAGAAAGAAAGAAGCTGGGAAAGAAGATACAGGGGAGACAAAAGGCTTTGGACAGCTCCATGTACACCAAGCAATCGAGAAGGCCACATACTTGCCCAGGTCTGGATGCACACTCAGAGAAGACCTGAAAAATCCTAAACTTCCACCTCTGGTTGACTTTCAGGCTCTGTGCAAGGGGAAAGTAAAGGCTAAATCAGAGTTGTAAACAGGCTGACAAGCCCTGAAGAAGTGTTTCAACACGGAGCCAATATGCAAAGATCAGGTGTTTTTTGTTCTGTTCTGTTTCCCCAGACATTTAAGAAAACCTCTGCTAAATCACTAGCTGACCACTAAGCCAACGGAACAGAGAATTCAATGGCCACACACAAGAAGGAAAACAGTCTTTACAAAAATAATTTAGAAACATCACTAAACATGGTGCTTCCCTGGTGGTCCAGTGGTTAAGAATCCACCCGCCAATGCAGGGGACAGGAGTCTGATCCCTGGTCTGGGAAGATCCCACATGCTGTGGGGCAACTGAGCCAGCGTGCCACAACTACTGAGCCTGAGTGCCACTACTGCAGAAGCCAGTGCACCCTAGAGCCTGTGCTCCTCAACAAGAGAAACTTCTGCAGTGAGACGCCTATCTGCCGCAACTAGAGAGAGCCCACGTGCAGCAATAAGATCCAGCAGAGCCAAAAATACATAAATAAAAATGTAAAAAAAAAAAAAAAAATCCAAAAAAGAGGGGGCATATAAATATATATAGCTGATTCACTTTGCTGTACAGCAGAAACCAATACAACAATGTAAAGCAACTACACTCCAAGAAAAAAAAGTTATTAAACAAACAAATACACCCCACAACAAGCAGCAACAACAAACCCTGGGAAAGAGAAGAATCTGACTCACCACATTCTGGTATTTCCAGAGTTACCACATTATAATATTCAATATGTCTGGTTGAAGAAAACAAGCTTGAGGCATGCACACAAGAAAGAAAGCACTGTCCATTCATAGGGGGGAAGAATTAAAAGAACAAATTTAGAAAACTGACACTACCCAGCTTCAAGTCTTGCATAAAGCTATAGCAATCAAGACAGTGTGGTACTGATAAAAGAATGGACAGACAGATCAATGGTTCAGAAGAGACAGCTCAAAAATACACCCACACAAATATAGTCAGGTGATCTTTGACAAAGAAAAATCAGTGAAGAAAGGCTAGTCTCTTCAACAAACAGTACTGGAACCACTAGACATTCTACATGCGAAAAAGAAAAAAAATGACGGTCTGGCTCAAGACAGATGATAGAGCTAAATGTAAAATACAAAACTATAAAATTTCTAGAAGATAATATAGGGGAAAATCTAGGTGACCATGAATTTGGCAATGACTTTTAGATGCAACATCAAAAGCACAATCCATGAAAGAAAAAAATGTTAAATTGGACTTCATTAAAACTAAATTTTTCTGCTTTGCAAAAGACACTGTTAAGAACGTGAAAAGATAAGCCACAGACTGGGAGAAAATATTTGCAGGACACACATCTGATAAAGAACTTGTATCCAAAATAAATGAAGAAAAACTCAACAAAATATAAACAATGCAATTTAAAAATGGGCAAAAGATATTTCACCTAAGAAGATATACAAATGGCAAATAAAGACATGAAAAGACACTCAATACAATATATCATCAAGGAACTGAAAATTAAAACAGCAGTGAGGAACTACTACATACCTATAAGAATTGCCATGCTATGCTATGCTATGCTAAGTCGCTTCAGTCGTGTCCGACTCTGTGCAACCCCATAGACGGCAGCTCACCAGGCTCCGCCGTCCCTAGGACTCTCCAGGCAAGAATACTGCAGTGGGTTGCCATTTCTTTCTCCAGTGCATGAAAGGGAAAAGTGAAAGTGAAGTCGCTCAGTCGTGTCCGACTCTTAGCGACCCCATGGACCGTAGCCTACCAGGCTCCTCCGTCCATGGGATTTTCCAGGCAAGAGTACTGGAGTGGGGTGCCATTGCCAAGCAATCCTGAAATAGCACTAAAAGTTGGTAGGATATGGAGCAACAGGAACTTTCATTCACTGTTAAAATTTAAAAAGGCACAGATACTTTGGGAGACAGTCTGACAGTTTTTTTATGTAAAGCTAAACATGGCCTCACCATATGATGCAGCAGTCACACTCCTAGGTATTAACCCAAATGAACTGAAAATCTATGTCCACACAAAAACCTGCAGGTGGATGTTGATAGCTTTATTCATAACTGCCCCCAAACTGAAAGCAACAAGATGTCCTTCAACAAGCAAAAAAGGTAAACAAGCTGTGGTACATCCATCCAATGGATTGTTATGCAACAACAAAAAGATATAACCAGTCGAGCAATGGAGGAACCAAAATTCAGACTGCTAAGTGAAGAAGTCAATCAGAAAAGGCTACCAACTGTATCATTCCAGCTCTCTGACGTTCTGGAAAAGGCAAAACTAAAGAGGCATTAAGGATCAGTGGTTGACAAGAGTCAGAGGGAGGGATGAATAGGCAGAGCACATAGGATTTTTAGGGCACTGAAACTACCTCCATGTGATATTATAATGGTGGATATATGAGCTTATGCATTTGTCAAAACCTATAGGACAATGCAACACAAAGACTGAATCCTAATGTAAAGTATAGATGTTAGTTAATAATATATAAATATCAGTTCACCCATTATAATAAACAGACCACTAACGAAAAATGTTACAATAGGGAAAATTGCGTCGAGTGAAAAAAGGGATATATGGGAATTCTCTAACCTATTTACTCAAATTTTCTATAAGCCAAAAACTGCTCTAAAAAATAAAGTCCATTAATTAAAAAAAAAAAAAGGAGAAGAAAAGAAGTCAATAGAAATTGTCCCCGAAGAAGCACATGCACTGATTTGCTTGCCAAAGACTTTAAATCAATTGTCTTAGAAGTTAACTACATGACCATGGTCTCTTTTCACTGGACTCAGGATACTTTATTTCTCTTTCAAAGGACAGTCCTCTTATCCCCTCAAAATGTTTTGCTGGTCAGTTTAATCATCTAAAATTATTCAAAAGGGTAAACAAGGAGCTACTGCCAGAAACCACAGACATTCTTGAGTCTGCATCAGTATTCAATTTGGTATTACTTCAGCCATCTGCTGCAACCAGTGATATCACCCACCATGGGTGAAGGGTTAACAAACCCATTTCTCTCCTTATTCGTGGACTAATCTGATCTCTTTTCTGAAAATCTGAAACATGGGGAATGTCAGCTGTGTTCTCAGAAAAAAAGCACTTCTGGTAAAGATGACTGTTTAGGGGACTCCCCTGGTGGTCCAGGGTATGAAACCCTATACTCCCAACGCAGGGGGCACAGGTTCAATCCCTGGTTATGGAACTAAAATCCCACATGCCGCAACTGGTGCGCCACAACAAAGACCCAGCATGGCCAATACAAATAATTTAAAAAATATGACCACTGAGCAGTAAATAGCATCCAGGCTGAAAGAACTGTGTATGAACTATAAATACCATGTAGGAACCTGAGTTCTATTTCTTCCCCTGTATCTTTCTTGGTAAAGTGGGACCAAGTGTGGCCTGCGCTTCCCAGGTGGCACTAGTGGTTAAGAACCCACTTGACAATGCAGGAGATGTAAGAGATACAGGTTTGATCCCTGGGTGCGGTAGATGCCCTGGAGAAGGAAATGGCAACCCATTCCAGTATTCTTGCCTAGAAAATCCCACGGACAGAGAAGCCTGAAGGGCTACAGTCCACAAGGTCACAAAGAGTTAGACATGACTGAATCGATGGAGCATGCACGCAAGTGTGGCCTATTGGAGTTTGTGCATCTGAATTTTGAGATGAGCCTGAGAGGTCCTCCTGGGTGAGTGTTGCAGATCCATGCCAACAGGGCACTAGATCTTCAGATCCTCAACTCAACTTGGCTAAAGCAATATGAAATGAAAAGGATAGGGAGGAAGGTGGTTGACAAGTCCCTGAGGCCTGATTGGAAGGCCCATCCACCAGCAGCTTGACCCCTAAATGTCTATGGCATATGACAGGGGGTGAATCCTTTTGAGAGGACAGATGAAAATGTGAGAAATGAGAGCTGGACCATAAAGAAGACTGAGCGCTGAAGAATTGATGCTTTCTAATTGCGGTGGTGGAGAAGACTCTTGAAAGTCCCTTGGACTTTAAGGAGATCAGACCAGTCAATCCTAAAGGAAATCAACCCTAAATAGTCATTGGAACAATTTATGCTGAAGCTGAAGCTCCAATACTATGGCCACCTCACGCGAAGAGCTGACGCATTGGAAAAGACCTTAATGCTGGGAAAGATTGAAGACAGGAAGAGAAGGGGGTGACAAAGGATGAGATGGTTAGATAGCATCACCAACTCAAGGGACGTGAATTTGAACAAATTCCAGGAGATAGTGGAGGACAGAGGAGCCTGCTGTACTGAAGTCTATGAGGTCCCCAAGAGTCAGACATGACTTAGTGACTGAACAGCAACAGATAAAGATAGGAATGAGGCCATGTTTGTGTTATAAGAAAGAGCTACATACACTCTCAAACTCCATGAACTGGACTTCACCAAAACCAGCTGTAGCTGGCCTGGCAGAGACAACGCTACTCTTTGTGGAGCCATTTGATAAGATACAGTTAATACAGGCCAAATCTGGCATTGATGACTAGCTGAGGGGTGGAGGCAGATGCACCAGCCCACAGACCCCCTAACTGTGACTGAGACAAAGAGGGAACTAAAACTATGCCAAAGGTCAAGCAAGAAGCCAGTCCCAGCAATTCAGCTACACACTCATCAGTCTATGCCACTCCAGCTCTGACCTGCACAGAAAAATACCTGTGAGCACCCACAGAGAACAAGAGTTGGCCAGGACAGACCAGGACCCACAGCTGCCTAACTCCCACAGCAGCATCTTGAGAGCAGCAGTGTTAGCGGTGATGGCTACAGAGCAGCCTCCGACACCCACACCAGAATGCCCACACCACACCTGCCTGGAACTGCCTACAGGTAGAGGTTAGCAGTGCCTTCACAGACCCACAGGGGCAGTTGATATAACACACATACTGTGCTCTTTCCATTCACAGGAAAATGTTTTTAGTTATGGGATCTTATTTTCAGACATAATTCCCATACAAACGGGTATGGGTTTTTCCAATTCACATTAGACCAGAAGCATCAAATTCAGAGAGACAGGATTTGGCACTTGATAATCTGGAATCATCAAATTCCTATAGTCGACATGCTGATAAACAGGAGATGATAGAGAAATATTAAAAAGTATATTGAAGGAATCAGCAGGCACACCAGAATAAAGTGGACGCATATAAAAGAGAACAGTCTTCCCAGAGCCCAGAAAGTGTCACCCTATTACAGTGGATGACAGACATTGCCTCTCATGACAACGATGCAGAGTGAATGAGAAAAGATGACCTGGTTGAGAAGAGGCAGGTGTATGACCCCATGGACTCAATATTTGCTACCAGGACAAAGGGCTAGAACTTCAAAGCTTCCTCAATCCCATTTAGGGTCTGATCTCCATACAAAAAGCATCTAGGAGGCTCCAGGGGACCAAAGCAGGCAACCACATTTCTTAAGTAGGATCCTGTGTAGCTAGTATAACTGAGAACAGATTTAGACTACTTGTTGTTCAGTTTTATTAACAAAAAGATCTACTGTTCATTACTTGAGGGTATACTGGACATTGCAAAATAGTTAAGAGATGAGTAGTTTCAATAAGTGATACTTTGGAAGAGTAAAAACTCTTCCTGGTTGGGGAAATTTCATTATAAATTGGCACATAGTAGTGAAAAGTCCCTCCCTGCTCCTCCAATACAGCATTTCCCAATTGCCCATCAGTACAGTCATATTTCCGTCTACAAAATTAACTTTTAAAATCACTTTTTAAAATGTTCTAAATATTCTCTGGATCAAGAAAACTACATTTTCAATTATAAACATTAAAAACGGTGAGAGTCAACAAGGTGATGGGCACTTGCTCTAGCCAGAATCTCTTGCCCTAAATCCCCAAAACGATGAAATACACACACATATAAAATCAGAAAGGGAAGTGTTTAGGGGAACTGAAACTAAGAGAAGTCTCTGAAATCCACAAGCAGATCGAACTATACAGACAATACTAGTCTTCCAGAGATGTCTACTTCCTAATCCCAGGATTTGTAAGTATGCTGTTACATGGAAAGGGGGATTTAAAGCTGCAGGTAGCATTAAGGCTGCTAATCAGCAGATCTTAAAATTTACACGAGTGGGCCCAATGCAATCACAAGTATCTTTAGAAGTAGAAGACAGAGGCAGAAGAGATCAGAGTGATGGGATATGAGAAAGACATGACCTTCCCTGAGGAAGGGGGCCATGAGCCAAAGTATGCAGGCAGCCTCTAGAAGCTCAAAAAGGCAAGTGAGTGGATTCTCCCCCAGAGCCTCCAGAAGCAATGCAGACTTGCCAACACCTTAACTTAAACCCAACAAGACCAATGTTGGATTGCTAGCCTACAGAACTGTAAAATGATAGAGTGTGCTTTTTAAGCTACTAAGTTTGTGGTAATTTGTTACAGCAGCAAAATAAAATTGATACAGACTAGTTTGGTCCACCCTTCCAACAAGCAGGCTGTGAAAACAGATCAACAAGCAGTTATACATAAGCGTCCCTGGTGGCTCAGATGGTAAAGAATCCGCCTGTGACGCAGGAGACCCAGGTTCAACCCCTGGGTCCGGAAGATCTCTTAGAGAAAGGAATGGCTACCTTTCCTTGCCTGGAGAATCCCGTGGACAGAGGAGCCTGGAAGGCTACAGTCCATGGGGTCACAAAGAATCAGACTGATGGACGATTATCCAACTATCAATCACAAACAAGAAGCATGACACTTTTACAAAGTAAACACTGTGACAGAAAGGAACCAAACGCAAAATATAAGAGACGTTAACACCCGTGGAGACAGAGATAAAAGAGAAAAACAGGCATTTATAATAGACAGATATCCTCAGAGAGAGAAAACTCTAAAAAAGAATGGAGTAGGAATCATGAACATTAAAAACTTAATAACTGAAATGGAAGACTTACTGGACGAGTTGAACTGCAGAGTGGCACTGCTAATGTAAGAATGAGTGAGACAGAAGACCAAAGAGAGGCATTTCCCCAAAATACAGTCCAAGAAGCCAAAGAGATTAAATATACGAAAGAAATGCTAAAAAAAATGTGGAAGACAGACACACTATATTACTAAAGGATAAACTCTATGCTCTGAAAAAGAAACTGACTCAAAAAAACTGGGAATCAAAAAGGAGTACTGTGAAAAGAAAGTACAAAGTGTATTGCTAAGTCCTAATATGGATTGATGGAAATTTCACTAACAATCTGAAATTTAAATTGTCAGTGTTAACAAGGGGGATAGTGGATAGTGGAGGGAGAGGGCGAGAGTGGACCAAAAGCATGTTACAATCCTTGCCTGACTTGAGAAGAAGCTATATTTACCAAGTAACTCAATATTCTGTTAGAAAAATATATAAGCTTAAGTATGTATATTATCAAATTAAGAGTAATTATTATAAAATACAAATAAAATATAAACTCTAACTATTTGGTAGCAGGGAAAAGATCAGATATGAGAAACCCTATTCAATCTCGCTCTGTGCTGAAGAAATAACACACGATGATTAATTCAGATGTTTTGGGATTGTAACCATGACTAATTATTAGCAAATCCATGACAATAACACAGCAGTGGGTTAAAGGAAAAAAACAGATGAGCATCTCCATAGACGTTAAAAATTCACTTGATAAAATTCAGCATTCATCTTTGACTAAAAACATGTTAATTAAAGTATACATGCAAAAGATACTTCTAAAACTTGATAAAGAATATATCAAGTATCTGACTTAAACCAATATCCTACTCCCAAAGCATTTCCATGAAGGTCAATATCAGGGATGCCCACTACTTTTTTAGAATGTTTATTTACTTATTTGTCTGCACCGGGTCTTAGTTGCTGTATGCAGGATCTTTAGTTGTGGCACGTGAACTCTGCAGTTGCCGTATAAAGAGGCTGAAGGCTCAGTCACTGGACCACCAAGGAAGTCCCTCAAGGATCCCCACTATTATTTAACACTGTTCTAGAAGTCCTAGTCATTGTAATGAAGGGGGTGGGGGACGAGAGACAGGAATATTGGAATGGAGGAAATAAAATTATCATTATTTTTAATTATATGATTGTCACTGTGGAAAATCCAAGAGAGGTAATTGAAAACCCGTTAGAACCAGTAAAAGAGTACAGTACAGGGGTCAGTACAAAATAAATTATTTTTTAAAAATCTGTCCAAAAGTAGCAGATTGTCAAATAAATTATGGTATCTTCATACAATTAAATAATGAAAATCTAACTCCATGGACGAAGAAAGCACTGGCGACCCACTCCAGTACTCTTGCCCAGAAAATCCCATGGACGGAGGAGCCTGGTAGGCTGCAGTCCATGGGGTTGCGAAGAGTCAGATGCGACTGAGCAACTTCTCTTTCACTTTTCACTTTCATGCATTGGAGAAGGAAATGGCAACCCACCCCAGTGTTCTTGCCTGGAGAATCCCAGGGACGGAGGAGCCTGGTGGGCTGCCGTCTATGGGGTCACACAGAGTCGGATACGACTTAGCAGCAGCAGCAACTCCATGGAAAACTGCTCACTATATATATGTGACAAAAGTAGTTTTCTTATAAAATGTACAGCAGTTAATATGTACACATACATATGGAAAAATATAAGATACATATCAAGATATTAACAGTGGTTATTTCTGCATGGTAAAATTTTAAGAAGGGTTTATTTTCCTTTTAGTTGTTTCCTGTATCTTTCAAATTTTGGACGTTTAAAATTAAGGAGAGCACATTATTTGCTCAGAAAATTTACCCCTTCAAAATCATCAGTGAATAATATGACTAATGTTCAATTTCACAAAAATTAAAATCATATTAAATAAAAAAATATATAACATCTAAATGAAACTTGTGATATTAGACTGAATCTTATTTTAGACAGACCTGCTGTAAAAGTTACCTGAGTAACAAATGGAGAGAGGATTTTAGGAGGGAACAGGCATTAGAATCTCTTAAGACATAAATGTTACCTTTTATAATGTTATATGGATACATTAGGAAACTGTACTTCTTTTAGAGATACAGAATGAAGCATTTAGAGATGAAACATTAGCATGCCTATAATTTATGATACTTAAGTATAAAAAGACAAAGTGAATCAAATGGGATTTTTTTCTTAAATATTTTTTAAAAGGCATGATTATTTTCACCTACCAAATTGGGAAAATTCAAAAATATAATACCCAATGTTGGCAGGTGGGACTAAAATGAGAACTCTCATTTAATGCTGGCAGGAATGAAAAATTAGTACAACTTTTCTGAAAAGCAACTTGGTCACATAGAGAAATTCCTTAAAAATATGCTTACCTTTATTTTAGCAGTTCTACTTCTCAAAATTTCTTCTAAAGAAATACACATAAAAATATTACTATGAGGATGCTCATCAGGATGAAAAACTGAAAAAAAATCATAAATGACTAAGTATAGAAAATTGTTTAATCAGTTATGATACACCCATATTATGGAATGGTATATGCAGCCATAAATATTGCACTTTGGGGGGAAAAGTCTACAATATAACGTTAAATGAATAAAAGAATACAAAATTGTGTGCATAGTAGGATTCTAGTTTTATTAAATATGATTAAAATCTAACATATACACAATGCCTAGGGGGAAAAAAGAATGGAAAGAAATAAACAAAATGCTAATAGTGATTGTCTCTAGATCTCTAAATCATAGATGAATTTAATTTTTTCTCATAACTTTGGTATATTTCCAAAATTTCTAATTTTGAACATCTTTTATAAGTTGAAAGACTTGTCTGAAAATATAGCTAATATTAAAGAAACACACTTGTATTATTTGTGTGGGAAGAGAGAGAGAGGGAGGAAGAGAGAACTTTTTCCTCTTGATAGATAATTGACACCTCTGAATAAGAACCCATGCAAAGGTCTCTGGATGGTGTCTGTGTTCAGGGAACTGAAACTTAGCCACTATGTGGGAAAGTTGATCAGCTTCCCTGATATTACCCTGCCTCCAAAACACAAAGATTCCTCCAGGATCATTTATACCCTCGTGTGGTTCCTAGTGTTTACATTTAAGCCAAGAGTTTCTCTAGTTTAGGGGAAAAAAAGGGAGATGAAAGAACGGAAGATTAGAGAGCTCACAGCTTTTTCTTTCAAGGAAGTGAAAGAGACAAAAGGTAAAAAAAAATTTTTTTTCTTTAATGCATCAAATGCAGACCTTCATTGCTGGGGCGTATAAATACGAACAGCACAAGCTTAATCCCTGCTTTCAAATGCTTATGCGGGGAGACAGATGTAAGAAGCTCTGTATCAAGAAAAAAAATAGTGGATAAGATCTATGAAAATCAAAACTATGAAAAATGAAAAACCAGAAAAACATGAGATTCCATTATCAAATCAACAAATATGCAAGAGAAATATTGTTTTATTTGTCAAAGTTTGGGTGAGAAAGTTGAATAAGGCAAGTTCTGGGCCAGTCCCTGCCACTTCCTTCATTTAATAACTGTTTATTCTGAGTGAGTACGTGCCAGCCCTGCCCCAGACCTTCATTGCTGGGGCGTATAAATACGAACAGCACAAGCTTAATCCCTGCTTTCAAATGCTTATGAATAAGTGACAGACACAAATAAACGATTCCAGAACCGTGTTACAGCAAGAATCAAACACTCACGTCTACTATAAAAATATATAACATGTGATAGCATAGGTGTCATGGAACCAGGAAAACGTGAGAAGACAGAATGTAGTAGACAAAAACGGAAGAAAGCAATAACATCAGTTAGCTTTTTTTCCCTTAAATATGACAAGTGCTGGTAATTTCTGTATCTTTCAAGATAGCCATATATTCGTCTTTCTTGTATAACAGAAAGAACGTTTGCAAGATTAAAAAAAAATCACCTTAAAATCATTTTGCAAAAACTTTACCTATTTCCTATACAACCGTTAGCATTTTCTTGCTTATTTGAAGTAATTATTCCATAATTTGAAAAATCCACAAAAGTCTTCTTACTTACCAAGATTTCTTTCTTAGAAGGAGAGAAAATAACTTCTAAAAGTACGGAAAAAGAAGAGCTTGACAGAATGCAAGTCCTTAGTCTAAGTAAAACAGTATCACAGAAACGGTTTTGCGCCATCTGTCGGACTTTACTGTAATTACTCCTGCACACGAATTTCCCTTCTAAGGTCCTGAGCAAAGCACGTCCATCAGTAGGTTTTTCAGAACTACAGACTAAAACAGTAATCAAAATTTTAAATTCATATGATCACCCAGCTTATGACAATGTCAGTGTGAAGAAAAATGTTTTTCTAAGAGAATCTTTATCTGTAAGAGTTTGCAACCTGAGTGTTAAATTGTCACCACAGTGGAAAGTTATTCAACTTAGCCTGTTTTATCACCATATTTAGTATTTCCAAAATAATTGCAACTACCATGATCAAGCAATTTGGGAGCATTATTTTAGCGAGCTGGGACACTAAAATAAAATAAGCTTAGGTTCCAGAACTGGTTTTTAAAAAATCAGCTTTTAAGAAAGTTTAATAGTTAGCACATCTGGGGGAAATTGCATTCTGTTTCTCCATGTTCTGACCAACATTTGGTATGGCTAGATGTCTTCATTTTTAATTCTAGAATTATAAATAATAATGATATCCTGCAAGACTGATTAAAAATTAATTTTCTAAAGGCCATTTAGAATAATTTAGAGCAATATAAAAAAAGGTTTATGATACAAAAAGAGGATGTCCGGTTAACAAGATAATTCAGGCATCCAGGATACCTTGTTTCCAAGACGCTCCCTTCAATGAGGTTCTGTAAGGAACTGAACACATGAGTTAAAGAGTCATTCTATAATTAATCCCAGTCTTTGGCATTATTTCCCATCATTAAAAAAATAAGTTAAGACTCTACTGTCTGATATCCACAACAAAGTTGGACATCAGGGTAAGAATCACTTCTGCTTTCAGGACGAAAGGAAAGGCCAACTTCTTGAGATTCATTCTTACTCATCAAACATAATGGGAAGCCTTTGCAGGCCAGGGGAGGATCAGCAAGGAGTGGCTGGATCTTTGCTAAATGAGGAGAAGAGATGGCTAGAGGGGAGTGGGTCTCTGACCCTTGGAAACCATCTTTGCGAAACAGAGGAGAAAGGAACCAGCTATGGGGAATTTCAAACAACATGGGACCAAAGGCTTTAAGAAATATGCGCACACACATCACTGCTGATGTGGTCGCATCACATGGTGACAAAATGTTTGTGAGGTTTGGTCACAAACGCTCATTAGGGTATTGCATAATAACACTGGTTTCTGGGAACAAGGAGACTGTTCTTTTGAGGCTGTTATGATTCTGAGAAATGTCTTTAAGGAGATGACAAAACCCACAAAAATCAGGTGACATGGAAGACGGCATGACAGTGGAACAAACAGACAGTGCTGGGCGGAAGTTCTCCCAAGGCTGTGCCCTAGCTGTGTGGCCCTGGGCAAGTGACTTAACCCCAAAGACTCCATTGATTCATTCATAAAATGGGAGTGCTCATGAGTTTTTCAGACTTCCCTGGTGGCTCAGACATTAAAGAATCGGCCTGCAATGCGGGAGAACTGAGTTCGATGCCTGGGTTGGGAAGATTCCCTGGAGGAGGGAATGGCAACCCACTCCTGTATTCTTGCCTAAGAATCCCATGGACAGAGAAGCCTGGCGGCTATGGTCCATGGGGTCACGAAGAGTTGGACACAACTGAGCGACTAACACTTATGAGTTTTAGGCAAGACAATAATAAAAAAGTGGCTGGAATAGTGATGGCCCAAGAAGACAAGTCATTATAGTAAAGAGTTTTGGAATTCTATGCAAGTCTTACATTTTTTTATGCTGAGGTGGAAAGACTTCAGGATATACTGTTAAATGAAGAAAAGCAAAGAAAAGAAGAGTAGGAGAATGTGACAGCATTTGTGTAAAATCTGGTCCCTCAGACACCTGCACAGGTTATCTTTTTGCCAGGAACAAGATATACACAAAGGAGACACACACACACACACACACACACGGAAAGGAACAGACCAGGTGAAAACAGAGGCGCGCACGCGCGCGCACACACACACACACACACACACACACAGGGAAAGGAACAGACCAGGTGAAAACAGAAGCAGAAATTGGAAGTCTGCAGCCACAGCCAAGGAATGCCCGGAACCACCAGAAGCTAGCAGCCCTGTCAGCACCTTGATTTTGGATTTCTGGCATCCAAAAGTGTGAAAGAATCAATTTCTCTTGTTTTAAACCACCAATTTGTGGGAATATTTTATGGCAGCCACAGGTATCTAACACAAGGGTCAACATAGTTATGCTAACATCTGCATAAAAATCTTTTTTTTCTGAGGGGATATTTAAAAAGCTGTTACCTTTGAGCAGAAGAACCATATTTTTACTCATCCTTTTATATTCTTCTGTCCTGTTTTAATGTCTTTGCTTTGTACATGCATTACTTTTATTTTAAAAAAACAAAATAGCATTATAGCAGGATATATTCTTGCCTGGAAAATCCCATGGACGGAGGAGCCTGGTAGGCTGCAGTCCATGGGGTCGCGAAGAGTCGGACACGACTGAGCGACTTCACTCTCACTTTTCCCTTTCAGGCACTGGAGAAGGAAATGGCAACCCACTCCAGTATTCTTGCCTGGAGAATCCCAGGGACGGCGGAGCCTGATGGGCTGCCGTCTATGGGGTCACACAGAGTCGGACATGACTGAAGCGACTTAGCAGCAGCAGCAGCAGCAGTAGCAGCAGCATAGCAGGATAAGTAAAATAGTCTAAAGCCAGCAAATATACTGTCCCCATACAGAAGCAAGACATTACTTTAGTGATTTTTGCTCTTTAAAAAAACTTTCTTTAAAATCAATAAATAAATATCACCTACCAACAGCTCGGAAATAAATTATATGAAAATGATCAATATCATAAAATATACAAACCACTAGAAATAAAACTGATAACTCAAATATAAATATTAAAACCAAAATCTGCTGAATATTTTTAAAGCCACATTCCAGGAGAAACTTGCAACACATGTGGCCACAAAAAGATTAATATTAGAAACATACAAAAAGTTCCCATAAATCCATATTAAAATGACTAACAAACCCAATCGGTGATGGTGGAATTGCAAAGGATATAAACAAATGGGTAACCTTCAGACAACTGAGAGACACCACTGTACACCTCTTTGAGGGAAAAAATTAAAATATCTATAATACCTGCTTCGAACTATGGTGCTAGAGAAGTCTTGAGAGTCCCTTGGACAGCAAGGAGATCAAACCAGCCAATCCTAAAGGAAATCAATCCTACCCTAGTCATTGGAAGGACTGATGCTGAAGCTGAAGCTTCAATATTTTGGCCACCTGATGCAAAGAGCTGACTAATTGGAAGAGACCCTGAGGCTGAGCAAGACTGAGGGCAGGAAGAGAAGGGGATGACACAGGACGAGATGGTTGGATGGCATCCCCAACTCAATGGACATGAGTTTGAGCAAACTCCAAGAGATAATAAAGGACAGGGAACCTCGGCGTGCTGCAGTCAATGAGGTCACAAAGAGTCGGACACAACTGAGCGACTGAACAACAACAAACATAATACCCCCACTGTTGGTCAGAGTGTGAGCAAACAGGAGCTCTCACGTATGTCCAGAGAACCTGACTTAAACAGTCCAGGATGGAGCCAGCCATCAGTATTATTTTGAAAATTCTTCAGGTGATTCTACTCCAACCTAGTGAGGATCAGAGACCCTGAGATCTAAATGCCAGACTCTGCTCTTCTTTACACCAAAAATCCTTGAAAGAGTTGTTTCACTCACTGTCTCTAATTATTCTCCTCCCATTCTCTCAAACCCACTCAATGCAAGTATCCTTCCCCACAGCTCCAGAGAAACAACCCTTCTGAAGGTCACCAATGACCACACTGCCAAATCCAAGGGTCAAGTCTCAACTTTCATCTTAACTACCAGCAGCATTTAACACAGTGAGAAGGATATGAAAAGTTTTCTTACTTGATTGCTGGAGGAATCAGGCATCCTGACTTCAGACTATACACAAAGCTACAGTAATCAAAATGGTATGATACTGGCACAAAAACAGAAATATAAATCAATGGGACAGAATCAGTTCACTTCAGTCACTCAGTCGTGTCCAACTCTTTGCCACCCCATAAACCGCAGCACGCCAGGCCTCCCTGTCCATCACCAACTCCTGGAGTTTACCCAAACCCATGTCCATTGAGTTGGTGATGCCATCCAACCATCTCATCCTCTGTCGTCCCCTTCTCCTTCTGCCCCCAATCCTTCCCAGCATTAGGGTCTTTTCCAATGAGTTAACTCTTCGCATGAGGTGGCCAAAGTATTGGAGTTTCAGCTTCAACATCAGTCCTTCCAATGAACACCCAGGATTGATCGCCTTTAGGATGGACTGGTTGGCTCTCCTTGCAGTCCAAGGGACTCTCAAGAGTCTTCTCCAACACCACAGTTCAAAAGCATCAATTCTTCGGCACTCAGCTTTCTTCATGGTCAAACTCTAACATCCATACATGACTACAGGAAAAACCATAGCCTTGACTAGGCGGACCTTTGTTGGCAAAGTAATGTCTCTGCTTTTCAATATGCTATCTAGGTTGGTCATAACCTTCCTTCCAAGGAGTAAGCGTCTTTTAATTTCATGGCTGCAATCACCATCTGCAGCAATTCTGGAGCCCCCAAAAAATAAATTCTGACACTGTTTCCACTGTTTCCCCATCTATTTCCCATGAAGTGATGGGACCAGATGCCATGATCTTAGTTTTCTGAACGTTGAGCTTTAAGCCAACTTTTTCACTCTCCTCTTTCACTTTCATC
This sequence comes from Giraffa tippelskirchi, assembly GCF_054371585.1. Lineage (NCBI taxonomy): Eukaryota > Metazoa > Chordata > Mammalia > Artiodactyla > Giraffidae > Giraffa > Giraffa tippelskirchi. Next base: position 54,299,971 of record NC_137275.1, on the reverse strand, counting down.
AAGAGGCTCTTTAGTTCTTCTTCACTTTCTGCCATAAGGGTGGTGTCATCTGCATATCTGAGGTTATTGATATTTCTCCCGGCAATCTTGATTCCAACTTGTGTTTCTTCCAGCCCAGCGTTTCTCATGATGTACTCTGCATATAAGTTAAATAAGCAGGGTGACAATATACAGCCTTGTACTCCTTTTCCTATTTGGAACCAGTCTATTGTCCCATGTACACTTCTAACTGTTGCTTCCTGACCTGCATACAGATATCTCAGGAGGCAGGTCAGGCGGTCTGGTACTCCCATCTCTTTCAGAATTTTCCACAGTTTATTGTGATCCACACAGTCAAAGGCTTTGGCATAGTCAATAAAGCAGAAATAGATGTTTTTCTGGAACTCTCTTGCTTTTTCGATGATCCAGCGGATATTGGCAATTTGATCTCTGGTGCCTCTGCCTTTTCGAAAACCAGCTTGAACATCTGGAAGTTCACAGTTCACGTATTGCTGAAGCCTGGCTTGGAGAATTTTGAGCATTACTTTACTAGCGTGTGAGATGAGTGTAGTTGTGCAGTAGTTTGAACATTCTTTGGCATTGCCTTTCTTTGGGATTGGAATGAAAACTGACCTTTTCCAGTCCTGTGGCCACTGCTGAGTTTTCTAGATTTGCTGGCATATCGAGTGCAGCACTTTCACAGCATCATCTTTCAGGATTTGAAATAGCTCAACTGGAATTCCATCACCTCCACTAGCTTTGTTCGTAGTGATGCTTTCTAAGGCCCACTTGACTTCACATTCCAGGATGTCTGGCTCTAGGTGAGTGATCACACCATCGTGATTATCTGGGTCGTGAAGATCTTTTTTGTACAGTTCTTCTGTGTATTCTTGCCACCTCTTCTTAATATATTCTGCTTCTGTTAGGTCCATACCATGTCTGTCCTTTATTGAGCCCATCTTTGCATGAAATGTTCCCTTGGTATTGCAACGGTCCACGCAGAGGCGTGGCAGCTGCGACGGTCTGCGTGGAAGCGTGGCCAAGAGGAGCTACCCCACAGCCGAGGCTAGGGGCAGCGGCCAAGAGAAGCTATCCCTGGCCAGAGGCCGGGGGCGGCGGCCCAGAGGAGCTACCCCGGGCCGGAGGCCGGGGGTGGGGGTGGGGCGGCAGTGGTGAGAGGAGCTACCTCGCGCTCGAGACCGGGGGGCGGCGGCCAGGAGGAGTCACCCCAGGTCCAAGGAGCGGCGGCTGCATGGGCACAGGAGGGCCGAGAGGAGTTATTCCACATTCAAGGTCAGGAGGGGCCGTCATGAGTAGATACCCCTTGTCCAAGGTAAGGAGCAATGGCTGCACTTTGCTGGAGCAGCCGTGAAGAGATACCCCACGTCCAAGGGAAGAGAAACCCAAGTAAGACGGTAGGTGTTGCAAGAGGGCATCAGAGGGCAGACACACTGAAACTATAATCACAGAAAACTAGCCAATCTGATCACACGGACCACAGCCTTGTCTATCTCAATGAAACTAAGCCATGCCGTGTGGGGCCACCCAAGACAGATGGGTCATGGTGGAGAGGTCTGACAGAATGTGATCTACTGGAGAAGGGCATGGCAAACCACTTCAGTATTCTTGCCTTGAGAACCCCATGAACAGTATGAAAAGGCAAAAAGATAGGACACTGAAAGAGGAACTCCCCAGGTCGGTAGGTGCCCAATATACTACTGGAGATCAGTGGAGAAATAACTCCAGAAAGAATGATGGGATGGAGCCAAAGCAAAAACAATACCCAGCTGTGGATGTGACTGGTGATAGAAGCAAAGTCCGATGCTGTAAAGAGCAATATTGCATAGGAACCTGGAATGTTAGGTCTATGAATCAAGGCAAATTGGAAGTGGTTAAACAGGAGATGGCAAGAGTGAACATCGACATTCTGGGAATCAGTAAACTAAGATGGACTGGAATGGGTGAATTTAACTCAGATGACCATTATATCTACTAATGTGGGCAGGAATCCCTTAGAAGAAATGGAGTAGCCATCATGGTCAACAAAAGAGTCCGAAAGGCAGTACTTGGATGCAATCTCAAAAACGACAGAATGATCTCTGTTCGTTTCCAAGGCAAACTATTCAATATCACGGTAATCCAAGTCTATGCCCCAACCAGTAACGCTGAAGAAGCTGAACTTGAACGGTTCTATGAAGACCTACAAGACCTTTTGAACTAACACCCAAAAAAGATGTCCTTTTCATCATAGGGGACTGGAATGCAAAAGTAGGAAGTCAGGAAACACCTGGAGTAACAGGCAAATTTGGCCTTGGAGTACAGAATGAAGCAGGGCAAAGGCTAATAGAGTTTTGCCAAGAGAACGCACTGGTCATGGCAAACACCCTCTTCCAACAACACAAGAGAAAACTCTACACATGGACATCACCAGATGGTCAACACCGAAATCAGATTGATTACATTCTTTGCAGCCATAGGTGGAGAAGCTCTATACAGTCAGCAAAAACAAGACCGGGAGCAGACTGTGGCTCAGATCATGAACTCCTTATTGCCAAATTCAGACTTAAATTGAAGAAAGTAGGGAAAACCACTAGACCATTCAGGTATGACCTAAATCAAATCCCTTATGATTATACAGTGGAAGTGACAAATAGATTTAATGGACTAGATCTGATAGACAGAGTGCCTGATGAACTATCGACAGAGGTTCGGAACATTGTACAGGAGACAGGGATCAAGACCATCCCCATTGGACTGAATAGAAAGCCCATAAATAAACCGACACACCTATGGTCAATTAATCTATGACAAAAGAGGCAAAACTATACAATGGAAAAAAACAATCTCTTCAATAAACAGTGCTGGGAAAACTGAACAGCTATATGTAAGAAATAGGAAATTAGAATATTCTTTAACACCATACACAAAAATAAACTCAAAATGGATTAAAAACCTACATGTAAGACCAGATACTATAAAACTCTTAGAAGAAAACATAAGCAGAACACTCTTTACATAAATAGCAGCAATATCTTTTTCAAGCTGTCTCCTAGAGTGATGGAAATAAAAACAAAAATAAACAAATGGGACCTAATTAAACTCAAAAGTGTTTACACAGCAAAGGAAACCATAAACAAAATGAAATGACAACCCACAGAATGGGAGAAAATATTTGCAACCAACAAGGGATTAGTCTCTAAAATTTACAAACAACTAATGAGGCCCAATTAAAATAAATAAATAAATAAGAAGACCTAAACAGACATTTTTCCAAAGAAGACATATAGCTGACCAAGAAGTACATGAAAAGACATTCAACATTGCTAATTATTAGAGAAATGCAAATCAAAACTATAACTAGATGTCATCTCACATCAGTCAGTATAGCCATCATCAAAAAATCTACAAAGAATAAATGCTGGAGGAGGTGTGAAGAAAAGGGAACCCTCCTACACTGTTGGTAGGAATGTAAATTGGTACAGTCACTATGGAGAACAGTAGGGAGGTTCCTTAAAAAACTAAAAATGGAACTATCATAGATCCAACAATCCCACTCCTGGACATATATCTGGAGAAAAACATGGTTTGAAAGGCTACATGCACCCCAATGTTCATTGCAACCTTGTTTACAATAGCCAAGACATGGAAGCAACCTAAATGTCTACAGATGACTGGATAAAGAAAATATGGTACATATATATAATGGAATATTACTCAGCCATTAAAAAGAATGAAATAATGCTATTTGCAGCAACATAGATGGATCTAGACATCATCATACTAAGTGAAGTCAGACAGAGAAAGACAAATATAATGGTGCTTATATGTAAAATCTTTAAAAAATTGTACAAATGAACTTTTTTTTTTTTTTACAACACAGAAACAGATTAACAGACGTTGAGAACAAACTTATTGTTGGGGGTGGGGAGAAGGGGAAGAGGGTGATAGATTAGGAGTTTGGGATTGATCTATTTAAAATAGATAACCAACAAGGAACTACTGTATAGCACAAGGAACTGTGCCCAATATTCTGCAATAACCTGAATGGGAAAGAATTTGAAAAAGAATAGATACATGAATGTGTATAACTGAATCACTTTGCTATACACCTGAAACTAACATGACATTATTAACTGACTATACTCCAATATAAAATAAAAATAAAAATTTAAATTAAAAAAAAGGATGGGGGTGTGGAATGCCTGATTGGGCTGTTGCCTTTCAGCGGGGTAGAGAGGGGCAGGTTTGGCAAAGGAACTTGCTGTGCCCTGTGCTAAGTCGCTTCAGTTGTGTCCGACTCTTTGCGACCCTGTGGACTATAGCCTGCCAAGCTCCTCTGTCCATGGAACTTTCCAGGCAAGAATACTGGAGTGGGTCCAGTTGCCATGCCCTCCTCCAGGGCATCTTCCGGACCCAAGGATCCAACCGGTATCTCTTACGTCTCCTGCATTAGCAGGTGCGTTCTTTAACCCAAGGCACACGTAAGTCACGGCACGGTGTCTGTGGTACACCACAACACACCTGGAATACAATTTGCTAACACCACTGAAGAACTCAGAAAAAAATAACTGCTTTCAAAATTTCCTTTTTATATAAAAATACATATACTATATATTCACAAGAACAGGTTTATACTGTACATGCACTGTTCTAAGTTTCCCCTGCCCTCACTTAATACTCGGCTGTGGCCCGCCTTCCCTCCATATCAACAAACCGGACATAGAGTTATAATTTGTCACAGCTACCCCATACCTGGTCGTTTGAAGTTACTAAAAATTACTTCACCAATCTTTTGTTGGGAGGGCAGTTTACTTCCGGGTTGTTTTCTCTGGCATAAACAATCACAGTCAACATCCTCGGACACACAAGTGTGCACATTTGACTGTTTTATTTAGCACAAATTCGCGGATGTGGAATTTCTGGGCCAAAGCTAACACATTTGAATTTTGATCCACGTTTCCAAACTGGCCTTCTAGAAAGTGTTTTTATTCGGTTGACCGGTTTTAAATCAGATGACACTCTCGCAAACAGGGTAAGGGAAAGCTATTTAAAGCACCATGGGGTTGAGGGGAGGGCGGAGGAGTGGGATCCAAAACTCTTACTGAACTTGAGCAACCCCTTCCTGGTTTAACTGCGCAGTTTCCTGGGCGCTTTTAAAGGAAGGAAAGGGAACCGGAGAGCCCCAAGATCCGCCCCGGGCGGGGGTGGGCGCCCCTCCAGCTCACCAGGCGGCACGAAGTTTGGAAAAACCAAGTTTCCGATGGTTGGTCGGAAGTGCGGCCGGGACCCCCCACCTCGACCCGCGCAGCCTGGGTGAGGGGGTGCCGGGACCTCCGCCGCGCTCCGGGCTGGGACTGGGCCACGGGGGCGGGGCCCTGGTGGGGCCGCGGGGCGGGGCAGCTCCACCAGTCCGCCTTGTCCCCCTCCGGCCCGCCCTCCGGCCGCGTCCCCGCCAGCCCTGCCGACGTGGCGGGGCGGGACCCGGCGCCGCTCCCGCGCGCACTCGGCCGCCTGAGCGGTAAGAGCCCCAGGCACCTCTCGCCTTCACCCCCTTCCTCGGGCGGGCGGGGGGATGCGGGGACAGCTGCCGCGGGGTGATGGGGATTCCCTGCCCTCTGTTTATCCTGTTCGGTACCCAGAGTCGGCAGGAGCTGGGCACCGGGCGCAGGACCGGAGGGAACGGCCCTGGGGGTGAAGGTCCGGGGAGGCGCGGGCGGCGCGGCCGAGGGCCCCGCGTGGGTGCGGGCGTGTGAGTGTGTGTGTGTGAGTGTGTGTCGCTCCGGGTCCACGCTCATGCACACACCCACACGCCCGCACTCCGGCTCTGCCCCCTCGGCCGGCGTGAACCTCTGCGGAGCCTGTCTTGTGCTCCCGAAGTATTCGGTCCCAGCACAAAGCAAGTCTGAAAAAGTTTCCCCCAGGTCCCAGGTCCCAGTGAGAGGCAGGCTGCGGGGTCTCCGCAGCGGCGGGCACAGGCGAAGCAAGTCCCATCCCGGGGTTCGCCAGCCCTTGGCCTGGAAAAGCCGAGCTCCGGCCTTGCCCTCCCACCCAAGCTCATCATCTCTTCCGCTACAGACCTCAGGCACCCTGAGCCAGCAGCACCTCTATTCACATCCCTCAGGTTGAGCACCACTCCCCACCCCAACCCCCCACCCGCCCGCCCAGTCGCTCGTCTTCTTCCCTGGAACCAGGTATTTCCAACCATCTCAGATCAGGCGCCTGAACTTCACTGCCTTTCCTGGAGTAGGAAGAACTCTCTACATGAGCTGTCAGGGTGATCCCTCTATCCTACTGATGCCATCAGTTCTCATCCTAAACATCTTGAGAGGGTCAGGCGGGCGGCTTTTAAAATCAATGTCTCTTGAACTCCAGAAGACCTCATCCACCCTGAGTTTCTTAGTTTCTAAGAAGTAGGCAGGCTTTCTTCTCAGAGCCTTCTCTGCCGTCTTTTCCTCCCGGTGCCCCTTCCCCACCTCACCTGTGTCCATTCCCTGCCTCTTCTTCCTTTCCTCCAGCAAAACCTGAGCTCAGGAAAAAAAATCTGATAAACTCTTTAAGGCATAAGCTTTAAGCAAAGGAAGGGAACTTTGAGGGTGGGTTTTGCGGCTCCTTGGAGCCAGTGCAGAATTAATTTGAGGGTGGGAAGGAGCCTTGCTGATTCTCAGGGATTCAGACATTATTAGACCAGGCTTAAATCACACATTTTCTCTTTCATCAATATCAAACAATATATTTCAGTTCAGTAGATATTAGAGTGTCAGAAAACAAGCTAGGTTCTTGTTGGTCACAGTTCTGGAGGAGAGACAGAAATAAATGTCTCCTTTAAAAAAAAGACACAAATAAATACTCCTTAAAAATGCCATAGAAGTCCATGCAGTGTATCTCCTAAAACATTGGAAGGAATGGGGCAAATGTGGGAAAATTTCAAAGTAGAAAGTTACATTGTTGTTCAGCCGCTGAGTCATGTCAGACTCTTTGCCATCCCATGAACTATAGCGCGCCAGGCTTCCCTGTCCTTTACTATCTCCTGGAGTTTGCTCAAACTCAGGTACATGGAGTTGGTGAAAGTGACATTAGACACTGAGAAAAAAAAACAGGACTTTGCCAGGTAGTTGGAGGCAGGGCATCCTGGTCAGAAAAAACAGCATAAGTGAAGGTGGAGATGTTTATGAGCTGTGTGGGCAGTGATGGAAAATGTGCTGTCTGGTGAGTTGAGAGTTCCAGGAGGCTGATAGAGAAAGGGGAGCTGGACTATGAGGGGCCCCAGATGCCATGCAAAGGTGTTTAAACCTCATGTTTTTTAAACAGGGGAGCAAATAGGTCCTTATTCATGTTTCATAAAATTACCTGGCAGACGTGTGGAAGCCAGACTGGGGGAAAGAGTCTGGGCTCTGGGTACACGTACTTATCAAGTACCATAGGAACTCTTGCAACCTGGTTAAGATCCTGTAATCCACAGTTTTTTTCCCAGTCTTTCACTGACTGACACTTTTTAAAATTGGGGGCAGTGATCTCACACAGGGTATTGTATTACCAACTTCTTATTTTGCCAAGTGAGACCATTTAACAAGTCCATGCACTCCAATACTATTTCATAAAATGAAAGATGTTTTAATACCAAGAAAAGCATGAAGGCTAAACTTGCAAGATGAAGGCAGTCCTTTATGTTGAATAAATTTAGACTGATGAAACACTCGCTATCTTGTCCTCATTTTTCTCTGTCATCACGGGCTGGTCCCAGTCCTGCAGTCTGGTGTTGGGTAACAAAGTATGCAGATCGTTATGTCCACCCTTACTCTCCAGAGGAGGAAATGAGGAAGCCCAACGAGAATGAGTGGGCTGTACACCCGCAGAGGGATAGAGGATCAGAGCACAGTTCTTTCCACCTCCACATCCATCCCTCCCATCCCTCGATGGTCCTCCGTGTGGCTCTTGGCCCAGCCACATAGCATCCGTTCTGCATGTCTAGATTCATTCCTAGCACTTGCACATACTCGTTTCCCATCATGCCTTAATAACTGTCAAAGCCTCTTTCAAGGTTCTCCCTTGTATGAGATCAGTCTAGTTCAGGGACTTCTTTACCTGCTGTGATGTGCTGTTTTACATCATCATTTAACCATTTCGTGTTAGATGCAGTGGTTTCCTTGTCCTTCACTGACCAGGAATCGGATGGCAACAGAAGGATGGTAACCATGTCTTCCGTTTTAAACTTATTTTTGGAGCCATGAAATTGCTGCATCAATACCTAGCATAGTTCTGGGAGCATTTTAGGTGATGACTGAATTGACTTAGAAAAACTAACATATTCCCAGCCCACAAAGGCATCTTTATATGCCACTCTTCCTCTTCTTGGAGTTTACTGAAGAAACTTCCTTGTTTCTATGGGTTGAGGCTCCCTAGCATCAAAGCCACAGGACACAGCTGTAATGGTCAACATTCCAAACCATAAATCAGGGCAAGTTTAAATCTGACTGCTTCTGGGGCACCCAGGCAGAGATGGGGGCCAAACCAGGACACACAGCGTGCATCCCGGCTGTAGTCCTTGTGGACACCAACAGTCCCTACATACAAACAGCTATGTCTTAGAATACACAGTTTGTAATGACTTCAGATGGAAGGGCACTGTTTTAAAAATGACTACCTCTCTCCTATCATAACATCCAGAGTAGACCAAGGCCTACCAGAATAAAAGAGATTTGGAGGAAGCTTTCTTTTTTTGGTTTAGATTCAGGGAAAATATGGACTTGTAACAGGTAGAAAAGTTCACATACAATTAGAATGAAATACAATTAGAAGTTAAAGTAGGGCTGACCATTTTGATTATTTGAAAAGATGTAAAAATATAGTCTTCCTGAAATAAATTGTCCATAAATGTGTCCTAACAGTATTGGTTCAACTCCATACAGCTGAATGTCACGTGTATTTCTGAAGAAATGGCTTCATGTTGATAATTGGATACAGAGTAGCCACAGGGAAGAGAGGTTTTGTTGCGGTCATTTTTCCACAGTTGAGCTGACCTGACCTAAGGCAGTTTGGCCATCAGAGACAGGTGAGAGTGGTAGGCTCCTCTGTGCAACTGATAGAACCAGAATCCACTCTCAGGAGTTCTGCCACACACTCCCATGTATGTTAGCAACCAGGCTCAGATATACAGCTTGTTCTTGTCAGTTGATGAAGTCCTAGCTCTCTGTCTTTTTAGGCCTTGGGTGAGGACCGCTCTGGAGGCAGGACTCAGCTAACCTTGTAATCAGGCTTTGATGTGCTCCTGCAATGAGTAGAAGAACTAGAAAAACTCTACGGCAAAGCTTGGTAGCTGCTGGATTCAGTATAATTTTTTGCCCTGAAAATGGAAGAGCAGAAAGTACCTGTACATAATTTCTTGCCAATCCACTTTAAGCACCATTTCCATTTTATCGGTGAAAAATGCTTTTAATAGTGTATTGTGTTAGTTGCTCAGTCATGTCCACCTGTTTGTGACACATGGACTGTAGCCTGCCATGGTCCTCTGTCCATGGATTCTCCCGGCAAGAAACCTGGAGTGGGTAGTCATTCCCTTCTCCAGGGAATCTTCCAGACCCAGGGTTCGAACCTGGGTCTCCTGCATTGCAGGCAGATTCTTTGCCATCTGAGCCACTGGGGAAGCTTTAATAGTACCCCCTGATAAATAGTGTTCAGAGAGAGGGATGGTTAAACCCTCTCACGAGGTGAACAGTCCATTACAGAATCTGAAATGGTAACTAAAGACCTTGAAAACTATATTCCTTAATAGGACATTTAAAATGTTAACCAGCCACCCCCAGGGCATAAAATACAACTAATCCATGTAGATGTTCCATGGTATGTGCTGAAATATTTTAGCACTAGGAACAGTATCACAACAATTTAAGGTGAAGCGGATACAAAATGTTTATAATGCTTTTTATTCACCCATAAATGTTTATTATAACCAGGTTTATTCTCGTGTTCCTGCTGATAGAGAAGTGAAATAGTTTGGAACTTCTTAATAATCCAGATAAATAATAAGGTTTTTCAAATTATCTTACAAAGAAATTAAAATATCAGACAGTGCCTTTGACTATATGTTGATGAACACAAAAGGGGGAATATAAGTGATGTCCAAGTATGTGCTCAATCTCCTTATGGTTGTACCCCTAGGATCCAGGTGAGGATAAGGGTAAATTAGGAAAATATATATATTTTGAAATATATATATGAAATATATTTTGAATATATATATATTCATATACATATATATATGTATGAAATATATATATGAAATATATTTTGAAATATATATATATATTTGAAAATATATATGGAATTTGAAAGATGGTAACGATAACCCTATATGCGAGACAGAATAAGAGACACAGATGCATAGAACAATTTTATGGACTCTGAGGGAGAAGGTGAGGGTGGGACGTTCTGGGAGAATAGCATTGAAACATGTATATTATCATATGTGAAACAGAACACCATTCCTTGTTCGATGCATGAGACAAGGGCTCAGGGCCGGGGCAATGGGATGACCCAGAGGGAGGGGATGGGGAGGGAGGTGGGTGGGGGGTCCAGGAAGGGGAACACATGTAAACCCATGGCTGATTCATGTCAATGTATGGCAAAAACTATTACAATATTGTAAAGTAATTAGCCCCCAACTAAAATAAATAAATTTATTAAAAAAAAAAAAGGGTAAATTAGGAGAACTCTAGGCCATGGCAGTGAAGGAATGTCCTAGACCATGGGTCAGCAAACGTTTTCTATACAGGGCCAGATAGTAACTATTTTAGGCTTTGCAATTTGGGGGGCCATGTAGTCTCTCTCGCCATTCTTCAACTCTGCTGTTGTACTAGAGAACCCATAGACAGTACATAAACAAATGAGCATGTCTGTGTTCCAATAACATGTTATTTACCAAAACAGAGGGAAGGCAAATTTAGGTACCTGGCTGTAGTTTGCCAATCTCTGTCCAGGCCAGTCCTGACTGGTTTTCACAGAAATTTTATAAGCTTCCACGTGACAATAGCTTTTCAGTTACCCTCCCTCAATCTCATCCCTCTCCCATAAACCACAGTAACAATCCCTTTTCTGTAGGGTAGCCAGAATCACTCTTTACTATTTTATCTAGGCATTGACCATACTTATTGACAGACCATCTCCAACCTTGAATACCCGAAACTTAATGTATCAACCAAAAGGGAGGATGCATTCTTTGCTTTTCCCATCTGCAGACTTGTTTATAGTTGTGTTATCAGAGAATTCATGTATTTTTGTTTAAAAAGAGACATTCTAACCCAGTTATCTTGGAGGTGAAGGAACAGAAGAAAGACAATATGGGTCATTTGAAACCACTTGCTGTAAGATAGCTCCTGAGTAGTGAATGAAGTAAAGGAATTTGCGGCTTACTTTCATTTCAAATTACACTTTAATTTTAAATCTTCACAAAAATATTAATATAACTCAATACGCATGTTTGTTGAGTTTCCTACAGTGTTCAAGAAACCATGTTAAGTGCTATATAGAATATGAAGACAAAACAAGGAAGATTCTTGTCTTCATAGTATTTACAACATATTAGGATAACACTCAAACGACTCTAATTAAAGATGATTGTAACCATCCGAACTGAGATAGATCCAAAGTGCTCTGAGAGTTCAGAGGAAGAAAAATCATATCCAGTTAGGAGGAACAAAATATAGAGAAGATGGTTACTCTAAATGGGCCTTAAATATGTTAAAACAACATACTGAACCAAGAGCCACCTGACAGTATTTTGTGAATGTCAGGGTTGTTCACATACTTATATTGTCTCATTTAAGGATTTTGAAGGGCATTGTGGGAGATAAGCATAGCGTGATCAGAGCACAGAGGTCCTTGGATGCCAGCTAAAGGATGTGGCTTCATCTCAGTAGGAAGTGGGAAGCCCCTGAGAATATCTGAGCAGGAGGTGATGTAATTAGAGCAGTGAGGTAAAGGATGAGGAAGTGAAAGGGAGAATAACTGTGGAGGGGTGAACCTAATATTGAAATCATCAGTGTAGATCACATGGAGGACCTGGCTGAATGTGATGACAGGGAAAATAGAAGTGAAATAAATGATGTGTGTGTGTGCTCAGTCATGTGCGACTCTTTGCAGCCCCATGGACTGTAGCCCTCGAGGCTTCTCTGTCCATGGAATCTTCCAGATGAGAATACTGGTGTGGGTTGCCATTTTCTCCTCCAGGGGATCTTCCCAACCCAGGGATCAAACCTGCATTTTTTGAACCTCCTGCATTGGGAGATGGATTCTTTACTAGTAGTGCCACCTGGGAAGTCCCTGGATTCTGAGTAAAGAGCCTCTAGGATTTGAGCACTGGTTGAATATAAGAGAAGAGATAGCTGGCATAGGGCTATGATGTTCGAAGTCAGACGTGGGTTCAGAGCTCAAATCTGCCACTATTCTTTAAAGTGTGACTTCTGAGCACTAGTTGCATCATCTGTAAAATGGAGCTCATCATATCTAACTCACAGGAGATAATGCATTTTAAAGAGCCTAAATTTAACAGGCATTTGATAAATGATATAATAGCTTTCAATATCATATATTCTTGAGAGAGTGAAGATTTGATCATTGATAGTTCTGAGATTTTAAGCCTATGTTGGAGAAATCTAGGTGCCATTAAAAGAAACAAAGGTCAAGGTGAAGATCTAGAATTAATGGCAAGATATGTTTTCTTTGGGACAGGATGAGATGTCCAGCTTGCCGTTAGAAGTGCTTATCTGGAGCTAGATTTTTCCTGTAAAAGTGTGTTGAGATATTATTCACACATCACAAAGTTCACATACTAAAAATTCATGCCTCTTGAATGTGAAGTTCAGTGGCTTGTAATATATTCACAGAATTATACAGCCATTACCACTATTTAGTTTTAGGACATTTTCATCATCCACAAAAGAAATCCACATCCATTAGCAATCATTACTCATCCCCCCTCCCTTCAGCCGCTAGAAGCCACTAATTTACTTTCTGTCTTTGTGGAATGGAGGTAGGTATTTGAGAATCACAGCATAGAATTGTGTAAAACTGTGAGAAAGGAACGAGATTCACCAAGGGAGAGATAAAATAGCTAGACAATTTTAAGGAACGACTGTTTGAGGGGTCAAGACTATTGGCATGTGCACATGAATTGTAAGTTGGCCACTGTCATCACATGGCCAATATGTGAAATGGCTTCCCACATACTGTGGTCTTAACAGTGACCAGAGATTTGACCAGTTGGTAAACACTGAGGTCAACAAAAATACCCACTGATTAGCCTGCAACTTGGTTTCTTATATAGTGAGGTCATTATCTCTTTTTTAGACTAATGAAATTATTGGGCTTCCCAGGTGGCTCAATGATAAAGAATCTGCCTGCAATGCAGGAGATGTGGGTTCAATTCCTGGTCAGGAAGATCCCCAGGAGGAAGGCTTGGCAATCCACTCCAATATTCTTGCCTGGAGACTCCCATGAACAGAGGAGCATGGTAGGCTATAGTCCATAGGGTTGCAAAGAGTTGACATGACTGATTCGATTGAACATACACACACATACGCAAACACACACAAGGAAATTATCATCCTGAAATATCCTTCTGAAGATATGTTATCCAATAAGGTAGCCACTAGCCACACATGTCTGTATAAATTTAAGTTAAAATTATTTCAAATTAAATTTAAAAATTAGTTCCTCTGTTGCATCAGCCACATTTCAAGTATTCAATAGCCATATGTGACTGTTAGCTACCATATTGGCCATCATAAATACAGAACATTTCATCACCACTGAAAGTTCTGTTGAACTGCACTATTGAACATGGTAGCAATAACTCACAAGCTTCATAAAGAGGTTTCTGTTTTGTATGTTATTTTGTAATGGCTCCGTTCCTCATTTGGCTTAATATGTCACTTTTTTATTCCATTTCATCCTTGGGTTTTCCCATCTAAACTGTTGACCAAAGAAAGCTCAGACCTTCATGGGCTGGTACCCAACAAGGCACACTTCTGTGTATGTATGTTTTTCTCAATTTGAATTTCTGACCACATTGCAATACTAAATGTCAAGCATCTTTAAATAAGCTCTCAGGTATTTTCCATGCTTATTCTTATTATGGCTACAAATATAATTAAGTCATATGAAGTAAATAGAAGTAAATACTTTCACAGATACAAATAATGCTCTTAGTTGCTATATGCATATTTCCTCTTGCCAGGTGAAAGATCCATGAAAGTTTAAAGATAGCACTGTAGGTCTGTATTAGTTCCTATTGCTACTGCAACAAAGTACAACCAACATGATTTATAGCGATACAAATGTATTCTCTTACAGTTCTAGAGTCTGGGGGGACAATGTTTTTCCTTGACTTTTTCAGCATCTAGTGGCCACCTGTGTTCCTTGACTTGTGGTCTGTTCCTGCATCTTCAGAGTGCATCACTCCAATCTTTGCTTCTGTCATCACATTACCTTTTCCTCTTTGCAGTCAGCTCTCCCTCTGCCTTGCTCTGATAAGGATGCTTGTGATTTCAATTAAGACACATGCAGGTAATCCAAGATTCTTAATTTAATCATATGTTCAAAGTCCTTTTGGCCATATAAAGTAACATTCACAAGGTGAGTATGGATGAAACCTGTGTCTCCTGCATCTCCTGCATTGCAGGCGGATTCTTGACCACTGAGCCACCTAGGAAGCCTGATAATTTCATTAGTCTAAAATAAAGATATAAGGACCTCACTGCATAGGAAGCCAAGTCACATTCCAAGGATTATGACATGGATATTTTGGGGGGCCATTATTCGGCCTACACAGAGTTACATAAAGTTTCTTCTTGGTAGAAAAAAGCTTACCCCCACCAGATTTAATTATTCAGGGCTTTGAATTAAAATTTAATAATTCAGATAAAGAGTAAGTTGTTTGTTTGAATCATGTTGACAGATATTAAAATGTCTGACAATGGCGATGACACATTAGCCTGTGGAGACAAAGAAGAAATTACCAACAAGCCCAACAGTGATACTTTACCCAAAGATGCGGAAGTGCACTGTGATTCAGCTGCAATTTCAAATGAGCTAACGCCAGCAAATCCTAGAGGAGATGTGCATGAAAATGAGGCTGTTCAGGGTGCAGAGACTGCTGACACTGGACTCGCTGAGCAGCCCAAAGACCTTGGTGCCATGGAGCCGCCCCTCAATGGAGAAGTGACTGAGGATGCCCTCGCCGAGTGTGTTGATGCCGTGAGCCTCGAGGCAGAACCTGGATCCGAAATACCCCTGAAAGAACAGAATGATCCGGTAGGAGTGGTTCGTTTGACTGAGTTCTTACTGATACCTACCATGGGCTTAGATTTGTGCCAAGCTGTGTGGTTAGGAATTGGAAATTCATTATACACTATGACATTACCTCTGTCATCAGAGATGTATTGTTTGGTGAGAAAAGGCGTATATGAGAATAATTGGTCATTCTAATATTTTCATTTTGTTGATTGTATTCTATTAACAATAACCCCCACCAAATTATTGGACACAACAGGCACTCTCTTAACTACTCTATGTGTTAAGTAATTCACTCCATACAACAGTTCCTTGAGGTTCTAAGCTGGATATTATTAACCCCAAGTTATAGATGAGGCAATCAGGCTCAGAGATCTTAAGCAACCCAGTAAGATACTAAGCTACTCAGTAGTAAGTGAGCAATATTGTAATATTGAATATGCTGCCAAGTCGCTTCAGTCGTGTCCGACTCTGTGTGACCCCATAGACGGCAGCCCACCAGGCTCCGCCACCCCTGGGATTCTCAAGGCAAGAATACTGGAGTGGGTTGCCATTTCCTTCTCCAGTGCATGAACAGGAAAAGTGAAAGTGAAGTCACTCAGTCATGTCTGACTCTTAGCGACCCCATGGACTACAGCCTACCAGGCTCCTCCGTCCATGGGATTTTCCAGGCAAGAGTACTGGAGTGGGGTGCCATTGCCTTCTCCAATATTGAATATAACGAGTCCAAATTATAAACGAACCTAATTCCACCCTAAACAAGTTAATGCTTCTTTAACATCACTTAAATTTTACTGCATATTTACAAATCCACTCTGAAGATCTGAAACCTTCAGATTCCTCTTTTACCATCACATACCACCTCCCGGAGACCAGCAGCAGAACACCTTTGTGCTTCACTTCAGCGCCTGCACCTGACTCTCTGGGGGATAAGTCAGGCCAGTATCTCTGTGTCAGTACCTCATTCCACATCAATATGACCAAGCTGGGTTTTCCTGACACCTTTCCCTCCATCCACGTGGGGACCAGAAGGGGTGGAGAGGCACTCTGCAGAATGTGAGGAGATGGGCCACTCTCCTCCAAACCTGCCTTCTAGAAGGATGCCACAGTGTAGGGGGATCAGCCCTGCTCTCCTGAAGTGTGCCCCACACGTCCCCTCCTTGAGGTAACTCTGCTGCATGCAGTGAGGGAGGCAGGCTAAGTGGGGAAGTGGGGGCTGGGCTTTCATCCCCCATCTATCGTCAACTCTCTTAGTTTGGGCAGGACACCTAATTTCTCTGTGCTTCAGTTTTTCCTCTGTAAAATGAAGAATTTGCCCATGAAGACCACGAGGTATCCTTCTGACTAACGTTTTGTGATTCTTTTACTCAAAAGCAGACTTCTTGGGCCTCAGTTTCCTCAAATCGACTCTCAGAATTGTTCTGAGATGAGATGAAAGGAAGAGTTTTCCCATCACTGGAGATGTTTAAACAAAAACAAATGATCATTCTGCAGAATGTCATGGAGGGGATCTGAGGACCAGCTGGGAGTTTGGATCAGTTATGTAAACATACATGCAAAATTTTGTTTATGAATTCCATGATATCACAGACACTTTAAAGCCATCCATGGACCCCCTGAGGGATTAAGAATTCGTAGGCCAAAGGGTCTCAACTCTAGCTGAACATTTCAACCACTGAGAGAGCTTTGAGAAATAATTGGGAGTGGGGAAGAAAGAAAGAATGATGACAGGGTGGATATTATCTGAATTCTCCAGAGAAACATAACCAATAGGATATGCCCTATACCTGTATTTACCTGTGTGCCTGATTTTGGAACCTGTGTTCCCTCCATGTTGTCTTTCTACTGGGGTGCATTGGTTCCAAATTGTTATTGTAGCTGCTGCTATTAATATATACTTTTGTACATTAAAAAATATATATCTTAACCATGACATTCTGACCAAAGATGATTCAAAGAATCATCAAAGAATCTATAAAAGCTTCATTGAGTCAAGATACGTGTGCTCATGAAGGCTAGATTATACATTCCAGTTTCAGACTTCTAAAAGTTGTATAACAAGTTTGCTAATAAAGATAGCAAAATAAAAAATCAGGATGCTCCTACACATCCATCTTCTTACATTTTGAGCAAATCAAATGAATTCTGCTTTTGAGAGCACTTTGTAAACCTCCTTAATACTACAAAGAGGGAGAGCCAACTGGCAGACAGATATTCCCCTCCCAGCACCTCCCCTCCTCTACTGATAGCTTTGAAAAGGGGAGCATTTCCTTATCATGAAGCTTCACAAAGTATCTGAATGGAAGTTCAGAGACTGGCCACAGAGTTAGGGCTGTGGCTCTGCGTGTGTGTGTGTGTGCGTGCGTGTGCGTGCGTGTGTGTGTGTATGTGTGTGTGTGTGTGTGTGTGTGTGTGTGGCATTGCATGAGGAGCTCAGATAGAAGCAGGATGTGGGAGGAATTCCCGTGAGCATGTTGGGTCTAAGAAGACAGAAAGCTAATACAGGTGGCTGGAAGGGCCTTAAGAGAAAAGCATATCTTTTTCACCCAGGTTACGTTTAAACCTTCTAACTAGGTACAGATATAGTCTCTTCTTAATAATTACTAGAAAAGGGGATTCTAGTCTCTCTCTTGGCAACTTGTGTCTTAAGCAATATTAGAAGAATTCAGTTGAGTGCTTCATCTTCAAGCATTGTTCATTTGCTCTATTTTATTTGTTCTTCATTACACACTTACAGGTAGTTCTTTTGCGGTGATGAAAACAACCATTTCTCTGTTGATTCAGAAGAGAATGAATTCTGCAAAAAATCTTGAATCAAAAGTTCATTTGTACGTTGGTTGGTTGGATCTTGAACACAGGTCTGCTGAGGAATGACAGGTCCTTCAGGAAACGTTCAAAAGCCTGTCTGGTCCTGGATGTATTTGAGTTTAAGAGACTCTCATCACCTCTTAAAAAAAAGTTTCTAAGGGAAAATGCCTGTTTTTTAAAAAACCTGGCAGAATAGTCATTGAGGAAGTCGTTTCTTCTAGGACACACTAGATTTTCTGATAATGGGTTTAAATGTATATGTTTTTTCTATAAGTGGTATCTAGTTACTTTGGGTCTTGGTCCCCTTAAAATTCACTTTATTAGCTTCCCCTTTGCCTGAGTCAGCATGGCAGCCATCACTTGGCAGGCAGGGTGGTGTGACCAGGAGGCACTCTGGGCCCAGTGGTTCTGCCAGCTACTCAGCTGGCACGTCTTCTTTGAAGGGTCACAACATCACAGTTGATGCACTCAGAGAAGCTATCTCTGTCTTTAGGGCCTCTTCTCTTTGTCATCCATTCTGATGTACAGACTCAGAAACCATTGAGTTAAGGGTTCTTTCAGGAATCCATGCCACAACATCCATAAGAGATGGTCCCCAGCCCCCCTTGAACTTTGGAGGTTGGACTAGAGTCTTTAAATCTTTACCAGCCCCGTGACACTATATATTATGTTCCAGAAGCTGGGTAGTGTAACTATCTTCAGGATGCCTCCCATCTAGTTGGGGAAAGAAGTGTTATATAAAAGCAATTATAGTATGTCTTAGACTTCCTTGTAGCTCAAATGGTAAAGAATTTGCCTGCAATGCAGGATACCCAGGTTCTATCCCTGGGTTGGGAAGATCCTCTGGAGAAGAGAATGGCAATCCACTCCAGTATTCTTGCCTGGAGATTCACATGGACAGAGAAGCCTGGTGGGCTACAATTCGTGGGGTCACAAAGATTTGGACACAAATGAGCGACTAACACTTCACTTCATAGTATGTCTTAGCGTACTAGATACATACTAGATAGGCCAGACACAAGGAAGCCTTAGATGGAGCACCGAAATCAATCTTAAGGAGTTGGTTAAGTCTTCATCCTCGGTTCAGAGATGTTTGTCGTGGGTGCTAGGCTGGAATGACATTTATTCCCAGAAATCTTGTGGGACCTTATTATGTACTAGTCTCTCCCTCTCTCTCAAAGTCACTCAGTCGTGTCTGACTCTTTGCAACCCCATGGACTGTAGCCTGCCAGGCTCCTCTGTCCATGGAGTTTCCTGGCAAGAATACTGGAGTAGGTAGCCATTCCCTTCTCCATGGAATCTTCCTGACACAGGAATCAAACCCAGGTCTCCCTTATTGCAGACAGATTCTTTACCATCTGAGCTAGGAGCGAAGCCCATGTGCTAGTCTATCAGCCCCTCAAAGATCTAATCTAGTTCAAATTTCCCTAAATTCTTAGCACCAATAAATATTACCCAGAGTAAAAAAATTTCATCCCTACTGTCCTATACCAATGCGTTAAAAAGCCAATCATGAAGAAGGTAAAGAATGCAATGTTACCACTCAAAGTACTCCAAGGAAAACATAGACTACCACTCACTAGTTCTCTCCCTAGAAAAGGAAAAGCAGGGTGCTTCAAACAGTAAAATTGCTATCAACAGAGACAAAAATGAGAGAACATAGGCCAAGACCTGCTGATGACAGATTTTTGCCTCTTAAATGAATGAGTAGCCTTTGCTCCAGTTCTATTGGAGTGTTTCTCTTTTTATGACTCTCCATGTGAAGACACCTGCTTTTTCACTTGAGCAACCAGATCGCAGCTGTTACCTTTTGGTTGTACTGGATGTGCATATGCGTGCTTAGTCTCAGTCATGTCCGACTCTTTGCAACCCCATGGACTGTATCAGGCTCCTCTGTCCATGGGATTTTCCAGGCAAGAATACTGGAGTGGGCTGCCATTTCCTCCTCCAGGGGATCTTCCTGACCCAGGGATCAAACCTATGGTTCCTGCATTGGCAGACAGATTCTTTACCACTGTGCCACCTCAGAAGCTCCGTTGTATTGGACAGTGCTGCATAAATCTAGTGGTGTGTTATAATCACCTGGGAAGTGTGTTAGAAGTTTAGATTCCTGGGATCTACCTTGAAAGGTTCTTCTTCTTTAAAAGATCACAGTGGAAGCTAAGACACTGTGTTTTTAGTAAGTTCCCCCAGGTAATACTCTTACAGTCAGTCTGTGGACCACTGTTTGGGAATCACTAATGTTAGTACACAGAAAAACTAGTTGAGGAATCAGGTGAGATTGAGAACATGGTGAGCTCAGTATTGGACATACCATGAGAAGTCAATGTGAAGATGGTTTGTGGATAGTTGATTATAGTGGTCTGGAGCCCAGGGGAGGTGGTGGGGAGAGATTTGGAGGCCATTAGCCATTGGGTGTTAATGGGAATGGGTCAGATTGCCCAGGTGTTATATATAAATAAATAAAATCAGAGGCCCAGCACCTGGCCCTGAAGTCTGTGTTTCTAAGTCAGTTTGGTTATGCACAGCTCTTAGAGTCTCTTTGATAGGTCATGGTTGCCAGTAAAGTTCATTCTATAAATTAAATTTCAAATCATGTTATACCACACTGACATTTTTTAATTAAACATTAATTGACAAAAATGTTTAAAATAGTTCATGAAAACTCATGTAGACTTGAGAATGTTCCATTGAGCTGACCTTTTACATGCCTTGACCACTACTCCGAGTGAAAGGTTCATTCAAGGCAAATGCCTAGAATTCTAGGGGCAGAGATTTCTTCCTTTATACTTGGCATTGAGAAACCAGAATTCTCCACAGTTCAGAGATGAATAGAAGGCCACTTAGAACAGGGTAAAATCCTTTCTTCTACCCTCTTATATAAAGGTAGGAAAAGGCTCTAAAATACATTTAACCACCAACTAGTGTTGAATACCTTTAATTTCACAATCTAGAACCCCTTTCAGATATTCAAAATGCCAGTTACCAGTCTACCATGTTTACCAGTTAAAGCCCATTTCTGTAATTCAGTATGCTAATTTGCAAAGCCTCAGATGTTAATAGAGATGTGAATAATAGAAGTGCTCATTATAGCTGCCTCTGGGGTGTGGCTTTCCTGATTAGGATGCCAGCTGACCACCTGGACTATGTGTACTTTATTGGAATGCTTGAAGCAGTTGGGTTGCAACTTAAGGAGCTCCCACAATATGCATGTGGAAACTTTCTAAAGTAAACTGAAATCATCATGACAAGGAATGGACAAAAGAAGCAAGAGTAAGAAGATAGGGCATGGAAGCCAGGTCATGAGAACAGAGTCTTTTAAGGACTGAAAAGTGGTTAAGCTTCTGGTGCTACTGAGAGGTCAAGAAATAAAGTGACTATAATGAATCCATAGCTCTGACCATGAGGGAGCCATTGTGACCTTGATAAGGATGGTTTCATGAAATACTGACCATGGAAGAGTCACTGTGGTGGGTGGAGGGGAGTAGATTCAGAAGGTAGGCACCTTTTTTAAGAGGTAAAGAAGAAAGACATGGAACAGAAACCAGTTGAGTTGGGAAAAAAAAAACATTTTGTCATCGTGATGTTCATTTGCTGGTTTTAAGAGGGAGGATGGTGCACATAATTAAATGTGGGGAGCAGCCAGTAGAGAAAGGTTGAAAAGCCAGAAGAAAAGGGAAAACCAACCTTCCTAGGCCCAGAGGAGATCAGATGGAGGTGATAATTATAACCGAGAGGAAAATACCACTTCCATTATGATAGAAGGGAAAGAACTAATTGTGAGTGGGGGGTACAGTAAAGTTAGACTTGTGTTGAAATGGGGTTTTGATGTAGGCCAGTGTGTGTTTTGTCCATAAAAAAACACTACTCAGACTTTCAACTTGGTTTGAACAATTAGTATTCAATTTATTAAGGTTACAGAATCAAAATGTCAATTCTCCATAGTATTTACATTCATCTCACAAATCTAACTCTATTTAGAAGTCTAGCATAATTGAACACTCACTTTCAAGAGGCTTTTGATTAATGCTTTGTCCTTTTTGCTAACTTAAACATGGTCAAATATTTTTTAACTACATCTATAAATTTAATATACTGTATCTACTTTTTAAGTACCTCATTTACCTACTTAAAATCTTGCTGAGTACTTAAGAATTGTTGTAAATCTTAAATTTATAGAGTGGACTGAATGACCCCTTAGGTTCCATCAATTCAGTTAGTCACTCAGTCGTGTCCAACTCTTTGCAACCCCATGGATTGCAGCATGCCAGGCTTTCCTGTCCATCACCAACTCCCAGAGCTTACACAAACTCATGTCCACCGAGTCAGTGATGCCATCCAACCATCTCTTCATCTGTCATCCCCTTCTCCTGCTGCCTTCAATCTTTCCCAGCATCAGGGTCTTTTCCAATGAGTCAGTTCTTCGCATCAGGTGGCCAAAGTATTGGAGTTTCAGCTTCAGCATCAGTCCTTCCAATGAATATTCAGGGCTGATCTCCTTTAGGATGGACTGGTTGGATCTCCTTGCAGTCCAAGGGACTCTCAAGAGTCTTCTCCAACACCACAGTTCAAAAACATCAGTTCTTCGGCTCTCAGCTTTATGATCCAATTCTCACATCCATACATGACTACTGGAAAAACCAGAGCTTTGACTAGATGGACCTTTATTGGCAAATTAATGTCTCTGCTTTTTAATATGCTGTATAGTTTGGTCATAGTTTTTCTTCCAAGGAGCAAGCATCTTTTAATTTCATGGCTGCAGTCACCATCTGCAGTGATTTTGGAGCCCCCAAAAATAAAGTCTCTCACTGTTTCCATTATTTCGCCATCTATTTGCCATGAAGTGATGGGACTGCATGCCATGATCTTAGTTTTCTGAATGCTGAGTTTTAAGACAACTTTTTCACTCTCCTCTTTCAGTTTCATCAAGAGGCTCTTTAATTCTTCACTCTCTGCCATAAGGGTGGTGTCATCTGCATATCTGAGGTTATCGATATTTCTCCTGGCAATCTTGTGCTTCATCCAGCCCCGTGCTTCTCATAATGTACTCTGCATATAAGTTAAATAAGCAGGGTGACAATATGCAGCCTTGACATACTCCTTTCCTGGTTTGGAACCAGTCTGTTGTTCCATGTCCAGTTTTAACTGTTGCTTCTTGACCTGCATACCGATTTCTCAGGAGGCAAGTAAAGTGGTCTGCTATTCCCCTCTCTAAGAATTTTCCACAGTTTATTGTGATCCACACAGCCAAAGGCTTTGGCATAGCCAATAAAGCAGAAGTAGATGTTTTTCTGGAACTCTCTTGCTTTTTTGATGATCAGAGGATGTAGGCAATTTGATCTCTGGTTCCTCTGCCTTTTCTAAAACCAGCTTGAACATCTGGAAGTTCACGGTCACGTATTGCTGAAGCCTGGCTTGGAGAATTTTAAGCATTACTTTACTAGCGTGTGAGATGAGTGTAGTTGTGCAATTGTTTGAACATTCTTTGGCATTGCCTTTCTTTGGGATTGGAATGAAAACTGACCTTTTCCAGTCCTGTGGCCATTGCTGAGTTTTCCAAATTTGCTGGCATATTGAATGCAGCACTTTCACAGCATCATCTTTTAGGATTTGAAATAGCTCAAGTGGAATTCCATCACCTCCACTAGCTTTGTTCATAGTGATGCTTTCTAAGGCCCACTTGACTTCAAACATTATGCATAAATTTAGGTATATTTCAACTTAAAAATCTGAAGTCTGATAATTCAATTATTCATTTTTATTTGATTTTCAAAACATTGTCACTCTAATAACTCAAATTCCTTTAAGCATCAGTAGTACAGAAAAGAAGAAATATGTACAAAATGATTAATTGTATGACTTTCATGCTTTAAAACCTTTCTATACTTAATTTTAAATCTCCCTGGAGTTGAATGGTGCATATTGACCAAGAAAGAAAGTTTCTTGGGAACAACTGAGGCCATTTTTTTAGCAAATATTTTAACAGAGGTGCAGGCATCCAGAGCAATTTACATCCTCCCAAATGTCACACTGAGCCCCTCTTTAGAACAACTGTGTCATGAGTTACAAAACTTAAAGAGTGTTTGGTCTCACAACTTCTACTGTCCATATCCCAAGACCAAAGCTATATACATAGTCTCTAAATCTTGATCTACTCAAGGAAATAGGACTATCAGGTTGGTCTTTATCTTTTTTTTTTTTAACAAGTGGGATTTATTTTTGGAATGCAAGAATGCTTCAACCTAAGAAAATGCATCCGTATAGCACACACATTAACAGAATCAAGGGGAAAAAACATGTTCATCTCAGTTAACAGAAAAAACAGTTGAAAAAATGCAACACCCTTTCATGCTAAAAACACTCGACAAATTACATTTGAAGGAAATTATCATGACACATAATGCCATACATGTAAAACCCATAGCTAACATCCCAGGCAGTGGTGAAACATGGAACATTTTTCCTTTGACTTCAGAAAGCATGTAAAAATGCTGGGTTTTACCACTTCTAAGCAATAGTACTTGTAGTTTTAGACACGGGTGTCAGCAAAGACATATAACAAAATAAGTGAATCAATGCATAAATCACCAACATTCAAATATGAAAAATGGAAGCAGAATTATCTGTGTTCACATGTGACATGATTTCATACGTAGAAATCCTAAGGGTGCCACAAAAATGGTATAAACAATAAATGAATTCAGCAAAGTAACAGGGTACAAAAATTAACACGGAAAATCACTCGCCTTTCTGGACAGTAATAGGATCAATTTGGAAAGGAAATTAAGAAAACAACTGCATTTACAAATACATCAGAAAGAATAAATTACCGGGTCTCCCTGGGGGTTCAGATGGTAAAGAATCTGTCTGCAATGCAGGAGACTTGAGTTCGGTCCCTGGGCTGGGAAGATCCCCTGGAGGAGGGCATGGCCACCCACTCCAGTATTCTTGCCTGGAGACTCCCCATGGACAGAGGAGCCTGGCGGGCTGCAGTCCATGGGGTCGCAAAGAGTTGGACGTGACTGAGCGACTAAGCACAGCACTGAGTGGTTAACTAAGGAGGTGAAGATCTGCACAGTATGACACAAATTCCATTTTCATGGATTAGAAGACTTACCATTGTTAAGTATCAATATCAGCCTCTGTAATTTACACTTGTAATTCAATCCCTATCAAAACCCACAGAAATTAAAAAAAAAACCCATGCAAAATAAAATACCTCTCCTAAAATTCACTTCTTAACTAATTAAAATTCACTAATTAATACCTAATTAATGCCCAAACTGCCAACCAATTTTGAGCAAGAAAAACAATGTGGGAGGACACACATTCCCTGATTTCAACATTAACACAAAGTTACAGTAATCACAACAGTCTGGTACTGTCATAAAGATAAAATTATAGATCAATAGAAAAGAATTGAGAGCCCAGCAAAACCTTCACACATATGGTCAAATGAACTTTGACAAGAGTGGCAAGATCATTCAATGGGGGAAAGACAGTATTCCTTCCCCAAAACGTGGCTGGGAGAACTTGACATCCATATGCCAAGGAATGAGGCTCAGTTCAGTTCAGTCACTCAGTCGTGTCTGTCTCTTTGCAACTCTGTGGACTGCAGCACGCCAGGCCTCCCTGTGTATCACCAAGTCCCGGAGGTTACTCAAACTCGTGTCCATTGAATCGGTGATGCCACCCAAGCATCTCATCCTCTGTTGGCCCTTTTTCCTCCCGCCTTCAATCATTCCCAGCACCAGGGTCTTTGCCAATGAGACAGTTCTTCGCATCAGGTAGCCAAAGTATTGGAGTTTCAGCTTCAGCATCAGTCCTTCCAACGAATATTCAGGACTCATT
Organism: Giraffa tippelskirchi; assembly: GCF_054371585.1. Taxonomy (NCBI): domain Eukaryota; kingdom Metazoa; phylum Chordata; class Mammalia; order Artiodactyla; family Giraffidae; genus Giraffa; species Giraffa tippelskirchi. The sequence goes on along the minus strand of NC_137275.1, from coordinate 54,274,048 downwards.
TCCTTTAGGATGGACTGGTTGGATCCCATTGCAGTCCGAGGGACCCTAAAAAGTCTTCTCCAACACCACAGTTCAAAAGCATCAATTCTCCAGTGCCCAGCTTTCTTTATAGTCCAACTCTCACATCCATACATCACTACTGGAAAAACCATAGCTTTTGGACCTTTGTTGGCAAAGTAACGTCTCCTCTTTTTAATATGCCGTTTAGATTGGTCATAACTTTTCTTCCAGGGAGCAAGCATCTTTTAATTTCATGGCTGCAGTCACCATCTACAGTGATTTTGGAGCCCCCCAAAATAAACGGTGTCACTGGTTCCCCATCTATTTGCCATGCAGTGATGGGACCAGATGTCATGATCTTAGTTTCCTCAATGTTGAGTTTTAAGCCAACTTTTTCACTCTCCTCTTTTACTTTCATCAATAGGCTCTTTAGTTCTTCACTTTCTGCCATAAGGGTGGTGTCATCTGCATATCTCAGGTGATTGATATTGCTCCTAGCAATCTTGATTCCAGCTTGTGCTTCATCCAGCCTGGCATTTCTCATGATGTGGTCGTGTCTGCGCTGCTCCCTGGTGCGGGGCGTCCCGCAGTGGGGACCGACTCAGTCTCCAACTTCTGGTCTTTATCTTTTAAAAGAGGTACATACATTTTCTATCTTAAGTGCTGGAGACCTTTGAATTTAATGGAATTCTAAGATGTATACATATTTTTCTACTTGATAACTTAAAAATAAATAAATGTATTTTCTATTTAATGATAAAGACCTTTAAATGGAATACCCGATATGTAAATGTCTTTTCTATTTAAAGAACTTTGAACTTGATAGAATCTTGCACTCTTCCATCTTCTTAGGAGCACACAACAGTTATAGATGTATCAACAATCTCTAGTTGAGTTTTGGAGATCCCTCCTGATCAAGCCAAGTCTGATTTGCTGTTACAATATGACTCTCATTCTTCTGAGAGTTTAGGGAGAGGGGGCAGGAAGTTGAGAGAGTTCTTATCAGATGGCTTCTGTTTTCTCTGTGGATTAGAATGTGAAGTTGTCTGTTAAAGGAGGTGAGAGTTACATGGGTGAGGATGAGAAAAAAGCTTTAAAATTTTCATATATGAAAATGGGATACCTGAGTAGATTCATGCTGCCTACTTTATAGTCTCATAAGCATGTGACATTAAAGCCACTTAGAGACAGTACTCAAGATGAGATATATTTACAATCCATGTCAAACAGTTTATATGGTTTTTATGTTAAATGTACACATTTAGTTATTTGAGTATTTGCCATTCTTTGTAGCTGATCAAGAAGTCACAGCTCAGTGTCAAAGAAGCTTTATTAATAAAGCAATTGAAGTAGTCACTTATACTGCAAAAAGTTCTAGACTCATTTAACATTTATTTCCATTTGCTAGTCAATTACTAGCTGTCAGAGCATATTAAGTATTGTAAATTTGAGTCAGAAGCTGTCACCCCTAAGTGTATTAACTTTCCCTAATCACATAGGTAGTGATTTATCCCATGAAAGAATTATATTAATCACCAACTTACATCTGTCTTCATCATGGTATAAAATTGCCACTGGCTTCATTGCTCAAGTGAAGTATATCAATGTAGACACCAAAAATGAAAGCAGACTGTCCTGAATCTTGAGTATTTCCATTCACGTTAACAAGCTTCTCATTGTTTCCAAACAGAAAAAAAATGTCAGCCAACTTTCAAAGCTTTTTGCTTCTTAGTGTTAAAACTGTAGTTAATTCTTCTTATTATTAACAGTTAACATTTCTAGGGTATTTACCATGTGTTAGCACTATGCTCACAGCTTTATGTGAATTATTTCTTTTAGTTTTCACAATAAACCTGTGAGGTTATTTGTTCTTATACTCATGGCTGCATTTTGTAATGTCGATGAGGACTTTAAAAGACTTGAGTAATTAACTTGTCCAAAATGGTAAAGCCTAGAGCCAAACCCAAGCAATTTAATTCCATAATGTTTACGCTTAACCAGTAGTCTACATTGGTGGATGGCATTTAATATTAACTAAGTGAATCAGTTAGGAATAGCATTTGGGATCGAATCTGCATTGCAGGCAGATTCTTTACCATCTGAGCCATCAGGAAAGCCCAACCAAAATTTAACATATAATGGCTTACAAAATAGTGATTTTTTTTTTTTTAATTTCTCATTTAACAGACAGAATGGAGATAGGCAATAACTCATATTTGTTTAGTAGCCCATCAGGACCAGGACCAGGACCAGGACCAGTGTGATTCCCTGGCCTATCCCTTAAGGCAGCAAAAATGGCTGTTTCAGTTTCAAGCACCAGGTTCACATTCAGGGCAGGATAAAAGGAGAGGGGAGAGTTGTCACCAGCTGTAACTGTATAATTTATCATGAAAGCGAACCCTTTCTCATTTATATCTCATTGGTCAAAGCTGTTTCACATGGCTGCTGTTATCTGCAAGGGTGGAAGACTGCAGGGGGAAGGTAGCTGAGGAGAATGATGGACCAGCTTTGGGTCAAAAGTTATAAAATCTACAAACTCTGTAGGAATTTTTCACTTCCTCCTTAACTTCTTCCTTTCTTTTCTTGGAATGAAATCGCTGTAATTCTCTACCACCTAATGTATTTTTGCCTCATTTTGTAAAATATATCCCTGGATATTAAGGGAGAGTGGTGGTTCTTTTTTTTTTTTTTTCTGTTTTTTGTTGAGTCAGGATGCATTGGTCACAAGTTACGGAAACTATTGCACACCTAAGAAAATCAATGAATTTCAGTCATTTATTCAACAGCTAATTTAGCTGATTTAGCTGTTGAATAAATAAATAAGCACTCATTATATGCCATGAACTCTTCTATGCTCTGTGGATACATCAGTGAACAAAAATATTGAGAGAAAGAGAGAAACACTGCGCTGGAATCACATAGAACCCAAGGGTAGGGATGCCGCAGAGCCTTGAAGAGAGACAGGAACCAGGAGTTGAGAAACTACCTGGAATCCAGAGAGCTTCCCTGAGCTCATCTCCATTCTGCTCGCTCTGCTTTCTCTCAATTCTTAGTCTGCATGGTGGATCTTCTATTCAAGCTGAACCAGAATCTGTGTCCCAATCCCAATATGTAGCAAAAAGAATTTGAATCAACTGTGCCCAATGACAGTGAGAGATACAGTTCCAGGGGTCATTGTGAGTGGAGTGGACACCTTGAAAGTTGTCTGCCTCAAATGGCTTCCTGTTGCTGCTCCCCATCTTCAAGTTTACTGATGCTTTTGTATACAGCTTGCCTGCTACCATCCATGCCAAAGCTCCTCCTACCACCCTAGAGATTTGAAAGTTAACTCTGTCTACCTTGAAGAGCACATTTTTTTCTAGTTCTGGAAAAAAATTGCATGAGTCAAGGTTGTTTTGGAGTTTTTCAAGTCACTCTGTGCCCTAAAGTATTAAATCTTCCCCTCCCCTCCACAGCCCTGGCACTGTCTTCCAGATAATGGGAGATTTGGGTCTTGGTTGACATCAAATTCCCTTCTCACTTTAAGCTAAGCCTTCAGATGCCAACACCACTACACATCAGTTTGATTCCAAAGTACATATTGCAGCGTGGATTGGTATATTCTTTTATGGTCCTTATAAACTATAATCCAGTGAGATATGGTTGTTGGTGATTTGTTTAACCTTCTCTGTGTTTCAAACGAATGGCTATTTTTCCATTCAGGGATAAACGAATTGCTGACCTTGTGGCTAATCTGGTTTTTTACAGGCTGTGGATTCCTCTCCACGTGGAGGGGGATGGGCAGGCTGGGGCTCCTGGGGCAAATCTCTGCTCTCGTCAGCATCTGCCACAGTAGGTAAGCATTATACATTGCATTTGAATGGATAAAGTTCAGGGGCCAAATAGGATATGACATTTTGATCATACCATGTACTGATAGAGTTTAACATTACCTCATGAGGTATTTGGGATTCCCAGGTGGTGCAGTGATAAAGAATCCGCCTGCCAATTCAGGAGACACAGGAGACGTGGGTTCAATCCCTGGGTTGGGAAGATGCCCTGGAGAAGGAAATGGCAACCCACTCCTGTATTCTTGCCTGGAAAATTCCATGGACAGAGGAGCCTAGCAGGCTGCAGTTCATGGGGCTGCAGAGAGATGGACACAACTGATCGACTGAGCGCGTGCACGCGCACACACACACACACACACACACACACGAGATAATAAGAGAAAATTGTTTTTAGTGTTTACTAAGTGCTTCCTGTATATTAATACATTTATTCTTCAAAATAATCCTATAAGGAGGTAATCTTATTTCCTCCATTTTAGAGATAAGGAAGCTGAATCACAGAGAGGTTAAACTTTATCCAAAATCAAGAGTAGCTGAATTGGGCTTTGAACCACACAGTATGGCTTTTAACCATTTTATTATGTTGCATCTTAGAATATAAGATTTGGGCTTTTATAATATATTCTTAAAGCTTTGTTTATCATCCACTTGAACATTTTAAAATATACAAATAGGCTACTCTCTAAAAAGGCATTCATCACAGCGTATTGAAATACAAATAGAAAAATATGCAGGTAGGAAGAAGATATATATCAAGGCTAATAGAATTACTATAATTGAACATTGACCTTAACTCTGAGATTCTTGCCTGCTAGTAGATTATCTTTCTCACTGAATGATAAAACAAGACTTACCTTATTTAGGGGCTTCCCAGGTAACTCAGCTGATAAAGAATCTGCCTACAATGCAGGAGACCCCAGTTCAACTCCTGGGTTGGGGAATTCCCCCAGTAGAAGAGACAAGCTACCCACTCCAGTATTCTTGGGCTTCCCTGGTGGCTCAGATGGTAAAGAGTCCACCTGCAATGCAGGAGACCTGGGTTCAAACCCTGTGTTGGGAAGATTCCCCTGGAGGAGGGCATGGCAACACACTCTAGTATTCTTGCCTGGAGAATCCCCATGGACAGAGGAGCCTGGCAGGCCACAGTCCACAGGGTTGCAAAGAGTTGGATATGACAAGTGACTCAGCACAGCACAGCACAGCTTATTTAGATAACTTTATTTTGGCTGCCAGTAAATTATCTTTCTCAATGAATGATAAAACAAGACAGCATATTTATATAACATTATTTTCCTTGTATTAAATTTTTGAAGAAATGTCTTGTATTGGCTCTTATACAAAGAGAAAACATAATGACTGTGTCCTCATCAGTGAAGATTTGTCACAATTATTCTTCATGTGACCATTTCTTGTGTATACTCTTCATGAAAACTGAAGATATAACATAAACATGTCTAAGATGACCTAACCTCAACATTTCATCTTGAGGGTGGAGAGTGACAGGCAGAACATAGGAAGCCACAGGTAACACCGTTTTCAGATCATCTAACTCAGGTGTTCTTATATAGTCTGTGGCATGAGGATCTTGTGATGGGCCGTGAATTGGTCCAATTCATTGTTACTCCTAAAATCAGTAGTCTCTGGCCCCACTCCAGTGAACTGTGGTCACAGACAGTTGAAGGGGCAGGTATCTAAGTTGATAGAATTTAGATGCCTGGAAGAATGGATTCATTGCATTCTCCTAATTCCATGTCTGTCGAGTATCAGGAGAGCTGTGGCAAGGAGTAGATTGTGATCAAATAAACATTGCTCTCTGCTGAAAGCCTGAAAAGCAGATTTTTTTTCTTTTGCTAATTGAAGGGCCAGGTATACAGTGGATGCTTTGGGTTGGCCAAAAACACAACCGAACTTTTGACCAACCCAATACATATGCAGATAGAAAAATTAGTCAGATTAAAGTAGAGGAGCCTGTTTTGTTTTCTGAATAGGACAGAGTCTCTTATTAGAGTGAGGACAGGCACTGCAAGCATCTTGCTTTCTAGGGAAAATGTTTGAGCTTTTAGTGACTCCCAAATGGATCTTGCCACTGACAGTACTCAGGACTGGCATGCTTTCTTAACCAAAACTAAAAATGTAGAGTCTAAAAGTTTTTGAAATTGTGATGTCATGGAACAGTATATTACATGATCACCAAGTTATACCACTCTCTTCATGCTTTATGTCATAAAACAGTGTAATGTTTTGGGTGCTTCCAGTTATAACGGTGTCCAGAATTTCCTGACCCAGGGGTTGAACTGACATCTCCTGAAGCTATTGCATTGGTAGTCCACGGGGGTCACAAAGAGTCAGACATGACTGAGTGACTGAATTGAACTGAATTATGGGAGTGAATCCCGTCATATTCACAATCCTGTTCACTCTCAAATTGAAAGACTCTTGCTCCCTAGAAGGAAAACTGTGACAAACCTAGACAGCATATTAAAAAGTAGAGATAACACTATGCCAACGAAGGTCAGTATACTCAAAGCTATGGTTTTACCAGTACTAATGCTAAGTCGCTTCAGTTGTATCCCACTCTTTGTGACCCTATGGACTGTAGCCCACCAGGCTCCTCTGTCCATGGGATTCTCCAGGCAAGAATACTGGAGTGGGTTGCAATTTCCTTTTTGAATGTGAGAGTTGGATTATAAAGAAGACTAAGCGCTGAAGAACTAATGCTTTCAAATTGTAGTGCTGGAGAAGACTCTTGAGAGTCCCTTGGACAGCAAGATCAAACCAGTCAATCATAAAGGAAATCAACCCTGAATATTAATTAATAATATTAGTTATTAATATTAATAATAACAATATTATTGTTGAAGCTGAAGCTCTAATATTTTGGCCTCCTGATGCAAAGAGCCAATTCATTGGAAAAGACCCTGATGCTGGGAGAGATTGAAGGCAAAAGGAGAAGGGGATGGTAGAGGATGAGATGGTTGGATGGTATCACTGACTCAGTTCAGTTCAGTTGCTCAGTCGTGTCCGACTCTTTGCGACCCCATGAACCGCAGCACACCAGGCCTCCCTGTCCATCACCAACTCCCTGAGTCCACCCGAACCCATGTCCGTCAAGTTGGTGATACCATCCAACCATCTCATCCTCTGTCATCCCCTTCTCCCCCGCCCCCAATCCTTCCCAGCATTAGGGTCTTTTCCAGTGAGTCAGCTCTTTGCATCAGGTGGCCAAAGTATTGGAGTTTCAGCTTCAACATCAATCCTTCCAATGAACACCCAGGGCCGATCTCCTTTAGGATGGACTAGTTGGATTTCCTTGCAGTCCAAGGGACTCTCAAGAGTCTTCTCCAACCCCACAGTTCAAAAGCATCAATTCTTTGGCGGTCAGCTTTCTTCACCGTCCTACTCTCACATCCATACATGACCACTGGAAAAACCATAGCCTTGACTAGACGGACCTTGGTTGGCAAAGTAATGTCTCTGCTTTTTAATATGCTGTCTAGGTTGGTCATAACTTTCCTTCCAAGGAGTAGGCATCTTTTAATTTCATGGCTGCAATCACCATCTGCAGTGATTTTTGAGCCCAGAAAAATAAAGTCAGCCACTGTTTCCACTGTTTCCCCATTTATCTGCCATGAAGTGATGGGACCGGATGCCATGATCTTATTTCTCTAAATGTTGAGCTTTAAGCCAACTTTTTCACTCTCCACTTTCACTTTCATCAAGAGGCTCTTTAGTTCTTCTTCACTTTCTGCCATAAGGGTGGTGTCATCTGCATATCTGAGGTTATTGATATTTCTCCCAGCAATCTTGATTCCAGCTTGTGCTTCCTCCAGCCCAGCGTTTCTCGTGATGTACTCTGCATATAAGTTAAATAAGCAGGGTGACAATATACAGCCTTGACGTACTTCTTTTCCTATTTGGAACCAGTCTGTTGTTCCATGTCCAGTTCTAACTGTTGCTTCCTGACCTGCATACAGGTTCCTCAAGAGACAGGCCAGGTGGTCTGGTATTCCCATCTCTTTCAGAATTTTCCACAGTTTATTGTGATCCACACAGTCAAAGGCTTTGGCATAGTCAATAACGCAGAAATAGATGTTTTTCTGGAACTCTCTTGCTTTTTTGATGATCCAGCAGATGTTGGCAATTTGATCTCTGGTTCCTCTGCCTTTTCTAAAACCAGCTTGAACATCTGGAAGTTCACGGTTCACATATTGCTGAAGACTGGCTTGGAGAATTTTAAGCATTACTTTACTAGCGTGTGAGATGAGAGCAATTGTGCGGTAGTTTGAGCATTCTTTGGCATTGCCTTTCTTTGGGATTGGAATGAAAACTGACCTTTTCCAGTCCTGTGGCCACTGCTGAGTTTTCCAGATTTGCTGGCATATTGAGTGCAGCACTCAGTGTCCACTGACTCAGTGGACATGAATTTGAGAAAACTCTGGGAGATAGTGGAGGACAGAGGAGCCTGGAGTTCATGGGGTTGCAAAGAGTCAGATATGACTTAGTGACTGAACAACAACAACTACCCTCAAATTGGTGGTGGTGGGGAGTCATGGGTGTATATGCCAGGGGTGAGAATCTTGGGAGTGATCTCTCAGTTCTACCTACCACACCTCCCTTTTCTGTTTGAAATCCTTAACAGTTACACCACCAATTCCAGAATCTTAGTATTTTTTAATGGCTCTAGCTACATGCTAGAATTTTGAAAAGCATTTTAATCTTGGCATTTTCCTCTTGTGTGTACCCACAACAACCAAAGGGCATATGAGGGAGAGCAAAGAAATTTTGAAATATTGATACTCATTCTAAGAGTCCCATTGGACAAACTGGAGCCATCTTTAGAGAAGTAGAGACGGTGTTCATCCTCACTGGTCATCACAACCCGAATGAAGGCAGTAGCAAGATAGTTGAATACCATCCCTAACTCATTCCCAAGTGTATTTTGGGGATTTCTGATTAAGACAGACTGTAACTTTACAAAGTAATAGTGGCTAAAATGATAGCAATGTATAGTTTAAGATGAGATTAGTATTTTTGTGGACCTGGTAGAGAACTAAAACTTGTAGCATGAGGGAAGGCTGAAGTTATAGGTTCCAAGGCTGGAAATAGATAGTGGCGGTGATTGGTGATTTGACTCCCCAAAGGTAACAGGAATCATGTGTCCCACAAGTGGAGAAGTGTCAGTCAGGCTCACAGCCTGAAACAGAGGGTTGGTTAGAATAGGGTTCGATCACCTTCTTCCAGAAGCTTGAGGAAATTATAGATGCCATCCTAGAACATGGTGTATCTTGAGCTGCTACCTTTGGTTTGAGAGAGGCAAGTAAGGCAGGCGTTCCATTATGCACATGCAAATAATATCCTCAGGGCTTTGCAGCATTAAGTTTATTATCACAGGGCAAAGAAACTTGTTGGAAAACAGAGCACTCAAAACAGCCGACAAGCTCTTGAAGGTTTATAAATTGCCTGTGGAAAATAACAGAAGAAAATAACCACACCTCTATTGCAATTGATTGCTACTCAGAAACCTCATGTTACCTTCAGGGTAATTCCAGTAGCAGATAAAACTGTACAAGACACAAAGTCCCTAATGAAACTCAGAGCTGTCAATTGAGCATTACAAATAGAAACCAGTACTGTTACAGTTGTTGAAAAACTGCAGTCATAATTGTTAGAACTATTTAAGAGTCGGCAAGAGAGTAATTAGAGAATGGAAAGATTTAGAGGTGGTTCTTTCTTGGAAAGCACATTGTATCAGGAGTCATAAAACCTGAGAGCCCTGATCCCGACTGCCACTAACTTGTGATCACAAGGAAATGTCACTAACTAGCTACACTATGCACTGAGCCTCTCTTTAGGCTCAGCTTCCTTACTTAGAAAAGTATGTGTGGAACGACTTGAGCAATTCTAAGATTCCTTCCAACTTCTGAAATATAATGATTCCATAGACTGTGGTTCTATGTAGCAAGAGAAAGATATTTGTAACCACTGTGCTAAGTAGAAAAATATAGAAAATTGACTTTTTCTACACTGTATTTTTATATTTTATCTTTTGACTCACTGCTTTGTCCCCCAAGATTACAAGGAAATGAAAAAGCAACCTTCCCAATGCTTATATAAAATGAGACATCTCTCAGCCAACAATGGTTTTTGGAGAGGCCACAACTCCTGTATTGGTTTCATTTACAGCCACACTATTAATCACATTCTAAGAAGACTTGATCAGCTGCCACCCATGCCTTTGGATGAGTTCAGAAAATGCAATAAAAACGGTTATTATTTAAGATCTAGGCAGAAAGCAGAGGCAGAAGGAAAATGTAAAAGAAAAGAATAAAAAGATTTTAATGATAATTTCAAAGTACTGTTGTGAGAAACAGATGTGATTTCCCACAAGCACTGCAGCGACTTGATTTATGTGTAGAATATATTGCTAAGTGATAGACTAGTAACCAAAATGAAAGTCGACAATGCTGAGACATATACAAATATGCCAAGGTAAAAATTCCATAGTAGAATAGAGCAACTTATTTCCAGATACTGCAAAAGGCCCACCTGTTTATTTAAAATTCTAGTTTTGACAGTTTTATAAGTCTCAACGCCTTTATGCAAGGGTACCTGAAAAGGGCAAGGGAGAGCTGACCTGTATATTTACCTTTTCAAAATTATCATTGTTCTCCTTCCCTATCCACTCATGAGTTACATGGTGTTTTCCTTCTGCACGTTTTAATGAACATCTTCTATCAGCACTGTCAGAAATAATGACAGTGTTTATCACAGAGAACGGCAAACTTGTCAGAATGACGCTACAGTAACAACTCTTTACTAGGTATTTCACTCTCAATATCACATGGATTCATTTTTAAAGGTGATATTGCTGATGATGTGAAAATTCTCAAATATCAGTACAAAAGATAATAGGATTAATGCTTGGAGTTTGTTCACAATCCTTTCAAACTATGAACAGGGCCCAGGGATTAATGAAATTCCTGTGTGGTGGTGAGGCAAACACTGTGAGTTCAGAAACTCTTTTTGTCAAATTTGAGCCAAAAGAGAAGTGAGTACCTGATTACAGACTGGACATCGACCAGTATGATGGAGAGAGAAGACTTTCCCGAAAGGAAGGTTGACCGGCTCCACTTTTTGCTGCCATGAAGTTTGCTTTGGTTGAGTGCAGCAATACCATCTGTGTGTTTTTCTAAAGAGCCACTTCTAACAACTTTTTATAATATCTTGAATTCATTGATCGTAGAGTCTGAAAGGCAGTCAATACTTTTAAATTGTTCTATTTCCAAAATTCACCTGAAGAAGAGTAGAAATTGGTGTAACCCTCAGAAGAGCAATTAGCACTACCAATGAAATCCTAAATTCATGACCCTTCTATCCAGCAGTCCCACTGTTGACTCTTTACAAGAGTTCATTAAGATAAATGTGTAAAGATGTTCAATATGGGATATACTCATCAAAGAGTTACCATGCCAGGCACTGTTCTAGACACTTGAGATAAAGTGGTGAGCAAGTAAGAGAAGACCCTGTAGTAGAGCTTACAGACTAGTGGAAGGATGTGGACAATTAACAAGACACATACTGAGTAGGGAAATTATATAGAGAGTTATAACATGGGGAGTCTTTGAAAAATATAAAGTCAGGAGTACAGGTCAAAGAGTGGTGAGGGGTAGATCTTAATGAGGTGATATTTGAGCAAAGACCTTAAAGAGGTGAGGGAGTTCATCAGGAATATAAGAAAAGCCAGAAGCTACTCATGTGTCCTTCCATAGAGAATGTGAAATATGACAGAGTCATTCTGTGGAATGTTCTACATAACCATTAAAGAGAATGACATAGGTCAGTGTCCCAGGTTGGATGCTCAGGGGAGAGACTGAGATAGGCATGAGTGTGCTGGAGTTTTACTGGGGAGGGCTCTCAGGAGCAAGCCTTGCAAAGATAGTGAAGGACTAGGAAAGCAGAACTGGGCTTTCGCTGGTGGCTCCTGCCAATGCAGGAGATGAGAGTTCGATCCCTGATCTGGGAAGATCCTCCATGCCATGGAGCAACTAAACCCATGCGCCACAACCATTGAGCTTGTGCTCTAGAGCCCACAAGTCACAGCTACTGAGCCTGTGTGCCCTAGAGCCCGTACTCTGCAATGAGAGAAGCCACCACAGTGAGAAGCCTGAGCATTGAAACTAGAGAGTAGGTCCCACTTGCCACAGCTAGAGAAAAGCCCTTGCAGCAACGAAGACCCAGCAGAGTCAAAAATAATAAATAAATAAAAATAAAAGTTTCCTCTTTTTTTAAAGAAAAAAAGAAAAAGAACAGGGCTTCAGGAGAAGATGAACAATGATTCAGTTGCAGCCCATCCCATAGGAAGCTTGGGGATTGGGGTGACTCTTCAGAGATGTCCCCTATTAATGCATGCTGCTAAGTCACCTCAGTCGTGTCCGACTCTGTGTGACCCCATAGACGGCAGCCCAGCAGGCTCTGCCGTCCCTGGGATTCTCCAGGCAAGAACACTGGAGTGGGTTGCCATTTCCTTCTCCAATGCATGAAAGTGAAAAGTGAAAGTGAAGTTGCTCAGTCGTGTCTGACTCTTAGTGACCCCATGGACTGCAGCCTACCAGGCTCCTCCGTCCATGGGGTTTTCCAGGCAAGAGTACTAGAGTGGGGTGCCATTGCCTTCTCCGTATTAATGCATAGGGCCAGGCTTTTATATCACCAGCTCCCTCACTGTGTAGTCGAGGGAGCCAGTTCCCTTTGGCGAAGGGCATTGCAAAGCAAGTTGTTGAGCCAAGGGCCATCAGCAGGGGAGAACGAACACCAGAATCTCAGCAGCACACACAGCCTCCACCACCATCTGCTGAGCTGAGACCCCACTGTCTATGGTGAAGCCGGGTCTGGGACACTTATATGTAAGAATGTGCTTTTTAAAACTTTTTGCTGAAAGGAATCAACAAAAAACAAATTGGACTTGTTATCTTTAGAAGGGAGCAGGGTCTGGGGGTAAGGTTAAGGAAGACAGGGCCACTTATTTTAAGTTTTTTAAGAGCCCCTGGCACTCCTCCTTGGAAGTCCCTCTCATATCACAATAAGTGATAATAAAACGCATCCACATCCCTCATTAAATATATAATGTATATATAACTATGGAAGAGTTAAATTTACTTGAACTGTAGTTGACCAGTTGACTAATATTCCATTTTTTAATATATTCAAGTAAATATTATTTAATTTTTAATTTATAAATTTTCTTCATTGTCTTTTAGAACCAATCCTTTTTTCAGGTCTTAAATTGTTTCATGTGTGCTAAGTTGCTTCAGTCGTGTCTGACGCTTTGCAACGCTATGGCCTATAGCCCACCAGGCTCCTCTGTCTGTGGGATTCTCCAGGCAAGAATACTGGAGTGGGTTGCCATGCCCTCCTCCAAAATTGTTTCATAGGCATTTGTAAGCTCATAGAGTCTATTACCTGTTAGGTCAGTAGATGTTGTCTAGAGAGAAAGAGGCTAGCCCGCCTTCTTTTGTCTGTGTTTTTATAATCTGATTTTGCTAACATTATAAATGTCTTTTAAAAAAATCAACCAGAAATCTTAAAGAAGTGAGATTATGGGATTTTTAAAAAGTTTTTTTATGTATTCACCTTTTAAAAGAAAAAGAAGGAAATGTTATATTAAAATTAAAGCAATCTAAAAGGCGAGAGCCTTCTGAACAAGGTAGCTGCTGCCCCCGTTGGGGATCCTTTATCATGTGGGGCCAGTGGAAGTACTGTCAGGGCTACCCAGTCATCCAGGGTGCTGGCATGAAACTGCTGTTGCTCCCCTAACTTACCACTTGGTCAGAGAGACCCTCCCACCAACAACAAATTATTCTCATCCTCCAGAAAGAGGGGAGGCTTCCCTTCAAAGGGGTTTTGATCTTGGTGGAAATCATAAGAAGAGAGACTGGTAAAAATTTTTGAGAAAAAAATTAAACTAAAGGTGGAAGACAGCACCACACAGTGTCTTGGGATCCATACCTGAACAGCACAGAGATGATCCTAAAAGCATCAAGCTGTATCACCCCAAGCATGGCTGGACAGGGCAGGGTTAGAGGAAGGTTTCACTGCAGGGTGACCTTCACCTTGCTGTTTGGTCAAAGTAAAATAAGTCAAGCTAATTTTAGTGTAAACCAATGTTTTAATGGGCTTCCCTGGTGGCTCAGATGGTAAAGAATCTGCCCACAATGCAGGAGACCTGGGTTTGACCCCTGGGTCAGAAAGGCTCCCTGGAGAAGGGAATGGCCTTTCACTCTAGTATTCTTGCCTGGAAAATCCCATGGATAGAGCAGCCTGGCAGGCTACAGTCCATAGGGTCACAAAGAGTCGGACACGACTGAGCGACTAACACACTCAATGTTTTAAGAATGAGGAAGCTCCTGATTAAGTGTCTGATTTGCAAGGAGTTATAGAAATAGGACTAAAATGACGTTTAACCAACTACAAATAGCATGTAAGACGTTCTTAATATAACATTGTGATAGAGCGTGTGAGCGTTAGAGTCAGAAAGATTGGGTTCAGATCCTGCCTCTGCCACATATTGGCTTTGGGATCTTAGGCAAGTGTTTTCACGTCTCCAGGTATCAGTTTTCTCAATCATGAAATGAGTAGAATAATATTCCTTACTTTATAATGAAAAGATATGAGACAATTTACTATACTGAAGATAGGTTCCAGTACCTGGGACATTGTGCTCAATAATGTTGACCCAGTACCAAGGGTTTCACATATTTCTCCTCAGTGTATATGTGAGGAGGTATTTGGGAGGTAGATGTTATCATCCTCTTTTCAGAAAAGATGTAGCAGCAGAGACTCAGAAAAGTCATCAAGTCCACATGGCTAATAACTGATGGAACCAAAATTCCTCCACAAGACTCCTGACTCCTACATTTAGGGCATTTTCCACTAGAGTACAGATGATAAACTAACTACCAGGCAATCATTTAGCATCTGTTTCTAATGATGCACTATCACAGCATTATTATCTTACCATGTTTGCTCTATGCACCTTCTTTTTACCGCAGTAAGTCAAAGGATAGAGGATATTCATCTTTAGAATCATGGAATTTGGACAGGTTCACTTCTTGGGGGGATACTTAGGGTTCATGATGTCATGTGAAGAATTCATGAGCTATACCCTTAGACTATTACTCATGCTGGTTGCTTTTCTCTGTTACTGATAGACCCAAATCAGTATCCTTGAGAATGAATCACTCTGTTAAAAGACAACAATGACTCCATCTTATTCCTTGTTCTGGGCACTAGATGTCACACTAAGTAAAGTTTTAGAAGTTATTCTTCAAAGTAGGGTGTGGCATAGAGCCTAAATCTTAGCTATAAAAAACCATAGATTTATATTTCTAGTAGAATGTCGTAAAGATGTACTTTCACTAACAAAAGAATTCAGAAAAAAAGAATTGTTAATTAGAAAATATAATTGGAGGAACTCTTAAGTATGTGCAAATCTGTATTTAGTTCATACCTAAATAGAGCTCTGTGTGTGTGTGTGTCTGTGCGCGTGCGTGCGTGTGTGTGTGTGGTTGAAGTAGCAGCCTATTGTCATGTCCGTTCAACAAACACATTCTACTTATTATGCACATAAAATGGTATTTCCTTACTGAAACAAAGAGGCAGGTGGTGTATATATATCCATGATTGTTTGTGTTGAGATGGTGAGAAGCAGTTCTTCCCCAGGAAAAGATTCAGACATGGTCCTAACCTGCAAGAGGTAGATAAGGTGAAAGAGGAGGTAATCACAGTGAGGTTCGTAAACTGTGAATGATCTCGGGGAAGGATGTGAAGTCATCTCTCTTCAATGATTTCTACAAAGAAGATGTAGCAGTTGCCTCCTAGCCTTCTGAAACTTATTTATTCCTTGATTTTAGCTCCCAGAAATCTAAATGAGAATCATGGATTGAGATTTGAATGTATGTTATTTCCTTTGGAATATATCTGTTTATATATATATATATATGTATGTATACATATATATATATATATATGTTTTTAAAGGATGTCAAGGAATATGGTCTCAGTATATAAATGTTAGATAATTATATCCTGTGGGCTTCCCAAGTGGCTCAGTGGTAAATAATCCACCAGCAATGCAGGAGATGTGGGTTTGATCCCTGGGTCGGAAAGATCTCCTGGAGGAGGGCATGGCAGATCACACCAGTATTCTTGCCTGGAGAATCCCATGGACAGAGGAACCTAGCAGGCTACACTCCATTAATGACTAAACAACAACAACAAAATTATATCCCATAACTTAAATGTATTACTGAAACGCCAATGTGTTTCCATTGAAATGCTTTAAACTAATTGAAATCAATTCAAGTCTTAGTTTTGGCAGTTATAGTGCATCTTTTTAAAAAGTAACAATAATGAATTCAAACTGTCTAATGATCTACACATGAATATAGTTACATATTTCTGTATGTAATTAGTGGTGTAAACATTGTAAATAGTGTTTCCTAAGTTTCAGTGGTTTCTAGATAGTGTATAATAACAGGTGATTCCCACTGGATATAATTAATCCTATATCAGTTTGGTAAATTTCAGTGCTGTGGTTAAGATTCCTCTAATAAATAAGGTTAAAATTGATAGAATATGATTCTTTGGGCTTGAGCACTTTCTTCCATATCTTTCTCTCACTCAGGAGATGACAGTCAGTCCTTTTAACAGTGTCCTCTACAACTGGACAGTTCTCTTTGGCTCTCAAATCATGTTGTGACTTGGGACTTTTCCCCCCATGTATTATTATTGCTGCTGCCTTGAGTTTCAACAGCCTGAGGTTGCCCAGGTCCCGAGTGACATTTTCCATTTTCTCCCCAGACTCTGGGGGGAGGTGAGTGCTGTGATGATGGCAGCCCAGGCTGCTTCTCCTTCAAGAACTCAAATAGCCACTTGAGACATCACTAGACTATCAGTTTTTTGTTGTTGCTGTTTGGTTTGAGAATCATGGGATCCTCTAAAGAGAAAAAAATATTGTGCCAAAATAAAATGTAGATAAAACTATTTTTCTATCAAGCCAAGCATTGTGTGTGTGTGTGTGTGTGTGTGTGTGTGTGTGTGTGTGTGTGTGCATTAGTGGGAGGGTAGATGGGAAGGTCAGCTCTGTATTCACTAAATAGTTATTGATTACCCACTGTGCTGAGCTCCAGGAAATATAGGCATTGTCCCCTCAAAGATGGAGTAAGATCAGTGCCCCTCATCCTGACTATTCTTGTGTTTGGACTGTTACTGCTGAAGGCAAACGTCAGGGCAACTGTTATGTGCCCTTCCTGGTTTTCCCGCTGGCTTGCCTTTGGATCTTGACATATCTCCAGACCGGGCTGTCACACACAGAAACTGAACTAAACAGATGACTAGCACTTTGAAAGAGCTTGTTAAGGCGCAACTGATTTCAGTTCAACAAATAGTAATTGAGCACCTGCAATGGCATAGGCATGCAAAAAATCAAAACATAAATGATGCATACCCACCCTGAGAGACCTAGAAAAGAAGAAAGAGGGTAAGACAGGAATACTGTTCACAGATAATATCTTGGGCTGGGAACCCCAGGGTTGCTCATTGGACAGTGTAAGAAATAAGAGGGGAAAATAAACCCTTTACATGTGTTTATCTAATTTGCTCCTCACAACAGCATAGTGGAGGAACTGAGTCACAGAGAGGTTGAGAACTTCTCAAAAGTCACCCAGCTAACATGAAGCTGAGCTCAGACTGGAGCCCACGCCTGAGGGCTCACCAAGTTTATACTGTTAATCACCACATTCTCCCACAACTAGGATATTCATCTCCAGCTTACAGGAGCTCTGGGACATGAGTTATGGAACCTGCAGACCATGGGCTTCTATTGTATCTATGAGTGGTATTTTTTTTCCTGACAGGTCATGGATTGACAGCAGTCAAGGAAAAGGCAGGGGCCACCCTCCGGATTCATAGTATAAACTCTGGCTCTTCTGAAGGGGCCCAACCTGATGATGAAAATGAAGTCTCTCAAAGTGAGTGGTGCGTTTAATTGGGTGTTTCTTGGACTTGGGCTATATTACACCATGTGCGCAAATATAGATTTCCAAGTTCAGATCAGCAAAACAAACTCTAAAAGGGTGTTTTTCTCTTTAGTAGCCGATGCAGCCGCAGATCAGAGCCCCGCAGAAAGCCCACCCACTTCTCCTTCCTCCGGGTCTCGGGGCATGCTGTCAGCCATTACCAATGCGGTTCAGAACACAGTGAGTCGTTAGCTGCTTCCTGTTTTCCCTAAGGTCTGCCTGTGCCTTCTTTTGATATTTCTATTTACCAGTGACCTAGATACATCAGAGAAAAGATGGCCTTGCTCAAAACTTTTGATTATGGTTTTGTTATGCTTTCTCCAACAGAGTATGCATAACCTTGGAACCAAGATGATAAGAACAAAGTGAAATATACTTTATGTTTACAAGAAAGGAGCTGCTTAGAAAGAATATTTTTCAGTCTGATGTAACAGTGTCCTTTCCAACAACTGCAAGGACAGTCTCTGTTTACCAGGGAGGGAGAGCTCTTTCTTAGAGCTGGGACGGTTGTTTTTCGGAAAAGTTCTGTGTCTCTTAACCTTCAATCTGAAAAATTATGAAGTGATTCTAAGTATGTATATACACATACCAGTAAAGAATCAGGAGCATCCCCAAGATGTTTCTAATGTGTTTCCAGATAATAAGACTAACATTCTTCCTCCATCCCTACCTCTCAGTTCCCACTCCTCTCTTTCCTTGAATAGCAGCAGGCTCCTTCCCTGGCCCCTTCCTCTTACAGAAGCTTAAAAAGCTTGTTATTGACAAGACACTGATGAATAATGAAAAAAGAAAGGACACACCCCAGGTGAGATGAAGCAGCTAGCTGGTCTTCAGGATCAGAAGAAAAGGTTTACTTTCTGCTTTGTAAAATCAAACAGCTAGTTTTTCATAAAATATGGCTCATTTCCAGTTTATTCATTCACTCACTTTTTTTAAAAAAGGTAGTTAGCTCTCATTATATACCATGAGCTATGCTAGATGCTGGGCATAAGCTGACAGACAAGAGGGCATAATAACATCCTGGAAGATGAAGGCAACTCAACAATTATCAGATGCAAAGGCATATGAGATGAGGGGGCTATGGACACGTATGTGGGGGCGTCTTACTCAGACTTCATGTCAGGGATTGCCAGAAATAAAAAGTGGCTGTTCCTCTCCTTGCTACCTGAAGAACTCGAGACTAAGCATGGAGAAGCGGGCAGCTAATGTGTTTTAGGAGTCAGCTAATATGTTTTAGGAGTACAAGTTCAGTATGTCCACGGCAGATGTGCTGAGAGGGTTGTAGAGCTGGGAATGGAATGGAACGCTTTCATTATCTCTGGTACAAGGAGTGAATTCATGGTCTCCCTGAGCTATGATCCAGGGCCCTCTGAGTCTGTCCTCAGCTTCCTCGCATTCCTTTCCATGTGCTCTCCAACCTTCCAGTTCTCCCTTTTCCCAAGCTCCAGCACCCCACCCCCCACCAAATCTGCCCTTATTCATAGTCCCTCTATCCTCCAATTTTATTCTCCACTGAAGTAAGCCTCAAGATGTCAGGAGAAAATAAATTTTAAATTATGCCAAAGTGTAATTGCTATTATCTCCTAGTCTTCCCCAAATATGTGCATTTAAAAAACTGTTTTCTAGTGTGATTATTGATTGGCTCCCAAATCTGAAAACAAAGTCTAAGTTTCCAAAACAGAGATGACTAATAAAGTATATTAATCAGTGAAATAGAATATTGCTATTGAAGTGATAATTTTGAAAAATGGATAATGCATGTAAATAATAAAATATTATAGCAATATGAAAATATAACTTATGCAAACTCATGTAAGGTGAGAAAACACAGATATATGCAGATTATAATTGTAGTTGTGTAGTTGGGGTATAGACAAGATGTTGCAAAGAAATGTACACAGTTCTATTTGTTATGTACAGTTTATCTAAGTTAATCTTGGTTGTTTTACTCTTTTTTAAAAAGGGAAACAGTGGCTGGCAAAGCAATTTGCAGAGGATAACTACATAATAGAATAATTTCTAGAGCCAGAAGCATGTAGAAATCAACTTGTCTTATTCCATGAATATACTAATTATAGGCAGTTATTGCTAGTTTCTGAAAGTATGCAAGAGCCATCGAAGCAGCCTGAGGGTCCTACACTCTAGGGCCCTAGATTAAAGAATTCCTTAAATTGGCAAGACTATTTGACATTCTTATAGACTGCTCCAAATAATTGTGTTACTTGGGTTAAAATTGTTTCAAACAAAATCAGTAATTGGGTCATCTATTAATTTTTTGTCTTAGAAGCATACCTATTCACACACACCAATAAAATTAATCCTTAAAATGTTTTGGTTTTCTTAAGCACTTTTTTTTTATAACATTGTATGTCTTACAAATTATATGATATATGCTCTTCCAAGGAGAATAAAATAGGATTAAATGGATGATAAATCTCCTGATGAGAAAAAATTGTGACTTCATATTGCTTTTAATATTTGAAGATAGTGCATTCTAGGAGGTGCTGACTGCCTTGAAACAACAAAACGTAAAAATCTAATCTCATGCAATTACCTCACTGGCAGGGTAAAAGTGTCTTAACTGGTGGTCTTGATGCTTTGGAATTCATCGGCAAGAAAACCATGAATGTCCTTGCAGAAAGTGACCCAGGTTTTAAGCGGACCAAGACACTCATGGAGAGAACTGTTTCTTTATCTCAGGTGGGATTATGTACTTTTGTGATTTGTTCTTTCAGTCAATAAAGTAAATAAAATTTTATTTATCTTCTTTAATAGATATTTTAAAGCACATGTCAAGTTCAAAGACATGAAATAGCAGGGAGTGAAAATTGAAATTTTAATATGCCACTTTCCCCAGCCACTGTTCATGAGAGACAATCATTATTGACCATTGTTAACAGCTCCTTACAGATTCTATCAGAGACATTATATAGACAGATTTAGATATAGATATGGCTGTATAGGTAAATATAGCTAAATATGTATATGTATATGCACATGTATACATACAAACTTTTTCAACCAAATGCTAGCATACTAACCAACTCTTTTGTATCTTGCTTTATTAAATATAAATTATACATACTTAATAATTTCTTAAAGATAATTCCATTGATACTATTTGTCTTAGTCCATTCAGCTGCTATAGCAGAATACCATAGGCTAAGGTGCTTATAAACAATGAACATTTATTTCTCAAAATTCTGGAGTCTGGCAAGTTGAAGGTGAGAGCAACAGCAGATTTAGTGTCTGGTTAAGGGCCTGCTTTATGATTCAGAGGCTGATGTTCTCCCAGCTTCTTCACATGGTAGAAGAAAGTGGAGAAACTCTCTGGGTTTCTTTTATAAGGACCTGAATCCTGTTCATGAAGGGTCCACCCTTGTGATCTAATCACCTCCTGAAGGCCTCACCTCCTAATACCATCACACCAGGGATTATGTTTCAACAAAAGAATTTTGGGGAAACACAAACATTCAGTCTTCAGTACCATCATATTCTAGCTCTACCAGGTTCTAGCTCCATAACCTTGAGCAGATGACTTAACCCTTCTGTGCTTCAGATTACTCTTCTGTACACTGGGACCATCAATACCTACTAATAGCTTTGTTGTGAGGATTATATAAGTTAGAAGAGAACCTGACTCATAGTTCGCACCCAAGAATGTTAGTTCTTATCATTGTCATTTTTATGTGTCAAGATGGTAGGTAAAAATGCTATCTCAATGGAATCTTAGTTTATATTTCTCTTGCTATGTCCAAGGTTGGACTTCTGTCACACTTCCAGCTGTAAAGTTTTCCTCCTTGAGAAGTATGGTATGAAGAATTTAATTTATGTTTTGCTTTACTTACAGGAGTCAATTAAATTAAAAGTAACATTTATCATATTTTCCAAATACAAAACTCTAATATTGAACTTGCTCCTTCATACAGCACATGCCCAGCTCAGACCCCATAGTGTCAGTCATGCCCCTCTACCTCTTCCCCCTTAAGAGTCTGACATACCAGGTCTCTCTATGTCTTACCAAAATCAGGAGCAGCAGATGCAAGATTTTATAAATTTCACAGGTAGGACAGACACGTCTTCCCATGACTCAGTGCTAGAAAGCCACAAAGGAGATATCACTGATAACAGGTGATATCAGCTGTGGCAGCTCCTAAAAAATTTGATTTCTAGGTGATTTTTTCTTGACTCTTCCACTGTAGGGGCTTCCCTGGTGGCTCAGGCGATAGGAAATCTGCCTGCAATGCAGGAGACCCAGGTTTAATCCCTGGATCGGGACAATCTCCTGGAGAAAGGAATGGCTACCCACTCCAGTTTTCTTGCCTGGAGAATCCCATGGACAGAGGAGCATTGTGGGCTACAGTCCATGGGGTCACAAAGAGTCAGACATGACTGAGCAACTAACACACACTTTCATAATAACCCACATGTAACCACTCTGATATTATAGTCCTGGTAGAGACTCGGCCGAGTCAGCTAGACCATTACCCTCTTGATCCTTGAAGAAGAAAATAGATTTTGTATTAATCAGGCCATTAACATTAGATGTTGTAAAAATGCAAAATAAAACAAAACCAATAATAGTAATAATAACCCAAGTATCAATGTGGCTTAGAATGAAAAGGATTTATCTTTCATTCCTACAGTGTGAGCATTCCTGGGCAGCCCAAGTTCAAGAAGATCCCCTGGAGAAGGAAATAGCTACCCACTCCAGTATTCTTGCCTGGAAAATTCCATGAACAGAGGAGCCTAGTAGACTACAGCCCATGGGGTTGCAAAGAGTCAGGCATGACTGAGTGACTTTCACTTTCCCTATATATATAAATTGATACCCTTATATATTCAATATATATATAAATAAAATGTATCTATATATTAATGTATATAATGTATATTACATATACACACTTGTACTTACATATAAACATGTTCTATATGTATACATAAATTTATACATATATATAAATTTGATTCTAGTCAAGAAGGAGACAGTGTGGGGGAAAATGTGACCAAGTTCAGAAACTAAGTCTGTGAATCTTTGGCCTAAGTTTACACTCCTGCAAAGTAAAGAACTGGACCTGGTCAAGTTCTCAGATTACCATAGTTTTTCTGCCACCATCACAATTTTATGTCACCTCTGCATTCAGTCTGCTGCTAAAAAAGTAAGTAGCAATGCTCATAGAATTGTGTCACCCAAGAATACACACTTGCCATCTGCATTTGTTTGTAATTACACATCTAAAAGTGAAAGTGAAAGTGACTCAGTCGTGTCTAACCCTTTACAACCCATGAACTGTACAGTCCATGGAATTCTCCAGGCCAGAATACTGGAGTAGGTAGCCATTCCCTTCTCTAAGGGATCTTCCCAGCCGAGGGATCAAACCCAGGTCTCCCACATTGCAGGCAGATTCTTTACCAGCTGAGCCACCAGGGAACACTCTGAGATACGTCTCAGCATTGCACCTATGATTCACATGGCCAGTTTACACTGGATGGCCACAACATTACCCCCATCAGCCTCCTTCCAAACAGTAATTATTCATTCATTCAATCATTCCACAGCACATTCCACAAATACATTTTGAGTGTCCACCATGTGCTACACACTGTTCTAAGCATTTGAGACTGTCACTGGTTAAAATTGGAGATTTTGTTCTAGTGAGGAGGGACAAACAAACAATACACATTATCTCATATTTTTGAAGATGATGAGGGCTGTTAAAAAAAAAAAGAAAAAATAGACCAGAAAGAGGGTAAAGAATAATACCAGCTCAGCCATGTCCGACTCTTTGTGACCCCGTGGACTGTAGCCCACCAGACTCCTCTGTCCATGGGATTTCCCAGGCAAGAATACTGGAGTGGGTTGACATTTTCTTCTCCAGGGGATCTTCCTGACCCAGGGATTGAACCCACGTCTCTTGCATCTCCTGCATTGGCAGGTGGATTCTTTGCCACTAGCACCACCTGGGAAGCCCAGAAAGAGGGCAGTCAGGAAGCAGTTTCAGTGTCACTTTGTTGCTTTATTTCACCACAACCAAGCCAATGAGATTAGTCAAGGTAGTTGGCTTTTATTGTGTAAGTGTTAAAAATTCCCAGAGGTGGTTTTGAAAATGTTAAAATTCAAACCTGGTACTTATTCAGTCTTGAAAACAGGAGGAGGGTGAATTCTTTCTGTAGCCTATTGGATTTTGGTTTAACAACCTCAGGAACTGAAAAAGGGAACGAGGCTGATTGTTTTATTGACACCTAATAAAAACCAAAATCTATTCTCTTATGATCTTCCCCTTGTGACCTTGTAGTGGCCAGTGCATTTATGGTGCTCTTCACAGATATTAAAGAACCCTAGAAACAATGTCACAGTAACCTTGATGAGGAATCAAATAAAAGGTGCTTAGAATCAAAGAAAACAAGTGCAGGAAATTATGAATAACTGGTCAACTTGTGTTTACTGTCTTATTATTTAATCAATAGAAACATAACTAGAGAAAAATGATCAACCTGAAGAGGAAGTCAGTTCACAGTCATTTTTCTCAAAACCAATCTAAGAATTGATAAGCTAACATTTTATTGATATTAATACTTACATTTATATTAGGTATCTGGTGAGGACTATACTATGAGCTTATATTTTATTATTTTTTAATTGAAGATGTTTAATAACCACACACACAAAATTTTTAAATAATTCAAATAAAATCAGGCCAACTTATTTTTTCTTTGAAGTCTGCCTAGGTGTACAAGTGGCAATTAATCCTGTTACAATAGATTCAACTTTCCCAGTGTACATTAAATTTGCTCATATAGAAAGTTTGGACATTAAAAAAAATAAGATTAATCACACACACAGAAAACACTTCAGTGGAAACCACTGTTCAGTTTTTGCTTTCCTTCTTTCCAATCCTATACCTGGGAGTAGAATTTTTGCTTTGTTTTGTTGTGTACATATGAACATGAAGAATCCAAAGTGCAATATTATGTGAAAAACTGTGGGTAAAATCAATCCAAAAAGTCATTTTGGGGAAATGTGACAGTACAGTGGTTAGGGCTCCATGCTTCCATTGCAGGGAGCATGAGTTTGGTCCCTGGTCAGGGAACTAAGATTCTGCAAGCTGTGTGATGCGGTCAAAAAATAAAGAAATAAATAAAAACTCCCCTACCTTTTTTAAAAAAAGTCATTTTTGCAGAAATTCCAAAGTGACTAAAACCTACTCTTCACTAGTACCAAGTCAGTGTTCATCTCCCCCTGCATCTTGCAGGAAATGGGGCTTTTGAGCATACATCTAGTGTACAAATGTTGTGTGTTTGTGCAGATGTTACGGGAGGCCAAAGAGAAGGAGAAGCAGAGGCTGGCACAGCAGCTCACAGCCGAGAGGACCGCACACTATGGGATGCTGTTCGATGAGTATCAAGGTTTGTCACACCTGGAAGCCCTGGAAATTCTGTCCAATGAAAGCGAAAGCAAGGTATGTCTGTCCTGTCGTTGGAAGTAGCATGTTCATGAATGTGTTTTCTTAAATGTGAAAGAAAATCTGTTATTAAAATACCTCATTTTTAGAGCCTCGTTTCTGTGCTGAGGTCACAATCACTTATGGCCCGATGAGCTGCTCAGGCTTCATATTATTTCCTCTCTGTTCCTTGCCAAGCTGTTCCCTGTCACCAGCCCCAACAGGGCCAGCATGATAGGCATCATCACTACCCCCACCTCTCTGCTCAAAAGACTGCAAAAACCTGGCTGTTGGTGCCTGGACTGTGCCTCTGTTTGGTGACGTGGTTCCCAGATCAGAGGTACTGGCTATGTCCTCATTTCTACCCAGTGGAAACAAAGCAGCTGATGTTTCTACCAGACTGCAGGGCTTAATACACTTAGTTTCACTGGTGATATGGTTATTTATTCACTCATTTGTTAGAATGCCTGGGCCGTGAAGGGCAGGACTGGCTTACTGGGCACTAAAGCTCTGTTTAGGGATGCTCCTGAACAGAACTCTGGGAAATTACCTCACAGCCCTGCACATTCTCACCCTCGCACTGTGATCCCAGAGAAATGAAACATGAAGAGTGGAAGTCAGCAGAGCTTGTGATTTCTTTTTATTTTTAAAAAAGGATTTATGTGTTGTGTGTGTCCATATCCAAATGTGTTTTTACTTAATACTTACATGGCATTTATATAAAGACTAATCTAAGCACTTCAAAACTATTGACTCATTTAATTGTGTATATTACTCTTGTGTGTGCACATCAGGTTGACTGTGCTCTGGGGTGTTTTTCCAGTGGAGGCCACAGGGCAGTATCCTCTGGACCTCCTGTGAGAAGCCCAGTAACATTCCCTGGGGAGAGGCAGGGCCTCAGACAGGAAACTGAACTTGGAAGGAAGTTCAAGTTCCTTCCAAGGAAAGGAAGAAGGAAAAAGTGATATTTGACTCTCTCTAGGCCTCGTCTTCTTACATATGGAATTTAGGGGGTTGAGACATTCATGAAGCTCATCTTATCAGAGAAAGATGACCTCTGCCATATAACAGGCAACCAAGAACCAAACAGGATGGACACCACCCCACCCCCCACACACACCCAAGATTATATAGTTACAAGTTACTATGTGTTTATTTCCTTTTTAGTTATCCATCAGCCATCACTGACAGTCTTGTGGTTAAACTGTTAACGGATAATTTTTTTTAAAGCAAAATCATGACTCATGAAGATACCTACCAAATGAACACAAATTAAAGAATGTATTTAACTCATTAATTAAATGAAAGAACCAGTCTGATGTTATAACTGGTTCAAAGGAAAAGCCAAATAAGTACAAATTCATATAAAATAAAGCAATTTTGAAATGAATATGCAAATGGACACAAATCTGGTTTTCTGTAGGAGGTGAGCTTATCCCTCCACTGGACAAAATTTATTCACATGTCTATAGACAAATTATTTTGCACTGCTATCAGGTATCTACAATTTACAGAGTTGTACAACTGCTCCCATGGAATCAGAATCTGATAATCTGGTAAACTGATCTAGAAAATGCCATTTTCCATTGAAACACCAACTTTTCCCTACAGAAGCAGGGTTTGGGGTCAGACATTATGTGATCAAATGCCACTTAGTAGCTCTAGTATGATTTTGGACCTATCTTACCTCAATCTCCTTATCTATGAAATGGGAATGATAATAATCTACTTCATAAAAGTATTAAACAAATTAAATGAGATAATCCATATGAAGCTAGCTGCAACTTGCCTAGTACATAATAAGCAGTCAATAAATGTTAGCTGCCATTTTATGCATATATATGTATATGCATATCGGAGAAGGCAATGGCGCCCCACTCCAGTACCCTTGCCTGGAAAATCCCATGGACGGAGGAGCCTGGTAGGCTACAGTCCATGGGGTCCCACAGAGTCGGACACGACTGAAGCAGCTTAGCAGCAGCAGCAGTATATACATATATAATGTCAATGACATTTTATTTTTTATCCATTCTTACATATATATTTAAAACATTACAGGGAAGCATATCCCCCCAAAGCTATCATGGTAGGAGAAAGACATAAGCTGCTTTCACTGTAGGTCAGGCTATAAAAGAGCCCTGGGGTCCAAACAGCCCCAAAGGACTAATGTTGCCAGGAAGAAGGTTTAGTCCCTGGAGGGGGGCATTTCCCTCTGTTTGCAGACTGCTCCCACATGCTTATCTCTCTTTCCCCAGCCTGGAGAGTTTCATAGTTTTTCATTGTGAGAAATCCAGAACTTTTCTTGGCTTAGTAATAGTACCTGTTGTTGTTGTTGTTGTTGTTTAGTTGCTGAGTCTTGCCCGCCAGGCTCCTCTGTCCATGGGATTTCCCAGGCAAGAATACTGGAGTGGGTTGCCATTTCCTTCTCCAGAGGATCTTCCCGACCCAGGGATCGAACCTGAATCTCCTCCATTGCAGGCGGATTCTTTATGGCTAAGTCACCAGGGAAGCCCATAATAGTACTTACTGGATGTTATAATTAATCGTTCTAAAAAATATGGGTCAAAAACTATAGAGATCCCTGCCCTCGTGAACCTATATTGCGAAGCAATTATCCTCTAATTAAAAATTAAAAAAAAAACAAAACTATAGGGTTTCTCCAAGGTATGAGTGTCTGATCAGCAGGCAGCTTTCTGGCATATAAGGATTCAGAAGCCAGGCTCTGTCCATCTTCTGGCTGCACTAGTCCCATCCTAATGTTCACAGACTTCTGGCAAGGATACAAATGGAGATCCTACTGGGATTGTCAGATTTAGCAAATAAAAATACAAGATGACCAATTAAATTTTAACTTTAGATAAACAGTGAATACTTTTTTTAGTACAAACATGTCCTGTGTAATATTTAAGATAGACACTCATACCAAGAAAACATTCATTGTTTATCTGGAATTCAATTAGATATCTTACACTTCATCTGGTAACCCTACACATACCACATATTTAAAAGTTAAAGAGCTTTTGGAAACAAACTGTTAAAGAAAATATTTTCTGGGACTTCCCTGGGGATTCAGTGGTTAAGACTTCATGCTTCCACTGCAGGAGGCATGGTTCGATCCCTGATTGGGGAACTAAGATCCCATGTGCCACATGGCATGGCCAGAAAAAAAAAAAAAAAAAGAAATTGTCGTCCTTCTTTGACAAATGTACTTTCATAATGGCCCAGAAAGCCAGGTTCCCGTTTAGAATCCTTAGACTCCTCAAGTTGCCACATCACCCTCCCACTTGCTCTCTTCCTTTTGTCTCCACTGTCCCTGAGCTGTCTCTAACCTCAGGGAACGTCATGGGCATGTGTGAGGATGCCCCGGTTCAAGCACCATACACACCCCCTGCAAACAGCCACCTTTGTCCATTCCTTGGGCTTAGGGGTACATAGCCCTGTGGATGGTCCCTCCGTAGGGAGCACAGCCTGGGGAAGAGGTCCATACAGACTTCAGAAGGAAACCTGGAGAGTGATCTAGATAAGAGAGTGCGGGCTCTGGGCAGCCACACCCTTTTGCCTCTGTGGCTTCCCTTATGTCCAAGTCTAATGTGTTGGATTTCATTTTCTTCTAAGAACTCATTGTCTTCTTCATCGCATCAGTGTGCAGAGAGAGAATATAGAGGAGACATCCCCAGTTTTTAAAAGCTTTAACCTGGAAATGATACACATTTCCTCTGTTAACATGCCATTGGCTAAAACTTAGGGTGTACAGAATGATAAGGAATCGTTACTATCTACAAGACTGATACTAGGATGGCAATAGGCATGGCAGTGTGGTGTACTATGAATCTTAAGGAAAAACTAATATTTTTATAGTATTTTATATACCCGATAGTTAACCAAAATGGTAAACAAGAATCCTCAAAATGACACCCCCACACCAGACTTTCTACCCTTGTGTCCCCGACAGCACTTAGGCGTGGTGCCAAGCATATAGTCAGCATTCCATGAATATTTATTGAGGAGTACATAGTTATTTATTATTTATTATTGGATTGAAGTAAAGATTTAATGCACATCATCTTGGCATAATGGAATGAACTAGGAGGAAGCAAAAGAGATACTGTAACAGAAAGATGCTGACCAAAGAGTCCTTCACTAAAAAGAACCCTTCCTGGGAGACACCCAAAGCATAAAACCCCAATGCATTCACTCTCGGGGGATGGCTACCCTCAGAATATATGGAGAAACCAAGAAGTCCCACATGTGTATATGCACTTCCACTAAGCATTGTATTTTATTTTTTATTCGATTACCCATTTCTCTTTACTCTGAGAAAAGTGCTGTTCAGAAAATATACCCAAAGCATAGGAATATGGTGTGGTCATATCAAGGGCTGTGAGCCCTAAACATGAGTGTGTGAGATGAAATGGAGACCTCTGGAGAGGCCAGGGTGGAAGGGAGTGGTGGCGACCAGCATGCACGGTGCATTGCTTTCACCTGCTGGAACCGGTGCCTGATGGCGTTTGTGCTGATGACTTCCTGCAGGGCTCCTGCTCAGAGCCTTGGCACCAGTTACTGTAACTCCTGATAATGTGCATCAACAACTTGTAGAAAACTGGCATCCTAGCCTCTTCAAGGATGCCCTCTCTAACTCTCTCGCTTATCTGGGCTGCAAATCTACCGCGATCAGTATTAAAACACAATCCAGGGCTTCACTGGTGGTCCAGTAGTTAAGAATCCACCTTGCCTGTGATGACCTAGAGTGATGGGATGGGGTGGGAGATGGGAGGAAGGTTCAAGAGGGACATAGGTATACCTATGGCTGATTCATGTTGATGTATGGCAGAAACCAATACAACAATAATTGTAAAGCAATTATTCTCCAGTTTAAAATAAATTAAAAAAAAATCCACCTTGCAATGCAAGAGACACTGGTTCCATCCCCGGTCAGGAAGATCCCACATGCCATGGGGCAGCTGAGCTCATGTGCCACAATTAATGATCCCATGCTCGAGCTGCAACTACTGAGCCCATGTGCAGCAACTACTGAAGCTCGCGTACTTCAGGGCCTGTGCTCTGCAACAAGAGAAGCCGCCACAATGAGAAGCCCGTACACCTCAACTAGAGAGTAGCCCCCACTTGCTGCAACTAGAGAAAGCCCTCACACAGCACCAGCTTCTCTGGTGGCTCAGACCGTAAAGAATCTGCCTGCAATGCTGCAATGCAGGAGACCCCAGTTTGATCCCTGCTTTGGGAAGATCCCTTGCAGGAGGGCATGGCAATCCACTTCAGTATTCTTGCCTGGAGAATCCCCACGGACAGAGGAGTCTGGCGGGCTGCAGTCCATGGGGTGTCAAAGAGTCGGACACAACTGAGCAACTAAACACAGCATGGCACTCATGCAGCACAACCAAAAATAAAGTAAACTTTTAAAATCCACAACCCAAAGGCTATGGCAGCTTCTCTGCTGGCTCTTCTTCCAGAGCAAGTGTTAACCTACAGAATGAGAAATTTAAAACCTTCCTACTTTTTAGTCAGACTCTACTTTTTGTATGGTTCTCCATTCACTGTGACCATTTTGGAATTTCACATTGGTCTTTGGATTCACAGAGGCTGCCTGGCCATATATCCAGGTGATTTCTAAGAGTTTCTGAAGGACGGTTGCAAAAGAGGAGTTCTGAAGAACAGTGAGCAGGGAATGTGCCAGTTCAAGCAAGATCCTCTGTGCAGTGTCCCTGCCCACCCTCTTGCTTCCCCAAAGGGCACTGCAGCCCCTCCTTGGAGCACCCCCACCCCCATTACTGCATTCACACTTGGTGTGGCTGTTGTTGGTTCCTGTGGGCCTCCCTCCTTCAGACTGAAAGCTCTGAGAAGAAAAATATGTCTTATTGCATTTTTTTAACTCCTGTACAATAAAACATCTAGCAAGTGTATTTGTGTGTATACCTGTGATATACATATAACTATTTGTTTATGTATTTGTTTACATACCCATTTTTATTGAATTGTAGTTGCTTGACAGTCTTCTTTTAGTTTCAGGAATACAGCAGTTATTCAGTTATTTTTTTGGATTATATTCCATTATAGGTTATAACAGGATATTGAATACAACTCCATGTGCTATACAGTAAATCTCTGTTGTGCATCTATTTTATGTGTAGTCATTTGTATCTGTTAATGCCACAGTCCTAATTTGTTCCTCCCTCTCTCCTTCTCCCCTTTGGTAACCATAAGTTTGTTTTCTATTTTACATATGTCTTTATTTTCATTATATATATAATTTATTGACCACCACAATAAGCACTCTTGAGTACATCATTTCATTTAACCTTCAAAACAATCTTATAAGGTTGATATTATTAGTTCTCACTTAGAGATAAGAGGACTGAGTCATAGAAAGGTTAAGTAAATTACCCAAAGTCACATGATTAGTAAGTATAAGAATTAGTAAGATATTAGAATCCAGGGTTGACACTGAGGTGTGTTTTTAGCCTCTTTGATGGATCTACCACCACCATTTACATGCATCTGCTATGTGCATTTGTGCAATGTTCTTCACATTCATTATTTCCTTATCCTGCAAAGGATCACAGTGAAGTGTGGATCTCACTTTAAAACAGAAAACTTCCTTTGGGTGTATACCCAGAGGTGGAATTGCTGGATCATATTATAGATCTAGTTTTAATTTTTTGAGGAAGCCAGAAACAATACCTCCAAGAGATATCTGCACTCCCGTGTTCATTGCAGCTCTGTTCACTATATCCAAGACATGGAAACATCCTAAATGCCCATAAACAAATAAATGGACTAAAAAGGGTGTGATATATATACACAATGCAATATTATTCAGCCATGAGAAAGAACACCCTCCCAATTATGACAACATGAATGGACCTTGAGCTCCTTATGCTAAGTGAGATAGGTCAGAAAGAGGAAGACAAATGTTGTGTGTTATTACTTGTGTGTGGAATCTAAAAAGGTCAAATTCATAAAAAGCAGTAAAATGGTGGTTAGCCCAGGATAGGTGGGAGGATAAAACTGATATTGTTTAAGGGCACAAACTTGCACAAGTAGTAACTTAGCCGTAGAGAATGTGCAGTATTAGGAATGCAGACAGTAATTTGGTACTATAATCACCAAGCTTGGTAAGAGACTAAAATTTTAATTGTCTCAATGACGAAAAACAAAAGATAACTGTAATGTAATAGAGGCACGAAATATAGCTACAATGGCAATCATATTACAATATACATATCTATCAAATTAACATGTTGTACATCTTAAAATTTATCTTTGACATTTGACAATGTTATCTTTCAAATACATTCAATTAACAAATGAGAAAACTGAGGCCCAAGGAGTTTATGTAATTTACCCGAAGTTGCACAATTAGTAGGCAGTAAATCCAACGTTCAACTCAGTGTTACCTCCCACACCACAAATCACCAGGGAGAAGTGGGCACAACTGTATGTAAACATCATTAATGAGAAGAAAAGATGACAGTTATGCTGACCTATTTCTTTATTTCAGGTTCAGTCATTTTTAGCATCACTTGATGGAGAGAAGCTGGAGGTCTTAAAAAATGACCTAATTTCCATTAAAGACATCTTTGCAGCCAAAGTATTCGAGACTGAAGAGAACCAAGAAGTGCAAGGTAAAGAAAAATAACCAGATAAAATAGCAAGACAAACGGTTGGTGTCATCCTTATGAAGCTGCTGTTAATAAGCACAGCCCTTTAAATGGGAGAGGCACTAATTCAGCACTCCTGCTAATTGAGCACTCCTGCTCACTTCCCAACTCTGTGCCGCTGCTCTTGTCACAGGAGCTGGTCACACTGACCTACAATCCTCCCTTCCTCTGGGTGGAAACTCCTGAGTCAGGCACCTTTACTTCTCTGATGTCCAGCATGTCACAGGCACACAGCAAATGCATCTGGTCGAATGATCAAAGAGCACAGTGCACTCAACAGGGCCCTGATGGCTAGAGTTTATGCTCCAGTGTCTAATTTTTTATCTGCACTTGGAAGTCGTAGAATGTGGTTGGCGTTGATGGTGGGCAGGTCTTTGAGTGTATTTCTTTTCATATTTTTCTTCTTCCTTTTAACTTCTGTGTGTAGGAGTTAGGGTGTATTTGTAAGTGGCCTACCCTTCCTCCCGAAAGTACAGTTCTGACAAAACCACACAGTACACCAGGGCTTGGAGTGTCAGGCTGTCAGTCACTGCAGTGAGCCAGATGCACCCTCCCATGATACACTTCCAGCCAGATGATGACACGACCCAAGGAGGCTAGACTCTATCTTGTGAGGCAAGGCTTCCTTGAGAGGGGCCAAGATGTTCTCCAGGTTGGATGTGCTTAATGATTAGGTTGTCCATTTGGGAGCAGAATCTAGTAACACATTTGCTATGTACATGGAGAGTGATTGATGTCATCACAATGCACTGCAACTGCCATTGTTTTGTGTAAGTTATGCTGAAAATTTAAGCAACCATGGACACACAAGGCTATCTTCTCCTAGGATCCTCTGAAGGGTCTTACATGCAACATTTTTACTACTTACTTGCTACTTGGCCTTGAACAAGGTATATAACCTTTCTGAAATTCAGTGTTTTACTTATACAATGGAGACAGTGATATCTATTCCCAAGGGCTATTGTAAGGATCCATTTAGATAATATCTGTAAAAATGTACATTACAGTACCTGGAACATGGAACTGCTCAAAGTGTTAGCTGTTCTAATTATCAGACGTGCTAACACTATGCCAGGAAAATAGCAAAGATGAAATAAGTTATAGCTTTTATTTATAATTGTACTTGTGACAATGTACATTCATATCATCCAGTCTCTGGAAGCATTTTGTGCCGAGACGTGATACATACCTTTAAAAAGAAAGTCACTCAGTCTTGTCCGACTCTTTGTGACCCCATGGACTATACAGTCCATCTAGTTCTCCGGGTCAGAATTCTGGAGTGGGTAGCCTTTCCCTTCTCCAGGGATCTTCCCAACCCAGGGATCGAACCCAGATCTCCCACATTGCAGGAGGATTCTTTACCAGCTGAGCCACAAGGGAAGCCCAAGAATACTGGAATGGAGCCTATCCCTTCTCCAGGGGATCTTCCCGACCCAGGAATCATACCGAGGTCTCCTGCATTACAGGCGGATTCTTTACCAACTGAGCTATGAGGGAAGCCCGATACATACCTTTAATCAAAGCTCAAACACAGGAGCTCAAATGCTTCAGCCTAGATGTTCAGGGCAGTATTATTCTAAGCATTTGCAAACTGTCATTTAAAAAATATCTCCCGCCTTATTCCCACATACTGACCTTATGTGCCTTCAGTTTAATGAGATTTATGCTCATTGCATCAAAATAGAAGAATCAATTACACTGAAGCATAGAAAAAGGTCAGTATCAAAGAGACAGTTGGAGAACAACGTTTCTGAGCATTTGCGTGTTGCTCAGTCACAAAGGATGACAGCCTTGTCTTTGCTTTAATAATGAAGAAACTAAGACACTAGCTATCAAAGGTCCTATGGTTTGTATTATGGACCCAAGATGAACTAATGTAGATGCCTCTTCTCCAGAGTAACAATCACCAAAAACTGCAGGCTGTTTTTCTTCAGCTTCATGATGCCTGAGGTAGACCTCTGTCCTATTGGGGGTGTCATTCAGAACAGATAAAAAGAGGATCCCTAACATCAAAGAAATATTGCCAGTGTAAGTTAAGGCAGCTTTGCATCCCCAACAAGTGCTATTTCTTGGATAGGAAACTTGATTCAAACTGTTAAATAGAAAATGTTACTCCACGTGTTATGTTCCAGTCTTAATACAGAGCTCCATAATAAATGGAGATTTTTTAATATGACCAAAAAGCAAATTGCAGTCTTGAATAGCTTGCTTAGGAAATGGTAGATTCGTCTCTCTTTAAGTGATGGAACCCTGTTACTTCCCATAATACAATACATTCATTTTCCTAAAGGACATCTCCAGATTATCAAAACACTACTAATTTTAATTAATTTAATAAATAGATGTCATTTAAATGCCTAAAGAAGAACAGGAGAGAAGAATAGAAGGGTTGTCATTAAATCAATCCAGTTATGATGGAGTGTTATGAATGCCAGAAAGGTGAGGGATTAACTAAAAGCTGTCGAGAACAATCTCGTCAATGAGGGCTAGCAGACAATCCAGGAGCCAAATTCTAGGAGAAACCAGAGCATTTTCATCATATTTTTTCTTGTAAGCGCTTATATTTCTACAATACCTCTAACACCTAAATAATTTATTTGATCGTCTCAGAAAATGTAATAAACTGTCATTTTTAGATAAATTTAATATTGGGCTCCTCTGTTTTTAATAACATTAGCTAATGATTTGCATGTTTGTCTTTCCAGCAACATGTAATTTTATTACACTGCCATGGGTCTCTAATTTGGTTTCCCACTGTTGAATGGAGTTTTTAAAAGCTATTTCCTCTTTTCATTGCCTTGGTGAAAATCTTCTCAGCAACATGTAGAGACCAATAATTGTAGTAATAGGTCTTCTTTGTTGCAACATTCTTTATCATCTGTGTTTTTGTCTACTTTCATTTTTCTCTGTGATGATTTTCCTAAAATGTTTGCTCTGAGTTATTGGTGTATTTCTCTGTTTTATGAAACAAATGCACATTTAAAAACTGGAGATACACAGAGTACATATATCCTAATTTAGTGTGGATTACTTTCAAATATTTTTAATTTCCCTATGTTTATATCTTTGTAGCATATAACAATATAGTTATATAAAACTTTAGTGTTTACAAAATACTTACACGTTTGTTTTATTGGGTCCTTACAATAACACTAAAAAGGAGATGGGTGAGTTTTCTTATCCTAAATTTACAGAAGAGGAAGTGGAAGCTAGGAAGCCTTGTGACTGGTCCCAGTCACAGAGTCACTAACTGCAGGAGCTAGGGAAGAACCCCAGCCTCAAGCCAGGCTCTTTCTACCATTCTGTGCTGCCCTACGCAGAGGAGAAGGACCAGGCAGTTGGGGAATGAGAACCTGCGGGAGCTGCCCTTCTAACTTTGCCCACTTAGAGAGGGTGAGACCAAGACCTCTGACCAGCAGGGAGAGAATCTCAATTTTTGATGGAATCCCATTCGCTTTCTCTCTAATTCTTTCTTTGTAGGCCTCCAGTTCTCCCTTTTTCTGCTTGTGACTAATGCCTTTCTCATCCTAGAAGGCTAGGTTCAAGCATCACCTCCTTCTGGAAGCTTTCTTAATACCCATGATCAAGCCTGCTCTATCTGAGCACTCACCTTATGGATTTTTGTGATTTGCTTGTATCACTTCACCATGAACAAAGACAGCCATCTCTCTACCCCAGGGCACATGCCTCCCTCTGCCGGCCACAGCTACCCTGGCCCCCATCCATGTGACTCACTCCCCTCCGCCTCTGGGCTCTTACTCAAGTCATTTTCTCAGCTGCTCTCCGCTTGAGATTCTTAACCCCCAGCTGTCCCTATTCCTCTTCCTTGGTTTCTTCTTCTCCGTAAAGCTTCTTACCTGACATATATGCTTTCCATCTCTAGATTGACCTGCTCCCCAATGAAAATAAGTATATAAATTCTAGGGAATGATAAACTGACTAGGCCAAATGTTTTGAACAAACACCTATGAGTTACCCTGGCTATCTTGACAAGCTGCTGCTTAACCATTTTGTCTCTAAAACAGAAATAAAGACAGGCAGACAAGTGTTAGCTACAGAATTTCTCACACAGCTTAGTCCTCTCTGAAGCTGCCATCTTCACCCACTAACATAAGCCAGATATTTCCTTCTCAGGGGATTTTGAGATCATGTAGTCAGGCCAGACCCATGATGCTTTTATACTGTACCCCCTCCTCACCCCAGACCAGTGATACAACCCACAGTGGAATCAATTCTTTTATTTATTTATTTTTTATTAAAGTAGTTGAATTACAGTGTTGTGTTAATTACTGCTATACAGCAAAGTGACTCAGTTATACATATATATATATTCTTTTTCATATTATTTTCTGTTATGGTTTATCACAGGATACTGAATGTCATTCCCTGTGCTGTACAGTAGGACCTTGTTGTTTATCCATTCTATTAATATATATACCAATTCGCATCTGCTAATCCCAAACTCCCATTCCTACCCTCTCCCACCCACCTCCGCCTTGGCAACCAGTCTATTCTCTATGTCTTTGATTTTGTTTCTGTTTCACGGAGAGGTTCATTTGTGTCATATTTTAGATTCTGCATATAAGTGATATCATATGGTGTTTGTCTTTCTCTTTCTGATGCACTTCACTTAGTATGATAATCTCTAGTTGCATGAAATCAATTCTTTAGCACTTATCAGAAACTTTAAAAATGGCCTCAACTTGTAGATTCAAATGAGAGATAGAAGATGGTAACTTTTAAAGATCTCTCCTTTTTATTGCCCATCAATAAGATTAATTTTATTTCATGTATATGACATGTTATATAATCAGTATATTAATAAATATGGTACAACTGATTAGTAAATTATTTATTCAATAAATGTTCATTTTATCACCTGTTATGTTCCAGGCACTGTGTTAGATTCTCTGGATTCACGAATGAGCAAAACAAATACCATCTGTACCCTTAGGTAGCTTCCAATCTGGAGAGAAGACATACCATTATGAAATATTGTATGACAAGGCAGGTGTCCTAGGAAACCATGAGAAGTTTCTCCAGAGATATGTTGTTGTAGGTATTAAGATAAAAGTAGATGATCCGCAGAGACTAATTCTGCTTGCTCAGCACTGTGGCTCTGTGGACACAAAAGGGCACCCTGGGGTATCATTAAGGGTTGCAACGCTAAGCATAACAATACTGTAAGCCTTAAATACAGTGTTGTCCCAGGGCTCTCAGGCCTGAGAAATGTCATTAATTTGTTCACGCAGTCATTCAACAAATAGCTGCTGACTGTCTATACCTGTTATGGTATACTTAGTCCCTCCCTGCCCTCATGTGCCCTTCAGTCCAGCCCAGGGGCTCCCCAGCTAGAGCTGCGAGCAGCAAGGCTTTACCAGCCCCTCACCCAGCAGTGGCCTGCTACCTCACCACTGTGCTTGAATACCTGGGCACAGCTCATCTTTGCCCGGCAGCTGGAGGGCGGGCTGCCGCCACCCCCACTTATACTCTGACTGCAGGCTGTAAGGTTGGGGGAGCTGCCACATTCTGCAGGATGAAAAATAAATCATGCTTCTTACTTCTGTCATTTTATATTTCCAGGTATAGAAGAAAAGGGAGAAGAGTTTGCTAGCATGCTTACAGAGCTTCTCTTTGAATTACATGTTGCAGCCACACCTGACAAACTCAATAAGGTCAGCCCCATCTGAGTCTGAGTGTTTGTTTGTTTGTTTTTTAAAAAAGGTCTTGGTTGTAAAATTCCAGAGATTCACCTGAAATAGAAAAACCCCCAAGCCCCAAATGGCACGTGGGGGGAGAGGAGTCCCAGGCCAGTAATTAAGATTTGATGAGGCAACATCATGAAATGTAACTGTTGAGAACATGCTAGGCTGTGTGATGAGACCTGCATTTTAGGTGCAGCTTCACTGGTGTGATCTTGAACAAGTCAATTCTCCACAAAATAGGATTTTATTCAAAGCAGGGTTATCTTCAACCTATGGGAGGAAAGAGGCTGAATTACCAAAGGGCTTTTGCAAATTCCATCTGCTGTCGCCTCTGCCGTTGCCTCAAAAGTGACATGCCAGAATCAGGCAGAGAAAGCACACCAGCCAGAGCCAGGTCACCCGCATGACCCTCCCCTCTGGAAACCTGGTGCCTCATCCTGTCTGAGATCTGCCATCCGGGCTTTCACGGTCTGGGTTCCTCTGATAGTAACACAGGATGTTTTGCAAGTTCGTATAAGGTCTTGCTATAGCATTTCTTAATGAGGTCACTGAGCATTAATTACTTAAAACGGGGTCATTTTCCCCCTTCTCTCTCTCTTTCTTTTTCTTCTTTTTAACGACCAGTGATTGACACAGGTCCTCACTCATCAAGGTGAGTGAGGAAAGGGCAGACTGAGGCAGTGAGGGGCAGACTGAGGCAATGAGGTGCAGAGATGAGTAATTCTTTATCTCTGATAGAGGTCACCAATTCTGGCAGGTCAGTGACTTGAACACAGTGGGGAAATTGCCTCATTCATCTCCGTGCAGCAGCT
Organism: Giraffa tippelskirchi; assembly: GCF_054371585.1. Lineage (NCBI taxonomy): Eukaryota > Metazoa > Chordata > Mammalia > Artiodactyla > Giraffidae > Giraffa > Giraffa tippelskirchi. The sequence continues at coordinate 54,234,508 of NC_137275.1, read as the reverse complement.
GCCACTGTTCAGACAGTGAGTGTGGGGTGCCTCCAAAGTCTCACTGGTTTACTTACATAGTCAGGTGAACCTTTGTCCCTAAAAGAGGACACACCAAGGATAGTTTTGTTGGATTTTGTCTCCCCTAATCTTCTCCCTGTTAACTTTTCATCAACACTCTGTGTTAAACTTTGACGTGCAAGGTTTCAAATGAGAAGTCAGTTTCACACAAGCTCAGATAAAACTTAAGCAAACAGCTTAAGAGCTAGTGAGTCTGCCCTTGCAAAATCCAGGGAATAATACGTAGAGAAGGTGGTTCCTGCTTGGTCAATAACTTTAAAGGCCACATGTTGCTCAAATTGCACTCATGTGAAATGAAATTAATCATAGTTCTCTCCTCCCCCACCACCACCCTGAGGTCAGAAGACCTGGCATGGCTGGAGAGGAGCAGAGCCATCCTTCATCTTCCCAGTGTGATACATTATTAGGCTCATGAAACACTGAGGGCTTCATGAAACATGACAGAAGAAGAAATTTGCTTTAGCAATGACCCTGGCTAAATTTCATATATGTATATATTCTATCATGCTTTTATAGTTGGTCAGGAAAAGTGAAAAATAGACTGTGGCTTTTCCAGAGTGACTGTCACTTTTATTCCTATCTGAATATCATTTTAGAATGCTTTCCAAACATTTCTCTGGCCCTGCAGTATTCTCTCCATACGTTCTTTCTATTATGTCCCTTTTCTTACTGTATTTTACCAGAAAGCAACAACAAGGTGTTTTTAAGGAGGTTGAGTAATTGCCCCACCACTCTTTAAACGTACAGAAAACCACCCTCAGTGGATTAGGATTTGATCCAAGTCATGGGATTGGCTTTTGTGTCTCTGTATTTGTACAATAGACATATTGTTTTGGTTGTGGGTGGGGGTCCTTTGCAGGCCATGAAAAAAGCTCATGACTGGGTGGAAGAGGATCAAACTGTGGTATCAGTAGATGTGGCTAAAGAGTCAGAAGACAAAACTGAGAAGGAAGAAAAGGAAGAGAAACCTGAAAACCCTGAAGAAGACAAGAAGAAAGAAAAGACAAATAAGACAGTCGAGGTAAACATGTTACAGATCATCCACCTAAAGAGCAGTAATACGTAAATTTTATTAGCAGCTTAATGATAAGTGAGGCAAAGCCATTTCATTTTCATTTGTACCCTATTCCACACCAATATGAGTATTAATGTAATAAACACTAAAATCCCTCTATGCCAAGACATTTCATGACTTAGCACAGATATTGTAGCCTTCCTCCATAGCTTTACAATTATAATTTAAAGGAAAAAAGATCTTTAAGAACATAGTTGATTTATCTTTAGGGTAATGTTCCATCCTATATGCAAATTTGTAACCATAAAATGTCTTTATGCCCTTTAACTAATGAGGTAATTGAAGCTTTTTTGAAAAAATTTCATTACCATAGTTTTTATTCTGTAGTTTAATAAATTTATATGTGCATAATTTAGAATCTGCCTGTGTTAAAAAAATGCATTTGCAATAACTTCATTTTACATTGAATTTTAGATAAAGAAACCTACAATTTAGATCACTCTAAAGAAAAATATCTACTGAGGTCTACTCATTCAGCCATCCTGTCTACACGCTTTCTTGAGTATCTGCCTGTTAGGTGCCCAGCTTACGCTGAGAACTGGGGCGTGTACATGTGTGTGCTCAGTTGCTAAGTTGTGTCTGACTCTTTGTGACTCCATGAGCCTAGCCTGCCAGGCTCCTCTGTCCATGGAACTTTCCAGGCAAGAGTACTAGAATGGGTTTCCATTTCCTTCTCCAGGAGATCTTCCCTACCCAAGGATCGAACCCATGTCTTTTACATCTCCTGCATTGGCAGGCGGATTCTTTACCAGCTGGGCCACCGGGGAAGCCCGAGAACTGGGGACCCAGCTATAAAGAAGGATTGTCATGTCCCTGGGACCTGGTGACACTTCTATTTTATGGTAGCATTTCCATTTAGAATAGTCTTAGGTACACCCATTAAACTTTGGGTAATTTTTTTTCAGGTCATATTTGTTTGGTTTGCTTCCCAAGAATTATTTAGTTTTTTCAATGTCACAAGATTTTTTAGAAAGTATTTGCTCAGTGAATAATTTTCTGACTGATACGTTTGCTTTCAGGAAGTATACATGCTGTCCATCGAAAGCCTGGCAGAAGTAACAGCTCGCTGTATTGAGCAGCTTCATAAAGTAGCAGAATTAATTCTTCATGGACAAGAAGAAGAAAAATCAGCTCAGGACCAAGCAAAAGTTCTGATAAAGTAAATGTTACTTTTAATTCTTATTTCTCAAATTTTATGTATTTGTGTCATTCAAACGCACACACAGACCCATGTACACCCTTGGCTACTAAAGATTCTGATTTCATGTCAACTAGTTCCATTGTTCTGTGGTCATCTTGAGAAATAAGGACTCTCTTAAGAAATGAACATGCTAGGGAGAATAGTAATAGTTAGCTAGACATTCCAAGAATTATTTTTTGAGAGATTTAAGGGAAGACACCCTAAATCATTCAGAGCTAAGTGTTTGTTTTAGTTGGTCGGGGTCTTGGAAGTACAAACCTTTGAAGATAATTACATTTTCAACATGCCACACAAATAGAGAAAAGACACCTTAATGGACTTCTCAGCTAGTTTCATAGAGATATACAAACCAACCCCACTGTTCCTAGGGACTTACACCAGCTCTGTATATTCTGAATCTGGCAATGATGGTCACTATTGTAAGCCAGGTCACTGTGGATTGCTTGTGTGTGCGTATTTGCTGTAATATGTTTGCTTTTCAAATGTGTATATATGTAATGTTATATACATGAAAATAGCTGGTATCAAGTGTTCATTAAAATAGTTGATTATGGAAGTGAAGAATAAGCCATTAACTTTTAGGCACATGACTATATGCTGTGGTATAGAGAACTAGCACAGGTCCAAATGCCCTCTCATTATTATAAATATATAGACACAGGAGCCAAAATAAGAGCCTCCTAAAATATATGGGTGCATGCGCACATGCATACACACACACACACACACACACGTTTGAACACTTTCACTCAACTAGTCTTCTTTTATTACTGCATTCAGCAATGTAGGTTGAGGAGCAAATTTTTAGTGGAAAGACGTTCCCAAAACTCATTCTTAGTGTCTTTGGTGGCATTTTTCCTCACTTGTCCAGATTTGGCATCTAGTTTAGATTTTCATATCTAAACATGTGGAAATCAAAGATATTATAAGCCCTGCACAATCCTGCCCTTAAAATGCAGACAAAGAATATACTTGTCTCAGTGTAGAGGGAAGAGGAAACAGTAAAACAGGAAAGGTTTAAGGTATTGAGGAAAAATCTGAGTACTATTTATGGTGCTGATTTGAAAGAGGAGGGCTGAAGTCAGAGGTTTCTGAGTATGGAAAGTAGAGCCGTACCCTTAGCTCCTTTCCTATTCCCAGCCCCTGACTATCCCAACCTTACCAAGCTGCACCAAGAAAAAGGTAATAAGGCCTCATATATGTCTGTATAATAAGTGCCTTGCCACCCACGTGCCCAAGAACATAGGCAGAATTACTCTTTGCCACCTCCAGCCTTACTCCTGACCCTTTTTGCAGATAAGTCTTGGATGGGTGGATGGGTGGAAGGAGGGATAGATGGATATAGGGCAACACACCTGAATACGTAGTCTGGACACAACCCCTATTTATCAGAATGAAACTTACTTCCACTGACATCACTAAATCTTTTAATGTGTAAGATTCTTAACTTGGAGTTATTGTTTTGCTAATAGCACTTTAATCACTGTTCATGTAAGTATATATACTTGTTAAAAAATTAGGCAATATGCACATTGTTAGGTAATTAGGTTTTCAGGTTTTGTCATCATCTTCTGTATTATGACAAATATTGCTTTGCTAAATATTTGTATCTACCTTGTGTTATTTTCTTGGGATAAAGTCCTACACGTAGAAAGGCTGGAATAAACCGAGTTTTGATGTAAGTCTTAAAAAACATATTCTACAGTATCTTTGATTTGAGGTATCTCATAAAAACATAATCAAAATATAAAGAGACATCTGAGTTTGAATCCCAGCTCTATCATATTCTTGTCCTAAGCAAGTTACTTAACCTTCTTAAATGTCAATTTCTTCATTTATAAAATGGGAATAATCACAGACCCTAATGAAGCCATTGTGAGGATTAAATGTGATTATGCATACAAACGTACTTAACATGGTACCTCAGTGACTGTTCATTATTATTTTCAAATGACCAAAATGCTGGAATAAGTCCCTTGGCAATAGTCTTAAACCCCTACATATGTGGAACTCAAGCCTGGTAATTTCCTGCATATGTTTTTGCTTCTGAAAAGAGGTAGGGTGAGAATTAGATTGAACTGTGATTGTGAGTCATGGAAGAATACTAAGGGAAATTTCTACAGAGCATCTTCAAACTTGTGTGCCCTTCTTTTAAAGGGAATGCTGTATTAGTATCAATAATTGTATTAACAATTCAATTATTTTCCTTTACTAAAAATCCCCAAATCTCTTTTTTTTCTTCTTTCAGATTAACTACTGCAATGTGCAAAGAAGTGGCCTCCTTATCAGAGAAGTTTATAACTTCTTTAACCACTGTTGGGGTAAGACTGTAATGCGGGCTCTTTTTTTCACCTTTTTTAAGGGAAGGTCTGTTAGGGGCTGTGAGATGAAGTAGAGGATGGAATGCCTTCTTTGATAGCTCCACAAGCAGAAGTGCAGCCAAGACATTTACTAAAATGAGGCTTGAGCATCTTCTTTGGCAACAGGTGGCTCGAGGCTCTCATCTGATTGAGTTCTAGATGTGACCATATCAGTTATACAAGATATTGGGTGGATTTTCAAACCTCTCTGGGTCTCATTTCCTTTATTTGTTAAAGAAAAAATATCAAATGAAGATTCTTTCTATTACTTAATGTCTGTGATGTATAATACCAAAATCTCTATTAAAATAATTCATTCTTAATATTCACATTCACTTGTCCTCAAAGCTTATTTTATAAGCCACACAAGATTTGTCTGAGCTTTATTGTTACACTTCAGCTTTAACCAAAAGAAAAAAATATTATCAACCAATCTGTAGAAGTGTTTCTGTTCTCAAAGTAACAAATTTGAGAGGTTTGGCATTCCTTGGAGATGTGGCTTCTGGATATTTTCTTGAGAAATCAGTCATGTTATATATAACTCAACCTAGTGGAACTGGAGGAGACAGTGGAAATTATTCCTTTTCAACCTTTCCACTTTTCCTTTAAGTCCCTGGATGCAAGGGCAGATGGTTCTTTACATGAGAAACAGTAAATTTTGCTTCCTGTCTTAGCTAGGGTGTTTGGGTAATAAATGTATTAGTGTCCTAGGGCTGCCTTGACAAGTACTGCACACTGGGTGACCAGCACAACCTCAACTAATTAAATCTGTAAAGCCCTATCTCCAAATAAGGTCATATTCTGATATACTGGAGGTAAGGGCTTCAACATATCTCTTTGGGGGCCACAATTCAATCCATGACAGGCAGTAAAGGAACTTTATTAAAGGTGGTGGAGATGTATGAGCAGCTGTGGGAACTCCTCACCAGAGCTCATGTACCTTCTCTCTGAAGTGTTACTATTAATATTAATATGACTCAATTATAGCAGTTCCCAGTTCTCTCCCTTCAAATTCCAGGATCCTAGGTGAGAAGGTTTGAAAGGCTCAATAGCATGCCTCAGATATCCATCTGGTGTCACCAGTAGTGACTGAGGACAGGATCATTGCATGTAGACCTACCTGGCTGCTGCGAGGCACCTCTCCTCACCCCAGGAGAAGGGCAGTTCTCAAAAAAAAAGCAGAAATGATTGTGGACTGAGTGTCAGGAGATGTATGCCTCCAACACTTCTATAAGTGGCTTAGTTAATAAAGGATGAGCTACATACCAGTGATTCATTCTGCTGTCAGAGAATATGGTCTGCATCTCCTATTTTGCAAAACACCAACTTTTAATATTTGTCTAATTTTAGGCCTTCAGCAGCAGAGCTTCACTGTAAGCAGGCTGAGTGAAGGGGGGGTTGCAGGTAGAAGCTTATTCATAGGATAGGCTTGATAAAGGGCATTTATGTGCTCAGCATTGCCTAGGTTAACTCATGCTTGTGGACCTTGGTGTAACCGCTAGATTTACAGAGAGATGTGAAGTCTTAATCAGAATGGAATGACCTTGGCAACTTGGCTTCCCAAGGCTCTACTGTATCCTCTTCTCACTCTTTCCGCTCTTTTCCGGTTTACTACCTGAGACACTGAGTCCCAGAGGGGTGAGCTGATTCACCCAGGCTTCTCAGTTAGTCTCTCAACTCCCAGTTGGCTGCCCATCAGACACAGGAGGCAGACAGCTAACTGGCTGTCTGTGGTTTCCTAGTGATGAGGATATATATGTCTTTGTGTATAGGTGCTATATGTTTTTTATGATTCATGTTAAACGTGAATTTATTTTTTTAATTTATTTATTTTTAATTGAAGGATAATTGCTTTACAGTATTGCATTGGTTTCTACCAAACATCAACATGAAATAGCCATGGATTTACCCATGTTAAACATTAATTTATTTACGTTGATGGGTAATATTCATGGTATTGCTTTCCGTTCTCTTTAAAGTAGTGTATTCCAACACAATGCTTCTCAAACCTTAATGTGCAAACAAATAACCTAGAGATCTTATTAAATGCAGATTTTGATTCAGTGGGTCTTGGATGAGCACTGAGATTCTGCATTTCTAACAAGCTCTCAGGTGGTAGCAGTGCTCCTGATTCATATCCTACTTTTTGAGTAGCAAAGTTCTAGCAGATAAGTATGTACTTGAATGAATATACACACAAAAATGAATGAATATACACACATACACATATACACATAAAATACACACACACGTATGTCCAAATGTTTGTATATACAAAATCAGGAACACACAAATTATCATTTTGAAGAAGGAAAAAACCAGATCTAAAGATGCTTTATGAAATGCCATCTCACCACAACAGTACCTCTCATCTTGTGCTGTAATAAATCATTCATATCAAGTCATTGTTTCTGTTCTCTAAAAGAGCCATTATTCATAACTTGAAGTTAATGAGTGTATATTGCTCTCCAGACTCTATTTAAATTGCTTGCACATCTCATTGATTCTGAAAGCCAATGTCATTTTATTGCCCTCATTTTGATTATATTTTAGAGGTTTATTGATAATCAAATAAACATGAAAGCAAACCATAATGGATTTTCTGGTTACTTACTAAAATGACTGGGTTTTTAAAGAGTTTTTTTCCCAAGACTCCATTATGCTTTCCCCAGTAAGACATTACTTAGCCCTCAGTAGAGTAATGTCAATGAAAGTGGGCTGCTCTGGGAAGATAGACTTCATTTATATCCTTTTGTTTACCGTAACATTTTTCGAGTACCGTGAGAGAAAACAGCCTATTAAGATTGCCGTCTCTCTTTCTAGTCCCTTTAATTATTTATTGTCTAAGAGTAGATTAAACATTTTAGATAGAGAAGACTGTTGATTAATGGACCAGTAGCGGACATAATAATAATGGTTACATGGACACTAACTCACTTTTTGAACACCTGCTTAACACCAGACTCTGTATTCTGCACTTTACATATATTCATGTTTTGCAAACTGGAAAATGCCAACCTGTTTGCAAGTTATATTCAAGAGTATTTTAACTTTGCTGCCAACCTAGAAAACATACCCTATAACCAAGTACCTGTGCTTGCATTTAAAAGAAAAACAGACCAACTAGGGCTGGGACTAGGGAGGCAAATAAAGGTACTTAACCTGTTTACCAAATTTAAGGGGACCATTTCTCAAAAAGAGACAAAGAGACAACTTCAGTCATATAGATAGATGCAATATGTAAAAAATCAAAATGAACACCGAAGTCATGATGATCAAAATATAAAAATTTTAAGTAATGACTGAAGCCGACTCTGTCCAATTCAATCTCACTCACCTCCCCCTAATCCCTGACCTGATACAAGATTTGAATGGTTTAAAAGGTCTGAGTTTAAGTTTCTAGCTATATGACCTTAAATAACTTGCTCAACCTTCCTGATTCATATTTTCTCATCTGTGAATCAGAGTTATCGTGGTCCCTGCCTACCCCCTAAGATTTCTGTGGAAATTAAATGAGGTCGTGTAGGGGAAACACCAAGTATGAAGCCTTATGTATAGTAAGCATCCCACTTCTCCCCCTTCTTCTCTAAGAGATCCCTCATAAAGCCAGCGTCTTATACTTTCTTTGACAAGCCTTGGAGTATGAGCACCTAATCTGTCAATTTCATACTTTTGATTCCACAGAGCAACCAGAAGGCTGAGGTCCTTAACCCCATGATCAATAGTGTACTGTTAGAGGTAAGTGGCCCCCCAGAGAGAAAATGCTTCTGAATTAAACCAAATGTTAGAGCTACATGTTTTGTCTTCCTCCCAGGCAGCAAGTATTATTGCAATTCTAAATTTTATAGTCTACAGCTTTTTTTGAGTACATTTGTATAGTTCAACCAGCTGTAAACCCTCGGGTGAAACAACAATACCTAATTTTCAAGAGTTCCTGATTATAAAGAGAAATGCTAAGCTTGCACGTTATTTCTGTCGCTGTTTCCTCCGGCAGAAGCACATTTCTGCTGCCAAGTTTGACACCAGATTTAACACTGTATTATTGGCTGCAACGAGGGATTCTTGCTTAATGGTGATTTTTTTGTAAAAGTGAGCACTTCCCTCCATTCACAATAACCTTGCGTTTAGCCAGGTCTAAGCTCCAGACTGGCAAAAAATTACAGGTAAATATTTAGCATCTGCCCATTCACTAACCAGAGGCAAGATCCTCTGTGACCACTCACTCTGTGGCCTGCCTACCCACCAGGATGTTGTAATATGGACATGCCGCTGCCCCACACAGCTGTGGCTTTGCCAGAAGCAGCAATGTAAAAGAGAAGAAAAGGGACCCAGGACACCACATTCTTGACCCATAGGCACTGTGTTCCATCTGTGGCTAGTGGGGGAAATTCTTCTATTAGGGATCAGCCATAAGGAACTGGCACTTCTGTAGCCCCAGGGAACCCAACTGAAACCACAAAGTGTTGATAAGTTAAGTTTGAATATAAGCAGCATATATACAGTGGTTTCTTGCTCTCTGAAGTACCTGTCAAATGCAAAATTTGGAAATTACAAAAGTGAGGGAAGGCTACATATAAATATATAGCAATGCACTCAGGAATTAGGTCTTACCTTTAAGGAAAACTACCAAAGTACAGGAGTAACAGTGGTGACACCAAGTGTTATTGTTTAAGACATAGCCTCCCAGAGGGATGGAGTTGACATTCAGGGACCACAGAGGAAGATTCTGGAGGATAAGCTAAAAGGAAATCCAGGCAATCAGAGGAAGAACATGGAACCTGAAAACCTTTTCCTTGGCCACCCAAAAGGCATTAGCAGATGAATTACCGTCGGTCATGAAGAGTATGAAGTCAAATCGTTTATTCATTCCTTTGGTGGAAGTTTTCTCCTGTTTTAATTACCTGAAACTTTAAGTGGTCTCTTGTGGAATACTGTCTGTTAGAGCACCCATGAACATGAATAGCAATGTCAAATATCCAAACCAAGTGGAGGGTACCAACATGAATGGGAAGATGACAGCAGTCAAGGATTTGCCATGAATAATTGCACAATATCTCCAGTAATCCATTATTGTTTATTCATCTATACGTGTTAGTCACTCAGTCGTGTCCGACTCTTTGCCACCCCATGGACTGTAGCCCCCCAGGCTACTCTCACCAGGCTAATCCCACAAGGATTTTCCTGGCAAGAATGCTAGAGTGGGTTGCCATTTCCTTCTCCAGGGGATCGTCACAACCTAGAGATCGAACCCAGGTCTCCTGCACTGCAGGCAAATCCTTTACCATCTGAGCCACCAGGGAAGCCCTTCTTCATCTATAGGTTAAGACAAACTACAGCCTCCTTCATGCTATGCTTTTGTGTTATTTCAGGGCAGTGGGATTGATCTGGAAAAAGGATAAGTAAGACCGGACATAATGGGTATTGACTATACACACATAATATACCCTGAAGTGTAAGTGTTAGTCACTCAGTCATGTCCAACACTTTGATCCCCATGGACTCTGTTCACGGGATTCTCCAGGCAAGAATACTGGAGTGGGTTTCCATTTCCTTCTCCAGGGATCTTCCTAACACCAGGGATCAAACCCGGGTCTGGTGCATTGCAGACAGATTCTTTACCGTCTGAGCCACCTGGAAAGCCCTAATATACCCTAAAAGTCTATGGAAATGGCTTGCCTCATTATAAGTGAATTCTTCTCTCTGTTAGTGTAGATAATTCAGAGCTGGTTGCACGCCATCCAACAAAATGTGTTTATATCTGCTTTAAGCAACAGCATTAAAAGAAAAATATTCTAAAATAGTGTGGAGTTTGAGGAGAAGAACATTATCAAATGGGAAGAATTGTCAAGCTGGAACTCTGATAGTAACCCTTCAATGACAATTTTCTCCATTCACAGGGCTGCAATAGCACCACATATATACAGGATGCCTTCCAGCTGCTGCTGCCTGTCCTGCAGGTTTCACACATCCAGACCAATTGTTCCAAAGTACAGCCATGACCTGGCCAGACTTCATCTTGTTAAAGGAAACAGTGGGCCCTGTTGCTCCGATGTGCATTTCATGGGATGTTTTCCATGCATCCAACCACAGACGCCCGTTTGGAGACACTACAAGCAATTTTGCACAGACAGTATTGAGAATGCAAGTTTAAAGAGAGTATCATTTCTCTTAATGTATATGGTTGTTTTTACAAATAATTATGTTTCTTTTATGTTAATTTAAACTTTCACAGCTTTGTATTGATAATTTCCTTTAATCTAGAGTTCACTCACAAATATTCATTTCCATTTTCCTGGTTAAGCATGTTATCTTTGGCAAATCATGAGAGGACCCTAGACTTTAAATTTCCACTTAAAATTTTCCCATTCTTATAGTATGACTTTAAATCAGTTCTTATAGTGGACTTAGTTTTATTATATAAATGCCATGGGCAGAGATAACACTACTTATAGATTTTTACCTATTATAGTGAAAGGGGAATATAGGTGTCTCTTTATAGTCATTCATTCTTCAAACAAGCATATATTGAGCCCCTACTGTGTGCTCACAATAGAAGAACATGATCTTACCCCGGTAGAAACAGATATTCTGAAATAGGACTTACAGTCATTCTGAAAATGCTTTAAAATACTAATAATTTTTCTAAACCTTAAAAAATTTGATGAACAAGGTAAATGGGTATTTTTTTAAATGTTCTACCCCTCAGCAGATTGGATTTTTTCATATTCCTTGAACTTTTTTATCCAAAACTTTACATGTGGGATGAAAATACATATGACAAGGGATATGAAAGAATATTTTGTTTAAAACTGACTTCTTATGACCATAAATACAAAATGGCATAATCACAGAGCTTGCAAGTATTTAGATAGAATATCAGAGGGATTACAACACAGTAGACCCCCAGGACTGCACTTTAAAATCTACTACAGTTGAGTCAAGCTATTCCATGAATACACAGATCACACTCCCTGGTGGCAAATGCCGTCATTGCTTCTAAAGACAGAAAATATTGATGTATGGATAACTAAATGGTATTACAATCCAAGAGGCTGCACCGAAGACCCTGCAGCCAGGAGAGGCATTGTCAATGGGCAGTTCTCCCCTCCAGCCCCAGTGTTCACTCTGGGTAGGGGTTTCATACAACGTTCTTACCTGGGAGCCCCAGTGACAGCCTTCCCAGGTACTATCACAAGGTGTCTTACCCAGTGGCTGTCCTCTGGTGAAACGAAGCCTGTACGTTAGCCTCATTCACATTCGCTTTTATTCCCCTGGTAGAATAGACCAACTTTTGTTCCATATAGGTAAAGTAGGGATCTTTTCGTATCATCCTACTTCTTAGCAATATATTTTCCAATATCCTGCATTTCATTTGTGTATCTCCTGAAACAGCCAAATGGAAAATATAAGAAGTTATTTATAATCTGGAAAAAAATTCTCTGTGGAATCAATTAAAGGTGGTTTTTCCTCCTTGACTTTTGATTGCCTGAAATGTTTCTGCTGTTAAGTCTAGAGAACAACTAACAGATGAAAATGTTGCATTTGCCTCTTCATAAATTTTGAACTTTTTATGTATAGAGCAGCGGAAAGGGTTGAGATTTACAATTTCCTCATACCAGAGTTTTTTAGCATCAGATGGACTTATAGATGTTAACAGGAAATGTAAAAGAAACAGATAGTTGCAAAGGGGCTAGAAATTAGATTTTAAGCCTTCACTCATTTAGTGCATAGCAAAATTTTTAATCATGAAATGAAATAGAAATCTACAAAAGACTAACAGAATTATTTTTTAAGTGATGGCATTATTTGCATTGCATTTGTATATTTTTTGATAGGATGTGAGTATTGCCAAGTGAAAACACAGGCTGAGAGATGATTCCTGGGGCCTAGTTCCATGGTCTGTGAATTACATTATTTAAGAGAGAATCATCATTTAAAATATATCCACTCTCCAGGATTGCTCTCTTTCAATACTGTTTTTCACCATCACTTTTAAATAATTTCTTCTTTGCTTTGCTTTAAAAGCTAGCAAAGCACATGATCCAGATCTGAGCAAGTGTCAATCAGTTACTGAATGAATGATTTAACAGACTTACTCTGGAAGTTTTGTATTCCTTCAATAATCCCTTACAGAAATTGGGTTCATTTCAATCTATGCAATTACCCTGAACATGCATGCCAGTTCTTTTTTTTTTCTTACATCAAGTGCAAAAGAAGTTCTAGTCTAAATAATGAATGTAGTCTTGTGCCTATGCTTGTGCCTTATTAAATAAAAAGCTTCAAAAGCATATTTCAAATTCAAAGCAAAATGCATCCAAGAAAATTGCTTTTTGGTATTGATACATGCAGCTCTAAAGGGCAAAATCCCAACTCTTAAAGGAAAGTATTTAATCCTGAACTTCAGACAGACGCCTCCCTCTCCTCCGGGTCTCACACTGGGCTGTACATCAAGCCCATGGTTAAATGAGCTGTGTGGCTGGCTGGGCAATGCCAGGGATGAGCCGCTTCAGCTGCACCCACCAAGGGGTGGACCATGGACCTCAGCTGCAGAACTCCAAGGGGAAGAAGCACCTTGGACAGGTGAAGAAAAGTGCAGATTACATGAGAGAAATCTGAACCCAGAAATTAAGTGTCTCCTGTGCTTTGTATTAATAGAAGTCAGCTGCCCCCAGGTGATCCCATATCTGGAAAGTTAAATTCTGCACAGGCTGCCAGGCTGTGCTTAAGTTAGAAACAAAAGCAGGCAAATTCCAGTCACAACCATCCCAGAGCTCTAGGACATAACGTCTTAGGAAGTAATTCAGCAAAAATGTGAAATAAGCATATTTCTCTTCTTTCCTAAAAAAATGTATACATTTGTAATATGTTTGTATGCTGAACAGATGGGGTGGATCATAACACATGACTTCAATTCATATTTAATTTTATAAAAGCAGTTATTCTTCAAGGTCAAGCTAGTTTTTTGTAATGTCAAAATTGCCCTTTGATGTTCCTCTTAAACGTGCCCTACATTCTGATATTCAGATCCAGGCTTCAACTTGGTTTCTTAAGCAGTTGGTTTGTAAAGTCACATCAGAAGAAATCATAATGAAAATTCATTTCAGAACTGCAATTTTGCCTTGATTTTGTAGTTGATTAAGATTCAAAAAGCCATCAGAGTGGATTTAGACCAGCCATTCGTCACATTGGAAAAAAATCATGTGGTTAACCATTTGTTGTATTTTTTTAGCTATATCATAACTTATTCAGGTTGATGTTCCTTTTCTGTATATTTAAAAACTTCCCTGGTGGCTCAGACAGTAAAGCATCTGCTTACAATGTGGGAGACCTGGGTTCGATCCCTGGGTCGGGAAGATCCCCTGGAGAAGGAAATGGTAACCCACTCTAGTACTCTTGCCTGGAAAATCCCATGGATGGAGGAGCCTGGTAGGCTATAGCCCACGGGGTCGCAAAGAGTCGGACACGACTGAGCGACTCCACTTCTGTATATTTGCCTATAATAGATGCTCCACTGCAATGTCTGCTGTTAAACAAATCTGAATTCTTTTGTGTGTATACTCACTTAGCTCCTGAAAATAATCTGAGTTAGTCTACCCTTTGGGTATTTTACTTTTAGCAATGATTAGCTTATAGCCCAATAGTAAGAAATTGATGGTGTTTCTGATATTTCTGGTGTCTAGAGCCATCATAGACTGGGAATAGAACCTGATTTTGTAGGATAAGAATTTTGTGTTAGAATTGAAGCTGTTACCTTTGTCTGGATCAAAGAGTGTTTTTTCTCTGCATGAGCTGTCAGCCAAAAAGCAATAGGATTATGTCTGCCTGTGGTCACTGCTGACTCACTTGAAGGCCTGTCTCTTCTATTAGTCTCAAAGAAATTCCATACTGCAGAAGAATAGTATGTACATTTCGTATATGACTCCCCTGAGAACAAAAGTTTAGGGTGATTCCGAAATGGTCTGTCTCCCTGCCCTGGGTTTCACCACTAGGTTTCTAGAGCTGCCATTTGGAGGGAAAAGTCAGCAGAGAAGCCAAGAGCAGATGGGTGAAACCTTGGCAAAAGCAAAACTAATTCTCTGCCTTTGAGTCCCTGCCATCTTTATCCTTTTTCTCTCTCAAGACTTTCTTGACAGTCATTAAGTGCCTCTCTTCCAAGATAAGCTTTTCACATCCTGACTCTTTTTCATGTCTCCTCGTCTTCCCTTTCTCCTTCTTTGCATTTATATTCTCCTTCCCCATTTACCTCACCAGAAAACAATCCAGCCAAAAATCTTCAATAATAATCACTAATGTGTATTTACTGTGTGCTGGGCACCGTGCTGAGTGTTTTGTATGTATCATCCCATTTACTCGCCATAAGTGCCCTAATGGGTAGATACTACAATTTCCGCTGCCCAAATGAGAACATTTAGATGCAAGGAATTTTAGAACTCATCTAATCTTACACAAGTGGTAAAACAGAGCCAGGATTCAAACCCATGTCATTTTGGCCTGACCAGTTAGTATTGTAAACTCTTAAGTAGAGCCTCTCAACAAAAGAGAAAACTAACGTAGAGCCTCTCAACAAAAGAGAAAACTAACATGTTATTTTTAGAGATAGCTGAAGACTTATGTGTTTAGCTCTCTTTGTACCATGAGGTGGATTTGTAGCTGAAAGATGTGGTCATCAGCTGTGGTTGTTTCCATGCAGCTGAACACACTGGGGCCAAAGAGACACAGAATGAAGCCCTGCGAGGTTATTGGGCCCCTGGTTGCTTCTCACAGCAGGCCTCTGCTCCTCCTCACAGATGTTTGCATCAATCAGCTCCCTGGTCAGCATCAGCACTGCAGCCTCTTTCACAGGTACCTTTGATTGTCCTAAAATGGCTCCATTTCCTCCTCCTCCCCTGTCACTGGTGCCAAGAAATCCCATTTGTAAATCACCACCCTTCCTGGAAATCCTTAACCCTCTACTACCTACTTGGAGCTTGTGGTATTATGCTTCTCTTGCCTTGAAGGTTACAAATTTTAGGCAGCCTCTCTGTTGAATCTTCAGTACCATGGGCTCTGAGATACTGATAAGTATTTTAAAGATGCACTCGGTAATGCCTGCTTGTCCTTGAACTTGGTGCTGTTCCCTATTAAGCCCAAGAAATGGTGGTGGTGGTGGTGGTGGTGGTGATAGAGATGATGATAGTGGTGGTATTGACAGTGATGATGATGATGGTGGTGGGTGATAGAGATGACGATGGTGGTGTTGACTGATGATGATGGTGGTGGTGGTTGTGATGGTGGTTGTAATGATGATGATGATTTTGGTGGTGGTGATAAAGATGATGGTAGTAGTTATGGTGCTAATGATACTGGTGGTGACAATGTCTTCATTCACTAACTACTTAACTATGTTACAGACACTTTACCTCCATGGTCTCAATTTAATTCCCAATATCATCCTTATGAGATAGCGACTATTATCATGCTTATTTTCCAGATGAAAAGCAAACCTCAGAGAGATTAAATAATCTGCCTTAAGTTATCTAACTGATAATCAGAAGACATAGGATTTATATCGAGGGAGTATATAAAATGCTAGTCAGAGCCCCCAAACAAGCAGATACCTAGTCATAAAAAAAGTTGCTCATTTTCACTTGGGTTGAGTTCTTCTCTTCCAGCTAATACCTGGGCTCTTTCTCTAGCCAGCGGCTTCAGGCAGAGACAGATTGCTCCACAAATCTCCCTGTCAGAAGGCTAACCACATTTTTCCTGCCGATGCCTCCCAAGAGATAGTGGGTAGCCTATATGTCCCGTTCTCCCTCATGTTATAAATCTCATACTGAGCAATCCATTTATCACTGAAAACTGTGATCACCTCTTAACACTTCTGCAAGAAAGCTCTAGTCTGCTATCTTTGGGGAAAAAAAATCTGCTGCTTAGAAATGTGATAAAGGACGAGAAACCAATGATGAACTGCAGGACAAAAAGACTGGCCATTTCTGTCAGAAAGAATTATTTGGTCTTAGAGGGCATCTTAGTCAGAGGATATAGGGCATCTTATATATAGAGGATAATTTTCTTCCAGACATCCCTCCCTCACTTCTTTGGGCTTTTTAATTAAAAGCCTCCTTTTTGGTGAGGTATCTCCAGGTCAAATTTCAATCCTCCCAATATTCCATTTCCCTGCTTTGTTTTTGTCTCCTTAGGATACATCACTGTCTACCATCATTTATATCTTACTGCTACTGAACCAAGGTCCAACTGTTCACCACTCAAAAGCTATTAAAGAAGCTGGATTGGTGGAAAGGAAAGCTTGCTTTATTTTGGATGCTAGTAACAGGGAGGGGGAGGGGGAACGTCAACTTGTCCCCAGCAATCAGGTAGTCAGAGCTTTTGTCGACAGAGAGAGAGGGCTACATGCAGAAATGGCACAGTCAGCTCTGACAGTCATCTTGAGATTGGTCATCTATGGTTTGACCAGTGTCATCGTGATTGTTTTAAGTACAGCTAATCTTCAGTTCTGGGGTCAGTATGTTGCCATTTCCTTGAGGCCAGTTCTCGGAACTGCGGCTACTTATGTCATGGCTATAATCTGGTCATCATGTGGTTAACTTCTTCACTTGGCGGGGGTTTCAGCACCTATAAGACAGCTCACAGGATATAGCTCAGAATATTATCTGCAGCCTTTGAGGAGGAACGAAAGGTCTTTGATTATGCTTAGTGACTACATTATTATTATTTGGACTCCTCTGACTGCTTTCCTTCATTTCTGCATTTTCTCACTTCTCTGGTTAAACTTATTCTTTGGCTAAAGTTTTTCCACAGACAAAAGGCAGGCTGAGAACATGGCAGGGGTGAGGGGGAAAGACCATAAGGTCTTGCTCTATTTCATTACTTATCTATTACTTGTCTGTTGTGTTAAGATTTAATTTCCATGAGACAGAAATTTTTTGTCTGTTAATATATTCCCAGCATGCAAAGCAGTGTTTGATTCATAATAGGTGCTCAGTAGTGATTTGTTCAATGAGCAAGTACATCAAAGTCATAAGTGTTCAATCTGTAAACACTGAAAGAATGGAAACAGGTGTATGATAGGGTAATTAATGATGGAGAATATCTGGCCAAGTTAATATTAACTATGGAAGTCCTTGTGTCCATGTTAATGTTATATGGTGTTGTAGCATAAATGGGCATGATTTAGGGGCTTAGAAGTACATAAACATTTTTTTCATTAAAGTAAATGGAATTTACACTTTTCTACTTAGAAGAATTCACTCTATAATGGATTTTTCAAGACTCTTCATCAGGCAGGGGTAGCCTATAGTGAGAAATTAGAACCACCTATTTAGTAACCACCCTTATTTGTTAACTGTGGTCTACCAATACTGTGAGATATTATGCAGTGGTTAAAAAACACTATAAACAATGTGTCTTAGTCTGTTTGGGCTGCTGTTATAAATATACCATAGACTAGATGACTTAAACAATAAACATTTATTTCTCTGGATAAGATCAAGGTCTGGCAGATCTGGTGCCTGGTTAGAGCCCA
Organism: Giraffa tippelskirchi; assembly: GCF_054371585.1. Taxonomy (NCBI): domain Eukaryota; kingdom Metazoa; phylum Chordata; class Mammalia; order Artiodactyla; family Giraffidae; genus Giraffa; species Giraffa tippelskirchi. The sequence goes on along the minus strand of NC_137275.1, from coordinate 54,216,290 downwards.
CTTCTGGCTTTGCAGATGGCTGTCTTCTCATTGCATCTTTACATGGCAGAGAATGAAGAGACAGAAGAAGCAAGCTCTCTTATGTCTCTTCCTATAAGGGCACTAATCTCATTCATGAGGTCTCCACCCTTACTTGTAACCTAATTACTTCCTCAAAGCCATCCTCCAAATATAACCACATTGGCTTCAACATATAATTTTGGGAAGATATAAACATTCAATCCATAGCAAGATGGAACAGCTGTCTGTACTAACAGAGCTCCAGAATCACTGCATGAAAAAAGAAACCTGTGGTATGGTACTTATAGTATATTTATCTCAAATAACATGTGCATATACAAAAATATATTACACACACACACCACACACGCACACACATATTCCTGGAAGAAGGTCTGGAGAGATACACTCAAAACCATTAATGATGCTTGCCACTAAAGATGGATAGGGTTGTAGTAGGATTGGGAGAACTTCAGAATTTGACATAATAATCAAAGGGAACTCCAGTGTTATTTGTAATATTTTTATAATGAAAATGTTTTAATGGATGACTTATGTAGTGAAGTTTTTAAAGGTCAAAACAAGAAGCAAAAGAAAATAGCTTCTGTTGAAGGAGATAAGAGGATAGGGTCCTGCCAGGGACTGAAAGTGTAAAATACAAAGGTTATTTTTCAATAGAAGGGCCATAACTGTGAGTGAGAGCATCTAAATGATTTGGATTTCTTTGTCATCAATGTGCCTACAAAGCTCTAAGACAATTTAAAGGATTATACAGATCTCTCCTTGTTTTCTCAGAAAAGCCCAAATCAAGTATTCCAAGTGCATAGTTTATAAAGATTGTGATGATATAAACAGAAAAAATTGTCTTTTCAATCTCACTGGAAAAAGCAACTTCCTTAGCCAGATAGTGTAGTGTCTCTAATCTTCCTGCTAAACCTGAACAATTCTAGGTCTATGTAATGACTACAGAAGCAATTTCAGAAACTTCTGGAGGGAAACACCACAATAAATGAATGAGTCTGTGGTTCCCAGTTATTAGCTTGATGCCCAAATGCTTATCATATTTGCAAGAGGCAGTTTACAATCTGCTCATCTTGACAAATGTAGCCCAAGGGGATTTAAATCCCTGCATTTGCAATTTCTGTCTCTTCCTCTCCAAATTTATGGAGAAATGGTAGACACGAATAATGTGTCAGGAATGAATGAACTGAGGTCTCTGTTCCGCTCCTGCAGCTCTATTTCACTCAAAGCAGAGTAATAAATGGAAAACAAAGGAAAGTCTCAGCAGATAATGAATCTACGTCCTAACGACCTTCCCAAACTACAGAAATGGATTGTAACTTACTTGGCATTGCCCAAACTATTTGGTGCCTGTAGAGAAGTATGAAAATATTTTTGGCTGTTTAGGGCCACAGCTGGGCATTTTAAGTATGTCCTCTATGATTCATGAAGAGTCAAAACTACTCTTCCACAAAAAAGGTGAAAGTCATCCATCAGTGGTAATGGAAGACTCGCTTCCAACCTGCCCTGTCTATTGCCTTGATGGTGGTGTGATTGATTATTAAGGAGTCTTGGACTATTCTGCAGCCCCCAAGGACCATAGTATGGCCATTTATATAAGATATGGGTGTCACAATCCAATGCCTGATATCCCACATCTCTCTTGTAAAACCACTTGATTTCTGACCAGGTATGTAGAGTGAAAACTCACATTTACTCAAAGGAAGTCATGTGTGAAATAACAGGCTTGCTTGCTGAAAGTAACAAGTCTGTCACTTGACTGGTCATCTCCATCTGGATTGCTGCGAAGGCGGCAGTTGGTCAGTCACTGCTAGGGCATCGATACCTAATGGGAATAATATACATCAATGGTCTGAAATCGCTTGGCTGAAAAGCAAAAGGCTCATTGATTTTTAAGTGCAGGAATAAAGTCCTCCATATGTTGCATCCAAACAATCCACCCACTGTTGCCTTTTTGCCTCTTCGAGATAGTCATATTTTTTTCTTGTTTCCAGAGCTAAAACTAAAACAAATCATGAAACAAAGTAAGAGGAAAACATCTATTGATTTTAATGAACCTCTACCCTTTATTCATTCAATGATCCATTCATCCACATATTCATCCAACTAGTTCACAACATTATGGCAACTGTTGTGCAGTCTACCGAATAAAAGAGGGTTCAACTTGAAATTCACTTTGCAGTTCTCTCATCCAAAACCATATAAATCAGTTTGAAAAACAAATCCATTAATCCACTAGGTATATCTATAGTTTCTGCTTGTTGCTGTTATTGTTTAGTCACTAAGTTGTGTCTGACTCTTTGTGACTCTATGGACTGTGGCCCGCCAGACTCCTTTGTCCATGGGATTTCCCAGGCAAAAATACTGGAGTAGGTTGCCACTCCCTTTTCCAGGGGATATTCCTGACCCAGGGATCCAACACACGCCTCCTGCATTGGAAAGTGGATTCTTTACTTCTGAGCCACCAGGGAAGCATCCACCCATATGCTGATAACACGCAAATTTCTACCTGGAGCCCTGATATCACTCCTGGATTCCAACTGTAGAGTCAGCTTCCTATCAGACACCTGTATATCAGTGTTTGGGTGTTCCACTAAACTTAATCTGAACGTGTCTGAATTGAATTCATTACATTTCCCCCCTTCTCCTATTAATATATTTTCTTAATTGGATGCATAGTGTTACTTCTGCCAGAAGCCTAGCTGTCACCCTAGGCTCCTACTTTTTCTTCACCCTCAGTGCCCAATCAGTTTCCAAGTGCCATCAGTTATTTCTTTGTATATCTTCCTGGATCCCACTGCCTCAATCTTGTTTCCCTTTCTTCTCATCATTCCTGTGAACTGAAGGGTAGCAGCATATGCCGCCCCAATATATGACTGTAGGGGTTCAGGACATGCCATCCCCAAATATGCTGCTTTGGTATGTTGATTACTTTTGAGCTGTAGGCTCTTGAAAAACAGCAAATACAGGGAGAGGCTTTGAACTTCCCTTACCTACCTGAAGACAGATACTCCATAAGGGACTCAATTGTCATAGATTCCTAAACTGGGAGTTTCAACAACCAGGGAAGATTGCCTCAATACAGAAGAGGAGACTAGCAGTCAACACCACTTCCAGACAGACTTTATCACAAACCATCATATTTCCCACCTATTCTTCTAAGGGTCTACTCATCTTTCCAAAAAATCATTTACTCTACCCTAAGAAGCTGACATCTCCTGCCCTCTTCGCTATTTAGAATTCGGGATTTAAGTCCAAATTCTAAGCTACCTCTTTGAGTTACTCATTTTTCCCTGGGTATCACCCTTGTATACATGAGGTTACATGTTAGTAAATTTCTGATTGTTTTTCTCTTGTCAATCTGCCTTTTATTACAGGGGTCTCAGTTAAGAACTCAGAAGGGTAGGGGGTAATTATTTTTCTTCCCCTATGATACCAATCTGGTGTCAGTGCAGGTATTAGTTCCCCTCTAATCACCCATCAGGGTAGTGTCAGCGTAGATTCCCTAAGAGTGCAAATCTGGTTATTCCTTTAATTGAAACCTTCGTTGGCTGAACCCCAGCATCTGGGAGAATACCAAACAAAGTCCTTTATAGTCTGGTCCCTCCTACCTTTTAGGCACCTTCATCAATTCCTCATCAACTCAAGGGCAAAACCCACGGAGATCCTTGTGGATGGCCCCTTGCACCACCACGCTCCCTCTCAGCTCTGTGTAGTGGCAATTTAACTTATGCAGCTGCTACCATGCATTGATTGGAGCCCATCAGGGGCCCGTATGAACTGAGGAATTCAACGCTATTGATAATGTCACAGAACAGTGCATTCCTAAAATTAGCATAGCATCATTAGCACAAATTGTGCTTTAATGGAATTTATCTTAGCCTGAATTTTAAAAAATCTGGCTATAATATAACCCCCCAAAAGGGATGAGATTTCCTCTGGTGTCTCAATCTTCTCTCACTGCAGTGATTCAAAAATGTACTCACTGATAATCGGGAAGGAAAAAAAAAGAATTTTCCTGAGAAGTGGGTTAACCATTAATAAACCTTTTTTTTTTTTAACCCTAAGAACTTCCTAAACCTTTTCATTTACTATTGTGCATTGGAACTCTTCAAAAGGGGGCTTGAAGGTGCAGCTTCTCTCTAAGTTGAACAGGGAAGCCTATATCTGCAGCAAAAATTAACAGCCACCTTCAGTGGTGTTCCTCTGGATACAATCTCGCTTCCCTCTCTTCCAATAACTCTGTATGTAATGCATCATTCTTTCAGTTGTGCAGTAGTATTTAAGGGCTACCTGCTTAAACTTTAATTGGTTAAGCAGTTACAAGCTCAAATTATAGAGTGTGAAAAATATCACAATAGATCACAGTATTGTCAGTTTTCCCCTGCAGAACCCTGACATTCTCAAGTTTAACAAAACCCGTCTCTCTCCCACGTTAATTGCCACAGTGTCCTTGAAACAGAATAGCATGGTTATTACTATGTCAAAGAGAGCATGCTTCCATCTCCTGCATGTCAGGAGCGTGTGTGTGTGCATGTGTGTGTGTGTGTATGTTGGAGGACACGTAGATCTTAAAGTAAACCCCTCTTTTCTGTACACAACTGCCCAAGTGCCTTCATATATGTTCTTTCCACTCTATCCAACTTCTCCTCTAAGTCTCATATTGTGTCCCTTCCTCCATAAAGTATTCTCTCATTTCTTCCTCCTTGATTTCAGTGCCCTTGTCTGGGCTCCAGTAGCATTCCATTCATTAAGTTCACAAACACTGGATAATTTCTACATCAGATACCAGTACTTGTTAATGGTGCTCAGATACTAGCTTGTTTGGGGCACAGTTAGGCCAACCTGGTCCTCAGGGAGGGGGCACTATACACCCAGGGCTCATACCACCAGTTCCCAAGAGAGGCAAGACGCCTCCTCCCACTTCATTCTGCCTACTGCTCCTCCAGCACCGCCCATGCATGCAAACCAGCAAATTCTCAGGAATACAGCCTGTGTGAATTCTGCCACTAAAACATGCCATTTAAAGAGATCCTTTTTTGCTCACATTGATCAAATTATTCTATTAAAAAAGCAACAACTACTACTGAATAATGAACTTTTCTTCTAACATTAGTCTGTAATTAGTCTGTAATTAAGAGAGCTTGAATAAAATAGACAATTTTTAAAACACCCTTTTTTTCTACTGAATTTTTCACTCTGAATAAAGAATAATGTAAAAAAAACTCACTATGATGTAAACATTAAGCACTGTCAGTTTGTTTTGACATAGTGGAACTTTGTTTTGATAAATTGCTTAAAAATAAAACTTACTTTGTCTGTTTGCCAAAATAGGATGAGGAATGGAGATGATTTCCTGTTTCTCTGTAACAAATTTCAAGTAGAAAAATGTATTTTAAATCCAGTAAGCAGAAAAGGACTTTCTGGGCACTTAGTTCATAGCATTTTCTAATCAATATTTGGCTGTTTTTGCATTGTAATTAGTACTTTTCACCACAGGGGATCTTGAGATGAGTTCAAAGAATTTAACTCTTAAATAATCTATTAAATGATTCACTTTTGATCCTATTTGATGAGCATCCGGAGCAAAAAGCTTCCCTCTGTGCGATTCATCTCACAACTACCAAATAATCAAGTTCTTTAGATGTATTTGGTTGCATGGGTAGAGATAAGAAAAGCATTTGTTGTGTAGGAGTACTTGCAGTTAGTTCAATGATGTTCATAAGTGTATGATCCAAGCATCATTGGGACACAAGAGAGTCATGCTACAGAACCACCCCCCCCCAGAAGTGTGTACAAAAAAGTATTGGACAATCTACTTTTCCTAAGAAAATGAATCTACTTTTATCTCCATAGCGAGAGTTAATAATTAAGATGTAACAGAGTGTTAAGGGCATGGACTTTGAACTTAGACCACCTGGTTCAAATCTCAACTCTGCCACTTAAAGCTGTGTATCCTTAAGCAAGTTATTTAACCTCTCTGTGCCTTAATTTCTTCATCTGTAGATTGGGATCCCGATAAGAGTACTTACTTTCTGATATTGTGAGATAAACGAATTAGCTAGTACATTTTTAATGCCTGAAGTAGTGGCGGTGATAAGTTTAGTTGCTAAGGTCTTGTCCGACTCTTTGCAACCCTATGGACTGTATAGCCCTCCAGGCTCCTCAGTCCATGGGATTTCCCAAGCAAGAATACTGGAGTGAGTTGCTATTTCCTTTTCCAGGGGATCTTCCCCTTCCAGGGATTGAACATGGGTCTCCTGCATTGCAGGTGGATTCTTTACCAACTGAGCCACCAGGGAAAACCTCTTCCCAATTCCTACCCTAACATTGGGCTATTTTGGCAGCAGTTGTCTAAGCTATGGTTTCCCTAAGGTGACTGTAAAAATAGAGCATTTACATATCTTTTACTGGGAATTGAGGAAGACTTTCTCCAAATGCACACAGCTAGAAGCTAAAGTTAAAATGGGAGATAATCACTTTCAGAACCCTAACCCATATGTTTCCCTAGAGCAAACCACTTCCTTTCCAAACATGAATTTCTTTATAGATAGTTGAAAATAGTTAAGGCTCCATATAAGGAAATAAACTGATGCCTGTCTTTGCCAGATGCCAAATCTCTGAAAGGACTATCTCTGAAACAAAATTTTTAACTCCTCAAAGCAAATTATGAATTTAGGGGAGAAATGAAAATTTTAAGGTCACCATTCTGTATTAAGTATGAGCGAAAGAGGAGAAAGGCAGGCTGTGGTTTATATTAAAAAGAAATGAAAATAAAAAGCAGGCCGCACTACCCTGGGCAAAGGAGACCCTGTCTTATTCCTAGTTCTGTCACTGACAAGCTCTGTGATGTGACCTTGAGAGAAACCCTCAACCTCTGGGAGATTCAATTTCCTTAGCTATAAAATGAGGGCACTGACCAGATGATTTCTAAGATTTCTTACAGCTCAGACATCCTATGATTTTATGAAATAAAATAGATGTTAGGTGTTGTATATAGCAGGCTACTGAAGCAGGAAATGATCTTTTTGCAAGGATGTTACTGGTAGCTCGTGGAATCGAAGGGAAGGCTGGAGAACCAGACTCGGGATCAAGGCAGTTTGGAGGGGGTAGGTGGATCCTAGGGGGTCTAAAAGCAGAAATGACGCAACTGCCAGAATGAAGAACTCAAATAATATTTTCCATTCTCATGTCACTGTAAATTCAAAGTCCTGAGAAGGTGGGTCAGATTGGTCTAGCTCAGGTCACATGTCACCCCTTGGCTGATGGGCAAGAAACCTCAATTTACAGCCTTGCCAAGACATCGTTCAATGGACAAGACATAATTCCTAAGAGGAAAGTGGCATAAGATGACAAAAGAAAGATAATGACAACCATGAAACTCTTCACTACAAACACTGTGCCTGCCTTTGTACTATCACACACTGATAATCACCTTTCTATGTAGAAATAGTTGGGCTATTTTCACAGTCCATCTGAAAATAGACATATCTTTGAAGGAAATGATGCCCCTATGACAACCCTGTGGACACCCATCATGAAATGCTGGACGAGGTCACATGCTGATGAAGAGCCTTAGTGTGCCTCAAAAGGTTGTCCCAAGGGGGAAGCCTGTGTTTTGTTTTCAATCAGTTTCTCTCTGCACATCTCCTTGGGATTAGGAGCATTCCAAGAGGCACTCATCAGTCGTTTCCTCTTCTCCCAGGTTTACAGAGACCTGTTTTCATTCTGACAGTCAATTTATCTCCCTACCTAAATAACCAGGCCAATCTGAGTCCTTCTAAACCCTGGTACTCAGTTGGTAAAGAATCCACCTGCAACGCAGGTGACCCCAGCTCGATTCCTGGGTCGGAAAGATGCTCTGGAAAAGGGAACAGCTACCCACTCCAGTTTTCTTGGGCTTCTCTGGTGGCTCAGCAGTAAAGAATCCATCTGCAATGCAGGGCTCGATCCCTGGGTTGGGAAGATCCCCTGGAGAAGGGAACGGCTACCCACTCCAGTATTCTGGCCTGGAGAATTCCATGGACTGTATAGTCCATGGGGTTGCAAAGAGTCAGACACGACTGAGCGACTTTCACTTTCAAACCAATCATAATGGTCTCAATCCCCCTGTGCTGTCATCGTTGGGTTTAAGGGTATGTCTGTGACCTGATTGCCGCCTGGCCTGGAAAGACTGTGACTTAGCATGCACACTTGTGACCCAACTCTAGATACTCAGACATGAGGAGAAATCTTTCCAGAAGGGGGCTTCCTATAACAGCTTTTCACTTTTAAAAAGGACAGAGTGGTGGAAGAACACGCTTCCACCTTTGGGATCACCATTTAGTACAAACTGTCCTTGAAACTATGAGAGGGGAAGCCTGAAGACAATGCCAACAAGTAGAAGACAGCAGAGAGGAAAAGGAGGAAAGAACCAGGGTGCTCAATGAGGTGAGTTCTTGAGTTCACCAACTTGGGAAACACCCTACTCAGAATTCTATTGGGTAAGACAATATGTCTTCTTATAATTTATGTCACTTCAAGTTGGTCCTGCTATTATTTGCAGATGAAACGTATCTCAAATGATAACCTATAATATATTCTTTCAATAAGCAATAAATTTACCTCCATATTTCCCTCTGGTAACAGCCTTAACTCTCGGGGTGCGGGAGGGAATAACTCATCCAGAAGATTTTGTGAAGTATTATTTTTGCCAAAATGGACTGTTTTGCCCAATGCCCTTTCATGCACACTTCATCTTGTCCTTAAAATTAAAAAAACTTCTAGACCACTCTGTCTTTACTAAAGTAATGATTCCTAGTTCATAGAGGATTTTAAAATGCATCTGTTTGTTGTCATACCTCTCCGTTAATCAATAACATACCTATTTAGATTTTTCAAATGTAAGAACTTCCTTTCACCCATTATCCTAAGATTGCCACCCATCAGAATAACACCAATAGTTGGAAATGGTTAAGAAAGATGTAGGGACTTCCCTGGTGGTCCAGTGGCTAAGACTCTGCACTCCAAGTGCAGGGGGCCCTGGTTTGATCCTTGGTGAGGGAACTAGATCCCACACGCTGCGACTAAGAGTTTGTGTGCCACAACTGAGAGTCCACACACTGCAACTAAAGATCCTGCAAGTTGCGATTAAGACCTGGTACAGCAGTGTCCACAGGACTGGAAAAGGTCAGTTTTCATACCAATCCCAATGAAAGGCAATGCCAAAGAATGTTCAAACTACCGCACAATTGTACTCATCTCCCACGCTAGCAAAGTAATGCTCAAAATTCTCCAAGCCAGGCTTCAACAGTATGTGAACTGTGAACTTCCAGATGTTCAAGCTGGTTTTAGAAAAGGCAGAGAGGAACCAGAGATCAAATTGCCAACATCCGTTGGATCATAGAAAAAGCAAGAGAGTTCTAGAAAAACATCTACTTCTGCTTTATTGACTATTGCAAAGCCTTTAACTGTGTGGATCACAACAAACTGTGGAAAATTCTTCAAGAAATGGGAATACCAGACCACCTGACCTGCCTTCTGAGAAATCTGTATGCAGGCCAAGAAGCAACAGTTAGAATTTGACATGGAACAACAGACTGGTTCCAAACCAGGAAAGGATTATGTCAAGGCTGTATAGTGTCACCCTGTTTATTTAACTTATATGCAGAGTACATCATGAGAAACGCTGGGCTTGATGAAACACAAGCTGGAATCAAGATTGCCGGGAGAAATATCAATAAACTCAGATATGCAGATGACACCACCCTTATGGCAGAAAGTGAAGAAGAACTAAAGAGCCTCTTGATGAAAGTGAAAGAGGAGAGTGAAAAAGTTGGCCTAAAGCTCAACATTCAGAAAACTAAGATCATGGCATCTGGTCCCTCACTTCACGGCAAATAGATGGAGAGACAGCAGAAACAGTGACAGACTTTATTTTTTGGGGCTCCAAAATTACTGCAGATGGTGACTGCAGCCATGAAATGAAAAGACACTTGCTCCTTGGAAGGAAAGTTATAACCAACCTAGACAGCATATTAAAAAGCAGAGACATTACTTTGCCACAAAGGTCTGTCTAGTTAAAGCTATGGTTTTTCCATTAATCATGTATGGATGTGAGAGTTGGACTATAAAGAAAGCTGAGTGCCGAAGAATTGATGCTTTTGAACTATGGTGTTGGAGAAGACTCTTGAGAGTCCCTTGGACTGCAAGGAGATCCAACCAGTCCATCCTAAAGGAAATCAGTCCTGAATATTCACTGGAAGGACTGATGCCGAAGCTGAAACTCTCAATACTTTGGCCACCTGAGGTGAGGAACTAACTCATTGGAAAAGACCCTGATGCTGGGAAAGATTGAAGGCAGGAGAAGAAAGTGACGACAGAGGATGAGATGGTCAGATGGCATCACCAACTTGATAGACATGAGTTTGAGTAGACTCCAGGAATTGGTGATGGACAGGGAGGCCTGGGGTGCTGCAGTCCATGGAGTCACAAAGAGTTGGACATGACTGAGCAACTGAACTGAACAGCCAAACAAATAAATGTTTTTTTTTTATAAAAAGAAAGATGTAGACAGAAAAGAGAAGTAAAATAAAAATAGAGAAGGAAGTAAGCAAAATCAAATCATGAGAATCAACTGTCAGAAAATTGAGTCTGAGTCTTTATTCTAGCATATTTTATATGAAGGAAAGAAATACAGTTGGGAGAAAGATAGAGCTGTCTTCTGACAGAAGGAGCAAGGATGATGCAATTTATACAATATCTCTTTTAAAATTTGATTTTATTAAATTTCAAGTAGGTACAAAAGTGTATTTTAAAATATATGTAAGCTACATAGAATCACAACACAATGACTCCCATATATCCACTACCAAGTATACAAGAAAATATAGCGATGTGTTAGATGTCCCTGGCATGTAGATCCCCAGCCCCACTCCCTTTCCACATGCCTTCGAGGTTAACACTGTGCCAAATTTACAACCAATATCTGTCAAGCTCCATTGATGAGTAATGCAAGGGAGGAGCAGGTAGGGAGAAATGAGTACCTGTCACTGGGGACTCAGAAGCTGGAAAAGATGTAATTCCCAGTCTCCTCCCAGTCTGGTAGGGAAACAGACATGAGTACAATGGTTGTGGTGTGAGGCAGGATGTGAGAAGGACTTTGATAAGAGGACTAAGCCCTAGGGAAGCACAGAAAAGAAACATTATTCCAACTGGCATCAGCAGGGCTGCTCCATGGACATGATAGCCCGTCTGCCTTTGAAGGGTGGAGAGGATTTCTGCAGATGGAAGGAAAGGAAACAGTCAGAAAGGAAGCTGGAGGGAAAAGGTGGTCTGAAGAATGACTGCTCCATCCAGGATGACTAAGTATGCAGGGTGCAGGGAGAAGCAGAGCTTGAAACTCGGATGAAAGTAAAGCTTGAAGGGAATCCTATGGAAAATGAAAATTCTGGAAACCAAAGGCGGCAGCTGTAAGTTTGGGCAATTCTGTTTTCCACACAGAGATCCAGAAGGGTGCCCTGTGCCTCTCTTCTCTCTCTCTCTTCCCCTGCCGCACCCTCAGGCCACACCTGCATCAAATCATTGCCAAGTGCCACCAATTCTCCCCTGACACTCTCTCCTTTGTCCATCCCTCTTTCTTCCATGCTAATCCCACCGTGTCTGCTCGGTGTCTCAGCAATGTAGCCAGCCTTCCCGCCTGATGCCATGTTTCCTTGCTCCCTCCAGTTGACATCTGAATTCCTCTGGCTGGAGAGCTGGGGTCCCCGCTACTCAACAGGACACAGAGATCAAGGAGGTGAGTGTGGGGCACAGCTGGGAAGGGTCGCCTGCGGTGAGAACCTCAGACACACAGAGGATGAAGCTATAAGTCATAGGGAGGGGGCAAGAGGTGGGTCAAGGTCAGAAGTGAAACCAGTGGAAATGCAGGGTTTGCTAAAAGTCAGGCTCAGCAGTATAGATTGGAAGCCTGGAGTCACACCAGACACCCAGGAACACAGGTTCGTTTTTATTGGAGCCAAGTGGGCAGGGAGCTGAGCAGAACTGGCTGGCTGAAGGAGAGACAGGCAGGACCAACAAGCCCAGGGAAGTTCCATCAGAAGACTCCTTCAAGGTCAGAATTACTCAGGCTCCTCATACTCCCAGGAGAGAGGACACTGGTGCTCTGGGCAGGAGCCATTTTCTCAGGCACCCCCAAATGTCTTACACCCTTTGTCCCATCTTCACCCCGCAGTGTGAGTCCTGGGGGTAGCCCCAGCTTTGCAGCGCAAGAGACCTCAACTGGAGCTAGATATTAGTCCAGAGATGACATGCTAACTGGTTAGCTTCCTGGAGGTAATGATACCTCGAAAGTTTTTGTGAGGAGGAAATGAGTGTACGTGATATGTGCCTGGTGTATAGGGAGGCTCAAGAAATAGTTCTTCATCCAACAAATATTCATTAAGCGCCTACTTGTGAGCCAAGCATTCTACCAGCTGCCCGGGATAGTATGGTGAGCAGAACCAGTCTAGACAGGGAGACAGACCTTAATTAATAATCATGAAAATAATTGTAAATGACAGATATGAAAAGGGCTATGAGGGTTGAGCAAGCATAGATTTACTGAGAGATTAGGAAAACTCATCTTCCAGACCCTGCTCAGAAGTGGGCTTCTGGAGAAGCCTACCAGATCATCCTCAACTGGCAATGATTCTATTGGCCTGTTAATTCTCATCAGGAAGCATGCAGCCTATTAATGACACATTTTACCATGGCATCTAGTATTATAACTAGTGTCATGCATCTCCTGTCTCCTTCACATCATAAGCCTGCAGGCCATCTACATCTTTCAGCGCTTCACAGTTTCAGGTAAGTCTATTATTGTAATAAATAAGTGAAATCAGCTTTTAAAAGCTGCCACAATGTAACACAACTTGAAGCTTAATTTATGCTTTTTGTATGCCAAGTTCGCATTGATTTTCAAGTCATTTGTCAGAATGTAGTAGGTGATATGCAAGGAAACAATAATTTGGCTTCTCAGAAACCATATAATGTCCATACCTCAGAGAGTGTGACACACCTAAACTCCTGCTGAAATATTCCAAACCTGAGCCTGACTCACCTATTAATCAGGGAAATACAAACAAGAAAATGTATGATTAGTAGAATTCCATTTACCAAAACCTCAATCTCTAAATTTTACAATTAGAACCTCAGTTTGTGAGCTAACAACAACAACGACAACAAATAAAGTACAAAAAAAACCCTTTATGTGCTGAAACATTCATTTCTGTTAGATTGCTTAATATTGAATCAGACACTGCAGTTAAACTCTGAAAATCTACTTAGAGAAGCAATTTTAGCCATATATTGACATTAGAAGATTAAGTTCCACCTTAACTCTCTAAAGATATTTTTCTTTCCTACATTCTTTTTTATTTCCTTTCCATTATGGTTTATCTCACAATATTGAGTGTACTTGACTGAGCTACACAGTAGGACCTTGTTGCTTATCCATTCTATATGTAATAGTTTGCACCTACTAACTCCAAACTCCCAGTCCATCCCTCCCTACTCCCTCCCCTTTGTCACTCACAAGTCTGTTCTCTCTGTCTTTTTGTTTTGCAGATAAATTCGTTTGTGTCATATTTTAGATTCCACATATTACTGCTGTTGTTCAGTCACTAAGTTGTTTCCAACTCTTTGCCACCCCATGGACTGCAGCACGCCAGGCTTCCCTGTCGTTCACCATCTCCTGGAGTTTGCTCATACTCATGTCCACTGAGTCGATGGTGCCATCCAACCTTTTCATCTTCTGTTGTCCCCTTCTCTTGCCTTCAATCTTTCCCAGCATCAGGGTCTTTCCCAATGAGTCAGCTCTTTGCATCAAGTGGCCAAAATATTGGAGCTTCAGCTTCAGCATCCATCTTTCCAAGGTATATTCAGAGTTGATTTCCTTTAGGATTGACTGGTTTGATTTCCTTGCTAACCAACGAACTCTTAAGAGTCTTCTCCAGCACCACAGTTCCAAAGTAAGTGATAATATATGGTATTTGTCTTTCTCTGACTTCGCTTAGTATGATAATCTCCAGGCCCATCCATGTTGCTGCAAATGGCAATATTTCATTCTTTCTTATGGCTGAGTAGAATTCCATTGTATATATACAGCATATCTTCTTTATCCATTCATCTATTGATGGACATTTTGGTTGTTTCCATGTCTTGGCAATTGTGAGTAGAGCTGCTATGAACATTGGGGGTGCGTGTATCTTTTTGAATTGTAGTTTTGTCTGGGTGTATGCCCAGGAGTCGGATTTCTGGGTCATATGGATAGTTCTATTTTTAGTTATTTGAGGACTCTCCATACTTTTTTCCACAATGGCTGCACCAATTTACATTCCCACCAACACTGTAGGAGGATTCCTTTTTCTCTACAACCTCTCCAGCGTTTATGGTTTGTAGACTTTTTAATGATGGCCATTCTGACTGCTATGAGGAGAAACCTCATTGTAGTTTTGATTTACATTTCTCTAATAATTAGCAATGTTGAACATCTTTTCATGTGCCTATTGGCCATATGTACGCCTTCTTTGGAGAAATGTCTACCTTCTGCTCATTTTTCGATTGGGTTGTTTGTTTTTTGTTGTTGTTGAGTTGTATGAGCTGTTTGTATATTTTGGAAATTAAGCCCTTGTTGGTCACATAATTTTCAAATATTAATACTTTCTCCTATTCCATTGGTTGTCTTTTCTTTTGTTTATGCTTTTCTTTGCTGTGCAAAAGCTTATAAGTTTGATTAGGCCCCATTTATTTATTTTTGCTTTTATTTCTATTCCTTTAGGAGACCAACTTAAGAAAACATTGGTACAATTTATGTCAGAGAATATTTTGCCTATGTTCTCCTCTAGGAATTTCCATTGTGAGTTTATTTTTGTGTGTGGTATAAGGGTGTGTTCTAACTTCATTGATTTACATGCAGCTGTCCAACTTTCCCAGCATCACTTGCTGAAGAGGCTGTTTTTTTCCTATTGTGTATTCTTGCTTCCTTTATTGAAGATTAATTGACCATAGCTGTGTGAGTTTCCTTCTGGGCTGTCTATTCTGCTTCATTGATCCATATGTCTGCTTTTGTGCCAGTACCTGTTCAGTTCAGTCATTCAGTCATGTCCGACTCTTTGCAACCCCATGAATCGCTGCACACCAGACCTCCCTGTCCATCACCAACTCCCGGAGTTTACCCAAACCCATGTCCATCGAGTCGGTGATGCCATTCAACCATCTCATCCTCTGTCGTCCCCTTCTCCTCCCGCCCCCAATCCTTCCCAGCATTAGGGTCTTTTCCAATGAGTCAACTCTTCGCATGAGGTGGCCAAAGTATTGGAGTTTCAGCTTCAACATCAGCTCCTTCCAATGAACACCCAGGACTGATCTCCCTTAGGATGGACTGGTTGGATCTCCTTGCAGTCCAAGGGACTCCCAAGAGTCTTCTCCAACACCACTGTTCAAAAGCATCAATTCTTCGGCGCTCAGCTCTCTCCACTGTCCAACTCTCACATCCTTACATGACCACTGGAAAAACCATAGCCTTGACTAGATGGACCTTTGTTGGCAGAGTAATGTCTCTGCTTTTAAATATGCTATCTAGGTTGGCCATAACCTTTCTTCCAAAGAGTAAGCATCTTTTAATTTCATGGCAGCAATCACCATCAGCAGTGATTTTGGAGCCCCCAAAAATAGTCTGACACTGTTTCCACTGTTTCCCCATCTATTTCCCATGAAGTGATGGGACCAGATGCCATGATCTTAGTTTTCTGAACGTTGAGCTTTAAGCCAACTTTCTCACTCTCCTCCTTCACTTTCATCAAGAGGCTCTTTAGTTTTTCTTCACTTTCTGCCATAAGGGTGGTGTCGTCTGCGTATCTGAGGTTATTGCTATTTCTCCCACCAATCTTGATTCCAGCATTTCTCATGATGTACTCTGCATATAAGTTAAAGAAGCAGGGTGACAATATACAGCCTTGACGTACTCCTTTTCCTATTTGGAACCAGTCTGTTGTTCCATGTCCAGTTCTAACTGTTGCTTCCTGACCTGCATACAGGTTTCTCAAGAGACAGGTCAGATGGTCTGGTATTCCCATCTCTTTCAGAATTTTCCACAGTTTATTGTGATTCACACAGTCAAAGGCTTTGGCATAGTCAATAAAACAGAAATAGATGTTTTCTGGAACTCTCTTGCTTTTTCAATGATCCAGTGGATGTTGGCAATTTGATCTCTGGTTCCTTTGCCTTTTCTAAAACCAGCTTGAACATCTGGAAGTTCACGGTTCACATATTGCTTAAGCCTGGCTTGGAGAATTTTGAGCATTACTTTGCTAGCATGTGAGATGAATGCAATTGTGCGGTAGTTTGAGCATTCTTTGGCATTGCCTTTCTTTGGGATTGGAATGAAAACTGACCTTTTCTAGTCCTGTGGCCATTGCTGAGTTTTCCAGATTTGCTGGCATATTGAGTGCGTACTTTCACAGCATCATCTTTGAGGATTTGAAATAGCTCAACTGGAATTCCATCACCTCCACTAGCTTTGTTCGTAGTGATGCTTTCTAAGGCCCACTTGACTTCACATTCCAGGATGTCTGGCTCTAGGTGAGTGATCACACCATCGTGATTATCTGGGTCATGAAGATCTTTTTTGTAGAGTTCTTTTGTGTATTCTTGCCACCTCTTCTTAATATCTTCTGCTTCTGTTAGGTCCATACCATTTCTGTCCTTTATCGAGCCCATCTTTGCATGAAATGTTCCCTTGGTATCTCTAATTTTCTTGAAGAGATCTCTAGTCTTTCCCATTTTGTTGTTTTCCTTACCACACTGTTTTGATTACTGTAGCTTTATAGGGTTGTCTGAAATCTGGGAGGGTTATGCCTTCTGCTTATTTTCTTGTTTTGTTTTGTTTTTTCCCTGAGGGTTGCTTTGGCAATTCTGGGTCTTTTATGGTTCCATGTAAATTTTAGGATTATTTGTTCTAGTTCTGTGAAAAATGTCATGAGAAATTTGATAGGGATCACATTAAATCTGTAGATTGCTTTGAAAGATATTTTCCTATTTTTCAAAGTTAAGAACTGTCCTTTTGTTTATATGTAATTTTACTGTAATTAATATTTATAACTATTGACATCAGTGATAGCTATAAAAAGATGAACACCAAAAGAAACAAAGGAGACATGTTGTTATTAGATTTAAATATTCATATATTTCACTTAAATTCATTTTATTTTGGTATCTCTGAATTTTTTAAACATCTCAGTGCCGAAAAGAGGCAAGATTTATAGATGCAAGCAAATGTATAAACAACCAACCCAGATCTTCTTAAGCAATTTGTGAAATAGGAACAATCCATCTGTTTAAGAAAATACATCAAATCAGGATCTGCAATGTGGGATGGTGAGAGAAAGCATCTTCATCCTGAACCCTGTTTTTGGTATCTCAAAATCAAAATTTGGGGGCTACTGTAAGCTGTCTAATGTAGACAAATGAAGGAAGTAAGTGTTCTCTTGCTTTTTCCATGGGTGTCATCAGCTTGTTTTTCATGACTGAAAATTCCTTTCTGACAAAACTCTCATTCCTTTGAACTCCTGGGTAAAACGAGTGCTGTTGAGTTAGTTCCCATCAACCAGTCAGCGTTCCTACTGGTTCCTATTGTGCAGCCTCAGCTGTACCAAATATTTACCAGCTAACTCATTCCCAGAATAGAATTATGAGCACTCTTCAGAAGGGTTCAGTCCAAATTGCCCAGAGGAGTTCATAAGGATAATCTGAAGATTTAAGAAACAAAGGCAAATATTATTCACACAAAAATACTGTTGACCTGAAAATAATTAGTGGACAAAAATTTTAAAACCATTTATTAAAACTATGTCTTATAAGAACTCAAGAAAACTTCCTAAAGTCACTGATTAAAGGCTCTTTCCAATCCTTTGTTATGCCACAGAGCCTCCTTTATAGCCCCAAGAAGACAGTATGGTTAGTGGTAATAAACTTCTCAGCCTAGGAGCCAGGAAACCTAGGGTCTCCTCCAACCTCTGCCACTATATTTTTGGGGCTTGTTTTCCACTTCTATAAAATAAAAATGAAAGTGTTTATGCACTACTAGAGAAACACAGAAATTGGAATTTATCCATTCACTCGACAAATACTTACTGGACATCAGTTAAATACTAGGCAACATGTGAAAGGGTCTCCCCCTTACGCTCCCCAAGTTCCCTGTGAGTGCCTCTATCATGTTACTTGACACTATTAGAATTAGGGATTCCCTAATCTAATTCTTCCACTGACTGCTCTTATTTTGCCAATGAATAGCAGAAATTTTGGCACACAGTAGGTGCTCTAAAAGTATTTGGTGAGTGAACAGAGGAGAGTCTTCCTTTATATGCAAGGTTGTATATCCCAGAAGGAGGACCACAATGAGAAATATCAAGCATAACAGCCAGTAACATTTCATTAAAACATTATATGATGACACTATAGTCTCCCTAGGAATTTCTGAGCCAACTGCAGACCCTGATTGTCCTAAGACCCGAGCGTGACAGACCTGACTCTCTCTAGTCCTGAAGACAGAGGGATCCTTGGCACTTAGTTTCCCGTTTGATGCTTTGAGCCACTTATGCTGGATCCCATTGGTTGCCTCTCCCGATCTTCTCTCCCCTTTTGTCCACCTTGCTTGGTGCTTGGGAGACCAGTCTATATGAACTGTCTCAATCTAGCTCCATAGTCCTCTGGCTCTGGTTGGGTTTGGCCAGTGGGGAGTACTAGACATTGAGAAGAAAGGAGAACAGCCAAATTGGGATATTAATTCTCTCTCCTCAGGGCAACCACAGGCTCTTGGGTCCATGACCAAAGCCACAGCTCCTATCAGGCAGTCCTGCGCACATATTCTTTCTGTGTGTATATGTGTGTCCCTCTGTCCCTGTCCCTCTGAGTTCTTTGTCTCTTTGGTCTTAGGGACAATAGCAGTGCCCCACTGTTACCAGTCCTAGGCTGCCACACTGTCCTCTTTTGGTTTTCCCACATGCTGACTTAAAAGGCCCTTTATGAAACTCTCCCCAAATTATTCAATATGAGTATATTATCAGTTTCCTTCCAGGATGCAAGTATTATAAACACTGAGCACCATAAAAGAATACTAAGAAATGCTAATTTCCCATTTTGTCCCGTTACAATTTTTATACCTCTTACAGTGGTTATCAGTAGTGCCTTTCACAAAATAGCTACTTAATTTGTTGAATGAAAGAAAAAGATTTCTAGGACACTTCTGATCACAGTTTTGTATTCAAATGCATGGAAATCAATGTACATTCATCTAGGTTATAAAATACAAACTTTAGGGAAATTTTTATTTCAGTAGTTGAGGGTCAATGAGTAGTTCTACTTTACAAATTTACATTCTCTCTTTTCTCACGTTCTGAGTGAAACGATGATTAGCCTGCTGGACTTCTGACTGAATCCCAGGAAACAGTGCCAAGAGATGAGCTGACGTCTCAGGGCACATGTTGTTCAACAGACTAAGAGATTAGTTTACTGGTCTTTACTAGACCTTGGAGGAAATAGTGATTTTATTTCATGCCATCTAATTCATATGAACCAATTTTGAAAGTTCATCACATTCTATCTCCTACATGCTACATGCACAGTAAGTTGCTTCAGTCATGTCAGACTCGTAGCGACCCTACGGACTGTAGCCTGCCAGACTCCTCTGTCCATGGGATTCTTCAGGTGAATATACTGGCGTGGGTTGCCATTTCCTCCTCCAGGGGATCTTCCAAGCAATTGAACCCGTGTCTCTTATGTCTCCTGCATTGGCAGGTGGCTTCTTTACCACTGTTGCCACCTGGGAAGCCCTCTATCTGCTACATCCAGACAGAAATGCAATTTGAAGTTAACTATACCTCCTTGGATCTATTCAAGGTTATAATAAATAGCCAAACCATCGATAAAACTGAAGCATCACTCACCGTGTATATTGATCTTGCTGATGCACCACAGAAGTAACTTCTAGTTCTGGTATTGGAGGAAGCACGTCCTTGACCCGAGTCATCGGCAGCCTCCTTGTGGTCTCTGCTATATAATAAGGAGAGCTGTTCCAGTCTTTATTTAGTCAACAGCAATGCAAAAGCAGACACAGTATATTCTAATGTAGTAAGAGACCTATGCTGCTGCTGCCAAGTCGCTTCAGTCGTGTCCGACTCTGTGTGACCCCATAGATGGCAGTCCACCAGGCTCCTCCATCCATGGGATTTTCCAGGCAAGAGTACTGGAGTGGGGTGCCATTGCCTTCTCAAAGAGACCTATGCCCTGGGTCTAAACAGGACTTTGTTAGTTTCTACCACTCACTCAATTTCCTGTCTGCAACTCTGACACTTTTCACCCATTTCTCTCAACTTTGTATCTTTCCTTTCATTCCTCCTCTCCTACAGCCTTCTGGGCACAAGATCCAAAGTATAGTGAAGGAGGAGCAAAGTAAAGAAAAAACTTAAAGTACAACATCAAGTAGCAAGAAAAAAATTTTGGTTTAGAAAGTACAAACATTTCCTTCTATCGCATATTGTTTAAATATGTCCCTGAGAAGAATATTAATGACATCCTTGATTTCAGGAACAATTTTACCAAAAAGCAAATTTACAGATAATGGTGAAGTCTAGCTTGCTCTGCTATGACTCTGTGACTTGATGAAATTCTTCTGATATTATCTTCAACTGACTTCAAGTAGGAGACAAAATTTTCTGTTCATGTTCATTGGTGTCTCTCTCATTCCACTGGGGTCCTGAGTCTTGCTTTTCTAGTTTTTATATTGAAACTTGAGTTCTACATAATACATGTGATTTTTTGCTTCACAGATGTCTCCGCTTTCTATACAAAGCCCTGAACATGGATGGAAATGAGGTGACCTATAATTTAAAGAGAAATTTGGGTAGTTGTTTCTTAAGATGAAAAATCAAATGGGAAGATAAGGGTAATCAAGAATATGATGCTTTTTGTCCAAGAAGGTGATTAAACACTGATGTGATTGACTGGGAGATACCGTCAAATCTTCTCTCAGAATGTAATTGCTTTAATTAGAAAAAATTTTTGATAAGAAAAATTTATTTTGGGGATTTAATTTCCTGAATAAGGAACACATTTACATGATTTAAAGATTTTAAGCTATAAAGGGATACTGGGTGAATATTCCCTGTTAACCAATCTCTCAGACAATTACTTCCCACCATATCACATTCCTTCCCTTCTGGATAGATAGGTAGATAGATGATACATTTGTACATTTATGTTACTAAAATGTTTTTGTCCTTCTTCACACAACTGGTAGAATACTGTATATATACATCATGAATGATACATCTTGTGGATCTTTGCACATAAGTACTTCCTTATTCTTTTTTACAACTTCCTGGTATTCCACAGTATGGATGTATAACCATGCCTTTAAATAGCCTCTTGTTTAGAGGCTATACACTAGGAAATGTTGCTCATCTCTGATGAGCTGCAAAAAACTTTTCCCAATTGTTTTTGCTGTGTACATTCTTTTACACATGGTCAAATTTATTAGTGATTTAGCTGAGTTTTGCATCATGATTAGTTTTGCAGTTCGTTATAAATGAATTCTACCATTTTTTCTTTTATTTTGTGGTTTCATGTTACTGTTAAAATCATTAACCTGTTTGAAATTTACTGTAGTGTTAGTGTGAGCTCTGGATTAAGTAAATTTTTTTTTCCTAAGTGATTATTCAGTTGTCCCAGCATCATTTATTCAGTAATTTTTTTGTTTTCCTATTAATATGATAAGCCATTTTCATCATTTACCAAAGTCCTGAATTTTCTAATGTTTCACTGGCTCTTTTGTTGGTAAGGGCCAACTAGATCTATCAGCCTTATTTCTCTCACACTCAAAGTCCCCAGGGATCTGTGGGTTTTGTCTTTTTTAAACCTGTACTTCTCAAGGGTGGTTGTGGTAGGAAGAATTCTACAGCAGACCCCAAGATTCCCACTTCTGGTGTACATGCCCCCCTTTAATTCTCCTCCTTTGAGCATGGGCAGGACTGTAATAGGATCTCATTCCTGTGGCTAGGTTACACTAAGATGAAGAGCTTTTGCAGGTTAATTAACATCCCAAATCAGTTGATTTTGAGAGAATCTATCCTGAGTGGGTCTGATGTAACCAGTTGAAAGCCTTTAAAAGAGAGACTTGGCCCTCCCTGCCATCCGGGAGGATCCCTCACTGGGCTCAAAGAAGCAAGCTGCCATGTTGTGAACTGTGAATGAAAAGGGTCCTATAGCAGGGCTCTGCAGGTGGCCCCTAGGACCTGGGGGTGGTGTCTGGTGGTGAGAGCCAGGACCTTCGGTCTACATCCTCAAAGAAATGAATTCTGCCAACAACATGAACCAACTTGGAAGGAATCCCCTCAGGTGAGAATACAGGCCAGCTCACATCTTGACTTCAAGCTTGTGAGTCCCTGGAATACAGCAGAACTGTACTCAAATTTCTGACCCACAGAAACTGTGAGATAATGAAGGTGTGTGGTCTTAAGTCACTAAGCTTGTGGTAATTTGTTACACAGCAATAGAAAACAAATAAAGTGATCAACAGAGCCTTGGCCTGAAAATCCCAACAGGTGGTAATTTAAAGTGCAAGCTCTAGAACCCTGCCCCAGATCTTTTGAATTGCCATCTCCATTCTTAATGGCCCGGAGAGGGGCGGGGTGCGCTTTGATGGTTGCTTCTGATGCACATTAAAGCTTCAGAATGAATTTCCATGTGAATATTTGTTTAGGCATCTTTGACAAAGCATCTTTTTTTAAATTTTTATTTTATTATATTGGAGTATAATTAATTAACGATGTTAACATGTACGGCAAAATGATTCTGTTATACATATAGATGTATCTACTCTTTTTTCAAACTCTTTTCCCATTTAGGTTATTGAAGACTATTAAGCAGAATTCCCTGTGCTATTCAGTAGGTTCTTGTTGGTTATCTATTTTAAATAGAGCAGTGTATATACGTTAATCCCAAATGCCTAATCTATTCCTCCCCACTCCTTCCCCACTGGTAAAGCATCTCATAACTTTCCAAAATTTGAGATTTGGAGAGAATACTTTTTAAAGGTTAAAATCTCAAAAGAGCCTATTCATGAAACCAAATAATTATTGAAGAAAATTAACAGAGTCCTTTCGGTTTGAAAGTCGAACTGCTCATCATTTGCTTATTTATTTGATTTCCTGATGTTTTATAGTATGGTATAACCATAATTCAGAAAGTCATTATTTGTCAAAATGACAGCTCGTTCAAAGTAATGCTCTAGTGGTACATTATCTTCTATTTCTCCTAGTATCCAAAGTCATGTAACTTATATGCTAATAGGAAACTTCTGAAAAATTGATTAAAAGGCAAAAAGGTAGGATATCTGTCATTTTAATACCTTCTTCAGAATAGCTCAAACAGGTGCAATTTTTTCTAGTTTTACACTGAGAAATAGCTTCTTTCAAATCATATTCGTTCAGCAACACTACTTAAGGCAGTAGAAGCAGTCTGAAATATTTTAAAACTTTATGGAGGTCTTTTCATGAATTTGTCAAATCTCTGAACCAAACATTTCTTTGACTTTTTACAAGAGCCTCAAGAGCCTCAGCGGAGCCTAAAAATTTAAAAAGAACCCTGATTTGAGTTTTGACCTGACTGAATCTAGTGAACAAAATTGATTTCCAACAGTAGAAATTTTGATTAAAAATAAAACTCCATGCCTTTTGTTCTCAAATAAATCCCCTATCACTCCACCCATGACAATGGCCAGGTTGACCTCTGATGTTTCTTTTTCTCCTTTTTAAAAATTTTTATCACTTTTCGAAATGCTTCATATCTATGATATCTGTTTTCTAACCTCATCTCGTTCTTCCAAAGTAATTCTTGATTCCCACTGAGTAACAGAAACTTATGAGGTGTTTTCTTCACTTTGTTCCTGATGATTTTCATGTCAAAGACAAGGTACATCTCCCATGCTGAAGGAACACCTAAAACTTCCCCATCCTAATCAGTCTCTCTTGGCTACTAAGGGAATTTGCCACATCAATTTTTTATCTATCTTTAAAAGTACTTGTTCAGCTAAATTTTACTTGGTTACTGAATTGGAAAGCCAAAAGAAAAAGCAAGGAGAACAAAACAAATTTAGGTGTCCTATGACCTTCTGTGACCTCTACTTCCCCAAAGGAGAATGTATCCAATTTTGTTGTAATTCCTTATTTGTCTGCCTCCTTTGTAAAAAGTTTGTATTTTTTGCAGGGTTTACTCCCCAGAACTCCATCTTGGAGCATGACACATAATAGGTACTCAATAAAGACGTGTTGAATGGCTGAAAGAATGTTATTTAACTTCTTTGCGCCTGTGTTTCTTAAAAAGAAAAAAAGGCTGTGGGTTCAAGCTGAACAAAACCTATGGGGTGCCACCCAGGAATTTGGAGATAAGGAAAACAGGAGTGCCCTGTGAGAGTTAATCTATAAAATCAACCCATAATCAGAGCACAAACATGCAAAGTTATCTTCAGAAATTACCCCTAGGCTAAAACCTGTTAAATGTTAAAAGCACTGTGTGAAATGAGCCGATTAGGCTTCCTCTAAAACAGGAAATAAGGCCTCTTAAAGCCTGTTGGCAAAAGAATCCACTTGAAGACCTGGCAAACAAGCCTTGGCTGTGATTTGACTTCCCACGTGGTTCCAAGAAGAGAGAACACAAGTGTGTGCTGTCAGAAGTGTTTTGGTTCATATTTCTCTCAGTTGTGTTTTCTCTTTGGGAATTAATACTCTGGTCTTCTGGTTTTATCAACTGTTGGTGTGAGCGGGGTTACACAACCATAGATCCTGCTGCCATTGCAGGAGGCTGAGCCAAGAAGCCTGAAGGAAGGCACTGGACCAGGTAAGTTACCTCTGTGAACCTGTGTGGCCTTGTGGGCAGCAGCCCAACCAGGCTCAGGCTTCGCCTGCTGTGTTCCTTCAAAGCGGACCAGGTACTGACACCGAACTATCGAGATCATTTCCTTGTGACTCTGGCAAAGCTAGTGTGGCTGCCTTAAGGAAAATAAAGGTAAAAATGAGGCAATAAAGGTATACTTTGATGTACTTGAAAAATAGAAAGGGCTGCTAAGTGCAAAACCAAGTATTTTTACCAGCATCTTTTAAAGCCCACTGGAGGACACTGCTCAAAAGTAGTGTCAGCAGACACAGGCTGTGGGTAGCTAACCTCCAAAACGATGACCTCTGTGCTTCCTTCTCTCCTTCGCACTTGGAGAGATTCAGCCACAACTTTGTGGAGATAATGGCGATAAATGTCTAACTTGTTACCCACAGAGTACTCAGTGTCCTCAGAAGGGCCTCTCTAAAAATGGAGGAATTCAAGTTAATCCTCACAGATTACTTTGGGCAAGACAGATGTGAACGTTCTCAGATGGTTCAGTGATTCTTATTCAGTTCTCTAATCTGGCTTCGAAAAACCTTTCAGTGTTAATTATTTCTTCTAATTGTCATCAGTTCAGTTCAGTCTCTCAGTCGTGTCCGACTTTTTGTGACCCCATGGACTGCAGTACGCCAGGCTTCCCTCTCCATCACCAGCTCCCGGAGCTTACTCAAATTCATGTCCATCACGTTGGTGATGCCATCCAACCATCTCATCCTCTGTCGTCCCCTTCTCCTCCCACCTTCAATCTTTCTCAGCATCAGGGTCTTTTGCAATGAGTCAGTTCTTCCCAAAAGGTGGCCACAGTATTGGAGTTTCAGCTTCAGGATCAGTTCTTCTAATAAATACTCAGGACTGATTTCCTTTAGGATGGACTGGTTGGATCTCGTTACAGTCCAAGGGACTCTCAAGAGTCTTCTCCAACACCACAGTTCAAAAGCATCAATTCTTCGGCATTCAGCTTTCTTTATAGTCCTACTCTCACATCCATACATGGCTACCAGAAAAACCATAGCTTTGACTAGATGGACCTTTGTTGGTAAAATAATATCTCTGCTTTTTAATATGCTGTCTAGGTTGGTCATAGCTTTTTTTCCAAGGAGTAAGCGTCTTTTAATTTCATGGCTACAGTCACCATCTGCAGTGATTTTGGAGCCCCCAAAAAATAGTCTATCACTGTTTCCATTGTTTCCCCATCTATTTGCCGTGAAGTGATGGGACCGGATGCCGTGATCTCAGTTTTCTGAATGTTGAGTTTTAAGCCAACCTTTTCACTGTCATCTTTCACTTTCATCAAGAGGCTCTTTAGTTCTTTGCTTTCTGCCATAAAGGTGGTGTCACCTGCATATCTGAGTTTATTGATATTTCTCCCGGCAATCTTAATTCCAGCTTGTGCTTCATCCAGCCTGACTTTTCACATGATGTACTCTGCATGTAAGTTAAATAAGCAGGATGACAATATACATCCTTGATGTACTCCTTTCCCAATTTGGAACCAGTCTGTTGTTCCATGTCCAGTTCTAACTGAAGCTTCTTGACCTGCATACAGATTTCTCAGAAGGCAGGTCAGGTGGTCTGGTATTCCCATCTCTTTCAGAATTTTCCTCAGCTCATGGTGATCTACACAGTCAAAGGCTTTGGCCTAGTCAATAAGCAGAAGTAGATGTTTTTCTGGAACTCTCTTGCTTTTTCTATAATCCAACAGATGTTGGCAATTTGATCTCTGGTTCCTTTGCCTTTTCTAAATCCAACTTGAACATCTGGAAGTTCACAGTTCACATACTGTTGAAGCCTGGCTTGGAGAATTTTGAGCATTACTTTGGTAGCGTGTGAGATGAGTACAATTGTTTGGTAGTTTGAGCATTCTTTGGCATTGCCTTTCTTTGGGATTGGAATGAAAACTGACCTTTTCCAGTCCTGTGGCCACTTCTGAGTTTTCCAAATTTGCTGGCATATTGAGTGCAGCACTTTCACAGCATCATCTTATAGGATTTGAAATAGTTCAACTGGAATTCCATCACCTCCACTAGCTGAACTATGGACAGGTTCGTGACATTGTACAGGAGACAGGGATCAAGACCATCCCCGTGGAAAAGAAATGACAAAAAGCAAAATGGCTGTCTGAGAATGCCTTACAAATAGCTGTGAAAAGAAGACAAGCAAAAAGCAAATGAAAAAAGGAAAGATATTCCCATCTGAATGCAGAGTTCCAAAGAATAGCAAGGAGAGATAAGAAAGCCTTCCTCAGCAATCAATGCAAAGAAATAGAGGAAAACAACAGAATGAGAAAGACTAGAGATCTCTTCAAGAAAATTAGAGATATCAAGGGAACATTTCATGTAAAGCTGGGCTCGATAAAGGCCAGAAATGGTATGGACCTAACAGAAGCAGAAGATATTAAGAAGAGGTGGCAAGAATACACAAAAGAACTGTACAAAAAAGATCTTCACGACCTAGGTAATCACGATGGTTGATCACTCACCTAGAGCCAGACATCCTGGAATGTGAAGTTAAGTGGGCCTTAGAAAGCATCACTACGAACAAAGCTAGTGGAGGTGATGGAATTCCAGTTGAGCTATTTCAAATCCTCAAAGGTGATGCTGTGAAAGTGCTGCACTCAATATGCCAGCAAATTTGGAAAACTCAGAAGTGGCCACGGGACTGGAAAAGTCAGTTTTCATTCCAATCCCAAAGAAAGGCAATGCCAAAGAATGCTTGAATTACCACACAATTGCACTCATTTCACACGCCAGTAAAGTAATGTTCAAAATTCTCGAAGCTAGGCTTCAGCAATATGTGAACCATGAACTTCCAGATGTTCAAGCTCATTTTAGAAAAGGCAGAGGAACCAGAGATCAAATTGCCAACATCCGCTGGATCATCGAAAAAGCAAGAGAGTTCCAGAAAAACATCTCTTTCTGCTTTATTGACTATGCCAAAGCCTTTGACTGTGTGGATCACAATAAACTGTGGAAAATTCTGAAAGAGATGGGAATACCAGACCATCTGACCTGTCTCTTGAGAAACCTGTATGCAGGTCAGGAAGCAACAGTTAGAACTGGACATGGAACAACAGACTGGTTCCAAATAGGAAAAGGAGTATGTCAAGGCTGTATATTGTCACCCTGCTTCTTTAACTTATATGCCGAGTACATCAGGAGAAACGCTGGGCTGGAAGAAACAGAAGCTGGAATCAAGATTGCCGGGAGAAATATCAATAACCTCAGATATGCAGATGACACCACCCTTATGGCAGAAAGCGAAGAAGAACTAAAGAGCCTCTTGATGAAAGTGAAAGAGGAGAGTGAAAATGTTGGCTTAAAGCTCAACATTTAGAAAACTAAGATCATGGTATCTGGTCCCATCACTTCATGGGAAATAGATGGGGAAACAGTGGAAACAGTGTCAGACTTTATTTTTTGGGGCTCCAAAATCACTGCAGATGGTGATTGCAGCAATGAAATTAAAAGATGCTTACTCCTTGGAAGGAAGGTTATGACCAACATAGATAGCATATTTAAAAGCAGAGACATTACTTTGCTAACAAAGGTCCATCTAGTCAAGGCTACGGTTTTTCCAGTGGTCATGTATGGATGTGAGAGTTGGACGAAGAAGAAAGCTGAGCGCTGAAGAATTGATGCTTTTGAATTGTGGTGTTGGAGAAGACTCTTGAGAGTCCCTTGGACTGCAAGAAGATCCAACCAGTCCATCCTAAAGGAGATCAGTCCTGGGTGTTCATTGGAAGGACTGATATTGAAGCTGAAATTCCAATACTTTGGCCATCTTATGCGAAGAGCTGACTCACTGGAGAAGACCCTGATGCTGGGAAGGATTGGGGGCAGGAGGAGAAGGGGACAACAGAGGATGAGATGGTGGATGGCATCACCCACTCGATGGACATGGGTTTGGGTAGT
Source organism: Giraffa tippelskirchi (assembly GCF_054371585.1). Classification (NCBI taxonomy): domain Eukaryota; kingdom Metazoa; phylum Chordata; class Mammalia; order Artiodactyla; family Giraffidae; genus Giraffa; species Giraffa tippelskirchi. Next base: position 54,187,410 of record NC_137275.1, on the reverse strand, counting down.
CTCCCGGAGTTGGTGATGGACAGAGAGGCCTGGCATGCTGTGATTCGTGGGGTCGCAAAGAGTCGGACACAACTGAGTGACTGAACTGAACTGATGCTTCCTAAGGCCCACTTGACTTAATATTCCAGGATGTCTGACTCTAGGTGAGTAATCACACCATCGTGGTTATCTGGGTCATAAAGATCTAATTGTCATAGGAATATAGAATTTCAATATTGCTATGCATCATTCTGACCTTTCCATCACATAAAAACATGGACACTTTGGTGCAAGCCTAAGATAGCTAGCCTTTTAGGGCTAATAGAACCAATTATCATGCCTTAAAATAGATTTCCAGTTTTCAAGGTGCCAACTCCCTACTATGTTCAAAGCTTCATCTGTTTTTATTAACAGTGATCCTAAAACTACTCAACTGTTCCAAATCTGGCCAGTGAGAAAATCAAATGTAAATGGGGGAAAAAATGACTGCAGAATGATCTAGAATTAGCAATTAAAGAGGGAAAAAAGCTTCTTGAACAGACAAGTGCTAATATTCTGAGCCATTGACTCAGTGTCCGATTCATTGAAACTGCAGATATCCTTAATACTTCAAGGAATGAAACTGATGAAGTGTTTGACCATTCTCCTTTTGTTATTTTGGGTAGGCATTATCAAAAGTTATAGTGTGGGAGGGAAAGGTCTTTGTAAGATGACAGCAGCCATGCTTTCAACATAGACAACACAGGGTATTTATTTCACAAATATTTACTGGGTACCCGTTATGAGCTCTTCTATACACTGTGCTATGAGCTGGGGATGCAGTAATAAGTATTATCAGATAGTGTCTTGATCACAAGGAGCTAACTGGCTCACAGGAGAGACATCAGTAAATAATTACAGAAATGTAAAAGAACAACAGTGATAATTGCCACAAAGAAAGATGTGTTATGTTATGAGGGTGTAGTTTACTTGGTCCACCAAGTCTGAGACACTTCCCTGAGAAAGTGTTAGTTAAGTCAAGATTAACAAGATTAACTAAAGGCAGGGTTGGAGTTAATCAGACAAAGGCAGGGTGGGAAAGGAGGAGGTTTGCAAGGGAGGTGGCAACTGAGGGTAGGATGGGTCAGGCTGGTAAAGTTTGTGCAAAGATGACAATGTTTATCTGCAAAATGTTTTACCCTGTTTTTTCAGACCTGGCACAAATGGCTGTCACAAAAAATCATTCAATGAATGAATAGAATAAATCATCTTATTTAGCCTATGGATTCTTCACACTTACGAATTTCCTCCTACATGTAGAGTCACCCTCTGCATCTTGATCTGTTCTGTAACCAAGCAGATGGCTATAACCTTTACTGTTTTATGAACCCAAATCTGTATTTTAAGAGTCATAAATACTATAGTTAAGCAAGTAAAAATTAAATTTTCATGTTATCTTGCTTGGTTGCTGGACATCTGGTACCAGTAATTTATCTTCTGCATAAAATTGAAACCTACTTAATCTTTATACTGTCCTTAAGCATGTTGCAAATTATAATTTTACACTGCAATCAGTTTTATTTGGAAGTAATATATATTACAAGATCATCTGCCTCCTTTTGGCATTTAGCAATTCTCATTCATGATAAAATTCCATTTTCTTTGCTTTGTGGTTCTTCAGAACCCACCCACATTAACTGTCAATGCTGAAATGTTACTTTGAGGATGACTCACACTGTCTCATACAAGCTCCTGCTACGTTATAGAGAAAATGTTTCATCTCGGCTCCCAGCTCTTTTACATCTAAATAGTGAGAAGAGTTTTGATCTGAACCAGCAATAAACTTCCCAGTACATCATTGCCATTAAGTGATGTGCTGGAAAGTGCAACCACAGTTTGAACCCTTACCCTGCTAGGATCTGGCAGTGGGTCAATTACTTTAAACTCTCTTAGCTTCAGTTTTTCTCATCAGCAAAAAAACGTGAGGTTCTTATGAAATGATATAAAATGATGTGTGTGAAAGTACTGTGCACATCAAGGGAGGTTACTGAGTTTATATAGTTTAATTAGCTTCCCTTCTCCTAAGGAACCAGGGGTTGAATCTCCTGAATGGTGGCCTCAGCTCTGTGAAGGCAGAGACCGCACTGTGGTATGACCACTGTGTTGGCAATGCTTAGCACCGTTTCTGGCCCAGAGTACGTGTTCGATATATTTTGATTGAATATTTGAAAGTGAAGAATTTCAAGTTTTAAAGATCTCACCATTTTTGATAGATGTAGTGTGGAAAGAGATGATAGAACTCCCTTGGCTGACCCATGCAGTAGAGACTGAACTCCTAGGAACCTGCTGTTGTGCACGTAGATATTTATTTGCTGGCTATCCAGTATCAGGGGCACTCTCAAGTATCCAGGAAGTTAGAGGGGCAGACATCCTCTCTCCCTGCTTCCTGGTA